>NW_026643264.1:890000-2105284 GCF_028829775.1 Penicillium samsonianum | reverse complement strand
CTAAACCCTAACCCTAAACCCTAAACCCTAAACCCTAAACCCTAAACCCTAAGAATTTATCTACAGGCGTAAACTAGATACCGTTAAATACAGCAAATTCTACATAACTCTATGCACATTACAATGTCCCCACTTTTGACCCACTGGACACCAAAAAGGTGTCCAAACCCGCCCATGGACCGGTTTGGACATGTCCATCGATGGGTCAATTGGACTTTGGCGAGGTCTAAGTACACTTGATCCCTCCCCAAAATTACCCGGTTGACACGCCTTACACAGGAAAATTGTATACTCTTACAAGTGCCAACGTACGGGGGAGAGGTTCTCGAGGACAGCGAAGCCTACGTTCCATATCTTTCTTCCTCTCCCTGCTGGAGATTAATCCACATGTTACCTGCCAGATCTTTATAAATAGAGAGTGCATTCCATTCGAAATACTAATTAGAAAAAGGAAAGGAAACGTGCGGGAATAATCTCTCCAGGGCCGGCGCATTAATCATTTTCACCCCGTGTATCCATAACTCGAAATAGAAGCGGGCACAGGCAGAGGCAACGTGTTTTTCGAGGCTTTCTGTGAAGATTTCCCATGAATTTAGGTCACCAGAAGAAGAGACGTTTTGCAAGCCTTGCCACAAAGTGGATATGTATCCTTTAGTGCTGCGCTCCTCGGCACTTTCTAGTTTGCTCTGCAACCTTTTGACAACATCTTCAATACCATTGGTAATGGTTCTATCGAGGACTTCTTGTTGATCGTCCGGAACAACTTGTTGAAGAATTGTGAAAATTTTATCAAATTCTTTCTCAACAGCTTCCAGTCTAGAAACTAGGGCTTTCGATCGCCCATTTTCCGGTGGCGAGAGTAATTTGACGATAGAGTAGATGGCGGACTGACCCTCTGAGAGCAGCATCGTCGCCTTGGGCTGGTAACCAGGCATATTTGCGTCGTAGCAAGGCTTGCCAAAGAACTTGGGAGTGCCACGGATATCGTGGGGAAAAGGAGGAGATAATGAAGCTTGGCTGGGTAAAAAAGTGGTTTTGCGAAGGACCCAGAACCATGCAACCATTTAAGTAGGCGGAGGAGGGGTAGGAAAGGGGTAATTAGTCAGGTAAGAGGAAACGGATTGGTAAGCTTAGTTACCACTAACGTATTTCACTACCGAGCCGCCACCACCACCGAGCCGACACCTCACCCAAAACGCGTCCAGGAATTAGTACTTAGTCAATTCAACCACCCACCGTGCCCCCAATTCACTCCCGAAGCTCTGAAAATTCAAAAGAGGAAGAGGGCAGGATCTTATTAGCTATCTAGGCTATTATGAAGCAAGAAATTCGTACTAACAAGAAATTCGTACTATTGCTGCTGCCGCCCGCACTTTCAGTATACCCGTTCCACCTCACGCGATCGTCTTAACGGCCATGCCGAACGAAGCACTATGCGCGCAAATCCACATAAATTGACAGAAACCGAGGAGGAGAATCGCTTCAGACATAGATTCTCTCCATGGATTCTCGTGGAGTAGCCCCCCGGCCGTCTATGGTACGAGAAATGGGGAATCTTCTCCTTATAGAGCGCGGAACTACCCCGGTTATTTTCGGTCGGCGAAAATTGGGTTACGAAATTTGTTAAACGGCGTCCTCTTCTCTCCTGCCGATTCTCGAAACGGTATAAAGAGCGTGCGATATGCGAAGACCTAAAGCTATTACGGAGTGGTTTAATCTTGTTCTATTTTAGGCTTAGCTTTTATGCTTACTACTAACAGGCCCTCACATTGCCTATCAGAATTACGAGACCCTCGCAAATTTCTTCTATGGATATTTTTCTTTCTCCGATTGTAGATAGAGTAAACTCAATTGACTTCCCCCTCACCTAAAACAAAAAGAGTAGAATGATGAATTGTCTCAATGGTCGGGCAGTTAACAATATTGGTGGTACTTCTATCCCATGGGGGTGGGACAAGTTACCGTAACTCGGATTAGGGCTTTCGAGTTAACTACGGCGGGTCAACGCCCACATGAGTTAACTTTCAGACGCCCACTTGTTTTTGCTACAGGCCTCGGATAATACTAAGATTTTTAAGGAGTTCTATTCCTGGTAGTGGATTTTATAAGGTTTCAATTTCGAGCCAAAATAGGTTATGTTGATAGAGGTGTGCGCGATTGAAATCTGGGAATTATTTTGATGATGGCTTAGGACTTGGCCTGCGACCGTAGCTTCGCAACTCCAACTGTTTCTAATCATATCAGAAAGTGTTATGTTACAAGTCAGGTCTATAAGTAGAGCAAGGATGTAGAGTAAGAGAGTACTCCATTCAAAATACTAAAGACCGGGAAGAAAGAGAAGCAAGATTTGGCGAGCTCTAGAGAAAGCTAATCAACCAAAGATCAATGCAAAAAAATACAAACCCCGACCGGTAAAGAAAGCAAACTAATCAATGACATAATCGTGACTAAGCATTCACCTACACCCGTCCCGCGTGTAGGTGAGCCAATGCCTAAACACAAAAACTTCATGCGTTCAATTTCAGACCTATTTTTCAGCCACCATACTATCTATATTTACATATTTAAAGACCTCATCTTCTACATCGAGATAATCTCTACCTCCTGATGCCTCTTCTTTTTCTTTGAGAGCTTGGTTGGCCCGAAGCCAGTAGTCTCGAATCCTTGCGTGCGCACTCTCATTCCCAATGTCCAATTTTGTTTCCTTCGTACAGCGTCGATGAACCCTCGAATTGCCTGCAATTGACGATAATGGGGACTTAGAAGCACTCTTTATAATACGCTTTGATCTTTTGACAGGAATTTTATGGCTTTGCATCTTTGTAATCGTCTGCTTTGCAAGGGCTAGGTCTTGGATAGCCTGCTTGCCGCCACGAATTGCACGGTTTATATGCTTTTGAACCTTCGGAAGGTCTGGTTCGTCGTTTTCGAATATCGTTTGAAGCTTATTCTCAATTTTTGAGAACCTTTGATCCGAGTTCGGCGGCGAATTCGTGATTGAGCTAGGAATTTCCGCCTCTGGCGAAGGTGTATGACCAT
Organism: Penicillium samsonianum; assembly: GCF_028829775.1. NCBI lineage: Eukaryota > Fungi > Ascomycota > Eurotiomycetes > Eurotiales > Aspergillaceae > Penicillium > Penicillium samsonianum. Next base: position 2,102,245 of record NW_026643264.1, on the reverse strand, counting down.
AGATCTCAAGCACTGGTTCATCTTCCCAGCTAGGATCAATTTGATCACAGACAATATGTGGATTCCAAGGCCAAATACCAGTATCATAGAATGACGATTTAATAGTTCGTGATTTGAATGTGTCTTTGCGAACAGTTTTAATCAACCGAAGAAAATGCCGTTTATCATCAACATCTCCACCCCATCGGACGATCTCATTATTCTTCTTTCGGAATTTCTGTTTGAGGACCGAGAATGGCTTGCCATCGAGAGGCTGGCATCGATGTGTTAATTTCGGTATAAACCACCAAGGTATGATATTAAGGGATTGGCAAAGGTATTCGAATTCCGGGGTTCCGTGAGAACCATGGTTATCCATAACCAAAACCCTAGGTCTACCTTTGGTAACTCGCTTTTTGGTGGTATAATGGAAATCCAATAGCCATTGAATCGCAGTTTTATCGTCCGTCCAGCCTTTAGCAGTTGGTTTAATGACCCTATACCAATCTTCCATTTGTTCAGAACCACACATTAAAAACCAGGGATGCATAACCCAGCCATCGGCCGAAATGCATTCATTACCAGTGATATTCTGGCCTATTCCACCGGTCGCAATCGTCTCATTTTCACGGGTAGAAGCGACGTTTTCCTTAGTTCCAACGCCTAGCTGAAAGCCAGTTTCATCCCAGTTATAGAGTTCGTGGGCCTGAATTTTATTCTTTTTAAGGAATTGGCCAAAGACCTTATACCAATGAACCAATTCACCATGTAATTCGGCCTCGATTCTCGCTTTTTCCATAGGCTTTTGCGTACGGAGAGTGATATGCGGTGGTAGGCGCGCGATGAATTGGTAGCCGTACATTTTACTAACCTGCCGGTCGGAACCGCAGTGCTGTAAAATGCGATTTGCAGCGCCCTCAATGTCTAAAGCAGTCGGTGGTGTATATACTGAATTAAGCAGCTCAATCCAGCTAATCAGGGATCTCTCTTGCGACTGATTTAGTGCTTTGTTGGTGGCTGTACGGCCATTTTTACTAGGCGTGCCGTTACTTCGATTCCGAAGCTTCCACTTTGAGACGCCAAAATGAGAGGCTGCGGCCTGAATACTCTTGAATTGGCCTGATTTATAGGCTTCAACGGCATTTGAGAGAAGAATCTCTTCTTTTTCGGACGAAATTGGCATAGTTTTGGTGGTAAAAAGTAAGGACAAAAATTGAAGGTTGAAGTTTTTGTGTTTAGGCATTGGTTTGTGTTTAGGCATTGGCTCACCTACACGCGGGACGGGTGTAGGTGAATGCTTAGTCACGATTATTATTTTAAAGCCTGTTACTGCATAGCAAAAGGAGAGCACTCAAAGCAACACACGACACGAGTCGCTGTCGGAACAAGAATCTTCGATGAACGCGCCACGACAATTTAGAGAATGACCAGCTGCAACAACTTATGCCACAAAGTGTCAAAATGCTCAGATCGAATACAACTTATCAGCGCAGCGGCAGCGTTATTGGTCAATATTCTTGGTCTCTGGTTTCGTTTCATTCTCGTTGTCGTCGACTCGGTAAACTGAACCTCCACCTCAATATCTTCAAGATCGCTTCATCGCTCATGTCGTATTCTCCATTTGTGACAAGTATATTCAGGATTCTCATTGACTGGCATGATTTTACGCGACGCTGTAAATGTGGAGAATGGAAAGGATGGGACCAGAGTTGACCCCTATGATTAAGAAGCAACCACTTCACCAACTACACGTGGTTTCGCTCAACAGCAGCGTTGAGTGGAACGCGACAGTGCAGGCCGAGAGCCATATTCGGAGGTGCTTGGTGTTTAAGCAACAACCGGGCGACATGAAGGTCCGTACTAGACGTCGCAACGTATAATGGGCACGACGATGAAATTCGTCGGGGACATCTACCTGGGCGCCAATCTGTACAGTGGAATTCGAAATCAGTTTTAACTCCACACTCTTGCGATTTAATTCCCGGGCCCCAAGTGGGGACAAGCCAATCTAATTTTAGCTCTTCCGCCAGTCATCCATGTAAGGCTGTATTGTATTCACTAGTAACCACAACGAGGGGTTGTTATAGTACCGTAATTCCTCGTAGAAACCGATGGAACCATAGTGTAAACAGATCAAACAAAGAGACAGTCCTAATAATCTGGCAAGACGCTTCTTCCATGCCCTATTATCTTAATTGTCACGCGCAGCTTTCATCCACACTCGTTTGCCTTCAAATAAAGATTGTAGTGATCCTATAGAGAACTTATCCTGGTGGGCAACTTGTTTCTTTATAGCTAGGGCTTTTGACAAGAACCATCCAAGGACCGCCATCGTGCAGGATAGATCAAATCAGTTTCAACACTTGCAGAGATTCTTTCTCCAACTTCATTGAAAACATACTACGTAGTGCTCAACTGGCGCAAATATTTTTCAAGATACTGTAAGGCTTTGTAATAATAGTTCACATGGCGCTGAAAAAATCGTAATTTACAAGAAGCTTACTAAGTCAACACGCAGCAAAAGGCCCCTCATCACTTTTCATTTTTTCGCACCTATTCTCCAACCACAAAGCACTTCTCTCCAAGCCAACAAATGGTCGACATGGCTCTGCCTACAATACCTTTCACTAGGCTATGTGACGAGAACTGCTGCTCAGCTCACAACGACCACACACGAGATCATCTCCCCGTTGTATTGATGCGGGCAACACAACGGAAACGCGAGTGGTTTAATTCCACCGAATCATGGCCCCGATTCGGATGGCAATATCTGGCCTCGATATCGAGGTCGTCGTGAAATCGAAGGCTGGGAGGTTGACTGTCATGGGGAAATGCAATCTTATCGCCCAACGCAGTTCTCCTCATTTACGACTTGGATGGGTCTGTCATCCCGAATACGTGCATGGAAGACGAAAGGTGTACGAAACATTCGAGTTCATCTTATCCTTACGCATCTGCTTCCTTCGCATTCGGAAGTATATACAGTCACTGCCCTTAAGAAGCATTTTAAACTCAAGCAGCAGCCTTACTTTAAGGAAGAATATCTCATCCGTGGCCCTATATCTTCCGACGCTATTGTTTCTTCATATTCTGGAGATGGTGAAGATGTCCTTTTACCAATCCCCTTATTCGGATTTCGATGTGCTTTTCCACCTATCGATTTGAAAGAATGCCTTGTTACCCTACCTGCCGGTTTCTTACTTGGTGCCTCGGAAACAAACATGGAACTAGTCACTCGTCGACTAGCACGGGAATGTGGCAGCGACATTCCCTGCCGAGTTATATTGGATGCATTTACAAGAGGGCATTTTTTCACGGTTGCTGACCTATGGAGAATCACCTAATCATCAGTCAATCGATACATTGGCAGTTTTAGTATGGTGATTAAGAGTCTCGAGAGTTGTTTGTTGCTCGTTCACGACAAGCCTTTATATCCAGCCGTATATGCCTTGGGCTGTGTCTGCCCTTCTGAAACAGAATGACAGCATATATTAGTATACAAAACAAAAATTTGGTGTACATAATTCCGCACCTCGGCTTACTCCTTGGTGTTTCCAAATTAGGATAGCAGGAGTTTTGGTTCAGCTTGTTTATTCAATCATCAGTGGCTTCACAGTCCTTTTCTATCCTACTGTACTCGAGCTGAGGGTGCTCTTCCAAATTCCCTTAGGTTTGTGCGAATATCCATAATCGTAACCAGGCTGCATTCAGCTTCTTCGGCCATTTAAGTGGTAGGTGACTGGCTATCATATCGCGGACGGGGTGATGTTCGGATGGGAGAAGTCTCGAGACCATTTTGTGAGATCTAACGTGACATTGATGAGAGATGGATGGGTGAAGATGCCTCCTGCTTGGGGTGGATAGCATCACCGGTGTATGGCATTTTCGAGTAAATTACACAGGACAGGGTCCCAACAGCGTCATGTAAAATGCCCTGAAACGAACGAAGTGAGAGAAAGGGAATAGTCAACACGGATGTACGTGCGCGCGAGACTGTGCAATAAGAGGTGGCTAAACTATATATGGATTGTTTTGCCACGCACGTTCATCATTCGCTCTGCTGTCCACCGGTACCTGCATTATCATCGCTTTCTTCGGACTAGATCGTCTTGGCTTAGGGTTGTAGGGTTTTGTCTGCATATTTCTGCACGTTAACCTGCTATGATTGCTTCGTCATCTGCTTGTTGTCCCTCGATTTATTGCAACGCTATGCCGTTTATCACCACAATCATTTCCTCATAGTACGTTGTCTCTCCAGTTTAAATGCCTCTCGTGTTTATCACGTCGTTCTAAAATGTCATCTAATCGGCCTTGTTATTTGACCGCCAAATGCGTCTATCTACAATTATCCAACCGCAGCGCCACTTTACGCCTCTGCCTCGGTGGTACACCCTTTCGATCGGAAGTCCGCGCCAATAATTATGATTGATAGAAATAAATTCTCTCTTGATTTTCGCAGCGTAGGCCCACCCCCCCCTCCCCAACTCTAAATCGGATTCTTTTCTAGAGGTGGCAGATGAATATTCTTTCCATCACCCTTGCTGATTTCTATGGTTTCCAAATCAATATCGTGTAGTAGGCGTATCTAAAGTGGAATCACGATTTATCTGTTAGCCTATATGCACTCTCTTCTATAGTGTTAAACGGGCATTGTTATACAGAGGATGGTGGTAATCAGCCAGGAAATCTCGACTTACATTAATAGCATATTGACCATATCTGAACTTTGGATTCACCGACTTGTTATAAACATTGGCACCACAGATTCCGCAAAAGAATATCTGTATGGTATGCGAGCCGAACCGATATTCCTATATTATATTGGTCATTGATCTTTGCAATTGCGTAGGTGATTCAAACCTTAAGAAATTTTGTCCCTTCCTGAATTTCCATATCATCCACGAACGCAAGCAGACTGCCTGAAATGTGACAATAGCTACCTAGAACGGCTTTTTAGTCTGGGCAGTCAATCGCAATATAGTACCAGTTCGCAGGGCAGGTAATATAAGCTTGTAGGGGGCATTATGCATATGCGTACATACAATTGCACGAGACTACTTTCAATTGCGACAGTGAAGACGGTAGTTTTGCAGAGAAACACACAGCTTTACAATGGCAATTCCCCCCGTAAAAGACTTCCGTAGAATGGTCCATAGAATCCTGTGTCTCAGGATATTTAGAGGTAGGCATTGCCTAAATGTCAATTTCTGTGAGGCAGGTCTCTTTTTGCCGTACTTGAATTGTACTGGAGCAAGATCAGATTTGAGAGCTGGGTGTTAGAAGTGCGCCAGAAGAGAATTGAATGATTGTGAAGCAATTGACTTGATCAAAGCCATGATTGAGAACCCAATTATGTATAAGCTGTGGAGCCAACATTGTTGGGAAGTGCTATTCACCATTCACCACCTGTTGAGACTGAACGGGACTCGGCTTGATTAATAAACCGACTTGGTGTTAGATAACCAGATAACTACGGCAAAGGCTTGACTTGAAAGGCTGGTCAAGTAGTAGTTACATAATCAAGTAAAATGATGAGTGATCACCCCGAGCCGAGGTTATCAGTCAATCTTTATTAGCGTGCATCAACTGAACTCTTCTCTTACATGTACTTTCCTGTCTCTTGTTTTTGATCGTTTCAGGGCCGATGCGCGCGACGCGCGCGTCTTCCAGTACAATATCTATTCTTAGAAAAATCAGGTATCGAAGGCTATACCAAATACATATTAGCGTGTAGCAATTTAGGGTTCGCGAATCAAGTCGCAAGAGTTTGGAGTTAAAACTGATTTCGAATTTCACTGTAGAATAAATTGAATAATACTGTCGTCTGGGCCGGTTGATCTTGCGTTGATCGTGATAATTAAAGGATTGATGTAACCTCGAAATTTAATCGTCGCAAATTTCTGGGCCATCGAATCATGACCGCCAAAAAACGCATTCTCATCGGATTGTTCTGCGTAGCGTGCATAGTCATCGAACCTCCTGGTATGCTGAGATACGTTAGGAATCAGTTGTATGAGGTCTAGGCTTCCTAAGTGAATTGCATACAGCAGCGCCATCAGACATCCTTGATTCGACAACACCCGGCGGAGCTGGTGGTACAACCCGCGTGTAGGAAACACGACCAAGAGATGGTAAAGATCGTAGACATCCAAGCTTAGCGTTATGGGATGAAAAATTTCCAGGGGTAGCTTCTCAAGATGGCCTATGTTCACTTGAAAATCGCATCAAAGAGAAGAATAAAGCAATGCTAAGTATATGCGTTCCCGGTCGATAAATGTAGAATTCTTTCGGGAGTTGCCTACAGTGTGGTCCCTAGTTCCTGGGAACCGGATGGGGCAGGCGTGGTTTATTTTTAGAGCTGTAACTACACATGAGTAGGTAGTTAACTACAGAAAGCTAGCGTAGTTACGTGACGCAAGTATATAAGGGGAAGAGCCCCCAGAATTGAACATTCTTCTACATAAAATTTTGAATAGTTTATTCTAGTCATGAGTGAAGCATTTCAAGTTTTCAAACGCCTGTTGGCCAAAGGTAAAGGACGGTTTGGTACGTATGTGTTTTGATTTGGTGCGTTGACAATGCTAATGAATTAGATGCCGATAGTGCTAAGAGGTACCGGCAGTATTATAATGGTTTGACGGATGCAGAGAAGGAAAATGATCATGAGGTATCTGTGAATGCCTACTTGAAGTCGGGCATGGCACCCAAGTCTGTTCGCTATGCGGAAGTTTTTCGAAGAACGTTTGGTGACCTTCGTGCATATGAAGAGGCAGTGGCTGATGGCACGTTGTCGGGAGAGGCGGAAAGAATTCGGGGCGAGATGGTATTCACTCATTTAGCAGAGGTCATGAATGAAATTGAAAAGAAAACAGGTCTGTATGGATGGATACATGGATTGATCATCTTTGCTAATCTGTATAGAATATCGGTATCGCTATTGTTGAAGTTGTATGTTATTTTATTCACTCGAGAAGTACTGGTGTATGTCCATATTTAGCTCTATAGTGTGCATCATCGTGGATAAAGAGCTTTAAGTGACTTATATGTGAGAGTTCTTTGTCGATTACTCATTCTATTTCTATGAAAACGTGGTTTCCGCAATGTCAAGTTTTCTTGGATCTCTTGGGGTCCCAGAATTTGGGTCGGATTCAACGGATGGTCGTTCCTTGGGGGCGGTGTCGGTATATCTCATACACGCAGGATTGGTCCTATGAGAGATATTGGCTTTCAGTCAGTCCATACTATGTTCACATTGGATGGTGTGAAGTGCTGTCCAAAAAGTAGGTGCTAAGTTCGGATATATACAGCAGTAGTAGTAGTAGTAGTAGTAGTAGTAGTAGTAGTAGTATCATTTACACAGACCCCTCGTCAAAGTTTAAGCCGTGGATTGAGGTACAAGTGTGATAATAATTGAAGCCATGAAGGAACTAGCTATTGTACCTACAGTAGCACGTCATGCTACTGCCTAGTGAAGTGGCTGCCATGTTGGCGTGGGTCGGATTGTGAAATAGGGATCCGAAAAGATCCGAAAGGAATATGAATATGAATAAGCTCTTTATTCATATTCGCAATATTCATGAATATATGATTAATTCATAATTACTCATATAATAAGATACCATACATTACATTACCATTCGTTTCATTACATCCGAATACATCAATCATGCTCAGACACACTGTTCCAAGATTCTTTACAGTCACTCCCAGGATGGTATGTATGAGCGAAGTCTCTGGTATATGACGTGAGTGATTAGACCTCACGTTTGCCTCCCTAATCTTACACGGGTTAACTGTCCCCACGTGGAGTTTGGTGGTGATCGATGGCCCGCCTACAGCGGTATTCAGAAGTGTTTTTTGGTGTTGATTTCCATACTTTATTATAAAGCATTTAAGTTCGTGGACTCTATCCCTGCTGCAGGCCGCAGGCTGAGAATCGCGATTACATTACGTAGACTTCGATTTCCATGGTAATTTCAGAATGGGAGTATCGGTTTAAACTTACAGCATTAGTGGTTTTCTATTATGTTGCCTCAGAGTTTGTCCCTTAAATTAAGCCCATGGTACTTTATGTGACTGAGCTGGAGGCTCTGTTACGACAAATATTACAATGAAATGTTACGAGCAGTACCGTACTGAAATCTGGCGTTACAGACATACTTTTAATTCGAAGTCCAAAATTGGCTGTGTCGATCAACCACGGCTCATGTACCTGGCCACTCCGCATCGCTAGTTTATCTCACCTTTCCAATGATACTGACCTTCTTTTATCATCCCGCTGACTGGCTTGAAAGCTCAGGTCTAAACCTTTCCCATTTCCACTTACCCTTCCATAACATTGGGACTGATATTCGGAGTCCGCTGTGAAACCGGTTGCTTCTTTGTGATCGCAGCCCTCCTGCAGAAGGATGACGCCTCTCGAGACTTGCAATGAGCCTCGGTGGTCGCCTCTTGTGCAAATCAGTTGCCTGGCAGTATTCTTAGCCCATACGCCAAAAGCATTATCAGAATATCCGACCATCAAGTCGTCAAATGGCGCACGGATGTGAGCAAAGAAGAATTCGAAAATCAGAGACTAGCATATGAACTTGTGGACTGCCGCAAAGTTCGTATCCCACGCGTGTGTGATTTCTTTTGTGATGAGCGAGGTTCATAACGTTCCCGGATCACTTCATGGAAGTGCTTGTCGCGGTCTTCTTTCCCTGGACCCGAGGAACTGGTTTTCAACAGTCTTGGCGGAATGGAGAAGTGGTTCAATAGCCGGCTTTTCGCACATAATCCGAAATTGACTTTACGGGGCCATGAACTCGTGCTTTGTCATTTGGATATAGCACCTCTGGAACATCTTGTGGCAAGAAGATGGGTCACTGTGCCTTATTGATTGGGCATCCATCTGCCGGCTTCTACCCAAGGCTGTTTGAGTTCTGCGTGCAGTGGACTTTTGATGGAAAAGACGGCAACTTCAACGCCCTTCTTTTGAAATTGATGAACCCTCTTTTGGATCCAGAGATGGCGCAGAAAGAGCCCATTCTGTGTGCTTGGATAAATATCCAAAAATATCTATTATGAGTGCAGCGGACCCCGGCTATCTATTCCTTAAGACGTATCTGCTGGAAAGCCAAAACAATCATCAACAACATGCCAATAGTCTCAGAATATTCGGAGGATTCTAAACCGGAGCCCGCTCGTCCATTGCCAGAATATCCACCGTATTGGTGTGAACATGCTCAACATGAATACTTTAGACTGGCAAGACCTGCTTATGTTGCTCCTTCAAGCTCGGCTGTGGAAGGTAGGAAACAAAGCAGGTTTATTTAGACGCAATAATCTCTCCGCGTAATACGCCTTCTGAAGCTACCTAGTATCGAAGCCTTTGCAGACGGATAGTTGTGAATGAAATCATTTTTGAAGGAATATTTGGTTGAATCGCAGCTCTCAAAGTCTTTAGTAGAGACACTGCGTTGTTATTTCGCTATTCGTACCGAAGATATTATAAGAGACCTAGGATTTGTAGCAGATTGCCTCAATCGACGCTTTCAATCGCTACTTGCTGAACGTCGTCAATTCAGGAGCCTATGAACATTTTGAAAATGAAATTTCTATGTTGTTATTTGAACGGACAATGAATGATTATGATGCCGATACATGGCAAGGGAAATTCTTGAATAGGGTTTATTAGGATCCTAATGAGTGAGAAGGCCTAGATTAGGTTCCCCACATTGTAGAATGTGGGGAATAGGAAATAGAAGGGTTGGCTATCAGGTCCCATTTGACGAGGTCTCCGACTATTAATTATCACTCTACAAGATTGTATACAGTACAATCGTTCCTGGTTGCGGGTTTTCCCTATTTCCTAGTCAGAGAACTTATGGATCCAGTGAGGTTCGGTATAGTATGTGTGTGTGTATAGTTCATTAACGCTGACCTCTCGTCGAAGTTGATTTAACCACTAGACCAAAATACGAATCCGTACCCAGCCTAGTGGGTTGTGGTTTAGAATCCAACTCTCCCCCGTAAACCATAAACGCTTGGCTGGGGGCGCGTATGAAAGCTCTGCTGCCTGGCTGTGCGGCCAATCCTAGGCCGTCTTCTGGTGGCTCTGGGTGCTCAAGAACGCAAGCTGTGAGGATCGAACCTATACGCTCAGAGGTCGCGCAATCCGGGCTCATAACCAGTTGATTTAACCACTAGACCAAAATACGAATCCGTACCCAGCCTAGTGGGTTGTGGTTTAGAATCCAACTGTCGAAACGATATACAGTCTACCGCTACTATATATACGTTCCTATGTACATAGGGCCATGTAGCTCTTCCTAAGCGAACTTAGAGCCTCGCCGTGGCCTCTGTGCCGTCGTTATATTAGGCTGCCCTTATGGGGCGCGGCTTTGAGACCGTTGCGATGCTTCAGGAAACCCCAAAACGGCCTCCACCGTCTTGGACCGCCATGCACCGTCAATATTACCTCTTCCTTCCTTACCAGGTCCTCTCAACGGAGTCGGGATGCTGTTAAACGCGTCGCCAGCCTTTCCTCGGAGCTTTCTTCTTAATATTCCCAGTCTTAGACGACCCAACAACACGTGGTGGACGCTTTCCTGTTCGCCACAGGCGCACAGGCCGTTATCTCGGAATCGGAATGCCTTGGCGTATGTTGACAACCAGCTGTGTCCAGTTTGTAGCTGTATTAGCAAGTACGCTCGGTTTCTAGGCAGACGTCCATAGAGCCGTCTGGTATACTTTGCCGGCAGTGTGTTGTCGATCAGGCGGAGATGAGCGTCGGTGGCTGACTCGCTCCATTCCTTCTTCCATTGGGTGTGGATCCCTTGCCTAATGTGTGCTCTCTCGCGTGACAGCAAAAAGCAAAACGGGTGTGTTTGTCCCAGTATGGCTGCATCTTGGCCTACCAAGTCGGCAGCGTCGTTCCCGGGTATTTTGCAATGTCCGGTATCCACTGTAGTCGAATCGACGTGCAGTGTGTCTTGGTGTTCCTGGCTGCTTGTAAAATGACATGGATGATCTGTCGTCCCGACTTGTTCCCGGGGCTCCAGGAAGCTTCACAAGAGCTCCTCTGGAGCTGCCAGTTTTGACTGGATGACAGCCATGGCGCTTCCAAAGGTCGGAATTCCACCAGGTCCCCTGAGACCGAATACCAGTGCGCATAGCATTCCACAAACTCATCCGGAAAAACTCCAGCAAAAAGTCTAGACGGAACCAGCTGCCAGACTTGCTCCCCACCCTTCACCGCTTTGACTGACATGTCGGAATCAGTGGACTCTGGCACGGTCTCTTTTCCGAGGTGTACCGTGTAGCCCGAATACTGCTTTTGACACGAAAATTGCATCCCCGGTGTGTTGCTGGGCATTACGTCCAATTGAGATTTCCCGAATAAGCTGCGATATGTTGGATGAGATTCATACTCAGAAGGCAAACGTGCAAGCGGGAGGCCATCCACAAGGAGCTCTCCAGTCAAGAGGTTGTAGTGCAACAACATGTCTTCGCTAGACCCGGACTGGCCGGCAAACCGAGTAAACAACCAATATGTCACGTCGTTTGACACCCTGGACCACTTAGAGGTCTTGTCATAGGCTGCCCAGGCTGCGTCGATGGCCAGGTCTAGTCCTGGGTTCTTGCATTCAACGATACGCTCTGCGAGAATAACATGGCTGCGATGACACAGAACTTGCTACCGATGGTACAGAATTTGAAGCAATGAACCTGATTCTGTTGTTAGAGAGTTCCTCCCGTTCCAAATGACTGAACAGCACTGCAGAAAGATCGAAACATCTGCCGAGATGGCGAACATAGGGGCAATGGTTTCTGCGTTGAATGTCTCTGTGCAGACCAAAGCGATATGAACGCTCTTTGCAATTAAATTGGTTTTGTGTGTATCATCAATAGTCTCACTAGCTTTTGTTCTGACAAGATTGACCCAGTGGAAAGCAGATCGGCGGAGGTTGTTTAGACACTGAAGGCACATCGCACAGACTTTCTGAGAAGGAGGCAAAGACAAAATCCTCAAAACCAGCCGAATGAGACTTTTGATCCCATGTATGGTCTCCCAATTTTGCTGGATCCTCTCCATTGTCTCTTCAATTCGCGAGAGTACCTCGACTGTGAATACCTCGTCGCACAAAATCGCATGTCCTTGTCTCAATGTCGTGCCTGTTTTGGATGGGCCCGCTTGATTGATTATCTGGAGCACAAAGATTGTGGTTTCGATTTTTTTCATGTCCACCGATGGCATTGATAGTTCCAGCAGGATATTTTGCCATTGGATCTCCAGTCCAAGGGGCATGGTTGCAAGGGCCTTGTATTCTTCCAGTGACATGTCAGCAGGGGCATCGCACTGTGTCGCAATGACAGTATTTGGTGACGGGCCATGTGGATTCATGGCAGGTCGAAACAGAAATTGCTGCAGCGCTGAACTGTGTGCCGGGAACCTATAGGTGTAGGAAGTCTCTGTTTGATGAGTCCAGTCAAAGCCGCTCACAAAACATCCGAGAACATTGTCAAAGTATTGGAAGTGAAGTCCATTGTTGAAGCAGACATCATTTTCCGTCACATTGAGAATTAACCTGTCGCGTCGATGAGTTCTCTCGTGAGGCTTATTCTGAGAAAGAAGACTAATCCGCTGGTTACGCCCGTGGTTGCTGAAGAACGGAGAGAGACCTCGATATGTGTGTGGACGATGCTCTGCTCTGGGCCGTTCTTCCACCGCGTACTTCATATTCAAACACCGATGCAGGAAAAACAGCGTGGTGTCACGCCAGCTTCCAAAGGGCTCGGGTACTCGAAGTTCGAAGACAGTGGCTTTGGCCCTTGAGCGATTGGTCGGCAGAGGCCACTCATGTATGCTGATTTCAATCGACTCGGCCTGCCTTTGATAACGTTCTCGAGGGCAATCACTGTGGTGGACTCTATCCCGAAGCCCAAGTCTCTTATCCACAATGATTTCGACAGATTCACATGGTGTCTTAGAAGATAATGCCATCAATTCCCGGTAACGTTGCTGCTTTTCCCAAAGCTCGACCTTTTTCTTCGTCCTCTCCTGAGTGGCATTTTCTTCGATGGCTGCAAGCAATTGCTGATGTTTGTGAGACTGCTCGAAGTATCGAACAGCGAAGCAGGAGGAAGTCCCGAATTCCTGGAAAATGTTCGGGCCATGGTAGCGAAGGCGAGCCTGACGTCGACTCAGATACTTTTCAGCACACGCCAGCCTCTCCATGTGCGATCGAAAAGGCAGCAAAAGTGATTGAAAGCAGTCAACTGGTATGCATGCGTCATAGTCTCTCAAGGTCTCATGTATGTGAATCGCCGATTTGTCGCAGGCAATCCACAGCTCTAAGAGGGTAAGGAGCATGACTGATGTGGCTTCCGGGTTGTCTGAATACGACGAAGACGCTTTCTCGAAGTATCGAGTCATCAAAGCACCGAGTTGACCACAGGCTGCCTCCTCGCCCTGGTGAATTTCCAGACATGCATTGAGATCCGAAGCAACCCAATCCTCAAAGGCAGCAAGGTTGTACGCTTGGTAATCAGAATCGTGTGAATCGAGGTGATTTGGAAGCTCTGTTCGTTGGTATTTGATCAACTTCGATTGCGGCTGGAAACTTTCTCTGCACGGGCGTTTGTTGCTTCGATTTTCTATGCTCTCGAGGTAGCGGTCAAGGCAGGGGAGCGCACATTGAATATCTTGACGGAAATTTAAATCACGCAGCAGTGGCATGTCGACACTGTGGCTATTTTTGCTCCTAATATGCGTCTACTGGCCTTGAACTGCGCTGCTTGTACGACTCAAGATTTCCTGAACTGAGGTGAACCAGGCAGGCACAACTGCCAAGTCAAGCTTCAGCAGTCTGCGAACGATCTTGGCATTCATAAGAAAGAGATTCTCGGAGGGTATTGCAATTGAAGCCCTGTCAACTATCGAGGTCATGAAGAATACCATGAATTGTTTGTACAGATCGTCCAAGCTCCCTTCTGTAGACAGTCTGCGAAACACTAGCTGCAGTGTCACGCGCACCAGGAGCCATAATGCAGATCGGCGCCACGGCGATTGGCAATCACGCCACATTACTTCCTCGCGAGTGTTCTTCTGAATCTGTACAGACGCGATGTCGGTGCATCGAGGACGAAGAGTCGACATGAGAAGCTCTGTCACCATTTTGGGATGCGTGGTGTCCCTGGTCTCATCGTGCTCCTGTCCAGCCTTCTTGACTCTTGGCTTGGTTCCAGCAACGGGCTGGTGACTCATTCTCGAAACCGTTTGCGCCATAAACGCTCGGAATCCGGGTTCCTCGAAAGTTGCCCTATTCATAACCATAGTCGGACCCGGGAAAGCACGGCGCAGCCGTCCCACTGTTATTGTAACGGCTTCATTGCGAGCTGACAACTCAAAAGATTCGATGTGTATCGCATCGTTATGCCAGTATAGGAGGATTCCTGCGTTTTGCTCGCGAACGTGAATTGGGAGGAATCCGCCTACGGCCTGGTTAGAAATGAGCACAATAATTTGCGTGCAATGCTTACCCCGAATAGGTAGCTCTGCCAGACTCATCTCGAGCTGCTTTTCATCAACGTCCCCATGAGGGCTGTATGCTTTTCTTAGGCGAGAAACCATCTCGGTGGCCTTACGTACGATAGTAGTATCTGCGGTCGGAACGTAATCGCTGAACCTGCGGAGAGCATCAACGACGCTCTCGAGGAGACGATGTTCTTGTTGCACATTGTAATCTTCTGCCTGGGGAACTTCTGGTGGGAGAAATATGTGGCGGAACAGGTACAGTGTCTCCTCTAACGTCATTGACTTGGATGCAACAGAATCTTCCATGACGAAAAGTTTGACAGAGGGACGAATGTAGTGGGAGTTTGATTTGGATTGCAGGGAACCAGTTTTGGGTCCAATTTTTGCTTAGTTGGGTTGCGAGGAGACTTCAGAGAGTGGCTAATGAACTTAGGAACGTCTTTAAATCAACAGGCTGGACCCCTTTATACAAACAGTATAACCTTAGACTTCCACAGAACAAGGTCTTTGCATGATGCTGTCTATCACAATCTGCACGAGCAGAAGATTGAAACACATACAATGTGAGGGGCGCTTATCGTTCCGTCTCAGCTCTCCTATAGGTGGAATTCATCACTCTGATAGAAGGGGCAAGCAAACCCCCTATGGAGACTTCCTTGACTCACTGCTATTATATCGACTATTGTCGATCTATGATAAAAAAATGTGATCATCCCCACAGTTTTCATTATATGTAAATTCAGCTTCAATTCAACGCTCATATGGCATTGGAAGTGTTCCATAAGGCTTCTACCAAAAGTTTCTCAAACTATGATCAGTCCATGAAGGCCCGCTTAAAATAGTGACTCCACGGCCCTTGAATTAAAAAAAAATCCTATCATTACTTCCTGGTTTGATCAAAAAGGAGCGAGACACAGCATGGGCAGGGCACATATTGCCACACAACCTTGGGTTTTCCACCGCAAGATATGACCCAATGAGATTCCCTTACATGATAATTTTCTTGCATCACGGGCCTCCTGCGTAGTGGATAATGAGCCTCCCGTATTAACAATAAATCAATCTCCACTTTTGAATAATCGAGCAGTCACCCACAAGCGCACCATAAGGTGCGAACTCACCAAGTTGTAGTACAATAGCTGATTGAATGTTTTTCCTAGATATTAGAGGGACTCGAACAGTGGTAAAATTGATCATGTGGTAGAGTACTAATAATTGCTTCCGTTTCAGTGACTTACGCACGCTTGTTTATGTCGAGACCAGGGGCCATGGAGGTTACACATGCTATACATTAAATTGCCATTATTACGTCATGATAACTGATAATTGAATGTCAAGTGCATATCAAGAAATCATAATGAGGCTACCCAAATGAGTCGACAAAGAGAAAATCAATAGAGGGCGAAAGCCAAGATGCAGGCTAACAGGTCTCACGCTAGCATAGGAAGATAGGGTTGGAAGTGGAACTATAGATCTGAAGATCAAGCATGGGACATTTTGGGAAGGAGGACTAGTTACACGGCATATGAATTCGAGAGTGAGCGAGTATAGTATTCAGCAAAGATGAGCATTGCTCATATTCAAAGAGTTTGATCTTTCAAAAGCTCTTGAAACTCCCGCAGCGATGATAAATACTGCTCTGTCTGCCTCTCCTCCTGCCAAACCCGCAGTCCTGTTCTTTTCTCCAAATAGCCCGGCCATTCCTTCGGAAAATACCCTCTAATTTCCAGTTTTTGTAAATTTGAAAATTTTCCCAGCGTTCGCGCAAAATCAGCATCCACAGCTGGAGCCCAGTGGTTGACAGTCGGTTCTGAATCAAGATATAACACCATTTCTTCGAGACATTCTGCTTCTGTGAACAGTTTTTCGAGAAGCTCGCGCCATCGCGGGCCATTGGGAGGATTGTTTGTTAGGAAATCTGGGTGAGGCCCCGGATTGTATACAGCATGAACAGAGATCCAAAGTCTGCGTAGGTTCCGAATGTTTGACGGCTTAATCATATTAAGCCAGTCTATACCAGTGTCGGGGTTGTGAATTTGGAACATGTTTTCGATATAGAATTCCGCTGGATTTTTCGAAAGGGTTGTTTGAGGATCGGTAATGTGGATTCCTGATTCAGACATGACGGATACAGGTAATCGAATGAAATGACGTTATGTCTGTGTAATAAGTGACGTGTGGGGAGTTTGGACTTTTGGAAAAGATTCTCATACAATGTTGAATTCTCGAAGCTTGACCATATTACGAACGCTCGAACAGCTTATCTATATATACTGAAATACGTATTCTCAACCTGACGATTCCAGTTTGAAACAACATGGATACTTACTTGTACACTTTACGTTGCAAGCCATATATGCAGGCTCGTATGCAAGTGTCCCAAATGTTCTCCGTATTTAATTTTCAAGTGTTTTGAAAGGTTTTTTTTGTAGATGCATGAATCTGCAATAAGGGCTTTCTGACTCATGGCACATGGCCTAGTCTGCCTCCCGCATGGCCTAGTCTGCCTCCCGCATAGCCTATTCTGCCTCCCGCATAGCCTATTCTGCCGCCTGCATAGCCTAGTCTGCCTCCCGCATGGTCCAGTCCGTCTCCTGCATCATCTGATCTGCCTCCCGCATGCCTCCCGCATGATGGTTATCGACCCTTTCTCTTAGTCCGTCATGGACTTCGACTCGTGCGTTGGCCGAGTAAAAAGTACCCCTCTCAAATCCACTACGTACAGCCTTCCGCGTGCCGCCGCTCTGATCTCAAGTTACGCGTGGCTTATTTTACTATCCAAAACTACGGAATAAAAACGACCTTTGTGTCAGCACGCACTTTTCCATTTTCGCGTTTTCATGTTCTTTGGATTATTTCTTTCGAAGACAGCATATTGCGATAATCCGATCACAATGGATCCTCGCGAAGCCAGATCGACCGGGTATAGCACCTTTTCACCAACACTTGAAATCAAACCCAAAACCGTCGGTCGCCCGAGGTTCGACCCGTATCACAAGGTTCTCAGCAGGTGTTATGAACCACTGGTGCTGTTGCGATTGCTTGGACAGAGCCGTGGGAATCACCAGCCGAAACCGCACGATGTAAATGCAGGCCAAGCTGTGCGTCGGGATTTCTTGCGGAATCTTTCCTACATTTTTGACTTTGAAAAAGGCGGAGATACCTGCACCGCGATTGGACTTGCAGACCTCGGCGCATGCTATCGGTTATATGTCGCTTCAAATAAAGGACAAGCTAAAATAGCTGAGTTTCTTAAGGCTGTTCTTGGGCTACTGCACGATTTAAATGAGGTGCCAGGATCGGAGCTACCTCAAAGGGAAGCAGAGTCTGTGAAGTTTTATGTTGATTTTGCGGAAAAGCGCATCAGAAAGGAAAAAAACTGCTTATTCAGGGCCGTGGATGCTTGTAGCCGAAAGCTTTCACATTCAGCTACCATTGAAGGTGTGCACCGCCAGTAAGGTGTTATAAAATTGCCGATGCTAATGCCTTGGTAGCCGAAAGACTACGCAAGTGGTTAAGATCGCTCCTGAGCCATGATGATGATCTCACACTTTGCACGTTTGCATACGAAACCAGGCATTCTCCATTTCTCCCATGGTTGCGGTCTATACGGCAAGAAAACTTGCTCAGCCCAGACATAGCATGCGATCCTCTTGGGCCTGTAGGACATTACATCGGACGGCTAGCACATCATATCCGAGCATCAAAGGAGCTTGTTAAAGCTGTCACTGATATGAGCCAAATACTAGAAAGTTGCGAAGTTTCCTCTGTGGATCACATAGCACCGGTGCCACCTCCCGCACCCGACAGACATACAAAACTTGACGGAATTCTCAACCGTATGTTAGGGAAGGGACACGACGAGCGACTCGACATTGAACATGGACTGTCAAAAATCAACGCTGCGAATCGACTCTTCGATAGATTTCCGGGCGAATATCGGAATCTAAAGCCACGAATCCATGCAGAGGTCCAAATACTTGATCATTTTCATCGATATCAAATACAATTCACCGAAAATGATCGCTTTGTCGCTTGCAGTAAGGCGGCCTGTCTATGTTGCGAAATGTATTTCAAACACCACCCAGCACGAATGATTGTCCCTGAATCGCATCGAAATGTGTGGACAAACTGGGGACCGCCTCTGGTAGAGAACTTCTCGAAGTCCCACGGGGCAGGAAGGCAGCAGTTACATATACTGAACAAAGTGATTCACGAGGTTCGCAATCTTGTCATCAGTCAAGCCCTTGGACAATCCTCGGTTGGTCAGAGACGTCCTGATACAAAAACAGAAATTACAGATCTCCATTCCCTCGGCTACACCCCAGCACCTATCAACGTTTCGGAAAAGAGTTCAATGGTTATGAGCGAAGATACCCCCATTGAAAAACAGAATCAACAATCAAAAAATCAAGCCAGAGGACCATCGATTAGCCCTGGATTATTGACTCATAACAACGAAGAATCGGATGGTGAGGGCGGAGGCGTTTTCATTCAGGCCTGGATGCATTGAGGGCAACTACAACATTGCTCGTTTAAAGCGGATGGTGTCTTTGGCTTATACTGTTTTGACTACATATTTTGTACTGCTCTCTTTTTTAAGCACGATGAATCTTAAATTGGAAAACAAAGCTTAAGTGTTATTTATCTCTGCACTACCCGTTGCACGTCCTGTCCCGGTGCCTTCGGAGATTATCGTTGCGTGTACAAGACGAGCCACATTTGTCGCAAGTAAACTTTTCTATGATCTCCAGATGTTCTCTAGCCCATGGCTTATGATGAGTTACGACATGTCGGCGCATATCCGTTTGTTCAGCTGTACGATAATTACAAAAAGCTTGTGGACATTTGACAGGTTTGACGTGTATCCGAGCGTGTTTCCTGGAAAATATTAGATACTACATTGTGTTCGTTATAGAAACAAAAGGTACCTTAAAAGATGTTTCTTATCTTCATCTGTTTTCCATTCACAATTCAAATACCGACAACGATACACTCCATCAGAAAACAATGTCATATGGTCTAGTGAAGGCATCTCTGCTTCTTCAAATTTGACCACATTTCGAGGTGCTGAGGCTAGCGGCTCTTACACGCTTTCCTCTGGAGCTCTGCTTCTCCATTTCTAAAAGGAAAAAGCTGTGGCAAGGTTAAAAAATGTAGAAAGAACATTAGAGGAGGGCAAGAGTGTCGCCTGTTCTAAACGAAATGTACTGGGCTTGAGGCTATCGTGTCTTCTCATATATTACTTTCCTAATTTAAGAAAACAACTCTAAGAGAAGTTTCAAATACTGTATCAAAATCCTATACCAAGTTAGTTCACAATGATCGCAAATTCAAATAAGCAGAATACGAACCATATCAAACCAAACACCACCAGCAAAAGAAGACTGACTCTTCCCACGGCTCTTAAACCCAACGCTCTCATAGAAGTTCACCAAGTAATCATGCGCAATCAGCACAGCTCTACTGGCCCCAAAGCAGACCTTCTCAAGATGCTCCGTGTAAGTCTTTACAACCGGGTCGGGAATTTACTAAACATAGGAGGTATAGCAAAGACGGGCTTTCGAGAGAGAATCAAAGAGAGTGCAGAAGTGAAACTAATTTCGAGCGCCTGTGTACAGTAAAGAAAGGCCATTATTTTTCGCATTATATTCCTATTGAGAGTGTGAATGGGAAACATTTGCCCTGTTTTCAAGTTGCACTACATAAAACGGCTATACTCTATTACCCTCGCCCACAATTGCTCCTCCCTTCACTTAAGTTCATCATCACTTCGTGAGAACTCCATATTAAGTATAGAAACACCTACCATTTACGCGATTACTACGGGCAGCATCTTTTTAGGTCTATTTCTCATAATCATTTTCGGTTTTACTTTCCGGCCATCTAACCCTCCCTATCCTCGTTCGTCGGCATCAAATCCTTGGACCATAGACCCGAGCTAGTGGTTGCATATGCAAAATCGTCATCTTGTCTTGCTCTGCGTGTTCGACGACCACTTAGTATGTTGCTGGCATCCACATTGCTAGTGATCTTCCTGCTTGGTGCTGGGCTTGGTGCTAGCAATTCTGCCTGGAGCTGTCTTTCTATCTCGTCTTCTTCAATGGCGTGGATCGCTTCATTTTCATGCTGCTGGGCCTGGTCCCTAGCTAACAATTGATCATCTTGATCATGCATATCCACCCCCTGGTGAGAGCCAGTTTCTCCATTTGGTGGTGTCAATGGTAGTGGTGGATCTTCCTGATCCTTTTCACGAAGCATTTCACCTGCTTCCGCTGTATGTGGAGCGCTCGGTGTTGGCAGATACGCTTCCTCATTCACCCCCCTGGAATGGGGTGGTATCCCGTTGTATATTAACGGCGTCATCACTTGGTTCCTGTATTCCACCTTGGGGGTCATCCTCTACCTCGCGATCTTGCTGGTTGTCCTGTTCCAGCATACTAGTCCCTTCTTGACTAGTAATCTCATGGTTGATCACCTGGGTGATCTCTTCGACGGTGAGCTCTTCTGGTTCTCTCACAGTGGTAGTGGTAGTGGAACTAGTTGAGATCTCTCATACTCGGGTGAGTACTTGCGGCCTTCATCAATGACTGCATCTCTGATATGCTTCACCTTGCCAGTGTGTGGAAACCAGATCTTGTAAATGTTAGAAGCAAGATATCTAACCAAGAAGCCAACCTCTGCGCGAGGATTATCTTATCTGACTGGATCTGCTTCTCAATACGGCAATACGCCAAGCTCCCATATAATCTATCACTTGCTAGATTGATCCTTAGGATAGTCGTTTCCTGTATAAATTCCTTCCTTACTTCCTCCCATGGTATCAACCACTTGTTTTCAGAACCAATATAAGTTGGGGTACGGGTTAATAACCATACGGCGGCGCTTGCAAATTCTGGCCATAGATCTTTAGGAAGCTTCCCTTCGAGGGCGAGCATCCGCATGCGAGTAATGATCATGCCGCCAGATCTCTCGGCATAGCCATTCATTTCGGAGTGGCCGGGTGGAGTATGATATATCAAGATACCATCGCTTGTCAAGCTATACTCCGATGCTTTGCCAGCTGCTGCCTCATTATCATAGTGAAAGGCCTTGATTGGCAGCTTCCACTGATTCCTTGCTAGCTGTACGAACTGGTTGATAGCTAGTTGACATTCAGGCTTTAGTTCGTGTGTCATGATCCAATGAAATCTTGGTCCTTCTATATAGAAGTGAGAGATCCATCGATACTTGTTATACGCCGGTGGCAGTTGTATCAAGTCAAAATGGACTCTTCCAAATTGTCCAAAGGTGCGTCCAATTGGACGTCGTGATATCTGCTTTGGTGCTCGCCCAAGATGACAGGTTTGGCATAGTGATTCCTCCTTTTCTTTGTCTTCGAGAACGACGCCATCTACCATACTAGCAAGCTTTGCTAGAGTACGTGGTTCAATATGAGCAAGACGTCGGTGCCAGATCTCGGAGGAAGCCCTTTATTCCTGTGATTTCACTGATCTCCTTTGTGCTGGCTGCACAGCATATGCTTGTTGTGGTGGAGCTTCGCCAGGTTTATCAAAAATCCAAAGATTGAATTGATCCCAAAAATGCACGCTAACGACAGGCCTATCATTAGGATCCCGTATACAATTTGTGCTCTGGCACCAAAGGCCACCTTTCTTCTTTAGCATCGCGTACGACACTAGATTTATGTGGAATCCAGGTGAGTATAGAGCATCGCTCAATGTGATCTCCATCCTTCCTTTCTCCGGATGCCTGCCTACCAGGCGCACCTTGCCTTTGCCTAGCACCTGGGTGGTGCTATCTCCCGTTGTCAGATCCATGATATCTGGCGTGAAGTCGACAAATAGGGCTTTGTCATTGCATACATGTACGCTTGACCCTGTGTCGAGAATCCATCGATCTCGAAGAGAGGGCTCGTCGGCTTTTGCTACAGATAGCACATGCTTGCTAACCTGTATAGCTTCACTTTGCAGCTTGCTTTAGGTGGTTGCAAATCTGACCTGGTTGGCATACTCAACCTGCTTAGGCCTAGCTTCAGCTATCACCTTATCAACCAATTGCTTCCAGCCTAGGTCATTGGCTAGCTTCTTCTTTGCTTTCTCTAACGTACACTCATTGAGCGTGTATCCCTCCGGTCGAATTGCTTCATTCATGATATAGCAAGTGGCAACTTTATGGTTCGGGTGAGTTCTACCACAGGGGCAGTTTCTCTTTTCAAATGGAAGGTTCTCTTGCTTCACTTCCGGCTTCGCTTCCTAGTGTCCTTGCCAGGTTGAAAAGGCGCCTTTCTGAGGAGTGGTCGAGGTGGCAGTCTTCACACCTATCTCACGGTTCATTGCGCCAAACGATTCGAGAAGATCTCGAGTATCATACGCCTTTTTGTCCATGACAATCTCCTGGTATTTGCCTTGCCACCAGATCGGTAGTACTTCTTTCACAGCGTGTAGGAAGTCCCTATTGGCATCTCCATCGTTGATACCAAGGCTGATCGCTTGCTCCCTTAGCGAATTCCACTTTTGAAGCCATTGCTCGATATCTCCCGTCGGCTTCTGCATCGCAAACACCTTCCAATTTATTCGAACTTCCTCCTCATACGCAGTTGATCTTGCGAAACGAGACTTCTGATACACAAGTCTATCATACGGAGTACGATATGTGATCAAGGCAAGATGATGCATTGGGTCAAGATAGGTAAGGATGTATTCATTAACATCACTCAGTCCCTTTGCTTGCTTCTCCCATTTAGTGTACTTCATTTTATACACATCCATTCGATCTCACCAGATCCTTCGATCCCTTTCGTCACCCTCCTCAGGGTATTCCGGTTCCATCGGTTCTTTTAGGGCATCGAGTCGTTCGGTTGGCAGGGTATCCGGGTTACAGTGATCCCAGACGTTCTTTTGCATCGCGTATAGCTGCACCTTTGCAAACCAGGTGAGCCATTGCGGCGCGTCCTTAAGTTTTTCGCCCTTCATGGCGGAGAGGATTAATGCTGCCTCCATTGCTGGATTCAGGGGTAGCTCTGTATAGCTTCAGGGGTTGGGAGACGCTTCTAGCTGCGTGTTAGATATTGTATACCAACTACAGTAGTCTCATTCAGTGCGAACCGGGCTCATAACTGTCGGAGTATTCCGTATTGTAAATGTAGGGGTCCAATCAATGGTATTCAACTCTCTGTATTTCTGTATCGGCTCTCTACACAATTTATATGGAGCCTCGATTACATAACGTAAAACATGTACATGTAGGATTAATTGTCGAATACTAAGATTGAATACATGGTGGAAACAGGGTAAAATACCCTGAATATCATGTGACACCTGGTACCACCCATACCATACAAAAGTGCATATTACAGGTAGTCATCTATGTCCGCCCGTCTCGTTTAAATATACGTATTGACGGTTCAGGCACCATTAGGCGAGAAAGCCTTTGAGCGGCCGTAATAAATTGTGGTTCCAGGGATTGTCGAAGCCCCCAGAATACTTTGTTGACTCTCAATAAGGCAAGGACAGTGGCAACATGGGTATGGTAGATTATCAAAAATAGACAGAATAGGGGATACGAGATGCCTGTCGGTTTTGTCTTTAGATCTATCACATAGGGAAGGAGACATCAGCCCCAAATAGGCTTAGGGTGGGTTCGATTTTCAGAAAGGGTTTAGTTTTGACGATTTAATTCGAAAGGGGCTTAGTTTTGAGGACAAAAATCGGGCTCCATGATTAGGTAAGCCATTTGGGCCATGTCGTCGAAAAATGGCCAACTTCAATGCAGTATATTATATAAACCACGGAGAAATCAAAAATTCTGATAAAACGGACGGAATCTTCAGTATCTATTCCAACAGTCTCGAAATAATTACCCTCATAAGATGCGGTGGTGTTGTTAGGTCAAGTCAGGTTTTCCCTAATGGTTATCAAAGATTTCATGTTCGATCAAAGCTGTCCAGCTGCTGTGTCAAAAATAACAACGTATGACGGCATTTCATCGCCTTGTCTTTCCGTCCTAAAGATGGCACAGTAGTAGTCATGTGGGATTCACTCGGTCTCCTGGACTGTAGGCCTATTTAATTATGTAGTCACCAGAAGAATTGAGTTCATGCCATTTCAATTCCCCATTACTTTCTCTGAAGTTTCATAGGGGTTATGGAATCAGCCCTGAAGTTTTGTGAAAGGACTAACGTGCATCCCTCCGCAACCATTTCTCGTCCTCACCACTCGTAGTGGGAATACTTTTGACGACGCGCCAAAGAAGTACAACCTGATGGGGCCAATTTATTGCAAAATTTGGTTTAATATTATGATAGACACCTGTGTTATATGTATATCCCATCCAATTTGATCGAAAATTACCATCAGCGCTGGCCATGTTTCACTGTAGAAGCTCTTCCCACCCGCACGTGGATTTCTGCGGCAATTCTGCTATTCGACCTTGGTTCACAATTAACCATATATTCTGGGAACAATCTTCATATTCTTGGTAAATAGATTCATCTGAATACAGCCAGGTAAAGATTTTGAGTCTTGCCACACTCTACTGTGTGCAGACATTATTGCCTGCTGCCTCGTATTTCCCTGGAATACTTTCGCTCGCTTACTAATAGAGATCTGTAAGACTGCGTTACTGACAAAATGTAACGGTACCGTATCGTATCAAACACATCTAATTTTGAGCCTCTAGCCACGTACGGTGACCACACCTCTCGTGAGATTCTGTTAGGATCGCATGGTTTCTATTGGATAGTTCTAGCTGCTAGCTAAATGCAGAGTATATTACATAATCCGCCAAGCCTTCGCTTGCTCCAACATAAACCTGTTTTTTTATGTGCTTTGCCAAGCCCCGGGCAATAGTAGCACCGGCAACCAAGTATTCGGCCAAGTGCCGCTGTACTTGTTTGCCTTAGGCACCAAGAGTATGCAAACCCTGCAAACCTCTCGGAATCACAATATGTCTGGGCACTTTTCCGTCACCTTTCCGTCTTCCCCCTAGATTTTACGTCTATCAATTACTCATTTGGAGTGGATATGAGTTACCTTGACAAGCTACCCCTAGAGCTTTTTTTTCTCATAACGCCAAACTTGGATCCATTTGAACTCTTCAGTCTCTTGAGCGTTTGTCCTCACCGTGGTTCTTACCACGACGTTCGGCAGGGGCTATACGCATCAAGCCAGGATCGCATTGTAGCGCTGATCTATGGAATTTGCGCGGGGAGATTAGACCTGATAGAACAGATCCCCGGGCTACCTTGGCTCCTCAAAAGTTTCGATGACTATGCACGCCATATGGAACAACGCGACGAGTATGGACTTCTTGGTGGCGATGAGAAGGAAGCAGAAAATTTTGCAAAGATCAATTTTGGCGGCTATATCAATCCTTTAATCCTCGCGATCAACCAACGGTCAAACTATTCGCGAGAGGGGCTTGAGATTGTTCAGTTTCTTTTGGACAACGGTGCCGAGCCAAATGTCCCTGACAATTTCCGTCGTTGTTTTCCAATATACACTGCGACAGAAAAGCAAGATCTTGATACAGTCTCTTTATTGCTCGAACGTCAAGCTTCCCCGAATACGTTTAACTTTCAGCATGAACTCTTTCCTCTTGACGTTGCTGTTGAGCGAAACCACATTGGGCTCGTCAAGTTGCTTCTTGATCACCACGGTGGTCTCCTGTCCCGTCCTTTCCATTCCCCATATCTACGGCGTCGTGAAAGATCACTACAATCTATGAAAGTCCTGAATTTGCTTGTCATGCGCGGAACCTACGACATGGCCGATCAGGCAATATTAAAGGTTTTCAGGTGGATGTTACCAAAGATTAATCTGCCGAGTCGACGATCATCGAGGGTCCAAAAACACCAAAGAACCAGGGTTTTGACCAATTCCGCTGCCACTGCGCTGGTGGCCTGTATAAAATCTCAGAATCCTGACTCTTTACAGACTCAGTGGGACTTGTATTCCACTCTTTAGAAAACTTTAAAATCCTTAATCCTAGCATTCTTCTTACGATATTTACTCGTGAGGGGATGCTGATCCAGCTTCTCTCTTCTTGCTATACAAGTAGTCTTCCGCACGACCCAGCAAAACCCAGACCCAACCCAGACCCAACCCAGTCTGGGTTGGGTTTTGGGTCGAGCCCTTCGACCCAGTAATGGGTCTGGGTCGGACTGGGTTATAAACAGTGCAAACAGGGTTTTATGTAAAATACAGAAAAATACGCTATGTTTTAGGGTGGTAAATATACTATTTCTAGTAGTAATTTTGATATCTAATAATGAATTTATATTAGATATAACCGTGCCAAGCCCACCAACACACTACCCGTGGTTGGTGGGCTGCACCGGATAGCAAATTTTCAACGGATAGCAAATTCAACCTCAACAACTGCATTTAAATACTATTTACAGGTAACCACCACTACTATTTATATACCAATTTCCGGATCCACTATCTCTTGCCGCCATTGAAGCTTCGTACTCAGCTTCAGCTAAATCCCTCACGTCAAGAAAAACGACTGCCAGATAGCGGTTAGGCGGTTCTTAGCATTGATCAAGAACTGGCAGAAGATTGAAATTAGGGTCTTCCACTATGACAACGAAAGAAGTGCTGGAAATGAAGTTGAATTCATGATCCAAGCCGAAGGATGCACCATTGAGCATTCACCACCTGGCTTACCAGAAATGAACGGTTCAGCCGAGATATCTGGGAGCATAATAGTCAGAACGGCGAGAGTCTGGATCCAAGACACCAATCTTCCACCTGAATTGTGGCCGGAAGCTACGTATGCAGCGGCATATATGCTAAACAGAACGCCCACAAAAATGAACAACCAATGGATCATACCTTGGAAAGAGCTTATGAAGCATGCCGCGCCAGACGGAATTGGAAATCAATCTGTCAATTTGTCAAATCTCAGGATATACGGCAGCTTGGTATATTCAAGAATTATCAAGCGAGTGCAGTCAGATAAAATGGCACCGAGAGCAGAGATCGGCTATCTTGTGGGATATGTCTCGAAGAACCTATACAAAGTATGGTTCCCGCAGAAACGAAGAGCAACCGGAATGGGAAGGATAGACGTCGTCAGAGATGCTATCGTTGATGAATCCCGCCGGTATTCACCTACCAAGCCGCTCCCTACAGAAGAAAACGCCATTAGCACATTGATCGACCATTTGGTCGAAGGCAAAGACAACTGGCCGACAGTGCTCACAGTGGAAGAAGCACAGGATGAACTGAGTACTAGGTTGAAGATGCCTATGTCAGTAGCGAGGATCGCACTGAACGAACAAACCGAGCATACCAAGCAAGGACAGGCACCCGAAGATGCCAGAAATGACGCCGGCGAGGCGGAAATAAATGGAAATACAGAGTTGGTTGACGAAGAAAATGGAGATGCAGAAACCAGGGAGATACCGCCATTGGCGCCCTTTTCAAAAACAGATGCTGTTTTTCCTTTGACCCCACAGTCAATGTTAGCATCAACAAACAGAGAGCAAGCAAGACAATTGCCAGGAAGCTTTCCAGCAGATATTCCATCTTCTCCACCTCTGTCACCAACCTCACCGTCGCCGAATTCATCAAATTCATCACCGTCGCCGTCCGTTCCGCCTATATATACCCCGAACGAACCTTCATCGTCGCCAGATCCGATCTTAGTGATACCGTCGATCGAAACTAGGGGGGTAGAAGTGGAGATAGACGAAGAAGAAGAGGAAGTGCAAAGACAGATTCAACGAGAACTATCATCCCAACCCTCACCAGACAGAGAACTGTCATACCAGCCGTCAGAGCAGGCACCAGGAGACATATCTGGTGATGTCAACATATCAAATGTCATGACCGGAAGAAGAAACAGGAAACCAAGGGTGGACCATGACTATGCATCATATCTATCTCTGGTAGATGTCCACAATGAAGAAGAAAACTCATCTGGCATGCTCTATGCTTTTACAACAAGCATAGGAGCAAGATTCAGCCAGGCCAGGCTTCATAGAGATCAATTGCCACCAGAGCCAAAGAACTGGGCAGAATTGGAAGCCCATCCACATGGCAAGGAATTCAAAGTGGCAGGTGGCTTCGAAGTCGGGACACTAGACAAGAAAGGGACATACAGTCATGTTCCAACACCGAATATAAAAGGGACACAGGCATTGCCATTGAAGTGGGTATTTACCTACAAATTTGATGCCAATGGCTACCTGGAGAAATACAAAGCCAGAATCTGTGTGAGAGGAGATCTACAGTGGCTGTCTACAGAGGAAAAGAGAGCTGCTACCCTCGCCGCCAAAACTTCGAGAGCTGTATTTGCATTGGTGGCAGCATTTGATCTTGACATGGTGCAGAGAGATGTTGTTACTGCATTTCTGAATTCAGTATTACAAACTAAGGTTTATACCAAGTGAAGATACTTTGGAAGACGCGCCAAAAAAGTTTAAACTGATGGCGTCAATGATGGTGAAAAAAATCGCGATAAATATTATCGATATCTGGTTATATATCTCTTCTAGTATCATTGAAAATTACCGTCAGCTCTGGGCATTTTTCACCGTGGAAACTCTTCCCCTGCACACCTGGGTTTCCGTGGCAATTCAGTTATCCGGCCATGGTCCACGACCAACCATTTATTCTGAGGAACAGACGTAATAATCTTGGAAAATATATGCATCTAAATAACCGGCCCTTACATTTTTTACCAAAATTACAGACCCTCGCTAGCGAGGGTCCGCCAACCATATAGTACGGATCACCCAAATAGCACCCCTTTTTTTAATTCCACCTTTTTAAATTGATCATCTACCACCCCACCAACAATGCCTAAAACAAATAAGGACATCGAGGAATTGATTCTCCAGGCTATGGATTCTCTCTCTGAGCAATCTAAGCCTAATATCAAGAAAACTGTGCGAGAATTCGCGGTTCCTGAGGGCCGTCTTCGTCGGCGCTGGAAAGGTGGAAAATCGCTTTTTCAACGACAACCTAATGGCAGGAAGCTCAATCCTATACAAGAGAAGGCTTTATGTGAATATATTGATTACTTTGACGCGGTCGGAGCATCGATAAATCGTCGCCAAATTGCTATTGCCGCCAATTCAATTCTTGAAGAAGCCCACTATGACGAAACCATACCACCCCCACAAATTGGCGACCACTGGCTAAAACGTTTCTTGAAACGGTATCCCGAGTACTATGTACGACGCCGGCGAGCTCTTGACGTCGAGAGAGCTTCTGCACTTGATAAAACTGTGGTGGAAAGGTGGTTTCAAGACTATCAACGTGTAGTGACTGAGCATGGCATATGCCAACAAGATATCTACAATTTTGACGAAACTGGCTTTCAAATTGGCGCCGGACGCGATCAATTCATCATTACCAGGCATCCAAAAAAGAAGCTATTCAATGGATCTGTCACTAACCGTGAATCTGTCACGGTTTTAGAGGCTGTTTCGGCCGATGGTTTTACCTGCCCACCACTTATAATTCTAAGTGCTAAGCAGGCATTACTACGTTGGTTTGACGCGATTGAAGGTGACGAGCATATATCTGTAACTGATACTGGGTATATCAATGATACTCTAGCATATCAGTGGATTCAGCTCTTCCACAAATGGACAATTGGTCGTACAATTGGTAGAAAAAGGCTTGTTTTATGCGACCGTTTTGGATCACATTTAACGCGTCAATTCGTCCAATTCTGTGAGAAGAATGATATCATTCTATTCTTCTTACTCTCCCATACGAGTCATATATTACAGCCTCTCGATGTTGGGGTGTTTAGCGTGTATAAACACTGGCATAGTGAGGCTGTTGAAGCGGCTACTATGACTGGATGCCGCAAATTCTCGAAGGATAAATTCCTATACTCAATTGGCGAAATCAGAAGAAAAACCTTCCAGCCGCATACAATTAAGCTTGGATTTAAATTGACAGGCCTCTGGCCTATTAATCCTAAGCTTATTACTGATGAATTGGAGTCATACGATCCATATCATGACAATTTACCCCGGCAAGATACCCCGTCAAGTGGCTCTCAAAACACCGAATTCAGCACTCCAAAAACAGCTGAGAGAATTCGAAGAATCAGCAATCGTCTTTATCAATACGATCCTACCACTCAGCGTTTTAAAGATGGGCTAGCAAAGCTTGCAAAGGGTGCTGAAGCGCAGGCTTTGTTAGCTCTCCAGCTACAGCGGGAATTCGATTCTACCCAGGCTATTATGGGGGCACGCCATGCCAGATATGACAATTCTCGCCGTCATGTACAGATCACCGGTATCATCAATTCCACCCAGGTCAAAAACATGAAGTATAAAGAATATAAATTGAGTGAAAAGGCCGATCAAGAAAAGACGAAGCGGAAGTGGAAGAAGGTGTTGATCGAAATCAGGAAGCATGGAAGAGCCAAAAAAACGCCGGGGAGGCTAAATTGATGTTGTATTATGGCAGTAAAATGGCTAATTGATTTATCTACTATTTTTAATCAATTAAATTACTATGTTGTAGGGTAGTAAATGGTGGTTGAAGTATAATATATAAAAAAGGTGCTATTTGGGTGATCCCTACTATTTGGTTGGCGGACCCTCGCTAGCGAGGGTCTGTAATTTTGGTAAAAAATGTAAGGGCCGGTTACATTCCAAATCGAAATTCTTACTCTCCTCGCTCTCTACTGGGCGCACGCATTCCTGTCTACTCCCTCATATTTCCCAGGGGTACTTTTGCTTGCTTACTAATGGTGATCTGTCACATTGCGTTATAAATAAAATGTAACAGCGCCGTACCTTATCAAACACGTCTAATCTTAGAGTCACGAGTTATGTGCCTGACAGGGATAGAGCCGTCGCCCACCTTCTGGGAAAACTTGGCTTTTCCGTGACACAACTCCTTTTCGCACTCTGTTTGCGTTATGTCACTCTCTGACGATTCGATCGCAGAAATAACTGCTTCTTTGCTGAACAGAATTCGACTGAGTACCAATACTTTCGCTGAGTTTGAGATATTCTTCGCTAAAGCCAACGCTTTTAGTCGATTATGGAGTGGGTGGCGATCTTTGACCGATCCTGCTCCCCCAGCAAAGGACGGTTGGGTGGCTGTCTGCGTGATATTCGTCTCGAGCGGGGTAAGCTGGACTCCAAAATGGGGCTTTGCAAGGCAGATATTTTAGCTGATCACATAACCATTTAGTCTCGTTATCCGGTTTACGATCATATTCCTCAGGTTCCTCTTGGTCAGAAGCAAGAGTTTCTAGCTATTATGAAAGTGAAATCAGAAAAAATTGGACTCGGATACGAAGATATCAAAAGAAACCGACCGCTTAGTTGTGAAGTTGACGAAATCATTATTCCCCGAAGAAAGTTAGGTCATGTGTGTCAATCTTTGTAAGGCGTCGTCACGGACTACCATTAATAAGCAATCAAAGTACCCCAAGGATTTTCGAGGAAGCAATCAACAAGCATTTACCTTGCTCAACGTGAGGAGACTTTTTATCATGAGAAAGCAAACTGGAAGAATGCGAAAATCCTGGCTGGCCTAGATGGAACTCCACAAAGCTAAAAGGCAAACTCCAGGATTTGCTTTTAACTATAGGATTCGTACGAAGTTTGCCTGTCTTATTAAGCACCTGTTATTAGGCTGTTGATTTATAGAGATGTAGTAAATATATACTAGATGTGTAGTGGGAACATACCCTAGAGTGAGGTACGGTCGCACCCCATCAAAAATAATTTTAAATTTTTGATCGGCCACCACACCTTTATGGCTTAATTAAACAGTCCAAAATTTGAGGACCATAATCTCCGAGGCATAACTTAGAACCGTACAAATTTTGAGGTCGATCCTCGTACGAAAAGTAATTCCAGTCTACTCATGAAAAGTATTCCAGTATACTCATGGCCCCACTTTTTTCTCCCATAGTAAAGCAAAAACCCTAATTCCAGTCTACTAGACTGCGCCCACCCCCATGGGATAGGGTACTCGATCCACCAACTACACCTTCAAAATCCACGGTGAAACCTTTTTGTCTGACAAGCTCTGTGACAGCTAGTCTCATTTGTAGTTCTAGTAAACCCAAGAGAAGCCACTTCGTCCAAGAACTTCTTCTTGAATAGAGTCATGTGATAACAAGCAAGAAGATTCATCCCAGTGGTGCTGCGTTCACACAGTGGCTGAAGAATCCTGTCCCTGGCCCTGGAATTCATGCGTGACGGTCACAACCGCTCGCTGGTCTTCAGGGACGCCATTTTCGGCAAGATGCCTGACAGCCTCATCCAGAGTTGAAAAGGATTTGTGTTCATTGCCAGGATAGCCTCTGATTAAGGGTTCGACTTCGCTCCTATCCTGAATTAGTTAAGGAACTTTAGAACCGTCTCATTCATATTAATTACCAGGACAAAAATATTCCGGGAGCCGGAGAACGCCCTCGACAGACCGCATAGTATCTTACCCTGACCATGACTGATTTCCAGAGACTTCGTAGTCAGGGTTTCGAGTTGAAAGGACGTGTAGACGACGTATATATTGTCAAGTTCAAAGGTGATAAATAGTCGATTTCAGCGGCTTATTATGAACAAATGAATATCTGGCTCACTTGCAAAGACACCAGATTAATACGCCATAAGGAATCCATACATACATATATCCCAGACAAATATGCACACTGAAATAAAAGAGCGGTAAGATTCGTGCTTACACAGACGCCGCCAAGGGTGGCGAACAAGGAGCATGAATCGCCAAGTAGGGCGAATTTACAATGATCGAGATAATTTCCCCTTGCTGATAATTTACTGTAAGGGGTCACCCGAACTGTAAGGCGCGGCACTCTCCTAAGCCGTCAACCCCGTCTCAGGTGTTCTTCTCATATTTGATGCGAAATCGATTGACCTGGTGTTGCACAAGCAGGGCGAGCAGACAACTGTTTGCGTCGGCTTGCGTAGCCCCTCACTTAATGTGATTCATATCAACGTAGAGCTTTTACATATGAATCTGCCCTTCCAGTCGATTTTTATTGTGCCCCATCAACAGTATAGCAAATGTACCAATCCCAACCACGAGTTGCACAAATTTAGTAAACCTACTGTCTTTAATATCAAAAGCGCTGTACGCATTCGATGGCACAGTAGCCTGCTCTACTAGGCGTTCTCGGGATCACAGATGAACAACGTGTACTTGGCCCCATCTACAGTACTCAAAATTACAGCGTAGACAAGGGATTGTTGGAATACAGAAGTACAAGAGGGCCAAGAAGGCCTGACAAGTACAGGGGCAAAGAACAGCCATTAAAACCACCAGTAGGGTGCAACTGCTCGGAGCAGGAGGGAGTAGTTTTTGCAGGAACGGTTAATGTCGGAAAGCAAGGGCCAGGACACACAGTGCTTGTAGTTACAACCTATCTTGGGCCACAATCACTTTGGGTTAAAGAATTGGGCCTAAAGTTTGACCCACTTACGATTAGAGTCAGTTCTAGCCATAGGGTGATTAGGTTTTATCGAGTTCTGTGGTCAAAAACACCTGTCAATCAGGCGAGAGAGAGAGTTTGGGCGTGAGGCGTTCCATCACGAAGCATATTAGGCCGACACCGAACTGAAATTGAATACAAGAAGTTGATACATGTTATGAAAGGCATCGTCGCTCATCCATGGGAGTCACCCACCATGGGTGAGGGTAAGTACCCTAGGTAAATGTGAGAACTCGCTTCCTGACGGGCAAGCTATGCAGATCATAGCTGTTGTGATTTGAGGCTGTCGCTGCTCAGGAATGAAGCCGCAATCCTAACCTCCCAAACCCTGACCCCTACATCATAATTATCACTGTAAATATACATTTGCTCCCGAATTCCTTTCGCTGCCTAACCATATCTGGAAATATATATCTTCCTGAATACACTCGTAATCTCTTCAACTCTCCAAATTTATCAACCCATTTGTATATATATATATATATAAATCTTGCACCTTCGAAACAATACACTAAACCCCTCCGACCTCGATCCATGCCCGCCGTAACCATACAAATTCCACCGCTAATTTAAACACCTCCTCCGTCCCATGTCTTGATCCCAAATACCGCACCAACCCGTCCTGGTCCTCAATCGCCACCCCGTGCGAATGTAACCGCCGTGCCCACCCTTTGCGTACCTCTTGCGCCGCACTATTGCCGCCCTGGGGCCCAAACACCATCATGGCAATCGCACTGATCATCACATTCCGATATAAACATGGCCCGTGGCTCTGGAACGCCTTGCATATCGTCTGCGGCAACCCACATTGGTAACAACCACAAAACTTGGCCCAATGCCCGCGAATCTCCTTCCGTACTACTATCATCCACTGCCGTGCCTCCTGGTGCCCGGGCTCATAACACTGGAATAACTCGTGGTCGTGCCGTCTGCCGCCCTGCTGGCATAAAAAGCACCGTTGTAACCACTGCCCCACCTGCTGTTCTAAAAACCTTTCTTGTGGCCCGATCGGCTGCTGCACCTGCTGGAGTGATATCCGTGCTATCTGCCGCTCTTGGTCCTGACGCTGGAACTCCTGGATTGCCGTCTGCTGAATACGTGCCCGCTGGGGACTACGCGCCTCGGGCTGGTCAATGCCGCTCGTTTCCCTATCTGGACCGTACTGGTGGTCCTCGATGGGACCGATCGGAACTGGGGGGGTGCCCGGCGCCCTGGACCGCTAACCTGGCCCTGGAACCCTTCCGATTCATCGTCCGGCTCACTGGTAATCGGCTCACTGGTAATCCGCCTGGCTATTGACTGGCCGGGACTACCAACCTGGGACGGGAATATCTCCGATCCCTCGTCGCTTTCACTGCCCACCGGGTCGGCTTCAACCGATAATTCCTGCCTGGGACTGCCGACCGCCCGTTCGGATCCCTCGTCGCTGAAAATATTGGCATGCCCGTCGAAATTCTCTTCACGAATCCCACTGATGGCCTACCGCACTCGGTATCTGGCCGCTTTCCGTAATCGTGCCTGGGCCACCCGACTTCCTAACTGCGCCGCCCGGATCGTGTCCCGGGTCACCCATCGCGCTGGGTCGACCTGCCATATCTCACTGGGGTCGGCGTTATCTTCGAACGGTGTGACTGGCGTATCGTGCATGGGCTCGTCGCTGGAATCCTCCGTGTCGCTCTCACTGCCTTCGACCATGCTATCCATATCGGTATCTATATCGGTATCTATATCGACTGCCACGTCGACCCTGGCCGCACTCGCCGTGCCGGCCATCTCCTCCTCGTGCGCCAGCCAATCCGGATCACATCCATCACACATCTGCTCCGCTTGACCGTGATCGCCGCAATGACTTCGTCGGTATCCATTCACCGTGCCGTCTAAATACCCATCTAATATATATCTTCGACAACTGGGATGCTCCGCCTCCATATACTGTTGGATACGTCGCACCTCATCCTCTGGTGTGTCCTGGATCGTATACTCTGGCACTTGCGTCTCCGCCGGTTGGATAATGATCGCCTCGCTGCGCTGACCGTCACGGCCCGCACGACCGCTCTCCTGCGCGTAATCCATCAACGTACGTGGCTGTCCAATATGGATGATGCAACGGATGTTGGGAATGTCCACGCCCATACCCAATGCGCTGGTGGCCACGATCACCGGCGACTGCCCGCTCTGGAACTCGCCCAACACCCTCGCCTTGTCTAACTGCTGGCTGTGGTATATCCCGCACCCCAGCTCGCTTGCTAATGTCTGTCCCGTCCGGACTACCGACGTGTATACGATCACCTTGCCCGGTCGACTGCGACGGATACGGTCACGGATTATGGACAACACCGGCGGTGCCTCGATCCAACGATCCCCAAACATATACTGGCGGTCCACTATGGGACGAACGACCCGGTATGCCACGTTGCCGCGACATGTGCGCGCACGGAACAACTGTACCTTCTCGCGGGTCGTCTCGATACGCATGAACATCTTGCCCTCCTCGCGGGGTGGTAATGTCGCTGTCATATACACCATCTGCACTCCAAACCCACTTAACCGCCCCAGTCGGGCCATAACGGGCCGGAAATCCTTCTGGTCGTTCAACATGACGTGGCACTCGTCAATGACAATCCGATCTAATCGGTGCTGCATCCTCTGCCGGTTTAAAAAACTCGTGAAATCTGGACCCAACGCGGACTCGGGCGTGACCAGCACGATATTGGCATCGTCGGCCGGCTGGCGGCTCTCCCATTCAATGCATCGGATATTCAACCGCTGGCATCGTCGCTGCATATCGCTGCGTAATGCGATCAACGGGACAACCACTACCGTGGTGCCACCGGCCACCCACGCGGGTAACATAAACAACACACTCTTACCGCCGCCGGTGGGCATCACTGTGATTATCGGACTCTGTCCGTGCTGGATCGCCTCAATCACGGGTCCTTGGACACCGCGGAACCGGACCAGCTCGTCACCTATCATCTTCTGTAACTCGGGCTGCATGGGTGTCTCCTGTAACTTCCAACGACGGTCCTGACGACTACGCTCCGCTTCCATCTCCCACGGCGACGGCTGGCTGGCTCCACGGGGGTCCACGGTCTCACTATCGCCGTATACGAAACTTAAAAACCGGTGCCAATCCGTGCTCGATAATCGGAATAACTGCCGTCGGTGTGCTGTGGTGACCGAGGCGCTGTGGTTGTGGGGAGATGATATCGGCAGCTATGGCCACTGCGGGTCGTCTGAGAGATGTGCTGCTGAAGATGTCAGACAATAGTATTGTGCACCTAGGCAATATTCACAGCAATATTTTCAAATGAAATATGTTTCGCCCAGGATCATATATTCGACTAGCGCTACTTTTACTGAGGTGCTGTTAGGTTTTCCGGTACGGAACTGGAAACGTCTCTCTCAACACACATGTTCGAAATTTCAACAAAGTAATGAACTCCTTAGCTCAGTGCCAGATTTTGTTTGGTCGGTGTCACACCTGCCGATATGAACCATGTTCTCAAAACAGGCCACAATCCCACGGATGTGTTGTTATGAAATGCATGCATGACCGAGGCTAGTTAAATCTTTAGAATGGGCGACATTCGAGGATCCTGTCATTATCGATATGGGTCGGGTAAGACGAATAGTAGAAAATTAGGGGGATTTTATTGAGGAAGAAGTCGAAATCTCATCTTATGTTTCCTAGCTTTTGACTTTCACTTTCAAACACTATAGTGGTATATAAAGATGGAAGATCAATTATTTACTCGACCCTACGAATTGCCAATCATTGTCTGCAAGAAATGTCAGATTGCAGTACGACCGAGAGAGATTATTCAACACCTTCCCGGCACTCACTACCGGCTTCCACTAGCCACTGCGAAGAAGACTAGTGAAACTATATATCAATGGCTCGGCGTACAGGCCTGCGGTCAGTGGATCGTACCTATGATAGTGACTGAGTCAATCACTGGGCTTGCAATTTATAACGATGGCAATTTATGTAACCGATCATCAGAGTGCCTGCCTATAGTATTTAGTTTCAATATCGTTCACTCAATCGTGTGGATATTTGCCATTAATAAGGCTCTGAGTTCATAACATGAGCTCCTCTTCGTGCGGAGCACCAGATACTCCAACACCCCAACATCGAACCACCTGGAGATACTTCTGACAGTAGGACATAGCCGGAGCCCCGACCAGGCCACCTTTACTACATAGATCAAAGGTCCCTGCGTCTCTACCTTGAAATGGCGGTCAACTGCTACCAGGATCTGTCGCATGCGTTATGTGGCGTATGAAGGGGACGAAACTTGCCCAAGGCCATGTGTACTATTGTTACACAAAATGGGACATACTGTGTAACATCAACATAGTGGCGCTGAATAGCACAGGCCTCGGTTCGCCAGAGGAATAGACGGTTTCACGTAGCGACCGTGATGCATCACCCCGAAAAGTCCAGCCCATTAGGGTTGGTATCATGGCAGCGTCCATATTATTTTTTCGAGGCCAAAATTTCAAAAAGTGGATTGTGAAGGTTCCGAAATTCATCCATATCAATTTCAATCCGATTGGAGTGCGCGTTCAGGAGTTGGGAAGCCCCATTTCATAGGTACCCAAATCCATATTGTTGCCATTAGGGCGTCATTCTAGGGGGCAATTCCTGCACAAGGAATAGCTTCTAGCCCGGTCAGAAGCCCTTGACTCGTAATTGAATTCCGTAATGACTCATGAT
Source organism: Penicillium samsonianum (assembly GCF_028829775.1). Classification (NCBI taxonomy): domain Eukaryota; kingdom Fungi; phylum Ascomycota; class Eurotiomycetes; order Eurotiales; family Aspergillaceae; genus Penicillium; species Penicillium samsonianum. The sequence continues at coordinate 2,063,576 of NW_026643264.1, read as the reverse complement.
CTGTCTAGCTTTATGGAAAAGCATATAGTTTGTCCCTCGTTAGTGGAGGTTTTTAGGGGAGCGAACCATGACTCGACACGTCTGACGCGATAACTTTGGCGGTTAGCCGAAGCCAGTGACTGGCGGGCTATTTTGGGGACACTTTAATGTTCAGCTTTGAAGTACAGGTGGCAGCAGACATGAGCTGGGAAACTAGCGCCCGGTTTCCAACTTAGGTTTAGCTTTTACGTCTAGGGGGACACTTGTAAACGAGAATGGGTGTTCGAGCCACGGCCAATCAAAATGCATTCCTCGGCTTCCTGAAATCTCCAAGGCGATGGATGTGCATAGGAGCTAACTACGTTGAGTGAATCGGTAATATAGTCCTTGCGTCTGTCCTGGAGTGCTTATCTAATGAGAGATCTCGACATTTCATTTAAGAAAGTACCTCCAATAGAACTGCCTTGCCGATCAAACGTTGGAGTTGCCGCTTCCCTTCTCTGCATTTTTTCAGACGATATAAATAAACAACAAACACCGATTGTTTGCAACATGCTTGGTGCGACAAACGTGAATCTGAGGTATTTTTTTTACCCAATTGGTAATACACCAGCCGTGAATGTGTTTAATTGTCGAGTGCCTCCGCCAATACATAAACTTGAAGAGGAACAGGTCAAGATCTTGTTCTTGGCATGTGGAGATCCCAGAAACTTACTTTTTACCCTTTGGTGCAAGCCAATACAAGGTACAATTATCATGCAAATAAGATTCTATTATAGCTGACCTAAGATTCTAGATGAACACATCAAGTGGGAATTTACTTGTTGTGATATCGAAACTGCGATCATAGGTAATCACGCCTGTTTATTTTCCCCGTATCGCGCTAATCGTAGGCTTTTCAGCGCGAAACATCATCCTATTCTCCCTTATCGTTGACAATGCACCAAGTGCTTCAATATGGAAGATCTTTTACCACTTCTTTGTTACGAACTCTGACGTCGCAATAATAAAGAGTCAGACAGACAAGCTTCTATCTAACTCAGAAACGCTTGAGATATGGTCCTGCTCAAAGTATGGCGGCTTCATCAAATTTTTGAGTCAAGATACATTATCTCGTCTTCGTGCATTCTGGAAACAGTACTCTAGTATGGCAGGTTTGGATGCTGACAAGGCAGCTTCTTTTGAGGAGGATGCAAGGGAAGAAATTCAGAAAACGCTGAAAAGAACCCACGAGGAAGATGTTATTTTTCTTCAAGGCGTTCGTTCAGCGACAGTTCATTGGGTGCGTGCGTTGCCCGTACTCTCTTCGTGCTTTCGCAAATTCTGGGAAACCGGCGTCGTTGCCGGAAATGCCACAGACTTACATGATCTAGGAGAAGGCGGATACGGACGCGTGAATCCGTTGTTTGCCATCTCTTCAGCGCCAACTGGAAAATTTGCAGTTCACTACGGCAGCGACCCACTACTTGCATTCCACCTTGCCAGCGCATTCGATGACGAAACATGTTCGTAACAAGATATAGGAACGAAAATTGTCGCTCTCGCAAAATTTCAGTTTTCGGAGTAGTGCACTGCCCTGAAACATCAGGTACACTCCGGCACTCTCCAAATTAGATTCTTTTGCGAAGATGCTTTACGGCTTTGCTATGAGCTACAAGACTCTCACAGTTCAGCAAATGTAATTCCAAAACTCGTGAGGGCATACACCTCTCCATGGAGCTCCACAGAATTGAATCTCCTTGACCTGAATCGGCCTATTGAAAGGAGGCTGTTCGATGTTATCGAAACGTCAAACCTCGTTGATCATGTTGGAATGCTTAATGTTCTACCTGCAGTTGTACCGCTATTATCAGGACGAGTTACCTCAGTACTGTTCACAAATAGCTTGTTACGGGCGGCGGAGGATATCACAGTAGCACTGCCAGCTCTACTTTGCTCGGATGTTGCTGCAATATCTTTGATCCTTGGTCTCTCACCATCTGGACATCTCATTCCATATACAGCTTCTGCTGCTGGGCTTGAGGAGGTACTAGATCTCACGGCTTCAAAGAACACTGGGCGCCGGGGTCAGTACCATATGGAGATTTCATGGAGGGTCCCCAGCTTTGGTGATTCGATCCAAGCACATGACTGTTCTACCTCTGGCTATCAGCTTGTGTATCAGTTCGACCAACTAGCCAGATATTTCTTCAAGCTTTACCTGACAATGTTCAGTTGTGAAGATATGGGGTCAATGATGGAGTCCATGATGCGTCAAGCAAGATCGCCACTTTCTGTAGATCTCCGGCACTACAATCGCACGACATTCGTCATACTTCTTTTTTTGGCAAAGAAACGTGTCCAAACCCATTTCCATATAGGTTAAAGGATGTGAGATCACACGACAAGGTCCAACTTTGATTCTGCCCCACTTATGTTCTCCAGTATTAATGTAAGAGGGCCACATTACGACAATGTATTGTGACCGTGTAGTATAATACCGCATTATCGGAAATTCTTTGATCCGCTGGGCCCAAATATATGACCATTCCGATTCAAAAATAACTATTGCTGGCTTCCCCGTTCAGGGTCGTTTTCCATCTCGCAGTGCTTGGAAACCAACCTTAGGGTTAATACTGTGACTCTGAATCCTTCCATGGGTATTACAGACACAGCGACCTTAGCTCTGTCTAGTCTAACGTATATATGAGGTGCCAAAATAAGGCGGTGTGCCGAAACTTCATATAGATACCTTCATCACAACTGAAGATAGAGTCGTCAAATGAAACTATTATCGTAGAGAAATATGTCATGGATTATCATCTGCCTCTCCAATTGGATACTATCTACTTTCATATCAATAATACAGAATACACACCGAGGGACTAGAAGTATTTCTCGCTCCAGCGTCACAGGGGCCGGGAATGTCAAATTTTTTAATTACTTATAATTTCAGGTCGATATTACCGGACTACGCCACTAAGGTACTTCTTAAAACGCAAGTATAACGAAAATGAGCAACGCATGAGAGACAGAATTCAGATCCTGTTACGTCGAATGAACCTATTCTGCCATTAAAATCGTAGGTGCGCTGCCGCATGTCATCATAGCTTTCAGAAAGAAATTTTGTATTCTTGATAACTTACGCGACAGCGACAACGGAAACGTCTTGGTTTGCTACTCTGTCATGTCCGAGCTGAAAAAATCTCCACAATCCCCAGTGTTCTCACGACCAACATACTGATATTTTCCAACAAGCCCTTCCTCAATCCTACTAATCCCGACGATCGGAAGCCGGGTTTTACCTAGCGGAGGTATACTCGCTCCAAGGACGCTCTCACGTGGAGGATCATCGACATACGCGTGCCAAAATATACCATCTGCACCGGGGGCAAAATACGATGCTACTGTGTCCAGAGCGGGTGAGTCCGCAAATAGTTGCGCAGTCATTAGCCTCCCAATGCCTCTGACGGGACACGTCGATTGCGTTCGCCCACATTGCCAACACAAAACTACCGTGGTAAACATCACGCGCTTCAGCGAATGACTTTCGTCGACGACGCGCTTCCAGCTGCCTTCGCCAATGGTGATAACAACCCTTTCACACGATGCACAAATAAGGACAGTTGCGATTTGCATCATGTTTACTGAACAGGTATAACGAGGGAGAAATGGGATGCCTCTTTTTCGTCTGCTTCTTGCCGCATTTAGTTTCGTCACCTAAAGTATCATATTGAATCGTGACACTCACAGCTTCTCTTGTGAGATACAGAAACAGGCTATAAGGTGAAACAGTGGAGAGACCATGGAAGAATGTAACCTAGATATAGTGTCAGCACAGACAGGTCCGTGAGCAGGGTGTTGAGGGTGACAAGTGTAATAGATTCTAACTTTGTACAGGATTAGAAGCTTGAAAAAGAGTTTCCTGGTGACCAAGTTTTCGAAAGAGATGATAGCGGACTGTAGGGCAAAAAAAGAAAGAGTAAGAGAGAAAGAAAAGGAGCGAGGATACGGTCATGCTGATAAGGTAGGATTTTCGGTCTTTTTTTTCCGAATTGTTCCAGCTGCTGCAGAAGCAAGCACTTTCGCAAGAAATACAAAAAAATCAGTCTGTAGATATCCCGTGCGTCGGTCATAATTATCTTTTCGAAATGCGAAGCAGATGCTTCTCGGTGGGCGTGCCGTCCTGTTCTTAAAGCCTGCATCAACAACTAGTAACTGGAAAGTATGGCAACACTTACTTGACCTGGTCTCACAGTAAAACCTAGATGGGGATGAAGCTCAGAAGGTATTGTGTATGAGATTACATATAACGATAGTTCCTTGTTGCTGTCATTCCAGGTGAGATGGCCGGAATGTAAATTTCACCAAGACTGCAATTTTGTTAGAGTGATTGTTCAGTGACTGGTTCGCCCCGATCTCTCCCGTCCACTGCTGGAATGTGGTTCTCTGCTCGCTGATTAGTGGAAAGTTGTGTCGCTATGACCCCGGCAACAGCGATCTACCTGAGGCAGCAGTGGAAGTTGGCTAGTCTCGCCAAAATTCCAAACCGTAGCTTCCAACAAGTCTTTCGTGTGAAAAACAATATTGTAACCTTCCTCAAAGATGCGTACTTCCTGTGTGAGGTATTGAGCGCCTAAGCGTAATTCATAAATTAACTCGCCTGCTTTTGTCCGTATACCGAATCGACATGGCCTGGTTCGGTTGTCCAAGTCTCGGTCCACGATGACAAGATATGTATCCAGAAATATCAAAGCACTGCAGAAGAATTCATCGCATTCAAATCGGGCTTCAATCTTTCCATTCTTCGTAATTTTGATATGGGACAACAATCCAACCAGAGAAATCCTCTCTTTAGTGAGAATGACGAGAGTACCATCAAAAAAACTCCCCGACAACGTTCCCCCCTTCAAAGTGTGAGCGATAGAGTTGTTTGCCAGTATACGTCATTGCGAGGGTACCATATAGTGTTGAATGAGATAAGATACCATTCAGGCCGATTTCGTGAGTCAGGGTGAAGCTGCGTAGAGAGCTGATGGATTCACTACTTCGACAAATTTTGGGGAAGCGGTAGGATCGGAGCTCCATGTATGGGGGCTTTGTGGTGGGTTAATAGGTCTGGGTTAAGGATTTCGACCCAGAACTGGGTCTGGGGCCCCAGTGAATAGTTATCCCGGTCACTGAGATAGTCACCAGGGCGCACGTGCATACATACATATTTACCTGGCTACCAGCCTCTCTGTATCTAACACACAACACAACAACACACAATCAACTCTCATCAATAATATGATTTAACATACATTTTACGTTCGATGGTTCCAGCGAGAGCCTGAGATTGATGAAAAATGAAACTTGCAATCATGATATACGGGAGCAATTTCGGTCTATCCGTAATGTATTGTCCACTACGGTTGAGCTACGAGTATCCTTGGAGACAATGCATTATCTGGATAAAAAGCACCAGATTCGTTCGACAAGTGGCCTTTCCACTTACTCGACGGTACCGTTGCAGATCTTGTCAAAGTGCTGCGCTTTTCCGACGATGGTGCATACGGAAATCCTGTCGCGGTCGTCGACAATGAATACCAAAAGTCATCTGAACTGCAAGCATACTTTTCCAAATTGCGATCATCTTTTCCGCTCCTGCAGATAGTTACCGGAAAATTTCACATTTGCGCCATTATTGGTGGCAAGAATGTTCATTGTGACTACTTGGGGTATGCTCTTTACCACGAGGCATCTATGGTCTATTTTAGGGAAGAAGACTGTTGGAAGTTCAAAAACGTTTGCCTGCCAATGCCAGGTTCTTCAGATTGCCTGTTTAAGGGCGAGGATTCACTACTCGATTGGCTGAATATAAAGGTTGGCCTGTTTTTGTTCTAGATTATTTTGGGATTCAGATATGGTTTTATCCGATTCGCCATCCACACGCACTCGAATTCTGATCTTCTTCATTTCCCGTGCTATTTTGAAACGCTCGACCTGTGATTTGCGCATGCGTAGTCAATTGCATTACCAGTTGTGAATACGGTTGTACATCCGGGACGGAGTCATTCCCATTCGTACTTTAAATCCACATAACGACAGCCTTTCCTCAAAATGAGATTTCGGTAGACTATTGTATCAATAGCTTCCTCCCCCGCAGCCGTTTCTCGCCCTCAACGCTGGAAGTGAAGATACTTCGAAAAACACGCTAGAAAAGGCACATATATAGCGTTGAATCATTGCGATAATAAATCAATAATAATATTATTATCTTCATATCAAAGAATTTCCATTTCCACCCAAATGACATGGGTCTTGATGTGCATTTCATAGTGGAAAAGTTCCCCACGTAATCTTGCTCGGAAAATCACTGGCTAGACTCTTTGTTTAGGGCAACTAGGGTGCTGCTAGGTCGTTATACTCTGTCATGGAATTGCGGAACTATTAATCTTAAAATATACGTTTCTCCGGAGCACCACATGTGCCCCGGTCTAAGCGGACCGGTAAAATTGATCTCGAAATATGGTTGTGCTATATTTTCGCTAAAGCTAAACAGTGCGTGACAGAAGTGTCCGTCTGCACTCTCCCCCTCTTAGCACCAACGACGTTAACACACCATCAAAAAAATTTATCGAATCCATGACCGAGGTTTTCCTCGCAGGGCTGCCGATTGCGCCGAATGGAGGTTTCGAGCCCTAGAAAAATATCGTCTATAAATCCAAGTCTAGGAAATATAGGGGACAGGTAGAATAGCGTGATACCAGCTACTGAACACACTAATCTGTCTAATTATATATATATCTGTCTAACGTGTTCTGTAAGCGAGCTGGACATGTAAGCCAGCTGGACACTCTAAAACACCATACTAAATGCGATAGGTTGTAACTTGATATCTTACAACCACATTTTTATATTATTTCTTTGCTTGTCGATAGCGATTGATAAGGCTTTTCGGCATTATATAGTAATTTCAAGGAAATATAAGGGCTGCTGCATCACGGTATCGGAAATTACGTGGCTGAGAGCGTGATTATATATATTAATTATTGAATTAGGAAAATTATCTAAGATATTGATAGTGTAGATCACAACTCACAAGTCGAGCACATCGCACTCACCAGGTATGTAAAACTTGAGTAATGTGTGGTATTATCACTTGGTGATAGGTCATTCCAACCCTAGTTACCTCATGCTCGACCCTGGAGCGAGGCTTTCCAAGCATTAAATAGATACATTTTTGGTTTAGTCACCGCACGAAGGGAGCTCAGGATCGGTTACAAGGCATTGCACAGGATGAAATTGTCACTGGGTTCGGGAGCATGAACGGGATATATATTCTGCTCATAGCCGGTCCCGCAATGTCTGAAATACGCTTCATGCTTTTTGTTGAGAATCCAGGTTAATTCTCAGTAATTAACATGGAGCTTTCAACGCTAACCCTAATTCGGCATGCTCTCTACATTACGAATCACTATGCAACCCCCATGCCAAGAGCTTCGAGGTCCTACGGAATCGAGATTAGCGCGTTGATGCAGCTTGCCGTCTACACCACTAATTACTGTATACAACCGCCAGTTTGTTGTATCACAGGGAGTCATTTCAATTCGGGCTACATTCAGTGCTATCACCGCTCTTCTTTCTGTTTCCTTTACAAATTGATAGATTCCAGGGGGAGAAGAAGAAGCCTATAAATATGGGCTTCTTTCTATGTATGAAGAGATTAGACAGTTTTACAATTCCATTTCTGGCACTATATTCATAGTTCCATTTATCTTTGCAAAAGATACTCCTTCTACATGCTGTATAGTCCCTCAGTGTACTATTTCAACACTTTTGGCTCTCACGACCGAATTGATTAGACCTCTCTCCTCACTATTATGTACGGAGGCATCCGTGAAATCAGAATTCTATTAAACGGTATTTTTTCGGTTGAGTTGAACTGGAATGTTCCCCGTGAGAATTGTGGACGGATTGCTCCGTGTAGACAATCTTATTCGCACACGACATAACTGTTGAAAATCGATTCCGGCTCAGCTGTCTACAAGTTGCCGTCTTGAAGGGTGCTGACTCAGTCATAGGCATGGCACAAAGAAGCGAATGTCCCGAGCGATCCGTCAGTATCCTAGAGACAGTCCAAGACATATAGTCAAAGACTGATGCCGATGCCGTATCTGTGAAATACTGAGAATACCCCTTTCGCTCTTGCAGCGTAGATCGGCGGTCAGTTGTTAAAGGCATAGTCTGTGAGAAGCATCTCCATTCAGTTCGAGGGTCGAGTCCTATGTTCTTGCTTGGCAAGTATACTATGTCGAAGAGTGTGAATTTGCCCTGCTCTGGACTTGCGCGAATGGACAGCTCGGCAAACTCCGGCCGGTCTTGTCCGCAGTCGACCTCATTCAGGTGCAGAGTCTCTGAGCGCACGTGGTTATCATCAATGAAAATGCGAACCCCATGATAAAAAATCGTATTACGCTCGCGTGCGTCAAAGATCCGACGGATGTAGTAGAAATTTTGACCATGGACAAAACAGCATGATGTGCGGCCCATGTCACCGATAGTGAAGGTCCCGAGAGACTGGGAAAAGTGTGGGATTGCGGGATCGCTCAAAGAAAAGACCCGAACAGATGCCTCCTGAGCCCCAGGAAGCAAACAGAAAAGATAGTCGTTTGTGTTACGAACGACAGGTGATCCATGAAGAGCGGACATTCTGGCCGGCCACCAGGAGTTTCCCAAGCTGGGGCAATGTTGAACTGTCCACAAAGTGTATTCCCTGCTACGCTCGTCAACCTGGAGAACCGTGAGGATAGAATCACTGTAATGCAGCAATTCAAGACATGAGTTTGTAAGATCCAGGCCTCCTGGAGGTTTGAACATGCGACACTCTTCGTCATGGGTCGAAAGAACATGTATGGTTGCATCCTTGACAAAACATAAGTGGCCTTGTGAATGTGAATAGAGGAAGCTGGGATTGCCGTGACCAAAGACCTGACTTCTAAATTGAACAATTTTGATTCTCTCTGAGATCCTCAATTGCCGTTTGAATACCTCCGCGGGCTCATGGTCCTTCCATTCATCCTGGAGCAAATAGGAGAATCGACTCTGTGGTCAGTTAGTCCAGGGTAGCATCTCGTTTCTGGGGCTAAAAAGTTACATAGCAGTAGAATCCCAAACCGCGCATTAACCGGCAAGTGTCAAAAAGTGCAATTAATTCATGCCATTGGTCAGCTGCGACAAGTTTCATGCAGACCAAGTACCACAGATCCTGTGGGAGGGAAGACATGGTCAGGCTCGTTACTACCCCTACCCTCTACAGTAGAAGAACGCCGGTAGGTTGTGAACAGCGTAAGGTTGACAAAATACTGTGCAAAAAGGGGGTACAGTACGCGTCGGATATGTTTGTACAGGACCAAAGCTATTTTCCTATTTATTGATAGTCTCGCCCAAGGACTTTGTAGAGACTGTAGGTCTTCATAGTTCAGTTTTTCAGGCTATGGAGCTACTATTTAGACCTATAAAAGCTGGGGATCAGAAGGACATCCCCGATGTTCTAAGTTTGTAACAGTTGTTGCATTTTTGGACGTAAATCGAGTGTTCTTTCCAGGATTCGGTGGGAAACTCTCGGGAGAAGGGGATAGATAGTTAACGAAAAAGAGGCTCTGGAGGTTTTACCTTGCTTTGTACCTCCGCAAAAGTATCAAACGGTCGGTGTTTTGTAGTATAAACGCACGAGAGGCGTGAAAGTTATCGCTTTCTTCATTTGTTACTTTACACTGGCCTCAACATATAACGTCCTCTGGTTCTTTAAACATAGAACTTGCTAGAAGGCCTAAAGTTGACAGTGCTTCACGGACCGGGATAAAAATAGGGATGACGAGATTAAATAAAATTTGAACATAAAAATTATAAACGGCCCAATGAAGATAATTTCGGTTATTACTGGCATTGCCGATTTATCATGTTCTCAGTAACCAAATGAATGGGCATGCTATTTACGCAATTCTACTAACTAATAAAAGAAAAAAATATTTTTTTAAATTTAGATTGTAAAAAATATCTCAGACAACTGACGCTAAATATAGAAATTAATATCGGAAAGGGTCAGTGTTGAATACAAATACCCTGGTTTGCATGACCTCAAGGAAATCTATACCTCTCTCACATATTCATGATGAGCCTAGCTCCACTATCTCCAGCCGACCAAGACTTTGAGAACTTATCTCCAGTCGACCAAGACTTTGAGAACTTATTTGATATGGAACAACCTACCAAAAAAGACCGAAATGCCATCTTGAATCATTTCAAGAATACGCTTGATATCAACATCCCACCAAAGCCATACAACACCGCTTTGGAGGCTGCTTCCCACATAGGTAGTTCAGTATTGGTGAAACGTTTGCTCGAAGAGAACCCTAATAGAAATCCTACAACAAGCGAGCCCGATCGTTACGGGAACGCTCTCTTGTTGGCAATCTCGGGAAAGTGTCCCAAGACAGTGAAATTACTTCTAGACCATGGTGCGGATCTGCAGTTCAGAAAAAAGTGCAAGGGAGAGTATAGGTCCCCACTCGACGTTGCATTTAAAGAAGGCTACAAGGAGATAGCGAAAGAGTTATTCAAGCGTCTTGAAAAACCCCAATATAGGGGAACAGAGGTCCACAGGGCACTCTGCATGGCTTCCGAAAATGGAAACAGAGACCAAGTCAAGGCGCTACTTCGGAAGGTAACAGACGTGAATTACCAAGACGATGCATACGGCCCTGCCTTGGTACATGCTGCTCGTGGCGGTAATACTGAAGTTGTCAAAACTTTACTAAACAACGGTGCAAGGGTGAATATGGAGTCTTATCACTTCGGAAGCCCTCTGACAGCCGCTATTGAAGAGAGGAATCCTGAAATGGTGGAACTATTGCTTAGAAGCAACGCAATTGTGGATCTCTCAGAAACTAAAAATCCGCTACTGTGTGCCGCGAAGGAGGGAAATCTTAAGATCGTAGAATTACTTATTGATCGAGGTGCCCAAGTAAACATTGAAGGGTATAAATACGGCACTCCTCTTTTCGCTGCAGCACTATATAAGGAAAAAGATGTGGCTTTATACTTACTTGAAAAAGGAGCGAAAGTCGATATCGCTATCAAAGCTGCCCGACGAGGGCACTGGTCTTTACCAGTTCGGGAGGTCGGTGAGCTACTAAAAGCATGGGAGTCCAGTAAACACAAAATGAATTGTGAAGAAGGGCACAGTTCCGGCAATAGAAGATCAAAGCGCCTGAGGGAAATGAGCAGAGTACTTAAGTCGCAGCGCTAGTTGGCTCAATTATCCACTTCCATCAAGATTCTATTAAGATGACCCAACATATTTTTCTAAACCAAGAAATTCGACTCACATATGCGGGCAGAGGCGAGCCTATACCCAGCCGTCACAAGGTAGTGTCTTGGGGGTAAACTGTTTTCGAATTCTACTGTACTGCTAAGACATCCCATTGGAAGCAGTTCCTCGACGAAGCAGGTGAAGGGAAATTATGGAAGGCAGCGACGTACATGAAACCACAAGACTCCTGGGGCTGCGTTCCCGCCCTCAAGGTTGGCGATAAGGAGCTAGTTGACAACGCGGAGAAAGCTCAGGCGTTCATGGGCTCGTTCTTCCCATCTATGGCGCCTGCGCAAGAGGAAGCACCCGTTCACGACCCAACCGAGATCCGATGGCATGCAATCTCCGAGATTGAACCTTATCGATCTCTCAAGGCTTCCAAAGGCACAACAGCACCAGGCGAAGACGGCCTGCCCACGTTGATCTGGAAACGTCTCTGGAGATATCTCGGAAACATCATCACTCGGATTTTCACATCGTCGATTGAACTAGGATACCACCCACAGCGATGGAGAAACGCGCGAATCGTAGTCCTGCGGAAGCCCGGGAAACCAGACTACTCGCTCCCTGGAGCGTACCGCCTGATCTCGCTACTTGATCACTCGGCAAATTATTGGAAGCGGTGATGGCCCGACGGCTGTCCTTCTTCGCGGAGCATTACGGTCTCCTACCGGATACTCAGTTCGGAGGACGCCCGGGACGAACAACCGAGCAAGCCCTCCTGATGCTTGTTAACGCAATTGACCGGGCGTGGTACAGGCAGAAGGTCGTCACGCTGGTGGCCTTTGACCTGAAGTGAGCTTTTAATGGAGTGAATAAGACAAACCTGAATATTCGCCTCCAGTCCAAGGGTATCCCCTCTGTAGCGCGAACATGGATTGCGAGCTTCATGAGTGGGCGCCAGGCTAGCATTGGGTTCGACGATTACCAAACCAAGGTGGTACCGCTAGACAATTCCGGGCTCGCGCAAGGCTCTCCGCTGTCACCTATCCTCTTTGCATTCTTCAATTGCGATCTGGTCGACCAGCCGGTCGACTTTCACGGTGGGGCATCCGCCTTCATCGACGACTACTTCCGCTGGCGAGTTGGCTGGAGCGCCGCAGTGAACTTGGCCAAAATCCAGTGCGACAGCATACCCCGGATCGAAACTTGGGCCCGGCGAACTGGGTCCTGCTTCGCCGCAGAAAGACCGAACTTATTCATATTACCTGGAAGAGGAAAGAACAGAGTCAGGGCCAGCTTACCATGAATAGCAATGCTATCAAGCCATCTACGACCGCCAAAATTTTGGGGGTGATCTTCGATCATGAACTTCGATGGAAGGAACACGTACAGCAAGCCGTCAAATGAGCCACCAAGGTCAATATCGCGCTTGGGAGATTGCGACAGCTCCGCCCGGAGCAAATGCGACATCTCTACGAAGCGTGCGTCGCACCGGTTGTCGACTACGCCTCGACCGTCTGGCATGATCCACTTCGAGACAAGACCCATCTACGACACATCCGTACTGTGCAACGGGCGGCTCTTATCCGCGCCCTATCTGCCTTTCGAACGGTTGCAACAGCCACCCTTGACGTATAAGCACACGTACTGCCAACTCACCTTCGTCTGCGCTACTATGCACAAAATACCATCACTAGACTGCATAGCCTACCCTAAAAACATCCCATATGGAGCGCCCTACGTCGGGCCCAGGGAAGACGCAAAAATCGTGGATCGTTCGCTCGGTTCCCGCTATCAGAAGCCTTGAAAACTATGAACCTAGAGAGACTACAGGAAATCGAAATGATTGACCCAACCCGCTACCCCCATGGCAAAAAGAAGCCTTCTCGGAAATCGAGATTGAATCAGACAAGGAGCTCGCGATAGAAAGAGCCGAGACTGCACAAGCAACCGCCGACATCGTGGTATACTCAGATGCCTCGGGACGACACGGCCATTTGGGCGCCGCAGCGGCCGTGCTGAATGGCTCACTGGAAATAATCGACAGCATACAAGTGCAGGTTGGGCCCATGGATCGATGGTCCGTACATGCCACCGAGTTGGTTGGCATCCTGTACGCCATCAACATCATCAACAAGATCGCTCTCCGACACTGGAGAACATCCCATACGCGGGTGAGATCTGCCACTATCCTCAGTGACAGCAAGTCGGAGCATCGCAACGGTTTCAAAGCCGCGCGCTATGAGGGCAGCATGAATATAACGACGGCACAGGCGAGGCTCTAAGTTCGCTTAGGAAGTGATACACGATACATGTACATAGGAGGATATATATAGTAGTGGTAGGCTGTCTATCGTTTCGACAGTTGATTTGACCACTAGACCAAAATACGAATCCGTACCCAGCCTAGTGGGTTGTGGTTTAGAATCCAACTTCGACGAGAGGTCGGCGTAAATGAATCACACACACAAACACATATTGTACCTGTTGACAGTTGGTTAAAAAATATGTCTAGTTATCTCCTGGCGATTTCGCCTCCTCCCTCCCTTTCTTTGATAGATTCATTAATAATCACCGGGTGTGATTTGGAGTTACCGATGCCTAATTCTACCGCCTCGATGGCGCACCGTTTTAAGATTTGGATGCAAGACGCATCGGTCGACAATAATGGTACAAAAATGGCAATGACAAGGCTAAGTAATATCTAAAAATGAAACTTAGATAAAAAGAAGAATAGCCCAACGGGGATAATCGCAGTCACTACAGGGGGTGCTGATGTATCAATGTCTTAGTAACTAAACGAATGGGCATGCTGTTTATAGACACAATCCAAGTAGGAAAAAAAACGAAAGCTAATACCTAAGACAACTGACGCTCAATATAGAACGTCATTACGAGATTCTCATACAGTATCGAGAAGCTTCAGTGTTAAATACAAATAAGCTGGTTCGCATGACCCTAACGAAATCTACAGCTCTCTCACATATTCATGATGAACCGAGTATCAGAGTCTCCTGCCGATTGCTTGTTCGACCAGCCAATTTCCGACCAATATAAACAAGCCGTATTGAATCATTTCAACTCTGTGGATGATATCAACGTCGCACCAAAGCCATACCACACTGCTTTGGAAGCTGCCTCCCACATAGGTGATCCAAAATTGGTCAAGCGCCTGCTTGAAAAGAACCACAATGTCGAGACAACAAGGGAGATATTTCGTCACGGAAATGCACTTTTGTTGGCATCCAGGGGAAATTGTCGCGAGACAGTGAGATTACTTCTAGAACATGGTGCAGATCCGGAGGCCAAGAGAATGCGCAGCGGAGTTTATGAGACCCCCCTCGACATTGCATGGAACAATGGGTTCATTGAGGTAGCGGAAGAGTTATTTGAGCGTCTTGTAAAACCCGAATATCGGGGTCCAGAGGTTCACAAGGCGCTCTGCATGGCTGCTGAGAGCCGTAACGGAGCCCGAGTCAATGCGCTACTTGGAAACGGAGCATACGTGAATTACCAAGACGATTCCTACGGGCCTGCCTTGGTATATGCTGTTCGTGGCGGGAATATCGAAATTGCCAATACTTTACTAAAACACGGTGCTATGGTGAATGTGGAGTCTTCTATATACGGATGCCCTCTTGAAGCCGCTGTTCAAAATAAAAGTCATGAAATGGTAAACTTCCTGCTAGAAAACAACGCCGACGTGAATTTCTCTGGAACTGGAAATCCTCTACTGTCTGCCGCGATTGAAGGGGATCTTAATATGGCAAGGTTGCTTATAAATAAAGGCGCCGATGTCGACATTGAAGTGAGCGAATACGGCACTCCCATTTTCGCTGCAGCAATATATGGACATAAAAATGTGGCCTCATACTTGCTCGAAAAAGGTGCAAAAATTGATTTCGCTATCAGAGCTGACGGACGCATAAGTTACAACATCAAAGATATCCAAAAGGTCAAAGAGCGACTGGAGAAATGGAATCCGAATACCACGCAAATCAAAAGTCTGAGTAGTAGGGATCTTTGTTTAGATATATGGAAGGCTATTTCCACATGGTCAAGCTTTTTATTAAGGAAAAATGTCACTGTAGTGCAAATGATACACAAATCGGAACGACAGTCGAACTCTAAGTGTCTTGAAGATTGGGAGATATCGGTCAACATGAACTCCATTTTCCTGTTGATGCTTTGTTTGCAACTATTGGCGAAGTAAATCAAAGTCTACTTCCTTCGTTATTGATGAGGTCATAAGGACAGTTATGGTGTATCTAGTTTAGTTCTTCGTCTTCCCTCATACATCCTTACTTGCGTATACTTCTGGAACTTCAGTAACTCTTCACTTGATTATGGCTTGGGTCATCTTTCTAATTCAGAAGAATTCCTTGGTCCATTCTAGAAGGAATACGCGAGGTCATATATACAGCATGAGCTTCAAGTTGATTTTCAATCAACTTGCTTCTTCATATAGCCACCTCCAAAAATATTTCGGATGGTGCGACTTTGTTCCTTAGCTACACCAGCCTCATATCACAACACTCATGAATAGCCTAATACTTCGGCATAGAGCTATTCGGTGCTCTGCCTGGCATCGTCCCTCGATATCGCAGGACTTAAAACATAGTAAAAACTGATGAGCAACGGTACAGTTGAGAGGCAGACCGTTGAGGGTAGAGTATTGAGAATAAAGCATGTAACATTCTGCCGGGTTTGAAAACTCAAGCTATTAAACTGGCACGGTGTATTCCATCCCTGACTATCAAGAATTGCCTGCACCCGATGCGGCAACGTCTCAGAGATGCTTTAGGTGCTCTAGGATTCATTGGTCCCGTGCAAGTTGTGCTGTAGCTACCAAATAGCCTTTGTCTGCTCACTATTTTCCATATGAATAAGATCAGGACGAAGCCTATAGATCTCAGCCCTCATTAACGCCCAGAGGTTCTCAATTGGGTTTAGATCAGTTGAGTGCGGAAGAATGACGATGCGAGCCAGTGACATACCTCTCACAGGTTTACCTATCACTGGGAGGCAAGGGCGCATTCTTCTTACAAATTAAAACACAACTCGACAAATAAACAGAGACGACTCAATTGACTGAAAATAGTACAAGTACCGTGGGTATCCAACTCCACATATCCTTGACATCCTTTTCAGATGATTATAAATTCACACAGCACTCTCGAGGTACATGTGTTAAAACAAGCTCTCGTTCATCCATTTTATCAGCCCAGAGGATTGAAATTTCGCTGAGGAATCGTGGAGATGATGATAAACCAAAGCCCAAAATTGGGATATCATCGGATTATTGTTGCTTGTGGTAAGTGCCTTCCATACTTTGGGTTATTGCAAGAATCTGTCAGCGAGGAACTCAGTTCTGATTCTTCAGGATTGATTTTTTTTTTTTTTATTCACATCAATCTCTTTTCTTCCACCCTTGACTAATATATCGTCTTTGGTAGAACATTGCCGAAGGCGGAAGGTTCGATGCCGTGTTGACGAACATGATGAGCACGGACGCTGTGAAAATTGCCTTCGGTTAGAAAAATCGTGTAACTTCTTTCGCAATCCTCGCGGCTTCTCATCGACAACTAAACGGAGGATACGGCCATCTATGATTGAGGGAATGCCCTTGCAGAGTCATGTCTCCAATCCAATGTTCGTTCCCGACAGCCAACTTCTGAAAGCTGCATATTTAGAAGAGATGCGTAAGTTGACTGAAACACTAAATCCAAGCATCAATCCCGACATAAGTACTAGTCAGAATGATTCTCACTATTTCAAAGACAGGACTAATTCGTTGGATGGCCCATCTGCTGGGATTCCCTCGAAGCTGACGGCACAGCCACCAATTACGTCATCATCACGAGTGATTCAGAAAACTTCTTCAGGGTCTATGCTTGGATCACCAAGCTCGCTGAAAATCCGTGCACAAGGTCAAGAGCGTGCACAAATGGCTGATCTAGAACTTTTTGCCTCCAATGGAAACCTCGCATTTCACTTTAGAGAGCCACAAAATCCCCTGGATCCGACGCAATATGCCATTTGTCACTGAACGAAATGTTTTTATGTCCCACAGCCTGAGGCCTGGGCCCATGACACCCATAGAACGATTTCAAACCCCCTGGATATTGCAAAATGGAGCAGGCCAGTCTTTTTAGAAACGCCAAGGCCAACAAGACGCAGGGAAGGGTCTCTAAACGGATCGTGCTCATTCATGTACTCTACTTCGTGGAATATGCTTTCGGCGTCCTCAAGTTTCATCGACGGGCAAGCAGAAGACAAAGTCACATATGATTGCGAGAGCAGATTTTCAGCAGCATCTTCACGTGGGATTTAAGATTGAATTTAATCGAAAGCTTATCTACAGGCTTCTAATCCACCAACTCAATGAACTTTAAGGTCTAGAAGAAGATTGGCCACACTCATCACAATCTCGGCCTGTTAAAATATATATAGCATATTTTAACAGGATATTTTAACGACTATAACTGTGTTAGAATTTTCTCTAACGCCAGAGTCATGGTCACGATGTGCTGGGTACTTGGAATAAACTTCGTGGACCGCAGGGCCGGCCCACAACGACGACTCCTGCCATGTCCGGGAGCCAATCGGTCTCTCGGCTTTTAGTGCAAAAACCGGAGACATTCTTACATAAGTTCATGTGGTCTGTTCATAATTGGCACAGATTTTTACAAGCTGTCTGCTAAAATTATTGGAATGACGGTGGAATTTGAGCAGATCGAGAGAGGAAGTGTCGGGCCCAAAGAGAGTATACTTACTACGAGGAAGGTTCATGCAGGACAGAATATATAGCTTCTAGAACGTTCTACACACCGGATAGACAAAGAGCAGCTTGCCACTTGACAGGGGAACTTACTCTCTTGTGAGAGCAACCAGGAGAACACAACCACGGATCGGGTTTTAGCCTACCATTCTGTCGCCAAAGTGTGTGTGATACTCACCTGCCCCAGCAGTGCCTCCTAAGCAACAAAGACATGTTCCATTCGCAGGCTGAGGGCCGTCAAGTTTGGTTTGTGGATTGTGTCCGGACCTTTGCAAATCCTTCCAATCTCTTCTCCGGGCCACAAACAGAACCTCCTTGATATACTGTCCCGAGGGTCGTCCCTGGGATCTGCATCGCAAACCCTTACCTGCGTCTGTCTAAATTCACGCATGGTGTTTGATTGGTCCGTCGGGTGCTATTTGTATTCAGGGTCTCATCAGTGTGATAGTAGCGTTGCAATCTTGCGAGGGGGTGGCGATCACGAGAACCTAGCTCGTGAGCCTTGGTTGCAACAACGGACATGGCTGTCCTAAAAACTAGGCTCGGTTTCCTATAGAATGTTTTCCAATGAGGTCTAAACTTTGATTATGCCTTCCCAAAGAAAGACAATCTTCATACTGAGTTTAAGAGTATGTCAGTGCCTGCGCGGCCAGAGAGTAGAGATTCTAGTAAAGGCAACATTAGCTGGCAGCGAGTAGACAGGAAAGGAACAACAAATCAGCGGCGCGGGGCCAAGGATGAACAGGATTGATTCTAGCGAGACCAAAGGGTCCTCCGGCCAACCGCAGGTACAGCTCAGCGTTTCTGTCGGCCAAAAAGTCTCCAACCCATTAGTTCGGCATCTGTTGAAGCACTTCAACCCTCATGAAAGAGACGGTGGCCGTAGCTAGAACAGGCAAATGTAGAGTGCCACCACGTTAAGCGATTTAATTACAAACTCAATGATATGTAGGGATCATATTTTTGCGGCGTTACTGTCTTTTCAACAGTTGATGAAAGTGCTTCACCACGCTCAACGCAGGTTTTGAAAGCAATGAATTCAGGTTGAAACTTGAGTCTGTAGGCCACAAAATCTCCAAACACCATTTCAACGTCGTTTGACTCGCTTCAACGCCTATCAACGAGACAGTGATTCTCGCTACCATCTGCGCAACCGGTTTCTTGGTAGAGACGTAGCCGAAAAAATATAAAAAAGGGGCCGGAATCCCAGCCCAAAAAAATCAGGACTTCGGTCCTGGCTTATACATGTTGCAGTAGCTCTCAAAGTAGGGTTGAGCTGTGACACCATCCAGCTTCATGTTACCAAGCATATCAGCATCGACGTCTTTGTTAAGCCCCATGCCGACTCCATAAGATCGTTTGCTGCAAAGCCCACCATTCAATGGTAATTGGCTGTTGTCCAGAGTATCCGAGATCTCACCATGAGCGTAGATGCTAAGAAGAACGCCCTCTTCTTCCAACTGCATCACATAATCCCCGTCGTATTCCTCTAAGAATAGCACGTGCTAAATTAAGGCCACATCAACAGCTTGTGAGCCTCGGTAGTGTGTTCAACGGAGATTGAAAGCTCATATTCAGCCTCAGGCTTCGAGCCGACGTGGGTTGGATCCATAGGGCCAAGACTTTGACCATAGTTCGAAACAGCCACTCCTTGTCTCCCGGATTCTAATAAACTCGTACCTGTAAGATGAGTCAGTAGCTCGCCTTGTCTGGGGGGAGATACGAGGGTACCGGGATGTTCCTGAGTACCTTGAATGGGCTTGTAAAACTGGTTTGGTGGTTCTGTTGGGCAGACAACTGGTGCACCGTTTGCTGGTGGCTTAGCTGGGCCTTTTGTAGCACCCACGTTTGGGCTCTCAAGCGGTGCTCCATCACCGTGAAACGGTCCAGCAAAGTTCAAGTAGACTTGTCTTTCTTGTGCGGCGACACCTCTTTATAAACACAGATCAAATAGTTTTTTCTGCAGTAGCTACAATTTGGTCGTTCCTCATCACGCTTGACCTTTTTAGCCGGGCATTAATCACAGGCCTATAGCCCTGGAGGTCAGTTATATCTCGCTCGGAATAAATTAGCCACTAACCTGCTTGGCCCTCGCCGCCCCACACTGGTGCGCTCCATGGGTCTGATATTGGTAAAAGGTCGGGCCAACCATTTGTGGATTGGACGTCATTATCTGCGAATGTAGAGCAAAACGGCGGGTTCTTTCTTGTCGGGCTCTTGGTTGGATAGGCTTTCATTTAAAACATTCAGAGAAGTTCAAAACCAACAAGGTGATTCGCAAACGAACCCCTCTCAAATCGTTTATTCGTGTTGGGTGTGGTAATATAGCTTACAAGTAGGTCACGTAAAAAGTTTAGAGCTTTTAATTAGTGGTTGTACTTGAATGTGCAACACTGTCGAAGGCTTATATGCTCTCCTCTGGTTCACCGTAGGGTATTCTTGAACTGCGTATAAATACAGCAACGGCTTCAGCGATAGACGACAAAGGGCAAGCGCTACTATAAAACCACATGAGTGATTAGCAAGCTGTTTCAAGAAAACGATGGAGAAAAAAAAACGCAAGAGTCGATACCGAACATTTCTTGAGCTTATGATTTAATGGAGAAATGGGATCATGGCAACTAGACCAGTTGAGGTTGTGATATTCAGTGAGAGATTTAGTACAGCAATATAGGTGCTCCCTTATTTTGTTAAACAAGGCATTCCAATAATAATAATAACAAATCAAGATAAAGCCTAGTCGCTCATGATCGGACCCCAAAGCCTATTTCTCTAGGTATAAACGGTTCGGATGAGACGATACTCACAGTCAAGGCGCCAGGCAGTTATCCAATATCTACGACCAGCTTGGAAAAGCTGTCAACCCACGACTAAGCTCTGCAATATTTTCTATTGCCACAATGCGTGATTGATTATATTCTCCCACTGCTTGTCACTGACCACCCACGGTTGATGTCATTTGCTGAATGTCATTCACTTGGCTTATTGCCGCTCACTGCTTTCCGCTCCCTTTCCCATGGACCCCCATTCTTTAGTGCTATTCCTTTAAGAACCGTTTTTGATTCAGGTAGTGCTGTTGGAAGTAAATATTTGAACTACAATTTCTTTTTCTTTCAGTAAATGAGAAATAACATGAACCCTGCCCTCGTTCAACTTTCGTAGGCATTTCTAGCCGTAGAAATGTTACAAGCCGGATATCACATGAGCACGGATGCGGGGGCTCACAAAAAGGACGTGAGTTCCGCATGGTCAGAACCAGGCTAGATGTAAGATCGGCTCATAACAAGCTTTTTGTATGCTTCAGCAGGTTCGACTTGTAAAATACGAACTGCCAGGCTAAATTTCGGGAGGCCACCAATGCGGGAGGCCACCAATGCGGGAGGCCACCAATGCGGGAGGCCACCAATGCGGGAGGCCACCAATGCGGGAGGCCACCAATGCGGGAGGCCACCAATGCGGGAGGCCACCAATGCGGGAGGCCACCAATGCGGGAGGCCACCAATGCGGGAGGCCACCAATGCGGGAGGCCACCAATGCGGAAAACATTAAAGCCAGTAGAGTGTATATCTTCCATACTGACTTACGCTATCGAAAGTGGTCTAGCGAAGTAAATGCAATACTAGGTCTTATATCCACCTACCAAGTTATCTGTCCTATGCATGAGATACCAAGCAAATTGGCCCAGAGATACATTGTAAGAGCTCTTGTAATCCGAAGCAAAAGCACTTAAAGAAAAGTTTTCTACACCGCTATTATCTCGGCATATGGCGGTATACCAAATAAGAACATGAGTTTAGGTCATAAATAAGAGACTTCCAGTATCTAAGAGCAGTTTGAAATTTCAGAACATACTTTTGAGGATGTCGAACTCGAAATGCAGAGAACAGAGTGGTCCGTTACTATCTACCTCGATTATTTCTCAAAAAAAGCGTCTTTTCTATTGATGACGCCAAGGCTGACCATGGAGGTAGATCCGAATCTAGCATATCACATGAGTCTCTTGAAGATTGACGATTCTGATGACCGCGACGACGATATCGTGCTAGCCCCCATTTTTACGGGCCCAGTTCTCAATAAATCCGGCCAGACTCCATCCCAGTTTGGCCTATTGGGAGGACTGAAGAAGCTTGAAGCCCCTGGTTATCCAATTTCTCGGAAACAACTTTTTGAAAAAGACCCGCGACTCTTTTTCAATGTTTCATCGCCATCGAGTACCTTCATCTGCGGCTCTCAGGGGTCGGGTAAAAGCCATACCTTATCCTGCATACTAGAAGGCTGTTTGATCCCCTCTAAGGCTGGTAGACTTTTAAATCCCTTGACAGCTGTCGTTTTTCACTATGACACTTTCATTTGCGATAATGGCGGTTCTCCTTGTGAGGCTGCATTCCTCGCATCTCACTCTCAGATCAATGTCAGAGTTCTGTGTGCTCCAACAAACATTAGAACTATACAGGTAATCTAACTTTAGCCTAGGAATGTTATTGCCTCTGACATATATATTAGGGGACCTACGCAAGATTCAATATCAAGGTGGAGCCTTTGCAAATAGATCAAGCCAACTTGAATACCAAGCGCATGCTAGACCTTATGGCTGTCGGCCAAGATAAAGGGCCAGTACCTTTGTACATGCATACTGTCCAGCGTATTCTACGGGAGATGCGCCTTTTGCAGCAAGAGCACGCGTCCCAATTCGATTACCAAGAATTCAGAAGGCGAGTTCTTGATTCTGATCTTCTTCCTGGTCAACTTGAGCCCTTGAAGCAACGCCTAGAGACGCTTGAGAGCTTTATGCCTTCCCAGCAAGCAAAGCCAACGAGTGGGCTAAACAAAAAAAAGGGAAAATCCCAAGGGGCAGGCTCGAGCTGGGCACCAAAGGTTAGACTCTGGCAGTCAGTCCTAGTATCACAACGAGAAACTAATTGCTTGGCCAGCCATCACAATTGACGATCATTGATCTTTCCTGTCCGTGCATATCTCCTGATACGGCTTGTTCTCTGTTCAATATTTGCTTTGAAATATTCATGGAGCAGGACACAAAAATTGGCCGAGTAGTTGCACTCGATGAGGCCCACAAGGTTCGTCACTCACGAATAGGATCTCATACCGATGGATATTGACGTGCTCTGTGTAGTATATGAAAGATTCAGTGGAAGCGCGCAGCTTTACAGATACCCTTCTTTCAACTGTCAGGTTGCAACGCCACCTTGGGGCCCGCATCCTTATTTCCACCCAAGAGCCAACAATTTCAAGCGATCTCCTCAGTCTATGCTCAGTCACCATTGTCCACAGATTCTCCTCGCCAGCATGGTTACGTGCACTGAAAGGGCACGTGGCTGCAGCAACTTTGGGAACACAATCCAATGGGGAAGCAACGGCCACCGTTGAAGAAGACTTAGCCGCGCCCGAAATATCAGGCAAGCTCTCATTGTTCTACCGAATTGTCAATCTTCGGGTCGGTGAGGCCTTGCTGTTCTCACCTGGTGCCGTATTGGGTTCTGCGGCAGAAAATCCTAGCTCTCCAGGCCTGAGTAGACTGGGTGCTGGGTATTTAGTAATCAAGATCCGAAAAAGATTGACGGAAGACGGTGGAAAAAGCGTTATATCGTCTTAGGATTGCAAGATGAGCAAGTTATTGAACGATTCAACTCTTAGCAAACGACCTGTGTTACGACTTATCAGAATGAATATGAATTATCTTTGGAGATTTTATTAAACTTTGACTACGCAAGACTTCGACTTGATGCTCTTGACAGTGAGCTTCGAACCTTAATGTCTTCAGCATCCTCAATTGCGCTATCTTTGGATGGTTGGACAAGTCAGAATTCATTGCCAATGCTAGCAATTAATGCTCACTGGATGTCCTCTGCCTTCCAGCAATATCGAGCTTGTATTGAGTTCGTTGAAATTGAAGGCAGCCACTCTGGAGAGAGCCTTGCTGATATCGTTGCGACGGTTCTCGAGGGGTTTCATATATCTGATAAAGCTATGACAATCAAAGCTGACAACGCATCGAATAACGACACCCTACACTGATATCTATACCAAAAGCTGTCTCAGCGATACGATTAGTACCTGGCCGAGACTATCATCCGAGAAGGGACGATGAAATTTACCCATAACTCCCAAATCTGCTGCTTTCCTCACATCTTGAACTTGGTTATGAAAACTATATTGAGGTCTCTACGCGCTAGTTTGCATAAGGAAGTCTGTGATCTCCTTGATGATGTTGCTAAGCGGAGCTGGAAGACGGTCAACGCTCCTACCTCGCCTATTGCAAAGCTTCGACTACTTGTCCTTTGGATTGTACGTTCTCCTCAGCAGATACAAAAGTGGGATAATCGACCTTGCTGTACAAAGGCTATCAACCACAATGTTGATACTCGACGGAACTCTACCTTTGCTAAGTAGGAATACAGTAGCTGACAAGTCCGACTTCTATAAGATTCACACTCTTTTGCTCTTCCTCAGCGCCACATCCGTGCACTAGTCTATAATGAGCTTGGGCTGTATATTAAGTATTTCACCTAATTATCATATCAGATCATACCTAAACGCACCACCGTTCAAAAAATAAAGATTTCCAGCAACGGAGTGGATTTTCTGGATACTGTAGGAAATCCATCCAATGGTCAGATTGCCATCCTCAATCGAATATTTCTTGTTCCGTAGGAGGCTCAACAGGGGGTTCGACGGGAGATAGAAGTTTGTTGGCAAACCTTCCCTTTTTTTCTTTTTTGCTACCTTCGTTGGAATAGGAGCTTCCAACAGCTGCTCCGGCTCTGTATTATGCTTTTGAGCATACTCATCTTTGTCAGGTTGCTCTAGTAGATCCGGCCTGATTGATCTGGACTGTCTGTCGATTGATTCAGAGTCAATCGCATCAACCAAGCTACAAGAGCTAGAAGATAATGTGGTCGGATTGTTTTGTAAGCTAGCCTGTATTTCATTGATGGAATCTACCGGCTTGGTCAGTATAAGTATGGGCGTAGGCTGACTTAGGCTGACTTCTCTTACCAAGGCCTCTGATGCCAACGAAACGTTTGCAAGTATCCGAACCTTTCTTGAGGATCCACAATTTTTTATTCAATTGTTCCCGTTGGCTTTGGCTCTCCTCAGATTCACCGGCGACTTGTCTGATCAAGTCTTTGGGCATCTCGAATGCTGTTATAGGTGTAAAAAGCGTAGGAATTGCACCCAGAAGCTTTACTTCGATTACTTTAGTGGCAATGTCATCTGGTATCTTGCCACTGAGTTCTGTACCCAAATTCTTGGCGTTGAGACGTGCCATATTACCCATGTTCAAGGTCATAAAACAGATGGTTATCGAATTCTTCATGAGGAAGAGACCTTGATTGTGCCTTTGATGCGAGGTGGTGAACCAATGGCATTGGGCGTGAACAGGGTTTTGCCACTTGCCATGTTTCTTCATGCAAAAAACCCAGGCGATATTCAGCATAAGCATCTTCAAGGTCGCGAGACAATCTTTCTCGTTGACTCGGTAGTCAACACCGGCCAGTCAATCTTGGAATTCGTGCAGCACATTCGAAACCTTCATGCCTCTATCCGCATTATCGTCGTTGCTGGTGTCATCCAGGCAAAATCGGTTTCCACCAGTATGATTGCGCAAGAGCTCTCGCGATTCCGGCGTTTGTCCTTCGTTGCTCTTCGCCTGTCGAATAATCAATTCACCGGCAAAGGGCCCACCGATACGGGGCACAGACTGTTCAACTCCGTGCTCCTTAATTAGTTGTATGCGGGAGTGTGGTACCATGTGAACATTTTCTTCGTTGGCTCAATTATGTCGTGGTAAACTTGGAAATATTTCTGTCTTTCCTTCGTGCTGCATAGTAGGAAAAGATACAGTTCGCATTTTCTCGCCATGGTTTCCTCTTTGCTGTGAAATCACAAGAACTAGGCTTGAGTACTTCAAGTCTTACCTTATCCTAGACTAGTTTTGAGTATCGATGAGAGTTAGCCCTGGCTTGAACAACAAGATATAGGTACTGGAATTTGTAACGCAGATCACCGATCGAGCATCTAATACGTCTCACGGCTCTGGTAGGTGGTTTAAGTCTTTAGAAGTGGGTCGCAATAAGAAACCTAATGCTGCAATTCCATAGAAGTCTCTACGTGAGACTTAACGCTGTGCTCGTTGAGAATCTTTCCCGATGCTTCATGCATTCGGCCAACAAGTGCCGGCCTCACGGGGACCATTTTAATAGAAACCAAAGTTGTTCTAGTTTTAATTTTAATTTTTTCTTAAATATAGGTATTAATTTTGACGAGCTTTTCTATTGAATGCTTAATATCCTAGGGTTCCTAGGTGTACTTGTTGGATTGGGCTCGGGTTGGCCTTATAGATCATACTCACCATGTCGGTGGTGGTGACTGCAAGTAACATATCCCCCATGACACGCACCGTCCGTGGGCGCAAAGCTACACCACCCTCATTTATCGAGTCAGCTCATGGGTATTTGCGAGCCTGTTCGTGTGTGAAAGCGCGCCGTTCACGCTTCTTTCACATCTATCAATAGCATTGGTCTGGTCAGCCAGTTTACAAAACCACTTGCATGTTTCGCGGCACTCCTCCAACGATGGCACGCGGCCAAACAGGCAGCCAGCTTCTCTTTTAGCTTCGCCAAATCGACCGTATCCAGGATGATACCAACTTCGGCTTCACACATCAGCACCAAACGGGTGCCTGCGAGTGCTCTATTGTTCTGACCTGAGGTAATGGGCTACGTAATGAAAGGGAGTAGGACATCTAATACCAGACAAGATGACATCAACGAAAATAGTGGCGCTGGAGAGATATACCGCTTTACAGCTCTCCAACTTCGAGATGACCTGAACACCTGGTGATTGAAATGTGGTCGGTTACTTCGAAACTGATATAGAAAACTGAATATGCTGACATGAATCAACCCTGGACACTTCGACTGAAAATATACATGTGATAACCCATACCATGTTGAGGGGTTTGTATAATGATATATCGCAGTCGCCCAGGGTCGACACCCTGTCACAAAAGTCCCTGTTTTTGGACCCTGCAACCACTTTGATTACTCGGAACGCTCTAAATATCACCTTGACCACAATGCCCACAAAAGAAGCACTGTTGGCAATACCGCGGGGAAATTTGGAGCCACCGGCAGTTAGGACGCGTCTTACATATGATGTTTGAACTTTGAGTTCACGACAAGTTCCAAATGCTCAAATGAAAGATAAATGTGAGAACATTGTTGCATGAGGGGTGTTTAAGGTGTGTTCCCCGAGTGCCTACGCAGGGGTCCTTTCGCCGAATGGGTTTAGTAACATGGCCTTCCTTGAGATCTGAGAGAGAACAGATCCGTGCTTGAAAACCCCGCTTCTATTCCACGAAATAAAGCCCACTCATACTTGCATAAGGTCTATCTCTTCTTCTCAGACGCACGGCACCTTCCAATCCCGTAGAATGAGACATACCAACAATGACCCATCCTACAATTTTGGTTCGCCAACAGGTTCTAAATTATGCTCCTAGAGGCCTATGAGCTTGGCCGATTAACAGAAACCTTTTACAGTACTGGCCAAGGCGCCCATAAGGATACAGACTTGCAGCGCCGCTTCTGTCGATCGGAAAGAAAGAGTGCAAAGTTGGCCCGAATGTGCATGAAAATGGAAAAGACATGTTTCCCGCTCCCTTGAGCAGGTTTTTTATATGGCTGTACGTTCTCGGCTCCTTCACGGTTGTTGAGAGTGCCTCACTTGCATGCCCTCAGTCTTTTAGTCTCCTGAGTCTCAACACTTGATGCTTACACGGATTTAAATGCAAAAGATTTCCATACATATTCAAATAATTCTACATTTAAAGGCAAAGAAATAGAAGCCGCAGACGCCAATATTATGGGAATGCGAAGTTCGGATATGCGCTAGAGAGAACGTCTGGTATGCAACAAGACGTTTCAATACTCGTCGTTAGATGGCTGCCACGGTGGGCTTTTCCTGGAGCAAGAAGAGAGAAGATATTGGCCAGGTTCTATAAGAGCGGAAATCTTTGCGACTCAGGGCAGCATCTGTAGGACTGCCCTACGCGGGCGACCACAAGATCTCCGGCACTGCTCTCTTCTTCAATAGCTTTTCGAGGATCGTCAACAATTTTGAAGCACCCTTTATTTGCGCCCAGTGAAACGTCTGGAAAGATTGGTTGCAATATTTCTGTGTCTGCGTGAGTCCGACAGCCGGCGAGAAATGACCGAAAAAGTGGGCTAACCTCAGTCTCCTTGTGCGACAGTTCAGAGCTGGCAAACAGCGAGATAATGGATATCCGAAAGAGAAGGGTGCCGATGAGAAGAACTATAAACGGCCTGGCGTTATTTTAGATGCAGGTGGGAGACATATGGCCATTAGACTCACTGTCAAAGCCGGTGTCTTCACTGCGACTTTGTAGACTGGCCATGCTCATACTTCGGGCTGATAGAAAAGCTATAATCTAGATTTTCCAGGTTAGAGAATTATTGAAATCCGTGCATGGTCTCCCCGCTCACCTTATAGAAACGGTTGTTATCAGAGATGCAACCACCACAGGATGGGAAATTCTTCAACTGTGATCCACGGTGAGGCTCTAGCCTAGAGACATTACGTCTTATTAATTTATTTACAGGCCCTCAAAGGAAGTACACAAGGAAGTGATTTAGAGCGTGACGTGCCATCCTTTCGCAGATGTGTTGGCCAGGCGGAGTGGGTCGTACTGTTAACTGTCTTTCATGGCAAACACAAGACTAACCGACCCCGCAACAGTAGAAAGAGACGCAATGCATGGCAACATGAGCCCCCGACCCGGGAGACCGCAACAATGAGTATGTCTGTGCACAGCAGAATTACGTTGAGACCTGCACGAGTATCGAGGCAGTATGACATGGCTTCAATCTAGCTTGCGTCGAGTAGCGAGTTAGGATAAGCAAAAGACGGGGATGCAGATTGAAAGGCAAAGGAGAATGACAGGGCGGAAACCGTTGGAAAGCAATAGAAAGGGAGGGAAAGACAAACAAGATAATGGCTAGCGTTGGGCAGCAAAGCTGGATGACGAGATTGCCCACAAATTATCTAGGCGCAATGAGTCAGAAGAAGTGTAGCGAGGAAGAGAAGATAGATTCTAGAGTATATACATCAAGCTTGCAGCGGGCATATTCACAGGTCAAGAAAACTGGTGTCTCTGTGATCTTCATTTTGCAAACTTTCTCGAGTAGGACATAATGAGCGGAGGACATTTAAGGTCTCCGCTGATCTCCCACCAGCCTAAAAGTCTGCGGTTGCTTTACGAGCCTCTCTGCTTGCTCCACACTCTGAGTGAAGTCCGAGGGGATCGAATCAAGCCCGGCGATATATCCCTTGAAGGCCCGGGGTTGACTGCCCCCAGATGTTATCGATCCTTTGTTGACGCCATTGCCTATATATGTGCATACCAGAAGAAACCTGGCTACGTCACCGCCGCAGCCCTCGAAGAGGCCCCCGATGCGATAGTGGTTCTGCTGGCTGCCAACGATGGTATTGATCCGGCAGTCGTCACTCTTCTGGAGAAGGTGCTCATGATACTTTCATGGGTTATCGATAAGCCTACGGTTCGACTAGACACGGATGAGGGCCGAGGGGTAATGAAAATATTGACTACCCATGTTTTGGACCTCAACACCCCCAAAATTTTCGAATACTACCAGCAGGTGAAAAAGTTTGTCCCGTGGATGATGGGAAAATTGGGTACCGAGCCTGGACCACCACGAGCAGATCATGACAGCATCCTCAACATCCGCGACTGGTTTGCAACGTACTTTTCGAAGGGCAGTATGCAGCTCCAGGAAAACGATATGCCAAGCCTGGCCCTCTCCAGCTATAGGGACCGGGAGGTGTTCAAGGCCTTACATCACACCACCGGGGGCCTTGAACAATCCCGTAATTTCGAGAGTCTCCATAAGCTGCTCTACAAACTGGGGAAGCACGTGGCTCAGTGTAAGCGACTGATCCAGGCCACCATTAGGCTTCGCTCGGAGTTATCGCGAGGTTTGCGCATCGAGACGATTGGCGGGTCGTGCCTCGGAGAACGCGACCTAGCAAATAAAATTAACACTGATCAATTACAGTTTGACAGAAGCGGGGGTGGGCAGGTATGCATTTAGGCCGCAAGTTTTGGTCTGATACACGTAATAAACCAAATCCTCAAACCCAGCAAGCTTTGAAGAGACGTGAGCTCACGTCAACTTCCTTATTCCCTATGAGAGACAAACGAGTCTCACTACTCAAATATCGTACCCCTCACGGTTCCAGCATGGCTCAGTCAGACAAGTGTCTTCCATGGCCGCCTAAGCCACTACTCTAATCGAACTCTCTCTCAGTATAGAATGTAAAATTGGAAGCAACAACGGGGGACCCACTGATTTTATGTAGACGAAGCCACGTGCCAATTTTAGCAAGAATCCATTGTATTTGAGTCTGTGGTCGGACGGGTTACCTTATTGAAGCTACTCATCTATTACACGGATACGCTATGATAATTAAGGCTACCACGGCGGACAAGCAGTATATCATCCAGGCAGAGGCAGACAATTATTTTCATATTAGGAGCTTACAAGGGAAACACATCCCCGTCTGTCCTAAGACATTTGCGCCACGAGTCTCATCTTGGTACAGCAGTAGTACTAACTAGTATAAATAGATTTCATTTACCCTGAAACGAAGGAACGGAGTGAAAGGGGTTACAAACCGCGCGCCTGCGCGACCCCGGCTTCTTAACGCTGCCAACAACACAGCGACACACACAGCCAACTTTAGCGCCAAGCCTCTGCCTCATTGGTGTTTGGTTGGATTCCTGTTCACGTGCTTCTGTCGTCTTTTGTGTGCGTTTTGTCTCGTGTGCGTTTTGTCTTCGTAACACGCTACACAGTGCGTCTCTCGTACTCTTGCCTTGCAAGGATCATCCTGGCATAATGCATCAACTGCCCCTTCACTTCTGCTATTGCGACCTTCTGGCTCTTCCCGTATTGCTCCTTCACCATGATATCTGTCTGCTGCACTCTTGTCATTCGCCAGTTCCTTTCCCCTTGTCCTTGTCGCTCTTTCCTCTCGTCCCCGGGTCTTTCCTTTGCACCAGTGGTTTCTCATTGATTATGTCTCTTAATTACCATCCATGCTTTATACGTATTGCAAGCCCCGTGCTACCCCGGTAGGTTAATCGATATCCATTTTACTCTTCGTATTTTCCTTGCCATGCATAGTATCATTTCGCCTTTCCTATTTTCCCTCTGCACATTTCTTTCTACTTTCCCCAAACTGCTGCCCACCTATGACCTCTTCTGCGCCCAACTTGCGATGCTCGTCGTGCAAGCGACCTTGGCAGCAGTCCTTGTATAAAACGTGCGAAGCCTGTCGCCAGAAGAGCCGCCGCCACTGGCGCCGTCATCGCCCGCTAGCGACTGCTGATACGCCAAGCCCTCCTTCTACACAATCTGTGCTACCCTACACAGATCTCCCCTCGTCTTCTCCGCGTACTTTCTGCTCTCAATGCTGTCGACCGTGGCAGTCTGCACGGTATAAGACGTGTGATAACTGTCGCCAGAAGGCGCTGCCACATAAATCCCGTAGTCGGGTGCTCCCCACCACCGAGAACCAAGGAGTCTCTATAGAGCCCGTTGATAACGTGAGAGACGGCTTTCCTGGACGCATTTTACCAGCTTCGACTGCGACACGCCGCCTTGCACCGCTTCTTCAGCACCATGCTAAACGGCAAAAGATCATAGACGCACAGCCACGCAATGTCGATGACTCTTTAGACAAGGCACTCGGCTTTCTGCGTAATGAGCATGAGCGTCATGCAACTGCTTCTCAGTCCTTCCCCCCGGAGATAACGTCCACTGACATACGGAGGTCCGTTTCCAGATACGAGGAAGCCACTTCAACCGCCTCCAAAATATCGGTGTGTAGCTCTTGCGGTAAGGTTGTTCCTGAAGCTAAAATTTTCCCCGTTGATGACGGGGATCCTTTGCTCTTACCTCTAGGTGGTGCTCTCGATCGCTGTGGCCAGCATGGAAGCACCTGGGACGTATGTTCGTCGTGTCACGCAGCCCTTATTCGTGGGGCCACCCCTAAGTTCTCGGCAAAGAACCTCGTCAACGTGACTCTTTGCCAGGAATACCCATCTGCATTGGCCGAGCTCACCCTGGTTGAAGAGTGCGTCATTGCAAGATGCCACCCTCTAGGAGTCATTGTGAAATTACGTCCAGGCGGCCGCCGATCTTCGATCAGCCATCGTGCGCTACGAGGTCATTTTATTGTCATTCCACAGGACCCAGGTCCGCTTCTTCAAATTTTACCAAGTCCGAGTTTGAGATTGGATAGCCTGATCAAGGTTTTCTGGTTAGGGGATCGACCACCAACGGATGCGGACCTAAGTCCGTTTTTGATTATTCGCAGAGTCAAAGTTCTCGCCACGTTACAATATCTCGTTCGAAACAATCATCTATATCGGGAATTATTCATTAATCACTCGATGATAGACAACTGGAGCGATGAGTTCATTCCTTTGGAGCTGCGGGATAATATTATCCGTCTCGACGAGCCGGACCATCACGAACGTGAAGGGTACACGGTTAGCCTAGCACAGGGTAACTACGAGAATGATCTCCAAGCAGCACAAAATGAAAGTTTCCACTCCAACGACTGTGGTCTCTTCCTGACTGGTTCCGTTTCCACTGATATCAATGGAGAACGCCAGAACCCTGACACACGCATGTTGCACACCTTACTCGATGTGGTCGGCGGCAGATCCTGTACATCCGAACAAGATTTAGAAAGAACGGATCCTGCACTGGCATGCCCTAGAGCGGGCCAAAGAATTCCAGTAATTTCTTATACGACTCGTGGCCAAGTTGCATTGATGGATCATTGGTCAGACCCTCATTACTTTACCGCCGCGTTCCCCGCCTTATTTCCAAAGGGGGTCGGAGGCCATCTAGACGAGCGTACCATCCCAGTGTCCTTGAGTGCTCTTTCTGAGTGGGCTTTGAGTCACCACAGCAGAAGGTAAACGGACTATATGAATGGATTCAGCTATTCCATAAGTGGACGATTAATCGTACGCTTGGTGGAAAACGGCTGGTGTTATGCGACCGTTTTGGCTCCCATTTAACACGCCAATTCATTGAATTTTGTAAGAAGAATAATATCATTTTATTCTTCTTACTCTCACATACCAGCCATATACTACAGCCTCTCGATATAGGAGTGTTTAGCGTCTATAAACACTGGCATAGTGAGGCTGTTGAAGCGGCTACAATGACTGGATGCCGCAAATTCTCGAAGGATGAATTCCTACACATTGTATCGCCGAAATCAGACGAAAAACCTTCCGGCCGCATACAATTAAGCTTGGATTTAAATTGACAGGCCTCTGGCCTATCAATCCCAAGCTTATTACTGATGAATTGGAGTCGTATGATCCATATCATGACAATTTACCCCGGCTGGATACCCCGTCAACTGGCTCTCAAAACACGGAATTCAGCACTCCAAAAACAGCTGAGAGAATTCGAAGAATTAGCTCTTGTCTTAGTTAATACGATCCTACCACTCAGCGTTTCAAAGACGGGTTAGAAAAGCTTGCAAAGGGCGCTGAAGCGCAGGCTGTATTAGCTCTCCAGCTACAGCCTGAATTCGATCGTACCCAGGCTATTATGGGAGCGCGCCACGCCAGATATGACAATTCGCGCCGTCATATACAGATCACCGGTATCATATCTTCCACCCAGGTGAAAGCAATGAAGCGAAAGGAATACAAATTGGACGAAAAGGCGGATCAAGAAAAGACCAAGCGCAAGTGGAAGAAGGTGTTGATCGAAATCAGGAAGCATGGAAGAGCCAAAAAACGCCGGGGAGATTAAATTGTTTTTGTATTATAGTAGTAAAATGGCTAATTGATTTCTTTACTATTTTTAATTAATTAATTTACTACATGGTGGTATGTAAAAGTGAGGTTAAAGTGGAAGATTGAAAAAATTGATCATTTAGATGATCCTGTTCATATGGGTGAAGGACCCTCGCGTAAAAAATGTAAGGGCCGGTTAGTCTACAGAGTTATTCCGGAGTATCCCTATCAGTGGGGCCTGTATTGTTTCTTAATCTGGATATGTAGCGGGGTGTATTAACCTGTAATTTGATACAACTGACACATCGATACCCCACTTTTGGAAGCCCCTTCAAAGTATGAGCTTATTTATATGTACCAGGTAATTGATATACTCAGGCCCGAATGGAGGGTTATAAGTGTTTTACGTTGGATATATCATTTTTGACTTTAACAATTCACTTGAACTACATCGATCAAGCTTGATTTGTGTTGCTGGTCCTCTCATCCGGCAATAAACTTAGCGGCAACACAGACGACGCTGCACCAAAGTCGCAAACCACAAACGACCACTTGGCCCTAGACATTCTCTGCTCTCGCACCTTTATTGTACTCTTCATCTGCGCACATGACGGCTCAATAGTAACAGCCGGAAGAACACCCCCAATCGGACATTTGGACAAATCCTTCCACCACCGTGGGGGAATATCCACACAGATAGTTATCATCTGCTCGTTGGACAAACTCACAAACCCGACAAAACGCCGCACTTCAGCGCCATGATTGCGACAGATTCCTTCAAACTGCCCCATAGCTTCTGAGAGAGTGATCGTACCGTCCGTCTCATAATTGAACGTATAATATCGCTGCTCACAAGGCCAACTGCGACAAAACGAACACCACGCCAACGCCATCGCAGTATGCTTGCAAAAAAAAATTAGACAAGACAACAACCAGAAGATGATAAAAATCGGCTCTCGTCTATCCTTCGTCAACTTACCGTATAAACAAACGAAAACAGAAAACTTTGCTTATGACGCAAACGGTCCTCCTGTCCTTGATGGTCCTTGGGGGAAAAAAAGTTAACTTGACATCAGGGGACACGCCCATTTAAATATGTAAGCCCCAAGGTCAGAAGTGAGATCTTGCCAGATTGACAGATTCTCAAGGCCCCACTCCAGCTCCTGACGTTTGGCTTGTTTGCATCACATGCACGCACCGCACCGTGGCGCGATGTCCATTCGTGTCCACATGCGAAGTTTCGGTTGTTGGGTCAACCACCATAATCGGGACATCAGCGCGGGCAGCCAATGATAATAATGAACCACTCCGGATCAGCACTAATCCGCAGCCCCACCCTAAGCAGCAACACGATATCGTTGTTTTGGCATTGCTCATAATTGTGACTAAGCACTCACCTACACCCTTTCCCGGTGTAGGTGAGCCCACACCTATTAACAAACCCATACCTGTTAACAAAAAAATCAACATTTCAATTTTAAACCTATTTTTCAGCCACCATACCATCTGGATCTACATATCTAAATAGCTCACTATTAACATCAAGATAATCTCTATCCCCTGATGCCTCTTCTTTTTCTTTGAGAGCCTGATTCGCGCGATGCCAGTAGTCTCGAATCCTTGCGTTCCCAGCCTCATGCCGAATATCCAATTTAGATTCCTTCGTACATCGCCGATACACCTTCGAATTGCCTGCAATTGATGATAATGGACTCTTAGCAGCACCTTTTACCATGCGCTTAGATTTTTTGATAGGAATTTTGTGGCTTTGCATCCTTTTTATCGTTTGTTTTGCAAGTGCTAGGTCTTGGATAGCCTGCTTACCACCACGAATTGCACGGTCTATATGCTTTTGAAGCTTTGGAAGGTCTGGTTCATCGTTCTCGAGTATCAATTGAACCTTATTCTCAACCTTTGAGAATCTTTGATCTGAATTAGGCGGCGAATTCGTTGCCGAACTGGGAAATTCACGGTCTGGTGACGGCGTATGACCATATATCTTAAGGACTGGTTCATCTTCCCAGCCAGGATCAATTTGATCACAAACAATATGTAAATCATAAGGCCAAAGACCTGTATCTCGAAATGATGATTTAATAGTCTGTGCCTTAAAGGTGTCTTTGCGAACTGTTTTGATCATTCGAAGAAAATGTCGTTTATCATCAACATCTCCACCCCATCGTACAATCTCATTGTTCTTTTTTCGGAATTTTTGTTTAAGAACTGAGAATGGCTTGCCATCAAGAGGCTGGCATCGATGTGTTAACTTTGGTATAAACCACCAAGGTATAATGTTGAAGCTTTGGCAAATATGTTCGAATTCCGGGGTTCCATGAGACCCATGATTATCCATAACCAAAATCCTAGGTCTGCCTTTAGCGACTCGCTTTTTAGTGGCATAATGGAAATCTAATAGCCATTGAATAGCAGTTTTATCATCCGTCCAGCCTTTGGCAGTTGGTTTAATAACCCTATAGTTGGTAGGATCATCATCGCCATCGAACCAATCTTCCATTTGTTCGGAACCACGCATTAAAAACCATGGATGCATAACCCAGCCATCGGCAGAGATGCATTCAATGCCGGTAATATTCTGGCCTATTCCACCGGTCGCAATAGTCTCATATTTACGGGTGGAAGCAACATTTTCCTTGGTTCCAATACCAAGCTGAAAGCCAGTCTCATCCCAGTTGTATAGTTCATGGGCCTGGATTTTATTCTTTTTAAGAAACTGGCCAAAAACCTGGTACCAATGAACTAAATCACTGTGTAATTCAGCTTCAATCCTTGCTTTTTCCATTGGTTTTTGTGTGCGTAGAGTAATATGGGGTGGTAGGCGTTGAATGAATTGATAGCCGTACATTTTGCCAACCTGCCGGTCGGAACCACAATGTTGTAAAAGACGATTCGCAGCACCCTCAATATCGATAGCAGTTGGCGGTGTATATACTGAATTGAGGTGCTCAATCCAGCGAATAAGAGAGGCCTCTTGTGAGGAATTTAGGGCCTTTTTGGTAGCTGCACGGCCTTTTCCATTTGTTCTACCGTCCTTTCGGTTTCGAAGCTTCCACTTTGAGACGCCAAAATGAGAGGCTGCGGCCTGAATACTAGTAAATTGGCCCGATTTATAGGATTCGAGGGCATTTGAGAGAAGAATCTCTTCTTTTTCGGAGGAATTCGGCATGGTTTTGATGGTAAAAAATAGGTTTAAAATTGAAATGTTGATTTTTTTGTTAACAGGTATGGGTTTGTTAATAGGTGTGGGCTCACCTACACCGGGAAAGGGTGTAGGTGAGTGCTTAGTCACAATTACTGCAGTGCTTTCCGGATCAGCGGATCCTTCAAATCCAGCCATTGTGCACTGGGTCTTGTCAATCCACCCAGGATGACCAGTTCAACCGTGACGCCGACGATGCGTACGCTTGGCTGAACATCGAGCTCCTGGCTAGACTTCCGCAAAGCCCAACACTGGGCCTAGATCTCAGGCCCAAGGCCCAACCCCCATGGGCTTTGGGCCCATTCTCTAAGGCCCAACCCAACCCCCAAGCCCATGGGGGTTGGGCTTTGGGCCCCCCAAAAGCCCAATTCCATGTATAACTACGGTCTTGGCGCTCATAAACCTGATGATTAATGACTGTTTTTTACAGATGCTCCACTCTGTAAGCCTATACAGTGCATACATCGGCCCGACGTTTTACCAGGCCTAATTAGGGGTTCAACTCCCTCAAGAATCAAGATCTCAAGATTCAACGGCGAGGAACTGGTAATTAAGGTCATGAATAAAACTAGCTACACTATACACTATAGTTTACCAAGATTATCTAAAGAAAAACACAATTTCATCAAGATTTCGTAGTATTCTGGCACTTAGGGAATCATCAAGTGTCAACATGCAGAGATATATATCTCATGCAGATAGAAGTAGGTACACCTTTCTGTTGAACTTCAATTTTAAGGGTCAACTTTATCAATTATAGGTTTACAGCATTGAATTTTATATCAAAAGATACCTAATCTTTTACTCTCGACGTCTACGTTCACAGAAACGCGATAATTTAGCTATTCCGGAGGTGAGAGAGGGTTAAAGATATGTTATGAGCCCTGGGGTGAAATGTTTTGCGCGAACAAATTGTAAAATGGGCGGGGAGATGGGTTATCTATGGGCTTTCTTGGGCTTTGGATGGGCCGAGTCCACTGAATATGCATGAATATACATGGTCTAGCCAATGAGATGCCAGGATCAAGGTCATACGTTTTAATGTCGACGGACATAATCTCTTTACATCTACTGTTTACGTCCTCTGTTTGCTACCGCGTCGATAGATCTCTCACTAAGAAGAAGGTATGTCGATTTCTTCCTCCTCCCTCACCCTGATTCCCCTAAAGCCCTTCATCTTCTGAATCCATTGACCGTCACTGATCATGTCGCAAAGCCAGGAAACCGAGCCTAGATCGTCTCAGTTGAATTTCTTCGACACTGATCTAGACGACTTGTCTCTTATTGCTACCCCGTCCGTCTGCCCAGCTACCCCGTCAACCTCTCGGCAGGTTGACAGCTTCTCGTTCGCCCAACCGTCTGTCCCTTCGTCCGTCGCACTAGATCCTCTCGACCGCTTCCAACGTGTCGGTCGAGGCCAGTTCTTCCTTTACGACGCGATGCTCCACAACGATTGGGTCGACTGGTGGCTACAGACTGACTACGGATCTCGGAGCAAGATCAACTGGGACTCGCAGCATAGCCGGTCGAAGGTCTGGAAGGATTTTGACCAAGTGGCGCATACCAGTTCTGGCACTGCAAAGGTGATGTGTAAGAGCTGCGGTATGATCCTTGAGCACCCTTACGCTACTAAGAGCTCGAAGGAGGGAGTTAGATCTGGGAAGGATAATCGTCATGGTACGACCACGATGATTCGACATGTGACTACTACTGCGTGTCAAATGGCCACAAGTGGACGCCGGCAAAGAGATAGAATGACGAAGTTTCTTCAATCGGTATGTAAATACATATCATTCTTCAAGAATCAACCCTACTAACTAGTGATTTCTTTAAACTAGAGCGGTCTAGCGGAAGAACCTTTCTCGCAAGAGTCCTGGGATAGTGAAGTCCTCCGATTCATTACCATTAACCGGCTTCCGTTCAATCTCGTCGAGAATCCAACCTTCCGTCGCCTCATTGCGAGAGCCCAATCTGCCCCAAGCCCTCCGAAAGTTCCTTCCGCTGATACAGTTCGACGTCGCCTATCTGCTCGTGTCAAAGATCGACAACAAGATACACTTAGGATGTTGCCAGAACATGCAAAGATCTCGGTTGCGTTGGACTGTTGGACATCTCCGTTTGGGCAGGCATTTATGGCTATCACTGGCTATTTTATCGACGTCGACTGGATCTACCGTGAGGTGCTACTCGGGTTCAAACCCCTTCAAGGGACGCATTCGGGTGCGAATCTGAGTGCTGTTCTTCTAGAGACGCTCACTGAGTATAGAATTCAGGATCGAATCTTTGGATTAACCGCTGATAACGCATCGAATAACAAGACTCTGGTTGATACGCTTCAACAGTCTTTGTCTTTGTATGGCGATGTCAATGTTATCAGAATACCCTGTCTTGCTCATGTTATCCAATTAAGTTTGAACCAGTTGCTTGATCGTTTGAAAGCAGTCCCACTAAACGATACTACCGAGACGGTATGGACAGACCGCCAAGTCACCCTCGCAAGGGCGAATGCACAATCTCGGGATATATCGCATACCTTAAATAAGGTACGGTATCTTGCTCATTATATCCGCGCGAGTTCTCAGCGGAGAGATTCATTCATCGATCTTCAGCCTCTAGGGCAAGGGCTTATGCCGATCCAGGATGTCAGAACTCGATGGAATTCAACGTTTCTAATGCTACGCCGGGCAAAGAGACTCCGCGTTTTCATCGTCAAGTACTGTGATCAGTTCAATTGTAAAGACTTCGCACTTGATGACGACCAATGGCGTCAGATTGACTACCTTCTTCATCTGACAAAGCCATTCTTTGATTTTACCCTTGCCCTTTCAAAGAGCCGAGAGGTAACATCCCATCTTGTCTTTATGATCTACAATAGACTCTTTGAGCATCTTGAGAAATCAATGACGCAGCTACGGCGAAAGAGGGTCCTTTGGAAACAGCAGATGCTCAGCTCTCTCGAAGCTAGCCATGCTAAATTGCGTGACTACTATAAAGAGACTGATAAGATCCGTGGGCATATCTATGCGGTCTGTACGATGCTATCGCCAGATAGTAGATTCCAGTTCTTTCTTTCTGATGACTGGACGGATGCCAAAGAACTCCGTGATCAGTATCGAGTGGCCTTCCGAGATGCACTTACCCCTATCCAGGAGCGTCTCACTGCTACGAAGGGCCCACAAGAGTCCTCCTGTGGATCGACACCAAGATCAATGCTTCATAACCTGGCTCGGAAACAGAAGCCTCGCTCTAAAGTAACGCCAGGCCCAGTTATAGTTGATGAGATGACGCAGTATCTCGACGGCAGTAAGTTCATCCCTATATTCATCCCTATGGCCATCCCTATGTTCATCTCCACAGCCATCCCCATGTTTATAATACTAATTTCATATAGATGTGACTGATTCAGAGCCGCTATCCTTTTGGAGAGAGAATCAATTCCGTTTCCCAGCTATTGCTGCACTTGCAAAGGATGTCCTTGCAATCCCAGCAACGGGCGCGGGGGTGGAACGTCTATTCAACACTGCAAGAGATATCTGTCACTATCGCCGCGGTCAGCTCAATTCTGATACTATTGAAGAGCTAATGCTCTTCCTCTGTACATCAAGGTTTGACCTTGATTTACAGGAAGCAAAGGAGGTAGCAGAAGATCTCTCATCTGATGAGATTGATGCATTAAAAGAAGTTGAACAAAGTGATGACCCTGAGAAGCCGAATGATGTCGAAGTTGAAGAGATTAGTGACACTGAAGAACATGGTGATGGACCTGGTTCTGGGGATCTGATAGATGTTGACGATGACGATAATGATGCTACGATCACTCCGTCTGTGATGCCGTCTGTGATACCGTCTCAGGTGCGGACATCGGGGAGGAAGAGGAAGCATGTTGATGATGAACTGTATCAACGTTATTAGATTAGTATATAGATAGTTTAATCAATAGATTTATCAGTTGATATCATCAATCTCATTAATCAGTCAATTCCGTGAATTCCCATGAGAACTCAGTCAATTGGGGGCCTCAGACGGTAATTAGAATACTCAAAAATACTAGGAAATTCTACATAACTTATGCAAATGCCAAGAATTGGCATGTTTGCACTGTTTGGGGCCCAATGGGCCCCCCCAAAAGCCTTATGGGCCCTTACTATAGGCCCACGGCCCACCAGTGGGCCCGAGAACCGGCCCAAACCCAACCCATTTGGGGGTTGGGCTGGGCTGGGCTTTGGGCTTTTTGGGCTCTGCGGAAGTCTACTCCTGGCGACGCGCGGGGACATTCTGTTTGCTGGCACGTATCAACCTGACCGAAATGCTATCATGACTTTCCGCGACATCGTGGATGAGATGCGACTGTGTCCTTGCGCAAGGGACATCGCAGATGCCAGACGATCGTCCGGTAATTCAGTACCGTGTGTTTATCCACCGGGAGTGTCTATATAGCAAATCGTGGCCTTGAGCCAACATAACACATAGAGAATTAGAACATATAATTAATACCAATCTATAGAGTAAAGTATAAGAATTTCAAAACTGTAATTTAATTATCTTTATCTCTTCTGGTTGTTGAGTTATTTGTGTTCTAAATTGGCCTGTTTTCATCGATTCTGAATCGGAGTTGGGTGGGACGTGGGAAGGACCGCCTTCCCGAAGTAGTTATTTTCGCGGATTTAACTTTACGCTAAGTCTAATTAGTCCACATTTTTAGGGGTTTAGACCCCTAACGGTATTCAAATTGTCAGTCAGCCCATTTCCACCGAAGCCATTGAAAACCATTTTTGTTCAATAACCTCAACGAAACTGTCAACCTTAAGAATCTCGCGGAAAACCCCATAATCCCGGGCTAGTTGAGCGAGATTGGGCTTGGTAGATGCATGGTATGCTTTGACGGCTTCTTGGATCCGATCCTCGATATTTTCGGTTGAAATTGACATCGTGGTATAGTATAAAAATGTATGGGAAGTTGATACAATTGTGAAAATTGGCTATCTGCTGAAAAATGGCTATCTAGTGGGGCGCACCAATACACGACGGTGTGTTGGGCGCTTGGCACGGTTACACGTACATATCATCATATAAAAATCTCTGGAAATCCGCGTCCATCGTGTGCGCGTCGGTACTTATTCCGGTTTATCTCATGAGTCAGGTACGACATCATATTACAGACAATGTACTGTGACAGTACATTACTGCATTACGGAGATACCTTGATCCGCCAGATCCAAATATGGCGACAAGCTCTCGGCTCGGAAATAGAGTTATTCCGGCCCCAAAATTAGAAAGTAATGGGACACACCTTTAGTGCCCAATTTAAAATAGCATTGGGTCCTGGAGACCACGTCAGGGGTAAAGCTTTATAAACTTGATCTCCTCCTCTAAGATCAGATATCACATCCGCTCTCATGGCGCCTCTGATAAACAGGATTACCAACGCACTTGCCGATGCCACAGCGCTCGAAAGGCTTCTGCCTGAAATTTTATCATCGGACTCTCCGGACGGTTATCTAGGGAACGCATTCGTCCGAGCAGCAGCGGCTGGATACATTGAGAGTTATAAGCTTACCGCTAGCGAAGTTTTCAAACATCCCGAAAGGAATTGTGAAAAAATCGAACGAGCAATAACTTGTGCTATCCAACAACATCAGGATTGGATAGCGAACGATCTACTACATCGTATTTTGTCTTCCCTTCGTGGCCTCGATCGCGAGAATATTTTGCATTTCGCATTGATGTCAGCGGCTCGAGAAAACAACATCATCATTTCGAAACATATCCTCAAGGAAGAATT
This sequence comes from Penicillium samsonianum, assembly GCF_028829775.1. Lineage (NCBI taxonomy): Eukaryota > Fungi > Ascomycota > Eurotiomycetes > Eurotiales > Aspergillaceae > Penicillium > Penicillium samsonianum. The sequence continues at coordinate 2,020,647 of NW_026643264.1, read as the reverse complement.
CTCAATCCGATTTTATGATGCACCACTCACTATCGCGTGTGGCGCAGATAGACCGGAGCTCGTGTCTCTTATGGTAGAATCCCTCATGAAAAACAAGAGTGAGGATGCGAGCACAGCCGCTATTATCCTCCGTGTTGATGAAGGCAATCGAGCAGTGCTCAACTCGGTCAAAAAAAATCGTGGGAGAGTTCTCGAAAGTGCTCTAGAGCAATCGACTAAAAGAAAGTTTCATTCAACGATTGCAGTTCTTTTGGTTCCATACTTGGAGTGTGTTATGCATTACAGTTTACGTCGTGACCATGACACTGCGCGCAAAATTCTGAAGCAGATTGACAATGAAGACTACGCCCACATTTCTCGCGAGTCAAGTATAAGCTTGCTTTCCACAAACATCCCGTCTGAGGCAAAAAGGTCTATTTTACGTCGCCTTGAGCCGAATTTGGATAATGAGCCAAAAGATATCTGTTTATCCGTGGAAGAGCAACATCTTTGGGCGCACAAGGACGTTCTCTCTTTTTGGTCGCCATACTTCACCGCGTTATTTCATGGCGAATGGGCTGATCGAGATCATGTTAGCTTTGATAAGGACATCATATCAGCTGCAGCTCTGAAGTATGTTGTTGACTTTGCATACAGCGGGGAATTCGTCAACCGAGGTTTGGACGTTTCCCCCGAAGAAAAGATTCATCAACTTGAGGATCTTCAAGCCGCCGCTGATTATCTCAATATCGACGCTTTGAAGAAACAAATCGAAGAGTGTTTAGGGTTGGAGTGACGGAGTGACGGAGACAGACAAAGCAACGAACATTGTATTCCTTGATCACAAGAATGGTCTCTCTAAATTGTCATCTTAATTTTTGCGCCGTCCTTTGAATAAAACGTGTAGCGATCATCAGTTTTCCACAATTGTGGAAGCTTGTTTCTGTTGAAGATAATTTGATCCTTACATTATTTACAAATAAGTCAGTCCTTGTCCATGTTTCGAGCGTTGCGTAAGAGGCGGAGCTAGGGTGGGTCTCAGCTTCACTCTAGAGCAAAGAACAAGCTCTCGAGCTCTTCCCTTTTCCGTTGATTCGTTTATCTTTTTCAGCTTTGGAATACCAGATGCATCACCTCCATTAGTTGTTAATCCATTCAGATGAGACCGCCATGTAGGGTCCATAGCTAGTGTGCAGACAGAATGAAATTGGGATTGGAAATTATCTTATTTCGAGTACTATGAGATGGCCAGTCGGATGAAAATGGGGCCAAGCTTCAAAAAATTTCATATTATATTAACAGCTTTTAATTAAACTACTTGTCATGTGAACTCTGATTGGGAAGGGGGTTGGGGGTACATACTTCAAGAAGTTCTTGTACAGCAAGTGTACTGTAGACAGATCCAGCCAAAACAAAACGCTCAAGTAAGTCAAAGTCAATCGAACATGAGAATAGAGCAGTACTCCTCAATGTCGCGAGTTATCGGCCGCCGAATGCTTTTTTGAAACAGGGGAAATGTTAGTCAGGGGTTGGATGGATAGTCCACGTGCTGCGATGAGTAGCAACTGGCCGGATGATTAACGGAGTGAGAGACCTGCCATCTGCCGAAATGCATTCGATGCTTGTGATCAGGTCCCGGTTAGATCTCTCTCCCCTAGAGCCACCGTAGTCATTCCTTACTAAGATCTTTAAAGAGTGAGGGCCGCTTAGCATGACTCCTGGTTCATCCATATTATGGACATTTACAGTATCAATAGTAGGGTCGAGGAGTTCAGACCCGATCAGCTAGGCCAGTGAACGGAGATACCTTAAGGGCTTTTTCTTCTGGGTCAGTAAGATGAGGTTAATTTACTGCTTTCTGTTCCCTATCCCATAGGGGTAAATTCAATGGGGGCTCATTGAATTTAGGGTTTTGTTGTTAACTATGGTAGAAAAAAGTGGGTCCAGGGCTCATTGAATTTAAATTTCAAACCCCCATTGAATTTAGGAAAACGGGGCCGTAGAAATCCCAGAATTTAGTATGTTTTAAATCATAGTTAGATTTATTAGATAGCCAAATTTCAACCCGATCAGAATATATTTAGAATGGGTTTTGCCCGTTGGAAAATTGGTAGATTTTTTGATGGGGTAACCGCCACCCGCCCGTCACGACCAGTTATCACCACCATCCCAGTCAACCATTAACCATTAACAGTATAATTAGTGTAGTATTATATTGATTTATTTTTATTTCAGATTTCAGGGGTCGATTCCCAGATTTCCCAACATCATCCCATATTATTGTCAAGCCCATTCGAGCGACATTAGAATTGTGCCATTCCCCCGATATCCCATACCACCCGTTATATATATTCACACATCCAATATGGACCGAGAATCCCAGGCACATCAGTTGTTTTGCGTTAATGCCCAGTTCCGGGTGTTGATTTGCCAGAAATGTCAATACGCCGTACGGCAGGACCATGTCAAGACCCATTTAAGTAGTACCATGCATCGTATCCCCAGTCCACACGCAGAGTATATCCAGAACATCGTCCAGCAGTGGGACGGGATTGATGAGGAGCCCGAGGTGTCCCGTTGGCCCCACCAGATAGAGGAACCCATCCCCGAGTTACCCGTGTATGAGGATGGGATATTGTGCCGGAAATGCGAGGTGTACACATGCCGCCAGATCCGTACCATGAAGGCGCATTGGATCGAGACGCATCATTATCGGGTGCAGCAAGGCCGCGGCCGTCCCGCACCCACACAGGCACAACGCATCCAGGCCACCATCAGCGCCAATATTCGGCCCGTGTTATGCCAGCGGATATTCACCCAAGGGCCCGGGTCCCATTACATCCATATCGCGCAGCCAAATCCCAATGAACCCCCCGAGGACCCCGTTGAAGATCCCGACCGTATTCACCGGTTGATGCAAACGATTGAGGAGTATCAACAGCAAGACCAACAGGCCCATGAAACCATCGTGCAGGCAGGGGATTTAGATGAAGCCACGCCATGGTTGAATCGGACGGGATGGGTGCGGTATTTGCAAGGGACCCCCGGAAGCCATTGTTCGAGAGTATCCAGCGCCCCGAGGAGGACGCCGAGGGACCGGAGCGCGCCGCATTAGCCATTTGGGAGGCCATGGAGCGATTAGCATCGGTGAGCCAGGAGATCGCCAAGGCGTGTGGGCATTTGGTGCGCATTGACGTGGTCCGTACCATGAAGGATGAGAGCCCGCATAAGCCATTGTTAGCATATTTAGATGCCACCGCCATCCAAAAGCACGTGGCACCATGGCAGCAGATTATGATGTTTTTTGCACGAACGCAGGTATGATCACGTCCATCCCAGCGATGCACCATTCCATATTCCCATGGGCCATATTCCGTCGCACAGGCCCACCCCATACCCCATGCCCATTCCCATGATGCCCGGTATATACCATAGGACACCACGATTCATTGACCATTCCAGATTGAACATGATTGGCCATCGCCCCAGTATTCGTTCACCAGCCGCCAGCAGCAGTTGTGGGACGCCGTGTGGCATCATGCCCACACCCGTGCCAGTAGTCCCGACCCCGACGACGACGAACCGGAGCCATTTGAGATTCGTCCTATTGAACATGCATTGTTGAATTTTTGTATCGATTTATTACGCCAGAAGATCCGCAACGATGAGTATGGGTGTGCCATGATTTGCGCCACCGCCGTGATTGGATGCGGGCAGTTTGGTTGGGCCACGCCCGAGAATTTCCCCCACGGATATCCAGTTTGATCAAGATCACGCGGTTTTTGATTTTGCACAAAGCATTGCGGTTGGACCCACGGTCATTGGAGATCCGCCGAGGATTGGCCGGGCAGCAGACCCAGTCACGGTTCGAAGGTGATATGATCGGCATCGATGCGGCATACGCGTACGACGATGAAGGATATGGAAGTGCACCCCCGTCCCCGGTGGCCGTGCACCGTTCGCCCCCCGCCAGTGATGATCGGTTGGGACCATTGACCCAGGAGCAGCGCCAGCATCCCGGCCGCACGTTTCCCGAATGGGTCCATTATTTGGTGGATTTATTCATGGTGCGTGGGACCAATGGCCCCGTGCAGTGGTGGTTGGATTTACGCACGTACGGGCGGACCATATTCATGAACACCCCCAGCGAGGGCCACATCGGATGGAAGTCCGGCGATGAATTGTTGTACAAGCAGATTCATTTCACCATGGGTGATTTCCGAGGGTTTGTGCATGGGTTGGTGGGCCGGATCCGGCAGCAGTTGGTGCACGAGTTGATGTGTTGCGGTGCCCAGGCGCCCCCGGCCATCCCATGGGACCATTTATACGACGATGCCACCCAGAGCGCGGCCGGGTGGAGTTTTTTGCAGGATTTGCGCACGCCGTGGCCCGTCCCAGGCCGCGAGTGGTTCATCCAGCGCGTTGGTGCCGAGCCGGCATTACGGCGTCGATTTATGCAGTCCCTATAACTATTCCACGTTGAATAACAGCGTGATTCTCAAACCCTACATAGTTAAGAGTGCGGGAGCTAGGCAGAAAACCGACTAGCGCACGCTGTTATTCAGGAAAACCAACAGCGTTATTCAGAATCCCTCTACTAACCTTTCCAGTCGCTACTTTCGAATTTTGAGAAATCACAATGAATCACTACGAATTAAATTATATTCCTGCCAAATTACAGTTCTCTAGCGCCGGTGGTTGTGATGTAGTGGAAAATTATTGTTTCCGACCGTACAATTGTAGTCTTCCGACAAACTCACCATGAAAATATATATTGCACAAGGGAAGCATAGGGAAATCATAACACTCAGAATCCACCTTTATAATCCACTTACTACTCACCATTACCAAGCCTTCTCCACGATATTGATCTTCAGAAGGTATCACGGTAAGTCCAAGGTACTAGGATATCGAGCGTCGTAGGACTTATAACGCTGGGTGTTGCCTTTATTCATAGCTCACAGCAGTTGACTGCAGTATCCTATATAACAGAAAGAAGTAAGGGGCATAACATTGGAAGTCGTACACATTTGTCTTGGTTAGATCCCTTCGGCTTCATTGAGTTTATACCCACCCAGCCAGTCGGGGATTTTGAAAACAGCAGGATCTTCTCCTCTACCCACTTATGCAGCCTTTCATCAATAGCTGCATCGTCCGGCTCCTAGTTATCCTGGAGTCGCTTGATAATCCGCCGGCGCGTCCCTTCTAGCCCGAGAATATGCGTAACGGATAGACTTGAGTCGCCGGGCGCCATTAGAGTATTTTTTTTGTAGAAGGTGGAGAAGATGTGGAGAGCTTTAACAAGACATAATCAATGAGAAACCACTGGTGCAAAGGAAAGACCCGGGGACGAGAGGAAAGAGCGACAAGGACAAGGGGAAAGGAACTGGCGAATGACAAGAGTGCAGCAGACAGATATCATGGTGAAGGAGCAATACGGGAAGAGCCAGAAGGTCGCAATAGCAGAAGTGAAGGGGCAGTTGATGCATTATGCCAGGATGATCCTTGCAAGGCAAGAGTACGAGAGACGCACTGTGTAGCGTGTTACGAAGACAAAACGCACACGAGACAAAACGCACACAAAAGACGACAGAAGCACGTGAACAGGAATCCAACCAAACACCAATGAGGCAGAGGCTTGGCGCTAAAGTTGGCTGTGTGTGTCGCTGTGTTGTTGGCAGCGTTAAGAAGCCGGGGTCGCGCAGGCGCGCGGTTTGTAACCCCTTTCACTCCGTTCCTTCGTTTCAGGGTAAATGAAATCTATTAATACTAGTTAGTACTACTGCTGTACCAAGATGAGACTCGTGGCGCAAATGTCTTAGGACAGACGGGGATGTGTTTCCCTTGTAAGCTCCTAATATGAAAATAATTGTCTGCCTCTGCCTGGATGATATACTGCTTGTCCGCCGTGGTAGCCTTAATTATCATAGCGTATCCGTGTAATAGATGAGTAGCTTCAATAAGGTAACCCGTCCGACCACAGACTCAAATATAATGGATTCTTGCTAAAATTGGCACGTGGCTTCGTCTACATAAAATCAGTGGGTCCCCCGTTGTTGCTTCCAATTTTACATTCTATACTGAGAGAGAGTTCGATTAGAGTAGTGGCTTAGGCGGCCATGGAAGACACTTGTCTGACTGAGCCATGCTGGAACCGTGAGGGGTACGATATTTGAGTAGTGAGACTCGTTTGTCTCTCATAGGGAATAAGGAAGTTGACGTGAGCTCACGTCTCTTCGAAGCTTGCTGGGTTTGAGGATTTGGTTTATTACGTGTATCAGACCAAAACTTGCGGCCTAAATGCATGCCTGCCCACCCCCGCTTCTGTCAAACTGTAATTGATCAGTGTTAATTTTATTTGCTAAGTCGCGTTCTCCGCGGCACGACGTATCACAAAATGTTCTAATGAACCGGCACCTTGGCCTTTACAAATAGGGTTTCTGCAGGTGCCGTGCTAGAGACTTTCCCTAGAATGCATGCATGACCACCGATGAAGTCGTCGAAGCAAGCCAGGTTTCGTGGCTTGAAGACATAGGGCTTTCTAAAGGTGACCTGTCACACTAAGCTATGGGCTAGAGAAGATCCTTTCTGATGCATCTGGATATGCAATACTCATGCATTAGGTTTAGTCCCGTATATTCATAGTGCACCGTGACTCACGACGCCACTCCTGGTATTTATTGTACCCAAGCTACCAAAAACCCACTCCAGTCCAGTCTCATCCTCGAAATGTCAACACCTGGCGCAGGTTCTTCCAGTCACCGTTGGTCACCCTTTCCGTAGCCTGATAGTGAGGCTAATAAACCCTCTGTGCAAGCATACCACCAGTTTCAAATACCCAGTAATACACCATTAGAGCTACGACCCTCGCCCGGCAAAGGATGGGGTGCTTTCGCCACAAGACACATTGAGCGAGGATCTTGAATTTTGAGCGAAAAGCCACTCTTCATTATCCCAAGGCCGCATACCGACATCATGGAAGAGCACGTCGCAATGTCCTTTCAGAGATTGCTACCCAGTCAGAAAGCAGAATTCCTACTCCTTCGGGACAATGGGTCGAGGCTTTTTAGAAGCTTGAATGCAGCCTTCGCCGAGAACTCTTTTGGCATCGTAACGTCAGACCCCAACAAGCTTCCAGCTCATGGCTTATTTCCTCTTCACTCCCGCCTCAACCATTCTTGTACACCAAATTCAAAAATCCCCACTACTAGCGGGGAGATTATTTCAGCTTTTGCGACTCGAGACATAGACGTCGGTGAAGAGGTCACCTTTTGTTATAACACAGATTTCGAATGCAGAACCAGATATGAACGTCACGAAGCCTTGGGCTTTGCGTGCAATTGCATGGCCTGTCTCGCCGGCACTCCTTTCCAACGACTCAGCGACATGCGACGGCAACTAATTCGAGGGTTACAATATCTTACTCTTGGCGTCGACATGGATGGGCAAAGACAGAGTCTGCGTTCTTCGATGATAGTCGACTCTAGACTGAGGATTGCAGCGGAAACTTTTAATATACCCATTTCCTCTAGGATGATCTACATTCTCCTAACAATCTTTTTGATCGAAGAAGAGGGCTTGTTGGATGATTTTATGATCGAAAGGCTAAAACCGAGCTTAATCAGAACGGTCAGCTTGTTCAAGTCAAATAGCAATTATAGTATTGCTAGGCTCGCTCTGAGCCAGGAAAGCTGGCTGAAAAGATTGCTTGTGGGATTCCAGCTGTTTGGGCGAAAAGATGCTGCCGATCTTGAGGTGACCCTAGCGTTACGACAACTACGCCAAATTTATTGATACAAGCTGATGCGAGGCATGTCTATACGTTCTTGTTTATTGAGATGAGCGCCTGAGCCCGATTTGCTATTCCTGCGTGCTCATTGCCCAAGAGCTTGTTACGTGAAACTACACGCTTATTTTCAGTACAATGAGAGACAACTTTACCTGTCACCTAAGGGGTCTTGATATCTTAAACGTTCGGTTTGCTAGTATAAGCTTTAAGTTCATAGAGAGCACAGTTCTCGATATAGATTAATGATGCCAGTGTACTGGAACGAAGAAATAAACTGCGATCCAATTCTTTAGGGCCTGTTGTGATGAGGGCGGGGTAGTTCAGGGACACAGCTGCACCACCGAGAATAATCCCCGCGGTATTTGTAGAAATAGACAGGTTGATTTCCGATCAAAACGATTGACGGAACCCATCAGATTGCGCGTGGCCCCTATCCGTCTTACCAGCCCAACCTTACTCAGGTTGGGTCTGTTCCACTAAACAGAAATTTCCCAGAAAACAGAAATTGTGAAAATTAGGTATCTTTTATATAGCATGTTCATACAAAAGGTACATACACCCAACACTTTCTTTTCTCTCAACGCTCCCACTAGCTAAATGGTAAATAAGAGTATTAATAAATAATAGAAGTCTGGTTTAATTGATTTGCTACTAAGGTCAATTTTGGATATCTAATGTGGAGGAATAGAGACTAGATTTAAAAAACACTTATGTAACATAAGAAATGTAACGTATTTCACAAGCGAGTGGGTGGCCACCCCAACCAAAACGCGTCAGTTAATTTAAACCCTGCTTCTTCAACCACCCACCATGCCACCAATTCGCTCTCAATCCTCTAGAAATTCAATAGAGCAAGAGGGTAGGCTTTTGTTAGCTATACAGGCTTTTAAAAATGGAGATATCAGCTCTATTTCTCTTGCTGCGCGTACCTTGAACGTCCCCGTAGTTCTCCGCAACCGAATTAATGGAATGCAACACCGCGCGATTTCTCGTGCCAATTCATATAAATTGACTGCAACTAAAGAGGAATCACTTCAAAAATGGATACTCTCTATAGATTCTCGTGGATCAGCGCCCCGGCCTTCTATGGTTCGAGAGATGGCCAATCTTCTTCTTCAATAACGTGGAACCACCCCGGTTACTTCGGTCGGCGAAAATTGGGTTACGAAGAGTACTGGTTTTGGAACATATATCACAGTCCCAGATATCTCAATGAGCCTGTTGTGCTGTAAAGGTGCGTCAAAGTTACCAATATCTTGCGGACTTGAACTCGCTGGGCAAAGATCAGGTAGGGCGCAGGAGGAATTTAGCCAATCATATTTTCTGGACACTGGGTTTCTCCTATCATCAATTTTCTGGACATGAGATACAGCCAATGGTAAGCGGTCGTAGCGCAAATGCCAGCCCTGCCTTGATTGATAGATCTAATTCCCATTTTTATAATAGTTCTTGTGAGCCCCGTGGTGATCCCGGACTTCGTGTTGGGATCTGCGGGCCAGCATAAATAATAGATTGGTATTCCGTGGTATCTTCAACAAACAAGGACCCAAGGGATTTTATAACGTAGTAGAAAGTAGTCAAAGGCCCAACGATTTCCTATCAAGTTTTTAACCTAAAATTTATACTCTCGTTCTTCTTATCTTGCCACCGTGGAATAATTACGCGACGATCTGACAAGTCACGTTTTGGCCACCAGGAAACTCAATCTAAAAGTTCAGTTGCTGCTTGCCTGAGAAGGAGGGCTGAGATCACATTCTTTTTTGAAGCTGGTCATCTGTAATCATGGACCAGAACCAGCAAAGTGCTTCATATATATCGCGAGAAAAGGTTTTTAGGTGGATCAATGGGCCAACGCTCGAAAACGGCAGGTGCGTTTCTTCAGGTATCCTCAAAATTCTCGCCTTACACATTAGTCGACTTTAAGGGAGGTTCGCAACAACTCGCAAGCCGAGAAATACAAAAGCATGATCGATGAGCTGTTCCGGATGCATGGAAAATTGAAACACCTTGACAATTAAATGTCAAGATCTGAAGATTAACATCGTAAAGTTTTCTCTGACCCATACAAAAGTACGAATCCGCACCTACTTTCTACTTTATGAACCTTGAATCAGGTTGTCCATGGTGTTCGGTACTGGCGTCGAAATATGGATTTGTGCGTAGATTCCAGCAATAATTCTACGATTGGAGAACAAAAGTCAAAGTGCGAGCCTGGGAATTGAAAATTAAAATTCATTCATGAACCTAGACCCTCGTCACGGCCTATCGTGGACAATCGCCATTCCCGTTGTTAAGCTGCCCTCACGACGCACGACTGCGAAACCTCCGTGACGCCTCGGCAAAGCCTAATATAGCTTATACTGTCTTGGCTCGGATATTTTTCTGACTGTCATGCAAAGTACCTTATCATTATGTCGGCACGGTTACTCCGCTGCGACGGTATGAATACGGAACCCGCTACAAGCTGAATGCTTTATGTTGCAAGTTTGAGGGACAGCACCAAGGGACAAAGACCAGCATACTCGAAATTACGTGTACGCTGGATCAAACACAAAGTATAAACTATTTGAAGAAAGAGAACCATTTGCTTGCAATTTCTAATTTCCAACTCTGGTATGGCGAGCGTACTGGTAAAATTCACAATGGTAAAATTCTCTTAACTAACTAAAAATAACAATGGTAAGCGGGGGGTGGGTATGACTCTTTAAGTTCAACGCGAAAAAGGTGAGGATGGGTGGGTTGGGCTTCAGGCAACATCCACCGAAATGCTTTCTTAAGATGGGCAATCGCTTTGATCCCGACTCACACGTGACCAGCGCACTAACCTAAGAAGTATTCCTTGCATAACAACGCGTTACAGGTGGTTGGCAAAGTAGTCCTACAGTTTAACAATCAAAAGCAACTAACGTAAGGCATCTATAATGTGGCAAGAGAGGTATATCTATTATTCGCAGATTTAGTCGCATCATGCCCATATCTAGCTCTAGAATTCATTCCTTGGCGGTACTCTATGGGCGCGATGCCAGAGCGTGGATGCTGAGACATTAATAAATCCTAAGGCTGCTGTGCCTGTGATACGCATGGAAGGATTGGTGTCACCGTGTCAACCCTAAGTTTTTTTTTTCTAAACACTGCGAGATGGAAATCGACCCTGAACAAAGGAGCCAGCGATAGATATTTTAGGATCGGAAGAATAATATTTCCGTGCCGAGAACTGGGTGCCATATTTGGATTTGGTGGATTAAAGGGCTGACTTTGATCGACAAAGAGTATAGAAGGGAGTATAGAAAGAGGCTAAGAAATTTCATGACGTACTACACCCTGTCGCTCCGTGGCCTTATAGTCACTCGTCGGTCGAAGATGTCTGCACTGTGGTGACCGTTAGAAATCCGTCCCAAGGGGATACTTTTTCGTGGGTGATGAGGTTCCGGGGTAGTCACATATGCTAGTAAGAGATATTCTTCGCCGAATAACTCGACGGGGTCCCGGTAGCTCATCGGTGGGGGAAATGTGAAAGTATCGGGCCTCCGCTTCTTAGTTTGACGGGTCGCACTTGACACACTTGTTCCAACACTTTTCCTTGGAGAAACGATAGGGGACAGCACGACAGCTTCCGTTTGGGAATGCGATTCGGGTGTGCTGCCGGGCAGAGAACCGGCTGTGACCAGCCGTTCTGAAACAATAGTAGGCTGTGATATTTGCTTCCCTCTTCGTGGTCTGCGTGGCTTTCTGTCCACCAAGAGCGAATTTTTCCCGTCGCCATAGCGGCCTTCTTCGAAATTCCGTTCGGAAGGGAGAGTCCAACTGGCGGCGGGCACATACGACTTTTGAAGCATCAGTCGTTCATCGTCGTCAAGCTTGAGAAAGGCGTCGACCTTCAAAAGTTGGCCCTCGGGTCGTATGGAAAATATGAAGTGCGCTTCAACTTTATCGTGGTCCGTATCGCCAGGGAAGAGTTGCTCGTGCGGAATTGGAGCCTCGATGCGACCCAAAAACTGTACCTTGGAGCCCACGGGCTGGAACGGATACGTGATATCCCATTTCCAGTCGATCTCATCGTCGTTCTTCCGAATTTTGCTCCGAGAGAAACCATCCTCGGTCGTGTATACGTCGGTCGATCATTGCCAACTCGGAAAACTGTTTTGACGAGTTCGATATAACTCTCACTTTCCTTGTTACTATCGGCACCCATAGCACCATGACCGAAACGTCCGGCGGGCTGGCCCTATGAATGTTCAGCTCATGTCAGAGGCAACGACCTCGGATAACAAGGGATTTCAGGCATACCTGTACTATCACCCATGCGATACCCCTTTTGACTTCATCTCCTACCATTACCTCACCTGAAGGCAGGCGGTCGTCCCAATAAGTAAAACCAATATCATTGCTGGCCACGGAAACTTCTATGAGGGGATTTTGAGCATATATCAAAGCTCCCATTGCCACCACTCCCACCCTGCAGCCGTTAGATAAGGGATGCCTTCGCTTCAACTGAGCGATTATTTGCTTACTCCTCAATCGATATACAATTAACGTTGTGGGTCATTTGAATCCGATCAATAACAGTTTTGGAGAACCAACGGTTTTGCATAGGTCCTCCACAAAGGACGACGTGGTCAGGGGGCGACCCGCAACTGCAGCGCTTTGATACTGAGCCTTACAGAGCTCTTCGATCTTGGAAATCAGGGGTTCGAAAAAGCTTTCCATGACGGCTCTAGACAAAACTGTTAGTAAAAATCACCACCAGTATGTACACATATCATGCGGTAGAAACGCGTGAAAAGCGAGAGGGTGAGAAAACAAGATGGTTGAAACTGACGGCTCCAAAGTGGTAGTCCTGTTGTCGGAGATTTCCAATCTCAGCGATACTCCTTTCCCAAAGGCCCCTTTGCATCGATCGAACCGGGGGAAACTTTTGTGGACCATTTGTGATCATCTTTCAAATTTTGTTCATCACCAAAAAGTCCCAGTAAATAGGCGCGGGCTGTATCGTTGACCGTTTCCCCGCCGCTGGGAAACCCTGCGGTGCGTCAGAAAGGAAATTGTCCATATGGTGGAGCCGAAATCGTACCATCGGTCGGGCAAACCTGCCTGATTCCTCCGTCGCTCCGTCGTTCGACGGTTGCGAGATCCTAAGCGTAGCGTCAGTATTGGCATCGCTCCATTGAAATCTGTAGAACACACAAACGTGCCACCACCACAGTCAATGATCAAGAACGTTTCGTTGCAAGAGATGATTGGCTGCGGTTGGAGCACAATATAGTGAGCGGCGGCCAGGGGTTCTGAAACACCATTCACACGATGAAATCCTGCTGCCAAGGCTGCCTCAACGAGCACAATTTTAAGTGATCCATTCTGCCGCACAGGATAGGTGACCGAGCATGACTTTTCGAGGTCGCGGAAAGTCCGACCACCATAGTAATGTTGATTTTCTGGCTGGTCGAAGAGCCGCTTCAGAGTTGCTAGAATATGCGAAAAGAGCTTCTGGAATAGAGTCACAGGCGTTTCTTTTACGCCATATTTCTTAGCCGCAGCGCGAAAAGATCCCTTCAGCAAGCTCAAGTAAGGCTCGTGTCCGATAATGCCAAGTTTGATGTTGGAAAAGGCGATGGCGTCATCAAGAACTTTCACATCTGGGCCATAATGCCAGCCTGACGGCGCGTAGCCAAGCACTGCATCGAGCTCTTCGACCTTTTTTTGAGCGTAAAGAGAGGAAGAGAATTTTAGTAGCTGTACTTTTGGGCTTCCGGGGAACGTAAAGCTGACGGCTAGCTTGCTCGTCCCAAGATCCACGCCCACTTTTACTTCATTCCTCCACTTCTCATGCTCATCCATATTGATTTGGACGTGGTTTTGTTTTGGGACGTGTGTCCAGGGGTAACCGACGGAATCGTAGGCCAGCGTACTCACGTGACACTGCTTTACCGCGACCCACGAGTAAAGACACATCCTCAACTTTGTGACCGTCGACAGATCACACACATGTGAACTCGGCTCAGGTCCTTCTGGATCTTACAACGACAATTAAATGAGCCATCTTGTCCTTATGTTTTGGCTACGGGACTGCCTGGAATCTACTGTTAAAGCTACCTAGGGGTGGTTTTCGATGAGGCTGTGATCTAGAAATGAATGTCGGGAGGATCCTCGTTCGAGCAACCGGCATTGATCATCGCATCTCCGTCATAACAGTACTCCTATTGTAATTGAAGTCAGTGGATACACATGCAAACTGCATGAACACGTAATGGAATAATGATTTTCCGCGGGGATTCACGGCGACATTGGGTCACGTGTTGCCAGGATATTGCAAATAAATCAGAAAACAGGTTCGTGACTTTATATAGTCTGGCGGCTACCAAATGCTTTTGGCTCGCAATCGATACTGAAGATGCTTCTGGAAAAAGCGGTGGTCAGCTAAGACAAACCTGCGGATTTCCGTCGGCAGCCGAACCGCAAGTTCAGCAATTATGCAAATTATACAATGCCAGCGCGCACTTGGACAGGGGCCTGGTTCCTATTAGATTTGCGCACGTACGCTCAAAGCAGATGCCATCCCAGAGGCCGACCTAATGCCAGCGCCGGAGGTCAGCGATTAGCTCATTGATCAGATCGAACAGGCGTTCACGGAGAACAAATAGATTGACGCAGTTGATAGAGACCAATCCGTGGCGTTGACGGACCTAGTGGGTTCTCTTATCTCCGATGGCATCAACCCAGAGCACCTTGTTGACTGCATGAAACCCCCTGACTTCGAATCGCTAGATCGCTAGATCCTACAGAGAAAGACGCCTACATGATTTGGGATGCAATGGCTTCCGTGGCACGTATTAGCTAGTTGATTGTACGAAAACAACTCACGCTATTCGCACCGAGGCTGTCCGCACTGAGCGTGACTGATTGCTACATCAGCCACTGCAGGCTTACATGGATGCTGATAGCATTGAGGGGGGGTATACAGTCCCGTAGCAGCAAAATTTGATGCTTTTCACCCGTACCTAGGTTACGCATGGATGGGCCAGCATGAATTACCGGTTCTTAAAAGCCAGCTTGTTGCATGGCATAAGCTCTAGATGAGGATGTACCCCGAGTCTAATTTACCTTGGTTTAAGCAATGACTTAAGAGGGTCTACCGACGCTTACTTATGAATCGCAAGTAAATTGAGAACCAAACAGAAGCATACCGCAAATCAATTTCAACTTGCACCATTTGATTCAGGTTCTCTCGGGTTTTGCGTCAAGTTCGTCAATCATCGCATCAACGTCAAGAGGGCTACGAAAGCACGCTTGTTGTACTACAGCGGTGCTCGGTCGGGGTGAGACGGATTGGCGTATAACGGACAGCTACCCACCAGAGTTATCAAAAATGACTAACAAGGCTCGATTTGTGGTGGTTTACAAAGCTTTAGAGCTTGATCCTACGGCGGAGCACATGATCCAGTGGCAAACGGATCAACAAATGACAGACCAATGACATATGGAGTCTGCTTGATTCGCCACGCATAATGACTTTTACAGTTCCCTACAGCTATCATGGATTGAAGATAGCACTTTCAATGTTCCCATTCGCCTACAGTATGCAGGCGTAGTCCTCTAATGCTCGTGACTCTAATACGGAAATCAGTGTGGTTAGCAACGGCCACTCCCTGGTCGCCGCTGTTCTCGGTCACCCAGCCAGTCCTAGTCCTAGTCGAGTGTAGAGGATCAATAAGGAATTGCACATGACACGAAGAATGAAAAGATGCTGACACATATCCGCACTATCTAAGCACCTGCGGGCATTCATTTAGCCATTAACTGGCCCGGCAATGCAGCGACACTGAATCGGCTAATCCTACATATTAGAAGCTAATTTGGTAAGAGATAACGCATGAACCGGAGAATCGAAAAGAAATTGTGCTTTTCCTGCTTGTGGCTCATGTGCCAACTCTGAAAGATTACGCCGGAACAAGAAGGGTCGGGACGCTATCAATGATACCTGAGAACATCGCTGGCCTTCTTGCCCTTCTAAACAGTATTTGCAGGCGCCTGCGGCGATTCTATATTCGTCAACAGTGTGTCAAGCGCGGACGAGATCCATGTCCGTATCACCCGCAGACGAAGTATCCTGCATCGACGCCCGAACGATGTCTAGCCTAGACTCCGGCTCGACGTTTCGGTAACTGAGTCGATTACGTCGACGTATAGTGCCTGACTGGCGGCGAATACCATTGGCTAACTCTTCTTCTTCGTCTCCACTGTCACTAAGCTCGCCGGCCTTTTCCATGCATTTATCGAATCGTCGTTGAGTAAATCGCTTGTCTTTGTTTTCGTCCTCGTCAAGGTCATCCATAAAGTCATCGGCCTCGTCATCCATGCCATCCAAAATGGGATTCCGTGGTATACCTGTCATCTGTACCGAAGGAGCAAAGGTCGTGTGCTTGAGATTTTCCATGGCCTTGTTACAAACCTTGGCAAGATATTCTTTGGTGTTGGCGTTGTCCATGTTGGAAGGACGGACATCGAGTTCATAGTCAGGAGCAAAGTACTAAGCCCCGTTAGCTTCATATCCTTATCAAGAAGAGATTGTCTTACCTCATAGTAGTCATTGTAAGGTAGATCCGATCCAAGGCTCTCTCCAACGAGAATGCCGGTCTCATAAGCCCAGGCCCGAGCAACGTTGCGCATGGTGTAGCCGCCACCGCCAAGTATCAAGGTCGGTAGATCAAAGCTTTTGATAAAGTTGACGCAATTGGCGTGTCCACGCATACTCAAGTTAAAACAACCCAAACGGTCACCAGACAAGCTGTCACCACCGCACTGCAGAACCACAGCTTCCGGCCGGTACCAATCCATTACACCCTGGATAACGGGCTCAAAGATGCTCTTGTATGAGACGTCATTGATGCCATCACGCAGAGGCAAATTGACTGCATAGTGTTTGCCCTGCCCTACACCGATGTCACGAAGCTCACCGGTGCCGGGGAAGTACTCGCCGTACTTGTGGAATGAAACAGTCATGACACGATCGGTCGTGTAAAAGGCCTCTTCGACACCATCGCCGTGGTGAACATCAATATCGACATAAAGGACTCGTTGCTTGAAGCGTAGAAGCTCAATGATTGCGAGGACAATGTCTGGAAAGTTTTAGTTCAAGAGACAGGACATGCGATGACATTGCTACGGGTAAGGAACCTACCATTCACGTAACAAAAGCCACTCGCTTCACTTTTCTTGGCGTGGTGCAGACCACCAGCCCAGTTGACAGCGACGTCACATTTGTTGCGATTCAGTCGTGCTGCGCCTTCCATGCTGCCTCCAGCACTAATTCCGCAGAACTCGAATAGGCCGTCAAAGACTGGACAGTCGTCACCCACGTTGTATCGGCTCTGTTCTTTCGAGAAGCGATCCATATTGTCTGGTGTAACCTTGGACAAGAAATCAATGTACTCGTCCGTATGGAACTGAGTCATCTCATATTTTGAAGCAGGCTTTGCACGCTGATAAGTCGTACGTCAGCCAATGGCAAAGCGAGAGAAGAAAAGAACTCTCACATATATCTCCATTTTTTTGTAGAGGCCATAGTTCATAACTAAGCTATGCGTCATGCGTATGCGGTGGGGTTTCATAGGGTGGCCCGAGACATAGGCGTAGTTGCCCACATCGGAGTCGTAAAAATAGGCAACTTTCTTGTTCTTAGACCCGAGAAGCTGGTCAGAAATTGGCTCCGCGGCCATGTCACGAGATTACTGAGGGGTAATGAGTACGGTGAGAAGTAGTTTCATGGTACATGAAATTTGGAGAAAGGGGGATGGAGATAGAAATATGCGGTACGCGGTCAGGGGAATTGAAGGCGCAATCCAGAAATACTCTCAGAAATGTAAAAACAGCAGAAGACCCATATCACTAAGTTTCGCAGACTGAAGGCAGGCAACAGGACATATCATGAAAGGGAGCCACTCTGTCCTAGCTGAGGCCTCGAAATTTCGAGACTTGGAGAGAATCGTCGCGTGGGAAGGAGTCGAAATCGACGAAAAAGCACACCGCCTTAGCCGAGCCAAGCTCTTGTTCATACATATGAGTTGATTAATCCCCAGGTCGCGCGATAAAATGTGATGTAATGCTCACTGGGTACATTCATTCCGATATCATGGAAGGATGTACCAATTCGTTCAATAGTCTCTCAGTGATACTGTGCGTCTGTAATGTTTCAAGTGGAAAGGCTGCGACTTAGTCAGCAGAAAGCCCGTCGCCGCATCACATTGCATAGACCGCAAGTAGACCTCAAAATGGTGCGGTTCTGGTTCCAAGGTCTGGAACCGCGCACCAGAACCTCCGGTTCTGCGGTTCTAAGATATAATAACCGCACCGCACCGCGGTTCTACGCGGTTCTGACGCGGTTCGAACCTCATGGAGCCGCGATTGCATAATGTTGCCAAGTTTTTCCTTTTTCGGATGGATAAATTGATGACTCACCTTAATTTTTCTTTGTTGTTAAAAACTGTTTTGGCCAATACATGGCTGAGTGTTGCAATGGAGCAGCATTCCTGACGAGATTTGATGAAATTTGGTTTTATATAGAAATTCCCGCATTGAAACTTGTAGTTTCCCCTACATTTTGTAAATTTCAGGCTCTTAGTGGTTGATTCTGGTCGGAGTAGCCTTTGATGTAATGTGCGGAGTGAGAAATATATATTTTGATCTGACTACTATACCGCTATCTAGCGAGTCTTTTTTTCAGTTTACCTCCGCGGTCGCAAGTTAGAAGCTCTCTTGATAGCTTACTCCCTTGAGACTACCTTCTATTCTTTTTCTACTTTTTACTACTAAAATTCTCTATATCCGCTACAGAAATGTGGTACCAACTGAGAGAAAAGGAATCTAACGAAAAGTCGGAGAATTGAGTCATTATGTTAGGCGAACGGAGGTGCCTGATATGGTTATGCGGTTCCTGCGGTGCTTTTTGCAGGTAGCTGAGGTTCTTTGTGCGATCCTACGCGGTTCCATAAGGTTTGGCGCGGTCCGAACCTCACGGAACCTCAATATAGTGGGGCTGACTACCCAATCACAACATGGATTGGAAATGGGTACATCCGTAGTTAGCTTTTTCTAGTTTACGCTGGTGCTAGATTCCCCTGGAACTCATTTAGTTCTCTTATGTATAACGTGGAAACTTCCTGTAGACCTATTCTACACATTCTCCCTTTCTAATATGTGCTATATACGAAAATATGTCATAGAGCCAGAACTCTCAGTTTTCTGACAACTATCCTTCATCGATTTTCGAGGACAATCCTGTTGATAACCTCACGTTTCTTTCATCTGATAATTTACAGCCTTTCAACCTTGCTACTTTATATGGGCAGCACACGCCGGGTTCTACGCCTAGCCTTGGGTTCGCCCGGCCAGCGCTTCCGCCCCCCATCCCCGAGACACTCGAGCACGTCGGTCCTCGAAAGAAGAAGACCTACCTCCTCTGGACAGAGTATGGAAGTCAGACGAAACGGAATATCTTCGACAGTAAGCACCAGGCAGAATGTTGGGAGCATTTTCACCAGGTAGCTACTATTGAAGATGGATCTCCGAAGGTTATGTGTAAAACATGTGATCATATCCTTAGCTATCCTGCAGACCGTCACCGTGGGACATCCTCTATGAATAAGCACTATTCACAAGGGGTAAATTGTCGGAAGTTGGGGCCCTCGTTCGCAGGATATCAGAAGGCTAATACATAATGGGGTACGTTGAACTATGTATGCCTCCTGTTTCTCTCAATATTTACTAAGATAATTTCATCTGCTCAGGCTAAGCCAGCCCCTCAAAAAAGGACCTTCACCCAGCAAGATTGGTTAGAGAGGATAATCGCTTTCATGACTGCTTCCCGATTACCATTCCAGCTTGTTGAGCATCCACAATTTCGCGCCCTTATTGAAATGGCCTGGCTTGCTCCATCCTTTCCGGAAATACCATCTGCATATATGGTCCGCCATCAACTTCAAGAATTAGTTCAAGAGAGACAACATACTCTTCTTCGGACGCTTCCTATGGATGCTAAGCTTTCCATTGCACTAGATTGCTGGACTTCGCCATTTCGGCAGGCCTTTATGGCAGTGACAGCCTACTTCCTCGATAAGGATTGGAACTATCGTGAGATATTACTTGGCTTTGAACCGCTGCATGGGGCGCATACAGGATTCTATCTCAGCACAGTTCTGCTGGAATTACTTCAAAAACATCGGATTGAAGACCGCGTCTTGACGGTTACCACAGATAATGCGTCTAATAACTCAACGTTGATGGATAGCATCCGGGGGACACTCCAGTCACTTGAGCTACCCAATCATATGCCAATCATTCGTATGCCATGCATTGCACATGTCATTCAACTCAGCCTAAAAGAGCTGCTCGGGCAGATGGAAGCAAATCCAAGAAACGAAAGGGAAGAAATGGAATGGTCTAAAAGAGATGATGGGACGCGCCGAGAGAACCGCGGGATCGTGCAGACCCTCTCCAAGGTAAGACTATATGCTTTCTAACATTACCACGACTAACTGTTTACTAGATTCGACGACTTGCGATCTTCGTCAACAAAAGCCCTCAACGCCGAGAGAATTTCTTAGACCTTCAGACCAAGGAGCCAAAGCTTGTTCCAATACAAGATGTCCGGACACGTTGGAATTCAACTTACTTGATGCTACGGCGTGCGAAACGCCTACAGTCTGTTCTCAACGACTTCTGCTCGCAATATGACAACCGGGAGCTACAACCAAGCCACGATGAATGGCGACAGATTGACTATCTTCTTTCAATCACACAGCCATTCTTTACCTTCACTACATCCCTTTCCAAGACCAAGGAAATCACCATCCACAGTGTCTTCGCAATCTACAACACCCTCTTCTCTCATTTAGAGAAGTCTAGAGCTCAACTTGCACGAAAGATGGTTGACTGGAAGAAAGTGATGCTATCTGCCATTCACGCGGCGAGGTCGAAGCTCTCATAGTACTATAAGCTGACCAGTGAGATTGATAGTGATCTCTATGCGATTGGTACAATCTTGGCGCCACAAAATAAGTTGGAGTTCTTTTCTGGCAAGGACTGGGAGCCATACTGGCGTGTTCGATACCGCAAGAGCTTAGAGAATTGCCTGGTGCCCTACCAGCAGCGCTATTCAGAGACGCAGTCCATATCGAGTAGCCAAACCTTGATAGGAGGAATATCTGATGTTGATATCCTCGTGACCTCGACCGCATCTCTCCGGCCGCAGAATAACGCCCATGACGAGCTTTCGCGGTATCTCGGAAGTAGTAAGTCATTTCATCTAGCCTTTTGTCTCAAACCTCTCTTGCTGATCGTTATAGGTACCCAACTAGTGAATCCACGGATATACTGGAAGGAACATCAGCATGAATTTCCCATACTCGCAAGCCTAGCACGCGACGTTCTCACAACCCCTGCTAGCGGTTCTGGCGTTGAGCGGTTATTCAACTCTGCCCGTGATATTTGTCACTACCGTCGAGGCTCGCTGAAATCCAAAACAATCCAGGATCTTATGTTGTTTATGTGTACAACAAAGTTTGACATGGAATCTGAACAACTTTCTCTGATGGATGATTATCTCACCACCCAAGAGACGCAAGCAGCAAGGGAGGAAAAGGATGCTCGGAAGGCAGAGTGTGAATTTGATCTCATCAGTGACAGCGAGGATGAGTCTTCAGCAGCCATATCTCAAACCGTCCAGCTGGTGAGTGAGCATGCGCTTGGTAAAAGACCAAGGGCAGAAAGCATCACAGAAGCCCAAGAGCATGTGATTGACCTAGATAAAGAAAATGAAGTTCCCCTGCCTGACAACATCCATATATATGGAGAGAGCAGCACTCAGAGGCGTTCATCAGGACGGCTTCCAAAGCGTTCAAGGCGAGATGAAGATTTTGTGTATGAAAAGCCATAGAGTTAGTAGAATTTAGAATGATAATCTTTTTTGATTTGACCTTTCATAATATACCTTCCATCTAAGCTTTCATCTGACCTTTGAGCTAATCCGTAAGCGAAATACTGAAAAATACAGTCAAAACTTGCACAAGTTATGCATGTCATGGGATTCCTTGGGTTTGTCCTGTTTGTGGAACCTCCGGTTCGAACCGCACCTCCGCGGTTCGGATCCAAAAATATTAGAACTGCCCCGCGGTTCCATGGTCTAGCACCAATAACCGCACCTCCGAGGTGCGGTGCGGTTCAGAACCGCGGTTCTCGAGGTTCCATTACGAGGACGAGTCGTCCTAGAGGCCCGAAATATGTGAAAAGGCTATTGCGAGACTGCATTAGTTCATGTTCGCTAACTCAGTCTACTTCGATCACTACAGTAGAGTTCGAAAACAGTTTACACCTCAGGCACACACACTTTGTTTCTTGGCTCACACCCGAATCCGACTGAGTCTTTATTCGGATAAACGGTACGATAATCTCCACTCACAGGAAAAATTATTTTACAAGATGGCCAAGTAAGGATAAGCCCCGATTCTATTACGGCCCGAGAAACAAAGCGTCAGTGCCCCAGAAGTAAAATGTTTTCGAATTCTACTGCATCTCGCCTTCTACATTATTATGTTAAGATGTACCCTTTTTAAATTACTAGACAGCACCACATATTTGAGCCAGGCTTTGGTCTCATAGACGGGATCGAATTCTCGTGCGTATAGGCTCTCAAATTTGTCAGATACAGACCGAAGAAGCCAGAATTGAAGAGTGAAATATTGATGCAGCCAGAGAGCATAGATGCATTATTAAGTGCCCCGATACAACGTAGGGCTCGTCACTTTGACTCAGGACTTGAATAGATCCATGGGAGTATATCCACCCTCCGATGCCATTGACCAAAGCCATTAAGACATAAGCTCCCGTCAGTAGAGATATGTTTGAGAAAACAGCGTTGTAGAGTGAGATGCTGCATAGAGCTAAAGCTCCAAACATTCCAATAACCAAAACTCGTTGTCTCTTTTTTTTGGCCAGGTCACCAGATAAATGACACAGACCAGCCCGGCAAGTGTTGCTCCCAGGACATTGAAATTGCTGTTTCCACTATCAGTAGTCTCTAAAAGCACCATCGATATGGATGTCCCCCATATGTACAGAATAATTCCAATACAGTCCACCAAGAAGTAGAAGACAGGACCTGCTTTCTCGAGTCGAGCTCGTAGTGGCAAAAAGCAGAAGTCCTAAAACAAAAGAGATTGGCTAAAACAGAAACCAAAGCTGTGATCGCATTGCTTGTGGATGAAGAATGCCGGCATATATAGTTAATAAAACAGAGCAGGATGCCACTTCCACATAAATGAAGTTTTAGATCGACAGAGCCGTTGGTATGGAGGGGCTCATACTTTAATGAACGTCGTAATTTTGAAAAACAATGGCCGGGCTTCATGTCGAAGAATCGACTGCTCTTGATTAACTTTTGGCAACCTAGACAGATGACAAGGTTTTTCGAAGTAGACGGAGCGGACGGAACGTCTTTAAACCTGTCGTAAAAAGGGGCAAAGAAACTATGTCCCCGGGAGACAACATCATTCAAAAATATTGAAATTCTTCAAATTGGACACTATTTTCAAGGAAATTACGAATCTATTTTTACTCGGAATCGTGTTAGTCATTAAATAGCACCACGTACTGACACCTTACTTCTACTTGCATGCTGTTCTTCTATTTACAGCCGGAATATGCTCTATTAATAGCTTAACGTGATATTATGGGATTTCAATCCTATCTTGCTATTAAAATTTGTACAATAATGCATATCTGAAAGAGCTTTATACACTTAACAAGAGAGCACAGAGTGAGGATCTACGAGAGATAGACCAAGATCTGTAAAATTGTATTTGCGTGTAGAAGAAAGAACCTAAACTACGGAAGATCTGGGGATATGCACACAAGATGGCTCACATGACCATCTAACAACACTGTACAGTAAGTTAATGCGGTGCGTACCAGAAATTCTGCTTCCTTCGCAAATTATTTTGTAAAATCACGTGGCGATTTCTGTTCTAGGTTGTTGGATCTCATTTGACCTGACAAGGCGAGTCTCTCTTGAGTAAGCGAATGAGAAATGCATGTTAGCTAAAACCTATTTGAGGAAAATCCTCGATCGGGAAGTTTATCACGTAAGCTAAATACGGCTTGGCAATCACGAATCATGGCTCGTAGGTAGCTAGAAGGAGCGAACAACACCATTCTAGGATGCAATTGAGGATTCCTCATTTAAATTGAAATTCTGGAATAACTTCTACTTCATGTGCTGGAGCTTTAGGAGTTAAAGGTTAAGTAAATGGTACATACAAGTTTGTCTCCCTTAATATATTGATAAAGGTACCTTTGGACCTCGTTTGTAGACTGTCAAAACGTAGTTGTGGTTGTACTTGCTTTCGCCTTTTTGGTTTCTTCACGCATAGCTTCTATCCAACTCTGAACATTGTCTAACGCAACACCTGGCGCATGTCGGTGCTGCAGAAGATATGACATTATCTGAGCAGGGCTGAACTCCCCTTCCGGCACTGTACGAGCGAACTCAATGGCCTGCCTTTCAGATGAAGGGTCGACTTTTGCTTGAGGTGTGCTCTCAGAAGACGGCGCTATCGGCTGATCAAAGATAAAACGATGGAGTTGCGTCGCGACATCCCTGTCAGCAAGCTGAAATTCGATCTTCTTATCAACCCGGCCAGGTCGGATAAGCGCTGGGTCTAGCTTCTTGATATGATTCGTGGTCATGATGACAACTCTCTCTTCCTGTGCGGCAACGCCGTCTAGTACGTTCAAAAGCCCGGAAAGAGTTACTCCATTCTTTTCTGCATGCGATTTGGAATCACTGTTGGGGCCATCTGCTCCAAGCTCCCGAGAATAAACCGAACAAACAGCATCGATGTCTTCTAGTAAAACCACACAATTGTCTGGGAGCTGTTCAAACAGGGTCTTAAGCGATTGATCGTCTACACTGGGGATGCTAACGGCATATATGTCCATGCCCAGCTCGCCGGCAATTGAGAGACTAAAGCTAGATTTCCCTGTTCCAGGTGGTCCGTGCAAGAGATATCCACGTCGATAGGGAAGACGGCGCTGAGAATACCAATTTCTCGTCTGTGGCTCGAGAAAGTCTTTCATGTCTTTGATAAGGGGGCTCTTTTCACTGTCCTTCAGAATGACAGTTGACAATGGCCTAATATCCTTTGCCTTCTCTTTCCTCCACTGGGAGCTGCAGTGGCCAAATATGGTAATTTTGTTTTCAATATGGTTTAGGTATTCATCCTGACACTCTTTCAAAAGGGCTTTCAAGATATTTGAGGATCTTCCCAAGCAAGTGACCGAGATATTCTCGTATTTGGAGTAACCAGTACCCTCTTCGTTGATCTTGCATAGAAGCGGTTGTTTTTTAAACCAGATGAAAAAACCTGCGTTGTAAGGCAAAAATTGAAGGGGGCTTCTTGACTGCCCTGGATCTATCTCCATAGTTTCTTCGGGTGGTATTAACCTTCGCAATGAAGGATCTAGCAGCATCTTCGAGCCCTCTAGATGCGATCCAAGATGTTAACATATCATGGGTTTCACTCGAGGAATGAATATGGACCGTTGAGGCTGCTACAGGTTAGTGTACAGCGACACAATCGCATTTGCGAACTTACTAAAGTAGTTTTGTAGCCATGAAGTCATGTTAACGGCATACGGCCTCATCACGGCGAGGCTGCCGATGAGGTACACGAGTTAAGTAAGGCTTTTTCCTTTAACATTTAAGAGTCGATGTAAAAGTCTAGCCATCTTCGTAAAACCCGGAATGAAGGCATGAATGATATTTAGGTAACCAAGAAGAGACTTTGTACCGGTAGATGGTTTCATTTTATACGTAGTTGGTAATGATATGAGAACGCCGAGAGGGTTTCACGTCTGATGGGGACAAAAACTTAACCCCGAGGCTTTATGTAGGTAGAAATGGTAGGCCGATGCTCAAAAATCGACCATCCTCTGAGAGCTCCACCTACAGACCAGGTCCCGTAGCCTTAATTAGAGCAAGCTAATAAAAATTTGTATCAGCCGCAGGCTCACGCTTTCAGGACCTCCAATCTGGATACTGATTTTGATTTGATGGTTTTCTCTGGTTCCGCAAGAGTTTTGAAAGGGGAGTCAGATTATGAACATTAACCAATACTGTCGGCGCTTGTTTGCTTAAAGCCTTACTAATGTCTAATTAGGTATTTCTACAATGTTTATTACATTATTCTAATCTAATCATAATCTTGCTATGTGACATCTTGGCCGATTTTTAGACATTCTAATTTATTTATTACATAGCGGATAAAGTTTTAGCGTCCTGTATATTACTACAACTGAGTGCTCCATGTTTCGTCCATAATTAAACCATGTTGCCAACTTTTCAAGATAAACCCCTGCCTCTGTTACCATCCCAGAAATCTTGGAAAGCACAAAATTCACTAGAGCGTCTACCGTTAATACAGTAATAAGAGCCTTTACGTGAAGTTGTTATAACCTAGTTCCGGCCAGAACTTCGGGAGCCGAATATTGAACCTAAGATGAATCGGCCTCGCATCTATTTCTGTGCAGTCACTGTTTCTTCGCCACATGATCCACTCATAAAGTTCATATCCAAATTGGTTTCGCTCTTCTAGCCTGCTGATGTACATGCGATTTACCCTAAAATTAAACACGAAGCTGGCTAAGTTTAGTACCGCCACCACATTCATAGTTA
This sequence comes from Penicillium samsonianum, assembly GCF_028829775.1. Classification (NCBI taxonomy): domain Eukaryota; kingdom Fungi; phylum Ascomycota; class Eurotiomycetes; order Eurotiales; family Aspergillaceae; genus Penicillium; species Penicillium samsonianum. Next base: position 1,994,158 of record NW_026643264.1, on the reverse strand, counting down.
GTTCGTACTAAAATTAGAGCCTTTGTCCCAGATTTCTTAATTGTATTAAAACCAAAGGAGTGACCCTTAATATGCCATCTCTATCTTTGTAGACTAATATTCATGTTAGAGATGAAAGAAATCATTGAATATGAACCCCTACGCCAGGCTGCCTGGTTTTCTTTTCCACCGCCGCTATCGTAAAAAATGATAGGAGCCTCGTTCACTCTCTTTTTAACCAGATCAGAGCTAAGAAAACCATTCCTACTCATCAACAAGCCCACTGGCCAAATGACTATGACAGGTTAGAAGCCGGTTTTAAGTCAATCGAGTCCGTACTTGGTTTAGACGGCGACTCTAGCAGTAATATGCCGAAGGTACAAAGTGCCCTCCAAGAAACATGTACCAAGCTCGTGCTTATGTGAGTATGCATAATCTACTCCGTTTAAGTTTCGTAGGCTTAGTTTTTCATTAAGTGCGACCAACTGAATAAACTCCAATTGAATAAACCCATAAAGAAAGATTCCAATCAATCACATAATACCAACGGAGGTGTCCAAGTCAAGCCCTCCACCCAATTTCGATCCTTTCGATCTGTGCCAGCTGCCAGATCTCGAGGGGCATCCTGGAATTGATTGTTAGCTATGGAAAGAGTTGGTAAAAATGTGAGCCCTTTGCAGTTAGAAAGCGGAAGCTACTGTGGCCTATTCCACACTCTTGGGAAGATAGAGTCGGAGACATAAAATAACTGTTTGAGTCGCTGTGGCGGATTTGTTGTGGCGAGAGTATTGCTGGAAAATGTTTGAGCACTGTCGAAGCATAGACTAGCTTTACAGTATCTGGCCTCTGAAAATTGGACCCCTGTTTTGGAAATGTTGCTCAACAAAGCAAATATCTTACATGACTGAATTCATCAAATTTAATTTCCTGTACGAAGTAAATAGCCGAGGAACCCATTATTATCCATCATTTTCCGAGTATCACTAAGCTCGTGTAGGGCCATGCCAGGTGCAGTTCCTTTTTGCAATCCTCTTTACTTAGCCAAGGAGAAAGGAACCGCCAGAGCCTATCAGAGGGTGTTCTTTGTTGACATATAGGCCTAAAGGTTTGAGAGTACTTGCTGCTTGTTTGCAAGAAGTTCGCGGCTACATGCAATCTACCGAGTACCTGACGAAAAAGACGTAAATAAGCAAATGTAGATGTAACATGTTTGAAATTTCTTGATATGAAACCTAGTGTTCAATAAAAATATGCTTTCAACCATCGGAAGATGTGGTTTCCAGTGGTGATTATTAAACGAATTGATTTACATAAACTTATACGAAGATGTGCAAACAACTAATTTGAAGCCTGATGGCTTGACGCCTTTGAAGTAGGTATCTAGCCCGGACATTATACCTAGTGTGCTCATGTCGGTGCAAAGTATGTTGATTTTGGGCAATTAGTCGAAAATTTGTGGGCTTCTTAACGGACGTGGGATTGCCAGTCGTTTTGTTTTTTTTATTGTTTCGGTTGATGATTGTGTCGGATTCTAGGGCATTTTGTCAAATTGACGAATTAAAAAGAGGAGGTAATGAGGGATCATATTGTTTCAATTTTTTAATCCCGTAGACTTAACTTGAGTGTGGTTGGTAGTGGAAGCCATTTTGGGCCAGTTGAGGCGGGGTGACACCATGAAGCACTTGCCCTTGGAACGACAGAGCTCTGGCAGTGATGGTGGAATAGGCGGTGGAGATGAACAATTTCTCCTGGACGGTACGTTGTGGGATAGGTCGACCGGGTGGAGCGGCGGGGTTCGCGGATTTAGAGGAGGGACATGGAAGGCGAAGTTGGGCGCTGCTGTACCAGGGCAAGGTATTACAATTCTGTAATTATACCATTACCTACTATGGTTAATCAGAATACAAGTGAGTTTCTTCGAATTTCTGAGCGCATGTATGAAAATATCTCGTACGAAAACACTGTTTGATAACGGTGATCTATGAGGGTGATTCAGCAGAATTATACAGCTAAATTAGGAAAGGTCGCGGGCGAGGGCAGGCTCTTACCTGCCCTCCGCCCGCCCTCTAGATGTTTTTGGCGAGGCCTATTTACAACCACATACACGGGCGCCACCAAAGTGTAGTGGCTGTGGAAAAATAGGGCATAAAATCAATAGATGTTCAGCTAGATAGATGATTTTAGTGTATTTAATTTAATGGAGTTTTGGTTGAGATATATGCATTTGAAATTAGTAGGTTGGATTGGCTGATCCACTCGCATGTGAAATACGTTTAACTAGTTGTCGGCCATTGTGACTAAACTGTAGTGATACATTAGCGCATTCCTTCTTAGCCCCATCCGTGGGATGAAATTCCAATTTTGAACATAATACATTTAAATTTATATTCCTCTAAGTAATATTATCTTTTTCTTAATCTGGAAGGTATATTTTCAGTTGACTTATTTTCAAGCGAAACAAAATTTGCTGCCGCTTCGATACAAAATATATAGATATTCCTTCGGTAAATATCTTGTACAAAGCCTCTTCGACGCGGTACACTAGATGAAGGATAGACGAAAGAAAAAGGAATCGATGTGTTTTAATTAAGGCGTAGTGATATCATACGTAGTCACTGATCTAGGCTAGGGACGCATAGTACTAAGGATGAGTTCACTTTTTGGGTTTGCGCGAACAGCTTTCACGAGTACGTGGGCTATTAGTAAACATGATGTTAGTTAGGATTATTTGATTTAGGAACTGACATCTTTATTTTCACAATCAATGCCTGTGTCCACAAGTAACTGCACATCAATCGAGGAAATCAATTAGAGGAAGTCATTTCGGGAAAACCAGATAGGAAAATCAAAAATAAAACAAGAAGGGCGTACTGAAACCACGCCGCCTTACATCCGGACTTGGCGCTAGTAAATGCTTCGCTCAGAACATAGTCAACTGGACGACAGCTCTTATTTTCTCGGCCCCACTCCAATGGCCGTCTCAGCATGATAGCGCTCACGTCGGTCATGCTTCTTGTTTTTCGATGGCGCCCTCTCTAGGAAGAGAAACCGTGATATTCCCCGTCATGTGAATATTCACAGCCTTAGATGTCGCCGAAATTGAGACTGATGGGGGTGTGGAGGAACCTGCCGGTAAGATATTGATATTGACTGTTAGAGATGGCGGGTGAGGATTTTCATTCTCGCGGAAGGCTAAGATTTGAAGCAAATGACAAATTTCTTTTATTGATTCCGCGCTGCAGTCCGCTGCTTCTGCCATATCCGCTATAGTCAGTCTTTTGCTGACTACCATATCATAGATCATTCGCAGTTTCCATGGAGGTAGGATAGGTAGTGATCTTCTGTTTCGAGACGCTGCAGATACTTGGCTCCGGTGTGGCATTTTACCGGACTCGAATAGCGCATTTAACCCTAGAGGGATTGGTAGAGAGGTAAGAGATGAGGGAACTTCGATTTTTGTAGAGCCAAGACCTCCCTATAATTTATGGGCGATTGGGTCGACTTTATATCTCTTTAGTACAAAGCCGGTCTTTGTTTTTCTTTTAACGTAAATTCCACAAGCGAGCTGCGCACCCAAAACGTCTATGATTTCGCACTTAGTTAATTCAACCACCCACCATGCCACCAATACGCTCTCGATCTTCTCAAAATTCCATAGAGAAGAATGTAGGGTTTAATTAGCTGTCTACTGAGATTACTCTACCTAATCCGATGGCGAATCGGTTACTCGTGCATTCTAGGTAACTTATGCCTCTATCTAGTCCATAAACAATAAATGTAAATGTACATTAACTACTCCAGCCGTAAAAACGTACTAATTGTCATGTAAAATCTTTGCAAATCTACGTCCATCATGTTCATGCTTGTAATTCTTGTCTTTTATTTTATGACGGAAATCAAGGTATAGCGAGCGTATTAGTAAAATTCACAATGGTAAGGTTCTCTAACGTGCATCCCTCCGCAACCGCTTCCCGCCCTCACCGCTCGATGTGAGGATGCTTTGGAAGACGCGCAGTGAAAATCCAACATAATACCTAGAAATGCTCTCAAGAAATGGTAAATGAATAATCGATATTTGTGCTATATATTCCTTCCAATTTGATCGAAAATTACTGCCAGGTTTGAGTATATTTCATCGTGGGAACCCTCCCCCTCGACACCAAGGTTTCCATGCCGAGAGCTTGTCGCCATATTTGGATCTGGCGGATCAAGCAAGGTATCTCCGAAAAAGCAGTAATGTACTGTCTGTCACAGTACATTGATTGTAATATTACGTCATATCTGACTCATGAAATATACCGGTATAAGTACCGACGCGCACACGATGAACGCGGATTTACAGAGATTTTTATATGATGATATGTACATGTAACCACTGAAGCAGCTTCTCTATGCTTCCTTTCCTTGGAAGCTGGAGTAGGAAGTAGCATGAGGGGTCTACAACGTATGTGTGACATGTTTGCGATCCAATGGAGTTTCGAGGTCAAGTTTCGCCGTTGTCACAGCCCCGTTTATCCGACTTAGTTTCGATAGTAACTTTTTTGTAGCAAAGAGCAGATGGCCAAATGAATGTCTGTTGAGTTTGACGAACTGACTACCCAAGATGGTGGATAATTCTCGGTCGTTGAGGGAAGTACCTCTGCAATATTACGGCACGGTTACTCCGCTCGTTACGGTATACGTACGTTTAGCAGGAGATCTTGCAAGATCGCCAGATCTACAGAACAATTCTGGATGGTAATATTGCTATACTATGACGATGACTCATATATGGCAATACAATCATTACGATAACGATAGCCAACTGGTATTGTGGAGGCGTTAACTCAACGAGAGCGACCTCGTGACTTGCATTATTTATGCAATTTGGCTCTGTATTTTAAGTAATTTGATAAAATGTTGATAACACTGGCATATAATAGATTTTTTATACTATGTATAGGAGTATGATTGCAGTCATTAATTCATATATATAATCATATTAATACAATACAAATTGAGCATCATTAGGTTTACCACGCTTCCTTGCTTCTCTTAATCCAGGGCGCTTTTGAGTGCCACTCTCATCTCCACAAAGAGGAAGAGGGGGACTACTCTCATCTTCACTGTCAACTGACTCACTTCGTTGTCGCTCCCGCCCACTCACCACTATAGAAGGACGAGAAAGTTGACTCGCCTTTACAAACTCCTCCTCGAAAAGTCCGACAGGATCGTCATCATTATCATTATCATCAGAATCCTCACCATCGCTGATTGCTTCAGGCACCTCCGTAATAAGCTCAGCCTCTCTCTGTTCGTCTACTTCTTGTATAGAATCCATTGGAATATCCTCCTCGGGTAGTTCTTTAAGTTCAATATCAAACTAGGCTTTACACCGAAACATCATACAGTCTGTGTGTGTGTGTGTAATTCATTTACGCTGACCTCTCGTCGAAGTTGGATCCCAGGTCACGTGATGTATATAGATCTATAGGAGTGGCTGCCTGTTAGGCAGACACTCCACTAGGCAGCAGGGAGATGAGCTGCTGCAACTACAAATAGCTGGATCTCCTCATATAGATGAAGAATATCACACTTGTACCTTAATCCAGGGTTTCAACTAAAAGCGAGGGGTCAGGGTAAATGATATCATCCATCCATCCATCCATACTGTAACGGGCTTCGTACCGTATCGAACGCGTCTAATTTTAGAGCCTCGAGTCATGTGCCTGTCAGGGTTAGAGCCATCGCCCACCTTCTGGGAGAACTTGGCTTTTCCGTTACACAACCACAAACGCTAGATTATATGACTGAGTATAACGACCCAGCGGCAAGCGTACTCGCCCTAGCCAAAGATTCTGGGCTGACTAAAAACTATTTTGCCCTATCAAAATCTACTGGTGTTCCAAGCTCCACGCTACGCGACCGTGACCGTGGTAGAGTTTCCAAGAAGGAGCGTGCTGCGGAGCAACAATATCTCACCCCACAGGAGGAAAAGTCAATGGTAGATCATGCTCTACGTTTATCGAAAAATGGATATCCCCTACCGATCAAGTTCTTACGAGCCTTGGCGTGGGAGATCGCGCGCCGTCGCTCGTCGCCCGTCTCCATCCCTCTTGACGACGACCTCCGACTTCCAGGGAAGAAATGGCCCCAAGCCTTCTACAAACGCCACCCTGAAGTCAAATCGAAGACATTGAAAGCGATCGACTGGAAAAGACACGATCATAGTATATACGATAAAGTGCAGGAATGGTTTCGTATCATCAAGCCGGAGCTTGATCTTGCTGAGGTGCTTGCAGAGAATGTCTATAACATGGATGAAACTGGCGTGCTTCTGAGTGTTCTAGGCTCCATCAAAGTATTAGTAGGTCGAGGCGACCTGAGCAAATACCGAGGTGCTGGAGTAAAACGGACTATGGTCACTGCAGTTGAATGCATCTCTGCCGACGGTAGGTCCCTGAAACCCCTTATCATATGGCCTGCCTCCACCCACCGTAGTAACTGGACCACTTTCCCCACTCCTGGGTGGCATTTTGCCTGCTCGAAAAATGGATATACGGATAGCACCATCAATCTGTACTGGATCCAGCACGTATTCGATCCGCAGACCAAGGCGCGCGCTGGCGATCGGCCACGTCTTTTGATCAGTGATGGGTTCGCAGCACATGAGTCACTTGAAGTTCTAAAATTCTGTTTTGAGAATAACATTATCCTGTGCCGACTTCCGTCGCATACTTCGCATAAGCTTCAACCGTGTGACGTGGGTGTGTTCAGTGCACTTAAAACGGCCTACCGAGAACAAGTCGACTTACTATATAGTGGTGGAGCGAATGCCGTGCGTTTGGAGCATTTTGGTTCTCTGTATGACCGAGCACGGAAGGCGGCGATGACATCCCGTAATATTATCGCTGGCTGGTCCAAAAGTGGTTTGTTCCCGTGGAACCCAGATCGGGTGCTTAGAGATATCCAACCACCCCCAGGAGGTGATTGCCGTCCCCAGGTAGAAACTGTCCAGTCGGCCAACCATGCCGTGGAAGTCGAGCAGTTACAAACTCCTATCACGGCTGAAGGCCTCAAGCTTTTATGTCGTCAGGTGGACAAAGAGACTCGTGGATGGGATGATGATTCTAAGAATCTCGTCAAGTGTCTCGCCCATGCAACAGAAAAGGCATTTGCGGACCGTGTCCTTCTACATACCGAGAATGGGCGACTGTTGATACAAAACAATGAGAAACGAAGTCGAACATCTCAACCAGCAAGGAAAGTAGGTAATGCGAAGGTCATGAGTTATGAGGATATAATCGAGGCTCAGAATAAACGAGACATGAAAAAGACTGGCCAGACACATCGAAATAACCTCGCTTGCGAGTTTCGAGCCCAAGGGTTGGGCCCAAAGTTGGGCTTTGCGGAAGTCTGGACTCCAGACCCCCCCCCCCCCCCCCCCCCAGGTGACGAAGCCATAGCAAATGAGAGCCAAGAGCTTCTCGAGAGTCTAGCTGTCGTTAGCACTCAACTACTAATGCTTTACTGCGCTCTTCTACCCCATATTCCCACTGCGAGTTTCAGCGGACGTTCCCCTGAGTTTTAGCGGGTGCTAGTACGTTTCGGGTCTAGTGGTCCCGCCTTTAACTACTAGGGTTTGCGAGTTACAGCGTGACTCGTCGGCGATTAGTTTAAGGTGATTGGCTACTATCTGGCGGTCCCGGTTCATTTCACTTTTCTTTGGAGCGGGGTAACTGGGCATTCCCTTCTACACAGAACCGAACGACTAATTTTTATTTTTTCAAGTCAAACTTGTGCCCCATCTCTAATGAAATTCTATCTTGAAAGACTTCCTTTGAAAGTTCTTTTTCATATATCAAGTTTCTCGCTGAACCACCTTCGTTCCCCCCTATGGCTGAGAATCTGGCCTGCTTGCTTAAAGACATGGCCCCAGTATCCGATGCAGACGCCGAAGAATTCGCGAGGTCGTAAGTAGGTTGCTTTCTCTGGGATTGGCCTTGTCTTAATCATAAGTTGTTTAGCTTCCTCCCGGACTATCATGGACCTTGCGTCAGAATTGTAATCAACTCTAGTGATCGAGAATACACAGTTTCAAAAACACTACTCTGTAAAGAATCGGCATATTTCGCAGCTATGTTTGAAAGCGGGTTCTCAGAGGGTGAGACTCAATCAGCAATTCTAGAAGCAGTCGATGGTGTTGTCTCAGTGCAAAGTTTTGAGGGACTTCTACAATGGCTTTACCTGGGTAGAGTTACCTTTGATTCTTTAAACCCTGAAGATCGGGTATCAGCTATCATCGAGTTTACGAGGCTTGCGGACATGTGCAGCATTACTGGGATGGAGTCTCAAATGGCTCAGAACCTCAAGGACATTTTTGTTGCCAATCCACCTCCTGATTTTCTCATAGCACTCAATACCTGTGTCAATACCAACACACGTGATATCACCTCTCAGCACATTGCTTCAGCAGCTAATTTGCCTGCCGAGCACCCAGTTCGTTGCATGTTAGCTACGGCCTCGGTTGAGGGGTTCCTTCGAAACGAGAACTACAAATTTGCCGAGGAGACTCAGAACTATCCTACTTTTGGGGCGGATCTCCTCCGAGAAGTACGGGTAGTACTAAGAGGTCTCAAAATCGCTCACCACCATGTCACTGTTGAGGATCCTATAAGTGGAAGGGATATATTTATCAATAATGTGATCAATGAATGCGGCTTTTGTTAACCCTTACTGTCGGAACATAATGTCAGAAAGTACCTTTGGGTTTCGTTTCGCTCTGATTGTGTTACTATTCAATTTAGTTCGGGATGCTCTCAACACCATTTCAAGCTTTTGCCCTTCCATTTCTCCCAATTGCAACTCTCGCACTTTTCTACTATTCCAATGTACCTCTCGTCTAGAAGAATACCGTCGTCGATCATCCATTGCGCGCTCTCTGCGGAGTCGAACCAAATGCCCAGCGTAGCAAATGTTCCCAGCACTTTATCTCGTTTCTTTAGCCAAGCGATATCTTCGATTCGGAACCCACGCTCTTTGAGGTCATTTTCTTCGGTCTTTCATAGACAAGAATATGTGAATGGTAAAAGCAATAAACCGACAAATAAATGCTGAACTTGATTAATACCAGTGATTACGGGGCTCGGTGTCTGACTTTCTCTTACTTTTATTTTATTACTTTTATTTACTAATAATAACTGCCTGAAGGTGTTTAGGGCCAAATCAACGTCTTCCTCCGTATCCATTGATACCTCCCGATTATTGATTGTCACTCCACACTTAAGTTTCGGCTCCGGCCACACAATTCTGAGGCATCTACTCAATGAAATCCTCAAACACGGACGCATCAGTTGAGCCTCGGAACATCTGATAGAGAACAATTCCATTTCGAGCATATATAGGTAGCATACCATACCACCTAGTTATATAATGAGATTTGCCCTAGCACCGTGGTTTTTAATTAGCGCAATGTTGATCAACAACTGATGTCAAGCACGCTGCCATTACTCTTTCTGCAGTCGTTTAGCTGTCTTGCTATTCACAATGGAAACGGACGGGAAGGATTCCGCTCGAATTGGTCATTCGTTCTTCTGGGTTGAATTCGTCAGTGGGAGAGAACAGTGCAAAGTCCCAGAGAAAAACCACCATCTCGTCCAGATATAAAGCAGGCTTTCCAATCAGATGGTCGCACAAAGCCTCCAGTATGACTGGAGTGATACTGCGGGGTCGTCCGCCTTTAATTGGTGATGGAAAAATTGCGACTTTGGTTGGTGCCAAGGTGACATCTCGAGGAATACGTGTATTCGGTAACAAGGCAAAAGAGTATGGTTTGAAAGCTCCAACCAGAATGCATTTAAGGCAATTCTGACTTTTTAGGATATGATGTGGGAGCTTACAATTTCTGCAAGAAAAGGAAAGTCAAGTGCAGTTCTAGAATATCAGGAGAATATCCATGTCTGCGATGCTTGCCACCAGACAACTTGTCTAGGACGGTCTAACTGAAATCAAGGCCCGGAGCACCCTCCGCATTCCATATATCGCTGATAGAAGAGCCGAGGCCACAGCGCTGGCAGCCGTATCCAATGAAGAGCTGCAGGTCAGACTGCTGTCCATTGACGGAGACAACAACTCTCTTACCGCAGCATAGACGGGCCAGTGCCTAGCTGGGTGTTGTTCTTGGCAACTACATAGTTGGTTTCCACCTGGTCAAGTGAAAGCAGGGTCGCAGAGCTGCACATTACTCCCCCTTGGTTTTGGTACTCGAACGTAGTACCTCAGCTATCGATTTGGTCGATAGCGTAGTAGTAGGTTCCAAAGCCTTGACCACTGTGGATGATTGACTGCGCAGAGGTGCCGACCGTGAGAAGCAGGCTAACTGCGACCGTAGAATAAAACTTCATATGGGATAAAAGACAAAGCGGAAAGTAGAAAAGAGGATCAGTTTTAGTACAGTAACGTGCATCCCTCCGCAACCGCTTCCCGCCCCCATTGCCCGTAGTGAAAATACTTTAGAAGATGCGTCAAAGAAGGGGAACATGATGGCGTCAGATTAGCGATAAAAGTATTTAACAATATAATAGAGCCCAATGTTATACATCTCTTGCAATTTAATCGAAAATTACCCATCAGCTCAGGGCATGTTTCACTGTGGATTGGCGGGAATGTTTGCAAGGTTGGAAAGGTGGTATGAATCTATTTTTGGCTACCATGTAAAAAATAAAACTCATGTAGATTTGAACCACCAGTACCAGTTTGCGATCCGTACCAAAAATCTATTACGTGCAAGTGTCTAGCAGTCGTCCTACTACTGGAGCTTTTGTAATTCTTCTTATCACCTTTCCCGCATTGCATTAACCTATACTATGGCTTTAAGTAAACTACCGGCAGAGCTACTTTTAATCATCGCAGAACACATAACTTCAAAGTCTGATATTAATTCACTATGTCGGACCTGCCACCTATTTTATGAATGCTTCAACCAACGCTTATATCAACGTGATATCAAAGGTTTAGAAAGTCACGCACTTATATTCGCTGCACAACGTGGCAATCTAGGCACGGCCATGCTATGCATTCAGCATGGATCCGATGTCAATGTGGTAGACAGGCAGAATAAAAGGACTGCGCTATCGTGGGCTGCAGAGAATGGACAGGAGGAAGTGGTGAAGTGTCTGCTTTCAAACGGAGCGAATGTGAACTTGAAAATCGACGATGCTTTGTCACCACTATCCTGGGCTGTTGCCAGAAATCATGACGCCGTAGTAAAACTCCTTCTTCAAAATGAGGAAGTTGATGTGAACCTAACTGACCGGTATCACCGGACGCCATTGTCCTGGGCTGCAAGAAATGGCAATGTTACAGTGGTGAAGCTTTTACTCCAAAAGGTAGGGGTGGATGTGAACTTGAAGGGCGACGATGCTTTGTCACCACTGTCCTGGTCTATTGCCAGCAGACATGACGCGGTAATTAAACTCCTCCTTCAAAATGAGAAGGTTGATGTTAACTCAATGGATTGCTATTGCGGAACACCGCTATCGTGGGCTGCAAGGAATGGAATGGACAAAGTAGTGGAACAATTACTCCAACGCAAAGAAGTGAATGTGAATCTAACCAACTGCTACCGCCGTACACCCTTATCCTGGGCGGTAGAGAATGGGCACAATGCGGTGGTGAAGTTGCTGATTTAAAAAAAGGGGTAGATGCAAACTTGCAGTATATTTCAGAAACGGCTTCCCCCATAGTATTCACAATCTGCTTCTCGGCGTGTACCGGAAACGACCTTTGATCTATGTTAGGACTAGCATAATCTAACATGTCTGCTTAGCCTCGCATCCGAGCTAAACTGGTTTCATATACGGATCGAGAGCATTTGAAGGGGAAGCCTATTTTCGGAATATACTGCAACGGACAGGTACCAGCGAGCAACCATATCTTGTGAGGAATGGAAAGTTACTCATCATAAAACTGTTACTTGAGAGTAGGGCGGTAGAAGTGGACCTTATATACACTCGTGCTTCCGGTCCACAACCTGGCTTGATCCAGGCTTGTGCTAATGTAATAACATTGCCGTCTCAATAGCCCAAATTGAGCTAGTGATGTGGGCGCGTAACGTTACTCATAAGACGCTGCTCTAAGAGTGTGTACACACAATGTTTTCGCCGGATTGAGTATATCAGCATGAAGGATTTCCCCAGATACCAATTCCACTTCGCCCTTTATACGCACACGCCCGCTGTGGCACGATCGAGTGCAGTTAATTAAAACATAATTATACCGACTGCAGATCGCGAATGTACTACGAAGAACCTAAGTTCATCCAAAAGCGGTATGTAGAAGGGGATTTCGACGAAAAGGGGCTAACAATGAGTATCACTCTTCGACTGCACACGGTTTTCTACCTATTATCGCACTCTTGCTTATTGAGTCCCTTTTGGGAATGCAACGGGGTCGGAATTGTTGACAGGTCGTTGCCTGTTTGATTGACTTCTAGGCACTCCAAATGTCTAACTCTAGACCCTTGTATCTTCTATAGTTACTGGCATTCAAAGCTTCTAGTATTTGTTATCTGATCAGCTTCAAAACGAACTTTTTCCGCGCTATTCATTTCTACATCAGTGTATCATACCATCAAGGTTTGAAAGAAGATCTCTCTAGTTTTGACACAAAAGGCGGTATCGGTCGCTATTATACACTCACGATCATTACCACCGTGGCGTCGCGACCCCTTTACTGAGACTGAGATCGGGTCTGATCGAGAGACAGCTGGCAATACGAAGGCGAGCAGAACAAAGATCTTTGAAATCGGGTGTATAAACAAGAACTGTCTTCTGAAAGACTTAGGGCGGGTTTGGCGATCTGGTGGTCATTATGTGATTGCATAATGACCACTTCCAAGTTCCCTCTCTCTGCAGCGGCAACGAGCGCACTCCCGAAGTAGTCACTCATTGGGCATTCGAAGTTCACGAGAGCGCACTTGTCTAGAAGCTTTCTCACGATTTCGATGTGGTTGTGCCAGGAGGCCGCAGCTTGGAGTGGCGCTCCAACGTGACCATCGGCCTGGTTGATGTCGGCTCCTTTTTCGAGAAGAAGAGTAACTATTTCTTGACATCCAAGCCATGAAGCAGTGACTAGATGTTTATATCCATGCACTGGATGTATGTTGGCCCCGCGCTTTAGCAGTAGCTTTACCCAGGTTTGGTTCTCTGATAATATGGCAATCTTTGGGACATGGCAAAATTCTCGTCTACCTCTTCATCGGTGCACGTTACTTTGAATCAAACAAGTTTCGGGTGTGGTCTTACCGTTTGATGTTAGCGGTAATTAGACCTTGGTTCTAAATTTGAGGGTGACTAAATTCAAATGCAAATCCCATTTTTGTCGAGGGCCCAGACCAAGACGGCACTCAGCGTGGGTCGGAGTTAACTTTTAGTAACCTGGTCCTAATTTAACCCAGTTTTCCTCGTTCATTTTCATCCGCTTTCCTCTAGTTATTCCTAGTTACCTGGCAGTGAAGAACGTACGTCTTTCTTTGACTCCAAAAAAACACCGTCAATACAGTACATGTGACGACCGGAATTTCCTCTTCCGTTGGTCAAATTTGTACGTGATTTTCTCCCCTAAACAACGCCGAAGAAAAATACAGGCTTCCGAGGGTGGAATTTCAAAGGCTATTGCAGCCAAACATCGAAGGAAAAGACCGAAAATCAAGCCTTGGGCGCGAGGACTCGGTGTTCCATACGGCAGATTGTACGCGGGCATTCACGGTCGCAAAAACATTGGGCGCGTCGACAACAAGACCCTGGATCCGGTTCAGGAAGAGCGTTGACTAGCTGGATTGAAGTACTAATACTATTGATACTTTCCACACGACTAACTCTAAACTGGCTTGTAGCTCAATCCGGCGACGACAAAACTGTCGGTCTGAACTGGGCATAGTGTTTGTAATCCCTAATCCAGATTAAACTCCCAAGGAGGTTGCGTCCGCGTAAGATGCTTTTTTGGGATGATGCACGTATTAAATTATGATATAGGAAACTCAAACGACCGCCTTCCCAATTATCTGCGTTCTACCCTTTCCTGCTATTTTCACCCTCTCGTGATGGATGCCCAACCGAGAGAACTACACCTAGCCTTCCTAGGATTGCCCCCTTGGCTGCAATGCGTAACTATTCTATTCATTTATCAAATCCATCCTAGCTCCTTCCTCTGCTGTTTACTATGCATTTTAATCACCCTCTTCAACGCTCGGGAATATATTGCAGATTGTCTATAGGAGCTGGTTGCCAGAATCAGCCATGCCAATGGTCTTAACTAAAGTAATCATGTACAAGATGGGGATCTCGCCCCCCAGACGCCATATTATCAGAGTTTTCGGGTTGAAAGTCTGTAGGAAGAAGTGATGTAGTCGGCCGGTTGGATCACCTGAACGGCTCATTTTACGTGGCTGGTTCACCATCATGCCAGTAGTGCTTAGGATCAAGATCCAACAGAAAGGTTTGAGGTGGTTGAAAATTATCAGTCCTAACAGCAAAGCAGCCTAGATTATACACAGCGAGGTGTGTGAGACGGAAGTACTTGAATTTTTGGCTTAGCTTTCTCCATTGTCTTCTACTCCTCGGACGTTAGCTTCACACAATTCTATTTAATGCCGTTATTCCATGACAAAACCTCACTAGTAAAGGTCAAACATTCTTCACTTCGTCCCGTTAACTGACTCGCATTCAGATGAAGAGAGGCAAAGTCCATAATATCTCAATAGACGCTACTTGGGGATCGACTAATCGGAGGGTCAAATTGTACGAAACCCAGCGCAGTACAGCTTGGTTTACGCATCACATTTTCCTTCCTCGCTGGGATTTGCAGAAGAAAGTTCTTGTTTCTACACCCGATTTCAAAGCTTCCTGTTCTGTTCGCCTTCATATTATCCATGATAAAACTGCCAACCAAGGGTCCATCTCCCTTCAGTTTACGGCAAAGCTCAGGTTTGGTATCTTCTCTTCCCATTTTTTTGGGTATAGATAGGCGCTGGTCTTCTCTCGTCCTAAAAGATTGTGAATTCATTATTAGTATTAATATTCAATATAGGCTATTTCGAACATACCGCGTCGCTGAGTGGTTGCTGGATATTACCCTTCTTCGTAATTCGCTGTCGACACCTTGGCCCTTCAAGATGACTCTGCATCGATGAGTTTCCAGTATTACTTGTAGCTGAATGTGTAAGAACTGTACGGCACCGATTGCACATAACGCCAGGCTTTCCATCTTTAGTATGTGCAACTTGTTGGAACCCAGTCCAGCAGTCTGCGCGACGGCTGACCTCCCAGTTTAGCCGCTTCTTCTTACCAAAATCGGTTTGAAGCCACCACTTAACGAATTCCGCGGACATGTCGGTAGTAAAGACGATATACTCGTTAATACTATCTGGCCTGATTCGCGTAAGGGTGCCTAGGGCCTGAGGTCCTGCGCGAGATCGGACTTGGTTATCTAAAAGGTCTGGAAGGTCTGGAACTGAATAAAACTGTCTTTCGCGTTGGGATAGCGTACCGTCAGGGGTAAGGAATTGTATGCCATACTTTAATATAAGATTGATAGTTCGTGTTACGGTCGGAGTCCTGCCCGTACAGTAATAGTTCTAATTAAAATATCTTTGATCGATGCTTTTCTTTTTCTTTTTCTTTTTGCCCTTTCGCGCCTCTAATACCTGAAGGTGCCGTACGGCCAATTTGCGCAGAGCACTACCAATGCCTCTCGTTAAATGTCCTGGCCGTGACCTGTAAACGGTACAGTCATGAGCGAAATCAGCTTCCCCCCAAGCATTGCTTTTCTATTTTGAGGCCCCACTGCCAAGACACTAGTGCGCAGTTTTTACTCTACCGTCATTTATTCAAAGAATTGTTATGGTGAATATGACAATACCAGCAAGTGATAATACAGTGGGTTACGACTAACTACCCCTAGTACCTATCACATCGTATGAGTCTAGGATCTTGTTTTAAGTGAGCTATACAAAGACAAGTTCGACTGAAAAGGAGCAACGGTTTTTTTTTTTTTTTTTTTTTTTCAATTGTGTGCTTCTTATTCCGTTATTGTATGAATGGCTGGATCATGGATAAAGTATTTCGGTACCAAGAGCAATGATTATACAGCATCATTTCTGAGAGAGCAAAAGAATGAAAGACATTGAGGTATTATTTCCCACAATTTTAGTTGAACTCGGTAATGTGGAATCCTGGTGACACCTTAAGCCTCTTGGAAGGGGAAGGATGGGAGGTCGATTGATCAGGAGAATACTGTCCCTGGAGAATTTGCACAATATGGTAGTATCCTCTCAGACAAGCAGCCTGGAGGGCATTTCCGTGAAGTCTACGCTGGGCGTTGACAACGGCTCCTCGCTCTATCAGAATCTGTGCGATATTTTTGTGTCCTTTAGAACAAGCAATGTGCAGAGCGTTTCCGTATAGTCCACCCTGAGCGTCGACATCAGCTCTTCGCTCTAGTAGCATCTGTGCAATCCTGTCGTGTCCTTCCGAGCAAGCAATGTGGAGAGCGTTTCCGTGGTGTCCACCCTGGGCGTTGACATCAGCTCCTCGCTCTAGCAGCATCTGTGCAATCCTGTCGTGTCCTTCAGAGCAAGCAATGTGGAGAGCAGTTTCGTGGGGTCCACCCTGGGCGTCGACATCAGCTCCTCGCTCTAGTAGCATCTGTGCAATTTTATCGTGTCCTTCAGAGCAAGCAATGTACAGAGCGTCTCCGTACGGTCCACCCTGGGCGTTGACATCGGCTCCTCGCTCTAGCAGCATCTGTGCAATCCTGTCGTGTCCTTCAGAGCAAGCAATGTGGAGAGCGTTTCCGTGGGGTCCACCCCGGGCGTTGACATCGGCTCCTCGCTCTAGCAGCATCAGTGCGATCATACCGTGTCCTCTGGCACAAGTAGCGTAGAGGGCATTTCCGTAAGATCCACTCTGGGTGTTGACATCGGCTCCTCGCTCTAGCAGCATCAGTGCGATCATACCGTGTCCTCCACCACAAGCAGCCTGGAGGGTATTTCCGTAAGATCCACCTTCGGCGTTCACATCGGCTCCTCCATCTAGCAGCATCTGTGCAATCCTGTCGTGTCCTCCGACACAAGCAGCCTGGAGGGCATTTCCGAGACGTCCACCCTGAGCGTTGACATCGGCTCCTTGCTCTAGCAGAAGTTCCACGATCCCGTCATGTCCATTTAATGAAGCCCACATGACCGGGTATGTTTTTGTATCATCAGGTGTATTGACATCACCTTTACCCACACCAAGTATGGAATGCACCTCACGTTCATGGCCATTGAATGCTGCCAGATGAAGTGCACTCATTACAGGAGTTTCTTCGTATGGTCGGACAGCCTTCCAAAAAATAGGAAACCACATTGAGAATGGTTTGCCAGTTATGTCGTATAATCGATGCACTCGGTCGGTTTCTTTTTGGATTGAAGTCAAAGCCATATTTCGTACGTGATCGGGCCAATGCACTGCTGAATATTCCAAGAAACACCCAGTGAGGGAGCCCGATTTGTCTTCATCGTACTCTGAATCCTCCATCAACAAGTATCCCAAACAGATTTCAGCCATCTGATCTTCCGCATCGGTCAGGCTGTTCCAGTATGCAGAATTGGGATTGCTGGAATTCTCCTTCCCAATGAGAAATTCTCTAGCTGTTTGATGGATAAGATAGATCTTCGAGTTGTTCGTAAAGACAAACAGGCCGCACCATTGCCGAAGCTTGCCTTCTAAACCAATCGGATCTAGCCCAGCCTGTTTAGTTGTTGCTGATCCTGAGCTAGTAGCAATTCCCAAGGCCATAGCCATCTCTCTTATGGTCAGAGGACGCCGTGCCGCCACGATGATCTCTAGGATCTTCTTGACTCTATCCATAAGACCGGCTGGGACTCGACAGAGTATCTTCTCATATGCTGCATTCACAGAAGGCGGAATAAGCGTGATCCAATCCTCTGCAGGTCGGAGGCTGTCTTTGTAGGTAGTGCGGATATCATCAATGGCTAGGTGTAGCCAAAGATATGTACGGTTTTCCATTTGAAGCAGCTGCTGTTCGATTCGATGATGAAGCTCTGGTGACAGTGGCACTGTCTCAGCTAGTTCCCTCACCTGAATTCTGACCACCAGATCAATCTCCTTATGGATTTGGTCATTCTGCTCCTCTCCCTTGATATGTATATGTGGGAAAGAATCGGTGACTGCTCGAAAGTGATCCTGTATATGATCGTAGGGACGACTGGTGACCAGGAATTTCAAACAGGTTTCCTCTGTTGATGAAGATGGCTGGCGATGAAACGCTTGGAGCTTTTCAATTAATCGGCGCTGATCCGTTTCACGGCATTCATCAAGTGCATCGAATATGCAAATCGTCTTGCAAGATACGTCAGCTGATGTTGCCGCTATTAAAATCCGCCAAAGCTCATCAACTTCTTGTCGGAGCGTCCCCCCATTTTTTTCCCAGGTCGCAATGGCGTGTTGTAATAGATGAGGTTGCTGGCTGAATAGCTGATGAAGTACCGAACATAGTGCCGTAGAAATATCGTTCTGTTCATCATTGTCTTTAAAAAAAAAGTAACATATTCTCACAGATAGATGAGAGCTGTCTAAGTAATCATCGATTACTGATCTAGCTAGGACAGACTTGCCACAGCCTGGGTCGGCCGACACCCAGAGAAGGTCATTGCAGTTGCTCTCCCACCAACGGATGTATTCAGAGCTCTGGAGAGCCCATCGACAGGTTCCCTCAGCTCGTTTTGGGTTTATGTTCTTTTGCTCCGCGTAATTGCCGATCTTGAACACTTGGTAACAACGGCGCTGCTGATCCGTTAAGACTCTTGCTTTCTGTTCACTAAAGTGCCGCTCGTGTTGACTATATGCTTGATCTAAGCGATGTTGGATGCCTTTCAGCTCCTCTAAGTAGCCCCCAGGTCAATATTTGCTGACGTAATAATTAACAGACTGCGCTAGACTAACCAGACACAACAGCACTTATCCTCTCCTCGGCTTCAATTCTGTTTAGAGAGATCCTCTGTAGAAGATCTTTGGCGTATGCAGCTGCCACCATAGCTGCATACCCTTGCCACTCTTTGTTCTTATGTGAGTCCGAGTAATCGCAGATACCCCGGATGACGAGACATAGGAAAGTATTCATCAGCCCCGCTGCTTCCATTTCGAAACAGAGGACGTCTTTTTCCGCGGCAAGCCGATCTCGAATCAAGGCATCCTTCATCAGCTGATTACCAGAGGCAATCAGGCCATAGTGAATGGCAGGGTTATCTTCGTCGTTCGCCCGCTCACTTCGTGGTACCAACGTCGAAGGATCAACCGCACATACAGCGCAACCAGCTTGGCGATGGATAACTTCGGGAAGAAACAGCCTATCCGTGATTGGTTCTGGCCGTTTGTACTTCCGACGTAGTCTCATGTTCTTTCGAAAAATGCCGTGGATAGCCTCCTCGAGCTGATGTCCTTTTCTCTCGTGTTGTGTCCGAATCCCCGACATTGCAGCGCGCAATACAGCTGGTGGTTGGTTCAAGAACCGCGTATGCTGAAAACTTTGGTCCTGGATCGACTTGCCAAAATCGTATTGAAACACACCACTCTCGCCATCGCGAGGTGCACTCACCACAACATCGCCCAAACGAATATCATAGGTCTCACTTGGCACACCGCCGCCAATGCCGACCATGAGGCCGATCCTGATGTTGTGAAAACTGTTGAGCATGTTCGTCGCTACACTAGCCGCGGAAGCTGTTCCATATTCACCATCGGGCAAAACGGCGATGACAACGTTGTGTTTGCCCACCTTGCCTAACGTATAGTCGTTGGCATCGTTTGGCGACACGAAACTGGGTTTGTCCTCTTCATCGAGAAACTCTTGTGCGGCAATGTATTCCACGGGTAAGGCGCAAATCCAGCCCACAGTGTACCCCGCAGGATCTGACATGGCTTCAACGCGAGGGAAAAAGCCTGAAAATCAGTTACCCGCGTGACCTTTCGAAAGTCTTGATGTCTGGTGTGCAATAGAGGCCTAACTCAAGGGGACAACATATATCACTATGAGCAAAGGAGAGCGGAGGAGGCTTGAGAGAAGGAAAGAAGCCCTGTAAGACAGAGGGAAAATGTTTGCCAACCGGGGAGACTCAGCCTCATGATGAACACGACGTGCAGCAGCGGGCGGTTAGAGAAGAGATGCTATTGGCAGGAGCCGTCTTCTCCACCCCATCGAAGCAAAGAAATGCCAAGATCAGCCTTGGAATGCACTCATCTTGTCCAATTTATTGTGTGATGCAATTGACGGTTGTTGGCAGAGATATCTGATCAGTGTAACCTTCCATGAAGCCCCATTCCTGGGGAAGTCTGTTCTGCTGAATTGGCAACGGGGCGCGCCGCACCGAAACCTCAAGGCCAAGTTTCGTGGACCCACTTCCACCGGACGGGGCACCAATAGCAAATCAACCCCGCCTTGGCCTGCCTGCCTCATTAGGTCACGTGTTATCTCCCGTTAGGGAAATACCATAATCCGCTCCATCCAACCTACGTAATATCCAATGATATTACGTAGGCACGAAGAGTCACTATTCCAGATTAGGGGAAACATCAGCATCTAATCTTCGAATAATGAGGGCAGTCACAATTCTGCATTCTTGGCCTAAGTCAAGACCCCACAACACAGCGGGAATTAAAAAAAAAAAAAAAAAAAAAAAAACTGTTCGAATTAGATTAGATGTAAGGGGAGTAATCTGACATTTATAGTTATGGCATCCCCACAGCCGACAAAATACACTGCCAGGACTGAGGCTTGAAAGAAAAACGTTGTCATTGGCTGTCTGTCTTACGAACCGTGGATTATAGGGCAATCAAGTAGCCCAGAAATATGTGCCCAGGGACTGACATCCCAGTATTGTTTTGTTAAGTGGAGACCAATTAGGCGCCTCCCGCCAATAGCATTTTCGATCTTGCCGCCCGCTGCTATGTACGCTTCGTGTCCACGAGGCTGAGCCTTCCGGGTTGGTGACTGTTTCTCTCTTTCTCTTCCTTGACCGTCGCATAGTTTGGTTCTTTCAAACCTTCTCTCACTTTTGTTATTGTTGAAGAATAATACATGATCAGAATACCGTGTCGCATACTTGTCTCAAGCTTAAACCAAGCAATATAGCAATTTTGGACGCTTTTTGCTATAGTAGCAGGCATGTCAGACCCAGCGAACTACACCGTGGGCTGGATCTGCGCTTTGCCCGTGGAATACGTTGCCGCACAAGAATTTCTCGATGAAGAGCACGAAAAACCCAGCTTCGTGTCGCCGAATGACACAAACGACTACACATTAGGCAAGATGTACGAGCACAACGTCGTCATCGCCGTCTTGCCTGATGGCGAATACGGCACAGATTCCGCGGCCAATGTAGCCACAAACATGCTGAACACCTTTCATAACGTCAGGATAGGCCTCATGGTCGACATCGGTGGCGGCGTGCCAAGCGAAAAGCACGACGTTCGCCTAGGCGATGTCGTGGTCAGTGCGCCTCGTGGTGGTCAGGGTGGTGTCTTCCAGTACGACTTTGGCAAGTCAATCCAAGGGCAAAGTTTTCAGCATACGCGGTTCTTAAACCAGCCACCAACGACACTTCGCACTGCGATGACGGGAATACAGGCACAATATAAGAGAAAGGGACATAAGCTTATGGAGGCCATCAATATCATTCTCGACACGAACGCTCGGCTGCGCAGCGAGTACAAACGTCCGGAATCTATCACAGATAGGCTCTTTCGGTCCGCTGTCAGTCATGAATCAGATTGCGGTGCTACATTTTGTGCAAATGATGCTGCAAACTTGGTTCTACGACGTGAGCGGTCTGAAAGCGAGGATAATCCTGCAATTCACTATGGCCTGATTGCTTCTGCCAACCAGTTAATGAAGGACGCTTTCATTCGAGATAAGCTAGCGGCGGAGAAAGACGTGCTCTGTTTCGAAATGGAAGCAGCCGGGCTGATGAACACTTTTCCTTGTTTGGTGATCCGGGGCATCTGTGACTACTCGGACTCGCACAAGAACAAAGAGTGGCAAGGTTATGCAGCGATGGTGGCAGCTGCATACGCCAAAGATCTTCTACAGAGGATGCCTCTAAGCAGGATTGAGGCTGAGGAGAGGATCAGTGTTGTTCTATCTGGTTAGTCTACAGTCTAATCATCATCCCGTGAATATAACCGAATGACATAGATGTGCTGAAGAGTACGAACCAGAATTCAGATCGAGCGTACGATCAACGAGAGCGACACCAAAATGAACAGAAAAAAGAGCTCTGACGGAGCAGCAACAACGGTGTCACCAAGCTTTTAAGACATCGAACTACGAGGAGCAAAAGGATATCAACCCACGCCGAGCGGAAGGAACTTGCCAATGGGCATTGCAGAGCGATGAATATGTCCGTTGGAAAGAGAGCTGCTGCAATGATCTGCTCTGGGTGTCCGCCGACCCAGGTTGCGGGAAGTCTGTGCTAGCGAAATCAATTGTCGATGACTCTCTGGAACTCCCTAACTCAGTGACAACATGTTACTATTTCTTCAAAGATAATGATCAGCAGAACGGCCTTGCAGCAGCACTATGTTCAATGCTTCATCAGCTTTTCACGCAGCGGCCCCATCTTTTACCTCATGCCATGACCACCTGGGAAAGGAATGGAGACGCGCTGCGACTGGAGGTTGATGAGCTGTGGCGAATCTTAACAGCGGCAACATCATCTGATGTATCATGCAAGACGATATGTATTTTTGATGCACTTGATGAATGCCGTGAGATTGATCAAGATCGATTGATTCAGAAGCTCCAGCTCTTCCACCGCCAGCCATTTTCATCAGCACAAGATACTTGTTTGAAATTTCTAGTCACTAGTCGTCCCTATCACCACATTCAGAATTGCTTTCGAGAGACCACAAATTCCTTTCCACATCTACATCTGAAGGGAGAGGAAGAGAATGGTCAGATCCACAAAGAAATTGATTTGGTCGTGAAGATGCGAATAAACGAGCTGGCCAACACAGCATCGTTGTCATGGGATATACAGCAGCGACTTGAGCACCAGCTTTTAAAGATGGAACACCGGACGTATCTTTGGCTACATTTGGCCATTGATGACATTCGATCTACATTCGAGAATAGTCTTTGTCCTGCCGAGGAATCAATCCAAATGATCCCTTCTTCAGTTGGGGGGCATATGAGAAGATTCTTAGTCGAGTGCCTTCTAGCCAGAAGAGCACTGTGAAAAAGGTCTTGCATATCATTGTTGGAGCGCGGCGGCCGTTGACAATAGCAGAAATGGCTATAGCGCTGGGTTTGGCTCGATCCACACCACCGCGGCCTGCAGCACAGGCTGGAATTGATCCACTGCAGCTAGAGAAGAAGCTGCGTCGGTTATGCGGCCTTTTCGTTTTCGTCAATAACTCTAAGATCTACCTTATTCACCAGACAGCAAGGGAATTTCTCATCGAAAAGGCAAATTCGAACGATCTCAATTTTGCATACTCGTGCGGCCTTAGTGATACTGAGGACCAGATGGCTCTTCTGTGCGTGAAGTACCTGTTAACAGTGAAGTTGGAAGGCGACGATGAGTGTGAATCGCCCGCTTCTCTGAGCTTTTTGGAATATTCGGCTGTACATTGGGCCGATCACGTACGACAGATGACTTTGACTTCAGATCAAGAAATGACTGATCGACTGCATCGATTATATGATATGCGTGGAAAGGTATTTGCGCTATGGTTCCGAATATTTTGGAAAGCAGTGATGCCATACGACAGAAGGCCCCGAATGAATACTCTGCAGCTGGCGGCTTTTAACGGTCATGAGCAGCAAGTTAGCTCGCTACTTGCTGTTAGTAAAGGGGATTTGAATATGCCAGATGACACTGGAACATACCCGATCATATGGGCCTCACTGAATGGACACGATAAAGCCACACAGATGCTGCTAGAGCGTGGAGCCGATGTCAACGCCCAAGGTGGATTCTACGGAAATGCCTTCCAGGCTGCTTGTGCTGGAGGACACGACAAGATCGCACAGATGCTGCTAGAGCGAGGGGCCGATGTCAACGCCCAGGGTGGAAGCTACGGAAATGCCTTCCAGGCTGCTTGTGCCAGAGGACACGACAAGATCGCACAGATGCTGCTAGAGCGAGGGGCCGATGTCAACGCCCAGGGTGGAAGCTACGGAAATGCCTTGCAGGCTGCTTGTGATAGAGGACACGACAAGATCGCACAGATGCTGCTAGAGCGAGGCGCCGATGTCAACGCCCAGGGTGGACGCTACGGAAATGCCTTCCAGGCTGCTTGTGCTGGAGGACACGACAAGATCGCACAGATGCTGCTAGAGCAAGGAGCCGATGTCAATGCCCAGGGTGGGGTTTACGGAAATGCCCTCCAGGTTGCTTGTGCTAGAGTAAACGACAAGATCGCACAGACTCTGCTAGAGCGAGGAGCCGATGTCAACGCCCAGGGTGGAGAGTACGGAAATGCCCTCCAGGCTGCTTGTGCTAGAGGACACAACAAAATTACACAGATGCTGCTAGAGCGAGGGGCCGATGTCAACGCCCAGGGTGGACGATTCGAAAATGCCCTCCAGGCTGCTTGTGCTAGAGGACACGACAAGATCGCACAGATGCTGCTGGAGCAAGGAGCCGATGTTAACGCCCAGGGTGGACTTTACGGAAATGCCCTCCAGGCTGCTTGTGCCGAAGGACACGACAAGATCGCACAGATGCTGCTAGAGCAAGGAGCCGATATCAACGCCCAGGGTGGACATTACGGAAATTCCCTCCAGGCTGCTTGTGCCGAAGGACACGACAAGATCGCACTGATGCTGCTAGAGCGAGGAGCCGATATCAACGCCCAGGATGGACATTACGGAAATGCCCTCCAGGCTGCTTGTGCTAAAGGACACGACAAGATCGCACAGATGCTGCTAGAGCGTGGAGCCGATGTCAACGCCCAAGGTGGATTCTACGGAAATGCCTTCCAGGCTGCTTGTGCTAGAGGACACGACAAGATCACACAGATGCTGCTAGAGCGTAGAGCCGATGTCAACGCCCAAGGTGGATTCTACGGAAATGCCTTCCAGGCTGCTTGTGCTAGAGGACACGACAAGATCGCACAGACTCTGCTAGAGCGAGGAGCCGATGTCAACGCCCAGGGTGGAGAGTACGGAAATGCCCTCCAGGCTGCTTGTGCTAGAGGACACAACAAAATTACACAGATGCTGCTAGAGCGAGGGGCCGATGTCAACGCCCAGGGTGGAGAGTACGGAAATGCCCTTCAAGCTGCTCGTCGGGGAGGATACCGCGATATAGAGAAACTTCTCCAGGGACATCAGTTTGCTGATCAGTCTACCTCCCAACCTCCCCCTTCCAAGAGGCTAAAGGTTTCACCATGATCCCACATTACCATGTTCAACGAAACTTTTTCAATGCCCCTCTTTCTTGATTGGTTTTCTCTCCCTAGATAGTTGTGCTATAGTCCTTGCTCCCAGTACTGAAATACTTTGTCCATAATCGATAATCATTCATCCAGCTATTGGAACAATAATGGAATAAGAAGCACTGAAATCAAGCCAATCTTCCTGGTCTTTTCAGTCGACCAACCTTTGTATCACTCAGTAAATTAAAGACCTTTCCTTTCATTACTTGGGCCGGCTGTCTATTGCCTTCCCCCATTTATGTTGTGGACTCATCTGAGGGAGATCGGATCAGGTGATCTTACAGGATCTTTAGATAAATATGAAGGTTTCTGAATAGCTATACATACCCCTGAGTGCTGGCAATTTATGGAGGTTTCATAACCAATCTGATAAGCAAACAAAACATATCAAACAAAACAAACATGGTTCTCAGCCTCATTTCTCACATCATACCATGTGATAGGTATCAGAGGCAATTTTGTTGTATTGTAAGCACACTGTACCATCGTTTGCCGGTATCGTCATATTCAGCATCACAATTTCTTTTTAATTGACCGTAGAGTAAAAACTGCGCACTGAGGCCTTGGCAGTGGAGCCCGAGAGAAGAAAAGCAGTCGTTGGGGAGGAAGCAGATTTCGCTAGTGACTGTAAAGATCAAAATTTTAGATCAAAGACAAATTATTTCAACTATATTTTACCAAACGACAACCTTTCAGGCGGCACACTAGATTCAGTGCGCGCAGAAGATAACCAATTATATCTAGGATAGTGATAGTGGGTATGATAAAGATACCCTTTCATACAGTATGTGTGTGTATGTGTGTGTGTGTGTGTGTGTGTGTGTGTGTGTGTGTGTGTGTGTGTGTGTGTGTGGTACAGCAATGGATTATTCAAATTGCCCCTAATAGGTTGCGTTCAATGAAACATTTATTCACCTCTACGCTACATCAAGAGACCAAGGAAGCCCCCTTATATCAATCTTAAAGTACACCGTTGGTAATCTCACCAACCTCTCCCGTAGTATAAGCTCATTTTCATATCTAAGAAAATGGTTTGAGTGAATGGAATCTTTAGCGCATAGCGGAAAACCCCATCGGGTGAAGTATCCTATCGGATGCTTTTAATACACACCAATTCATTTGTTAGAGGTTCTTTGATCAGTCTGTAGATGAAAGCTCTCATTTTCTATAATAGAGAGAATTAACAATCTATATCAAGTTTTCCCTCCAAAAGACTTATTAGAGTCACACCTCGGCTGTGATATCCATCTGTCAAGTTCTCCAACCAATTGTTTGTATCCATTTTCCTACAGCGACCTGAATTTCACCATATTGATATAATTTGCACGGATACTCATAGAATTATAGCCGTCGAGTTTTCCCGAATCCCTAGAAACCACTGTTCCTACCCGCGGCAAAGGGAGCTGCTCAAAAAAGCAAGTAACCTCAAGGCTTGTACCTGCCTCTCGCAGTTCCCGTACCATTGTCATGTATTCAATTTGAATAGACTCAAAGAATTGGTGTTCAGTATCCAGTACAGCAAATAGAGACTTGTTTGTCGACGTAACACAACCGAAAGCTGTAGCGGATATCCTAGCCCAGTCGTCCATCCAAGACCCCTTATGGGGTGTGCCCATGAACATGATTGCCTTCGTGCAATTGGAAACACTCTGAAGATGGGATTCAGGATTTTCTCGAGAAACCAGGATCGCCTTTTTGCAAACAAGACCTCCAAGGCTATGGGCGATGAAAATCAGAGGCCTTGAAGAAGCATTGCAAGACGATCTATCAGCTGTCAAGTCGTGTAGAAGATTGGTAGCGTGGTCAAGGACTCGATTAGATGACACGACGGTTTTCCGTACAGAATAGGCATCATATCCATAGGTCAAGATTCGAGCCCCGCTGATGCTCGAAGGAAGCAACTTTTGTGGCCAGGGTTCTGATTGTTGATCAGATGTCCAGGTGGTTCGGCGATCTCCGGTCAGACCATGAATAAAGCAAATATCAAATGCTGGGCCAAGGCATTCATGCAAGACCTCAAGACCATCCGGAAAGATCGAGGGCGTTGATTCATTTTGTGTATTGCTTGAGCTGGCCTCCTGATAATATAGTGATATAGTGGAGGTTAGACCTTGCCAACTCCCATCATTTGGTCCCATGGGAGTGCCAAGAGATGGGAGGGAGGTGCCAGTCCGCTCCCATGGGACTTTGATGGGACTCCCATGGGACTGTACATAAACACTGCAAACACGTAGAAAAACGTGGCCTGCATAAGATATGCAGAAATGCCCTGTATTAATGGGTATTTAGCTTACAGTGGGAGGTAGCATTGAATGATTCCGGATTAATTCCTGTCAAAAAGTAGTGTAATTATAGTATCCTGTGATTAAACTACCTAGTATACTCGTATAGATCTTCATCCCTACGCCGCTTACGATCTCTTTGGGGGCGTGCCTGACTTGTAGTATCGATAATAGGCAATGGATGTAGTGCCGAATCATCATCTGAGTCCTCAGCGGCCTCCTGATCGGTAACAATCTCTCCTGCTTCATCTGAGTTATCACCGTCCTCACCCTCGCTAATTGCCCCTGGTGTACACTCAGGAAGTCCCGCCTCCCTTGCCTCATCACCCTCAGTCCTTTCGTCCTGATTCAAGGTAGCCTCAGGTTGGAAATCCTCCCCAGTTTCCTCACTTTCAATATCAAATTTGGATAAACAACGAAGCATCATCAAATCCTGTATTGTTATTTCGTTCAATGAGCCTCGTCGATAATGGCAGATATCGCGAGCAGTACTAAAGAGGCGCTCAACACCGGCGCCAGTAGCTGGGATAGAAAAGACATCCCGTGCAACCGCTGCGAGTGTCAGAAATCTATACTCATTCTCTTTCCAGAAATGGCATGGGTTTACGACGCTCCGTTCTATATATAATTAGCTTAGTTAAGTTATAATGATGATCATCTGAACATACCAGTATTAAGATATCCCTTAAGTTCTTACTTCCGGCCTCAAGAGCCTTAAGCATGGCCTTTTTCCAAGGCACTTTCTTTCGCCGAAGTCGGGCCTGGGCCTGCTCAAAATGGGTAAACAGTCGGTTGTAGACCCGGAACACATCATGGATCGTTGTCGCCTTGATCTTTGATAGGCCAACCGTCCATTTGTAGAAAGGCTTTGTGATATGGAGCAAGTATTCGATCTGCCGCCATTCGCTTTTACCAAGCCGGAATTCTGGGCGCTGATGCTCTGCGCAATATCTTTGGTAGCTATCTGAAAGGCGATTGGCGCGCTGGAGCATAAGATATGTTGAATTCCACCGAGTGCGTACATCCTGGATCGGGGCAAGCCTCGGTTCTTCGCTTTGAAGATTCAGAAATGCCTCCCGTCGCTGTGGGCTGGCATTAATGAAAACTGCGAAGGCCCGCACCTAGTAGTGTAGCAGTTAGTATTAGATAAAATCGTTAAAGGCATCAGTTACTTTACCTTAGCTAGCGTATAAATGATTCCCTTCTGTCTCTTTGCCTGTTGAAGAACACTCCCATTTTCTTCCGACCATGTTGTTGCCGTCTTATCGTTTTTTGGATCAGCCTCCATTAGGCCAAGGAGATATTTCAGACTCAATTGAATCACATGAGCAAGACACGGAATCCGTACAATTTCAGTGAAATTAGGAAGCTCCAACCGTTCGATTGAATCACATAGACTATCGACCAAGGTCTTATTATTTGACGCATTGTCTGTAGTAATCGCAATCACTCGATTAGGAATCTGCTGTTGCTGAAAAACCTCAAGGAGAACGTCTGCGAGATGGGAGCCTGTATGCTGGCCGTGAACTGGTATGAAACCTAGGAGTATCTCATGATAATCCCAATTTATATCCACAAAATAGCCTGTGATTGCCATGAATGCCTGTTAGAAGGGTGAGGTCCAACAATCAAGGGCAATTGATAGCTTCGCTCCGGCTGGGAGAAGAGAAAGGAGCTTTTGCTGCTCTGTATGGACGCTTGAGTGGAGCCGACGCCGCGCGGTCTTTGGTGATAGAAGGGTGAGCTTTTGTTGAGAAAGTTGAGCCTCTATAATTAGATCTTCAAAGTCTTTATGCCGGAGGATCTGAAATGGAAGGCGTGAGTTCGCTATAAATTTGACTTGGGCTCTTTCAAATCGCTGCTGGTCAAAGACCTTTCGGGTAGGCGTACGAGTAGACTAAATGTAATATATATATTAGTAAAAACAAATGGCAAGATTGTGGGTTGCTCAGATCCCGAACTCTATGCTCGCACATCATGAATCCGGAGTCTTCAATTCGATCAAGATTATTGATACAAGAGATGCTATCCAAGCACGGGAGGAGGAAAATGAAGATGTTTGGCAGAATTTGCGGCCCTTTTGAGGAGACTGATAGCATATTCAAGGAGCGTGGGGAAGTTTGAAATTGTTCGGGAAATTGGTGGCGACGAGCTTGAGTTGCGAAAGCAGGGAGGGAGTATCACTGGTGTATTACCGGCTGGTTTAATAGAGAAATGAGGTGGCAGCTAGACCACTTGAGGATGTGATTTCAATGAGAGATCTAGTACAGCAATATGCGTGCTCCCTTACTTCGTTAAACAAGGCATCCAATAATGATAGTAACAAATCAAGAGAAAGCCCAGTCGCTCATGATCAGATCCTAAAGCCTATTTCTCTAAGTACCCGTACCAAGCGCCCAACCCCCCAGCACCACAGGAGTCTCCCCGCCCCCACTTATGTGCAAAAGCAAAAGTAATAATACATGATCATTGTGGCTTGGAATCGTGTTCGGTGGGGAAGTGATTCCTAATGTGTTGCATGAGGTGGTCTTTGCACATGAATACGTCATGGTCGCAGCCAACCCACTTGCATTTAGAACTAGAGCAATATCAGAAAATAAGACAAGATCGAAAGAATTAGCAGCAGAAATTTATCTGACAACACGTACTCGGGCTGACAGGTGCAAGAATGAGGATGCGGGGGATCTTCTTCATTCGAGCTCTCGTCTTCTTCATTCGAGCTCTCGTCTTCTTCATTCGAGCTCTCGGCTTCTTCATTCGGGCTCTCGCTCACATCAATGTTCAGTTCACTGTTTGGGTGGCTGTAGTAGGGCGGTTCGGTGTTCATTTCGTTTCAACAAGATATGTAGATGGTTGAAGAAATACAAGAGAGCAAACGGGGTCTGTGAAGATGAAAAACGGAATATTTGATAGGGAAAATAGTTTGAGGCTTTAGGTATGGGTTTTATACCTGTTGAAAATATAATTACACCTGATACGTGTTTTAGTATGTAACGTACTGAGGGTGGCACTTGAACCCGGGTGGCACTTGAGCCTGGGTGATTTCCTGAGCTGCTGTTGGAGCGATGGC
Source organism: Penicillium samsonianum (assembly GCF_028829775.1). Lineage (NCBI taxonomy): Eukaryota > Fungi > Ascomycota > Eurotiomycetes > Eurotiales > Aspergillaceae > Penicillium > Penicillium samsonianum. Next base: position 1,963,349 of record NW_026643264.1, on the reverse strand, counting down.
ACCCTGCTCCCAATTGTCATTGTTGCCTCGTCTGGAAGCACTGCCATATTCGAGTCACTCGACACTTTCTCCGCTAGCTGTGCTGCCCCCGACGCTATACCTGGATCGTCATTTTTTGTACATACTCTTTCTACGTGGTAATACGTATCGCGGAACGCATTAGATTCCCTCACCATCCCCTTATGCGCGTCGCGGAACTAATTAGTTTTCCACCTTCCGCCCTCTTATTAGCTCAACGCGCGTAAAGACCCACTGTTCTAGTGCGCGTCGCGTACCCCATTAGTCGTTCTCCTGATCGGCCCACGCGCCTTCCCCACAGAGTATTTGATATCGATAATCTCCTATACGCCGTGTGCCTTTGCCCCTGGCCGTGTCTAGTGGAGATGCATTGCACTTCAGTCTCCAATTCTAATCGTTGGCGATGGCAAGTCCTAAGTCTATCGACGACGTGTTTGAAGCGTGTGGCCTCATCTGGGAGCAGTCACAGAATCTCATCCTTTGCCAGCGATGCCGCTGTGCAATACGTCCACGAGGTTCACAGGTAACCTAGCACCTTCACAGTAAGCACCGCGTGCCGTTGCCTCTCCGCAAAGGCCTCACCACCCGTCTGCGAGACCACCAAGTTCGTTTCTAGGAACCGGCAGGTGCTTCTCCTAGACCGGACGGCTCCCCGGCCGATACTCGTTTGCAGCTCCTCGCTGGGTATGCATGCCATCGGTGCCCTTACCGCACGGTTAGCCGGGACCTCATCCGCCGCCACTTGTCCCAGGAGCATCTCCAGCAGCAGCGCGCCTCCTCCCGTCAGGCCAATGGCCTCTATGACGATGTCTACCTACAGACCTGGTCGCAGAGCTCGTCCCGACAGTATTGGACGGTGATTCACCAGGGTCAGTCCGTCCGACCTATGGCTCAGAGCCCGGCCGTAGATGCCCACATAGCATCCGTCCACCAGCGGGAGCGGGCGCGGCTCCAGGCCGAGGAGGCCACAGCCGATTCTACCACGACGCGCCTTCAGAGCGTGGAGGCCACCCGGCCGTGGATGGAACGCACCCGCTGGCCCCAGATACCTTCATCTCAAACGAACATGAATTCATCAAATGAAAATATTGCCGTAGAAAAATATTTCGTGGATTATCCTCCGCTTCTCCAATTAAATAACACCTATCCCATGGGGGGAGGGGGAGTCACCGTGACTCGGATTAGGGCTTTTCATTTTTATATGGGAGAAGAAAAGTGGGTCCACGGCCACTCGCTTTAATTTTCAGACCACCACTCGTTTTTGTAGTTGGCGTCGGATCATGCTCAGATTATCAGGGGTTATATTCCTCGTAGTGAATTTTGTATAGTTCCAATTAATAGTTAATTCGACCAGTATTAGTGGAGGTTTATGCGATTAGAAATCCGGAGTTTTTTTTGGTGAGGGCGCAGATGTGGATATGCGACCACAGTCAAACCACCCATAACATCAACATTGGGGTTAACAAGTTGATCAGTCCAAAGTTCAATTAGATGAATACGGGGTTAACAAGAAATTCAGGGGTATTTAGAAGTCCCAGTTATCGTCCAGTTGAATTTTGGAACAACTTGACCACTTCATCCACCCCAGTTTGTTATACAATTTGGGTATTTGTTGCATACTTTGTATATATATATCCACACACAACATGGAAAACCAAATTTTTTCCAAACCGGGGGAATTTCCCATTATTACATACAAGGAGCCCAACACCGATTAGGATTGCCCACCGGTAGGCAGTTACAGCATGCCATCCAACAGTGGGACAGAGTCCAGGAGTGCGAGCGTTGGGAAGTGCCCACCACGGTAAATCAACCCATTCCCGGGTTAACCGTGCATGCCGATGGCATTTTATGTACACGAGAATCAGATTGTGGTAACGTGGTTCATAGTATCGACGTTATGAAACAGCACTGGCGCAAGACACACGCAAAGGTCGTCCCCGTATCGCAACCCGTCAAGCCGCCCAAGAGCAGGTCCAGCAGTTTAGCCGCACGGTGATATACCAACAGGCGTTTAACCACGGCACAGGTAGACATCACATCCACGTGCAGGGCCGCAGTACGGACCAGAATACACCAGTTGAACGCCCCATTCATCAGGCGTCCCAGATCCACGCGGAGCTCGATAAGATGGAAGAGCTGTACCAGCAGAATATTAATCAGCCCATCCAGATCGAAGCTGGCTAGCGAGACGAAGCGAACCCGTGGCTGCGTCGCACGTAGTGGGCCGTATATTTGTCCGGGTTGAACCCCGACGATTTGGTCCAGTGCGTCCAACAACCCGATCCCGAGGACCGCAGTGAGGCAGCATTAACCGCGGCCGCGATTTGGGATTCCATGGCCGCCGTGGCCCTATCCCATGGGGGAGGGGGATCTGACGGTGAGATCCATTAGGGTTTGGCATTTTTATATGGGAGAAAAAAAGTGGGGTCACGGCCAGATCCATTAATTTTGACACGGCCGGTGCATTTAGCAGTTGGCGTCGGATCATGCATAGATTTTCAGAAGTTGTACTCCCAGTAATGAATTTTATATACTTCTGATTTATAGTAGATTCGACAAGTATTAGTGGAGGAATTTACGATTGAAAATCGGGGTTTTTTTGGTGAGGGCCCAGATATGGATATGCGACCATAGTAAACCACCCATAACATCAACATTGGGGTTAACAAGTTGATCAGTTGCTTTTTCTGTTTCTTGCTTTGTCTGTTGAGAAGCCGATCAAGCACAGAAAGATACGTTCCATCCAGTTTAGATCCATCATTCTGATGTGTAAGTATTCCATAGAGAGTCTCCACTGGGTCCCAATGGGGGCTTCAAATATATGGCATATAGTAGCTGCGAAAATAAACAATGGAGTGGACAATACAATCAGATTTTGGGTATTAGCATCTGTCCGTATAGCTGAAAGTCGGTACTCTAAGAATATATACGACGCTCGATCGCTGGTTCGGGAATTTGATGGAGAATCAGGTCATCAGGTTCACGCCTCGTGATCTTCGATAACTCTCAAACACACAGCCTCTGTCTCTTGTAGCCGTGGTTGCAATTGGAGTACGAGTCGCATGTCATGATCCATATCGCATTCATCTAGTGCGTCAATCACTATCACCAAATTGGAATTCGGAGAGTAGATAGATCCAAACTTAATAAGGGTTGGAGGAAGATATTGTCAAACCGTTCCTTCAGCCCTGTTTTTGCGATGTCGAAATTTTCATGGATTGCTTTCTGGACACCGGGGATCCTTTGGGGAATGCTCTTCGCTAAATGTTTTGTAGTCTCACCTACACTGGTGATGGCCGTCCTAACCAGGTGGAAGCTAATGTCATTTAAAAGGTTAAACTGTTACAAAACTCACGTCTTATCAATCTGTAAGTATAAGGAAGGCATAGTGAATGATTGAGAGAGTAATATGAGGGTACGCATACCTTTGAATACGTTTAGCTCACATATACGCTCACGAACATATGGTAAAAGCTCCAGGCCACGGGCCATACTAGTAGAGAGTTCAGGGAAAGAATTAGAAAGGTAAATTATTCGCGCGCTCTACGCCGGCGGGGTTTATACTAGCAGGAATAGGCAGGCAGTATAGAAAGAGTGGTCAATGGGTAAGGTACTTGGGTGCAGATACTCATGAAACGCCACTGTACAGCTTCATTACTACATTCGTGGTGGACCGGGAAAATCGGGCGTCACTTGATTGGGTACGGTACTAGAGATCATATGTTCCGATAGTTATCGATGTTTCTGACATTGGTTACATTTAAAGAATACAAGACTTCCATATAATAAAGGAGATCTCATTTCTAAGTATTTAGACTCTGCAAACTGCGGAAGAACCAAACATAGACTGCGGCGGTGGCTTACGGGTGTAACCGTAACCTTTCGGCGGTCTGCCGCCGGCATCCAAGATCGAACGGAAAATATAGTCATCAAAAGTATCGCCATCAGCACTGATTGCAAAGGCATTCAGGCCGTCTTCCCCTGTAGCATGGACATTTGCCTTATGACTTATCAAAGTTTTCACTAGCTCGCGATCTTTCTCCCAGATTGCTAATCTCAGTAAGTTACCATCCTTGTCCCAACTGAAATCCGCACCATGTTCTATCAGACCACACATCACACGATTCTGGTAGCGGCCCAAGGCAGCCTTTAGTATATCACTAGTTGCCTTTGCACCAGCGTCCAGTAGCAAATTCACCACATTTTTGCGACCCATGAGGGAAGCGAGCAAGAGAGGTGGTGTCTGTGAGAGTTGTCCAAAGGAGTTAGGATCGGATCCTTCATTCAGCGAGAAACGGACAGTATCTTCATGCCCATCTCTGACCGCGTGAAAGAATGCCTCTGCCTGTGTATCCTGATCGGGCAAACCCTGGTTTGTTTCCAGTTGGTCAATGTCACGGGGCTCTTCTCCCGTCGGGTTTGTACGGATGCCGAACATAGTTGCTCCAAAAGAACTATAGGGAAGTGGAAAATATATTCACACTAGATATTGATGTTTTATCACGTACGCAGCAAGGCTTTTATATCTCCCGCTCCACTATAAATATGGTCGTGAGTTATTAATGGCCATATAGTGATTTGAGTCCAAGGTTTATTTCTGAAAGAATCCCCATTTACACCTAGTATACCCCAGGCTAAAGAATTCCTCCCTCCTCAGATTTAAATTTTATCATAGCATACCACGAATGGCCTTGTGTATAGATTACTAGATTCTCTAGACCTTTTTGAATGCCCTTATCAACCAACCATCACCATTGTCCATTGTCTCACCCGTGTGCCCCGGAGATGGGTAGACCAATTTTGTTTTATTCCGTTTATTTTTACCCCCATGTTTAACTGCGTTTTATTCTGAATTTTATTTATTTGTTAGTTGTTCTACGTTGTTGAAATTGTTGTTTGTGGTTCCGAATTTGGATTTGTTAATTTTAGAGCTCTAGTTTTAGTACTTTTTATTTCTTGATTCTAGCCATTACTTGATCGGTACTACAGTCATCACGGTTATCGATTTTACGTACTAACGTCGCAAGAATTTTCCCACTGTCTCTGCCCGTGATCAAGATACTTTGGAATACAACGTCAGAAGATAAACCTCTAGTGCGGAACAATTACAACAAAGCCATGGCTATATTGTCACGTATTGATTGTATATTATTTCCCATTCTATTCAAATAGTGATGCCGTGATTATAGGCCTGCTAGACCGAGAAAGTGTTAGAAGTTACCTGGGATAGAGTTCATGGAGCGGTCGACAACGGGCAGATGTATCGAAACTTGCTGTCGAGTGCGGTCCACGGGATCCGCCAACATTTGATCGTAGCAGGTGACCAAAGCATTCGGTGTCACTGAGCTCAACCCCAAGGTTGATTTCCAATTACTGAGATGGAAAACGACACTGAGCCGGGAAGCAAGCAATAGTTATTTTTGGCTCGGAAATAGGTCTTTTCGAGCCGAGGGCTGGTCGCCATTTTTGGATATTATGTCAACAAATGTGAAGATCGTCCCCTGAATTACTCCAGGGAATAACCTTGGACCGAGTTTGTATTGTTTTTGCTTACAAATCTGTCCGTATAAATTGTTGTCGGAACGTGGTCGTTACAGTACGGACTAGTACGGGCATAGCCAATTGAGTACTTGAGAGTGTGATTTTTATATACTATAGAAAGTGCAGAATAAATAGGGGATGAGTTTAGTAAGATCGTTGAGAGCCTTAGGATCATCAGGCAGATGGGGGTTGTCGGCGCAGTAACACCGGCATACCGGAGGATTTAATCCTACATGTTTTCGTAATTTATGTTATGTAATCGAGGCTCCATATAAATTGTGTAGAGAGCCGATACAGGAATACAGAGAGTTGAATACCATTGATTGGACCCCTACATTTACAATACGGCCCACGCCGACAGGGGTGCTGAATATTCCGGGCGCACTAGTAAAATTGCGACCCTCTTTTGTTGACAGAAGCCAATCATCGACCTGATGTAGAGCCTTACCTGTATAAATGACCTAGATTTTTTAGTTTTTTACGCAAATACAAAGATGACAAACGGGAGGCGCTGGAATGAGGCTTAGAGAACTCGGTAGAGTATCTTTTGTGGGCGGTTGGGGTTTAGATACTACACTTGCCTTTCGGTAGCCCATTCACATCCAGACTGCGAGATCCAGTCAAAGGACCAACACTCCGACACCCTGAGCCCTATTCCTGGCAATCCCGTGCGACGCGGGAACTACATTCCCTTCAAGCTATCAAGCCACCAGAACATTGAGAACCCCCGGTCGGACTTAATCACACCCGACAATGGCACTCCAAAATCGTCCCAACATGGGTATCAAAAGAAGATACATATTGATGAACTCGATTTCATGTATCAAATGTGCTTCGCAATTCACAAATGCAAACCGAATCATGAATCCACGGGAGCAATTTTTGGGGTGGGAGAATGAAAGATTAGACTTTGGAGCGACTGGTTCACTGAACGGACAATTCAACAATAATAGAATCGTCTCTGAGCTTAGACTGTTTCGGAAATTGGTTTGGACTGATCCAGCCTCTGGTTTTGGTTTCGTTCTTTTCAGCATACAAGGATATCCCACTTGAGCAGGGTTGCATCATTCCGCACCTAAGCAGTTTCAGATTCACTTTGACGAGCTAAAAATAAGTGATAACTATCTATTGGCTCTGTTTGAGAGCGTCAATATCTAAGAAATAAAGTTCCTATTGAATTGTGTTACATAATTCTTTGTACCAAATAGATGTCATGATAAATAATCCAGGCATGAGGGTATTGGCCAGGGCTCAGGAGGCCATCTGTATTCATTGGGACTGGTTTACATTTGGAAACCTACCTGAATACGGAGGAAACCAACGTTAATCCTCGAAACATGACCTGATTCTATAACCAAGGTTCTCGCCATAAAAAAGAACACTCTAAAGCTGGATTCGACCACGGTGCTCTAGAAAGGGAGCTTCGACCCCTTACGGCGCCGTATTGCTGGAGACAATAGAGCAACCGAGTCTCTGTAACGTTCCTTGGAAGACTGGTGGCAATAGACCATTTGACCAAGTTGCAGCCTCGAGCAAATGATGGATTGGCTCGAACCAGAAGGTTAATAATATCAAAGTCAGGCGCACGCGTGTGAATGGCCAGTTTCAATAGTTGATCCGAGAACCGACTTTTAAGATATTTGGCGTTATCGGTCGGAAATTTTCTCTGATATCCAGCAGGTAGAGAAGGGCTCTACGGTTGCCCTGTGCTATGGCATCCTTAATACCCTGCAAGCAAGCCATTCCAGAAAACACTGGAGCAAGTGTCTGCTGTCGCATGGCGGAGTAGGAGAGGTCATGCCGGGCAAACCTTTTCCCAAACGCCCGGCGTAGGGCAACGAGAAGGTCAAATTTTTCATCGGACCATAAGCCATGTAATGCCTTGTCTGGAAGCAGAAACAGACGGATAGGTCGGATGATGTGACGTCGCCCATGCTCTGGCGCAATATATTCAGCCTCAATGGCAAAATGGTCCATGACCCGAAGTCGCTTTGGATAGCCATCGTTTGTACACATCTGCTGGGCTCGTAAAGTCTCAATCGCAGAAACCCCGCTCCATTCTCGCCGCTGCACTTCTTTGGAGGGAAATCGGAGATGTTCTTGCCACATGATAGCATCCAGTGCCAGTGCTAGCAACGTCGGTAAAACCCGTTTCAACCGATGAATGTTGAACCAGCGACATGCCATCACTTTTTGCTGTAGTACCCTCTGATCTGAGACCAGTAAAGGGCGATACGCGGCCAATCGTAGTTCCGACTGAAACCCCGGACAATCTTGATAGTCTCGTTTGATACATCTCATATCGCAATAAATGGATTCTCTGTCAGAGGGCCGCAGCCGGAAGCAATCCTGTGGGTCATTCCAAAGCGCTTGGACCATGAAAATATCATAGAGCGCCTCTCGTGAAACAACTGCCGCGATCACATTGGAAGCACGTGCGAGATTGACCACAAAAGCATCAAGGAAAATCGTCTCAATAATCTCGCACGGGAGAGAATCCAGGGTGGAGAGTGGCATTCTGGCGGGCAACACCTCGGGAGCCGCAGGCGACGTCAAAGGCTTCAGTTGCTATATAAGCGGGCACACGGGCTACTTATATCAAGCAGAGGCCAAGTAGGCCCTGATAGGCCGATACGAAAATTAGTGGACCTCACTCGAAGTATCACCGGCTGCCATGCAATGATAGAATGCTGTGGTGGGAATTGCTTTGAAGCACTTGCATCTTCCTCGCTATCCTTTGTTCTTCCGACCTAGAACTACTGAATACGCGAAAGGAAGTCCACGTATCCGGTTCCAATAGCGTGAGTCTCAGGAAACCCAGGGACGTGCTACGACATGATGGTCTGGCGGTCGAAAACTGACCACGGACTTCTTGGTCTAACAGGAACTCAATAGGTACGAATGGTACGAAAGCTCCTCCCGTAACTCGAAGAGCTTCTAAAGACCTAAATAATCGCAGCAGTGTCTAGATATACATATCCTATCCCATGGGGGTGGGTAAACCGAGCCTGGGTTGAATTAGGGTCTGAGAGTTAACTATGGGAGGAAAAAAGTGGGTCAGGGCCCAGTTTATTTAATTTTCAAACCCCCAGTTTATTTAGCAGTTGGCGTTGGATCCTACTCAGATTTCTAGAAGTTGTATTCCCAAAGGTAAAGTTTATATGGTTTTAATTTAGAGTCAATTCGACCAGTACTGGTAGAGATTTAAGCGATTGAAAATCGGGGTTTTTTTTAGTGAGGACATGGAAGTAGAGGTGCGACCGTAGTCAACCACGCCACCCATAACATCAACATTGGGGTTAACAAATTGATCAGTCCAAGATCTAATTAGATGAATACGGGGCTAAGATGAGATTCAGGGGTAATTAGAAGTCCCAGCTGTCGTCCAGTTTAATTTGGGGGAAATTCCACCACTATTCCCATGGGGGTGGGTGGGCGCAGTATAGTAGACTGGAATTAGGACTTTGGCTTAACTATGGAGGGAAAAAGTGGGGCCATGAGTAAGTAGAATGGAATACTTTTCATGAGTAGACTGGAATTACTTTTCGTACGAGGATTGAACTCAAAGTTTGTACAATTCTAAGTTACGCCTCGGAGATTATGGTCCTCAAATTTTGGAGTATTTAATTCAGCCATAAAGGTGTGGTGGCCGATCAAAAATTTGGAATTAAAACCCTAAGTCTGTATTCGACCCAGCATGTTTTTGACCCTCATAACCGTGCCAAGCGCCCAATACACAGCGGTGTGTTGGGCGCTTGGCACGGTTATTGGGAAGCAGCATTTTACGTATCTATACAACCGTGCTCGCAGTCAGGCGTTCACTTTTCAGAATATTCTCTCCAGATGGTCGTCCAAAACTAGACTGCGGCCCTTCAATCCCGCGAGGGTTTTTAGAGACATCCAAAAACCTTGAGCCGAGCCTAGACAATTACAGAGTATGACACTCCTGACTGATGTGTAAATGAGGCGCCGAAATAAGGCGGTGTGCCGAAACTTGACAAAGATACCTTCGCCGTAATTGAAGATAAATCTATCAAATAACAATAATATCGTAAATAAAGACGCCTGGGGTATCCTCTGGCTCTGAAGTTAAATACCATCGAATTTTGAAATAATAATATAGGATGTTGGTCTAGTGCGACTTTGTGAACAAGGGTCAGCGAAAACAAAAAATACACCACAGAACTATAATCACTGCCTATTCCATCATTAACATATATCTAGCACGTCTAATCTTTGATTTTCATGGTAATTCCAAAATGTTATTATCGTTTCAAACCAACAAAATCAATAATTTACATATTATGTTGCGTAAGAATTTGCCTCTTAAGTCTAGGGTATTTTATGCGGTGGCTTGAGCTCACCCGATGGCCCGAGTACATCTGAGGGCATGGATTCTTCGATATCGCCAAACTGGTTTTCCTATCAGACCCTGCCACGGAGCCCCTCCTTGTTGCCATGAAGCGCAGCGTGAAAAGACCAATTTACAAGGCATTCGAGTCGATTGCATCACATCGCAGTAATGAGTTTGATCAAGTGCGCCTGTGATTTATCCCCAGCACATCTCTCCCATCCGTGAACAATCTCTCGATATCTATCTCTGCTGCCGGTATAGCAAGGTGATCTTGTGCTACCTTTGCCATACAACTAAATTCAAGCATTTATAACACTAACACCATTGTTATTAGCGCAGGAACTGTGTATTGTGTCACATCCTGTCCATTCCGCAAACAACGATAGGAGCCTTGTCCCAAACATCCCGGTCAACCGTTCGGGCTTACGCAGTAAATTTGCTCGCTGACAGGTACCGCGTTGAGCTCCTGTGGACTCCCCCCTCCCCCTTTTCCAGATCTCCCATAGCCCAGCATTGCGCAACCGAATGCATTATGGGGCCCCACGAGTCCTTCCGGGTGGCATTAGTTAGCTTTAATGAGTGGTCCTTAGCGAGATGACTCGGTCTCAGACGTGTGTTTGACGCTCCTATTGGTCAAGGGTCACGCCAATCTATGGTCTAGGTGCATCGAAGGATTTGACTGGAGCCCACCATTCTCTTCAGGATTTCTTTCACGCAGAGAGATATTTTCTTGCCCACCTTGCTCACAGACCCACCACATTGTGCAAGGATCTTTTTCTGTTTCCCTGCACAAATCCGGTCTAGGCGTCTATTTTTTAAGACTTCTCTAAATACAGAAGTCTTGGATGGAACAAGGTAATTATTAAGTATTATGAAACTGCGTCAACATGAATGCTGAGCGGTATTCACTGTCTCAAATGACTGAAGCAAGGCTATTCACGACTGTCTTACCTGATGTTTTAGGTGCAGAGTTCTTTGAAGTCATGCCTAGGCGCGGGCGATACGGTTTTACTGGACTTTGACCAGAGTAGATTATGTGACCTGTATCAATACCACCAGTCCAATGGTGTCATGAGTCAAGACTAATGGCGAATCAGAGGTCGGAGACCTTGTGCTCAAAATGGCAGTGTGGCACATAAAACGATTCCTAGACGTGCCGCGGTCGCACGTACAGTGTGTATGTGTTCATCAAGGTCTATAAATACAAATACGAGGGATTGGACACAGTACTCAAAGCATCCTGACTGTGCCTTCGTGGTATATCTCCTACATCGTATCTTTCCTCACCAAACTCTAGGGCTAATTGATATGGAGAAAGCAAAGATATCGATCGACACAGACTACAAGGTCATGTTCCGAGGATAGCAGATCTGGAGAATGAGCTACAGAGATTAGAGGGGCAACGATCCCTGGTCCAAGATGAAGGCGAATCTTGGAAAGATTCTTGTTCTCAGCAGCCCACCGAGCAGGGCATCTTCACGTTTCCAGAATGGTGGTTGAAGTTGCTAAGGCTTGATATGGAGGTTGGGCGGGTACATTGTCGCCTTGATGGTGTGTTGCCTTTGATATAACTCGTGATTGAACCATTTCTCAATGCTAAAACAAGAATGATCTAAAACATTACAGAAGCTGTTATGGCGACACGACCTGCCGGGTGTCAAAAAAACCACTTTGTCTAATATACAGATGGCTCAAACCCTCTTCTACATGAAAAACAAAATCTTACGTTAAGGGATTTCCGGATGATCTTCTTAAGAAAGAGGAGATTGATAAAGCTTGAGGTGGCATGTTTCCTTAATATGACGTCTTACCTGTAATGAGTTTGGGGTAGAGTACAGAGTATTGTTAGCTCTCAAAACCTGTTAGCCTCTCCCATGGCGATGGTTGCAATGATTTTCACTATATTTCCGTCAGCATTCTTTTTGTATGTCGCCATGTTTCCGGAGGCGGCTGAGTTTTTCTTTGTTGGAAGTCGTACCGCTGTAAGAAGCCCGAATTCAACGAACTAGCCGGTGATGACGGCCTCGAGCGAGACGAGTAGAGGCTTTCACCATAATCGAATGGTCTGGCAGGGCTCAATATCACTCTTAGAACAATGCTCTAGAAGATTGTACCACACACGCAATTTCGACGTTATGATAAGCTCCATCCTATCTTCTCAAGCCTGTTTTGGAGGCCGGTGACACCACGGGAAAGTGGTTTTTTTTTTGGTGGAGTGAGATGATTGGCCAGGATGACACATATGTATTTGGGCGCTCCGCCCCCTCTTTCACAAAGGTGCGTACGGCTCACCTTCCCCGGCAGGCTAGAACTACTGCCGTAAGCTTTCAACAGGTAACCTACTATGTCATAGCATCTAGCACTTAAGGTTGTACCACGAAAAAGCCAAATTCTCCCAGAAGTTGGGCGATGGCTCTGAGCCCTGTGGCCTTGCCAGGCACATGACTCGTGGTTGTAAAACTGGCGCGTTTGATACGATACAGCACCGTTATATTTTATCTGTAACGTAATGATACAGATATCCCTTAATAAGCGAACAAAAGTACACCTGGGAAATACGAGGGAAGGAAGGAGGGGGTTTCGCATCGGACAGGAGCGTGTTGATCCGCTCCCGGATAGTGCGATTCGTGCGTTCGGCCAGACCATTCTGCCCTTGCAGTATGGCGGCGAGGTGTCAAACTCAACCCCCTGGGACTCGAGGTGCGTTCCGACCGGTAGGTATTCTCTCCCGTTGTCGGTGAGGAACCGTTTGATCTGGGCGCCAAACTGTCGGTGCAGCCAGGCCTCAAATTGTCGGAACTTCTGGAGCGCTTCATGCTTCCATCTCACAGAATATGCCCACGAGCCACGAGAATAATCGTCGGTAAAGGTGATCACGTACCTGGAGCCATCTTTGGCAATCGGCATTTCCATAATGTCCGAATGGATCATTTCGAATATTCCCGAAGAGTGCAGACGTGGCCGTCTTGCACAGGAGCTCCTCTTCTGATGCTGCTTACCCGATATGCACGCCGGGCACTGTAGCGTTGCTAGCAGCTGCGCTTGCGTCAGCGGTCGGTACGGAGTGCCGGTCTGCCGGAGGACCACCCTCAAGTCTCCCCGGTTCAGATGTCCCATCCGAGTGTGCCACAACGCTTCAGAGGCCTGGTCCACTCCTTTGCACGCACCTTCTTCGAGTATCACAGCTTCACCACCGAGTTCAGAGGTTGACGCTGCGCATTCTGCGCCACTTGACTCCTGAGGGTCGTCGACGTCCATGGCCACCGCCTGCGGTTCCAGGGAATCTGCATGGTCATGGGTCGCCGGCGCCCTCGCCAGTTGGACTCGCTCTCGAGATCTCTTGCTCACATGGCAACGCAGGATCAGTAGATCCTCCTCCGCATGGTAGGGGGTCCCCACCGTCCGTCCTCGGCGTTGCACAAAGACGTTCTGCGGGTGCGCCACCACCGAGTAGCGGTCTCGCAACAGTTTCGGCACGGTGATCAGGTTCATCCCGACGCGTGGCGCGAAGTACACATTTTTTAACACCAGGGGTTGGTTGAACTTCCGCCGGAGCGTGAGCTTCACCGTACCAATCCCTTCGGCTTCCACTGGATCGCCCGCCGTGTCCAGCATCTCGCGGTGGGGCCGCAGACTGCCGAAGCAGCTCCGGTCCCAGCAGATGTGGCTGGTGGCGGCCGAGTCCAGGATCCACCGGGGTTGCGGTGCGTGGGTATAAAGGGTCGTCACCCTCGCCCTCACGATATTGATCCTCGGTCTCTTGGAAGTCGGCGGGCCCTGCCGATCTCCCATCTGGCTTGATGGTATATTTTGCAAATTGTTTCTTGGTGAGCCGGAAACACTCCGTTCAGCCTTCAGGGCATGGTCCCTGGACGGCTGTACTTCTCGCTGTTTCTTCCAGCACTGCGCGACCACATGGCCGCGCTTCTTGCAATAGTTGCATTTCTTGGCAGTCTGCTGCACCGTATTGACGGACGGGCCAGACGCTGCCTGCAAGGGTGTTGGAGACTCTTTCCTCCGAACCGTCTGTTCGGATTAGACAGACGGTTTCCGATCGTGGTCGGATTCACCGGATCCTTGTCATTCTGAATGGCATCCACAATCAGGACATATTCCGGTCCTATCTGCGTCAGCAAGATCGCGATGTGTGCTCGATCGCCAATCGATCCGGGCGCGATGGCATTCAATTGATGTACGAGCAACCGTACACGATCAACGAATTCGCGCGCACTGCCACAGCGCTCGCCAGTGGTTTCGCAAAGCTGGGCGAACGGCTCGCAGAACGTGGCGAGTTCCATCCGCCGGTATCGTTCTTCGAGTTCATTGCAGAAGTCGCGAGACGTCTCTAGTCCCGCAACATGAATGCTGATATGGGGGGACAGGTACCGGAAGATGGTGTGGTAGGCCTCGGCTTCGCGGCGCGACCATTCACGGTGGCGCTCGAATGCCTGGACCTCCACTTCGAGGCGCGCTTCAATGGCTCGCTGCCTCACCGCCCCGTTGAGGTGGGGCTCCACCAAGGGTGCCGTAATTGGTTTGGCATACTTGAACAGGCAGTCGGGACGCTGAAGGTCGCCTGACACAACATCCCAGACCTGTCTAGCTTTCAGGTACGAGGTCATGAGACGTTTCCAGGTTGCGAAGTTGTCGCTTCCTGTCAGAGGCTCAATGGCCGTGACGACTCGATCGGGCAAGTCGTGGACCAGAGTAGACATGTTGTTGCTTCCGAAAGTGGGGTAGATATATAACCAAGAGGGTCTAGTTGATTCTCAGATGAGTAGAGACGGCACCCGAGAGATTGCTCTGGGCTCATAACCTGTTATAGTTCAGAGGAATAAATTGATTGATTTCTCAGAGGGAGACACGAGGCTATATATATATACACAGTGAAGGCATCTACTTGCATCATGTATTTCTTCCACGCAGAAAGAACTGGAAGCTTCTTGATCTGCAACAGCCTCGCATCACAACACTCAACACTTTGGCACCGTACTTTGTTGTACTGTAACGCAGAACAGATTTAATTCGTGGAATCTCCGCCATGGAATTAGCATACGGGCTAGAGTAATACAATGAAATCGCGCATTATCCTAACGAGAAGATCAATTTGGTTGAAATCAACTTGATGCTCCGTATAGAAGTCTTGGGGATTGAATCCGGTGGTGCAGCTTTATTTACACCAGCACCAGCTCCATATCACAACGGCTCTGCGAAACATAATCTCTAGCAAGTGGCATTGACGTCTGTTGCAATCTCTTGAGGGCGTATGCATTTACGACCAACGCGCTTTCCAGTGATCAGACCTCAATGCTCACTAATAATATTTTCCACAACGATCCAAGTACCGAATACGTTTTGCCTTTCCATTTCTGTCATGTATGCCGGCAATACAAATATAGAGGTCTTTAAGCAGACAATCTGTCACTAATCTCCTTCTCCACCGCAAAAACTGATTGGTTTTGAGAGTAGTATGCCTCAGCCTCACCAATTAGCCCCGCCTCTCCTCTTGATCTCAAGATAGGCTATCCTATATCAACCCCCACCATTATATTCCATCATGGCAGCCAGTGGCCCTATATGCCATGGCGATTACACTGTCGGGTGGATATACGCTTTAGCCCTCGAGATGGTAGCCGCAAAGTTAATGCTGGATGCGATACACCCGAGTTTGCCTCCGCCCACCGACAGATCAAAATACGTATATTTTGGGAAATATCCGGGAACGCAACATCGGCATTGCCTATTTACCAAGTGGCGCTTATGGCCGGCTTTTCCTTGCGATCATTCCCATTCGAATACATACTAACATCAACATCAAGAGAAGGCTAAGCTTTTTCAACCTTCTCCCATTCATCTCCATTACCCTCAGTCTGACGTACGTTAGCGACTTGATGACCTCCCAGAACCGGCAGAACAATAATAGCAGCGAACTTACCAATGTTTCCGTTTTATCTTGAAAAACCTGAACAGCGTCAAGCATAGTTTGGTAGTGTTCCTTCTGTTGCTCTAAATGGTGTCGCTCGATTTCTCTGTCGATATCTTTGTTATGTTGGTTAAGCTTGGTTGCCGTCGCTGATATGCGGCACTGCATTTCTTCATCAGATGCGCCTTCTTGTTGTAAATTCTCCAAATCCTTCAACATCTCGAGCGTTAGAGATTGTGAATATGAAAGGCTGGAAGCTGGCTTCTGTCGAAATTCGTCAAGGTGTGTTTGTAGCCAGACGTCCATCTTTGAAGGCTTCTGCGACTATTTTATTAGTATGTACAGTAATGAATAAGATATTGTTCGCCTACCATTCCAGAAGAGAGATTAAAAATCGAAGTAAAGTAAATGTCTCTTGATTTTGACGGAGAACTGAAATGCTCAGCTCACAGGGGAATTCCTCCTTGTTTAAATGGTCCCTACGCACGGCCCTATGTAAGATGGTGTGTGCTTGCCAAGTGGCAAAACCGCGAATCATGCATTGCATACTGTACATCCGCTAACCCACTAAGCAAAGATTTAGTGGACAACCAACAGAAAAGGATATCAGCTGGCGGCGGCAAGTGATACACGCTAGTTTGCTGTCACTGTGGGCCTACCTATCAAAAAAAGCGACTCTTATCTTGAGCATCTTAACACTGATACTGAGTGGGCGCTACGATATGAACCTGTGATAGGCTCGCTACCACTTGTAATGAAATTCTGGGCCAGTGTAGGGTGGCTGAAGTGTGTTTTTCTCTTCCGACCGGGTTGAGGTGATGTGGTCAGTGTCGATGTAAGACTCGGACACTCGAACCCCGCACATATGCGATCCACTGACGATCTCTCAATCAGTAACATTCAAGTTTGTAAGGCGCGATGCAACTGCTTGGCACGCTTACCGTATCCTCTAAAGTGACGGGAATGCCTAAGTTACATACCAAACTGACCCCGGACTGGCTCCCAAAAAGTACCGGGCTCTCTGCAGTGATCAGTGATGCAACTGCGAGATGTAGAGGGGAATTGTTGATAGATTGCCTGTCTAAGACCCATATGTTTGTTGAGTTTGCATCGAATCCCTAGACCTTGTTTTTTTCATACTGGTATTTTAAGCTCCTGGTATTTATTACCTGGTCAGGTACAAAACAAAACGTCTTATTTACGCGCTATCTACATATGGGGTAGCGCGTCATGTGAGTAGGGTTTGAACGAGAATCTCTGTGTTCCCGACATGGAAGGCGATACCGGTCGCTACTGTATGACCCGGCGTACGCTCCGTTGATGGACCGGTCTCCTGTTATCGGCGAAGCAAGTGGTTTTTCTTGGGGATTTCAACAAGACCAAAACTGGATGACGCCACCTGCACCTTCAACTGTCACTCAGTCTCAGCCAAATTTGAGATACCCAGAACTAAGACCTCGAACGCCGCATCGATCAGCGCCTACGTCACCTTCAAGGGACTGCAACACAGAAGAACACCATAAGCAGCATCAAGAATTGAGACGATGGAAACACTCGAAGCGCCAAATACAGTTGGACCACGAACAGGTCTAGAGGACAGCCAAAAAGGTACTTCGAACGGTATCTGAAGTTACTGAGACGACTAACCAACCAGTGAGAGATGATGAAGTGAGGTTCGTATGGCTGTACTTCCGAATTTAGGTTCCTCGCAGTGGCTAAGTAGACTCTTACAGCACGTCGAAAACACTATCAGCGTCGACACATGATTCAGCCACACAGAGCCGACGCTCTTGGCCGCCTAATTACCTTTTAAACCACCAAGATGACACTGCGTAATCTCCAGCCGAGATTCTACAGAAAGCTTTGAAGTTTCAGGTATTACAGTCAATCAGGGTGTTGCGCGAGATCGCTAGGAATTTCCGTGCATTCAACCTGGAACTTTAGACGATTGATGGTTGGATAACAGAAATCAAAGGTGCTGACGCAACACTCATTCCTATTCCATCAAGCACTGCGTTCCAGATATCCCATTCTCATGGAATGCCTCATTGCTTCAGGCCCTAGGCGAGGCTTCATTATCAGGGATTAGGCGCTCCAGTTGTTGAAATACATATATACCTATGCGGAGAAGTATCACTTATTTCAGAAACCGCGGGTATATTTTGAGATTGGTAGATGGATAGAAAGACTTAGCCTAGGCAAACCATGATGAGCAAGACGAATGATAAGATTCTCCCGGAGATCGCGAATAGTTTTTGCTCTTCCTATGTAATCTGCTAGCTTTTGTTTTCACATTTGAATAGAGTAAACATCTTCTAATTTTCTGGTATATGTCACATATTCAAGATCCTCAATGCCGTACTAACCGTATTGGAAACAATGCCGCTACTGTCCCTTTCCTAAACCTGCTTTCAAGGAGCTGTTCCAGAGATTTCCATCCGTTTGCTCCTCTCGGTGCCATTACTCCTATTGAGGCATAGAATGTAAATTGTCAAGTCCAACAGCCCTGCGTCCAGTAGTATGCCTTCCGTGTTTACTGGCTCCATCGTGATAGCCTGCAATCTTGGGGGTTGCAGCGGTACGTTTGAAGGACTCATGTACAGACCACATCCCGAACACTGTTTTGACCATTTCATCACAGGACCTTCGCTCCTTTTCATTCGCATGGTGCGCAGTACACTAGATCGGACCGACTCGTTCACGTAAATACCGCTCTAGAATGTCAAGATCATTAGCTGGTGGTTGGTTTTCACTGTGGGCAGGCAATGTGGCATTCAACAGACTGGTTTGCGTTACGGCTTCCTTGCATAGCGTGCGAGCTCATATGGCGCTCTCTGAAAATTAACCGTCTCGTGCTTGTTTGACAATTGGGTAAGAAGCTAACTCTTCGTATAGAGAGAAGGAAGCCAGCTAGCTCTAGGAATATGTGAGTTAGTCTGCAGCAACTGAGCAGATGTGAAAAGATAAAAAGGGGACGTAAGTGTAGGTGAAGAATAGGAAGCGGACGCCCATTAAGAGTTCGGACACATCGTCAGTCAAGAGAGACCTCTTTTGACTTACTCTCTAACAGCAATCCTTCTATCAGTACTGCATTCGTTGGCTGTACAGGCAAGCAGTAGTAACTTGAAAGGATCTCCAAAGTTCTTCGCTTGCGTAGCATTTCGGGGACGTTCGTTTCTCGGAAGGTGTCAAATCATGTTTTCAGTTATGCATGTGAGCTCTTTAAAGATATTAAAGGCCTTGATTCGTTTGACATTGTATGTGTTGTTGTTGGATCCTGGGAATGCGAGGAAGGCTTGGGGAAAGGAGAAATGTATCACTGACTGTCCGTTTTGGGTAAGGCACACTTCGGTCACCTGCTCGCCACCCTGCCCCGGCGCACCCAACTATCCTGCTCCTGCTTGTCTCGTACCACCATCAGTCCTCCTCCCAATAGACACATTGAATGCCTATGTTGCAATTTACTTTTTTTCTTTTATTTTCTAGGAAATTGGACCTTACCGAATCCCCTTCCCTCAATAATAGAAGAGGCCCAGCTTGCCCGCCTATAGCGCAACAATTGCTTTTCTTATCCACCATCATATATGCCTCATATTGAGAGACAGCTTTGGTCAGACTTTCCTCGCCTGCTAATACTTGAGGTCATTCATGCGTCCGCTGAAGAGCCTTCACAACAGATCAACATGGGCGCCCAAGACGATCTCTCATCCGGCTACAAAGGCCCCTCTAGTGGCCCGATACAGACCTTACGCTTCGAAATGTCTATCGTCTAGAATCCCTGCAATAGGCGACAGATTTCATGAGAATAGCTCCTAAGCCTACCATTTCGTCTCCGAAAAAACCGTATAGTTCCTTTTTGGCAACGCCATCCACGCCATCACCTTCGTCCCAAATATCGCTAGAGCCCAACTTCATTCTAGCACAACCCCGATCCCGAAAGCTATGAGACAATACTACGTGCTGAGCATCGGAGACGTTGAAAGAATAATATACTACACAAGCGCCAAAAAGAGAGAAGTGACTGAGGCGGGCTTGAACATCCTTCTTTTAGCTAGGCTCGAGAGAGAGAGGTTGGAATTACCAAAGTGTTGAATGCTTTCATGAACTACAGTACTGACTTAGACCATAGGAAATCAGTTCAAAAGCGAACCATCGGCCAAAATACCTGCGACCTGTGCTCCAGCACGAACCCCTTCCACACCTCATACACTTTCATCCTCGAACGACCTTTCAAGCCCGACAGGAGTTTGAACCTAGCTTTCTCCTGAGGATACCACTGCATTTACTGTCACCCACCGGCCAGCCTACTATCCCGACCTGCGCGCGTGCCTTGATCAAGAGATATACTCTAGGAAAAAGAATACATATTGAGCAAGTCAAAGCGAAGTTCATGAGATCAGCTTCTATCCGAGTTGCGAATTATTTTGCAAGCACCCATTCCATGCAGCTGTTGAGCATCGTGCAAGGCTATATGGCGAAGGGCTTATGAGTTTTGGACAACATGGTCTTGAGGCGTCTGTGAGAAATATGGTAGATATTGACAGGGTGAATGCTTGAGGGACTCTATCTGTGCAAGCAAAAGCAACGGGATGAGCGTGGTCATTGATCGTCGTCATGGAATTGATGTTTTAAGGTTGAAGGCCTTCATGGTCGGTCGACGGTCGATAGAAATACTGTACAGATCCCACGACACTCCCTTACTATGTCGCCCTCGTACGTTCTTGCATAGTTGAGACGTAATCCATGTCAATGTTTGTAGGAATCAACGTACGCTCCATAACCACCATTAATTTTCGTGTTGTCCAACCAGACTAGTATTCCCGCGCTCCAAGATGGGACCAGATGTCTAGTCCCAGTTGAGCCTGCATTGACCAAAAAGGCATTGGGATGATTGTAATAACATGGAAAGTTGGCATATGTGCTCATTAGGCCCCCACGATATTGTCAGTCTTACCTTCAATACATACTAATTTATTACAGAAAGACCAGGGTCAAGTACGATTGGGTTCATTAGTGGCTGTTTCTGCATATGTATTCAATAGTCCAATGCGTCCCACTTCTTTTTGTCTGGCCCGAATTCCTGTCCAATGATATACCTCTTGTGCTTGATCCATCTTGGCTCCCTTCCGTCGAATAGCGCTGCCTGGCAGCACTTTGTGTTCTGGGAACATCCATATCGTAAAGAGGAATGGATCGGCGCCGCTATAATCCTCGTTGGTCAATCAACATCAGCAGGTAAGATAGAGATACCATTGGCCGATGAAATTCCAGGGGCTCGATGGCCAGCTTGGCACCACGGGAGCCCTATTTCAGGCCTAGGTCCCTTGACCAAACAAATCTAGAGTTTCATTTTGCCACTTGCTGTCTGAATGGTTTTACCATCATATACTGCGCCCTTTCAATTTTGCCCTCAATCTCTGGCTCTGTCGATGAATATGTCGTCATGACCTACCTTGGAGTCCTTACCATTCGACGTTCTCTTTCAAATAACAGCCTACCTCGACATTCGGGACTACATACACCTCAGTCACTCGAGCCGCTCAATGTTTAGCTCAATGAAAGATACCATCATTGCACGGGCTCTTGTCAAGGTGAGCAACAACGAATGAGGAAACCAAAGCTTTCTACCGGCTATGGACCAACACACCATGCTGAAACTTATCTCAGAACATTCTGCTTTGCAGCAAAGAAGGAAAAGCAGCTTGGGCCACTACGACTGGCTATTATCAAGCCATCAGACATCAGTTTGATGTTCATGAGGCGGTTGCGACTGCGTCCCCATATTCTGTTTCAGTGCTGGCTTATGCCGCAGACTTCTTGTACCACCAAGGCTTTCTGTGTTATCGAGTCAAAACCCAAATTCGTTTGCTGGATGTACACAATACAGGCCAAAAAGAGCTTGTTTTGGACCTCGACCATATGAACAGTTACGACATCGGAATTGAATACATTCTCTCGGACGTGGGAGAACAAACTACCCTTCTACGGTTCAGTTGCGGGATCCTGATCCTTCTGTTTAGCCAAGACAATTCAAATGATGCTGATCTGGTCGCGATTGATTTACAGCCCCGCCCAGACCAGGCTCGACAGAGCCGTTTGCTTCTCCAAGAACCAGTCTCCTCCTCGGATCCAATTTTTGTCCGCCATACCCGTCTGTCTCTCTGGTTTGGCACGTTCACGGCCGTCAATGGCCGACAGAGTGAATGGGTATTGCGGGGCGTGCAATTGAAAACGTTCCAACGAACTGAGTTTTCCGTAGAATTTCTTGTCGATGGCGAGCTTGGCAGGAGAGTATGCTTTGAGATCTACAAGGGGATCTTTATGTGGTGTGCATAATAGACCAGCAAGAGTCTTCCTTCTACCACTGGTCATGCTACTCCCCAGATCATGAAAACAGCGTGGGCAATGGACGTGTTTGGCGCCGTGAGCATCGTGAGGGCCCTATCAACGAAATGTGGGCTGATCTCTCTATACAAGTGGATGAGGAAAAGGACCGACCGGTCATTCTTGAATTCCGCCGTGAATGGCTTGACGGTCGAAGCGAAAACCATCGTACCTATTACACCACACCCCTCCCCACGCGAGACGAGGTCCTGGCAATGCATACAAAGGAGTTTACCCGACCCACTGATATGGTGGACTCAGGTGAAGCTCATAGCCAGCTCCCAGGAAAATGACCGGTTCGCGATTGCTACGCTGAGCATGAGATTAGCGGTCCTCTGGACCAACGTTTCGACTTCATTCCGCCACATACCAGGCACAACAGCTACCACCTGGCCGCGACAACCTACGTTGATCTTGTTAACGACCCTAAGTTGCAAGCAGATGGGGTGCGCTCTCAGCACTGCTTGCGACTTCGAACAAAATCGCGGGAACGTAGCTGTGCAATTGACGAAGGGGGCGCGGAGCATTTCGACTTTCGTGGTGTTTGCTTATGGCCATCCGAAGATGCTCCCTCGGAGCTACTGGCCCTACTATGTCCGGCCTCGTCCACCAGTCTTGTTCGGGCTGTTTGTGACGAGCGGGACTCTACCCCTGCAGAAGAATTGCCCCCCATCACCATATGCTGATTCTCATCAACTTCGACCCTATGATACGCTTTCCTTATCTGACCTCCCTGCGCAAACAGAAGGCGAGTACAACGTCAACCCGAAAAGTGCTTGATGCACCGCGGCCTGATCTTCATTGGTCTCACGCGCCCGTACAACATGCGGAGGCATTTCACCTAGCTATTCGTTATGGCTATCGACCATGATAATGTTTGAAATTTCCACTGCTCTAGAGATCAGAATCAAAACACGCTATGGGTAATTTTGTATTATGCCGTCAAATAGTACAGTGACCGTCAAGGTTACTGATCAACGGTCAGAGAATGGCAGAATATAGGACCATACTGAAGCATTATCCTCTTGCCCCTCATTTTTTTAATGCGGCTTGCTCAATATTTTATCCGCGAATGCCCTTTCTTTTCACAAGGTAGTTACCATAGAATCACCATCAAGCGAATAACCAAGCGAGGGGCCTTGGCATTTATTATGTAAACTAAATACTTAAAAATACAGAGTCAAATAGCATAAATAATGCAAGTCACGGTATACAAATTTTGCTTACTAAAAAGGCCCATGGGCACGCCCACGTTGGGCGCACCCGCTTACATAAGGCCCATGGGCCCCGCCCACCGGCCCGTCCATGGGCGATGTCGCAGTCTAAGCGGGACAACTTGGATAGAAACTGCCCGAATGTCCACAGGCACGGGACCCAAAGGCATCTCATCAGTCCACAGGAGTTCACGGGCAGGCTGCACAGCCAACTCCGGCGAAGTCGGAATGAGGGGTTTGAACAAGTACACATCTGCGGCCGAACGGGGTTTCTTGTAAAAGCAACCCTGTATGTGACGGATATACTGTGATTCTAAAGGCTACAACGGCGGAAAAGGAACATAATTTTCGGGCTGAAGTCAACACTTCTCGCAGCCTTAGGAGATTGTAGGAGTATCAAATCTCCGTGTGTGTGCTGGGGACTTCGAACCCCTTGTCGCATATTGGTATCATGGCGAGCTGATGGCTCGCTCACATGATGATCCTGAGCTGGTTTGTACCCGGATTCAACATTAGCAAATTATCGAAATCAAACAAGGGTACATACGTCAACTACAGTATCTCGGTCGACGAAGCTCTGAGTGGATTTCACGAATTAATAATCAAGAAATTTAAAATTCTCTTATTCTGATTTCCACGTACAGACGGATGCAACGCCACACTAGCCCACATTCGGACTTTGCGTCAATAATGCTTCGCTCAGAACACAGGTTAGTTTACCACTAATCCTAATACGAATAGTGAGGTTTTGAGAACTGGCCGAGAAATAAATCGTGAGTGTTTTGAGGGAAGTACCGTACTTCGTGAGTTAACTTCATCTTCAATAAGATAAATCACATGATAGACTTGTACTGTACTACGTTGCCCATAGTTACAACAGGTTTGATAGAAGCGGGGTTAGGCAGCAATGCATTTAGAGCGCATATGAATAACAGAATGAATTTATCAAAGTAGCAACCGCCGGAAACATCAACTAATTCTAGCTTGATTGTTTAGCTTTCTCGTTTGCCGACACGAAAAGATTTTCGTTCTTCTTTTGGCGCCCGATCATGGTGAAGAAAAAAGGCAAGATTTCAGCATTCGCGACCACGGACCCAGAACCTGACCCTCCCACGTCTGACACACAAGACAAGGAGGATCAGGAAACTATCCTCGCTCTCATTACTAGGTGAGAATCGAACAATCAGATTGAAATCTTATAGACCTTCATCATTGACGTTCAATAAGCTTGCATCTTAACTCAAGTTATAGTGATTTGACAATAATTTGCAAGGGTGAGGCTTTCTCGGCTCATAAGCTTGTCGTTTGCCCCAGATCGAAGTATTTCCACAGGGCTTGTTATGGCGGTTTCAAGGTGAAACAAGTCAGACCTTTGAGCTGCTCGTAAAATAAGTCTGACGACTGCTGTTCGCTGCTAGGAAACCGAAGGGCAGATTCATCTGGACGAGAGAAGCCCGATTCTAATCGAGAAGGTGCTGGAATTTCTGTACACGGGAGATTACACCCTCGAACGCCTTGCAACAACATCGATGCACCCTGGCACAGAGAGTGCTAAAAGACAAGAAATACATACAGGGTTCGAAAATGGGCTGGTGCTGGA
Organism: Penicillium samsonianum; assembly: GCF_028829775.1. NCBI lineage: Eukaryota > Fungi > Ascomycota > Eurotiomycetes > Eurotiales > Aspergillaceae > Penicillium > Penicillium samsonianum. The sequence goes on along the minus strand of NW_026643264.1, from coordinate 1,938,312 downwards.
CTCGTCATCAGAAGCATGCTGCATGCATAATTCTACGGCAGAAATGGAGAGACTGGTGGGTAGATCATCGGCAGAAAAGAAACCGGCTCCGATTGACGAAATCCCTGGGAAAGATCCATTCGAGCATGGTGTTGCGTTGGAGCCAGTCGGCGATATATTGGCTGACTTTCATCCATGCTACTTCCATGTGCGCATGTATGGCGAAGCGGATTACTTCATGATCAACGATTTAAAAGCCAAAGCAAAGGCGCACTTTCTTGCATGTTTCATGGATAATCCCAAAAGAAAACCCTTTGCGGATACTATCGAGGAACTCTATTCAACACAAGCCGACTATCGGCAGTTAAGGCAACTTGCCATCGAAACGATAGTTGACGACTTACCGAATCTTCGAAAAGGGTTGTTTCCGGTGATTGATTCCAGACTCATGAAGGCGGTTCCCGATTTTACTTACGATCTATGCCAAGCGACACTGGACAAGTATGTGGGTGTTCTGCCCACCACTCTGTTCTCTGTAGGTCCTGATTCAAGTTTCAGCTGGCGAGAGTAAATGTTTTAGGTTGGTCATATTAGGGTATTTCGAGAAATATGGCTCACTGTTTGCACTTTATACAGTATGTATGTATGTATGCTCAATTTGAGCATTTCAAGACGTTCGTGCGGCTCCTCTGTCAATCGGTATTATCCCCAAGACCGCCGATGGAGAATAACTAAGAACTTGTAACGGGTACAACATACCATTCACCGGGTGCCCGTCTCTCCGAATAGAGCCAGCCGCAACGAAGCGAAACATGACAAAAGCTATCATTGGCAAATATTGCGATGCTATGTTCAAAAGGCAGGGGAAATGTTCTGTGCTTTTAATGATGCGGAAAGCAAATTGGCGCATACTTGGACAAAGGAAATCGGTTCAGGAATATTGCGTGGACTGCTCAGCATAATCGGTACACCGTTGTTTGACTCTGCTGGGGATCATCACGGATTCTCGTACGAGGTAGGTCGAGCCGAGAGAAGAGAAGCTCCGAGATGTGGATGACATCAAGGACATTTTATTAACTAAGTAACTAACGATCTAGCAGTTGAATCTCACACTTCTTCCCGCAAACTTGAGCCTCTTCAGGATTACCTCAGGAGGATTATCCTGCCGGCTTCCAGGTATGTGATTTCCTTCTGCAGCAGTTGCCGTCTCCGCTTTATGTTATTATTCTCCCCGACGTAATGAGCCAGTCCCGGAATGGTGGCTTTATTAGCCTAGCCATTGGTCGCAACCGATGTCGGATTGGACGGGTGTATCCAGGAGAGAAAGTTCCACTTGTTCTTGGCATTTTCAATAATTGAAAAATTGGGCCTGGATTGGAGGTTGCCGCCGTTGCCGCCGCGTGAGGGTTCTCTCGGCTCCAAAGCCAGAAACCGGCGATAGAAGGTCTGTCTGGTTACTGCGCCGTTGAATCGTACGTGCACGAGCTCATTCTGCATCCAGGTGGGTAACTCAGGAACTTCGGTCAGAGAGTAATGGTTTTGGAACCTCTGAAGCTCACTAATAATCCGAGTCGTCTTTATGTGCTTGTCCAAGTTGATTACAACCATTTGGCCGTCGTCCATAAATAGGGTGTGGAGAGGCTGGTTACCATGGTCGACAAATGTTAGATCAGTCAGATAGGTGCCGACGAAATACAGACATGGTGGCACATTCTTCTGCAGATGCTGGCGTAGCACCGCGTAGTTCCGAGAAAAATCAACAATGCTGTAGAGATGCTCCAAGGTAGCCTTAGTTTTCTGGGACACGGCTCCCCACGTTCGTTTGAGTCGAGACATTATGGACGAGTTCAAGGAGCAGATAATTGCCATGAGTGTGGGATAGTTGTTCAGCTCCGGGCTCTTGTTGGCGATCTTGATCCAGTGCTTGATAGTGGCTGCCCGCCTCTTGGGCTCATCATAGTACAGAATGGAATCAGCCACTAAGTAAGCTAGGTCTGTCGACAGGGTGGACATGGCAAGAACGTTGACCCCCAGCGAGCCCGATTTTCGTGTCCACTATGTGTCGAGGAGCTCCTCAGGAAGGATGGAGCAGAAGATGCGAGATTCCTTGAGAGTCAGCTGCCGAGCCAACTCCAACGGGTCGAAGTCAAGGATAGAGATCGAGGTTTCGCCGGTTTTCCATTGCTTCAACAATCTAAGCTCTGTATTTCTAAGTATGGGAGGAAGAGCGATGTCAGAATGAACGTATTGGGCGATGGTCGTGTTGCTCTTGTCTATAGAGGGCACCAGACAACGCGCGATCGGGCCGCGGACAGCGGATACCTTGTCTGTCAAGTCCAGGAGACGTTTGCCAGGAGTTGGAAGGTCTGTCATCAGCCTCATCTTCGCAAAGTTCACGATGGAATCCAAGGCTATTTTTTCCCGGTCATGCCGCCAGTGCGACTCGAGCCAGCCCTTGAACACATTGCAGACAAGCAACCAAACCGTCCCCGAGGCATGGGGTGTATCCCTGACGTACTCGAACCGTTCAGCGAGGGCCTCAGAAAACTCCAAAGGAATGGCAAAAGGGCAGAAACTGAAGTAGAAAGTTGAAACAAACATTGGGTCTGGAATGGATTGGTGAGTGGTAAGCTTCTCGATCAACGCTCGAAGACTGCTGCCCACCACCTGGCCCTCTTTGTAGGCCAACTAGTGCGCGTACGTCTTCCCCAGAACTGCGTACTGGACACTGCTGGTTGTCAACATATGCCAAGGCTTTCCGATTCCGCGATGACGACCTATGCGTCCGTGGTGAACGGGAAAGCGTTCACCACGCGTTGTTAGATTACCCAAATTGAGGAAATAAGGAAGGAACTCCGAAGTAAGGTTGGTGACGCGTTCAACAGCATCTCGATTCTGTTGGGGAGGACCAGGGGAAGAAGGAAGAGGTAAGATTGACAGCACTTCACGGACCAAGACAGTGGAGGCTGTCTTGGACTTCGCTGAAGCATCGCAACGGTTTCAAAGCCGCGCGCCATGAGGGCAGCATGAATGCAACGACGGCACAGAGGCCACGCAGGCCTCGGCGAGGCTCTAAGTTCGCTAAGGAAGTGGTACACGATACATGTACGTATAGAGATATATATAGTTGTGGTAACTAGCCTGTACAGTATATCGTTTCGACAGTTGGATTCTAAACCACAACCCACTAGGCTGGGTGCGGATTCGTATTTTGGTCTAGTGGTCAAAGCAACTTTGACGAGGGGTCAGGGTAAATGATTTACACACACACACATACTGCAATTTAGATAGTTGGTCAAAAACTACTAAAATTGAAGCGCGATCGGAGCTAAAAAAAGTCAGGTTGTGAAAAACACCTAGAGTAGTCAGGGTGTCCCCACTTTTAAGTCCCCATAGCGAAGGGAAAATGTCGAATACTAAGATCAGAAAATCATGTGACAACTGGTACCAAGCATACCATACAAAAGTGCATAATACAGTTAGTCATCGATATCCGCACAGATTGTTGAAAGAGCGGATTTTGTCATTTTTAGTTAGACAGAGATCCCAATATATCTGTTTTTGACCATACGTTGTCGTACCGCCAGATTTCTATCAGAAAACCATAACCTGGAGTCAGCCTGACTCCTCCCCCACGTGGGATAGGGAAATTATAAGCCAACGAGATTTCACCATCCGGACCCTACCCATGAACTAGGGTTTTAAGTTTTCTGACACCGCCATCGGGCAGTTTCCTTCCTTGAACGAGATGCCAGGGCCTGCACTGCAATACCCGGAGTTCTTAAAATCTGGCCTTTGAGGAATACCGAGAAATACTCAACGGTCTTGGAATTGGTCTCATCAATTCTTCCTTTCCTTATAATTAATTTCAAGTTCGTGACAAAAACGAGAGCGTCGCTTCGGCGGCTCGCACAAACGCTTCAGCTCTTGATGAACAGTGATTGATAGACGCTACTTCTTCACCCTCCATCCAAACAGAGATATCGTGCAAACTATTCTCGGTTTCTTTCACCCGAAAGTCGGCCTTGCGTGTACCCATGATACGATCCATAGCATTCTAACTCTACATCATGCGCCGCGAAACGCTCAAGATAAGCTATCAACTCGATACGTTCCAAGAAGCGTTCACATGCATCCAGGTCGCCTCCACTTTCGACGAAAATTGCCCCAATAGTGCTCTCAATAAGGTCTGAGTAGAACTTAGATGCTCTTAGCTGGGCAAGCGTGGCCTAAGGATATGAGCGCCCACTTTTTAGGGGTTTCTTAATTGTATCTCCAAGCATGCGATGTATGTTGCTGCACGATGTCTGCATCTTAACAACATCTGAAGCGTTATGTCGCATGAACATCCATAATGCGGTATTTCTTGGTTGAACGGTCGTCCTAAAATTGCCTACCGTTATCTCCTACCCGTAGTAACATGTCTCGGTGAAGTCGGCATTTACTAAAGCGGCTCGAATTTCAGTCATTCGTCCTTCCGCAAGCTTTAGAACCTAAGCGTGCAGTCTTCTTACAACGAGAAAGTCCAAAACCGCATCTCCCAGGAATTCAAGCCGTTAGTAAGACCTAGTTGTTTGGTCTCTTTGCTATAATAGGTGTGTGAGCGCCTCCCAGATTAGAGCCCGGTTCTTAAACTTGAAGCCAAGAAGTTTGTCAAGTTTGATTTCCAAATAGACCGGGAATTGGCAGGTTTTCTTTAGTGGTTCTTAGGGTATTAGCGTGAAGTCGGAAATCTCCGGTAGAAAAATACCGACAAGCTTTCGGGAGAGTGAAATTCTACCATATTTATAGGCAGCGGCTACGAGAGCTTCTACTATATCAGCATATACTTTTCTCGGAATCCCTTTGTCTACAGAATCTCTATCATTCTGCTAAAAGATTGGATGTTTTCGCGTGATAAAATCAGCGTAGATAAATTGTTCTAAGTGAGCTCTCACGGCCGCGTGCGTCAGTCTCTCGTTTGAGATCAGCAAATCCTTCATCTTTGATAGGTAGCCTTCATACCATCGAGGATAAGTATGAAAGATATACGTAGAGACCAAGAACTTGATCAGAGAGTCACCCAAAAATTCTAGTCGCTAGTAATTTACTAGCCATTGAGAAGAAGGAGATGTGATTGCCTCCGCTAGAGAACTCAATCCGATTTTAGGAACACCTCCAAAACTTTCAACGCGTATAGACTACGCCATCAGATGCTAATAGTAATTGTATGATTGGCGGAATCAGGAGGTTGGTCCGACCCAGTTCCTAAGGCAGGAAGTCAATAGTGAATTCAGTGGCAGCTATATAGGCTGTTTTAGTGAAAGTTTGTATGGAGATTTGATCGGCCAATATTGCTTGCTGTATGAGGTTCCGCCGTTTTTCAAACGGTCGACATTCGATTGTAAATCCACTTGTATCTGGGTTTCGAATCCACCTCACAAAGATGTGGGGAGTGAAATGAAACTTAGGGCTTTGGATGAAGCCCCTAGGGGAAAGAAGAGGCATACGAGTTTGCTCACTCCGAATAGCAAGGGATCCTCGATTGATATCAAGCTAGTCTTCTAGCTCTTCTAAGGGGAGGTCCGGAGTAAAGAATGGAAGAAACCCCGAATAATCTTCTTGTGGGGATTTTCCGCGAGTCGAATGGAATAATAAGGTCGTTATCTCCCGTATGACGGACCTTAAAAAAGGTGATAGCGCTGTTTCAAGGTTGAAGGGCTGCAATGTTACCGTAAAAGTTGTTTGGTTATCCTAATATAAGTCCACATTCGTATCAATTGGTAGCTTTACTGGTGTAAAAAGAGCCATTGTAAGATCTGATTGTACTTCTCTATTCTTAGAAACCTCGATGCGATATCTGTATATTGTTCGTTCGGTCTAATGGCCTGGAATGTCTTTCTAGAAGCTGATAAAATTCTCCACTAAGGGCAGTTCGGCAGCCACTATTTTTTGTTGACTTATCTCAGCCTATGAATTATCCTGGAACAAAGGAAGGAAATGGTCATTGATGAGATTTTGGCGATGTAAAGTATGAATGGCCTGAAAAGCCGCATCCTGTCGTGCTGACTGCTTTGTGGCCTACTAATGGCGCCCTTTCGCTACTCGTAACGAACTATTAACACCACTCCTCAGATAGACTGTAGATCGAAAGTGATTTTCTTCGTTACTCTTATATGAGAAAGAAGGAGAGGTTTGGCCTAGTGTCTCACTTTACAGAGTTGTGTAGAAATGGGATATGGCATTCTCTGCTGTTAGTAGTGCCCTGAGCACGGAATTATCTTCCGTTAGCCATAGGGACAGAGATTATCGTAGAGAAGACAAACCCTATGTCTAGAGATAACAGGAGAACTATGTTTTCAAATTCTCTATCGTCTATCTCCACTACTTGACGATGTCGATGATTAGGGCTCCGAAAGGAATATGATCATTCATGAATATTCATGAATATTTGCGAATATGAATAATATGAATTGCATAATATGAATATGAATAAGAGGCATATTCATATTGCATTATTCATGAATATTCATGAATGATCATATTTATTCATATACTGAGAGAGCATACATTACCGTTCATGCTGTTACGTCTCAATACAGCAACCCCATTACATGTGCCTAAGACTCTTGTCGCAAATGCGTTCACCATCTTTAAGACGTTATATTCCCATAAATCTTGATATTATCACAATCACTTTTTTGGAACGCTATTTTTGGTACTGTCCCTTAAGTAGCATAAGCCATCGCATAGTCTCCGCATTTAGACAGTGTCTTCTGAGTCCCAATACATCTCTGGCATTGCTGAACTCGCGTTCAATCCCTACCTCCGCTGATGGAATTGGCAGGTAATCTCGAGCTGCCTTTGCCATGAGTGGAAAGCTAAATACATTCGCCTTCCACCATTTGAGAACCCATTCCTCGTCTGCATCATCAATCATATGGTGGGACCAACTCACGGGTGGCGCGTCTAGATATCTATCAATGTCTGAAAGAAGCGTCCGCTGCGATGGCTGTACTTTTCGCAGCGTCCTCCACATAGTCTCGGACATTCCCGGCGGGCGATCCACTATACACGACATGGACAACTCGTGCGGATACTCCCTCTTTAAGAACTCCCGCACTTGAGAGATGATCAGTCCCGCATCTTGCTCGCTCATCTGCGATCCGATCAAAGACGATTTAATACGCGGGTCCAGGACGGACGCCACGTAGTAAAGAAGATTGGTGTCCATCTTCCTTGCAAATTTGTTCATCTTTTGGATTCCTCGTTCCACCGCATCCCGGATCTCGGTATCAACATCTTCAAAATCACCTTCGGCCTTTTGAACCTCGTCAAGGAGGTCGTCTAGACTCCAATAGATGGGCAAACTCTCAACAATCGTCGGACAAGATTTTGATACCGAGTTGGTGTGATCCCAGAATGGCTTAAGAACCTTCGCTACTTGTTGAAGAATCGACCATTCGTTCTCGTTTATTTGAAGGGCGTGAACTTCTGGATGCATCCGGACAAACTGTCCAAGTTCTTTCTGTAGCCGAAGGGCGTCCGCTATCATGATATAGGTTGAGTTCCATCGAGTGTCAACATCGTAGCCGACTTGCTTGGATGGTGACACATCTTTCCAATTCTGGCGGCGCTGTGGACTGCGGGCAATCCATAGGGTCAGCAGCCGGATCTTCATGATTGCTCCTTTTGTGCTGTGGGCAGAGGTGAATGTTGGGCTACTTTGCGTGGCCATGTCGTCCAGTATAGCCTTCGCCTCTCGAGCTGAGCCGGCCCTCAGGGAAGCCAGTACGTCTCTGCAAATGAGATTGATGACGTGGGCAAGGCAAGGAATGAAGCTCTGCCGTCCACGAAACCGCATAAGAGGTCTGATGCGAAATTGGTCGTCTTTATCATCATAATTCTTGAGAAGCTCGGCATGAAGACTGTCGCAGAGAGTTCCATTGTTGGCAGCATTATCCCCCGTAATTGTGAGGAGCTTTGGCGCGACGTCTAGTTCCTCGAGCATTTTCATGACAATTTCTGCAAGATTCTCCCCAGAGTGCGGTTCACATATGTCAGTGAACTCCAGAAGCTCTTCTCGCTTCTCAAAGTCGGGTGAGATCCAATGACCAATGATGCCCATGATCGCTATCTGATTCTCTGATGTCCAAACATCAAGAGACAGCGCAAGCGTGCGACTATTAGTGGCTAATTCTTCTTTGACGCAAGTCCGGTTCTTGCAAAATTCCTCCCTGATCCTGTTGAAGAGAGTGTCGGCCGTCTTGATGGGTAATATAGCCCCAGTCGCTTCAAAAAGCGCCCTAAATGCCGGATGCTCCACTACCGTAAAGGGCTGTCTCGTTTGAACAACCCATTGTATCAGCATTTGTTCAAGGCCCGCCCTTTCTTTTGCAGGTGTCAAAAAATTGTCCAGGGTCGTTCCGATAGTTGAAGATGACGTGATGTCTGATCCAGAACTGATGCGGTGCTTGGCCTGGAGATGGGCTAACAAATTCGATGTGGAGCCATAGCGTGCCGAATCCCTGGACGACCAACTGCACTGCCTACAGACTAAGAGCCGATCCTTCTTTGGTGGCCCACCCTTTCGACGCCAGGTGTTGTCTAGCTCTGTGATCCAGAAATGCTCGAGGGTCCAGCTAGAGTATGACTTGGCTTTTCGTCTCTTGTAAGGCGGTGGGCTACTCTGACTGCTAGTCAATCCTGATAGCGCGGGATCTAGCGGAGCGGGCGAAGAGCTGGGAATGGGTAAGGACCGCATGGATGGCGACGTCTCTTCGCCTCCCGTAGACTCGCATGGTGCTGGCGAGCAGGGGCTCTCCATTTCACGGATATTTCCTTCCCATGGCTCAGGGAGCAGGGAGGGTGTGCCATTGTTCAGAGCATTGTAGTCGCGACGCGGAAGACCACGCGTCTTTCGCACAAATGGATTAGGTGAGGATGCCATTCTGTATTTGTCCAGTGTCAGTAGTCCAAGTGGTACCTGGGAGCGAGGCATGGCACACCTTTAGTATCACTCGACAATATTTGATAGCCTAGCGAGTCGGAAATGAAAGGTGAGTATGAAAAAATGATGTGGAAACTTCAGCTATGCTTTCGCCTGATGCAATCCCAGTAAGGTGGAAAGTTGATAGGTCTTTTCTTTACAAGCGGCGGTTTCTCACTCGCGACTCTCATGGTAAACAATCTGTAACTTGGATGAGAAGTGAGTTAAAGTGGCATGGTAAACGCGTTTTTACGTGCCAATAGTCATGCTTATATTAAATCTAAATTTTGGAGTAGATCGAGTGAGAACAAGAGAAGTTATGGTAGTCGATTTAACTGGAGCAGCAAAGATGTGGAAAGACGTCTTGTAGATATATATAATTTCGCTCAACTTTCTGTAGCAACCGTTGGTCACCAAAACTAGACACTTACACCTATAAGAAATCGCGAAAAATATTCACGCAGAACACATAGAGCTTACCAAGCCCTACAATATAGGGTATACACTTTAGAACATGGTTTGTATGGAAGATATTTCCTACTTATGCTTGACCGAGGCCGTGATGGCACTTGAGATACAAGTTGACGAGTGGAAACGTGTATTTCTGTAATACAAAAACCGGGGAAACGGAAGATTCATTAATGCGCGCAAAATGCATGATATGAATAATATGAATGCGAATATGAATAATGCGCTTATTCGTGTTGAGTATCGCGGTGGTCAAAGCTTATGGCAGGACTAGCGATCGACATTTAAATAGACGGGGTTCCCACTTTTGATAGTAACCTTAACAAGAACACTACAACTACCTATCTCAACAGGTTATGAGCCCGGGTGGCTTTACCTTTGGGCACGCAGGCATCTCAACACAAAAACCCTTTCCCTGCCATTACAGCTAAGCTTCTCTATCAGAAACTAACTCCATGAACTTCAGAAACTGACCATATATTCTCAGTAACTTGATGAACAATATGAAGTTCTATTGCTCAAAACCCTCTCGAAGCAATAAACTGGATGAACTTCCATTCACTGAAGACTTACAGACAGCATGCCATCATTGCTACTGTTACACTGTCACACTGGCACGGAGTATCGCAGGGTTGTCCCCATAGCCAGGACATGTCACCGTTTGCAGCAAGCCTCGGGAGTTTCTCCGTCAAATAGCCATAGACAGTATGCCATTATTGCTACGGTTACACTATGAAACTGGCATGAGGTACCGCAAATGTTACCTACTGCTGGGACATGTCACAATTCGCAGCAAACTCGGTAACTATCTTCTCAGAGTCAACAGCCACAAGGCCATTTCGGAAAATGCGGAAAACACTACAAAAGAGACACTCTTGGACGGACGAAGAGCTGAACATCCTCTCATACCTCCGATACACTCGCCATTGGCGCTTCAAGAAAATACAAACGTCCTACTTCCCATCACTTTCTCCGAACGCACTCTTGGGAGCCTACTGGCGCCTGCCCACTGAAGACCGCATACGCCGAGCATCGAGGATCACCAGCCCAATCATCGCTCCTCGCAACACTGGAGAAGACCTCCCAGGTTCCCCCCAAGCTCAACCCACGTGTTCCAGTATCGCACAGGGGACAAGTCGCTATCGCACTCTCGCTCAGTCAGAAAACAACATTGAGACTTTGGCCTTCACCCCACCAAGCCCTGCGGGTGGAGGGGATCCATTCATTTCCGACAACAGCAATTCGAGTCGTTACAAACTCAGGCCAAACAGAGCCTCAATCTTCCCTCCAAGGAAGCCGGAATATCTAGTTGACCGACGTCGTTTCCCCCACTTCTTTAGATCGTACAAGTACTCTCTCAATCTACAAGGAGTCCCAGACAGCGACTATACTCCTCCATCTCGGATGCCTACGCCAAGTTCATCAGATCGAAGCGTTTCCATTGTCTCAAGTCTTCCCAGTGCCGCGTCAAGCCTTGAACTCTTTGGCTTGGAGGTGCGCTCTCCTCAGTCATCAAATAGTGAATCGATTACCTCTGATCGGCCCAACGACGTATCTAGCCCTGAATTCTTCAGCTCTGAGGAGCATCCTTTGCCGACATGACTGAAATCACAAAGTTTGAGCAATTCGGAATCAATACGTTTTATAACGGAATCCCAACATTAGATAATGCCAGCGACTGGTTTCGGTGGAATCAGAAGGTCAACGAGTTCATTCGGATATCTGCGGTTGCCGACGATGGAGCGACTCCACCGATAGAAGAAGAAGAAGCACGGCAATGGATTCACCGCCAAAAGTTCTATTCTGCGATGATCACGGCAAAGCTGACACACAATGCGGCGCAAAGGATCAATGCCTTTGAGATTCCTCGAGTTCAAGTACTGCTTAAGGCAGTCAAGGACAACTTCAAACCAGAAGGCTCAGGCACGTATGTTAACCTCCAACGGCGATACATGGCCCTTACAAGAGACAAGTGTGGGAGCACTCAAGCCCTCGGGGCAGAGATCAGGAAGATCCATGCTGAAAAACTCCTCCTTGACCCTGATTGCGTAACCTCCGAAATTGAGCGAACATTTTTCTTCGTGCATGCACTCGGTCCGGAGTACGAGAGCTTCCGCGATCATATCTTCCGACAAATGGACCTTGTCAATGAAATAGACGCAAATGGGAACGTCACCAAAGCGGCGCCCACGTTCGACTATATCGAGAATAAGGCAATTGAGGAAGAGCATAGGAAGGGACAATTGGGTAAACAAGCAATGGAGACGCAAGCACTTCCTGCTCTTGCTCTAGTCCGTGGGCCAGGTGACAAGAAGCTCATCCCGTCGTTGGACGGAACTACTTGTCGAATCGAGATCGATAACGTCCCATATTGCTCCTTCTGCCGAAAACCTTATCACGTTGACTCCGAATGTTTCACCAAGAATCCGAAACTGAAACAGAAAGACGGAGATAGACCGAAGCCAAAGCCAGGCAGAATGCATACGAGCACACGCAAACAGTTGAAGAAGCGGCCTTCGACGGATGACGAGGATGACGATGCGGGTGGTCCAAAGGATCCGAAGAAACCAACTTTCATGGCGACAAAAGTCTCCGAGAAAGATGTCAACGAAGCATTTGGAAACGATATCGAGGGCAATTTCGCCCTATTTGACCGTATTCCCATAATGATGGCGATAAAGACCTTCTCTATTCGCGACGCGTGGATTGTAGATAGTGGATGCGCTCAGCACGTCTGCAATAGTGCCTCGAGATTTGTCCAAATGTCCAAGTACCATGGCCCCTCACTAAGAGGTGTTGACACCTCAACGGCTCCCTCGGGAGTGGGGACAGTGAATATCCTGTGCAATGTACGCGGCAGAAAAAAATGGCTTGTGCTTGATAACGTCCTCTATGTTCCATCTGCACACGCCAATCTCATATCGGTGCTCCAGCTTCTCAAACGAGGGGCAAAAGTCGAATTCTCAAGCCGGGATGCTATCCTTCGCAACAAGTCAAATGGAAAGAATATGTTTACTGCCAGCGAATATCATGGAGTCTACGCACTCGATCTGTGGGCAAGTCTGACTTTCCCCTCTTATCATGTTAGCCCGCAAATGTCTCTGTGGCATAATCGGCTTGCTCATATGAGTGATGCAAATCTTCGGCGACTCCAAAAGCAGGCTCATGGTGTTCGGGACATGGAGCGACGTCATCCATGCAATTCGTGTCTGCAGGGGCGAATGATCGAAAAACCCCACCGCAGATCAGGAAGTAGCAGGAGAGGAGAATACGCAATGGAGCTCCTCCATATTGACGTCGCAGGGCCATTTGACGAGGGCCTTGACGGCAGTCGTTATTGGCTCACCATCGTTGACGACTTCACGGGCTGGATCGAGATTATCCCTATACCACGAAGACAAGAGTTCGTCATAGAATCACTACGGTTCTTCCTCGACCACAACGAGCGCCCCGAGCGAAAATGCAGACGAATACGTCTCGACCGGATATCTGAACAAATGGGAGACGAGATGAAGTTCATATTGTTCTCGCGCGCAATCCAAGCGGAGGTGACAGGAGTGGATCAACACCAGCAGAATGGGGTTGCCGAAAGAGCCCATAAGACAATTTATGATCGGGTTGGGCCTACCCTAGCACATGCGAGGTTGCCGTCTAAATTCTGGCCGGAAATCGCTCGAACCGCAGCTTTCCTCTCCAACCGATCGCCGTCATCGAAGCTCAACATGACTCCGTACCAAGCGTGGTATGGTGACAAACCTGACCTATCACGACTGAGAGTGATCGGATCCAAAGGGGAATACTTGATCCCGCCAAAGCAAAGAAAGAAGCTTACGGATCCGCGAACAAGGCCATGCATCCTGCTAGGCTATGAGGGAAACACCAACTACCGTATCCTTCTGGGAGACGGAAGAATTGTTGGGACTCCAAACGCTGAGTTTCACGAAGTCCTCACAGCTCCCTCCACACAGACTATAGAAGATGTGGGAGCCAGACAAGACGGCTTACCTGAGGCAACGGCTGCTGCCGCAGGGGGGAGTGAGACGGTGGGACTAATAAACCAACCGTCGGTAGGTGTGCGGCAAGCATCCGTGCCTGCTTCGGGGCACCGATTGTCGATTGATCCCCGGGAGCAGCCCCTACCTAAGCCGAGAAACGATATCTCGCACATACTGCCTCGGAGTGACGATGACTCCAGAGTGCTTACCCAGCCGAGTGACGATAACTCGCAAACCCAAGCGTCGTCCCAATCGAGTGACGATGACTCGCAGCCAGCTGTTGCTGTACAGGGAGATAGGACCTTGTCGCCCACGCGCATTGACGATACCCTCGGACCTCTATCGCCTGCTTATCAGGATTCTGTCCTTGGGATTGACTCACCACGCGGTGGCGACCAGCAACAAGGCGACGCTCAGCAAGGGCTAAATTCAGGAGAATGGCAACGATATCCAGAACTCCAACTTGACAGCCCAGTCCATGATGTGCAGCAAGGAGCACTTGATCACCACCCTGAACTAAAGATTCGCGCTCCACAAGCCACACTAGACACGTCTGATGAGAGCGAAGAAGAACTTGCACTAATGAATATACCCGAAGAGAACGTCATCTCAACATTCTTGACGGTAGCTGCAGAGGAAACAGAACCCTTCGAGCCAAAGAACCTGCATCAGGCGAAGAACGACACAAGCTGGCTCGAATGGGAAAGAGCAATGCTTGAAGAAGTGAACTCACTCAAGCAAAACAAAACATGGGAGCTTGTTGATCCCCCCAAAGACCGGCGAGTTCTCAGTGGAAAATGGGTGTTCAAACTCAAACGAGGACCTCATGGCGAAGTACTCCGCCATAAGAGCAGATGGGTGGTGAGGGGCTTCACACAAGAAGACGGTATCGACTATGATGAAACCTTTGCCTCGGTTGTCAAGCCAATGAGCTACAAGGCCCTCTTCGCAATCGGAGCGGCCCTGGACCTGGAGATCGAGCAAATGGATGTCAAAACCGCATTCTTGTACGGGCACATAGACCACGAGATCTATGTCGAACAGCCCCATCACATGACGGACGGCACCCCAAGGGTCTGCAAGCTTCGAAAGGCACTCTATGGATTAAAGCAGGCTCCTCGCATCTGGTACCAGACCCTCACGAACTTCCTACGCAATCTTGGCTTCGAGCCAATCACCGCCGATCTTGGTATCTTCGTTCGGAGCAATATGTACATCGCGGTGTATGTTGATGATCTCCTGATCGTGGGTCCGAGTATCGCAGAGATCAAGAAGATCAAGCGGAGCCTAAGGAACCGTTTTCAGATGACAGATCTGGGCCCATGCAGCTACTACCTTGGGATATCCATCCAGCGAGACCGCCAAAACAGGAAACTGTTCCTAAGTCAAGAAGCATACATTGACAAGGTTGCTCATCAATTTGATATTGGCAACTGCGCTCCCATCGGTACGCCGATAGAAACCTCACCTCTTCCAGAGAACAGTCCAGACTACACGTGCCCTCCAGACCAGAGGACCTCTTACCAACGCATGGTCGGATCTCTGATGTACATTATGCTTGGAACCAGGGGGGACATCGCGTACGCAGTCTCTGTGGCGAGTAGATCTCTGGCAAATCCTGGGCCCCAGCACATAAAGCTCGCTCAACGCATCCTGCGGTACCTCAAAGGAACAAAGAGCCTCAGACTCGCGTACAAGGGTCAGCCTCAGAAACTGAAAGGCTTCACAGATGCAGATTGGGGAGGATGTCGTGACACGAGACGATCAACAGCTGGGTATCTCTTCAACATTGGAAGTGGGGCCATCAGTTGGCAATCGAAACGCCAGGGCGTCGTTGCCCTCTCAACCTGCGAAGCCGAATTTCTAGGGCAGACACAAGCCACCAAAGAAGCAGTCTGGTTGAGAAGGCTTCTCAACGAATTGAATATGAACCAAGGATTAAACGCCACGATCATCTGCGGGGATAACCAAGGAGCCATTGCTCTCTCCTCGAACCCACAATACCACTCCCGCACAAAACATATGGAAATCCAACGCAAGTGGCAGGGAGAGGTCCAAGACAACGGAACAGTGAAGCTCAAATATATCCCAACCATAGAACAAATTGCTGATGGGTTCACCAAACCCCTTGCTCGGGAAAGATTTGAGTGGTTTCGGAAAGGGCTTGGCGTTGAATAATTGCTACACCTTATTTGTATTGAACAAGACTAAGGCACAGGGTACCCTTTCCTTCCTTTCTTCTCAAATGAAGTTTTTGAAGGTTTTAATGGGGCCCGTCACCACCGCGATCACATAGTCACTGACACCATTGGTGATGGTGGCCATCGAGTGGGAGTGTTGAGTATCGCGGTGGTCAAAGCTTATGGCAGGACTAGCGATCGACATTTAAATAGACGGGGTTCCCACTTTTGATAGTAACCTTAACAAGAACACTACAACTACCTATCTCAACAATTCGCGCGAATACGATATTCATTTATTCATATTCGCGGGGTGCGAATATGAATATGCCCTATATTCGCATTCATTTATTCCTTTCGGAGCCCTACTCCTGAGCTCTGTCTCAACTGGGATCCTCAGTCATGCCATACTCCCCAGATATCCTTGAGATCTCTCTTTTTCATCAGGAAACACATCTGTCTCAGGTCTCTATAGAGGCCAATGATCAATGTAGTTCCCTGATATATTTCCTTCATGGCGCCGGACAGATCCGTCACATGCTCGTTCTGGGCTGGGGCGGTGAATGCACAGCCACGATGGATATTACGCCACACCTTCGCCGCGAGATTCGAAGGTCGAATAAAGAAATTAAAGCCTTGGGCATATTTCATGAAGACTTACGGTGTGAAAATGTCCTTTGGAACAAGGAGCTCGGTCGTGCATTGATTATCGACTTCCATCGCTCTACTCTGAAGTGTCGCCCATCTTCGCAGCCAGCTCGGTCAGCAAAACGGCGACCTTGTCGTGTAGAGACAGATGATGCAAAACGTGTTCGTGTATCGTGAAATAACATTGTATTTGCATCTGGTGATATTCACGAGGCTCAAATCTTATTTCTACGTCCATACGGAATACTGCTACCGTAAAAATCCTAGGGTAGTTAATGTGTCCAGATGTTTACCAGCCGGCTTACTCACCCCTTGGTTCGAGTCATTCATGCCTCTGGCACCAAAGGCACCAACACACTTTGGCCTTTTTGATGTGCTGACGTTCAGAGCCTATATAAAGCGGACCGAAGAGAGCGAGAGCCGCAGTCCCAATATCCAATACTGGTACCATGGTGAATTAATGGCCCAGATGATGATCTTGAGCTGGTCTGGAACGCGGCTTCAGCATGTCATCAACGATGAGAATTATAGCTTCTTTCACCAAGAGCGCAACAAAGCTCTGGCCATGTTCCGATCGCACGGCGTTATCCACAGCGACGACGAGTGGCGCAATATGCTGTGGATGACCTGGGTGACCGTTTGCTTGTCATTGACTTGGAGGACGTGAGATGGTTGAAGCGCCCTCGGACTTTTGAACCAACCTCTGGCAATACTCCGCATGGCCATCACGTCGGGGCAGGTAGAAGCAGACAAAGGCTCCTATCCAGCTCAACTGCTGTCTGTACATGACGGCCCCGAGACCCATGGACCACTGCGTTAGTTGACGTTTACGTCTGCACCTTCAGATCACATCATGTGCTCGTGATGTCTGGGGGAGGGAAGTACAGCGTCGATGAAGCTGGCGTGTTCGTTTCGCCAGGAGATTCACAGATCATGATCGAAAAAGGAAATCAAAGTCCTGGGAATCATCTAAGAAGACCTTCGGCGTGTCAATGTCAGAAGAGCTCGGGCAGGCATTAAATTATCGACTTCATCACCGCTCTAGATTGAAATGTCGGCTAGCTCCAAAGCAATCATGAGCAAAGAGACAACTGTTGTAAGCAGAGGAAGAAAGATATAAAGTGTTTACGAGAGAAGCGGTGTTTTTGTATTTCAATACCGATTGCATACTGCATGATAATGAAGCATTTCTACCACTAGCACTGCGCACTTTCAAACCCTTTGCCAGAACAGACACGTCTTTCACAATGCCATCTCCCTGGCCCACGTCAGCATCCGGGGAGCTGTAGTCCTTAGCAAATCGCCCCTTTGGCCCTCCATTCCCTTCGCCCTCTCTTTCTCATATTTAACATTCGCTTTCTTGTACCCAAGAACCCTCTCTCTTCAGTTGACTCCCTGCCTCCTTTGCTCTCGCCGCCCAGTCTTGCACGCCATTAACAGCATCAATAGGTGAGTTCTTCCGCTCCAACAGGAACGACAAAACCTCAGCTGGACTGAAATTGTGCTCTGGCACCTTAGCAGCAAAGTCTTTAGCAAGACCCTCAATCATCTCATCATCGAATTCCTCCTTGGATTGCTGGTGGTCGGCCGTCTGCTTGAAGACAGTGTGAAAGAGTTGAGTGGAAATATTCTCATCCGCAAGCTTGAAATGCACTTTCTTGTCAATGCGCCCAGGCCGAATAAGTGCTTTGTCCAGATGTTCAATGTGATTTGTCGTCATGACAAGCACCCGACCTTCTTGAGATGACACGCCATCGAGAACGTTAAGGAGGCCGGACAAAGTAACTCCAGAGCTTGAATTGTTCTCTCGGTCTGCATTGGCGTCGTCCCTACGCCCTAATCCAGCGGCGTCCACGTCCTCCAGGAGAATGACACAGTGCGGCGGAAGCTCAGAAAATAGCTTCATCAATTTGCTGTCGGAGGTACCTGATAATTGAAGGGTATAGATATCCAGATCAAATTGCCCTGCGATTGAGAGACTGAAACTCGATTTACCAGTCCCAGGAGGTCCAAACAGGAGATAGCCTCTTTGATAAGGAATTCCGCGTGCGGCATACCACCTCTGCGTGGGCTCATCCAGAAACTCCTCCATGTCTCTCAACAGGTCATCCTTTACCTGCTTGTCCATGATGACCGTAGAGATGGGTCGAATCGGTCTCAGTCGAGCCTTCTTCCACTCTCCTTCGTGGTGTTCAAAGACAGACACTTTTCTCTGAATGTCATTGAGATATTTCTTTCGACATTCTTCAACGAGCTCTTTGAGAATATTTGGGGAAAGGCCAATGGAGGAGATGTAGATATCTTCTCGATGTTCCTTGACTGCGCAGTGAAGGATGAGCAGATGTCCCTTATACCAGAAAGGGAAAGACCCGTCCCAAGGAGAAAAGGTTAATGGCTTTTTCTTTGCTTGATATTGGATGCTTGTTCGCTGTGGAGATCTCACACGAGCAATCAATGAGTGAGCATTGCGGACAAAGGGTTGGTGAGCTATCCAATCGACGAGCATGTCGTACGCTTCGTCATAATACGAGACGTGAATTGTCGAAGCTGCAGACTGTCAGCCCTATCCTATCTCGTCGGGAGAATTACGAACTGAAGTAGCTTCTCACTAGCTCCCAAACATAGCGGACTGCGTAGCGGGTGAAGAGGACAAACATTCCGAAGGTGCAGAGAAGTCGAGTGTAGCTGTCGAGGTTACCAGCAAGCAGCTGCTGTGCTGAGGCAGAGACCCCCCCGAGACCAGGAAAGAAGACATCCAGAAGAGATATCTGGGGAGGACTGTGGAGGTTACTGCCTCCGGTGACGATGTTCATTGTAGACAATAGTACAGAGGTAACTTGAAAAATATGAGTAGATGGGCTTTGAATAACTAAGGCACGTTTGCTCGACGGTCGTGCTCCTTTATATATCTAGGACATGGGGTTGGAAAACCAGCAAAAGCAAGCACCCCCTCATTCAGGCCTTGCATACCGCGTTTTCAATTTACTCCATATGGAGATCTCAGACCGGAGCGGACTAGTATAACCTCTCAGATTGTTCTATTCGTCAATGTTTGACGCCGGGTTGCGTCAGATTATGCTACTTGCATATATATCACTGTGTCTGAGTAGAAAATGAAAAGCGGCATCTTCTTGAGAGTTATCAGATAATGAGTTGCATCCTGATTTGCTTTGTCAATAGTTAGTTCACATCTACTAAAGCCGCTATACCTGATTGGGAGGATAGTAGGCGGAGTCCGTAATCAGTGTATCATCATCCGCACTCTCTCATAAGTGTATTACCCTCGAATTTTTAATGGTATTTAGTTCTCGCCTTTTCTTTCTTTCAAAATTTTAATTATAATTGACTTTGTATCCGTCAAGCGATACTTATCAAACTCAACTGTTAAAAACCCTATACAAGGCAAGCCCGTTCGACCAATCGAATATCGATCAAGGCCAATACCAACCAGATTTCATGCATGGCAGAAGAGAACAATGAGTAGGAAACAGATAGAAAACAAGTTATTTGAGTCACTATCTTTATTTAAATGATAACTGGTGCCACGGATTATATTTAATGATCTTCGTGAACTTGAAATCAAAAGAATGGACCTTGACTTAATATTCCAACTGGTTGCGTCAACAACAGCAACGTTTTGCTCTTGCTCAAGTCTTGCATTCTGGCTCCTATACACTAAGGCTTTAAGCCAGACGGAGCGGAGCAAAAATCCACTCATTTATAGCCAGATTATAATAGGCGGCATCATCATTCTGGGCTCAATTGCATCCATGATACTCACATTGAAAACGACCGCCTCTGATAATGGTACGCAGATCAATGTGTTCAGCCATATAGAATAATTCTAACCCGATACCAGATCTGTCACGTTCGATGTCGCCTATGGAAATCGGCATTGTTTTACTTTTGCTCGTTTTGAACGAAGTAAGTGCAGTGAGTAAGAGCGAGGGCGACACTAATATTTCTTTATAGTATCTGTGTATTTCAACTTTGCAGTCACATTTGACTCACATGATTGCCGGCTTTTTTTTCGTCAGTGCAATTGTCGTTTTGTCTTTGACCATTTATCAGTCGGCAAGTTTGAATTTGTCGCTACATGAGATGTTTCTCGTTAACAAAAACCATACAGCAGCATCGCAATATTTTGCTTGCGTTATTCACGTTTATGATTTTGGCCGGTCAAGGCTTTATTCATGCTCAATTCATTAGATTTTGGTTTATATGCATGAAGCCCATGTCTGTAGCAACCACTACGTTCGATTTGTTTTGGCGACATCCAGGCCCCAAGGCCCCCAAGCACCAGAAAGCTCTCTGGGTGGCATCAATTGGGTCAATTGTGTTTTCCCTTTATTCCCTAGGCACAACAATCCTTGTGTGTATAAGACCATGTCTGTGGGTCCAATTCACGACGGTATGTACCTTGACCAGAACAATACCTCAATCACTAATTTGCTTCATAGCTCCAAGTTGCTATACTCAGCCTGAGGAAGGTTGTGATTTCGATATGTGTTTTCTGAGTTCAAGGAAGGATTTTACTATAACTCTTTTTGTGTTTCTGGGCAGAGCTCGATAATGGGTCCAGTCAATCTATATTTGTAAAACGAAATATTTAACTATGCGGAACGATTCATTAAGCTTAAAGAATATCGATATGTCATTTTTTCATTAGTGGAATGTGTCCTTTGTTGAGACGATTTCAACATCTAAAAGCTCAAAATCGCAGTAGACGGAGACTTCGGATAGGCTAACGATCTACCATTACCCTCCAGTTTGTGCTGCTTTCTCTTTTCTGCTTCCCCTTCGCTCTAATTCCACCATATTTACTATTTTTGTATTGTCGCTTGATATCCCAATCCAATGCACGGGCTAAAAGGAAGGAATTCGTAGGTTTGAAGATCCTCGATGGAAAAAACCAACGAATGACCATTAATGGTAGATTATTTATTCCAGTATTACTATCAATTTATTGATACTAGTTGTTTTTTGCGTACTGATGATCTTTTCATGAGGCATGACAGTCTCGATGATTAATAATTAAAAAATGCGGGCGATGCTGGCAAGCCCCTTCTCCTTCTTTTATTATGTGGTTTTTATCTTTAAACCCCATGGCTAATGGCTCGGATTTTGACTTCGATGGTATTGGAACGGCGACCCAGCCCCTCAAAAATATTTTATTTTCTAAGTCCTCAAGGAGCAACCGTTAACCGAAAATTGCATCACTGTTGCTACCACTTTTTGCTGCCCGATGGATACGGACTCTATCCCGAAGTGGGGCAACTCATCAGTCCCCTGGTGACTTCAACCTCAACCCCTCCGCGAGTCGTTACCCACGGAGATCATTTTTTTTGTGCTTTCACCAAAAAACCTCCACCATTTGTCCAGCGCAATCCATTGTCGGCTAAGCAAATTCCATCTTCCCTTCACTTTCTGTTCGACTAAGCCCCGTTACGACAGTCCCTTTCCTCTAAGTCGGTTTGGTAAGTACAGCCGCTGCCATCCTCCGGAAAATAAATGCTAGTTTTCATGCTAATCATCTCAAAGTGCACAGTGAGAACAAATCCTTCTTGCAGTTCGAGACCAACGTGCGAACATCGTGATGCCGAACGAGGTTTGCCGTCAATACCCAAACTCCTTCGGCTACATGCTAACCCAAAATAAGGCACCTGTGGGAACTGAGGCAATAGAAGGAAAGATCTACGACATACGTGGAGTCATACTCTTCCGATCAGCACATTACGAGAGGGAAATCACAGGGAAGGGCGAGTCAATCATGGTTTATGATCCAAAAGCGGATATGGACTCTCCACCACACTGGGAGAACGAAGATCCATCGAAGGAAGAAACCGGTCCAGTTCCAGAGGGATTCGAGATTCGCGTGATCGGAGCAGTTGTAGTTGTCAAACGCGTATAGCCTCCAGCTCATGGATAAGCTGGAGACCGTCTTTATGACCGACCAAAAGGGTGATTGATATATCTTGGCTTCGATTCTTCGGCACAAGAGCATTCAAACAGTCAGAGGTTTCTGTCCCTCCGACAGTGCGCTCCCACTTCCATTGGTGACTGCTTTGAAGCGCGCCGAATAGCCTATCTCCTAATATCGGCAGATTGGAGATAGGTGCGGAAGAGCATCGGTAGTCGATTTCTGTTCATTGTCAACAGCGTATCTTTATTGTGCATCCAGAATATTGAGACTTCTTACGCCTATTCTGCTGTATCTTCGTTGAATTATCTTTTGGAGAGTGTTGTGTCTCGCGCGACTCGGCCGCCAAAATCTCCCTTGGCCCACTATCATCGGTTGCTTCAAATTCAGTTGAATATAATGACGTTCCTGCTATGCGTCTCCGCTTTAAGGGTGATTGTAGTTCAGCGGTGGGTTTGGAAACTTTCTCAACGAATGTTTTCAGTGATTCGGAGGCCTTCGTAGGTCCCTCTGCTGCAAGAGATAGCGCAATCTCGAGTATTTGTGGCGGAATTCGGTTGATTCGTTCACCTTCGAGGTCCTGAATGAGAAAATTAAAGGTCTTGTCGGTCATGCCGCCTGAAGCTTTCCAGACAGATGGCTGAAGCGCCATCGCCCACATGAGGATAACATGAGCATGCTGAGATCTTAGTATCTCGCACCTGATTTCAGTCTGCTTGTTTCTTGTTTTCACTTGTTGGGAATCAAGAGTGAACGTTATCGGGCCCATAAAAATTAAAACCAAATTTCTTTTCAGAGTCGTCACAGTCGATGGCATAAAGGGCGCATGGTTATTGGCAGACCGGACACGATCTGCAAGCTCAATATCTCGTGCGTCGGGACACTCCATAGCTAACAATCCTTGAATTCCGGCGTCAAAATTCGCCAATGTTGCCTTGAATCTTGTATATAGACCTCGGAACTCATTCAATTGGTCTCCAGATGGGCGAATACGTTTGTGACATAGCTTCAAGCCGACAGATTCCATTTTGTTTACTAGTGCGTCAAATTGCGACAGTACCACACTAACAGACATGGTGAGATAGGGGGGAAAGGAGGAGAGGCAGAAAAGAGGAAAAGCAGCAAAGAGGAAAAGCAGCAAAGACTGGAGAGTAATGATATTTTAAAATAGGGGTAGATTTTGAGCCTATCCCAAGTTGGCTTAGTTTTACTACGTAACTAGACATTTGATGTCTCGAATTTCCCGGCGTAGCCGTTGTTCTAAAGAAGCGGGCCAAGCGCTAATAAATCGAGGGTTTTGCACCGCTCGTACTCTGTCACATTGAGGCACAGACTGCTTTCATGTCACGGATCACACTAATGCATTGACGGTCACTTCCATGCCCTGGAGCCCCTTTTACTTCTGTCGCAGATTTGTCTACCTTCAGCTTCAGCCAATGATAGGCAGCTGATCTGTGCCGCAGAGGTTGGTATTATGAGTACTCAACCCCCGTCGTACCCAAACCCCCTTGAACGAAGTATTCACGTTGACAGGGTTCCCCGCTCGGTTCACACTACAGGTGGTTGCCTCTCGTTCCTTTACGATTACAATCTCTGTGGCGCCTATGGTGAGGCCCAACATGGTAGTAGCGTGTCAAAGCGCATTCCTAATCGTTCAAATCGGATCAAATCCACGATGAGCTGGAGAACTGGGATAACAAAATGCGGTTAGCGTATCTTCTACTCTCGCTGAAGTAGGCAGTATGTCGTGTCGTCACGTCACATGACAGGCTGCGGTTTAAAGAAGACCGGGAAACAGCCAGGCGAGGAGGAATTCCCGGACAGAGTACTTTGAATACAGTAATATTGTACTCGTGGTATTATTTATCCATTGAAAGAAGGGCTGCTCCACCATTTAGGGTTGGTTCATTTTGAGATCTCATAATGAGCTACAACACAAGCTGCGGAAGAAAGTCATGAAGATACGAGCGGTTTATTGGCGGATCAGCATGGTTATTGGCTGGGAAACAATAGCGCAGCCTTGAGCTAACTATGCGTGGCTGCTCAAATTACCATTTATTTCTGGTCTGACGCTGAGGCTATCTCAGATGGCTTGGTGAAAAATCCAGATTTGGTATAGCTCTTTATGTGGTGTAACACCAAACCCCGCATTTTGAAGTGTAATGACACATACTTTTTGAGGTTTGATAAAATACAGCGGTGTGAGTGGGTGGCTGGTCCGTTCTATGGCCAATGGCAGTCAGTATTTAGCCGCCAGCCCCCTTTCCGGTGACCCGTTCGTGCTTACATGCATATTTGTCATTGCAAAACCGCGTGCTGCAGGCCACGTCAGCATGAAACCAAGATTGGAAGCTCTCAGGCCAGGAAGAGGTGGTTGCGGCTCAAATATTTTTCAGCTGGAGTGGATCTTTGCGATAGTGATGGATTGTTAGCCGCTGTAAATCAGGACTTGCTCCCGTTCTCTTCTGTCTTGAGCACGCCCTGGATGACAAGGTTCCCCGCTTACTCGATATTTGGCCTGCTGTTGCTCGAACCATTTCTCATATAAATACAGACATTCCTTCCAATTCTCTTTGTTCCATTCTCTCCCGGCCCAGACTAGTTACCCAGCACAACTTTCATCGAAAGCATACTGATCATCCCCACTTGTTGTGGGCTTCATATCTCCACATCACGAGAAGGTATCTCATGTTCTGCTCATTATCAGCCAAGCACACCCAGATTCTCCACCATCGTACAAGCAGTAATCGCTAATACCAATGATAATACAGTGAGACCTGCCAATAGAATGGCGGTTGCAGTAGAGAGTGCCTTCTTGGATGCCCTCTCCTTCAATGCAATCCAAACCTTCGAAGAACAGGAAAAAGAGGTGGACAAGGCGACCTTGATAGCGATCGCCGACATATTTGTCAGGCACAGCATGCATAAGAAGCTAGGAGCCGGGCTCCTCCATCGCCACGACGCACTCCAAGACGGAGTTGTGATGTTCCACGAGGTTCAATCCCGAGAATCTGATATCTGCGTCCCAAAGGCTCTTTCGAGCATAGACATGGACAAGATCGCGCCGAACTCGTGGTTCCTCAACCAAAACGGACTGTTCCAGGCATTTGAGTACAATGCCAGCGGCGAGGCAACTCGTATCAACGCAGCTTTCGCTTCAGACCTTGCCGGGTTTCTCAAAGCTCACAACCTAGAGAAACGGATCTCAATCATCCCGAGCCCTGCAGACAGGGAAGACTTCATTGAGTTTACACATCCCAGTGGACGCGGCACCGTCAGTGTCCCTCTTCGCCTTATCTCCGAACAAGAGATTGAAACGAGTGAACCTGTCATCACTGGGTGGAGCTTCCATGTCAATGAGCATGGGGTTGTTGAGTGCAAAGGAAACAACGTTTGTTCCCCTATGAACTCTGGCAATCACAAAGTGTTTACGGACTCGAAGCCCTATACGGAGCATGAAGTCAAGGTTATGCCGCAGTTGGATGCTGATGAAGAGTCTTGAATTTGCAAATCATGAACAATATTCTCCCCCTCTTCCTGAGGTTATATATTTTGCCAGGACCCTTGTGCATTCGTTTAGCTATGTACATCCACATGACTAGAAATTAAGCACATATCCAACCATACTGAAAAGCTAATGAAATGATATTGTGCGATGTCTTGGATAATTATTCCTTGTTTTCTATTTTCCTATTTCCTAGGAAGCTGGCATAGCTCTCAATATCCTTTCGAATATAGTCTAACTCCCACGCATACAGGCCTCGTCCAGATACTAAGCTAATACGTCATGAAAGATAACCCCTGAAGATATCCATCTAGATAGTGCTCGGCTCGTTCGTCTTTGAACTTGAGAAGCCGCTCAACACCGTACAGCAACATCCCGATCGCTTTCTGCGACTCCAGTTGTTCTTTTGTTATTCCCACAACTCCCTGGGAAGCAAGACTAACCAGAGCCCGATTGTAAAACGCCCCCTCGAGTTCCTGACGATCCTCAGTGTCTTGCCAACCACTTGGGGTCATGAACCCGAAAAGACTATCCAGAAAATAGAAATTTGACCCAACTGGGAGGTATAGAGCACCATCCCAGTCTAGTACAGCTTGAACCCGGCCCGTGGAGTCGTCGATAAGGTAATTGAATGGAGCGAGATCCTGGTGGGTAAGGGTAACGGGGAGGGTGGCGAGATCGCGTAACTGTGGTAGGAGTTTGCTGATGCAAGCAGAAATGCTGTTTCTGATAGTTGTGTTTCGGAAAACGTAGGTATTGACCTTATGACGGATATTTTCAAGAGTAGAGGTGAGGTCAGATATAGTAGTGTCGGATATAGTAGTGTTCGCTCTAGCTCCCCGAGTAACGAGGTCTGCAAGGTCTAGGACAGTCACCATCTTCTTCTGGAGCGGCAGTTTATAGTCCTGAGAAGACATCAAGACACTGATATACGGCGTCCCTTCTGCAAAAGGCGATGTATACACAAACAGCCCTTCGTACATGCCCTGGTATGTTACCAAGGGTACAATAGGTCCATGAATGCGGCTAGCTTCTGTGACTCCAAAGAGGTCTTGCTTGTCGCTTCGGAACTGGACGACAATGCGATGATCGGCGTGCGTGGAGTGAGTATGTAATATAGCGGTATAGCTCATGCTTCCCTGGAAAGGGCTGGGCTGAACGTTTACCTTGCCGGTAGCGTTGGGAAAAATGATCGGGGCAATATGGTGCAAGACGAACTGGTGACACGATATCTGGGAGAGGTTTGGCAGTGGCTCGAAGAATTGAGCCACGACGAGTGTCTGGTAATCGTCCATTGTTAGAGCCTACCCTCTCCTGGTATCCTTTCAGCCAAACGTGAAGGCGAGGAGTCTGGGTATGCTGTATACGCTGCTGTATTGTTGTCGTTCAAAGGGAGGGACGACTGATTGACTTATTGCCCGCATAGCAAGGAAGAAACGGTTTTCAAGTTGAGACTGGCCAGGATTATTTGCGGATTATTATTCATCCGACGACCACGTGTAATACTAAGGATCGTTTTCATGGAAGTTGGGCAGTGGAGAACTTTAGAAAATTAGGCACATAATGCGGCTAGGTATAATCCATGGGGTATCTACCTACCACAAGCTTCAATTGATGGTGAGGAAGGCCGATTTTGATGTGAGTGACTATCCCATCGGCCCGAATTTCTTTTTTCCTATTGGTTTGAGGAAATCAATACCCTGTCAATGCATTACGTCTCATGTTATGTATGGTTCACGAGGGTGGCTGCCTGCTTTTAAAGGATATTTGAAATACGTGAGGAATTTTTTTTCCAACGAAGAAATAGCAATCCGCGATATACGGTGGTAGACCAAGAACTTAACTAGTGCTGACGTATATTTTAATATGCCAAGGTATAGCATAGTTAATAAATATGGCATTCTCTACGTGGCATCTACCAAAGATCAACGCTGTTTCTTGAGCGTCGTGCTCCAGTACACCTGTATGGACCCTTTGCTCCTTCCAGGGAATTTCGGTGCAAAAAGTTGCGTCACCTCGGACTACGCGAGATTCTGTTTTTCCCTGAGCTTCACCAATAAACGACTTTCTTTCACGGACCACGGTAGGCCTTTCCTCGTAGGAGTAAGTTGCACATCAACTAGTTCGGTGTTTGAACTTGGATAGTCGTAGGAGATGTCCACGACTTGAATGGATCCTGATATAGAGGCGGCATCTGTGTTGGTACGCGTAGAAACGCAGTGTGATAGAGCACCCTCAAACAGCCAAGATAGGAACTGTAGCCGGTCTTCAACTGAAAGGGCCGAGAATTGGGCACGAACGGCAGGACATGAAGCGCTCTTTCCACGTCTAGGCCCTCTAGTGGACCGATAGGAACAATTTTTTGCATTTCTCTTCCCTGTACATGAACATTTCTTTACTTTGAGGGACTGGCGATCATGATCCGCGGTCTCCTTTGCATTTTGTCGTCTGCGTTGGAAAGATAGATCTTGATTCGGGAAGCGAGAGCAATTCGAGGGACATTCGCCCTGATATGTTGCGATACTAGTAATATTCTCCGTTGATTGGATATGCTCAGAATCAGGGCAGTCATGATCGCTTAGGATTGCGAGATCGATGGCTTTATTGCCTGGGAAGGTCTACAGTCTGGGTAGTGTTTCTAGGATCGGCAGCTTGAGGGTGGTGCTAACCAGCAATAACGGCAGGGTCCAAGTCGCACGATCCAAAACCGGGGGATCGATGCTCAGCACCCAGACAAACATTATCGTGTATTGTAGCAGAATCGATATCTTCGGTGCTCCGTAGGTCCTGCAATTGTGAAAGGTCTTCAGAGTCGAAGGTCTCAGCGTGAGGGCTGGTGAAGCGGCCCACTCGGGCTCGTGTCGAGTGGTTTGAGCGTCCGAGTGTAGGCCGTCATCTAAGCAAACCTCCGACGGCGGGCGGGCAGGAAGGGGATGACGGCTAGGTTTGTGAGAATGACTTTTTTGACTCTTGGAGACGGGGTCGATAGGATTAGAGGGAGGCGGGGTGGGAGTCGTCGAGACAGGACTTGGGTAGCGGCAAATATCGAAAGAATCTCGCAGAGGCTGGGCTTTGTCCTGGAAAGGATTCCATGAACGAAAGGATTATAGGCGAAAACTAGCGTTTGACATATTGTGTGGAAGAGACGGCTGAGAAATTCTTCAGGATGTGGTGGTTGTGGGTAGTCATAAAAACAGGGGAAATGGCAGAGAACAGAGAACTGGGGATGGGGGATAGGGGATAGGGGAATTTGAAGTGGTTTTGAATTCCGGTTTTGCAACTTGGGTGGATTTGTAGTCTCTTTATAGACGACGGTCGCCCGTGAGGCGGAATCCACCTTCTACCCACCGCAGAAAATCTCGGCCACTGCATCCGAGACGCGAGACCACACCAGTTTCACAACCACGGGCTGTAGTTCACCGGCAACAATTCCCACTACCCTCGCTAATGACCTTTGCTACGTATGCCCACACTAGTCGTCAGCCCTCTCTCCATTCGGTAGGTGACGGTACGATCGTAGCATGGTTCTCGTGGTTGCAGTCCAGCATTGGCCGCATGATGCAGTATCGACCGAGGTCAGGCGAGTGTGCGGTATTTTCGCTATTGGCTCGCATCGCCGTGGTATTCTTTCTAAGATTCACCGATTGGGTGCAGAGAGACCGGAGAGGCCAACGATGACGACAGATGGGAGGTCGAGGCATTCGCGAACAAGCGGCCGAGAGTAGATCTGCGACGCCAAGGGCTGTGCAATGTAACCTCAGGTGGGGCCTGAGATGGGGCGGATGAAGCGGAGCATGCAGCATCAAGGAGGACAATTTGGGAGACTTCGCAACAAGGGAGGTCAGCGGAATAACAGACACCCAACGGGAAGGCCTCACTAGCAGAAAGAAAGCGGTCTAGATGTCTTTGTAGAGTTCTTTGGAAAATGGAGTATTGACACATAATCATGCGATGCGGTGGATGGCTGGATCACCAGTGTTTCTGCTCCTGAGCGACTGGATAGCATTGCAGCCCACGCTGGTCAGAACGACCAGGGAGTCGGATCAAGCGGCATCTCCGGTAAAATGAAAGGGGCAGTGCGTCGGGCTGAAAGCAAATGTGCAGTAGTCGGTGGGGGCCAGAGTAAAAGAAAGGGGGCGGCGATGAGTGCAAGATAGAGAGGCAGAAAAATGGAAAAGTGAGAGAAAGTGAGGAAGAGCAGGGAAGACGGGTCTTTTTAAGCCTGAGTATATTGAAGGTAGGTTACGTGACGGCGTATTAGGACGCTAAACTCAAAGAGGCAAAACTAACCGCATATAGTAATTCACAGGTCCGCCGTTTACGCAATCGATCGAATTCGCGCATCTTGAATGTGAGTTGTTTGATTGACAGAGAGTAGTGCATCAAAGCGGTTCTCCACCAGCCGCTGTTACGTGTTCAAATCGGATTTCAGTGTGAAAGGCACTTAGTACATGATATGAGATTCACCTGTTTTCCGGCATTCGAAATCCCTCGATGTTCTAGGCCACATAAACGCATTGATGTTAACTAGGCGGTGAGCGGAGGCCAAGGGTGAAAAGAGGCATGACTGATCCAGATTGGATACATGCGTGGCTACCCAATCTGCACTGATAAGCAAATTTAGCTCCAACGAGGTTTTCACCGTCATCTTATCTTTCTATTGCCTGGAGATTGTCTCTGGACCCGCAAGGGGATGACTCAAGAGTCGGTCTCTCGGCTGGCATGGGCTATTTATACCTGGCTTCGGCTCACCATGTTGCACTTTTCACCTCCCATTTGGCCACCATCTGACAAAACCGACCATGGAGCCTTGGTCACGGGGTAGTGATGACACAGGGGCCTATATGGCTCATTTTCAGAGTTCATTCGTCGTCGACCTACCAACCGGGGTGTGAGGTGCGTCTGCAAGATGTCCTCCGACCGATGCAATTTCTCCGATGTCCGACTCAAATATCACCGGTGAAGATCAAAATCCTGAAAGTTTCACCGCAGGGCCTGCCTCTCTATATACAACCGGAATATCGTCTCCTGCTCTACAGGAAATCGTCGATGCAAATGAATCTCGGTAGAGTACTGTATGCGACGAGTTCCTGATCAATGAAGGCGACATATCTGGTAGTTCTTCTTTTAAGAATTTGACTGGCCCAATGACCAATACCAACTATGATGAGTCCGTGATTCATGACGCGGCAATGTGCGGCTGGAAATCTGAAGAAGCTGAGATGCCTTCAGATGAAGTGGTCGCTCCTTCGCCACGTGATAAAATGTACTTCTATCGGTATGAGGGATGTCAAAGGCTAGAAGGTTATGCTCTTGAATGTCAGTTGAAGTATGTTTCACATCTGATTTTACCTTCGCCCATCTTCTAATGAATCTTAGGAAACGTGTTCGGGTACACACTGTGCTTTTCAATTGTGCCGAGTGCTCATACATAGCAGCTGCAAAAAGGACGTTGCTCGGCACGTCAGAGTTAGTCACAGGGAACTTGCTGAAAGAATTTGGGGGCCCAAGGAGCTGTTTGTCTGCGCCGTATGTCAGAAGAAATTCACACGGAAAGACAACGCTCAAAAGCACTACAAAGCACAACACCTTCCGTAGATGCACCATCCAAATGGCCATGTTAGAGGATCCAGAATACTATACTCATTGTTTGTCGCTTCATTCTTTATTCTCGTTGGTGGCTTGCATTATTTGGAGTTCTAGTACAGTGCAAGTCGCAAACAGATTCCCTTTCGGAGATACAAATATTCTCTCCAGACCCTCATTGAAACGGGTTTAACTTTGGGAAGCCTAGCTATATCTATCTACTTGATAAGAGTCGGATGATGCCTTCGTGCAAAATATGAGAGACAATTTTGGCCCTCAGTTTTTTAGACTAGCGGAACCTATCTGGAAAATCCAGGCCGAAGCGCTTCGCAATGCCCCTTTCATGCTACATGCGTAACGTTTCAACTTGACATAACTGTTGAAACACAAACGTGTCATGCGCTTCGAGTCTGCTCAAGTTTATGTGCAATTGATATGTATATCATTCATTATATAGACGTTATTTCTCGCAAGACCGACGAGCGGGCGAAAGCCAAAGAGTACTTTGCAATTCAACATTGGACATCAGCTATAGAATCTAAGCATTTAAATTACCTTCCCATGAGAGTTGTACACAGAGTACGTCTGACACTTCAACCTTTCATGTCTTCGCTCGTGGACCGCAATCTCGCCTCGAGGACCACTGTTTGCCACGTAGACTCCATGCATGATATAGATTCTTTGTTTCCTTAGAATATAGATGCATCAGAAGACAATTCATACAGTAGCGATGAGAGGCAATGAGTAGGGCACCTCTACAAACCGACAAAAAATGTCTCCCCGGGCTTCGCTGGCTGGTCCTGGGAAATATAGCCGCCACTCGACTGACTTTATGAACCTGTAAATGAATACATGGTGTAGATTCAATTCATTCATGCTATTAAATTGCTTCTCGTTGATTTAAATACGTGTTCTCAAAATGTATAGAATAAGGTTCAGCACGTATTTGAGCTCCTTCAAGTGCTGTCAAAAAGAGGGACTCCCCCATTTTCCGAGCCAGAATCTTCATCAAATCCCGTTTCTGCATCTAAATTATCCGAAAGGTCTGTGTCGGGCGGACTGTTGGACCTGCTTTGATGAATTCGTGAATACGTACTTGGGGGAGTCTCGGGACTTTCTGCACCGGATGCCTCGAGCGAGTCAGAGCTGATGCCAAATTGCCGGATATCCGTGATGTTTGTGATTGAATCTGGATGCCAACGGTTTGGTGGTAAGCGTTGCAAAACATGGGTAATCACTTGCTCGCGAAGGTCTTGCGTCATCTTAATCAAGATATCATTTTGTTGCCAGGCGGCAGGGTTTTCGTTGTCAAATTGTTGCACATGTGGGGGACTCCACTTCGTCCAAATTTTGCGGTGAGAAGAAGACACCATCACACGGGCTGGATGATATTTCAAGTACATTTCACAGCAGAGGCAAGCTGGCTTACTACAAGCGATGAAACGATCGTCACCCGCGAATGACTTTTGCATCTTGTAGAAGTACTCCAACACTTGGACCTCTGCATGGACATCGAGCAAGGAGCCATTATATGGACGCAGAAAATCTTTAAAGATCCCGACCACCTTGTCCAAGTGGAGAAGACCACCCTCGAGCATTTTTCTTTCACTATCATTGTCCTTGAACATTCGGTTCAGAATTCCCCGAAGGTTGGTATGCGAGTCGCGAATGGGTGGAGGTACGGCGGATGGTGCATAAATCTTACAGACAGCGTAGTTATCAAGGAGGTGACTCAGGTCCTGGGTATCCCGAAGCAGCTCTTTAATAGCCCGTATATGGTGTGCAAGCCGGCCGATGTAATGTCGTACGAGGATAAAAGATGAGCGCCTGCTGGTAGGGCCTGACCGTCTCTCATCTTCCAAACCCCTGCTCAAAATCTCATTCATATGATCGGAATGGCGGTCGTCGTGCGCGAATTTGCAAAGTCCGTAATGATCATCGAAGCCAATAGCTGTTTGCAGCCATTTAATCAACCGCGAACCTTTGAATCGATTAACAAATTACAAGAGGATCTATATTGATAGGTGAAAGGGACGGACACACCGGAAACTGCATTTTGTCTGTTCAGCTTGGAAAGACAGTCTTTTACGTTTCTGCGAAGACACTTGCTTTCCTGTTCGATGCGCTCAGCAGCAAATCCAATGCATAGCTGAAAGAACTTTGATTCTCTGCAAGTATCATTTGTGCCAGCTTGAGGGGCTATGGCCCGCAAAACGTTGAGGACGTTTTGGAGAAACGTAGCGATTTTATCGGTTTCGTTATTCGAAGCCACACAGAAGTTGTAACACGTATCGAGCTCCTCAAGCCCAATTGCAGTGCATGCGCTGCCCCCTTTTTTGAATTCACAAATGTAACAAAGATTTTGCAGAAATCGTCGGCGTCGCGCCCGGGTGACATCAAGCTCGCAAGATGAAGTTATGTGGTTGTCACGTGTCTGTCCAAGTGCATTCAAAAGAAACAGCTGCTCGTAAAATCGACCGAGAAGCCTCTGGTATGGGTCAAGCCTGGGGCGACCGACACGTTTTGGATCGATCTCTAGATCTTTGATTAGAGTTGCCGAGCCCATACTTCTAATATTTGGTCTCTCCCGCTTGAGCGCCAATTTTGACTTCCTGTTAAAAGGGTAAGTGAGAACATAGGTAAGGGCCGACGGAGGACTTTGTATATTTATAGTCGGATATTCCAACTTTTGACCCAACAGATGATTCCAGGTTAATGATTGGCTGCCAGCCATATTCCCAATAGGTCCAAGTACACCATGCCACCATGCAGGAGGCCTACGATGCGGGAGGCCTACGATGCGGGAGGCCTGCGATGCGGGAGGCCTACGATGCGGGAGGCCTACGATGCGGGAGGCCTACGATGCGGGAAGCTCGAAATGTGGAACGCTCACCATGCGGAACGCATGCAGTAAGCAATGAAAAGTAGAGAATCGTAAATTTCCGGATCTGGGGACACCATCGAAAGATGATTAGTTAGTAGGCGCGCTTGCCGCAGCAACAAGAATCGGAACCTGAGATGTTCCGTCTCCGATGACGACTTGGATCTTAGCGGCCCCTTTCTAGCCATTGACGAACCTTGCTCGTTGACAACCTGACGATTTGATGACCGTAACTTCTTACCGTTGAACTTCAATATGCATTCAGTGGCACAAGTACCAATACAACTGGGGCAAGCAACACTACGGCTTTGGCTCAAGAGCTTGAATCTTCCTCGGCAGCCACAAGCGTCCTGGCATCGAGACCGGCTTCGCGAGGAGCTCCAGGAGCTCCGACTTGCAAAAACACGTTTTTCTAGACTGAGTGAAGCTTCAGACGTCATGTTTTTAATTACACGGGCTCAATATGACGGATTTACATCTCGCCGGATTCCTTTTCTCTCTGGGTATCAAATCGCTCCAATCTGTGTTTACATGTTGGCCAAGTTCACCTCGCGATGGTTCTTTTTCAAAGTAGCTGCTCTCATGTGCAAGGAAGAACGCTGGTACTCGATACATGAAGTGGTGAACCCGAGCAAGGATGAAAAGGTCGCTTCTGTGGCCTGTCGCCATCAAATGGACCCCGTAATATTCCAGCGAG
This sequence comes from Penicillium samsonianum, assembly GCF_028829775.1. Taxonomy (NCBI): domain Eukaryota; kingdom Fungi; phylum Ascomycota; class Eurotiomycetes; order Eurotiales; family Aspergillaceae; genus Penicillium; species Penicillium samsonianum. Next base: position 1,903,485 of record NW_026643264.1, on the reverse strand, counting down.
TCAGCCGTGGCCTCCGACGTGTCTGGCCTCTTCTACCTTGATCACCGCGCTGCAGCTCAGGGATTCGGAATATTCACTGCGCGACTTAATACATGGTCTTGCATGGCCTGCTGGTGATACGTGGCACCTTGTGATCGCCGAGTCGCTCGCTTTGTTTTCGCTCACTTTGTCTGATTTCGATATTCTCTACTTTTTCAACGCCTACTCTACCTACCGGTCCACGTGTACCCTTAGACCGCTACTTTCTATAGAAGATCATGATATAAACCTTGCTAGTATAGGATGTACTTGTCTTTCTCCATCGAGAACCAACTTTCACAGTTACTTTGCTTGATATCAACTCCTGTTCTACCAAAGCTTCAGTCATGCAGCCTCCCACTGTATCGTGTCTTAATGGCAGTGACAGCCACGATCTCACGTCCACCAACCCGGCGTCAGCCGACTGTCCAAAACCAGTCATCATTGGCCTCTATGGCCTCCCTGGATCTGGCAAATCATTCTTGCTGGATATTCTCAAATGTGGCCTGAGTCATGCCGAGTTTTCCTTTTATGATGGCAGCCAGGTGATTGCAGCGGGCACGCCTGGGGGGCTTGAAGCATTCCAGAAATTGAGGGAAGATGACAAAGAAGGGGTCCGTGATCGTGCGATTCGAAGGATCAAGCAAGAGAGCTCCGACAGTGGGAGAAGTGCCATAGTCACTGGACATGCCATGTTTTGGGCCGAAGACGAAGTTGCTGGTCAATTGGTGTATACACCAGCTGATTTAGACACCTACACTCACATTTTATATCTTGATGTGCCGGCTGAGGACATTGCGGAGTATCGGTCGAGTGATCAGAAACGAAGTCGCCCAGCAGTGTCAATTGCTCATTTGATCAAATGGCAGCAAGAGGAGAAAAAACAACTGCGTCACCTTTGCAGGTCCCACGACATCATTTTCACGACCATTACCCAACGCCAGGTATCCATGGGGAAAATTGTTCCCTTCATTCAGGATCTTAAGACCCATACAGACGATTTGAATTCCAGACTGGCCCAGCAACGCATGGACGACTTCATAACGACCGGATCCGAGCGGCCGGAGACCGTGCTAGTCTTTGACGCCGACAAGACACTCGCACCACAGGACAGCGGTGAACTATTTTGGGAGCTGGTTTCCATACCTTCGGCTGAGGCGGACGAGAGATTCCCCTTGAAAAGTTTGTTTAGCAGCCCTTTGCACTACTCATATACTGCCTTCCGCCAAGCGACCTTCCTCTGCGAAGAAGTCATTGGCGACAACAAAGAATATGATGATTGCTGCGACAAAGTGGCCCTCATGATCAAGATCCATTCTGAGATTTTAGATCTTCTGCACTTGGTGTCAGGTCAGACTCATGTCCGCGCGATGGTGTTAACCTGTGGACTTCGCAGAGTCTGGGAGAAGGTTCTGAAGAGGGAGGGTCTGGCGAAAACAGTTACAGTGATCGGCGGGGGGCGCTTGTCCGACGCTCTTGTCATGACACCCGCACTGAAAGCGGCACTCGTGACGCGTTTGCGTGATGTGCACGACTCTTATGTTTGGGCCTTTGGCGACAGTCCACTGGATGTGGAAATGCTCCAAGCGGCCAACCAAGCTATTGTTATGACGGGCGACAAAGCATTGAGAAGTACTAGTATGGACGAGGCTTTGACAAGATCTATCGGAAAGGCCGGATTTCGGCCGCGCCAGGCTGTGCTCCCGTCAAATGCAACTGCTCGCCTTGATGCGTCCCGGCTGCCTTTAGTACAACTGACGGATCAATTTTTTGTTGAGTCGTTATTTGTCCGGCGCCAAAGCCTTCATCTTCTTGATGCTACTGATCGTTTTGCGGCCAAATTGCTCATGACACCAATGCGCGATGCAGCGAACTCGGGGCCAGCACTGCGGGATGCACATTCCCAAGTTGGATGGTATCTTGCCACTGAATTCTGTACCCAAATTCTTGGCGTTGAGACGTACCGTATTACCCATGTTCAAGGTCATCAAACAGATGGTTATCGAATTCTTCATGAGGAAGAGACCTTAATTGTGCCTTTGATGCGAGGTGGTGAACCAATGGCATTGGGCGTGAACAGGGCTTTGCCACTTGCCATGTTTCTTCATGCAAAAAGCCCAGGCGATATTCAGCATAAGCATCTTCAAGGTCGCGAGACAATATTTCTCGTTGACTCGGTAGTCAACACCGGCCAGTCAATCTTGGAATTCGTGCAGCACATTCGAAACCTTCATGCCTCTATCCGCATTATCATCGTTGCTGGTGTCATCCAGGCAAAATCGGTTTCCACCAGTAGGATTGCGCAAGAGCTCTCGCGATTCCGGCGTTTGTCCTTCGTTGCTCTTCGCCTGTCGAATAATCAATTCACCGGCAAAGGGCCCACCGATACGGGGCACAGACTGTTCAACACCGTGCTTCTCGATAAGTATATGCGAGATTGTGATACCATGTGAACATTTTCTTCGTTGGCTCGTTTATGTCTTGGTAAACTTGGATATGCTTGTGTCTTTTATGCGAGCATAGTATGAAAACAATTATTTCACATTTTCCTCACCATGGTTTCCTCCCTACTGTGAAGTCAGAAGAACTAGGCTTGAGTACTTCAAATCTTACCTAATCGTAGATTAGCTTTGAGTATTGATAAAAGTGAGCTCTGGCTTAAACACCAAGATATATATATATTGGAAGCTGTAGTACGGATCGCCGATCGAGCATTTAATAACGGCTCACAGCTCTTGTCTGTAGTTGATTCATGAGATTTACCAGAAGTATTGTCAGGGCACAATAAGAAACCTAATGCCTCAATTATATATAATTATCTACGTGGCTTAACGCTGTGCCCGGAATAATGCGCAATTTCTTATTCGATGAAGTTGTTCATAGAAAGAGCTAGATTGACGCATACATCAGTTGAGAATCTTTGCCAATGCTTCATGCATTCGGCCAACACTTGCCGGCCTCACCTCATGGGGACCATGTGAATGGAAAAACGAAATTTATGATCTTATTCTTCATGTGAAGCAACAGCAGGACTAAATCCAGTGTCTGTTAAAAATGTCCGTAAGGGACAAAAGGAATTCTGTTAAGTAATAGTTATTCAATTTTGTTTTTTGAATATAACGATTATTTTTGACGAGCTTTGATATTGAATCTTAATATAAGAGAATTCCCAGAGTTTGCTTCTTGGGTCAAGTTCGGGTTGACCTTATAGATTATATACCCAACATGTCGGTGGTGGTGGCTGCATGTAACACATTCCTCTAAACACGGACCATCCATATGCGCGGAGCTACACCACGATCTTCTGTAGATATAATCCATTCAGTAGAAGTACTCTCATCTAAATGAGTCGGCTCAGAGGTGTTGGTAGCCCTGGTGGCTGAAAGTGCTCCGTTCAAGCGGCACATCGTATGCGCGCGCTGCAGCCGTAACGGAATATATTGTTCTATTATGAATAGCCTTGATTGCAAACAATATGCTACCATCTTTGTAGGTGGTATCTTGCTCCTTCTTATGCATTTTGTGGGCATGGTGGTATTTTAAAGAGAGACAGATGGAAATAGAGATACAGACGCCCAAAAATGTCAAAATTGTTGTAGTTCAGAGGTATAAGTTGATTGATTCAGAGGGAAACAAGGCTATATATACACCACAAAGTCCAAGTTGATTGGAAATAAACTTGGTTCTTTGTATTGACAACTCGGGATTTATGCCGATGGTGCGGTTTGGTTCCTGATCTGCACTAGCTTCATATCACAACAGATATAAGTTGACTGACTAGTGGAAACGTGTATTTCGGTAATACAAAAATCGGCGAAACGGAAGATCTATTAATGTGCTCAAAATGCATGATATGAATAATATGAATGCGAATATGAATATGCCCTATATTCGCATTCATTTATTCCTTTCGGAGCCCTAGCCCGGAGCACCCAAGTTCATCAAATTCAACCTTTGCCAACAGAACAAATTGCAGTCAGTACCTTGATTCCTACGAGCAATGCCGAAATACTTTCAAAAGAAACCAATGTCAAGTCGATGACGTATCTTAGTTTAGGGAGCACGGACTACGCAAACATACGTCGAAGTACGGTCCAACTCCTCACTGAGGTGGCACCCTCCGCCTTTCTAGGTAGCCCGGCCGCCGCTCGCAGGAGATCTGCTAGCAACCCGCCCAGTCCCGGTCCATAAGGTCAAGCATCACCCCCTGGGGCACGGTCGGTCCGGCCACTCAAAGGTCGCTGTCGGCTGCGGGAGTCACGGTAGCTGAGGACTAAATTGTGATCGCTCCACCATCATTCTCGGCTTTTGTAGCCTAGTATTTTTACGGGCGAGTTAATCGCGGTAAGTAAATTCTCTGGGCGGTGATGTTCGCACCTATCTGGACACATAGGGATCGGGCGTGTTAGATGGGTCATAGCCTGCGTGGCATAGCCCGGCTCTCTCGTATTATGATGAGGTGTCCATTTTATTTCTGGACATACCTTGAATTGACTAGCTAATGAGAGCTGGTGTAAGATGGAATGAATGGTGAGCGGGTCACGTAATTCGTGCGAAGAATTATGCTAAGACCAAGCTGCCGGAGGTTTATATTGGATCTCTATTTAGACGGTACCGTGGATGGCTACACTCGGAATCGGTGTGGAGATTTAGATGCGCCGGGGGAGGAAGAGCAGCGATGCGATGGCTGCGAGCCCGATTGGTTTTTGATACCGAATCGTATCAAAAATAAACTATATGGGGACGACTGGCATCCCGGTGATGCTGATACACGGTCTACGCTTCTAAGCTTGTAACTGCTTTTCTTGCCGGACGGAAGTTGATGCATCAACGCTGAAATGATCGCTAGGAGGTTTTCGGAGGAATCACGCTGGGGCTGTTCACTGAGGCTGATAATAACGAAGAATTTGATGATCTTTTTATCCCAAGAGTGATGGCTCATTCGTGTGATTGTCTGGGCAACTGTTTCCCCCAGACCCAGCTCATTGAAATATGCCAAGTTCAAAGCGATCCCAGGACCGGGAAAAACACGCACGAGACGCCCCACAGTCATCGTTACAGATTTGTTGCGGGGTGACAATTCAAAAGACTCCGCATGTATCTTATCCCTGCATCGACTGAAGAGAACCCCAGCCTTCTGCTCTCGGACATAAATAGGCAGAAAACCACCTGAGTCTCAGTCAGAACATATACATTTCTAGGAGTATGTCATCACTCACCTTCATCTTTCAAATTTTCCAGGATCCTATTGAGCTCGATTTGACTCACATCGCCATCAGAGGCACATATGCTCTTAAGACGAACGATCATCGTGATTGTCGTATTCAGGATATCAAATTTGAGTTCGTGAAAAAGTCCCTAAACCTACGCAGAGCTTCGATGATCTTGTCTAGAAGGAACTGTTCGTGTTCAAAATCACAATCCTCTGCCTGCGGGATCTGCGGAGGAAGGAAATCGTGATGAAGTAGGTAGAACGTTGCTTCTGGAGGCATCATTTGAAGAGAATGCATATTGGTCATAGCGATCAGAAGAAGTGATTGATATGGAAGTAATAATTGTTCAACTTTTGCTTCTTTCGAATTCAATGAGCTTGTTTTTCGTTTTATAATCAATCAGAGTCTGCCTGAGCACAGACTGGGCTTTGTTAATGTTTACAAGTTTTGTTCTCCTTACAGAGAGAGCGTTCATACAAAATAAGGCTCCAAGTTCCTCATATGCCCAATTAACTTCCATGAATACACCATAGAAAAGGAATATTTAGCCAGTGAATAATAGTGCGCTATTTTATCAACCCCAGAAGAAAATGCGGGAGGCCCACGATGAAAGAAGCCGGCAAGGTAGGGAACATTCGCGAATGTTGAGCTTTTTTTTATTCGCATTTGCATTCGCATGACAAAGTAAGAAGGATACCAATGTGAACCACGGATATTCATTTTGAAAGCCGTTTTCATTAAAAGGATTATGATATTAATATGGATTCGCCGCATTCAAAATGAGCTTATTATTTTCAACCATGACGCCGATTTAGGTAGAGATTTTCATTCAGTCAGGCGGTCTCAACAGCACTAGTCTTCATGAATAGGGCACATATAATTACGTGTTCTCGAGGAAATGAGGTATGACTCGTTCATGAAGACATCGCATGTATCATACATGGTAACATTACTTTGGATGCTGGGCTCGGTAAAATCTGTAGTTATACAATTGGCTGAAATTCCACACAGCAAACTCTTGGGCGATGAGCACACAGGGAAAAGAGAACTTGTTATCAGGGTATTTCTTGCAATCAACGAGAGCGTATAGACTCGCCTCGTCCTATATCAAGAACCTAAGCGTGATCGTCGCAACGCTAGGGCAACTTCATGGTCGGCAGCGTCTTTCCGTCCATACAGCTCGAATACCACAAGCAATCATTTCAGCCAGTTTTCCTAGTTCACAGCGAGCCCAGTAATACTATCATTGCTATCTAACCTAAACAATGCCGCAATTCCGATTAAACTTGGTTTCAGCTTTTCGACCATAAGATCATCTGAAATTAACCCTTCTTCTTTGGTCAGGAAGATTGTGGGGTGCGCATAAGTCCCGAGAAAATAGGTATACTGAAAGCTTCCGGAACAATTCTCAATTTAGAGTCGGCTATTGTCTAGAAATGCGAACTTTGTTTTTACCCATCCAGGTCCACGCCACAGGTAAGATATTGCACCCCTTGAATAAATTGTCATTGCATGCCGCTGAGTCGTTGGAAAGGAGTGCCCGAGAGGCAGGCCGTGTAGTTTCACGCTAAGCTCAAAGCTTCGAGACGCTCATATCTAGTTGTGCCTTCGAAATCTGTGGTATAAGAACAGGTGATCTCTCCACCGGCGTCTCTGTGTTGAGTCGCAAAAGCTGATATGATATCTCCACTAATAGTGGGCATTTTTGAGTTCGATATACCCGAATCCTTGAAACGGAAGTGAAAAGAAAGAGGTCTTGCGCTGGAGGTTTGCCGAGATAGCCAAACCGGCTCCATTCTCCGTCTTCATCCACCAGATTCTATATCACCCCGCTCATACTCCTCACAGAATGGCTGGAAGAACGATCGAGGGCGTTTTGAATGCCGCACAATTATGAAGGTAAAATTTCAGCGCATCTTGATGATTCGAAGAGGCATAAGCTTCGTTGGTTCACATTGTAGATTGTAGAATGTATTCTCATACATAGCAAGACTACGAATTTAGAGGCTGATATGTAATTATTGTATTACAATCGATGATTGAAGAAGTATATACCTTCAACGTATTAGCAATGTCATGCTTTGTTACATATGCAAGCGCTGCTGGGTCCCTGCGCTGGCCATCATGTCTTTGTTGATTCATTCCGTGGGAAGTATTCCTAAGAAGCTTGTTAAAGCTTAGCTGAAGCGCATGTGAAAGACTTGGGACCTTAATAAGAGTGGCATGTTCTGACGTTGCTTGCTATGATGTATCAGCTAATGTTCGGTTATTTGGTGCATTGTTAGTCATGATAATAGAGACACTTTCCAATCTTATTTTGTTGAAAAATATGAAGGAGAGTGGAATTAAGGTTCGCATAAGAGTTTGTTCTATGAAGCGGTTTGAACCCGAGAAGAACCTCACGGCACTTCCGCTGCTTGCCCTTCTTAAAGTAGACAGCTATAGCTCTTGCGCATGACAGGATCTTATAGTCATTTGTAGGTAGCCGTGTGTCCCTTCATGATACGTTAATGCTACAGTCTCCTATGAGGCTCTTGTTACTACGAGGAAGCACGAAGAAGAAACACCTCCTAAACTAGTGCCAGAAGCCTCTCAACAGTAAATAACGTTTATATTTAAAAGGAAAAAAAAAGAAAAAGGAAATAGTAGAAAAACATTCAACGTCGCGAGCAAAGATTATCGAACAATACATATGATTATCTAGGCACTAGAATAGCTTTGGCATAGCTAGTGAAGTCCTTGATTTGAAGTTTCAGGCAGTAAGGCTTGCAAAAATCATGCCTGGAAGTCTTGAAGGGACTTGCGATTTGCTTGAAGGCGTACGAAGATATGGTGCAATTTGAACCGAAAGAAAAGTTTTAGATCGTTTTACCGTCACCTTCCAACTGAAATTCCTATTCGACGGCAGAGATCCTTTGCAGCCAAATGGCCAGCAATCTTCTTATTTCGTCCGACCCCAAATGAATACAAGTCCCCAAAACGAATTTCCGCACTGAACTGAGGAGGATCCTTTCTGAGTGTTGAATATATACGTTTGAGTGCCTTCCCATCTTCTTGTCCTTTTTCATTCAACGCAGAGGTATACTTTGATAGATCCTCTTCTCCTTGGGCGTTGGATTGTGTGTTTACCTCGATAGTCTGGGTACTCCGAGGTGGCAGCAACTGTGGGGTTCTGGTGATGAATGAAGCCAACGTACTGATATGAGGTTCCCTGTGGCATCCTAGGTGGCTAAGTTGAAGTAGGCTGTACATCAGCGCATACGCCTGTGAGTGCTGCAGAGAGCGATAAGCAAAGCCAAGTACTCGGAAGACGGCGCTTTGCGGGTCTGTCTCTTGATTGTGAAAGGGAGCGATGCGCGCCGCTTCTAGAGTCTGCATTGCTGCAAGATAATCATAAGACATAATAAATTGAATGACTTCGGTCTCCTAATCAGTCAGCCTCAGCATAGACGTTTCAGTTGAGCCGAAGACTAAGAAACTAACGAGTAATTGAAAGGATTTGTTTGATCTGGCTAGAATCGCCGTGACGTATTCGCGGAACATCATTTTTCCCACGAGCTCGTCTACGGCTCATATTAGCGGAAATTCCATCCACTAAGCCCTAAGAATATAACACTCACTGATTGGGGCATCTTGAATACTTGGACCTTGGGCAGCCATCATAGCGATGAATCTAAGTAGGCAATCAAGTCGCATGAGTATCGACCTGGGAATCAGAGCTAGGCGTGGTTGTGAAGGCCTTTTATCCCAAGGAAAAGCGATAGATTTTGCTGGAAAATGGTATCTGAGATATGCGTCGGAGCGTAACAGTCCGGGCTCTGCCGGTACAGGTCGACTAGACGGTGAAAGGGTTACATCAGTGGCTGCTATAATTCACTTTGCACCAACCAATATTCTAGTCCAATACGAGTATGTAGCAGTAACCTTTTAGAATGCCAACACATTATACAAAGGCTTCGCATCTTATTAGCCAGAGGAATGCATTGTGCAGTTGTCAGCTTGTAAAAGGCGCCATGCATTGGTAGTTACAGATGATCTGTCAACATTTTGCCACAGAGCGCATACTTGTCCCAATGGTCGAGTACAAGCAAACGGCCCACACAACCAGCGGTGAAGTTGTGGATATGTGGACTAGCCTAACTACTCAGTATTTTAGTTCTTTCAGTTCTTATTTAGTTATATCGTCGTCAGACAAGTGGCGGTGAATGATGATGAGCGAGCACACATGCCTATGCAAGGTATTAGCGTATATTGATATCGAGCGCCTGAAGTGATTGCCTGAAGCCGTTGCCCGAATTTTTGAATTTGGTCATCCCCTAGGTCACGAAAGCGTGGACGGCAATGAATTTGCCGATACAGAAGCAAAGAGCGCAGCGCTTCTTGGTGCGGGGATGGGAGTTGCGACCGGGAGCGGAACGGGTGAACCGATAATCCGCCTCGCCGCAGCTACTAAGAGGGCGGTACGCCAGCGAATCAGAGAGCGGTGGGAGAAGCAGTGGGAGCGGGAGACAACTTCCGCACCCACGAAGCGCTTAGTGCAGGCGCCGAACAAGAAGACGCTCCGTCTATACGAAGGACTGTCGAAGCCACAATGTGCAATTCTGATTCAGATGCGCACAATGAGGATCGGGCTTCGGCACTTCTTGTTCAAAATCAAGGCAGCGGAGACAGATAGATGCAGCTGTGACGAGGGCTCACAGACACCAAAGCATGTTCTTATGCAGTGTCCGCAATACGTCATTCCGCGTACAAAGTTGTGGGAGCAGCTAAATAGAATTGGGATCGGATTCACAGAGATGGACTATGACAAGATCATGTCTAACCCGCAGGCCATCCGCTACGTGGTCAACTTCATGCACCGAACAGGTCTCCTCCAACAGTTCCAGTATGTGACACCCGAGGACGACGACGACGAACCGACAGGCCTCGCGGCAATGGACCTAGGTGTGGAAGACGATGGGTACTAGCCAATGACGATAGATGATGCTGTGGAACGAGAAACTCAGCCAAAGTCGACAAACATGCCAATCAACAACTGGCCAGGAGAACGACACCATCAATTGAAACTGAGGCAGGGGGATGTTGCAGAGGATGGAAAGGGAGAGTGAGAAGTGAGAAGTGAGAGGTGGAAGATGGAGGGTGCACTCCATGGCAGTCATTATATGTTTATTTCTTATGTATGGATTTATGGGTTTATAGGTTTGTGGGTTTACGGGTTACAGGAATGGGCTGATTCCACACTCTTTACGATCAGCATCTGTATACTCTTGGGATGCACTATACTTGGTGATCCCAACTCGGCGCTTGGACTCGAGTTCTTGCTTCAGTTGGATGAAGCGCCTGCATAGTCATACGCAACTAGTTAGACTGCAACAGGTTAATTGAACTTTGATTGATTGATTGATAGGTCACGAAAGCGATCCATGCTGGCATTACTTGCCAAGCAAAGCGTCCTCGTGTCCCTTATAAATCCGACAGTCCTACCGTACCTTACTCTGCAGTCTCCATCCGCGATTCTATCAATGAATATGGAAGTCAGTCTTCCTGGCCAGGATGAAGATGACGAGGGGTGGATTTCGAATTTTGCTCTCGACTTTCGGACCGATCAAACCCGTCATTTTGACCAATCTGAATCAACTGATCTTCCAATGAGCTTCGACGCAGAGGGAGGTGCCGCACTTCCTTCCAACACAACATTATATGCCTATCAACGGGGAAACGATAACTTCGACTTGATGGATACTGCTTTCTTGGATCACTTGCTTCCCACTGAGAACCATACCGAAGATTGGCCTCTGTAGAGTGCTGCATCGGACTTGCTTCCTAGTGGAATCAATCTATTCCAAGGTCATACGCAGAGTCTGGCATCTACTGGGACCGGAAACCCGGAAGAGCCACAAGACGAAGGTGGCTCAGCATCGTTGGCTGCAGCATCTCAATGTATGGACAAGTTTGAAGAAGCAGAAATGCCTTCACTAGACCATATCACGGATACTTCAGACGGGTTGTATCGTTGTATATATCAGGATTGCAAATCAACGAAGGTGTGGGATCAAAAATATGGTTTGAGGTATTGAAAATCGTCTAGAATGACTTTGGTGCGTTAGCTAATTTCGAACAGAAGACACATTCGGCGACATGTCAAACCTGTGAAATGTCCAAGTAAGGTTTGTTTACATCGCGCAGCAGAACAAACGGATATGCGTCGGCATGTCGTAGCCCACCATAGGCCATGGGCCAAAAAACATTTGGGGGAGATTGCACGATTTCCTTGTGCCCAATGTGACTCTTCCTTCACGCGGAAAGACAATCTTACAAAACATGCAAGGAAGATGGAACATATGCAGGATAGCAGTGACGAATAGACTCTCTTATCTAACTTGTCCACGCTCTGACGTACCATGAGTACTTAAGTCTCAGTCCTCTAAAACTTCAAGAAGTCTTGTAGCATTGATGATTTTATCAACATTACCAGTATCGGTAGTTCGCAAAATTTTCAAGCATATAGTGCAACCCCTCCGCTCTCTAAGCCCCTCCACTCTCTAAGTCGCATTCTTCGCCGGCATTTCTCGAGGTCTCAATTTCAATCTATCCTTCCGCCGAAGCGTTTGTGAACTTGGCGATCATATCATCGCGGGAGACTGGATGGCATGCAACAAGTGGATTTTGGTGTCTGACAATGACGGGAGCTGAGTTGTCGAGGAATAAATGTATCTCCGTAATTCCTGTCACAGAGTCAGGATGTCCATGAACAAGCGCAAATTGTGGAAGTACTTGATTGATGACAAGTGAACGAACTTCTTGGATCATTTTATTTAGTAGATCTAGTCGCAGCCCGCCTGCCGGATGAGATTTTGAGAAATTCTGTACCAGAGGTGGCCCCCAATTTGTCCACACATTCTGATGTGACTCGGGAACATCCATTCGAGCAGGGTGGTACTGAAAATACATCTCACAACACAAACAGGCTGGCTTGCTGCAAGCAACATAGCGGTCAGTTTCTGCAAACGTCAAACGGTTTCAGTAAAAGTACTCGAGAGTCTGAACCTCCGCATGGACCTGCGGACTTATACGCTGATATTTCTTCGGAAAATTTCAGAAAATCCCTTTCACAGCGTTGAAATCGGAAAGTGCGCGTTTGATGTTGAGATTTTCATTCGAAGCTTTTGGTAACATGCGATTGAGAATATCATGAAGGTTGGTGTGTCCGTCAGGTTCTGGAGTAGGTACCGGTGTTGTGTAGTTGACGACGCAAACGTCGAAGGTTTGGACCATGTGGCTCACGTCTATGGCGGCTTCGACTAGCTCTTCAGACGCCCTAACGTGGTGAGCTAGTCGACCAAGGAAATGCCTCACAGACGCAAAATGTCCAGGTTCCCTTTCTATGCCTGACATGCTTTCTTGTTCTGCGGAAAAGACTTGCAGCCGGGAAACAAACTCCGAGTGCTGGCTTTCGTAGGTAAACAAACAAAGTGTGAGATTTTCATCATGGCATAAAAGCGACTTTAACCACTCGCTGAGTCCTTTGTCTACGTAGGATCAGAAACTGTACGGCAAGCAAGGAATAAATAGTGAGCGTAAATACCTTCGTATGAACTCGAATGTAAAATAATTTTAAGACAAGTCTTAACGGCTGTCGATAAGCACTTCATTTCCTAGTAAATGCGTTTCGTTGCAAAGTCAACACACAATTTCACAAAAGAATTCTTCTTTGGAGTCAAATTCTTTTCTGCGAAATGATAGATACTATGAAGCCTTTCTAGAATATGCTGCAAGAAATCGGCAATCTGAGCTGTTGTTTTGTTTGAAGCAACCCAGAATCTGGACCAAGTCCCAGTCTCTTCGAGCCCGATAGCGGTAGAAGTATCGCCTCCTTTCTCAAAGTCACAGATAAAAAAGAGGGATCTACATAGCGGCTACTATGAATTTTTTCCCACCGGGATATTCAGAAATCGATACGTCTCACGTACTTTGTCAGTCCAACAATTCATTGTGCGCCCCAAAGGCTTCGACAAATAGCGAGAGGAACATAATTCACTCGAGTCAATTTGCAATAGGCGCCATCCATTCGTGGCTCCAATTATCCAACCAATCAACAGGATTCCACAGAGTGGAGGCTTATCTTGATGCTCGAGACTGAAAAAAATGCATGAGAAAGAGCGGTGAAAGAATGGCAAACATGTGGATCAACTCCAGTGGTTACTCTTGAAGAGTGATTTGGGCTCTGGGCGGTTAACCAGTAGATTTTTACGGCTCGTACGGGCTACTCCAAAAAAGAAAAATGAGTTTTCGAAGTCATGCAAGCAATCCGCGCAGGGATTAATCAGCCAGAAAGCCAATACTCGCGACTTTCTTCAGTATAAAGCCTTCTAATCTTACGTTGCGCAGGTTTTTTATGCGTCCCTACCATTAGCCATGGACAAAACATTCTCTGGCCATGGTGCGGACGATGAAGATGAAGGTGGAGACCCAAACTTTTTTCTTGACCTGTTGACTGAACAAATCGTTTATCTTCCCGAACATGGAACAATTGATCCCCCCATGGCTCCCAGCGCGACAGGTGGTGCCTCACCCCCTGCAGACACCTCATTCGAAGTCTTTCAACCGATGAATGGCACTTCCGGCTTCACGGATGCAGCTATCTTGAATCCCCCAGAGTCTACAGAGAACTACATGGATCATTCATCTCTATAGAGACTTGAACCAGATGCATTCCTTGATGGAGGAGAGGGTTTTCAAGAAAATTCTGAAAGAATGGCATCGACTGAGGATTCTAGCCAAGGCAGAGCTCCAGAGGAAAGCGTGTAAGAGCCGCTAGCCTCAGCGCCTCGAAATGTGGTCAAATTTGAAGAAGCAGAGATGCCTTCACTAGACCATATGACATTGTTCTCTGATGGAGTGTATCGTTGTCGGTATTTGAATTGTGAATGGAAAACAGATGAAGATAAGAAACATCTTTTAAGGTACCTTTTGTTTCTATAACGAACACAATGCAGTATCTAATATTTTCCAGGAAACACGCTCGGATACACGTCAAACCTGTCAAATGTCCACAAGCTTTTTGTGATTATCGTACAGCTGAACAAACGGATATGCGCCGACATGTCGTAACTCATCATAAGCCATGGGCTAGAGAATATCTGGAGATGATAGAAAAGTTTACTTGCGACAAATGTGGCTCGTCTTGTACACGCAACGATAAAATCTCTGGAGGCACCGGGAGAGGACGTGCAAGGGGTAGTGCAGAGATAAATAACACTTAAGCTTTGTTTTCCAATTTAAGATTCATCGTGCTTAAAAAAGAGAGCAGTACAAAATATGTAGTCAAAACAGTATAAGCCAAAGACACCATCCGCTTTAAACGAGCAATGTTGTAGTTGCCCTCAATGCATCCAGGCCTGAATGAAAACGCCTCCGCCCTCACCATCCGATTCTTCGTTGTTATGAGTCAATAATCCAGGGCTAATCGATGGTCCTCTGGCTTGATTTTTTGATTGTTGATTCTGTTTTTCAATGGGGGTATCTTCGCTCATAACCATTGAACTCTTTTCCGAAACGTTGATAGGTGCTGGGGTGTAGCCGAGGGAGTGGAGATCTGTAATTTCTGTTTTTGTATCAGGACGTCTCTGACCAACCGAGGATTGTCCAAGGGCTTGACTGATGACAAGATTGCGAACCTCGTGAATCACTTTGTTCAGTATATGTAACTGCTGCCTTCCTGCCCCGTGGGACTTCGAGAAGTTCTCTACCAGAGGCGGTCCCCAGTTTGTCCACACATTTCGATGCGATTCAGGGACAATCATTCGTGCTGGGTGGTGTTTGAAATACATTTCGCAACATAGACAGGCCGCCTTACTGCAAGCGACAAAGCGATCATTTTCGGTGAATTGTATTTGATATCGATGAAAATGATCAAGTATTTGGACCTCTGCATGGATTCGTGGCTTTAGATTCCGATATTCGCCCGGAAATCTATCGAAGAGTCGATTCGCAGCGTTGATTTTTGACAGTCCATGTTCAATGTCGAGTCGCTCGTCGTGTCCCTTCCCTAACATACGGTTGAGAATTCCGTCAAGATTCGTATGTCTGTCGGGTGCGGGAGGTGGCACCGGTGCTATGTGATCCACAGAGGAAACTTCGCAACTTTCTAGTATTTGGCTCATATCAGTGACAGCTTTAACAAGCTCCTTTGATGCTCGGATATGATGTGCTAGCCGTCCGATGTAATGTCCTACAAGCCCAAGAGGATCGCATTCTATGTCTGGGCTGAGCAAGTTTTCTTGCCGTATAGACCGCAACGATGGGAGAAATGGAGAATGCCTGGTTTCGTATGCAAACGTGCAAAGTGTGAGATTATCATCATGGCTCAGGAGCGATCTTAACCACTTGCGTAGTCTTTCGGCTACCAAGGCATTAGCATCGGCAATTTTATAACACCTTACTGGCGGTGCACACCTTCAATGGTAGCTGAATGTGAAAGCTTTCGGCTACAAGCATCCACGGCCCTGAATAAGCAGTTTTTTTCCTTTCTGACGCGCTTTTCCGCAAAATCAACATAAAACTTCACAAACTCTGCTTCCCTTTGAGGTAGCTCCGATCCTGGCACCTCATTTAAATCGTGCAGTAGCCCAAGAAGAGCCTTAAGAAACTCAGCTATCTTAGCTTGTCCTTTATTTGAAGCGACATATAACCGATAGCATGCGCCGAGGTCTGCAAGTCCAATCGCGGTGCAGGTATCTCCGCCTTTTTCAAAGTCAAAAATTTAGGAAAGATTCCGCAAGAAATCCCGACGCACAGCTTGGCCTGCATTTACATCGTGCGGTTTCGGCTGGTGATTCCCACGGCTCTGTCCAAGCAATCGCAACAGCACCAGTGGTTCATAAAACCTGCTGAGAACCTTGTGATACGGGTCGAACCTCGGGCGACCGACGGTTTTGGGTTTGATTTCAAGTGTTGGTGAAAAGGTGCTATACCCGGTCGATCTGGCTTCGCGAGGATCCATTGTGATCGGATTATCGCAATATGCTGTCTTCGAAAGAAATAATCCAAAGAACATGAAAACGCGAAAATGGAAAAGTGCGTGCTGACACAAAGGTCGTTTTTATTCCATAGTTTTGGATAGTAAAATAAGCCACGCGTAACTTGAGATCAGAGCGGCGGCACGCGGAAGGCTGTACGTAGTGGATTTGAGAGGGGTACTTTTTACTCGGCCAACGCACGAGTCGAAGTCCATGACGGACTAAGAGAAAGGGTCGATAACCATCATGCGGGAGGCATGCGGGAGGCAGACCAGATGATGCAGGAGACGGACTGGACCATGCGGGAGGCAGACTAGGCTATGCAGGAGGCAGAATAGGCTATGCGGGAGGCAGAATAGGCTATGCGGGAGGCAGAATAGGCTATGCGGGAGGCAGACTAGGCCATGCGGGAGGCAGACCAGACCATGTGCCATGAGTCAGAAAGCCCTTATTGCAGATTCATGCATCTACAAAGAAAACCTTTCAAAACACTTGAAAATTAAATACGGAGAACATTTGGGACACTTGCATACGAGCCTGCATATATGGCTTGCAACGTAAAGTGTACAAGTAAGTATCCATGTTGTTTCAAACTGGAATCGTCAGGTTGAGAATACGTATTTCAGTATATATAGATAAGCTGTTCGAGCGTTCGTAATATGGTCAAGCTTCGAGAATTCAACATTGTATGAGAATCTTTTCCAAAAGTCCAAACTCCCCACACGTCACTTATTACACAGACATAACGTCATTTCATTCGATTAACTGTATCCGTCATGTCTGAATCAGGAATCCACATTACCGATCCTCAAACAACCCTTTCGAAAAATCCAGCGGAATTCTATATCGAAAACATGTCCCAAATTCACAACCCCGACACTGGTATAGACTGGCTTAATATGATTAAGCCGTCAAACATTCGGAACCTACGCAGACTTTGGATCTCTGTTCATGCTGTATACAATCCGGGGCCTCACCCAGATTTCCTAACAAACAATCCTCCCAATGGCCCGCGATGGCGCGAGCTTCTCGAAAAACTGTTCACAGAAGCAGAATGTCTCGAAGAAATGGTGTTATATCTTGATTCAGAACCGACTGTCAACCACTGGGGTCCAGCTGTGGATGCTGATTTTGCGCGAACGCTGGGAAAATTTTCAAATTTACAAAAACTGGAAATTAGAGGGTATTTTCCGAAGGAATGGCCGGGCTATTTGGAGAAAAGAACAGGACTGCGGGTTTGGCAGGAGGAGAGGCAGACAGAGCAGTATTTATCATCGCTGCGGGAGTTTCAAGAGCTTTTGAAAGATCAAACTCTTTGAATATGAGTAATGCTCATCTTTGCTGAATACTATACTCGCTCACTCTCGAATTCATATGCCGTGTAACTAGTCCTCCTTCCCAAACTGTCCCATGCTTGATCTTCAGATCTATAGTTCCACTTCCAACCCTATCTTCCTATGCTAGCGTGAGACCTGTTAGCCTGCATCTTGGCTTTCGCCCCCTATTGATTTCCTCTTTCTCCTGTCGACTCATTTGGGTAGCCTCTTTATGATTTCTTGATATGCGCTTGGCATTCAATTATCAATTATCATGACATAATAATAGCAATTTAACGTATAGCATTTGTAACCTCCATGGCCCCTGGTCTCGACATAAACAAGCGTGCGTAAGTCTCTGAAACGGAAGCAATTATTAGTACTCTACCACATGATCAATTTTACCACTGTTCGAGTCCCTCTAATATCTAGGAAAAACATTCAATCAGCTATTGTACTACAACTTGGTGAGTTCGCACCTTATGGTGCGCTTGTGGGTGACTGCTCGATTATTCAAAAGTGGAGATTGATTTATTGTTAATGCGGGAGGCTCATTATCCACTACGCAGGAGGCCCGTGATGCAAGAAAATTATCATGTAAGGGAATCTCATTGGGTCATATCTTGCGGTGGAAAACCCAAGGTTGTGTGGCAATATGTGCCCTGCCCATGCTGTGTCTCGCTCCTTTTTGATCAAACCAGGAAGCAATGATAGGATTTTTTTTTAATTCAAGGGCCGTGGAGTCACTATTTTAAGCGGGCCTTCATGGACTGATCATAGTTTGAGAAACTTGTGGTAGAAGCCTTATGGAACACTTCCAATGCCATATGAGCGTTGAATTGAAGCTGAATTTACACATAATGAAAACTGTGGGGATGATCACATTTTTTTATCATAGATCGACAATAGTCGATATAATAGCAGTGAGTCAAGGAAGTCTCCATAGGGGGTTTGCTTGCCCCTTCTATCAGAGTGATGAATTCCACCTATAGGAGAGCTGAGACGGAACGATAAGCGCCCCTCACATTGTATGTGTTTCAATCTTCTGCTCGTGCAGATTGTGATAGACAGCATCATGCAAAGACCTTGTTCTGTGGAAGTCTAAGGTTATACTGTTTGTATAAAGGGGTCCAGCCTGTTGATTTAAAGACGTTCCTAAGTTCATTAGCCACTCTCTGAAGTCTCCTCGCAACCCAACTAAGCAAAAATTGGACCCAAAACTGGTTCCCTGCAATCCAAATCAAACTCCCACTACATTCGTCCCTCTGTCAAACTTTTCGTCATGGAAGATTCTGTTGCATCCAAGTCAATGACGTTAGAGGAGACATTGTACCTGTTCCGCCACATATTTCTCCCACCAGAAGTTCCCCAGGCAGAAGATTACAATGTGCAACAAGAACATCGTCTCCTCGAGAGCGTCGTTGATGCTCTCCGCAGGTTCAGCGATTACGTTCCGACCGCAGATACTACTATCGTACGTAAGGCCACCGAGATGGTTTCTCGCCTAAGAAAGGCATACAGCCCTCATGGGGACGTTGATGAAAAGCAGCTCGAGATGAGTCTGGCAGAGCTACCTATTCGGGGTAAGCATTGCACGCAAATTATTGTGCTCATTTCTAACCAGGCCGTAGGCGGATTCCTCCCAATTCACGTTCGCGAGCAAAACGCAGGAATCTTCCTATACTGGCATAACGATGCGATACACATCGAATCTTTTGAGTTGTCAGCTCGCAATGAAGCCGTTACAACAACAGTGGGACGGCTGCGCCGTGATTTCCCGGGTCCGACTATGGTTATGAATAGGGCAACTTTCGAGGAACCCGGATTCCGAGCGTTCATGGCGCAAACGATTTCCAGAATGAGTCACCAGCCCGTTGCTGGAACCAAGCCAAGAGTCAAGAAGGCTGGACAGGAGCACGATGAGACCAGGGACACAACGCATCCCAAAATGGTGACAGAGCTTCTCATGTCGACTCTTCGTCCTCGATGCACCGACATCGCGTCTGTACAGATTCAGAAGAACACTCGCGAGGAAGTAATGTGGCGTGATTGCCAATCGCCGTGGCGCCGATCTGCATTATGGCTCCTGGTGCGCGTGACACTGCAGCTAGTATTTCGCAGACTGTCTACAGAAGGGAGCTTGGACGATCTGTACAAACAATTCATGGTCTTCTTCATGACCTCGATAGTTGACAGGGCTTCAATTGCAATACCCTCCGAGAGTCTCTTTCTTATGAATGCCAAGATCGTTCGCAGACTGCTTAAGCTTGACTTGGCAGTTGTGCCTGCCTGGTTCACCTCAGTTCAGGAAATCTTGAGTCGTACAAGCAGCGCAGTTCAAGGCCAGTGGACGCATATTAGGAGCAAAAATAGCCACAGTGTTGACATGCCACTGCTGCGTGATTTAAATTTCCGTCAAGATATTCAATGTGCGCTCCCCTGCCTTGACCGCTACATCGAGAGCATAGAAAATCGAAGCAACAAACGCCCGTGCAGAGAAAGTTTCCAGCCGCAATCGAAGTTGATCAAATACCAACGAACAGAGCTTCCAAATCACCTCGATTCACACGATTCTGATTACCAAGCGTACAACCTTGCTGCCTTTGAGGATTGGGTTGCTTCGGATCTCAATGCATGGCTGGAAATTCACCAGGGCGAGGAGGCAGCCTGTGGTCAACTCGGTGCTTTGATGACTCGATACTTCGAGAAAGCGTCTTCGTCGTATTCAGACAACCCCGAAGCTACATCAGTCATGCTTCTTACGCTCTTAGAGTTCTGGATTGCCTGCGACAAATCCGCGATTCACCTACATGAGACCTTGAGAGACTATGACACATGCATACCAGTTGACTGCTTTCAATCACTTTTGCTGCCTTTTCGATCGCACATGGAGAGGCTGGCGTGTGCTGAAAAGTATCTGAGTCGACGTCAGGCTCGCCTTCGCTACCATGGCCCGAACATTTTCCAGGAATTCGGGACTTCCTCCTGCTTCGCTGTTCGATACTTCGAGCAGTCTCACAAACATCAGCAATTGCTTGCAGCCATCGAAGAAAATGCCACTCAGGAGAGGACGAAGAAAAAGGTCGAGCTTCGGGAAAAGCAGCAACGTTACCGGGAATTGATGGCATTATCTTCTAAGACACCATGTGAATATGTCGAAATTATTGTGGATAAGAGACTTGGGCTTCGGGATAGAGTCCACAGCAGCGATTGCCCTCGAGAACGTTATCAAAGGCAGGCCGAGTCGATTGAAATCAGCATACATGAGTGGCCTCTGCCGACCAATCGCTCAAGGGCCAAAGCCACTGTCTTCGAACTTCGAGTACCCGAGCCCTTTGGAAGCTGGCGTGACACCACGCTGTTTTTCCTGCATCGGTGTTTGAATATGAAGTACGCGGTGGAAGAACGGCCCAGAGCAGAGCATCGTCCACACACATATCGAGGTCTGTCTCCGTTCTTCAGCAACCACGGGCGTAACCAGCGGATTAGTCTTCTTTCTCAGAATAAACCTCACGAGAGAACTCATCGACGCGACAGGTTAATTCTCAATGTGACCGAAAATGATGTCTGCCTCAACAATGGACTTCACTTCCAATACTTTGACAATGTTCTCGGATGTTTTGTGAGCGGCTTTGACTGGACTCATCAAACAGAGACTTCCTGCACCTATAGGTTCCCGGCACACCGTTCAGCGCTGCAGCAATTTCTGTTTCGACCTGCCATGAATCCACATGGCCCGTCACCAAATACTGTCATTGCGACACAGTGCGATGCCCCTGCTGACATGTCACTGGAAGAATACAAGGCCCTTGCAACCATGCCCCTTGGACTGGAGATCCAATGGCAAAATATCCTGCTGGAACTGTCGATGCCATCGGTGGACATGAAAAAAATCGAAACCACAATCTTTGTGCTCCAGATAATCAATCAAGCGGGCCCATCCAAAACAGGCACGACATTGAGACAAGGACATGCGATTTTGTGCGACGAGGTATTCACAGTCGAGGTACTCTCGCGAATTGAAGAGACAATGGAGAGGATCCAGCAAAATTGGGAGACCATAAATGGGATCAATAGTCTCATTCGGCTGGTTTTGAGGATTTTGTCTTTGTCTCCTTCTCAGAAAGTCTGTGCGATGTGCCTTCAGTGTCTAAACAACCTCCGCCGATCTGCTTTCCACTGGCTCAATCTTGTCAGAACGAAAGCTAGTGAGACTATTGATGATACACAGAAAACCAATTTAATTGCAAAGAGCGTTCATATCGCTTTGGTCTGCACAGAGACATTCAATGCAGAAACCATTGCCCCTATGTTCGCCATCTCGGCGGATGTTTCGATCTTTCTGCAGTGCTGTTCAGTCATTGGGAACGGGAGGAACTCTCTAACAACAGAATCAGGTTCATTGCTTCAAATTCTGTACCATCGGTGGCAAGTTCTGTGTTATCGCAGCCATGTTATTCTCGCAGAGCGTATCGTTGAATGCAAGAACCCAGGACTAGACCTGGCCATCGACGCAGCCTGGGCAGCCTATGACAAGACCTCTAAGTGGTCCAGGGTGTCAAACGACGTGACATATTGGTTGTTTACTCGGTTTGCCGGCCAGTCCGGGTCTAGCGAAGACATGTTGTAGCACTACAACCTCTTGACTGGAGAGCTCCTTGTGGATGGCCTCCCGCTTGCACGTTTGCCTTCTGAGTATGAATCTCATCCAACGTATCGCAGCTTATTCGGGAAATCTCAATTGGACGTAATGCCCAGCAACACACCGGGGATGCAATTTTCGTGTCAAAAGCAGTATTCGGGCTACACGGTACACCTCGGAAAAGAGACCGTGCCAGAGTCCACTGATTCCGACATGTCAGTCAAAGCGGTGAAGGGTGGGGAGCAAGTCTGGCAGCTGGTTCCGTCTAGACTTTTTGCTGGAGTTTTTCCAGATGAGTTTGTGGAAGGCTATGCGCACTGGTATTCGGTCTCAGGGGACCTGGTGGAATTCCGACCCTTGGAAGCGCCATGGCTGTCATCCAGTCAAAACTGGCAGCTCCACAGGAGCTCTTGTAAAGCTTCCTGGAGCCTCAAGAGGAACGGAACAACTTTGGTCAGCACCATGTGCCAAACGGCCCAAGTAATATCCAATGTTTTTCAGCCGATTGAAAAGGCTTTGAAGGTGCATTGTATTTTCCACGAGGCCTCTTCGAGTCTACATGTTGAGCTACCGCGCCTTCGATTGGAATTTATCCTCAAGTCACAGTCTTCTGCAATCCAATCTCGACAATATCCTGGCCTGTCAGTCGATAGTAACCAAGTATTTGACTCATTGATTGGGCTACGCAACACGCTTCTGCTCACTAACCGTGACTCTTACGACCAAGTGGTCCTCATACCTGAAGGAGCTTTATCTTGGGCCAGAGATGGCAACCACGTTCGTGTCGAGATCGGTTGGCAACCTGCGACCACCATCCATGCGTATCCCATCGATCGCCAGCTCGGACGGCTTTTGGACAATGGAAGCCTACAGAGCAAGCTATATCTCACGTACTTGCATGCTCTTACGTCTTTCTGCCTGCCAGATCCACTCACCAAGAAGACCGGTACCGAGCAGGCTCTGTCTATACTTCGGTCCGCGTCCCTGAGGTCTTTTGATCGCCTGCAGACAGAACACATTGAACTCCTCAAGAGCATCGCATCTCTCACTCCTGCCAGAAGATTCTATCCTGATAATGAGCAAGTGATGCAGAGCATCCACTGGCGGCAAGGTCTAGGCTGCCTCTCTCAGCACCATGGCTTTCGCGAGGAAGTCGCAGATATACTGGACCAAAACCGTCGCATGAGCATTTTCCAACTCGGGACAGAGCTTAATCACCCGTCACTTCCACATGTGGAGCAAGCACTGTTTTTGCGGGAGCGAATCCGCACATCTTCATTCCGCGCCCCAGGATTCGGCGCCGACGATCATACGCAGAAGCACGACAGCATGTACAACAGTCTCGACAAGAATCGGATATCTTGCGCAGCGTCTCGAAGCTTTGCCGTTTGCAAGATGCTTTACAAAGGGATCCCTTCTGTCCGCAAACTTCAATCCGAACAGTTGACCTCGCATCTTTGGCAATTCCTCTCTTTACCCACCGGGGTTCGTGGCTCTCATACTCCATTAGACACGAAAAGGTTGAGGTACGATGCTGAGTGGATACTAGAGTCAAGAGAGTTTCTTGTCAGTAATTGGTGCAGCATACACCACCTCGCGTGCTCACAAACCCGCCGCCTCGGCAAATTCCAGCTCATGATCTGGCTTGCAGCCCTTGCTTTCTCCAATGAAGCTAATATGATTGCCCTTGAGACCATTGTTTCACTTTTTGTGATTCGTGACCTGGCTTCAATCCATCTGCCATCCAGTGCGTTGTTTTTGCCAAAAGAGGGAGCTGAGATGATTAAAACTTCAATCCGCTGTCAAATCGAGTCGGAACAGCGTAAAGTCACTCCAGAGTCAAAACTTGCGCCCGAAGCGAATGAGACATTTCAAAAACTCATGTCGCGCAGGGATAGACTCCGGAATCAAAATCGGGAAGCCATTAAGAAAAGTTTGTTGCTACATTTTGAACGCGAGTGGCCCACCCGATCACCGTCCTCACTATTAAATCCAACAGTGAATGACTACTTTGATGCACAGGAGATGATGATGAAAGTTTCAAAATTGTTCAGTATCTGGTTCGACAATCGAGATCTGAAGCGATACATTACCGACATTGCGAATGTCACTTGCCATCAACTGATCGAAGAGGTCGAGATTCAGCCCTACCAGCTACCACCTCCACCTCAAAGTGCACCGAAAAAACGTGGCTTTGTGCTCTTTGATGACCTACTCGGCCCGCAGCCAATCATCGACATTGAAGAACCGCAATTAAGGAACCTTGTCTCTACATCGTCGACAGGACAACCTCCAGCTTCCACATTGGTGGCGTTGCTAAACTCTTTGGGTATACAAGCCAAATCCAAGTACGAGAAAAACTATGTCGAACAGTTACAAAGCAGTGTTGCTTCGTTGAAAGATGGCAGACAAGAAAAGCACATCAATATGGCTCAAGGAGAGCTGGAGACAAATATTTTGGACTATCTTGCATCGTGTCAAGAATATGTCGACAGGGTGTATCGATCACTTGTGTCTGAGCTCTGTCCTCGTGAGAAGACCACCTGGTCAGGGACGATCCATCCTTTCAGGGCAAAGGTAATCGCAGTAGCCCTGGAACTGCAGCAGTACCCAAGGCTGTCACCAGTCCTTTTTTTGGAGCAACTGTCGCGCCATCGATGGGGTCCACTAGACCTAGATTGGAAAAAATGTTTCATTGCTTACGGGTGCTCAATCACTAAATTGCAGCGAGCGAAACGACTAGCTCGCCTTCTCAAGCACCCGGACGAACTCCTGAAAGAACTCGAAAATTCAGGACATACGAACTGGCAGCCAATCCGGTTCCCAGAGACTCTTCTGCTTGAGATAGAGAACGGGGTCCTGATAAGAGGCATTCAGGAGGAAATTGCGGCGACAATGAGGCACTTTGTCCCGGGAAAGAATGCCGTCATGCAATTGAATATGGGCGAGGGGAAATCTTCAGTTATTGTTCCTATGGTGGTAGCAGATCTTGCGAATGGAGTTTGCCTGGTTCGCGTTCTTGTGGCCAAGCCGCAATCACGACAAATGTTTCAAATGCTGGTCACGAAGTTGGGTGGTCTCTTGGGTCGGCGTGTGTATCACATGCCCATTGCACGCTCTCTGAAATTTGGAGAAGCCGAAGCAGAGGAGATTGAACGCATGTGTTTAGAGTGTATGTCGCAGGGCGGTGTCTTGCTCGTCCAACCCGAGCATATCCTATCTTTGAAACTGATGAGCCTTGAGTGTTTTATTGCTGGGAAATGCGCCGTGGGCCGTTCTCTACTTCGCACGTTGCAGTTCTTCCAACACAACTCCCGGGACATTGTGGACGAAAGTGATGAAAACTTTAGCGTCAAATTTGAATTGATCTATACCATGGGATCTCAACGCCCCGTCGAACTCAGCCCACGACGGTGGATTGTGGTACAAGAGCTGTTACAACTGGTTCGAGATTATGCTGGTCGCGTCCAATCCGAATTCCCCGACTCCATTGAAGTGAGCGAGCAGCCGCATGGCGGTTTTCCACGGATACGTTTGCTCAAACAGGATGCTGAGAAAGCTTTGGTTCAATACGTCGGAAGGCACATATGTGAGAATGGTATTGGGTCTCTGTCAATCTCGAGGCAGGCTCGGCCCATTCGAGATGCCGTCTACACCTACATTATGAAATCTGAGCCTCTGGTGGAGGAAATCGCGGCGGTGGAGTGCGAGGATTCCGCAGGATTTTGGGGAGATAGCACACGGGCATCCCTCCTGTTGATACGGGGTCTGCTCGCTGGGGGCGTTCTAGCCTTTTGCTTGGGTCAAAAACGATGGCGCGTCAACTATGGGCCTGATAGGAGCCGAAATCCACCGACAAGACTTTGTGTGCCGTATCGAGCCAATGATAGCCTTTCCCTTCGGTCAGAATTCAGCCATCCCGATGTCGTGATTCTGTTGACATGTCTGAATTACTACTATGCCGGACTTGGCGACGACGATATATTTCTCGCCTTCAATCATCTGGTCGGGTCAGACCAAGCGAGTGCAGATTATCAAGAGTGGACGAACGATGCTTCTAGGCTTCCACCCACCTACCAGCAGCTTGTGGGAGTGAATCTGGATGACCGGTCTCATTGTACCGATCATGTGTTCCCCGCTCTGCGGTTCTCCAAAGCTACTGTAGACTACTTCTTGACACACGTCGTATTCCCGAAAGAAATGAAGGAGTTTCCTGACAAGTTGTCTGCGTCGGGCTGGGATATCGGGGAGATCAAAACACATCCTACAGTAGGGTTTAGTGGGACGAATGATTCACGAGAAACCCTACCACTGAGCGTCTCGCAACTCGACCTGCCGGAGCAAAACCACACGAATGCGTTGGTGCTGGAATATTTGTTGCGGCCAGAAAATTCCGTGGCCTGCATTCCACAGCAAGTCCAGCCATGCAAGTCAGATGCCGAGATCATATTGGACCTGGTATTGGATCTGAATCCACCGGCTCAGGTGATTCTTGATGTGGGCGCACAGATTCTGGAGCTCAGTAATCATGACTTGGCAGCGCACTGGCTAAAACTGCTCCCAAACGAAGGACCAGTCCAAGCGGTGGTATTTGTAAACGACAAAGACGACATCTCCGTCCTGGATCGAACTGGACGTGTTGAACTATTGCAAACTTCACCGTTTGCAAGACAGATGGAAGCATGCTTTGTTTTCCTGGACGAAGCACATACCAGAGGAATCGATTTGAAGCTCCCGTCTAATTATCGTGCGGCGGTCACGCTGGGTCCGGGTATCACGAAGGACAAATTGGTTCAAGGTACGAAATTTGGATTCTTCATATCAGGCAAAGGCCAAGACTGACTATGCTCCAGCGTGCATGAGAATGAGGAAATTGGGCAACGGACAGTCTGTCGTCTTTTGCGTCACAGAGGAGGTCAGGTCCAATATCCTGGCCTTGAGTGGCAAGGACAAGAATTCTCAGATCACTGTCGCGGACGTGCTTCTCTGGGCCATTTCCGAGACGTGGATTGACAGCCGACACAGTATTCCCCTTTGGGCGGTCCAGGGTACACGATTCGAGCGCCAACGGGAATTGTGGCAAGCTTACCGCCAAAATGATTGTCTTGATCTGACGCCGAGACAAGCCCAGGAATTTCTCGAGCCCAAATGCCAAACTCTTGAACAGCGATACCGACCTGGTCATCAAGCGCGGCCGTTATTTAACTGTCCTTCAGATACTAGCCCGAATCTGAATTTGATTTGGAAGCGCTGCCGCAAGTTTGAAGGTCTCGACACTTCGTCCTCCCTTCAAGAGGAACAGGAGCGCGAGCTCGCACCAGAGGTTGAAAGTGAGCGCCAGGTTCAGAGGCCTCCAAGTGCTACACCCGAAACGCACCATATCCATCCACACATATCTTCATTTGTCACTACAGGCATTCTTGTGAGGTCTTCCGAGGCCTATGAGCCAGCATACCTCACGCTGCGCAATACCTCCGCCGCCTGCTTTCTGGACGTATCTCAATTCCCATCCAGTCTACTGGCTTCCAACGACTTTGTTAGGACCATCAAGACTCCCCCGGGCTCACACTTTGTTGCTGATGCTTTCCAACGTCCTGTCAGATGGGTCCTGACAAGTCGAAACCATGTTGTCGATGACGGAACACCTCCGTTGCGCATGATGATCATTAGCCCTTACGAGGCCAATGGTTTGATGTCCAAGATACGAGAATCACGTGTCGTCACTCTTCATTTGTATGCCCCACGCCAAAGCCGAGGATTTCCCTCTTTGGATAGACTTAGGCTACACACGGTCCCCGACGATGTTGTCAAAACCGAAATACCTGATATATTCCGTATGCTGCTCAACCTATTTTCTGGGCAGCTGTATCTTGAATCATATTCCGAGTACAAGGACCTTTGTGAATTTTTGGGGGTGGCATCTGTGAAAACGCCGCCCGGTCTTGTTGTCGCTGCGGATGGATTCATCAAACGAGGTTTCCCGGGAGCGAAGGCAGGCTTCAGTCAGA
This sequence comes from Penicillium samsonianum, assembly GCF_028829775.1. Taxonomy (NCBI): domain Eukaryota; kingdom Fungi; phylum Ascomycota; class Eurotiomycetes; order Eurotiales; family Aspergillaceae; genus Penicillium; species Penicillium samsonianum. The sequence goes on along the minus strand of NW_026643264.1, from coordinate 1,875,270 downwards.
GCCCGCTCAAATTCCTTGAGATTCTAATGTCACAGATTAGGAAAGATTGCCAGCGGATTGGACGGACGCATATTGGTAAAATTGTCAGTGGTCAGTTGCTTTTTCCGCTCGACTTCGAAGAATCAGCAACAGCATCCATAGAAGCCGGTCTTCAAATGGCTAGTCTCGGTCCATAAGCAGGTTCTCCCTACAACCAAGGCCGTGGATCCCTAGATCCCTTTTCTGTGATCAAGACATTTTTCGCTTCATCCATTGGATCGAAGAGAACGCGTGGAGTGACAGAACTATTGAATATGTTGAAAAGGACACAATAAGATCTTCCTTCAAGAACACTATAGCTGAACCGATTCAATCATTGCGCTTCTTGGCTTGAGTGGTTGAGCCTCAATTAATGCCAATTGTTACTTCCAAATGGGGGACTGTTAAACAGCAACTCGAGGCGCAGGACAATGAAAGAACCTCAAGCAAAACCAAATGAACCACCATTCCCATCAAAAGGTTACATATATACAGTCAATAATTATCTATAACATATCAAAAGCCCAGTTTAAGACCAAGAGCGAAATTTGCCCTGAATCATGGCGTACAACTCAAAGCACCCTGGAAGGTCACAATATTTGCCGGTCGGTTAGTGCTTGAACTTTCCAATGAAAATTTCCATGATGTCGCCAGCAGATGGGGTAAAGCGCACGGGATTACTTGCGTGCTTACAACTTTGGGCAGTTTTCATGTGGATATTGACCATTTGATCGATCTGGAGGCAATGGAACTTGGCGAGATGGGGTATAGCGAACAAGCCACCCATACAGAGACGCGGGAGCACGCACAACGGGCCAATCCGGGCGAAGAACTGGTGTGAGCACCTCGCACAAGTTAAGCATAGAGTATAGGGGGTCACGATGACAAGATATTGCGTTATAAGCTGCGCGACCTCGGGCAACAGGAGTCGGACAGGCCATCGAGAGGCATTGTTCTGATGCCGCGACTTATAGTAGCTTATAATAAACAGCATCTGTCCGTCGTGAAAGAAGAATCAACGTGGTACTCCGCCACCGTAGACCAATAAACTCGTCACGGCGACCTTGCTGCTCTGAACCGAGAAAAATGGGACCATTACTACTCGAAGAAACCGCTGGACGGCATTCTCATACTGCTGGGCCGCGTCGGCCGATACGACCCAACGGCCCTCGACGTTCTGGGACCAGAAGGTGCGGAAAAGGCGGCCGACCCGAGTTATCAACCAGTCCTTCGCCGGATCCAGATAGCACGTGTTTCGCGAATCAGTCAGGAAGGATTGGCCGGGGACGACCTTTGCTGCCACTGGGCTTCCAGTCGTTCTTCTCACGCCAATGGCGCTTTATAACGTCAACGCTCCGGACCACATACCCGCATTCGGATGTACGGGTGCACAATAATCCATCATTGTGAACTGGCAATCCGGGAATGGGATCGTGGACGGCGGTGGGTACTTCCCAACGTTCACACTCCTGCACTCTGTTCCACTGCTGGATGGCGTGCTGTAACTGCCTTCCGGTGGGTAATCCCAGTCGGTGTTGGGCTCTCTGGATGTGACGACTGACTTCACTTGGTCGGACTCCGATCTTGCACTGTTTGCAAATAATCATGGGAAATTCCTACGGTTTGATAAAAATCTGGTTCTCCATATTGCTGTGTGGATATATGTATATAAATATATACGACAAATATCTAAATTGTATAACAAACTAGGGTGGATGAAGTGGTGGAATTTTTCCAAAATTGAACTGGACGATAGCTGGGACTTCTAAATACCCCTAAATTTCTTCTTAACCCCGTATTTATCTAATTGAACTTTGGACTGATCAACTTGTTAACCCCAATGTTGATGTTTTGGGTGGTTTACTACGGTCGCATCTCCACATCTGGGCCCTCACCAAAAAAAACCCCGATTTCAATCGTAAAAGCTTCTATCAATACGGGTCAAATTAACTCCAAATTGGGCCTATTCAAAATCTAATACTGGGAATATAACTCCTGAAAATCTAAGCATGATCCAGCGCCAATTGCTAAATCGACTGGCCGTGTGAAAATTAACTCGACTGGCCGTGGGCCCACTTCTTTTCTCCCATACAAAAATGCAAAAACCCTAATCCGACTCACCGTCAGTCCCCCCTCCCCCATGGGATAGATATGAGCACTAATCTCACTGGGCCGAACACCGATCTGATAACGTTTGCAAATAATAATGGGGTATTCTGCGGGTTTGGTGAAAAGTTCGTTCTCTATACTGATGTGGCAATATATATATGTGAATGTATACGACAAATATTCAAATTGTATAACAAACTGGGGTTGGATTTTTCTAAAATTGAAATCGACGACGGCTGGGACTTCTTATTACCCCTGACTTTCATCTTAGCCCCGTATTCGTCTAACTGAACTTTGGACTGATCAACTTGTTAACCCTAATGTTGATATTATGGGTGGTTAACTGCGGTCGCATATCTATATCTGGGCCCTCACCAAAAAAACTCCCGAATTTCAATCGCCCAAACCTCTACTAGTACTGGTCAAATCGACTCTAATCAAATCGACTCTAAATTAAAACCATATAAACTTTACCTTTGGGAATACAATTTCTAAAAATATGAGTATGATCCGATGCCAACTGCTAAATAAACTGGGGGTTTGAAAATTAACTAAACTGGGCCCTGACCCACTTTTGTTCTCCCATAGTTAACTCCCAGACCCTAATTCAACCCAGGCTCGGTTTACCCACCTCCATGGGATAGATTGCAGGGAGGAGTATCTGGTCTATCCAAATCCGAAAGTCATCATCACGGAGGCGACTGGATTGCTGCTCCTCCCGGTATAGCCGCGGGAATAGGAAGTAAAGAGAGATATCCTCAAATCCGACTAGCCGCCCAAATGTATAATGTGGGATCATATGCACCGGCCGTCGGACGTGATGAGCGCGACCATTGCTTCCAATGTATTGGATCGGAAGAGGATCAAGGTGCAGACCCGAACGAAGATCAGAGATGGCCATCTGAGTCGAGTTCCACCGTACTCCGAGCTTGGCCACTGCTAGGCTGTGCGCAAATCCCACGATACTATCGACATCAAAAGTTATCGCGGTCGGGAGTTCCGGCTCATGGTCGGCAGCAAGGCAGAGGTGGACGGGACCAGCGTTAGGCGCGGCTGAATTGATTCCAGTATAGATCTCACGCTTTCTCTGGGCACTGGTCTGCCCTGCTAGGTTGTCCTCGCGTTTAGCCATGGTCGCCACGCTAAGAACGTCTGGGTATCCCCCATCTGACTGAATCTGGTCCATGTACTCCCCTAAGCCTGAATGCTCTGCATGCTTTATTTCATGTTCACGCTCCTGCTGTTCGTGGCACTGGCGGCAACAGCCATGGTGTTGTTGGAGTTGATCAGTAAGAACCCGGGCGAGGTCATGGATGCCATCTACCGCGTTAGTTGCAGAGGACTCCGGTCGATAGCGAGCTGCATCTATAAATGTGTCAGCCGCCAAGATGGAACTTTCACTCGTCTCTAGTCTAGGGGTGTCTTGACTGGGATCATTTCGTTCATTTTCTGGCGGGGTGTCTGGGGCAGGCACATTGTCCAGATCAGGCATGGATTCCAACGGCAGGTTATTATTCATAGGCGGAACTTCTGGAGTAGATGGTTCCCAGGGCCCAAGCTCAGGGCTAAGGGCTGGTAGAAGTTGCTCAACCTCGGTGGCGAAGCAGAGTTCTTCTGGAGGAAAGTAGGTTGGCGGAGGTCCATTATTATCAGTGGACAGAGACCCCGCTGTGGTATAATATTGATCGAATTGCTGAGCGCGTTTTGCAGCGCGAGTAGACTGGCGCTGGTTCCTCTGCTGGGCTATTTTTTACAACTTCCTTTCTTCAGTAGACGCGTATTTTCGAGGTCGGCCTCTTTTGGGCTTGGGGGGATGAGAGGGTGGTTGTTCTATAAAGAGTTATGTACGTAGAGCTTGTGCAATATACAAATGAACAACGGAGGGGAGTATGGCGTCACAAAATAGACAGAATAGGGGATACGAGATGCCTGTCGGTTTTGTCTTTAGATCTATCACATAGGGAAGGAGACATCAGCCCCAAATAGGCTTAGGGTGGGTTTGATTTTCAGAAAGGGTTTAGTTTTGAGGATTTAATTCGAAAGGGGCTTAGTTTTGAGGACAAAAATCGGGCTCCATATTAAGTAAGCCATTTGGGCCATGTCGTCGAAAAATGGCCAACTTCAATGCAGTATATTATATAAACCACGGAGAAATTAAAAATTCTGATAAAACGGACGGAATCTTCAGTATCTATTCCAACAGTCTCGAAATAATTTCCCTCATAAGATGCGGTGGTGTTGTTAGGTCAAGTCAGGTTTTCCCAAATGGTCGATTGCCGTCTCATACGTCACACAAACTTCAGCCCTGCGATGTTGGCGTTCTCTCATCACTGAAAACTTCGTACCGGGAACGGGCTGAGTCGTTGGAGCGGTGCGGGTCTAACACTATTGGGAAGCAGCATTTTACGTGTCTGTACAGCCGTGCTCGCTGTCAGGCATTTACCACCCGAAATACACTCTCAGGATGGTCCAAAACCGGTCTGAGGCCCTTTAATCCCGAGAGGGTCCTGAGAGATATCCAAAAACGTCCCGCCGAGGCTGAACAATTACAGACCTGTGATACTCTCTCGGATATTGCAAATGACCTCCCTGACACACCAGTCAGTCCCCACAAGCTAGCCATGCTACGTAGCAAAGTTGAGCAGGATACACATCCACTGGACGAAGGGTGTAAGCTTTGACTACAGAAGATACTAAATGCGACGGAAAGAGCATTCGCGGAGCGTTCACTACTTCTGCGGCAGACTCAAGACTTGTTTCAGCAGAATAACGAGAAGAAAAGTCGCTAGCGTACAAAGTCGACGGTGGTCGGGAAGACTAAGATCATGACTTTTGAGGACATTGCAGTCGCAAAAAGGAAGCGTGAAGAAAAAGAAGCCGCTCGAGAGGCGAAGAAGAGGAAGAAATCTGCTTCAACGAGTGAAACGAGTCACACTCCGCCTCATACAGAGGGAAACCGTCACCAGGAACCGTTGAGGGGTATAGAGGAGTATTTGCTCCATTCTTCAATTTAAATGAATTCGACAGTCCTTTGTGTTCTTTAAGTACTAGAGTAACTTAACATTCAAAATAAGATTTAGCTCTCCACACGTATGAATAAACATGCCCGTGAGTTATCGAAAACGATGTGCCAAATCATACGATGATACCCATATCGATTTCGCTGAAACAGAAAGTAAATATAAAGCAGTAGCAATTATTCCCAGTGTTACTGAACTCATTCCTGTAAGATAGAATATTATAGACTAGAACTTGCTGTAGCATTGCAATGACAAGAAGACGACGGGGAAAGGATGCTAGAAGCGGACCGAAGCCACCTATTCAAAAAAGCCCAGTAAACAAATACAAAACCATACTATACCAAAGATCAACACTTTAATCACTCCACAGCCTTATGTTGCTTTCAGCATTTTCGATCGACAATGTCAACAAACGATATTGATCGTCCACAGTGTACCCCCCAACAACCGACTTAAACAAATCACACGCGTCACTGCCGGACTCCTTAACGCTAGTCACGTAATCTACAAAAATTAGTGTGCGTTTGACCCAAATTAGAAAGACATACTGCGCTGCTCTTCTAAGATGTCCTTATGCCGCTTTAACAAAGACATATATGTGTCACGCTGATACCCCCGATGCGTTCCAGTACGTTCCAAATGCTGGAACTGACGGATTGTCCCCGACGATTCGTCCTGAAACGCCTTCCACCGATCATGCATCACCATATACGGACTGCGTGCTTCGGCCGACATCACGAACGTAGACCCGTGAATCAAGTTCCCTTCAAACGTTATTAAAGTGAACCACACTGCATCACATCTCGCAAACTTCGAGTGACTTACCACACTTCGAAAGTCTATGCCTGCCTGTAGGAACGAAAAGGGTTTCCAGAAAGTAAGGTCTTCTATGGAAGTTAAGGAAAGTTTAAGAGAACGCGACAACAGGGAATAAGCCCCCTCTTTAATCGTCTGTCACGCGACCACGCTATGCCATATTAGGCCGAGCACAGCATGTTGCCAGGATATTGGTTAGGATCCTGGTCTGGCAGACCAGCTGGTACAGTCAAAAGACACGAATGATTTAGATAGGTCTCGGGTTTTTGGGTTTTTGATGGATATAGAAAGATTCGGTAGTCACTGCGTAAACCTGAAAGATGATAGAAAGGACCCTGAATCGCTGTGGGAATACTCACGCAGTTATTTTTTGTTCGGAAAAGCCGTATTTCCGAACCGAGAGCTAGTCGCCATTTTTGGGACTAAGCGGATCAAAGTATTACCGGCACCGCGGTATTGTATCATACTGTCGCAGTACAGTGATATTCGAAATCAGTTTTAACTCTTCTCTCTCTCTCTCTCTCTCTCTTTATCTCGCCGGCCCCACCTAAGGAGCACTAGTCTGTATTAGGATACCTGTCCGCTACCCATGCGATTTCCCAGCGTACAGTCAGTGGACTAGACTGCGACATCGCCCATGGGCCTTTTTAGTAAGCAGAATTCCTTGACCTCGTGACTTGCATTATTTGTGCATTTTAGCTCTGTATTTCTAAGTAATTTGATTACATGTAGACAGCAGTGACATTGGCATACAGTAGGTTTAACAGGCATTTATCATGAACATTAATAGGCATTTATTATAGACATATATTCACACTAATACGATACAAATTGATCATCACTAGGTTTGCCACGCTTCCTGGCTTCTCTTAACCCAGGGCGCCTTTGAGTGCCACCCTCATCTCCATAAAGAGGGAGATGAGGACTGCTCTCATCTTCGCTGTCGACTAGCTCACTTCTCTGTCGTTTTTCCGCGCACTCAGCACTATGAAGGACAGGAAGCTGACTCGCCATTGCAAACTCGTGCTCGATCAGTCCGACAGGATCATTATACTCGGAATCCTCGCCATCGCTGATTGGTTCAGGTATGTCAGATGTAAGCTCAGCCTCTCTCTGTTCATCTGCTTCTTGCATAGAATCTAAGGACGTATCCTCATCGGGTAGTTCTTCCATTTCAATGTCGAACTGGGTTCTACACCGGAACATCATGATATCCTGGACTGTCTTCGCACTCAGCCGCCCACGCCGGTAGTGGCAGACATCCCGTGCTGAATTGAAAAGACGTTCAACTCCAGCGCCTGTTGTAGGAATAGAGAGAATGTCGCGAGCAACACTTGAGAGAATCGGGAATTCATTCTCATATTCCTTCCAGAAGTGTAAAGGATCGACTTTTCTCCTTGCTATAATAGGTATAAGTATTCCCGCTCGTAATAATAGTGAATGTAACATACGCTTTTCAAGGTATCTAGCGAGTTCGTGCTCTGATGTTGATAGATCGGAGTGAATGTGAGGCCGAAGGTCGAGGAGAGCGTCTAGGTCACTTGTACTGGCTGAGTGACGCCGGGGGGGGGGGGGGGTTGCTCTCCTCGTAGGGACTGTGTCTGGGTGTGTCTTTGGGCGTAAGGAGCTACGAACTGGCGAAGCGTTTCCTTATACTGATCACTCCAGTTTGTGTCGTTCTCTGACGTACCCTACGCCTTACTTGAGAAGAAGTGGAGCTTATGCTAGGATGCAAGAATTGTTCCAATCGCGTAGAGACTACCATGGATCTCTTTCGTCTTTATGTAGAAAGATGAAAGTTTCAACATCCCAGCATTGAGGGCTTGTAGCATCGCCTTCTTCCAAGGTATGGTTTTCGGAGTGAGTCGTGCGATCGATTCCTCGAAGTGCTCGAAGAGGGCGTTATAAATACCAAAAACATGATGTACCTATATTTCTTTGGTCTTTGAAAGCACTGTGGTAAAGCGGTAGAAAGGCTCCGTAATATACAGAAGGTAGTCGACCTGCCGCCATTCTTCCTTACTGAATTTGTATTTCTGGGTCCCAATGTTGTCACAGTATTCATCGCAGGGCTTGCTAAGGCATTTCGCACGACGAAGCATTAGGAAGGTTGAATTCCAACGTGTGCGGACATCTTGGATAGGCGCAAGTTTCGTTCCATTGGTCTGGAGATGGAAGAAATCATCGCGACGTTGGGGGCTTGCATTAATGAACACAGCAAGCCCTCGAATCTATATATTTATTAGGTATGTTAAATATTAAATAAAGTAATATACTTACCTTAACAAGGGTTTGTACAATGACTTGTTCACTCTGGGAAGCACGGAGCGATCGAGCTTGGGCTTGGGCTTGGATATCAGAAACATTCCGATCTATGATATCGTTCTGGGGGTCGGCCTTCACTAATCCAAGTAGCTCGCGAAGGCTTAGCTAGATAATATGTGCAAGACAAGGGATTCGAACAACCACTGGGCTATTCGATAGTTCAAGGGAGTCAATGGAGTCTTGAACTGCCTGTACTAAAGTTGTGTTATTTGATGCGTTATCTGATGTAATCGCTAACACGCGATCAGTAATATCAAGCTTCTTAAAGATCTCCATAAGCACTTCACTTAGATTCACACCAGAATGCGCCCCATCAAGTGGTTCGAAACCAAGTATGAGCTCACGGTAATTCCAGTCTCGGTCGATAAAGTACCCTGTGATCGCTATAAATGCTTGCTGAAAAGGCGATGTCCAGCAGTCAAAGGCGATTGAGAGCTTCGCATCTTTTGGTAAGGTAGCGAGAATTGTATGCTGCTCCTCATCGACCAATTTCTTTAGCCGGCGTTGAGCAGTGCGAGGATGGAGTGAAGTAGGTTCAGCTGGAGCCTTTTGTGCCATTCGAATCAAGGAAGCAAACTGCTTCCTCTCAAGTATCCGGAAAGGTAGGTTCAGACTGGTAAGACATTCAATCTGCTCTCTTTCCCATTCATCATTCGAGAATTTTGAGATATGAGAAGACTCTAGTGCCTAATGTATAGTAGTTTTAGTTATCTTGAAGGGTATAATCATATAAGACTTACCGATATATGCTGTATGGTCTCTTTAATTGACCGTTGTGTAGGCTTGCTTTTACCACCCTTTTGGCATTTACCTGAGGTCATATGCCGCTTTAGTGTGTTAGTGCCGCTTTGCTTCGCGCTTGGATGAGGCAGTGTGGCCCCACAAGTCCGACATATAACCAAAGGTTCGCCTGTAACATGATGTGCTACCTGGTCGAAGTTCTCCCAGACATCCGATGTGTGTTTTGCATCCCATCGTAGCCTTTGTTGTGTCTCAGTATCGCTGCCGCGTACTGTTGTGCGCCACCACTCGATAAACTTTGCTTTAGACGTGTTATTCATCGCGTCGTAGAGGATAAACTGCTTTCTCCGATCGGGTCCCACACGTTTAAGGGAGCAATCAAGAAGGGCCGGTTGAGTGAAGTCAGACTCTATCACTGATATAGAAGTCTGTTGGCTGTTAAAGAGACTGGAATCAATATTTGGATTAAGGTTGGGATCAAATATATCGTCGACGTAGGAGAGGTCTGGTTGGGAGCTCGGAGGAAGCGAAGAGGGCCCTACGGTATAGGCACTAGGTTGGGACATAGTTAATATGATGTAAGGGACAGTGTAAAGACTAAGGGAGAGTGTGTGATATTAACTTACATTAGGCAACTTGCGACCGTGTGAAACGGGGGTTACTAGTAAAAGGGGTGCTTATATAGATCTGATATATCATAAATCAAGTGTAGACCCACTATCCTTTATAAGCTGATTGGCTATAAGGGTCTTTTGTCCATGGGCATGCCCGTGGGCACGCCCACGGGAATATGCCCAAACGCCGTTACAATCGAAGGATTTAAAACTCCCAGAATAATAACATATGTCTTTTAGTGATAGAATAGACGGAATTTAGTGATATAAGCTCGTAGAATAAGAGTTATACTAATGCTCTTTCGATATACCTATAAGAATTATACCTAAACGAGAGATGAAGCAGAATACATGAGTACTCGGCCCATCGCACGGCCCAACACCCAGCGGGTATTGGGCCGCACTGGTCTAATGCAAAAACTAGTCTAATGCAAAACTTCATCTACCCACCATTTTAAACATGACATTTAGCACCCTTCCCCTATAGTATCTATGGTGAATTTAATATTTACAGAATCGTCTGCTTCCGCACTTTCTTCTCCCGTATTAATATCCCCTGGTTTTAACTTCTCCATTGAGAAAGCGGCTTCTGAAGTAGAAGCCGCAATCCACTTCTTTTTAGCTTGCTGGATTAATCTCTTCCTCTCTGGGCCATCTCTCACTTTTATATGCCTTTTTGCATTTAAAGAGCTTAGAGGGCCACCCATGTTAACCCTTCGCTTGGTTTTATTGGCATCCTTCCGGCGCTTTAGGTCCAAAATGTTGATGTTATCCTGCGCATACTGAGCACCAGCTTCCACTAAAGCAAGCCCACCAGCTAAAAATGGAGCTATTTGACGGCGTAGCTTAGGAGAAATAGAGTCAATCTCATCTCCAATATCGTCAAGTTTTCTCTTGATTTTTTTGGCGTATTTCCTGAAGTCTTTAGCGTCTTTTACCGGTGAATTTGGTATAGAGCTTGACGCCGGGGGGGGGGTATCACCATCCCCATCCCATATCTCCAAAACTGACTCTGGAAGATTAGGATCGTCATTCCAACCTAGCTTCTCTAAAGCAGCATCTGCATTTAAAGGATAGATACCGCATCTTTCAAAGCCAGAGCGTATTGTACGGCTTTTAAAAGCTTGGTTCCGAACCCCATGGATGCTAGAAAAAAAGTCCGATTTTTGCTTTACCGAACCACCCCACTGTACTATATCATTATTATTCTTACGAAAATAATGTTTTAGCACCTGAAACGGCACATCGTCAAGCGGCTGACATATATGCGTTGTATGTGGGATAAAACAGTATGGAATAATCAGATTATTCTCGCAGAATTTGATGAATTCATAGGTGAGATGGGAGCCATGATTATCCATAAGAAGAAGCCGAAAACCCGTCTTTGTACAGCGATTTTTAGTGCTTTCTTCGAATGATTGAAGCCATTGAAAGGCTATAGTATCGTCGGTCCAACCATTAGGTGTAGGAGTAATCCAATAGTCGTCAGGGAGGTTGGTAGTCCTATACCAATTCTCTATATAGAATTCACCCTTAACCAAAAACCAAGGTGGCATTACCCAGCCATCGGCAGCAATACATTCAATTGAAGTAAGCGATTCACTAGGCCCGCCAGTTCCAATACTAGCAGATTGACCAGCCTTAGTTGAAACGACTTTTCGGGGTTTTCCTTCGCCAATTTTGAAGCCGCTTTCGTCAAAGATATAGATATTCTTCGATCCGATTTTTAACCGCTGAATAGTATCACCTAGGCGAGTATATCAGGTAGTAAGATGGCCAGGGGTAACTGCTTCTAACCGGTCTTTTTCCATGGGTTTTTGCTTGATATAGGTGTATTTCTCAGGTAGTTGTTTAATAAAGCGATACGCCCAATTTTTACCGAGCTGCCGATCTGGATCATGGCGCCGAAGAATGTCAATTGCGCACTTATAGATCATATTTGAGGTTGGTGGTGCATTTGCAGCATTTAAAGTGTCAATCCAAAGCATTAATGCCTTCTCTTGATCTGGTTCTAGGGCTTTGTTGGGACCAGTACGACTGCTTCGAGAAGTGCGACCGTGGATTCGACCCCTCAGGGTATAGTATGAAACGTCGGATTCCCGCGCCAATACTGAGAGAACAGGCTTCTTGCTTGCATAGTAGGCTTCAATAGCACTACTAAGGCGATCCTCCAAATTTTGAGAAGAAAAAGGCATTTTTAGGGTAATCGTGCCAAGCCCACCAACACCTACCGGTATTGGTGGGCCTCACCGGATAACAAATTCTTCCATTAAAAATGCATTAAACCACTATTTACAAATAACCACCATGACTATCTATATACCAACTTCCACCATTACTATCTCTTGCCGCCATTGATGCTTCATGCTCAGCCTCAGCTAAATCCCTTGCCTTTTGGGCCTGCTGTTCAACTTCCAATTCCTCGGCTTGCTTAGCTTGCTTCCTCTGAAGCTTCTTAGCATCGCCATCGGCCCTTTTTTTTATCATCCTATTGGCGCATATAGGTGATAGTACTGAATTCCGTGCTCCAAGAATCGATTGCCCATTTCTTGGAATATCTGCTAACGTATTTCACAAGCCAGTGGGCCACACAAGCGAGTGGGCCACGTCAAAACACCATAGTAAATGCGATATTTTACAACCTTATATATCAACAACGGTAGTCTATATGGAATTTTCCCTATAGCTTACTGCTTTTTAGGTGATATCTGGCCTCTCTAAGGACTTTGGAAAATTTTTACCACTTCATGATTGAGATATATATATTTTTGGCTTTGAGCAGCGTAATTTTCAATACCGTGATAATGCAGCTTTTCGATTTTCTTAAAACTGATATATACTGTTCAAAAGTCTTATCAATGGTTATCAAATGACAATGAAATCAAACAACAACGTGGTTGCTGAGATATAAGGTTGTAAAATATCGCATTTACTATGGTGTTTTGACGTGGCCCACTCGCTTGTGTGGCCCACTGGCTTGTGAAATACGTTACTGATTTGTGGTATTGAGACTTCTTTAAAGATCTCTTTACTAAATCAAGCTGCTGAGATAGATATGCATTTGCATCCATACTCCGTTGAATATGCCGTTTTGCCTGCGCAGATGTATTTTCAGCTTTCTCCAGGTATTTAATAAGCTTAGTATTAAGCGTATTAACCCGGGCGATAGTATCTGGCGGCGAATTGGTGACTGAGCTTGGGATATCTGGGGGGGGGGGAGAAGGCGTGAAAATCCTAAGGGGGGACCCTTCATTCTCGATTTGTATTTGGCGTAAAGGACCAAGTACGACTTCCGGATCAAAGGGGTAAATACCCCTAGATTTAAATGAAGATCGGATGGTTCTGCTAGTAAAAGCTTGCTTCCGGATATTAGCGATCATCCTGAAAAAATCCCGCTTTCTAGCAACACTTCCACCCCATATCATCACTTCGTTATTGGCGGTACGGAAGTAATGTTTTAAGCATTGAAAAGCTTGACCATCTAGCGGTTGACAGAGATGGGTTGTATGGGGTAGGAAGTAGAATGGGATGATGTTTTTCTCCTTACAAAAGGTAGTAAATTCAATGGTAGTATGAGAACCATGGTTATCCATCAATAAAAGCCTTGGCCTACCCTCGTCGACGTGAGAAATTGAAGCATGATGAAATGAACAAAGCCATTGAAATGCAGTCTCGTTATTAATCCAGCCATTTAGGGTAGGTTTAATTCGAAAATCGGGGATAGTGATATTTTCATACCACTCTGCCATTTGGGAACTACCTTTAGGTAGAAACCATGGTAGCATAACCCAACCATCGGCGGCGATACATTCAATGCCAGTAATTGATTCATTTTGACCACCGGTAGGATTAGTATATGCTCCGGTAGGAGCAATAACCTTTTGTCGCTTTCCCTGGCCAATTTGGTAGCCGGTTTCATCCCAATTGAAGATCTCATTTTTCTTAAATCCATATTGTTTAATAACCTTTTTAAGGCTATTAAACCATAGGAGCAATTCGCCATAATTCTCGCTATCAGCCCTTGCTTTTTCAGCAGGTTTTGGGCTAATATATCGGATATCTGGGGGTAGGCGATTGATAAATCGGTATACCCAGCTGCGGCCAACCTGCCGATCGGAACCAGCATCTTTTAAAAGCTGGTTTGCAGAGCGCTCAATGAGATCGGCGGTATTTGCAGTATATGAATAGCGTAGTGTTTGGATCCAGGATATCAATGCTTTTTCTTGCATCGGGTTTAATGCCTTACTTTGACTAGCAATGGTTGGATTGGACTTCCGTCCACTAACGCGCCCGCGTAGTCGGTTGTAGGGAACAGCGAATTCTCGCGCCAATTTAGCTAAATTGGGCTTATCGCTTTGGAAGTAGGCTTCTACGGCCTGTAGAGTTCTCATCTCAATATTTTCATTTTGTTCTGACATCGTGTTGTGGTATAAAATGGGTAGAAAATTGATAAAAAATGGAAAATTTGTGATCCGGTGAAAATTTGTTATCCGGTGAGGCCCACCAATGCCGGTAGGTGTTGGTGGGCTTGGCACGATTAGTAGAGAGATGTTTAAAATGGTGGGTAGATGAAGTTTTGCATTAGACTAGTTTTTGCATTAGACCAGTGCGGCCCAACTCCCCCGGTGGGAGTTGGGCCGTGCGTTGGGCCGAGTACTTCTTCACGTACGAAGGGGGGGGGGGTATCGGCTTTAATACTTGACGGACATGGAAGTCATTTAACGCCGGAATTTGACAAAATTTGTATGCCTGCTCATTCATCCCATCTTTTACAACCTCTCGATGTCGGCTGTTTTGCGGTCTTACCGGTCTTAATAAGACCGTCTTATAGTCGGGCGGTTGAAACGAAGATGCGGAACGGGATCAACCATATTGAGAAACTTGACTTTCTTGAAGCATACCTAAAGGCACGAATTGAAGCTTTTAAACCGAAGACAATTAAAAGCAGCTTCCGAGCTACCGGTTTAGTGCCATTTGCACCAGATCAAGTGATTTCAAAGCTTGATATCCGGCTTCGAACGCCTACCCCCCAGCCGGGGTAGTGAATCAAGTCGAAATTTTACACCAAAAGCGCCAGCTACAGAGAAAGAACTACGTCGTCAGGCTTCATCAATCAAAGCTTTACTTCGTACAAGATCTCGAAGTCCACCTAGCCCGTCAGATCGTGCATTAAACCAGCTTGTAAAAGGCTTCCGTCTTACAATGCAAGGTGCTATCTTACTCGCGAAAGAAAACAAGGAATTACGCGCCGCCAACGAGAAGCAGAAGCAAAAGCGTACTCGATCCCGACAGCAGATACCAGCTGAAGCAGGGCTCACAGTTCAAGAAGCTTCTCAATTGATTACTGAGCCGGTGGAAGCAGATGAAGCACCCTGGCGCTCTGTACCGCTAAGATATGCAGGATTAGTACCACATGCGAAAGTGGGCCCCATTTAACCAAGGCAATAAGATGCAAACGCGCAGTCATTAATCCGGAGTGCCGGGGATCACGGGATATGGACCTCTCGAATGACATGGAACAGCGAGTTAGATCGGGCTGGACAAACATTAGAAAATAGCTCTCTTTTGTCTTTCCTTATAGGCGGGCATCTTTTCGCGTAGACATTCACACTGAGCTTGTCAGTTTATATTTGTTGACTTGTTGTGTCAACCTCACCTTTTGATGCGTCACTTTAGGGCTGATCCGCGCGGTATGCACGGCTTTTGGCACATTAGTCAAACTCCAATCACAATGACTCGTAAGGGTACATTGGCAGATATGACGTGCCTAAAGTCTTGCTTGGTTTGGGATAGGGTACATTACACGAAGTCCCTGGAAACATTATAGCAAGTGTGCATATTAACGTGGCTGATGGTGGGAATCGGAAGCCATGCTTTCACTGTCCGAATATGGTAGCGCTGCAACATGGTTGCATCCACATATTAGTATGATGTAGACATTACATCAGGAGCCCCAACTAATGAGAGAAATAGGGATTTTGATCAATCAAAGCCATGAGTGAGTGTTTATATGTTCATGTCGAATTTCGAAAACCAGACGATTGTCCACTGAGATAGCAATAAGTCCAACACTATCTCTGGATCTAGATTATCTGGGCAAATCCAAGGGTTCTTATGCTATCGGCATTACCCTTATTAACACTGCATGAGAGCGAATCCATAGCTGATCTGAGGCATATTTCATGCCATTAGAGTGGACCCATACATAACGAGAAAAAGAAGTAATACAATACAATACAAGGTCATTGAGATCTCCAATTGGTCGATACGTGGTGAAATTTTGACAAATACCTGGTGCCTGAGAAATATGTATACTACGGGACTGGTGGCACTGCCCAATCAGAATCGACCGTAATTTATACCACCAGGAACAACCATATATCCGGCACAGTCACTTCGAGATTTTAGGATACAAACCCCACTACCCCTCACAACTCTCTGTTCCTCAAAATTCGGTATTCGAGGCGCATTTTGCTCGTACAGGATTGATCAAAATCACCGGCAAAGTGTTACAAGATGACGAGCAAACCGCTATGGGAAAATGCGGAGCCTATTGTCTCTGCTGTACGGCAGCTCCTACTAGACGGCAAGATCCTCCCTTACGAACCGAATGCGTATGGGTGGCAAGGCGTGGGCGTTGAAATGCAAATATTCATTGAGGATCTGAAGGCAGAAATAGAACGAAAAGAGTTCAAAGTAAGTCCCGGCTTTTCTTCTACCTGGCGATTGCTTACGGAGTAGGTTGAAAAATGTTTCGTTTTCCACTTCAATATCGGCAGGACGCTCGATAATCCCTCCGAACGCCTCCTAATATTTCCTCTACGCGGTCTCTCCGATGTTAGGCCAGGGGCCCCTCTAGAAACTGGTACATACTGGTTTATCAGTGATAAACGAGCCTTGGTTCCACGACAACCGTGCGGAGTCGACGTTATTATCGCCGTTGGCGAAAAGAGAACTGAGGCAACTACGACTATCATGTGAGCGGTGCAGATTCCACCGCGGCACAATTTTTCAGCACCGGAAGCATTTTAGGCGAATTGATTGCTAATACATGGCGTTTTTCTTTTCTGTCTGGGCTGCCAGGAAAATAGTTGGCCCGTTAGGCGTGAGCCGTGCTGATACTTTCGTCCTCGTCCACGTTCTGTTCACGATCCTCTGGCATTCCAGGGCTGCAGCCTTTTCCGCTGCTATTAGTCATTCCTTGTTCGCTCTCTTCTGCAAACGATGTACCTGCAGAGATTCCATTGAACCATTGCTCCCAGTCAAATACCTGTGACGGAAAGAAATCTGGAAATTCCTGGAACTCGAATGGCAGAAACAAGTCATAGGCACTGGGTACAAAAGTGTCTGGATTGTTCTCAAGGGACATGCAGATTGGAGGGTCGTCTTGGTTGCTTGTCAGCAGGTTTTGAATCGACATTGCCTCATTGCTTAAGGTTGTGTTGACAGAAGTTTGCGAACACAAATTTCTGTCATACAACAGATTTGGCAGCAAGACCGCTTGACCTTCTGCTGTGGGCGCCGTCTCGTGAGAAAAATCATCTAATTTCTCAGCAGGGTTTGGGGTCTCGGAGACGGATGAACTAACATTCTGGGAGGGGATTTCGTGATTCATCTCCAGTTGTGGCTGGCCGTTTGCATGGCCATTGTGCATCTATGCTGCGTTAGTCAATTCATGGAAAAGGATCGATATCATTACAATTTCCCTGTTTGCGCTTTTTAGAGACAGATTCGGACTGGGCCATAAACTCAATGCTTTCCTCCTTCTCGAGGCTCAGCATGACGTGGCATGCAAGTCTTGAGAGGCCCAGAATTTGGACTACAGCGTCAATACCAAGTAATTGCATTCGACCTACAAATGCGTCAACTACCGGTTTCGGTGAGCGCCGACATCTGTGAATATCAGTATGCTTTGTCTAGAGTATGAAGGTTCGAAACTCACTTATTCGCCGTCAAACCAACGGGGAGTGCCATAAGATATCCGGGATTGTTGTTGAAGTGGCATTTTATTATGCGACTGAGCTCCTTGCCTTCTAATACAAGTCGTTGAATAGCACCCCGCAATTTCCCATCTTCAAGACTATCGTCATCCGAGAGTTCAGATTTGATATCTTGAACGAGACGCGCAAGTTGGCCGAATCTGAAATGTTCGCCATCGTGATATCCTTTTTTCACAACTAGGTTATAAAGGGCATATAGTGTTAGGCGTTCATAGAGAGGCATGAGTTGCGCACTCCTTGTGATCTGGAATGACTTTTCAAATATCCTGGCAACCGCCCCCTTTGCGCTGGCTTGGTGAGAATTGACGATACCAACCTGGTGAAGAAAATAATCCGGATCTTCCCTGCAATTTTGAAGCGCGTCATAGAGCGGGTGCGGGATTTCTATCTCGCAAGGCCCTAATGACTGTCCCTCGAGGGTTTGCAGGATATTTTCCTTCATTGCGTTAATTCCAAACCCCAACTCCGTGGTGACAAAGTAGCCTGTATCGTGCTTTCGAAGCAGCAGGCGAGAGATATCGACCTGTGCAAGAGACACCAAAGCTGTTGGACCCTTTGGCAGAGGCGTGTCTAAATCCAAGATAGCTGGACTAGCAAGCTGGTCGACAGGAAACGCTGCAGGATATTGAGTAAACCCAGCAAGGAAGGAATCCTCCGATCTTGGGATTCTACTTTCACGAGGGCTTTCAAGTGTACTGTTAAAGCTTGAACATCCAGCATCACCAGCGGAGTTTATATTTTCTTCAGAAGTGTCTCTGACTGGAGCTTCTTCTGTGTGGCTATTTGGATTCGTGGCTAGAGAACTTGTTGGGGTTTGGCTCAATGGCGATGGCGTACCTCCAGACAGGCTATTTGCCTGGTCACTATCCTCAAACCATTCGGTATTGGATTCAACTTGAGGATTGGGATCCGTGGTCAGAGAGCTCGCTTGGCTTTGGTCCAATGTAGATGAGATGTCCGGAGCGATGCCAAGTTTCCAGACATCAGTATGATTAATTTCATCGAGGTTCCGATTGATGGCCGCGGTGTTTGGGAGTACTTGCGACGAAGGCGCACTCTCCTCAGATTCGTTATGCGCCCATGCATTCTCGTCCTTAGCCTCTTCGACGTATGCCATGTACCGGCTCTGATCCTGCTGATCCTGAGGATTTACATGGATTTCAGATGCCAAAAAGATTTGCCGGGAAGCCCTTTGCCTCTGGACAGCCTCATCTTCAACCTCTAGATGTTGGGTTGATGATTCTGGCGTGAACGGGTTACTGTGGCGCGGTATGGGTGTTGCCGGGCTTCTCGGTCGGTATGCATCGGTTGGCTGATGGGAGAGGGTTCGCACGCGGCACAAGATATTGATAAATTTCTGCAAGGCAAGCAATTCTGAATCACCAAGCATAACAGAGCAAGCCCACAAACTTTGGTCTGTTAGCCTTTCTCGGTTTCCTTCCAACATGTACCACTTGGCTAGCTGGGAAAGAAGACCCTGAAGCTCGCCATCTATGGATTCCATCTAGAATAGCGGGAACCAAATCCAGGTGTAAAGAGCTTGTAGAGGAAGACGGGGTAGGATTGACACGAGCACGCCGGAGTAAAGAATTGATGTGACACTGACCAGTCCGAGGCGAGTCGGAGAGGCGTAGGCAACCGGCTATGTGCCTTATTGCCACCAAATCATCCCAGCAATGATTGACACTGGCTGTGTGTAAAAGCGCCCTGCGATCTCTTGGTTGTACTTTCTATCACCCTAGTGCAAGACTACACCGCTTCTCGTATGATGTGGCGGATAGACCTCGCCACGGCCCATTCATGCATCGGCGGGCGGAACGAATCCTTCGAAACCGCTCGTCAAGGATGTACAGTATTGCATACAAGGTTTGGTAATTTTTGTGTATAAGAATATTGATGGGAAGATTTAGGCTTGGGCACAGCCTATGGGATGCCCAAAAGAGCATAACTATGGTGAGGCCAGTTTTCGATCTAAAGTCAAAAATAGAAGACCGACGCGTGTGAGTCACGCTAGTCTAAAAGGGGTATAATCTGTTGCTTTCTGGCCAAAGAGCAACAGGTTATGCCTGTTCCAGCCTAGTATTCCAACAGACCCCGCACGCAGTTATGTTTCATCGCAAAGGGCCCGTGTTATTGTAATGCAAGCGTACTAGCTTACAGCAATGAATTTAACATAACTGTGAGTTGATTACGAAGCGTGTTGGGTAAATCATTTTCGTCAAACCGAATTCTACCCTTTGTCAGGAGCTAACTAGGCGTGCAGCTTTCCACTGGTTGGGGGGCCGCAACTACTTGATGGACCACCGAGCCAACTGCATTCCAGGAGCTATCGACTAATGTTTTAGTTTACGTTACCCTAGGGCATCAGTAGAGATCTCTCTGGGGGCCGGAGCGCCGATCGCCCAAAGCCCAAAGGTCACCATAATGTAAAATACGGCCAAGCAGGCGCTCGACACTATGAGCCCATTACCGTGAGGCACCGGTAAATTCCAAGTAGGAACACTTTCGGGCGAACAATATTTCGATGCTCGCGGACAAGACAGGACTGACTTGAAATGGCGTCGGGTTATTTTCCCGATCAATCAAGTTGAGCGCAACAATGGATTCTTCTATGGGCAACTCTACTAGATGGCTACGACCTATGGAAGGTATGCGTCATCGCATCCACGGATTCCTTGCTCCGATCCTTACTGTACTAAGACAGATCCCTTTTACGCTGCCCCCAACAGAGCGGGTTACAGGAGCCCGATTCTTAGCAACAAAATTTCAGCAGTCCCATTTAAGTATGCATGTAATCCGCAACCATGAAGGCGGCACAAAACTGGGGTGACAAGAGCTACTTACGTTTTGTCCCTGGTGCATCACTCAATGTGATAATCAGTCTGACTGAGACGCTTAAATACCAGTCGTGCGCCGCCGAAATCTGCGGTGAGCATACAACAGTATTTTCTCCATTCCCAAGCTTATTCCATCACTTCCTTAACATCATGGGCTTTTCTATCATTCCAGTGGAAGAGCTCAATATTCCCCTTCGTCGATCTTCAGGCAAAGAATCTAATATCGAGCGGTTCTCTGCCAGTACTCTTGTTTTCCTTTTTGACCTCCACGAACCACCTACCGCATACGTCCTTCTCCATAAACGGGCTCTACTCGGCAAAGAAGAGAACGGCAATGACAAGCCGAACTCATGGGCCTTTTCCTGGGGGCCACCTGGGGGATCTCAAGAGATATTCGACAAAACTATTCTGAATACCGCGAAACGTGAGACGGAAGAAGAAGTCAACTTGCACGGCTCGCGTGTTTCTCGTCTGGTCTACAGGGATTCCTGGATGCATAAGGGAGTTCAGATGGCCAGATATACATTTCCTCTGGAAGTCGATGAGCAACTCAAGGTCCAACGAAGGTGGTGCGACAGAAAGCAGCAGCCCGTCGGTAGGAATGAAGGGCCCATACGGTTAAGGGAAGATGAACACCTTGATTACTGTTGGGCCACGGAAGCACAAATTCGTGATTCATCTCTCTACAACGAAAAGAATCCTCAGCATCAAAGAGAACTTGTTATGCTTGAAAGCAAGGAGATGATCCTCCACGCTTTTACGCGATTGAAGAATTCTCAACTTGATGACATACGCTCTGTCCATAGATTAATGATGGAATATTACCTTTCGGGCGAATCATCTGAGATGCATCGCTTGAGGTCACACTGAGCCTTATATATGTTTATTTTGGACAGAAGACTCGTTAATGAAATCTGTACGGAGTGGGGGCTCAGAGAAAAAAATATAACCTCATCTGGATGGCGATATTGATGTTGGCAATTGTTGAGGTATACAGAGATTAAGACATTCGTGCGACATGTTTTCCTCTGTCAGGCACGTCGCCAATTCTAGAATTAACAATGACCTGAAAGTCGATACGGCTGGGACGTAAAGTAACCTAAGATAACCCGATCATATGAATCAAGATAAGCCGAACGTTGCTTCTCCCGGAAAACCTTGCTTCATCGGATCCACTAAAAATACCTAAGCCGTTCCGTTACGCTCCTCGGGACTGCAAAGCTGATCCCTCAACATGCGGCAGAAAGCAACAAACCTGGGACCATTGTGCCACCGACGATACCAGTGTTCCTTGTGTGAGCCCCCCGCACGCACTACGTTGAGAATATGGAATACAAGGCGCAAGAGTGCTGGATGGACTCATTTCAGGAATGCCTGTCGCGAAGGATGGAAATCTGACCGTAATTTCGGTCTTCCTGTCAATGTACGCGAAGTACAGTTCAGGTATTGCGCCCCATTGTCGGTGCATTGGCTTACTGCTTGGGTCTTGTCGTATATATTGATAATTTGATATAAATCACGAGGGCCCCCAAGCAGAAGGAACTATTGCAAATACGAATCTTTGGTATATGCGCGCCTGCGACCCAGTATGGAGAAACTCCTCTCTGCAGCAATTACATATCTCATGGTCTTGAAATTAGAAGTGAGCTCTCTTTTCCGTACTGAGGAAATTACTAACCACTTGATCAGCCCTGGGACATGTTACACTTCAGGGAGCAACATGGGAAAGCGGTGACAATAGGAGCAACTGGGTGGAAGCTAGAAATCTCCCTCGATGAGTTGAAAAGCTCGATATTTGGGTGCGCAATTCTCCTCGACCATGGAGGACACTTTTGGTCCATAATTTGTCACACACTACAGAATTGGAGAAATCCAGAGTGGAAGCCTCTATCCGGGACCGACGGCTTGCGAGTTGGCAGCAAAACTCAAAAAGGACTACTGCATCTATGTCCTGTCCTTTATAGGAATACTTTCTCTTTGATTCCATTCTGCATGCTGGAAATGACGACACCTGGTCAAATAATGATTTGGCAGGCGGAGAACCCGGTGACCCAGTACACGCTCCACTGAGCATTGATGTTTGGAGCATTTACCGGGTGAAGATACTACTAGGGTCAACTTGGAATGCTCAGTGTTAGGAGTTCAAATTTACAAGGCGTTTTGTCTTTGTTGGGATAAACCAGGATATGCATCCACTTGTGATTACTTGCAAGTTTCCAAGGTTTGTTATATTTTTGTTATCTTTTTCAGAACTCAATACAAATTGCCAGAAATCGGGGTATAGAAATAAAGAGCTGTTAATGTCTGCTGATTGGGCGCACAAAATTGCACCAACAGTCTTTACCCTCATGAGGTCAGTGTTAGCTTTCAAGCACGTACAGATCCAGTTACTTCGATCAATTGAACTGTCCGCTCCAGGATAGATGTTTCTCCACCGATAGTGTGATCCTTTGAGCAACAAGCACCAACAGCGAGCAATTCTCTGGATCGGAGTAAAAATCAACGCTCTGATTGGCTATAAAATTTAAAAAAAACTCTAGAATGTGAGATTCCTCTGCTTCTAGCCAACTTGCAGCAAGGCCGAGGGAAAAAAACAAGTAAGAATGGACGACAAAGATTAAGGATTGGAAACGATGAATAACCCGGCTTTTTCCCCCGGCAAAAATACGATAGAAGAGTGTCGTGATCACGATCGATACTCGATGTGTCCCATATAGCGCCATGGCAAACTCTTGTCTTTCAGTCACCGCTACGGAAACTATATCTGTCAAGTATAAAGGCCAATGGTTTAAGACCAGTACCGAAATATATTCTTGTTTATGGCTTCTTTGTTAAACATCAAATGATGCAGCCAAAACATTAGCCAGTTATCACAAGCCAAGTACACCTATTTACCACGCTCTAAATCGACCATAATGAACTCCTTATACTTCTTCCCACGTGCAGATCCTGTGATTTCGCCCAATTGAATTCTCGTATCCTCATTTTGAGCTGGTGTATTATTATTTTATGTGCACTCTACTGTATCACATTGCTGCACAGCCACACTCAGATATACAAGTTTGAGGGGCCGTAATTATTGATTAAGAATGGTGTTGTCCTTTGAGCGTTGATCCCTCGATTGAAATCCACTATAAAACCTTCATTTTCCACTGATCATTTCCTTTGTAACAACACTTCAACTCACTTCAGCATTATTTCTATACCATATTAGATGAAAATGTCTACTTATAATGAATCTCCAAAAATGCCCCTCCAAGCCCTTCACTCTTCGAGAGCATCGAGGAGCTACGATTAGATCTTGTACAGTCCGCAATTGAGTCCGACATTCTCTCCGAACCGCTCGGCTCCCACGAGGCCCTTCATTTATTTCTTCAAGAACTCAGCAAAGAAAGTCCGCAACCTTTGATTGAGAGGGCAATTAAAACTGTCTTGGAAAGCCAATCGCTACGGCAAAAGATCGAGGTTCAGTGGAACCTCTGCCGCGATTACAACCATGCCAAAAGCCGCCAGAATATGATGAAAGAGGGTGCCCCCTATGATCTGGCCTCATGGTCTATCAAACATTGCTCTCGGTGCTTCAAATTACTTTTGAAGTATCGAGCAGTTCAGCCTTCTTCATTTTGCCAAGCTGGCTACAGCTTCTTTTGGCTCGCGGTCAGGAGTGACCAAGATGACTTTTTGATACAACGCCTCTTGTCTTTAATGGAACCCAAAGATCTTTTGAGTCCTTTTCTGACGGGGGAAGCGAATGGAGACCGATGCACAATCTTTCAGGCCTCTACATGGAATCGAAAATGGTTTCAGGTCTGCTGGGCACGGCTTAAACCATTACCGGACAATGGTCTTACTTCACTTGGGCCAGATGAAATCAGAAATATATGGCAATTTTCCATGTGGACCTTGCAAACAAGTTATTGGACTCGGGGCTAGATCTGGGAAAACCTCACCCTGAAAATGCATCACCTGGTTGGTTGGAGATAGTGGATCGAATAAATCCAGTGCCATTGTTTGATTGGCTCTTGAGCCGTGGCCACCAACCCCCGAAAAACTCCTGACGTACGCCGCAACACACAATTGCATTCTTGGGGCGAGCTGGATTATGCGCCATACTGAAAGCCACCGGGACTTGAGTGAAGCTGCACTTGTAGCGGCAGAAAGTGCAGTTAACCGAAGCGCGGAAATTCTGGAAATCATTCTACGAAACCCAGCTGTAGAGTGGAAAGCAGACCAGACTCTGTCAGAGAATATTGTGATAAAAACTGTCAACGGAGTGTGCCAGGAAAGAAAGGAATGTGCAGCTATGCTATCAGAAGACTCTTTCCAGGACATGTTCGCAAGAATGGAGGATACTGCGGTTCGAAAGATCCAAGCCCTAGGTGAAGTAGTCGGGAATGTTCAAGTTCTGGGTATCAAGATCACGGCGGAGGACGCTGGACTATATCGCCTTGCGACAGTTCTGGAGAACATGGACTCCCGCTTGTAGTTTCAATTCCTTCATCAATGGCTGAGCCCGCTCACGATACTGTGAAATTGACTTCGATCACACCTGCTGTTGTAATCTCCAGATATTGAAACATGGCCCTTAGGGTATTTCAACAATGGACCCATTCAGTCTTTTAACTCAGTCCAATTATTGCGTTGTCTTCGTTAGCTACCTCCATTAAGCATGCACTATCATCGGATTAGAACTGTCGTGTGATAAGCCACGGTTCTGGGACATCTAAGCCATGTAGCAACTTCATCTCATCAGCTGATCGCCAAAATAGAGAAACAAATGATCCCGTATTTACCAGAGTTTTATCTATAAGTATGAGGATTCTACTTCAGGTTTGAGCAAAGCAAAGCTAATTATTGTGGTTGTGTCTCAAGAGGTACGGGGTGGTATGTACGACCAAAGCGCTGAAATTGTTTGGCCTAATTTGCTGCCCACAACAGCACAGGGTATGCCGAGTCATCTCTAGGGTCGGATAGTATCCTTGAGCTTCCAAACATCATCAACTTGAGGCAAGTTCCAGAGAATGCTGCCCACAACAGAATCGAAAAATTACCAATAGACCTCATATATTACTTTAATAATATTCAGAAAACCGTACCTATGTGCTTAAATGGTAAGTAGACACCAAAATGGGGGCCCTAGCTAAGACTGCCCCGCAAAACTGTGGGTATTCACCCACTGGGACATTACGGTCACTAAATGGGCGTGGTAGTGATATAACCGCCATTTCCTAACTTGGCCTAAGCTTATACACCTGGGTAAACCGGTAGCGTCGCCTTTAGAACTATTTATCCACGTCATTTCCATTCCTACCTCTCCAAAAACCTTTACTTCGACCCTACCTTCGGAGGAAATATTGAATCTGTTTTCTCGCCGATCACTTGTTGCGAATCTCACATTCCTATATTTGCTATTATCGCTGCTAGGAAACCTCTTAGAAGCTAAGACTTGTCATTGTAGGTACCCTTTTTGGTCATTCCCGTCCATCAGCTTACCTTTTTTAATACCCAGCCAAAAACCCAGATCGCAAAATGAGCAACAATCGGATTCCCGTACGCTTAGATGCCCTCGGAAGCACTCAAGATCAGCCTACAAACCCGACGGGTGATGTCGATGAAGCAGTTCGGCTTGACTTTCTAGCGCTTCAGACCGCTATTGATCCGTGCTCTTAGAGAGCCTTGGGATGCAGCTGGATGTTCGATACCAGCAAACACAAAATCCCAATGATCTCGACGCAGCAGTAAAGTGTTGTCAGCTTGCGGCTAGAACGACTGCTCATGTCGACTATGCAGCGCGCTTAGATCGTCTAGTGGGATTATTCGACTCTCGATTCCAATACCTAGACCAAAACCCACGTCGCGAAATGAGCAACAATCAGCTTTCCCAACACTTAGACGCCCTCGAAAGCAGTTCCCACGCTCAAGATCAACATACAAACTCGATGGATGATGTCGAT
This sequence comes from Penicillium samsonianum, assembly GCF_028829775.1. Classification (NCBI taxonomy): domain Eukaryota; kingdom Fungi; phylum Ascomycota; class Eurotiomycetes; order Eurotiales; family Aspergillaceae; genus Penicillium; species Penicillium samsonianum. The sequence goes on along the minus strand of NW_026643264.1, from coordinate 1,848,836 downwards.
GAAGCAGTTCGGCTTGGCTTTCTAGCGCTTCGTGTCGCTGTTGATCCCGCGCTCCTCGAGAATTTTGGGAGGCAGCTGGATATACGATACGAGCAAACACAAGATATCGATGATCTCAACTTAGCGATCGAGTATTCTCGGCTTGCGATTAAGATGACTGCTCATGACCATCCCGACTACAAAACGCGCCTGGATCTTCTGGCGGGACTACTCGATGTTCGATTCCAATCTACGGGATTTTTGCGTGACCTTGATAATGCGATTCAACTCACTCGTAATGCAGGCCTCGCCACAAGTCATAACGACTATGAAATGGCAAGGTACTGGTTCGACCGCGGGGAAAGGCTCGGAAGACGGTTTGGCTCTGAAGGAACTATCGTCGATCTTAACGACGCGATTTGGTTCCTTTCCCTAGCACTTAGAGCCACTACTGAATTTTCGCCTTTCTTCGTCGATCGCTTGGTTGAGCTCGCTTTCAATTCCAAACTTCGATACGACACATTAGCTGAGATACAAGATCTCCAAGCGGCGATTTCACTACGTCAACGGGCTCTTCAGGCTACCGACGATCAACATGAATTACGGTTAGATTGCCTGCGCGACCTCGGAAGCGACCTGGAAGCCCGATATAGACATATCGGAGAGGCCTCTGACATCCAGGAAGCGATCACCCTAGCTCACAATGCAATGAATACAATGGTGGCCATTAGCCCTAACTATTATTTGCTTAGGGATTGCTTCTATGAGCTCGGGACTAAGCTCGGACTTCGATACGAAAAGGCAAACACGATAGATGACCTCAATGAGGCCATTATATGGTCTCGCAAGGCGGTGGGTGCTATTGGGGCACGCATTGAGGTTTTTCGCCACCTCGAACACTTATTAACACTTCGTTACACGAGAACACACCAGATCAATGATTCTGAAGAAGCATCCAAGTGAACAGAAGAAGCAGCGAAGTGGGAAAAGGCAGTTTAGAAGGATCATTGGCCTTTGTTTGGCACATTATTTTCTGGTCACACCTTGTCCGACACTTTTTTTCTGCAGATCTTTTGTATGTTTTCCTTGTCTTTCCATAGTCTTTTCTTTGGTTGATTGCTATTTATGGTAACGTCCGTATGAAACAGCTCGCCAGGCTTAGTGCGGATTGACTTGTTCTTGTCGAAAGGTAGAGCCCAGCTGTTACCAATAACACAAGGTGCACAAAGCCGAATCAATGCTGAGTTTTTCTTGATGTTCAAGCCCTCTGTATACTCCTGAGTCTTCTTGACAAGTGCCTCATCAGCGTCGCAAGCTAGACGGTGTCCCAGGTTTATAGTGATAGCTGCAGGCTCACTAACATCGGATGCTGCCGTGTACAGATTGCCATCTTCAGGTGAGTCAGTACTTGAGGAAATACAAGGGCTGGATAAAGTAATTCGATTAATCTGTATAGGACATATCCGTCTTCAAACGATCATGCGCTAGTCAATCTCCTTTATCAAATGAGCGCTTCGTTGGAATAGCAAATGGAAATGGCACAGCATTCGCAAGGCCAGCCATATTTGCCTCCCCCAGCTGCCAATGAATGGCCTCTGCCGCACGCCACGGAACGCCCAGCTCGTTTGCTAGGTCCTTCCACATCTGTGATTTAATTCTGTATTACGAGCTCAGTCAGTTTGCTTCACTCACAAGGCCGCAAGAATTTATACGACCGCATATATCTAGCCCCATAAACTCACCTGTGATATATACGGGCCAGCTTTACCTTCTGAGTTTCGTCCCACTCGTCGTCTTTCTCGAGGTAATTCTGATGATGAAGATGGCAACTTGTCAAGCTACGTTCGGGTAGCTGTTTGCTGATATCCTGTCGCTTTATGCCCTCGTCACAAAGCCTGATGATTGTTTCATCCTCGGCGGGCAACCTGTTCGTTTCGGGAGGCCTAACAATAGGTAACGAGGTAGAACGTTTGGGACCATTCGGTGGTCCGGTTGGGAGAATCTGCGATGCCCTGTGGTAGGGCCAAAGCAGAGCCGGAGCCATAACCTCTGGCTGATTGGAGACTTGACTAGGTGTTTCATTTGCTGCGTTATTTTCGGCGCGGATTTCGTGTTTGTCAGGGGCGGTTAAAAGCTTTGAGATATCCATATTGGCAACACCAAATTCTTGAAGTGCTTATTGAAGTAAAAAACGGTGATCCAAGAGAAACTAAACTAAGCAGTATCAATAGGCGAGATGATAGGGTGATCGGCGAAAAAGAAAAATGGGGCTCTGGCAATATTCACGAAGAATGAAGGACACTCACAGAGCGAAAAGCCTGTGACTAAATAGTATTTTTCGTACTTACGTACAACCAAGACCTGTAGTATAAGCCTCGTTGGCACGAAAAGAACCAAACTCTCAGCCACTCCCAGAGGCCCTTTTGTTATATGACAAATCATCTTTGGTTAGAATTTTGCGAAACTGAAATGCCATTCGCCTTTGGATGAATCTCCCTAGCGCAGCATCTGTTATAAATATGGAATGGTATGGCATCTGCTTATTCTTTAGCCAAAACAAGAGTGAGCTATGGTCGGCCAGAAGGGCTGCTTGGGTTATTCAAATTTTACTTTAAACTAAGGAGAAAATATACATCTTCTTGGATGTCCTCTATTCTACTAGAGTGGTCACCCACACTAAGCCAGGTGCGTCGAACTCCAACATATTTCAATAGAGCTTATTAGATAAGTAGTTAATGGGCATAGGACGGGGATTTGAAAACATTTGAGTAAGGCAAGGCAATAAACCGATCCAATGCCTGATCTCACTTCGAAGTTGTAAAGACAAAACTCTGCTTCCCACTGAACCAAACCACGAGGCTCATCATAGATAGGGTTGAGACTGTCCAGAATTTCGGAATGAGTTGGAGCTTGTCCGTTCATAGGGTGAAGCATATTTGTATGATATCGCACAAAAACCTCCTGTTTCAAAGCAATGACAAGCCAGGTAAAAAGGCCCTGCTCGATCCTCGCAAACCAATAATCTGAAATTCGATCCCATAGGGCGTAGTATAAAGTTCGTCCTAGTGGGCGTGCATGTGTCCACAATGGGCCGATTTCCATCATAACCGGATATACCTGATCTGGCGAGAAGGTCATTACATGTGGTAGACCGTATTTCTTTTGGCATGCACGTATAGTATGGTTTTGAAGGGGTGACATATATCCGAACGATGTCTCATGGACCCTGACAACTTTTTTTATGGTCAGCAGCTAAGGGTGGAGGTTGAGGTTCAATAGTGAGACCTTTCAATAGTGGGATATAGACTTCGCGTAGATTGGCGGTGGCTGTAAAGCGAATATTCTCCTCTATAAGAAGCCACTCATCATCACCCTAGCAAAAGTAGAATCTACCGACCCCTAAGGCTTCCAATCGCAGGTGCCTTTCATATGGAACTACTCATAGTCAGAAATGTGATTCGACGGCGATGATAGTAGGTAGTTTTGTTTGGAACAGTACTTCGAGAACTATACCGTTACAATCGAGTCATATTAGCTGTCCCACTGGCACTAGCCTCAATATTGCGTGCGGTAGCCAATAAAAAGAGTCAACAAACGGGACATGATAGGTCAGCAGGAATGCCCGTAGAGTCCTAGTCTAGCGCCGGGGTTACTCGGGTACCCTGGACTTTTTCTTGGCCCACAATGAATGCCTAGTATAAATGGAGCCTCCCCAATATCTTTGGCCACTTGTGAGTTTGCATCCTAATTTCACACTCTACAGAATCCCAACTACGTTTGTTAGTTATTTACATAATAAATGCCAAGGCCCCTCGCTTGGTTATTCGCTTGATGGTGATTCTATGGTAACTACCTTGTGAAAAGAAAGGGAATTCGCGGATAAAATATTGAATAAGCCGCATTAAAAAAAATGAGGGGCAAGAGGAAAATGCTTTAGTATGGTCCTATATTCTGCCATTCTCTGACCGTTGATTAGTAAACTTGACGGTCACTGTACTATATGACGGCATAATATAAAATTACCCATTGCGTGTTTTGATTCTGATCTCTAGAGCAGTGGAAATTTCAAATTTTATCATGGTCGATAGCCATAACGAATAGCTAGGTGAAATGCCTGCGCATTTTGTACGGGTGCGTGAGACCAATGAAGATCAGGCCGCGGTGCATCAAGCACTTTTCGGGTTGACGTTGTACTCGCCTTCTGTTTGCCCAGGGAGGTCAGATAAGGAAAGCGTATCATAGGGTCGAAGTTGATGAGAATCAGCATATGGTGATGGGGGGGGGGGGGGGGGGGGGGGGCAATTCTTCTGCAGGGGTAGAGTATATGAGCGACCGCTGGTCATAAACAGCCCGAACAAGACTGGTGGACGAGTCGGCCCTTTTCCTCCTCCGCTTGTATAGAGAGATCAGCCCCCATTTCGTTGATAGGGCCCTCACGATGCTCATAGCGCCAAAGACGTCCATTGCCCAGGTTGTTTTCATGATCCGGGGAGTAGCATGACCAGTGGTAGAAGGAAGACTCTTGCTGGTCTATTATTGACACCACATAAAGATGCCCCTGGTAGATCTCAAAGCATACTCTCTTGCCAAGCTCGCCATCGACAAGAAATTCTACGGAAAACTCAGTTCGTTGGAGAGTTTTGAATTGCATGCCCCGCAATACCCATGCACTCTGTCGGCCATTGACGGCCGTGAACGTGCCAAACCAGATATACAGACGGGTATGGCGGACAAAAATTGGATCCGAGGAGGAGACTGATTCTTAGAGAAGCAAACGGCTCTGTCGAGCCTGGTCTGGGCGGGGCTGTATTCTAATCGCGACCAGATCAGCATCATTTGAATTGGCTTGGCTAAACAGAAGGATTAGGATCCCGCAACTGAAACGTAGAAGGGTAGGTTGTTCTCCCACGTCCGAGAGAATGTATTCAATTCCGGTGTCGTAGCTGTTCATATGGTCGAGGTCCAAAACAAGCTCTTTTTGGCCTGTATTGTGTACATCAAGCAAACGAATTTGGTTTTTGACTCGATAACACAGAAAGCCTTGGTGGTACAAGAAGTCTGCGGCATAAGCCAGCACTGAAACAGAATATGGGGACGCAGTAGCAACCGCCTCATGAACATCAAACCGATGTCTGATGGCCTGATAATAGCCGGTCTTACTGGCCCAAGCTGCTTGTCCTTCTTTGCTGCAAAGCAGAATGTTCTAAGATATGTTTCAGCATGGTGTGTTGGTCCATAGCGGGTAGAAAGCTTTCGTTTCCTCATTCGTTGTTGCTCACCTTGACAGTAGCCCGTGCAATGATGATATCTTTCATTGAGCGAAACATTGAGCGGCTCCAGTGACTGAGGTGTATGTAGTCTCGAATGTCGAGGTAGGCTGCTATTCGAAAGAGAACCTCGAATAGTAAGGACTCCAAGGTAGGTGATGACGACATATTCATCGACAGAGCCAGAGATTGAGGGCAGAATTGGAAGGGCGCATTATATGATGGTAAAAACATTCAGACAGCAAGTGGCAAAATGAAACTCTAGATTTGTTTGGTCAAGGGGCCTAGGCCTGAAATAGGGCTCCCGTGGTGCCAAGCTGGCCATCGAGCCCCTGGAATTTCATCGGCCAATGATATCTCTATCTTACCTGCTGATTTTGATTGACCAACGAGGATTATAGCGGCGCCGATCCATTCCTCTTACGATATGGATGTTCCCAGAACCCAAAGTGCTGCCAGGCAGCGCTATTCGACGGAAGGGAGCCAAGATGGATCAAGCACCAGAGGTATATCATTGAATAGGAATTCGGGCCAGAAAAAAACAAGTGGGAGGCTTTGGACTATTGAATACATATGCAGAAACAGCCACTAATGAATCTAATCGTACTTGACCCTGGTATTTCTGTAATAAATTAATATGCATTGAAGGTAAGACTGACAATATCGTGGGGGCCTAATGAGCACGTATGCCAACTTTCCATGTTATTACAATCATCCCAATGCCTTTTTGGTCAATGCAGGATCAACTGGGACTAGACATCTGGTCCCATCTTGGAGCGCGGGAATACTAGTCTGCTGGGACAACACGAAAATTAATGGTGGTTATGGAGCGTACGTTGATTCCTACAAACATTGACATGGATTACGTCTCAACTATGCAAGAACGTACGAGGGCGACATAGTAAGGGAGTGTCGTGGGATCTGTACAGTATTTCTATCGACCGTCGACCGACCATGAAGGCCTTCAACCTTAAAACATCAATTCCATGACGACGATCAATGACCACGCTCATCCCGTTGCTTTTGCTTGCACAGATAGAGTCCCTCAAGCATTCACCCTGTCAATATCTACCATATTTCTCACAGACGCCTCAAGACCATGTTGTCCAAAACTCATAAGCCCTTCGCCATATAGCCTTGCACGATGCTCAACAGCTGCATGGAATGGGTGCTTGCAAAATAATTCGCAACTCGGATAGAAGCTGATCTCATGAACTTCGCTTTGACTTGCTCAATATGTATTCTTTTTCCTAGAGTATATCTCTTGATCAAGGCACGCGCGCAGGTCGGGATAGTAGGCTGGCCGGTGGGTGACAGTAAATGCAGTGGTATCCTCAGGAGAAAGCTAGGTTCAAACTCCTGTCGGGCTTGAAAGGTCGTTCGAGGATGAAAGTGTATGAGGTGTGGAAGGGGTTCGTGCTGGAGCACAGGTCGCAGGTATTTTGGCCGATGGTTCGCTTTTGAACTGATTTCCTATGGTCTAAGTCAGTACTGTAGTTCATGAAAGCATTCAACACTTTGGTAATTCCAACCTCTCTCTCTCGAGCCTAGCTAAAAGAAGGATGTTCAAGCCCGCCTCAGTCACTTCTCTCTTTTTGGCGCTTGTGTAGTATATTATTCTTTCAACGTCTCCGATGCTCAGCACGTAGTATTGTCTCATAGCTTTCGGGATCGGGGTTGTGCTAGAATGAAGTTGGGCTCTAGCGATATTTGGGACGAAGGTGATGGCGTGGATGGCGTTGCCAAAAAGGAACTATACGGTTTTTTCGGAGACGAAATGGTAGGCTTAGGAGCTATTCTCATGAAATCTGTCGCCTATTGCAGGGATTCTAGACGATAGACATTTCGAAGCGTAAGGTCTGTATCGGGCCACTAGAGGGGCCTTTGTAGCCGGATGAGAGATCGTCTTGGGCGCCCATGTTGATCTGTTGTGAAGGCTCTTCAGCGGACGCATGAATGACCTCAAGTATTAGCAGGCGAGGAAAGTCTGACCAAAGCTGTCTCTCAATATGAGGCATATATGATGGTGGATAAGAAAAGCAATTGTTGCGCTATAGGCGGGCAAGCTGGGCCTCTTCTATTATTGAGGGAAGGGGATTCGGTAAGGTCCAATTTCCTAGAAAATAAAAGAAAAAAAGTAAATTGCAACATAGGCATTCAATGTGTCTATTGGGAGGAGGACTGATGGTGGTACGAGACAAGCAGGAGCAGGATAGTTGGGTGCGCCGGGGCAGGGTGGCGAGCAGGTGACCGAAGTGTGCCTTACCCAAAACGGACAGTCAGTGATACATTTCTCCTTTCCCCAAGCCTTCCTCGCATTCCCAGGATCCAACAACAACACATACAATGTCAAACGAATCAAGGCCTTTAATATCTTTAAAGAGCTCACATGCATAACTGAAAACATGATTTGACACCTTCCGAGAAACGAACGTCCCCGAAATGCTACGCAAGCGAAGAACTTTGGAGATCCTTTCAAGTTACTACTGCTTGCCTGTACAGCCAACGAATGCAGTACTGATAGAAGGATTGCTGTTAGAGAGTAAGTCAAAAGAGGTCTCTCTTGACTGACGATGTGTCCGAACTCTTAATGGGCGTCCGCTTCCTATTCTTCACCTACACTTACGTCCCCTTTTTATCTTTTCACATCTGCTCAGTTGCTGCAGACTAACTCACATATTCCTAGAGCTAGCTGGCTTCCTTCTCTCTATACGAAGAGTTAGCTTCTTACCCAATTGTCAAACAAGCACGAGACGGTTAATTTTCAGAGAGCGCCATATGAGCTCGCACGCTATGCAAGGAAGCCGTAACGCAGTCTGTTGAATGCCACATTGCCTGCCCACAGTGAAAACCAACCACCAGCTAATGATCTTGACATTCTAGAGCGGTGTTTACGTGAACTAGTCGGTCCGATCTAGTGTACTGTGCACCATGCGAATGAAAAGGAGCGAACGATGAATCCCTGCACCGAGCATAGTCCTGTGATGAAATGTTCAAAACAGTGTTCGGGATGTGGTGTGTACATGAGTCCTTCAAACGTACAGCTGCAACCCCCAAGATTGGAGGCTGTCACGATGGAGCCAGTAAACACGGAAGGCATACTACTGGACGCAGGGTTGTTGGACTTGACAATTTACATTCTATGCCTCAATAGGAGTAATGGCACCGAGAGGAGCAAACGGATGGAAATCTCTGGAACAGCTCCTTGGAAGCAGGTTTAGGAAAGGGACAGTAGCGGCATTGTTTCCAATACGGTCAGTACGGCATTGAGGGTCTTGAATATGTGACATATACCAGAAATTAGAAGATGTTTAGTCTATTCAAATGTGAAAACAAAAGCTAGCAGATTGCATAGAAAGAGCAAAAACTATTCGCGATCTCCCGGGAGAATCTTATCATTCGTCTTGCTCATCATGGTTTGCCTAGGCTAAGTCTTTCTATCCATCCACCAATCTCAAAATATACCCGCGGATTCTGAAGTAAGTGATACTTCTCCGCATAGGTATATATGTATTTCAACAACTCGAGCGCCTAATCCCTGATAATGAAGCCTCGCCTAGGGCCTGAAGCAATGAGGCATTCCAGGAGAATGAGATTAGGCTTTCGAAAGGAACAAGTATCTGGACCGCAGTGCTTAATAGAACAGTAATGAGTGTTGCGTCAGCACCTTTGATTTCTGTTGTCCAACCATCAATCGTCTGAAGTTCCAGGTTGAATGCACGGAAATTCCTAGCGATCTCGCGCAACACCCTGATTGACTGTAATACCTGAAACTTCAAAGCTTTCTGTAGAATCTCGGCTGGAGTTTGCGCAGTGTCATCTTGGTGGTTTAAAAGGTAATTAGGCGGCCAAGAGCGTCGGCTCTGTGTGGCTGAATCGTGTGTCGGCGCTGATAGTGTTTTCGCCGTGCTGTAAGAGTCTACTTAGCCACTGCGAGGAACCTAAATTCGGAAGTACAGCCATACGAACCTCACTTCATCATCTCTCACTGGTTGGTTAGTCGTCTCAGTAACTTCAGATACCGTTCGAAGTACCTTTTTGGCTGTCCTCTAGACCTGTTCGTGGTCCAACTGTATTTGCCGCTTCGAGTGTTTTCATCGTCTCAATTCTTGATGCTGCTTATGGTGTTCTTCTGTGTTGCAGTCCCTTAAAGGTGACGTTGGCGCTGATCGATGCGGCGTTCGAGGTCTTAGTTCTGGGTATCTCAAATTTGGCTGAGACTGAGTGACAGTTGAAAGTGCAGGTGCCGTCATCCAGTTTCGGTATTGTTGAAATCCCCAAGAAAAACCACTTGCTTCGCCGATAACAGGAGACGGGTCCATCAGCGGAGCGTACGCCGGGTCACACATATATGGGTAGTATGTCGGGGATCTTATGAACGGGAAGCTTGTACTGACGTTTGATGGGTTTTCGTCATGGTACATACTGACACAATAATGAGTGTGATTAGATTTTCGTATGTCTAGATAGCTCACGGGGTCGGGTTACCTGAAAAGACTCCCATGTAGCGGACTTGACGAGTAGGAAGAAGTCTGTGCCCTGCCTGCAGGTCAAAAAGTGCGTACGGATTGGAATGTGCGATCTGTATTTCTGTACATGAGACTGATTCTCTCTTCTGGCCTGGAAAATGACGCTAAATGCGGCCATTACAAGCGAATACCCCAGGAAGCGATCTTGTAAGGGGCCAGTGGATCTTCCGGCAGAAGGAGCCCTTGCCTAAACTAGATGTTCCGATGTTGCCCGGATCGGCCTCAAATTCTTGGTGCAAACCTTCGCTACGCCCATATTCTAGTTTCAACGCAATCAGGCTAGCTCAATGGTTGATCATCTGTTAAGGGGCCAAAGCGACAGTTCTACCGCTAAAATGGTAGCAGGGCAGCATATCTAATGTGTTAAAAGGTAACTTATCTCATAATCCTTTCTCTGCGTCATCTTCATCGCTGGTAGTACTCCTGGAGCATAGTCTATTGGACTGGGGGTTCTTTATTAAGTATGATGCAACATGGCATGAGTTGGTCGTCATTTATTCTTGGTGCTGGTCCCTAATGCTTGGAACGCGTGGGCTTTGACCTCAGCCCCTTTGCGCTATCGGCCACATCGTCCGCGTCTTAAATGGCTAGTACCGTCGCCAAGGGCCCACACAGCAAATTTACAGAATAAGTCATCCAAACGCCAATACCACGTATCTGTGGAGCTATGCTAGTATTCAATCAAGGTAGTCACGAGCCACTCGCATCCATGGTTCCCAGCCTATTACGCATACCCTTAACCTGTAGAGAGCCGACTTGTGGTTCCGGAGAGAACCCTTTCACCCATAGCGCATTTCACATACCTACCTTCCTCACAGTTTCCAATGGCACTAGTGGATTTCTCTGGGCAGAGGTCAGGTCGATATGGCCGTCGAGCCGCATGGGGTTGAGCAGGTCAACCAATACTTTACCAATTTCAGCTGCTCTCGATTCTCAAAACTAGACCTACTATTCGCGCCCGAGCCCGGACATTATCAAGCAGAAACCTCATTCTGCATACTCACTCAAATACGCCAAAAAATACTGCAACGAAACAAATAACCCGTTGCTTTTATAGGATACGAGGCTCGCAGATTGGTTTGCAACGGAGATCAAACGGCTTAACAAGCTACTCGACTATTATAGAAGCCAGTCTACGGGGTCGCCGGAAAGCTAAATGCCATAAAGATGGGCGTCATTAAATGCCCAGCAAGTGTGATTCCTGGTAACAGGTCTTAGATATTGTTGATCGCTATGATGCAATCTATAGTGTTACAGTCTTTCTAGGGTTCCTGGATATTTTACTTTCGCTTTGCCCGAACATAAGGGCTTCCGGCGCTTTGTAGACCAGTCGCCTCGCATATGATTTCTCTGTGTCGCTTTTGCCTGGGTATGTGGCTTCAGATGGCAGATAATGTCTCTTGTATCTCGGATGATTCATATTGCCATGACTGAGTCTCTAAATCTTTGATAACTAATGTTGGTTTTTGGCTGCTGAGAGGGCTTGCGGAGTACGGACCGGGTCTCGGATGTGACCACTTAGAAATGAGAAGATGATATAGTATCAATATTCGGAATGACTATGAGGTGCGATAAAAGGGGTAAGCTAGTAGTAAAAGCCCATATATTAGAGAATTCCCGTTACCCAAGGCTAATTTTGGAGACTTCAACAAGTTGAAAGATGGTGGTGCCGCCAGCCTAAAGGACAAACGAGATTATACAAAGGAAAAGGAATGCCACCGCAGAATGAATCCAATGCAAATAAAAAGGCGCATACGATAGGAATGAAGGGGTAAGAAGGGCAAAGTATATATGTATCTTGCAAAAACCAGAAATCATGTGGCATGCTGTCATGTGAACGCAAGACGTCACTGAATAGTGGTTCATTGATTTCTCTCGTCACCTATCACGCTGATGCATCCTCTAAATCATGTTTGAGGCGTTTGTTGATATTGACAAGGATCCTATAATCCTTGGAAGGCAGGCCTGTTAGTTGATCCTAGAAATATCTTACGACGAGTTCCAGGGCTTGCGATACCTCACCCTTGCCGGGGGATCCCCCTGCGTTGCTACGCGGAAGACCGGAAGTCTCTAGAGATCCGGAAGGTGGGTGCATGGCAGCCTTGCATTGCTTTTTGATTAAAATTGCTGGGCCTCTCTTGATGGCTGTACAAGCTTTATTATTTCCCACTTTGGACTCAAGGACAGCGATTGCCGATGGTGCTATGGTATTTGCGCAACTTGGGTTGCAGGCGAAAAGGAAGTTATTATCTTGCTTGTAGTCTTTCAGCCAGTCACTGCTCAAAGCCGGCTTCTTACCCTCGGGAAGCCTGCAGGTTTGAGCCCAGAAAAGGGCCATCTCCATGATTGTTTTGTCATCCAAAGCAATCCCATTGCGCTGGCATTTCTTCGTCCACGCGGCAAGTGCCTTCTCGATGTCAGGATCTTGGCTCATCGTGCGTTTGGCAGGGGTAAGTTCTCACCCGTCTTTCTGGCGCATGATTTTCGAGATCGTCCTAGGATGCATCTGCAAGATTTGTATATGACATGTGTATGACGAGAAAGGTCTCCCATCTTACCTTCTTTCCACCCGAAATACGGCTGGCCACGGATCCACATTAATAAAATGCAACCAGAGATGAAACAAGAACGCAATATGCCGGACTAACCTGCTATATCAATCTGCTTGGCTGTTTTGTATTTTTCACAGTAAAGACATATCTGCCGACGGTCTTCACAGGTAAGAGACTTCTGCGCGGTTTTGGACGTGCAACAGATTTCTCCCGGACGCGGGGCATGGGTGGCGAAGGTGAAGCAGACGCCGCAACGGGATCTACTGAGCATTCCGCTTCATAGGACATCGATTGATATGTAGGCATGCTGGGCCAGCATGCTAATGGCGTCGGGTCTAGCATCGATGCGTCAGGCAAATGTAGTGACTTACCGCATGGCGCATCCGTGACCAAATAGGGCTCGAAACCGCTCTGTTGCTGCAATAGTGCATGTTCTTGTGGTGACCAGGCAACAGTGGCCAGTCCAGCCCACAAAGCATGCGCAAAGTCGTTGTCTGAAACGTGGCGGGTTCCAACTTCCATTACAAATGAGTACTCCATTCATGGAAGCAAGGAGAAGTTTCCCTAAAAAAGCACCCCATAAATGGGAATCAAATAAAGAGGAGCAGAATGATAGGTTCGCCGGAAACAAGAGATGTGAAGATTCCTACAGGCACGAAATACTTATGCCAGCCAACCACAACCCCAAGCCCCTCTCGGGACAAGAGCTAGTGATCATTTCTACACACGGAAAATATGCGCCCACTCAAGGCATAAGTCGCCTTCGGTCCAGTGGGGACGAGTGGATCGACGGAGATTTGCTCTTGCCCCATTTAGGAAAACCAAAGGTACCGGAACAGAGCCCAAATTGTTGACAATGACCTTTTCAAAAGGGGCAAAGCAAGTGGTGTAACCCACCGGCAAGTTGGCCTTCCGACAAAAGATCTTCCGTCTACTCGTGGATCATGATATTCGCTGTCAAGGTGCCCTGGAGCCTGATTTCGGTCGAGAATGGGAATACCATGCTGCACAGAGATCTACGGGTGGTAAGCAGGGGGGTCCGCTCTTGCTCCAAGCTTACCCCCCTGCCCGACACTACGGCACTAGTGAATGTAATCCATAAGCACGCTGTTAGCTCTACCCCATTGAGTATAGATGCGGACTTGCCAAAGTCTCTTTCCGGACCATGTGGTCCGAGGTAGCTCTATTCTTGCCCCGAGGCTTTCATCCAGGCATACTTGGTCCCACCAGCCGAGACTTATCACTGGTAACTCACATCATCCAGCAACTGTGGCGCCCTTTTTAAGGAATTGCTCGCTTGACTACCATTTAGCCTGGACGCACGGGAGGAAAACCACGTCAATTGAACCGCTCAAACTCCATTCGCCCTTCTCTTATTGCACTAGTTAAAGCAAATCACGATAAATCTCGCATCATGTTCTCATGTTTGAACTCGGTTAGTTAAAAGTCTTATGATGACCAAAGGAAATCTTCAAGTGCCACATGGAAACAGTTGCCTTCAATGGAAAGATGGGAGTGCAACAACGCATGGAGAACAAGTCAATCTTTAAAAACTATTAAGCCAAAACATAAATTTTGAGCCACGCAGGCCTAGCAATCCGCTCAGCTCGGAATATAGCCTGACAGCTATGACCATTAGAGGATCCACCTACTGGATTTATTACGAATCCAGGCCTATCTACATTAGTGTGGGCCACTCCGAGCCTTTCATAAAGTGCGATATACAGGTTGGATGGGCATACTTTTGCATGTGGGAGATTGATGGCTTCAGAAGCAAATAGAACGTTATGTATCCTTGCAAAGCAGTGAATATATGCTGTTTAATACAATCATATATCGAATGTCTCAGCTCGGTCGAGACGAAAAACATGCTTGTTCGATGTCGCGGAGTTTGGCTAGATCAGGCATCATGCCTGAAGATACAAACACACTTTCGCATGAATCGCGACTAGCATTCCAGCATTAGCTTGATGGAGAGGCACCTGGTTTCTTCACCCGGTTGTGTGTTTCTATGGTACCAATTGATCAATTCTTGTCATTGATCTAAGAGAAATTGGTCATGTTCAGTGCGTACACCTTTTGCTAGATCCACTCACCCCCCTTATTTCGAGTTATACTAGATTTTACCCAGTACAAGAACTGCGCATAGTTAGAAACCGCTATCTGATCTTTTGGGCTTATGCCAAGCTTGCACGGGCTAATTTCATGTCCAATCGAATCAGATGATTGAATGAAGGTCCTAAGATCGGTTGAACGACCTCAGGGGTCTATACCGTCGAGCTTCGGCGTATTATAAAACCGTACTTCCGAGTTTGCCCGAAATACCATACTGGTACTAGGGGGAATATGGTGAACGATGAATAAGCCTGCCCCGAAGGGTCTCTAGTGGTATTTGGCCACTCTCTCAGTTCGTCGATTTTCCTTGGTGCCATATCCCTCATACACTGGAGGCATATTGCACAGGCTTTCTGAGAAGGAGAGAAAGAAAGAGTCTTCAAAATCAGCCGAATGAGACTATTAAGCCCGTGTATGGTCTCCCAACTTTCTTTGATCTGCCCATTATCTCTTTGATTGGGACATTACGTCGACCGTAAGTTCATCGTCGCACAAAACTGCATGCCTTTCTCTCAAAGTCGCGCCTGCTTTGCATGGGCAAGCTGGGTTGATTATCTGGAGCACAAAAATTGTGGTTTCGACTTTCTTCATTATCACCAACGGCATTGCCAGTTCGAGCCGGATATTTTGCCATTGGATCTCCAGTAGGGCCTTGCATTCTTCCAGTGACATGTCAGCTAGTGCACCACACTGTGTCGGAATGACAGTATTTGGTGACAGGCCATGTGCATTTTTGGCGGGCTGAAACAGAAATTGCTGCAGTGGTGAACTGTGTGCTGGGAGCTTATGAGTACAGGAAGTCTCTGTTTGATGAGTCCTGTCAATGACCACAAGCTGCCCCCTCGCCTGGGTGAACCTCTAGCCATGCATTGCGATCCGAAGCAACCCAATCCTCAAAGGCAGCAAGGTTGTACGCTTGGTAATCAGAATCATGTGAATCGAGGTGATTTGGAAGCTCTGTTCGTTGATATTTGATCAACTTCGACTGCGGCTGGAAACTTTCTCTGCACAGGCGTTTGTTGCATTTTCTATGTTCTCGAGGTAGCGGTCAAGGCAAGGGAGCGCCCATCGAATACCTTGACGAAAATCCAAATCACGCAGCTGGGCATATCGATGCTATAGCTATTTTGGCCTTTGGTCTGTCTCCACTGGACTGTAGTTGCACTGCTTATACGACTCAAACTTTCTGAATTGAAGGAACCAGGCGAGCTCATCTGCAAAAGCAAGCATCGGCAGTCTGTGAACAACCTTGGCATTCATGAGAAAGAGACGCTCGGAAGACATTGAAATTGAAGCCATTCAAACTACCCTGGTCATAAAGAAGACCATGAAGTATTTATACAGATCGTCCAAGCTCTCTTCTGCAGGCGGATCTGCGAAATATCAGCTGAAGCGTCACGCGCACCAGAAGCCATAACGCGGATCAGCGCCGCGGCGATCGGTAATCAAACCACATTACCTCCTCGCGGGTATTCTTCTAATGTGTGTAGTCGTGACATCGGTGCATCGAGGACGGAAAGTCGACATGAGGAACTCTGTCACCATTGTTTGTGGTGTTCCTGTCCAGCGTTCTTGACTTTTGGCTTGGTTCCAGCAACGGGCTAGTGGCCCATTCTTGAAATTGTTTGCGTCATGATCTTTCAGAATCCGGGTTCTTCGAAGATTACCCTCTTCATAGCCATGGTAGGGCCAGGGAAAGTGCAGCGCAGCCGTCCTGCCGTTCTCACAACAACCTCGTTGCGAGCTGACAACTCAAAAGATTCTATACATATCGCGTCGTCATGCCACTATAAGAGGATGCCTGCATTTTGCTTGCGAACGTGAATTGGGAGGAATCCGCCTACGGCCTAGTCAGAAATGACGGCAATGATTTGCGTATTGCAATACTTACCCCGAATGCGTAGCTCTGTCAAACAGATCATAAGCTACTTTCCATCAACGTCGCTGTGAAGGTCATGCGCTTTTCTCAGGCGAGCAATCATATCAATGGCCTTACGCAGGATAGTAATATCTGCCGGAGAAATATCATCGCTGAAGCTACGAAGCACATCAACTACCCTGTCGAGCAGAAGATTTTCTTGTTCTGCATTGTATTCTTTTGCCCGTGGAGCCTTTGGTGGGAGAACTCTGTGGCGGAGGTGAAACACTTGACAAAACCCATCTCATGTTGTCATTTGAAAAGCTTTTGGAAAGACTCGCTCGACGATTTATCTATCATGCGGTTTCGATCGTTTTTCTAAGAATTCTTGTTTGTTATAGATTGTTAATTCCTTAAGATACTTCTGGTAATGTCAGATATTCGAGGTTCCTGCCAGCTGGTAGACTTATCGGAGTTGAACTTCGTGAGCCGATCCCTTCCTCTGGCCTTTCAGCTATCGTGCAAACGAATCCTTGCTGTGGTAAATGGATGATATAAAATATGCAAGTACGTAAAAGGGATAACCAGCAATGATTGTTTGCTATTGAACCTTCGTGTTCTGTCGGCTTGTAAGACGGAGCAATAGACCAAGTGGTGAGCTTTATTGAAGAGAAAAGAATAAAAGATGACAATTGTCTTATAGCTATCTGCATTACAAATAAACTTTCCAAGGAAAGCATATGTGATAGCACCGCAAAAACGCAGACATGAGGTTGTGAAAACTCGTTTTGACTGTCAAGTCCCAAAATCAGTTAGTCAAAAATCCTATATGATATTAGCGCCTGCCCAATTTGCTCTCTCGTCTTTCGATCTGGATAAGGGAGCCACATACCAAGCAGCCATAGCGATAATCAGATACAGCACCATGAGCAAGATGCCCTCAAGCCAGTGAGACTTGCCATCCCCAATGAGGTATCTAACGAGCAGGACAGCGAGAAAGAGAGCAATTACTTGGGAAACATCGAAGTTGAGAGTCTGTTTGATGTTAATATTTATATTTTCAACCTAACAGGCTTATCAAGATGAGAGGCAGGGCTCGGGGAAGTACGTACCATGCTCTCGACGCCCATAACCCAGCCAATAGCAACAATCAATGGCAGAACCAGCAGCCCAATTTGGATACTTGAGCCCACGGCTACGTTAATCGCAAGGTCCATTTTATCCTTACAAGCGACAGTCACTGCGGTAGCGTGCTCTGCCGCGTTGCCGACGATGGGAAGGAGAATCAGCCCAACGAATGTCTCGCTAATGCTACCAGTGGCAGTGAGTGCATCGATGGAGTCTACCATGAACTCCGCACAGACAGCTACAAGCGCAGTTGAAACGCCTAGTGTAATTAAGGCGAGCAGCATGGTCAGCTGCGGCTGTTCGGGCTTGTCACCCGGGTCTTGCATCTGCATTGGCCGCACGTTTCCATCTATGGGTGCGGCGAAAATTGTGGCCATCTGAGCGATTCTTCGATTGGCATCGCCTCTGCCAACCTTTTGGCGGCGTCTTGCAACCTTAAGGCTGGGGCGGTTGTATATGTCGACGTGGGACTTCAGTTGAAAAAAGAGATAGCAACCGTATGTGATTAGGAGGAGGATGCTGGTTCCTCGGGAATGACTGGCAATTTTGCTCATGTCGGTAGTGGATTTCCATTTGTGGAAGGCAGTGGGGATGATCAAGCTAGTCACAGCAAGCGCGAGCAAAGAAGTCGCAGTTTGTGCTCCAGTGACATTGAAATGCTGTTCGACACGATCGATACCACCGAAGAAAAAACACATCCCCATAACGAGCAGCAAGTTCGAGAGCATGCTTCCAACCAGCGAAGTCTGCACGATCAGGACATTCTTCTTGGCAAGCGCGATGATCGCAACAATCAACTCCACCGCATTACCAAAGGAGGCATTCAACAATCCGCCAATCGTTTCGCCCGTCCGTAGAGCAATTTCTTCTGTCGCATAACTCAACATTGCAGCCAGCGGAATAATCGCAATGAAGTTAACGACGAAGATGGCAATTGGATTCGCCTTGACAAAGTGCAACGTAATACCGGCCGGCGCAGCGAGAATAAGCACATTGATCCAGGAATTCAAAATCGTAGCCCGTAACTGACTCGCAACAGTAAACCTTGGCCGCCATTTTACATCGCCTCTATTGAGCAATTCATCGGCCCTTGTCCCTGTCTCTTCGATACCGGCAGCCTGCGGCATGGCGTGATGGGCGCATACATCATTTTCATCTCCGTCATCAGAACTGCCGAGCACGTCGGTGGGGTTGTCTAGTCCGTATGAGGGGTAGTTGTCCTGGGAATCGGCGATAGAACTGGTGGGTGAGACTTCAGAGTATTAGCATCATATGTAGCATGTTGCAGAGTATCACATGGGGGAAACATGATAGGGTACTGACGCATCATGGTAGATGATTTGGGTGTTGTCATTGGAATGGAAATAATGGTCGGGATACCATTGAGTATTTAAGAGCTATCTGGAGGCGCAGCAGACCACAAGCGTCCGTCAAAGTCAGATGCAGTCGTCCGATCAGACGTCTGCGCCTCTCTTCTTTCGTAGCAGCTGGGTAGGGACGCACAGCCCAGGTTTACAAGCGGGCAGAAAGATTACACGCAGGAGTCGAGCCGGCGTTCTTGTCTCACGACCGGCTAGTGCTGATATTACCACCAGAGTAACAGCAATAAGCTCTAGGTTACATGCCGTCATAAAATTGTATTCCTCTGGGATGTGCCTACTTTCCCTACTTGAAGAACACCAGTTGCCGTGGGTATTGCAAACCTGAAGCTAGACAATGTTTCCTGTTCGCAGCACTAAGGCTAGGTTACCTTCGTCGTGCGATACAGGTCACAAATTGGGCCCAGAGGAGACTAATAGGAGTCTGTTTCAGTACAGCCGCAATTACGAGGTATTCCAAGGCAGCGGTAACCACGCGCGATGTAACTAATTTATTCAATCACGGCGCCCGGTATTGCAGGCCACTTGGTTCGCCCTTAGTTAGTCTTTTGCAAACATAATTATCTACAAGAATGTAATGGCTTGAGCTTTTCATCCGGGTGGCTAAGATATATTCGACTGCATTCGCCTAGTCAAGTCTGCCTCGCAGGCAGTGCCGGCATCATCCCAGCGCGAAAGAAAGGAACGGGCCAATTGCATAACCCTGGGCCATGTAAAGGGCGGTCTACATTGAGCCGCAGCAATCCTTCTTGAAAGCAAACGTCGAGGCCCACATAGCCTCCAAATATCCGCAACATATACCCCAGATGCGTAAGTATAGTATGCAAGTAGGCGGCGATGATTTGAAAAGGAGCAGGGGTAGCAACGAAGGTATAAATGGGAGCAGGTGCAATCCTTTATTGCTCTCTCAACCACGATAATCATATCTTTCGAGATTCTCTTAAACGCAATGAACGCCATCAACGGGGGTAGTTCCTACCACAACCCTTCTCAGATGTCTCTTCTAGATATTTTCTTCCCCGGTCTCAGTATGGTCTCTGCTTCCGCACAGCAGCTCTTTGCCGGTAACCTGGACAGCTACACTCGACTTCTTTGTACTGTGGGGATGTTCGTCCTCTTCACCCGCTATGCAGTCCGCTACGTCGGGGAGCTAGTGAGAAGCTACTTCAGTTCGTAATTCTTCCCTTGTGATGGGATGGGTCTGACAGTCCGCAGCTTCGACAATCCATGTCTCATATTATGACGAAGCGTACGACATGCTAGTCGATTGGATAGCTCACCAACCGTTTGTCCGCAACGCTCACTCAATAATCGCTCGTGTTAGATCTCCACAGCGAACAACCATCCAAAACCAAGTAAAGAAAAAGCCTTTGACCTTTTCGCCTTGGGATGGATCTTTCCCTTTCTGGTATAAGGGACACCTGCTCATACTTCACTGTGCCGTCAAAGACCACCGAGAAGACATCTACATCTCCTCCATTGGCCTTTATCCAAACATTCTCAAAGAGCTCGTTGAAGAATGTCGAGGAAATTATCTTAATAATATTGACAAAAAGATCACTGTCTTTGAGCACCGCGAAGGGGACTGGAAGAAAACCAGGTTGAGACCAGTTCGGCCCGTCTCTACAGTCATCATGGACAAGCAAGTACAGGATGACCTTTTGGGGATGTGAAGGACTTTCTGGATGAGGATACTCAAAAGTGGTACGCCGACCGCGGAATTCCCTACCAGCGTGGGTACCTTTTATATGGACCTCCTGGAACCGGAAAATCCAGCTTCAGTCTGTCCCTGGCCGGGGAATTTGAACTGGATATTTATACGCTTCAACTGTCAGGGATTTCTGACAGCAAGCTGATGAAGCTATTTTCTGAGCTTCCGCCGCATTGCATCGTTCTCCTAGAGGACGTGGACGCCGCTGGGATGGGGCGTAGGGACGACACCGATACAGACCAAGAGAACAAGTCAACCTCTGCAGTCACCCTATCCGGTCTTCTGAATGTTCTTGATGGTGTATCGCCTCAAGAAGGTCGGGTGCTTGTTATGACGACCAATCATATCGAACATCTGGATGAAGCACTCATTCGGCCTGGCCGCGCAGACAAGAAAGTGTATTTCCAGCTTGCTGATAAGAAGATTTCCACTCAACTTTTTCACACGGTCTTCAAGCAGACAGCAGACCATAAGGAATCAAAGCATGAATTCGGTGATGAGACGACTGAGAGACTTGCCAACGACTTTGCTTCCAAGGTGCCAGACCAAGTTTTCAGTCCAGCTGAAGTTTTGTCGTTCCTATTGGAGCAGAAGAACTCGCCTTTTGGCGCTGTGACTAGTGTTGAAAAATGGGTAGCGAAGACAAAGGCCGGGAGCCAACTGAAGAGAGAGGGCTCCTAGGTACAAGAAGGACGTTAAGAACTAGGAAGAGAGGGCACCCGCGCAATAGAGAGGCAAAGGGGCATAACACCGCGACGACATTTGGTTTGTGACAGGACTGACCAAACCTGTGTCGCCAATTGGATGTTGGTTTAATGTTTGAGGCGCTTCACTATTTTTCTGGTTATTTCTTTGCCCTTTAGGTACTTTGCTACCCTGCCAGTCTTTTTCTTGGCCCATCGATCTTAGGCCCCCACTCTTTCAGTTGTTCCCATACTTTCACTCCTTAATTTGAACACATTTATCAACCTGCAACCTGTATTAGCTAGTAGGCAATAGCTTGGAGTTCTGTCTGGCCAATGCTCGCGCTAAGAGAAACTAGATCTCCGCGGATGAACTTGATGTTGACCACGGAGACCCTAATGCATTGGGCAAGACTCAAGCGCATATTCAAGATCGCGAAATAAGTTGATGTGGTTGCTACTTTTGGATGAAGTGGATGCGTTCATGGAGCGTCAGATTGCCTCCCATGGAAGTCACAACCACCTTGTGACTGCCTTTTTTGCGAAACCTTGAATATTATGAAGGTTTCCCATCCTATTCTTGCCCGCCAGTCTGCAGCCCGAATCAGTTCGATATCCAATATTACCGGACGCCGACACAGCGTTGATGTCATCTGAAGAAGGTCGGGTGCTCATCATGACAACGAATCATAAATTATTCGGTTAGTGTTAGGTTAGACAAAAAAGTGCTTCTTCAAGATGTTCGATATGATTTTTTGTCATGATGAGCACTCGACCTTCTTGAGATGACATTCTAGCAAACGGTTTCAGCGCAAGTGCTAGTTGCAGGAACGCATAATTATCATGCTTTATGCGATAACTAAGCCAATAATGTAAACATGATTCCTCCCGTCCCGTGATCTGACGGTACGGACGTCAACCGAGTCGACTAACGCTGTGGTCTGTGCTCTGACGGTCGTTATATGCAGGCAACTGTCGAGCGAGACAAGAGCTTTTGCTTGCTTTCCCCGCGCCGACGCGATGACCACGCCAAGTATTGCCAGAAGTTGATTCAAGAACCCGACGGCGCTTCAACCATTTCACATCCTCCGAGTGAATGACAGTCTGCAATGCTCTTATAATGGTCATATCATCCCGAAAAGATTTCAAGTTCGAGGGTCCGGCTCACATAGTAAGTCGGGTGGTGTCGAAGCACATGAATAAGGAGCGCACTTCGCCTCGGAATATATAGGTGACCATGGGAATTTGGGTAACAAGAATAAGATCGCTAATTCAACAGGTAGAAAATAGATTTCCTTATCACGAAACCCGAAGACGTTTTGCATCTCCTGCCTCCGCTCGACATAGTCGTCGTTTTGCGGCCCCCGGTCGCTGCTTAGCCGGTCGGCATCTCAGAGTAGAACGGTGAAAGTCGATGATTAAAGCACGCCCGAGCTCTTCACTCCAAAGGACATTATCTCGCCTGAGGTCTTCATGTATTATCCCGAGGGCTTTTATTTCCTTGTTCGATTTGTAAATCTCGCGGCGAAGCCGTTGCGTCAGCTCCATCGTGGCTGTGCACTTACCGCCCCAGCCCATTACGAGCATATGGCGAATCTGTCCAGCACCATGTAGAAAGTAGATTTTTGCCAAGTCAATCGTTCCCAAAAAGACAGGAACAGCAGATCCTTGAGCCTTGCGTAGGATCTGATATACCTGCGCTTCGCGTGAAACTTCTTTCCACAACCCGGAAGTGGTGCTTTTACCGATAACCGTGTAACCATATTTTGTGTAAGTCAGTTTAAACGGGGCTCCGTAGGAGCCACAACCGCCAAGAGGAATGCAACGATCGATATTTTCGTCCAATTGGCCCTTGAGTGAAAGCATCAAATCTTCAGCCGAGATAGGATGCTGAGTCGGGTCGTCTTAGCCCCGGTGGTGATAGTCCACGTTTGGACACAACCCATCCAGTGATTTTCCGGTCTGCAGGCCGAGTAAACACCGCTGTGTGCAAAATTGTGCAGCGCGGCGTCGGGAATGATCTTCTTCCTGGTTATGTATTGACTCTTGCTGGCGACCTGATCGTCGAGCGGACGGTGAAGGCGTGACTTGACTGATCCTCCGCTTATAGCCAGATGTTTGATTTGTGTCGGACCCGGACGAGTTAGGTGACTATGAACGCGGTCGGATCTCCGAAGGTGCACAGCTGGTTTGAGAGCGTGTAGGCACTCGACGGCCCTCTAAGGGAGACGGCAGCGGAGATGACGACGGTAATTCATAGGACGAACCAGATCCAGGGCTCGGGAACTCGGGGTTAGTACTATCAGAGTGAGGAACCTGCTGTAATTCACTTTTCGGGATTTGCGATCGCGTATGTTTAAAGCTAGTTTCCCATGTATGAAGATTGGGACGCAAGCGATTTCTCCACTCTTGCCCACGGGTGGGTGAACGGAAGGCCATCAAGCAAAGGCATAATACCCTCGCAACAGATGTCTTCGATAGCTGATGATTAATATCGCCTGCTATGTCCACTTCGTTATGGGGATCACAAAAAAAGTAGTATAACGTGGTGGGATCGTCTCGTGGAACACGAAGTAGGACACGGGCAATTCCATTTGTTAGATAAGAATATTCGAGCCCTTCTTGAATCATCATATGGTATTCTTGGACGATAGCAGAGCAGACAAGCCGCTCTGCATTGTACCTCAGCTTCGCATCCTGGTCGGTGGGTATTTTATTTGATCTGACCATTTCCTTCCACAGCTCCATTGGTCGTAGTCCCATGCGAAGAGTTGCGATAGGCAGTTTGTGAGGCGGCTTGTACTCGACGGTCGTCTGCACGGTAGTCGTGTTGCCGTCGACACGATGAATATAGAACTGGTCTGGTCGTGGGTGAGGCGTGCTTGACAGCTGGCTTGTATCCGCTTCAAAGGTTTCATTCCTGCTCAAAGAATTTGTGTGATTGCTGAACTGGATTCTATCACCGAGGCCAAACTCGTCATAGGCCGCCGGTATTTTGCACAACTCGGCTATTATATCATGGACATGATCTTCCACTCCAAACCGCTCATATGCCTCGAGATCTTGTTCGCTACTAAGTGGTTTACGAGCAAACCGACGGCCAAGTCCTTCTAACTCCGGTAGAGACGAAAATAAGCGTGGCGCCTGCCCTAACTCCGACGGCAGATACTAGCAGACAGACTTGTAGACACGAAGCAGCTGCTCTAGGCAGTCGGCCTAATGTTCCAATCGAGTTGGGCAGTCTTTTCCGGTCGGAAGGGGTATTTTGCCAGTGGTTAAGCGAGACGGTGTCTCGACTCGCAACTGGCGGGAGAGAAGGTTATGGCAGTGCTACAAGAGCTCTGTGAAAGAGGCCTGTTGGTTGCGTTCTTCTGCTTGTCGCCTCCTTTCTGCTTCCTATCTCTCGCGTTCTTCCGCCTGCTTCTCGCGTTCTTCCGCCTGCTTCTCGCGTTCTTCCGCCTGCCGTCTCCCTTCTACTTCCTGCCTCTCGCGTTCTTCCGCCTGCTTCCGTCCTTCCTCTGCCTTAAGGTAAAGATCCTTATAGTTTGGAGAGCTGTGGTCGGCCATCGATTTGTTGAAAATGGTAAGTCATGCCTTGACGCAAGTGCGTCAGAGCCCGGCTGACGATCTGGTCCGATCAGCTTTCTGCCAGCAGATCCCGGGATTCGGAAAATGCTTTCTTCCGGAAAATGACTCAGGTCTCACGTTTCAGGTATACATACTAGCCCAAAGCGGTTAGCGCTTATCTTTACTCTAATCAGAGTTAGACCTCGGCAGAGCCCGCCCATGGGCGAGGGTATAGAGCCCACAGCCCATTCATGGGCCCTACGTAGGGCCCATAGCCCAAAGCCCAAAGCCCATGGGCGGTAAGGGTCAGCCCATGGGCCGCCCATGAAGAGCCCATCAATGCATAAGTATCCCAAATAGGACGGATAAAGTGCTGATTCAGCCAACAAAAATACTCGTAATTTACACTTGTTCTGGTTACAACAGAGCCCACCACCCCTAATCAACCCACATGCCTGTGAAATCTAAAGAAATTTTCAAGTATTCTGACATTTCAGACAGGTGATTTGTATTTTATTTCCTTGGTATAAGGCTCTGAGTGTATTGGCGATGACGTTATGAGCGGAGATCGTAAAGTCATGAAACCCCATCAGAGATATATTTTTCTGGGCTGTGTAGAGTAGGACAGTCTAGTTTCCATAAATGAGCAAAGATTTACTTGATCCTAATTTTTGTTGATTATTCCTAACCGGCCCTTACATTTTTTACCAAAATTACAGACCCTCGCATAGCGAGGGTCCGCCATCCATACCGTACATCCCATCCAAACCGTAGATTTTTTCTAAATCCCACCTTTTCACTTTGATCCTAAACCACCCCACCAACCATGCCTAAAAATAATAAAGATATAGAGAATCAGCTTCTTAAAGCTCTCGAATCTCTCGCTGAGCAATCTAAACCTAATATCGCGAAGACTGCGCGAGAATTCGCGGTTCCTGTAAACCGACTACGCCACCGATGGAATGGGGGAAAATCGCTTTTTCAACGACAACCTAATGGTAGGAAGCTCAATCCTGCACAAGAGAAGGCTTTACGTGAATATATTGATTACTTTGACGCGGTCGGAGCGTCGATAAATCGTCGTCAAATTGCTATTGCCGCCAATTCAATTCTTGAAGAAGCCCACCATGACGAAACTAAACCACCCCCACAAATTGGCGACCACTGGATAAAACGTTTCCTGGATCGGTATCCTGAATATCATGTACGACGCCGGCGAGCTCTTGACGTTGAGAGAGCTTCTGCACTTGACAAAACTGTGGTGGAAAGGTGGTTTCAAGACTATCAACGTGTGGTGACTGAGCATGGTATATGCCAACAAGACATCTACAATTTTGACGAAACTGGCTTTCAAATTGGCGTCGGACGCGATCAATTCATCATTACTAGGCATCCAAAAAAGAAGCTATTCAATGGATCTGTCACTAATCGTGAATCTGTCACGGTTTTAGAGGCTGTTTCGGCCGATGGTTTTACCTGCCCACCGCTTATAATTCTAAGTGCTAAGCAGGCATTACTACGCTGGTTTGACGCTATCGAAGGTGACGAGCATATATCTGTAACTGATACTGGGTATATCAATGATACTCTCGCATATCAGTGGATTCAGCTCTTCCACAAATGGACAATTGGTCGTACAATTGGTGGAAAAAGGCTTGTTTTATGTGACCGTTTTGGATCACATTTGACGCGCCAATTCGTTGAATTTTGTGAGAAGAATAATATCATTTTATTCTTCTTACTCTCCCATACCAGCCATATACTACAGCCTCTTGATGTCGGGGTGTTTAGCGTGTATAAGCACTGGCATAGTGAGGCTGTTGAAGCGGCTACTATGACTGGATGCCGCAAATTCTCGAAGGATGAATTCCTATACTCAATTGGCGAAATCAGACGAAAAACCTTGCAGCCGCATACAATTAAGCTTGAATTCAAATTAACTGGCCTCTGGCCTATTAATTCCAAGCTTATTTCTGATGAATTGGAGTCGTACGATCCATATCATGACAATTTACCGCGGCTAGATACTCCGTCAACTAGCTCTCAAAACACCGAATTCAGCACTCCAAAAACAGCTGAGAGAATTCGAAGAATCAGCCGTCGTCTCAATCAATACGATCCTACCACTCAGCGTTTCAAAGATGGGCTAGCAAAGCTTGCAAAGGGTGCTGAAGCGCAGGCTATGTTAGCTCTCCAGCTACAGCGGGAATTCGATTCAACACAAGCTGTTATGGGTGCTCGCCACGCCCGGTATGATGCTTCTCGACGCTATACCCAGATAGCTGGCATTATCAGTTCATCCCAAGTCAAAGAAATGAAGCGAAAAGAATATAAAT
Source organism: Penicillium samsonianum (assembly GCF_028829775.1). Lineage (NCBI taxonomy): Eukaryota > Fungi > Ascomycota > Eurotiomycetes > Eurotiales > Aspergillaceae > Penicillium > Penicillium samsonianum. The sequence continues at coordinate 1,821,732 of NW_026643264.1, read as the reverse complement.
TGACTGAGAAAGCCGATCAAGAAAAAACGAAGCGGAAGTGGAAGAAGGTGTTGGTCGAAATTAGGAAGCATGGACGAGCGAAAAAACGCAGGGGAAATTGATCTAATTTTGTATACTAGTAGCAATTTGGTTAATTGGTTAATTTACAATTTTAAATTAATTAATTTACTACGTGGTGGTATACTAAATGGTAGTCAAAGTAAAATGTATAAAAGATCTACGGTTTGGATGGGATGTACGGTATGGATGGCGGACCCTCGCTATGCGAGGGTCTGTAATTTTGGTAAAAAATGTAAGGGCCGGTTAGTGAGATCTTATAGGATTCACTATTTTCCTGTTCATTCACAATTCTAAATCCCTACCATATTGGTTGTGTTCACTAATTGCCTACCTCTTGTGTCTAAAGCTGAATTCTTGTTTGGCTTTAGGATCGGGTACATCTGTCCGACCACTAATTTAGTGAAATGAAATGGTGTGGGCCCTTTGCTGACACCAGCCAATCAATGAAACTAGCAACTATAGGCCAACGGCTATTTCACACTTTTTAAGATTATTTGCTCCTAAAGCTGAATGCCATTCGAAGCCCCTGATTTTGAATTGGCTACGGAAGAAAGGTGAGTTTCTCTATTCTCTATCTTTCCTCTACCTTGAATGTATCTCACCATGTCTCAATTCTCTGACGCTGGCCCCTCATCCCGATATGAGAGTGATGCAGATAATCTCTCCTTTCCTCGGTCTGACGATGCCTATCTCTTTACCCCTGAGTCGCCGAGCAGTCAGCAAACAACTGTTTCTGTCCAAGATTCATCCTTCCTTCGACCACCACCACCACCTTCGATTCCTCAGTCCCTTGGGCGCGTTGGCCCAAATCGAACGAAGAACTTCATTCTTTATTCAGTCATGAATAAAGCGGATTTTATGGATTGGTGCTTCAGACAATGGCGGCAGCTGAGAGAGACGAGGCACCAAAAGGCGATCCTAGACGCAAGTTTGAGTGGGATGGAACCAGAAAGCATTCGACAAGCTGGGAAAATTTGGACCAGGTGGCACATATTAACACTGGTGTACCAAGCGTCATGTGTAAAAGATGTGGAAATATCCTTGATCACCCGAACTGGAAATCGAATGGAACAAAGTCTGTTAATCGACATCGGACGACTAGCAGGTGTAAATTGGCCTCTAGTCAAAAAGCCCAGCAAGCAAAACTACGTCAACTTTTTAAGAAATCGGTATTTGCTGCCCTCTAATAGCTTACTTCAATACTAATTGTTTTAGGACTCTTATACTCGCAATGATATTGAGGACTTCACCAAAGACCAGTGGGAGCAACAGATTGTCCGAACAATCACTGCACTCCAGCTTCCGTTCCAAGTCGTCGAACATCCAGAACTACAAATGCTTTGTCGTCTAGCTCGGGCAGCCCCATCAATGCCAGAGTTTCCTTCAGCTAGAACCGTTCAGCGTCGACTACAGGAATCCGTAGATGACGCGAACCAAAAGATTCTTGAAAAGCTTCCTTCAACTGCAAAGCTCTCTATTGCATTGGACTGCTGGACTTCGCCATTTCAACAGGCATTTATGGCTATCACTGGCTACTTCATCGATCAAGATTGGAACTATCGTGAAATCCTTCTTGGATTTGAGCCACTCCATGGCACCCACTCAGGAGTGAATCTTAGCAATGTTCTTCTTGAAAGGCTTCAACATTGCAAGATTGAGGGTCGAGTATTGGCCATCACAACAGACAACGCATCAAACAACAAGACCTTGATGAAGAAAATCCAAGAGTCTTTGTCAGCCTTCGAGTCCCATGATCAGTTCCCTATCATCCGGATTCCATGCCTGGCTCATGTTATCCAACTGAGCCTGAAGAAGCTCCTTGGCGAAATGAAAGCCAATCCAAACAATGAGAGTCATGAACGAGAATGGTCTGAAGCGAAATCCAAAGCCCTTCGTGCTAATCGACGACGGAAAGAGATTTCCGATACCCTGGATAGGGTAAGACCTCTATTCTATCTCTATTTATCTTCATTCACCTAAAAACATATATTTATTAATTATTTCGCTAGGTCCGTGACCTCGCCATTTACATAAATGGAAGCCCTCAACGCCGAGAAGTATTTCTTAGTCTTCAGACTAAACCGCCAAAGCTGGTTCCTATTCAAGATGTTAGAACTCGCTGGAACTCGACCTACCTGATGCTCCGACGTATTAAGAAATTGCAGCCAGTGATTGATAAATACTGCACAGAGTATAATCTCAGAGACTACGAGTTAGACCGAGAAGAGTGGCGACAAATTGAATACCTTCTTTACATCACACTGCCTTTCTACGAGTTTACAACTGCACTTTGCCAGACTAAGGATGCCACTGTCCATGGTGTCTTTGCTATCTACAACCGGCTTTTTGATCACCTTGACACTTCAATCAGTCAGCTCCAGCGAAAAGAGATTGGCTGGAAACGATCGATGTTGGCTGGCCTGCAAGCGGCAAAAGAAAAGCTAAAAGATTATTATGGCAAGACGACTGGGGATCATGGCAACCTTTACGCGATGGGTACGATCCTTGCGCCACAATACAAGTTACAGTTCTTCACACAGCAGAAAGGGTCAGATAATGACTACAAATGGCGGGACAAATATCATCAATACCTCAAAGATTACCTCGAACCCTACAAGCAACGGTTTTCTGATCATCAATCCCCAATATCGCAGCCACAAGCAGCACGAGTCTCGCGGCTTCACCGAATCCTTACGCAACCACGATCCGAGAAATCAACCTCGATACCAAGCTATCAGGATGAGCTTGAGCGGTTTTTACAGAGGCGTAAGAGGTACTCTATATTCTTTCAATTACATTCACAACCTAATCCTATTATGACCTAGAACCTATTAATGTTGAGCCTCTCCTATTTTGGAAAGATAATCAACATGAGTTTCCAGTACTAGCAAGTGCTGCGCGAGATATTCTTTCTATTCCTGCTACTGGTGCTGGCGTCGAGCGACTTTTCAACTCTGCTAGGGACATCTGCCACTATCGTCGAGGCTCACTCAAAGCAACGACCATCCAGGATCTTATGATGCACATGTGCACTAGCAGGTTCGATATCGAGGAGGGGCAGCTTAGGCTTGCTAGGGAGTTCTTGAGTACTGAAGAGATCGACCTAATAGAGGAAGAAAAAGATATTCCACAGGATGATCCTATTGCTCTTATCAGTGACGATGAGGAAGGTGATTCAGGATCTACCCAGAAGCAGGTCACTCTTGAGAAAGTAAGCCAGCTCTCCCTTGGCAAGAGACGGCGAAGTACTGTGTCTAGTGCTTCGGATTCTGAGGAAGAAAACATGGACGCTCAAGGACGAATTAGTGACGGAGAAGACGGCGATGACAATGATTTTCCATTGCCGCCTATCGCTCATGGAGAAGGCAATACTCAGAGGCGTACATCAGGGAGGATGTCGAAGCGTTCAAGACGGGACGAAGAGCTTTTTGAATATTATGATCCTAGATAATCAGTCAAAATTTTACAATCCCTTTTAGTCGGATTGTGTACTGTATATACCGTGCTCCCTACTTGAAGCCGAGTTCGTAAGCCAAATACTAAAAAATACAGCCGAAAAAATGCATAACTTATGAAAGTCACGGTTTGTCCTTCTCTGGCCCACATTTGGGCTGTTGGGCCGCCCATCGTGGGCTCTGGGCGCGCCCATGACCCTCAGGGCCCGCCCATGGGCCCCAGACTAGAGCCCAAAGCACCCCCATCAACAGCCCATGGGCCGCCCACATAGGGCGGCCCATGGGCTGTGCCGAGGTCTAGTGACGACCGACGTATACACCTACATTGGAGTAATTGTCGAGGTTTTGAATGAGGGGTTCCCTCGCTCAGCGTGGTTGCTGATCGGAGACAATGCAACTCGGAGCATGCGCTCGCGCTTGAATCTTGCGTGCACCATGGTTGCAGCCACCACGGCGCAAGGTTTCGTGGTGATGTTAATATTCCTCTCTTATCCGCAGAGTCTTGCATCGGCCTTTGTTCCAGCTAAGGTTCGACAAGCCTCTGTCACATATGTGCGACTATCTTCTGTCCAGTTTCTTACCTCAGCCGCGGAAGCTGCCCTATCATCATCAACACGCGCATTGGACAACCCTGATGTGCCTTTGATCATAAGCTCGAGCAAGTTCATGGTCAATATAGTATTAGACCTGCTTATAATCTCAAGGTTCCATATCGGGCACTCAGAGCCAACTGTCGTCAGCCAGGCCATTATCAGGCTCGTTTGTGACTGTCTTTCTGCTCTTACGGGCTTGGCATATTTCGCATATATTGTCAAATCCCGCAGGAGGGAAGCAGGGGATCGTCGCTATTTTGAAGTAAGCGTCTCAGCACTGAAGACTTTGCTTCGACCAAGCATATACACCTTCTTGGAATCCGCTCTCAGGAACGCAATCTACCTCTGGATTGTGCATGAGATCGTGCAGCTCGGGGAGGATTATGCCACTGCTTGGGGCGTCTTCAATACTATCCGCTGGGGCCTAGTAATGGTCCCTGTATTAGCACTCGAAACATCAACTCTTACGTTTATTGGCCACAATTGGGGCCATTTCCGAGCATCGAAAGAGACAGAGAATCCAGGGGCATCTATCAAGGGGATTCTAGGTATGTTGTATCGTTGTGTATCTCTCAGTCCGTGCTGAGAATTGTCACAGGAATCTTGCGACCCGCTCTTATGTCATGCTTCATCGCACTTATCTTCGAAGTTGTGCTTTTCGCTGCCCTTTCCGTACATGGTATCCACGCATTCGCGTACTACCTGTCTGGCTCAACAAATGTGGCGACAATTAGCCAGAGAATGTGGAAGGCACGTACTTCAAAGGCTTTAGAAAGGCTTTACAAAGGCTGTTACTAACCTACGCTTTCGCAGGTTGTTGATTGGACCTATATATTCTATGGGCTGGGCTATCAAATCGCAGCTGTTCTGCTTGCTACATCACCTCGATGGTATCTTTATCAAGCGTTAGGTTCCAACCTCCTTTGGATGCTGCCTTGGGCAATTGTCGCCTCCAAAATGGCATTCCCCTTGTCTTTATCGTGGACCTATTATGCCATCATTTTTGGAGGTGCGAACATCTTTAGTTTTGTTGTTGTGAGCGTAGTGCTCTTTATGTGGCTTTACAGGTTATGGGAGGGAAAGATCAAGGCAAAATCGGCACACGGTGACTAGCTGGTAAATCATGGACAAGACAGATTCGAATTTATTCGGGTATTGAATGAGATACCAGCGAAGAGGGTGGTGTCGCATTTACAAAGCACTGCCGGTGTAATTGTTTTGAGAGCATCCATTTCTCCACGTAAAATACGACATTATGGAAGAGGAAAGGGTAAGGAAGTTGCTATAGGTTTTCGGATGAACGAGGCGCACCTCGCGCCAGCGGCCTTGAGCAAAGGCTCCTAATAGGACCTGCGGGAGTAACCGCCCCCACCAAAAGTAATCATCGGTATCGCAATTTTCTGACGCATTCATGTCATCAGGCATCTCGATGGTGAGCCCCTCTATCTCTTCCCAGTCTAGCAGAAAGGCGGCGAGACTCTGTAAAGCTGTATCATGATTCGCATGATCATCAGTGGAAAAATTGCCAAGGGACATATCATGACCAGTGGTAGAAAGAAGACTCTTTTATAGATATGAACGGCAGCCCGTACTACATCTCTCAACCACAAGAGCTCGAACCATGGGAACAGCAATATCAGCAACAATACCAGCAAGAATGGCAACGACAACGACAACGACAATGATGGAGGAGCTGGCCTTTCTGAACATTTCCGCTACGACTGAGTATAAGATGAATGGCAGAAATGGGGCCGCTTTCTAAATGATACTACCGAGACCATATGGACAGACCGCCAAGTCACCCTCGCAAGGGTGAATGCACAATCTAGGGATATATCGCATACCTTGAATAAGGTACGGTATCTTGCTCATTATATCTGTGGTAGTTCTCAGGGCTCTGTAGTCGACAGACTCTGCCATGTTCCGCGCACACTTAACCAGCTGTGTTGTTGGGGTCTGTCTTCAATATTTTTTTGTATCCCACATATCTTCCTCGTCCCATTCAAGGGACAAATAACCCACGTTATTGGTGGGTTCGTGTGTGATAGTGGAATCGTCGAAAGCGACTCGCGTCATGTTTGGCACTTTTTGAGTAAAGTTTCAATACTCTGTTTAAATAGATGATTGACTTAGTTCACGGCCAAGTATGTATAGCTAATAGGTTGGCTTGCACCTTTTTCCCCAGGGAGAAAAAGTGAAACTGGAAACAGCAAGAATTTGGCTGCACCTTGGGACTGAGCATGTCCATTATTCGCATCAGATATTTGCGGTACGTGGAAGGGATCGGATCATCGCCAACAACTACCAAGGATGAGATTTCATGCCAGATTTGAGTGGCTGAAAAAATATTTGGGATATGAAACGAGAAGTCCTGACTGATCGCAGGAAAGGGCTTGAAAGAGAACAAGGCAATCAATCACCCGCTAAAGGCTAGCAAGAATTGAGAGAACTAGCCGCCGATTACTGGGCAGAATTGCTCACTCGGAGCACCCAACGATTTTAGTCCCATAACTTGTATGTTATCGTGGCTTTGTTCAACCTCTAGCTAGATATGAAAAAAAGTACAGATATTACTACATCAAGTCAGAGTTGATCTAAACTTTTTAACAGTTTTAATTTAAGTTAATTATACATTTTTACATTTTTTTAATATTTATTGCTATGGGTAGCAAGTTTCTTATTTCGCTTAGATCTTTACATATAAGAAGCAAAATATGACGGTAAAACCCATCGGCACCGTGATTTTACCAATGGCGCCGCGCTAAGGCCTGGTTAGCAAGTGTCATCTTGGAGTAGGCTTTTAACTTGGGTGCTATTTTCTATAGTATCGCCTTAATCAAAAAATCCCCCCCCCTCCCCCCCGGGGGAACCATCTGAACCATATAGTACTTCCTGATTAGCTCTATATTGATCCCCTTTATCGCCTAGTATGCCACTATAAAGCAATTTGAATTAAATCTACTACCACTACAAGACGGCTAATGGCCATCGACGTGAGAGAAACACAGCCGCTCTAATGAAACCTAATTATCTGCTTTATTCTTCCTTCGGCGATCCAATGCGGTGAATAAATTAGAGAACCAATCTTGGACTTTGTCATTCTCAACCCATTCTTCGTCGCATTTGTGTCCTCCAAAGATATTCTAGGCCTTGCGCCAAGAGGGGCAGGCTGTACTTTGGCCGCTGATTGGTTATATGCATGGGATCACGTGATGGGTTCTCCGCCCTTCGCGTCTTTTTTGCGGGGCCATCTGTTTCCACTCGAAGACAGACCCCAACCACACAGCTGGTTGACTGTGCGCGGAACATGGCAGAGTCTGTGGACTACAGAGCCCTGTGGGAAAGGGCAGAGGCAGAACGGAAAAATGCAGAGGAAGAACGCAAGAAGGCAGAGGAAGAACGCGACTTATCCAGGATTCACACCCAACTATCCACCTTCGTTGAATTCATCCGAGCTAGTCACGTTCATCTTTCCCAGCCTCTTCGTGTGCAAACTGACTTGGAAATTTGTACCAAAGGTCCGTTGACGGGCCCCAAAGGCCGTTCATGCCCAACACTTCTACGCCCTTGGACCCAATTCCAAGAGCTACAAGAAAAGGTGTATACGAAAGTCCTTGACTTACTGGAGCCTGCAGAAAGGCCTTCGCCGCGTCTCTTTACGTCACTCGCGGGCCTAGAGAATCTACAACAGGAACTCCATCTTGGCCCTCTGTCCAGTGAAGAGGACCTGAGAATCTATAGCTCCCTGGCGGTCGAAAATCAAGTACATCGGATTCTGGAAAAGCTCAAATCAATTCCAGCGTCGAGTGTGGTTTTCCCTCGCCTCGGTGGTATCTCTTTTGAAAACCATTCAAATGCACTAAGCGAGCGCCGAGCGCCCCGTCGTTCTCAGTCTGGCTCGAACCTGACTCGGTCCAACACTGACGGTTTCTGTGTACACCAAATTGTGGGCGGTCAGAGGGAACTTCTGACCACTATGGAATACAAAGCAGCCCACAAACTGACATCCCAACAACTATGCGCTGGTCTGCGTGAAATGAATTTATGGGAAGATGTGGTGCAGCAGACGAGGATACCCATCGACTGGGAAGACAAACTACAGTACATTGCGAAGCTTCGAGTCGGAACCATAGCGTCGCAGGCCCATGATGCCATGCTCAAGGATGGAATGCCAACCATGGTCGTGTCGACCGGGATTGACCAGGTATACTTTCATATCCCTGAAGACAGACCTGAGATCTTGGAATATTTTCATGCGCAGCCAAATCTTGATGTCGAGTCAATCCGCCAGACTGATTGGGCTTTGCAACCCGTCACTGTCATTGGGCGAATGCTCTCTCTATGTCTCATGAGCTTGACGTCACCACCTCGGAGTCAAGCATGGCGCAATAAGGCAATGGATGAGACCCACACCTGGATGGTTGACGTGGAGGAGATCCTCAAACACTTTTCAGAGGATGAGCTGCGCTCCAATCCATCAGGATCGGAGTATTTCCCTTCTTCGCCGTTAGGCCCATCACCTGGCTCTCAGGGCCCGAACCGTTCTGCACGTGTCAGTTGTCAGGATGGAATGACGTCGCCTCCCCTTTCGGACCACTCTGACAGCGACAACCCCCGGATCAAAGTCGGAAGCGCGCCCGGAGTCGACTCCTTTCTTCTCCTACTCCTGGCCCGGCGACCAGGTCGAAGATTAAACGACCCACCCAATCTTCTGGTCCCGGATCTGGGGAGGCAATTGACGGGACTGAGGCGATGGACTATTGTACGCAGCCCTGTCTTCTCGGTCTACGGGACCAGGGCAAACTAGACTTGGAATGCCCCAACGTTGAGCGGCATCGCTGTTCCCAACGTACACAGTGCCATCTGATCGACCGTTTTGACTTCCTGCAACGTTTGGAAAAGCAACTCGACGAGAGTCTTGATCACTATATTACCCCTAACGAGATTCTCGCCTCTGGCGCGGTTCTCTCACGGGTGATTTTGATGCCCTACGGCTATACATTCATCGGCAAGGGCACACCGGATGAACTCCAGGATGACACACCCCGGGAAGCGGAGGTCTATGGAGCACTTCGTTCCTGCCAGGGCTCAAAAATACCAGTTTGCTTGGGCGCAATTGATCTACAACGTACCTTCTTCGTGCATCCCCAAATATGCATCAAGCAACTGCTGCTACTATCCTGGGCAGGCAAGCCAACCGATATCACACAAATTGCACCAGGCGAAGCACGGGAATCCTACCGGCGAGCGCTAAAGGCAATCAAAGATAGAATAAGTGGTTACAACTCGATGCATCCAGGTAACATCTTGTGGAACTCTCGCAGGCGTTGTATTCAATTTGTCAATTTTGAGTCACCGGAATGTCGTCCCCGAAAATCGCTACTGGCACCAAGTAGGCCACGAAGAAAGCCTCCGATGGGGGAAAAAACACGATCACCGAAGCGACGTCGCGTCTGCTAGAACCTCGCGCTCTGTTCATTGTTATTAATGCAAGCAATTTGGGCCAAGTCAATCCGGCCATATGAAGCTTGCGCAGGACACTCGACGGAAAGAGTATAGCTCCAGGATTGATATGCCCATACTGATATTTGAAAATGGCAAGCACCAGGATTTAATTTTGGAATGCTACATGGAGCAGGCCAGGACCTCTCATAGCACTTCGCTTAGTGCTGCCATTCTTGCCCCTTGAACCCTTTATCCAGTAGCTTCGTCCAGACTGCAAAATTCTTCACTCGTGAATGTCTTTATGCGCCGAAAATTGTACAAAATCAAGCGGAGAGGCTGCCACTCCTCCGAATCCAATTGCTATAATTAATCCTTGGGCTTTTACCTGAACAATAAGAGACCACCACCGAAACAATTTAGGGAGACATTATCTTCGAGACTGTAGGGACCGCCGGGTTGGACCCCGTATAGAGGGGTAACCGTGCCAAGCGCTCAATACACCTGCCGGGTATTGGTGCGCCCCACTAGATGCAATATTTTCACAATTCCACCAACTTCCCACCCATTTTACTACTACAACAAGATGTCAGAAAAAGCCGAAAAAATCGAGGATCGAATTCCAGATGCAGTCAAAGCCTACCATGCAGCTATTAAGCCTAATATAGCTAAATTGGCGCGGGATTTCGAAGTTCCACCCTACCGGCTTCGGAGCCGAATTCATGGACGCCAGTCCAATGCCGACCGTGCCAAAACAACCAGAAGCTTGAATTTAATTCAAGAAAAGGCACTCACTAGCTGGATTCAAACCCTAGATAGTGCGCATACATCATCTACCCCAGAGATGGTTGAAGATGCTGCAAATGCCATTTTAAAAAAGGCTGGTGAAGATCGGGTTGTTGGCCGCAACTGGGCGTACCGCTTCCTTACAAGACTACCCCTCAATTATATCACCCAAAAACCAAAGGAAAAATCGAGGGTAGGGAGTGAAGATTACGGTGCTTTACTTCTCTGGTTTAACCACCTCTCTACAGTGGTTAACTAGCATCAATTCCTACCGCATGAGATTTACAATTGGGACGAAACCGGCTACCGAATTGGCCAAGGGAAGCAACGTAAGGTTATTACCTCTCGTATAACTAGGGATATCCCTACCGGTGGTCAGTCAGAGTCAATTACCGGCATTGAATGTATTGCTGCCGATGGCTGGTTAATGCTACCATGGTTCCTACCTAAGGGTAGTTTACATATGGAGGAGTGGTATGAAAATATCACTACCCCCGATTTTCGAATTAAACCAACGCCAAATGGTTGGATTGACGATGAAACTGCACTTCAATGGCTCTTCTCTTTTCATGAAGCTACTATTGATCGGGTTAAAAAGGCAGGCCAAGGCTTCTTTTAATGGATAACCATGGTTCTCAAACAACCTTCGAATTCATTGATTTTTGCACACAAAAAAACATTATCCCATACTACTTCTTACCCCATACAACCCATCTCTGCCAGCCGCTAGATGGTGAAGCCTTTCAAAGCTTAAAACACCATTTCCGTACGGCAAATAACGAGATCGCTATGTGGGGTGGAAGTGCAAGCAAGAAGCGGGATTTTTTCCGGATTATCTAGGATGTTAGAGAGCAAGCTTTTACACAGAGAACGATCCGATCTTCATTCAGATCTAGGGGTATTTAACCTTTAGATCCAGAGGTTGTTCTTACTCCTCTACGCCTGAGAGACCTCGAAGCTGAAGGGTCCCTCCCCCCTTAGGATTTTCACGCCATCCCCCCCCTGACTTTGCAAGCTCAGTCACCAATTCACCGCCAGATACAATTAAGCGGGTCAAAAAGCTTAATACTAAGCTTACCAATGATCTGGAGAGAATTGAGTATCTATCTGAGAGCGTACAAAGGAGCGTACAAAGGCATATTCAACGAAGTATGGATGCAAATACGCTTTTATCTCAAGAGCTTGAATTGTTAAAGGCATCTTTGAAGAAGTGTCAGTCCCACAAATCAACTGCAAATACGCCAAAAAATGGGAAAGCGCTTCGTGGGACTAAAGGCAATGTCCTATCACCTATATGTGCAAATAGGATGATGGTAAAAAGACAGGATGCCGACGCTAAGAAGTTGAAGCGGTTACAGGCAAGTAGACTTCCGCAAAGCCCAACACTGGGCCTAGATCTCAGGCCCAAGGCCCAACCCCCATGGGCTTTGGGCCCATTCTCTAAGGCCCAACCCAACCCCCAAGCCCATGGGGGTTGGGCTTTGGGCCCCCCCAAAAGCCCAATTCCATGTATAACTACGGTCTTGGCGCTCATAAACCTGATGATTAATGACTGTTTTTTACAGATGCTCCACTCTGTAAGCCTATACAGTGCATACATCGGCCCGACGTTTTACCAGGCCTAATTAGGGGTTCAACTCCCTCAAGAATCAAGATCTCAAGATTCAACGGCGAGGAACTGGTAATTAAGGTCATGAATAAAACTAGCTACACTATACACTATAGTTTACCAAGATTATCTAAAGAAAAACACAATTTCATCAAGATTTCGTAGTATTCTGGCACTTAGGGAATCATCAAGTGTCAACATGCAGAGATATATATCTCATGCAGATAGAAGTAGGTACACCTTTCTGTTGAACTTCAATTTTAAGGGTCAACTTTATCAATTATAGGTTTACAGCATTGAATTTTATATCAAAAGATACCTAATCTTTTACTCTCGACGTCTACGTTCACAGAAACGCGATAATTTAGCTATTCCGGAGGTGAGAGAGGGTTAAAGATATGTTATGAGCCCTGGGGTGAAATGTTTTGCGCGAACAAATTGTAAAATGGGCGGGGAGATGGGTTATCTATGGGCTTTCTTGGGCTTTGGATGGGCCGAGTCCACTGAATATGCATGAATATACATGGTCTAGCCAATGAGATGCCAGGATCAAGGTCATACGTTTTAATGTCGACGGACATAATCTCTTTACATCTACTGTTTACGTCCTCTGTTTGCTACCGCGTCGATAGATCTCTCACTAAGAAGAAGGTATGTCGATTTCTTCCTCCTCCCTCACCCTGATTCCCCTAAAGCCCTTCATCTTCTGAATCCATTGACCGTCACTGATCATGTCGCAAAGCCAGGAAACCGAGCCTAGATCGTCTCAGTTGAATTTCTTCGACACTGATCTAGACGACTTGTCTCTTATTGCTACCCCGTCCGTCTGCCCAGCTACCCCGTCAACCTCTCGGCAGGTTGACAGCTTCTCGTTCGCCCAACCGTCTGTCCCTTCGTCCGTCGCACTAGATCCTCTCGACCGCTTCCAACGTGTCGGTCGAGGCCAGTTCTTCCTTTACGACGCGATGCTCCACAACGATTGGGTCGACTGGTGGCTACAGACTGACTACGGATCTCGGAGCAAGATCAACTGGGACTCGCAGCATAGCCGGTCGAAGGTCTGGAAGGATTTTGACCAAGTGGCGCATACCAGTTCTGGCACTGCAAAGGTGATGTGTAAGAGCTGCGGTATGATCCTTGAGCACCCTTACGCTACTAAGAGCTCGAAGGAGGGAGTTAGATCTGGGAAGGATAATCGTCATGGTACGACCACGATGATTCGACATGTGACTACTACTGCGTGTCAAATGGCCACAAGTGGACGCCGGCAAAGAGATAGAATGACGAAGTTTCTTCAATCGGTATGTAAATACATATCATTCTTCAAGAATCAACCCTACTAACTAGTGATTTCTTTAAACTAGAGCGGTCTAGCGGAAGAACCTTTCTCGCAAGAGTCCTGGGATAGTGAAGTCCTCCGATTCATTACCATTAACCGGCTTCCGTTCAATCTCGTCGAGAATCCAACCTTCCGTCGCCTCATTGCGAGAGCCCAATCTGCCCCAAGCCCTCCGAAAGTTCCTTCCGCTGATACAGTTCGACGTCGCCTATCTGCTCGTGTCAAAGATCGACAACAAGATACACTTAGGATGTTGCCAGAACATGCAAAGATCTCGGTTGCGTTGGACTGTTGGACATCTCCGTTTGGGCAGGCATTTATGGCTATCACTGGCTATTTTATCGACGTCGACTGGATCTACCGTGAGGTGCTACTCGGGTTCAAACCCCTTCAAGGGACGCATTCGGGTGCGAATCTGAGTGCTGTTCTTCTAGAGACGCTCACTGAGTATAGAATTCAGGATCGAATCTTTGGATTAACCGCTGATAACGCATCGAATAACAAGACTCTGGTTGATACGCTTCAACAGTCTTTGTCTTTGTATGGCGATGTCAATGTTATCAGAATACCCTGTCTTGCTCATGTTATCCAATTAAGTTTGAACCAGTTGCTTGATCGTTTGAAAGCAGTCCCACTAAACGATACTACCGAGACGGTATGGACAGACCGCCAAGTCACCCTCGCAAGGGCGAATGCACAATCTCGGGATATATCGCATACCTTAAATAAGGTACGGTATCTTGCTCATTATATCCGCGCGAGTTCTCAGCGGAGAGATTCATTCATCGATCTTCAGCCTCTAGGGCAAGGGCTTATGCCGATCCAGGATGTCAGAACTCGATGGAATTCAACGTTTCTAATGCTACGCCGGGCAAAGAGACTCCGCGTTTTCATCGTCAAGTACTGTGATCAGTTCAATTGTAAAGACTTCGCACTTGATGACGACCAATGGCGTCAGATTGACTACCTTCTTCATCTGACAAAGCCATTCTTTGATTTTACCCTTGCCCTTTCAAAGAGCCGAGAGGTAACATCCCATCTTGTCTTTATGATCTACAATAGACTCTTTGAGCATCTTGAGAAATCAATGACGCAGCTACGGCGAAAGAGGGTCCTTTGGAAACAGCAGATGCTCAGCTCTCTCGAAGCTAGCCATGCTAAATTGCGTGACTACTATAAAGAGACTGATAAGATCCGTGGGCATATCTATGCGGTCTGTACGATGCTATCGCCAGATAGTAGATTCCAGTTCTTTCTTTCTGATGACTGGACGGATGCCAAAGAACTCCGTGATCAGTATCGAGTGGCCTTCCGAGATGCACTTACCCCTATCCAGGAGCGTCTCACTGCTACGAAGGGCCCACAAGAGTCCTCCTGTGGATCGACACCAAGATCAATGCTTCATAACCTGGCTCGGAAACAGAAGCCTCGCTCTAAAGTAACGCCAGGCCCAGTTATAGTTGATGAGATGACGCAGTATCTCGACGGCAGTAAGTTCATCCCTATATTCATCCCTATGGCCATCCCTATGTTCATCTCCACAGCCATCCCCATGTTTATAATACTAATTTCATATAGATGTGACTGATTCAGAGCCGCTATCCTTTTGGAGAGAGAATCAATTCCGTTTCCCAGCTATTGCTGCACTTGCAAAGGATGTCCTTGCAATCCCAGCAACGGGCGCGGGGGTGGAACGTCTATTCAACACTGCAAGAGATATCTGTCACTATCGCCGCGGTCAGCTCAATTCTGATACTATTGAAGAGCTAATGCTCTTCCTCTGTACATCAAGGTTTGACCTTGATTTACAGGAAGCAAAGGAGGTAGCAGAAGATCTCTCATCTGATGAGATTGATGCATTAAAAGAAGTTGAACAAAGTGATGACCCTGAGAAGCCGAATGATGTCGAAGTTGAAGAGATTAGTGACACTGAAGAACATGGTGATGGACCTGGTTCTGGGGATCTGATAGATGTTGACGATGACGATAATGATGCTACGATCACTCCGTCTGTGATGCCGTCTGTGATACCGTCTCAGGTGCGGACATCGGGGAGGAAGAGGAAGCATGTTGATGATGAACTGTATCAACGTTATTAGATTAGTATATAGATAGTTTAATCAATAGATTTATCAGTTGATATCATCAATCTCATTAATCAGTCAATTCCGTGAATTCCCATGAGAACTCAGTCAATTGGGGGCCTCAGACGGTAATTAGAATACTCAAAAATACTAGGAAATTCTACATAACTTATGCAAATGCCAAGAATTGGCATGTTTGCACTGTTTGGGGCCCAATGGGCCCCCCCCAAAAGCCTTATGGGCCCTTACTATAGGCCCACGGCCCACCAGTGGGCCCGAGAACCGGGCCCAAACCCAACCCATTTGGGGGTTGGGCTGGGCTGGGCTTTGGGCTTTTGGGGCTCTGCGGAAGTCTACAGGCAAGGCATGCCAAGGAATTACAAGCTCAGCAGCGAGTTCAGGAAGCTAGGGATTTAGCTGAAGCTGAGCATGAAGCTTTAATGGCGGCAAGAGATAGTAATGGTGCAAATTGGTATATAGATAGTCATGGTGGTTACATGTAAATAGTATTTTTATAGTTGAACAAATTGAAAATCTTGCATCCGGTGAAAATATTGCATCTGGTGGGGCGCACCAACCACCCATGCTGGGTGGTTGGGCGCTTGGCACGGTTACTGAGCGTGGCATGGAATTGCATTCATATGCAGGTTAGACCCTCATGGGATAGAGCCCCTTAGCTTGCTCTCGACATTCGCTATATAGAATACCTAATGAACAACTTCTTCATGGTTTTATGCCCCCTCATCATGGCGTACTCCAATGGGGTCTGATGCAGAGAGTCTTTAGAGTCCACGTCCACTCGCCTAGTCTCAAGCAGCAGGTTCGCCACGGCTTCATGTCCATAGCCAGCAGCGTAGGATAACGGTGTTCGACCACAGGAGTCTTTAGAGTCCACGTCCACGTCCACTCTCCCATTCTCAAGCAGCACTTTCGTCACGGCTTCATGTCCATAGCCAGCAGCATAGGACAATGGTGTTCGACCATGGGAGTCTTTAGAGTCCACTTCCACTTGTCCAAACTCAAGCAGTACTGTCGCCACGGCTTCATGCCCCTCCATAGTGGCGTAGGATAACGGTGTTCGACCATAGGAGTCTTCAGAGTTCACGTCCACTCGCCCAGTCTCAAGCAGTACTTTCACCACGGCTCCATGTCCATATGCAGCAGCGTAGCATAAGGGTGTCAGGCCGCCAGGTGGATATTTAACATTAATGTCTGCCCCCTCTCTCCGGATGGCGAGTAGAGCTGTTTGTTCGGTGTTCATTTCGTTTCAACAAGATATGAAGATGGTTGAAGAAATACAAGAGAGCAAAACGGGGTCTGTGAAGATGAATATAGGGAAAATAGTTTGAGGCTTTAGGTATTTATACCTGTTGAAAATATAATTACACCTGATACGTGTTTTAGTATGTAACGTACTGAACCCGGGTAGCACTTGAGCCTGGGTGATCTCCCAAGCCTGTTGGAGCGATGGCACCCTGCTCCCAATTGTCATTGTTGCCTCGTCTGGAAACACTGCCATATTCGAGTCACTCGACACTTTCTCCGCTAGCTGTGCTGCCCCCGACGCTATACCTGGATCCGTCATTTTTTGTACATACTCTTTCTACGTGGTAATACGTATCGCGGAACGCATTAGACTAATTACTCTGAAATTTTAACACCATAATCCTATGATATATAGAATAGAGCTCTACAAATTTTCAGACCAATCCTCGTACGGGAAGGAATTTCAGTCTACTCGTGAAAAGTATTCCAGTCTACTCATGGCCCCACTCTTTCCTCCCATAGTTAAGACAAAGTCCTAATTCCAGTCTACTAGACTGCGCACACCCCCATGGGATAGCCTTTATAGGGTTCATTCCCCTTGACGGCATTATTGGTAGGCCGCGCTGGCCAAGCAGTCAGAGAAAGTCCAGTAACTTCTTCTTTCCCATTCTGCCCTGTTTTGAAATTCGGTTCTCTATCTATCAAGTAAGGAGGAAGGACAATTCAGCCGCATTGACAATCCAGAACACTAGGAACGAAGGAAGATAATGAGAAAAAGGAATCTACTGTAATCCTGCACAAGTTGGGTCAAATGACATCTCGGAAATGAGGCTTTCCCTGATATCACAGCTACAAAAGACTTACTGAGACAGTCAGTCTTACTGATGGCTACATTGATTGAAAGTAGAGTTAGTGTCTGTATCGTTGAGGTTTTGGACAGTTGATTGTTGAAGCATGCCTATAAGTAACTAGAATCTATACCGACAAATAAAACAATCTGGAGTATCGTAATGAACGATGCGATTGCCGGACTTCCATACCCAAAAGCCCACGGGAATGTTCCGATCGTCAACGGTATAAACAAAAGCACGACGCAGAGGAGCGTCTTGAAGATGATTTTGTCCGTCCACCCAATATGAATCCCCGGACCAGAAAGTCGATCTCCGCTTAAGCCTTTCGTGGCGGACGCTCAAGTAACTCCGTGCGGAGGCCTTTGTGGCTAAGCTTGAACATAAGCGATGCCATCCGCGCCAAGCAAGCCTGTATAGTGCGTACTGTATGGTACATTGATCATGATGATGGTTCGGCTCCCGAGGGACAACACAGCAGTCAATGGAACAATCTGGACTGGCGATATCCTCGACGCTAGAAGCCCTGAACTGGACAATGACCAGACTCATGGAGTCGAATATAAAGATCTGGGGACAGGAATACTCGCAGGCGTACCTAGATCTGGTCAGCGACATCTTGGGATGGATTGAAAATAGCGTACGCCCTGAGCTCTGATTGAAGACGAGCAGTCACTAAACCTCTCCTGTCCATGTCCTCCCATTCCACTCGCCTGATCGTGCGGGGTTTCTTCATCTCCCCTATCATTGCTGGCATATCAAGCGACGGGTTCTCATGGTTCATGATCATTTGGTAGTCAACAACCTTCGTAGACCCAGGGGCCGCAAGTTGAGATCGCGCGAAGAGCGACGGTCCACCATCTTCGAGACCACCGGGGGTACTAGATCTGGCTTCCGCACCGCAAAAGGCCACCGCAACAGCTGGAATAATGCTTTGGTCGAAGTCTCGCGTCACATCGCCCTCGGTCTCTACTAACTGGCGAAACATGTTCGGCCATTCGCAGGGAGTTTGAAAACCAATGAAATCAGCTCGTGATTCATTGTCACCGGGTCCTAAAAACTCCTCGATATTGGCCCTGGTTGGAGCCCAGATATCAACATTCACAAAAGGAGCATATCGCCGAGTCCATTCCTTCACAGAGGGTGCAGTATCGTTGTCAAGTACTAGAGGTACAGGGCTGTATGCGGCCAAAACTTGATCCACTGTAGTCGACATGATGAAATTAAGAAGATTGTTGAGGTATCCTTCCGAGATATACAGTTCTTGATAGATTGGAATGTTAAACCAGGGGGAACCATGGTGTATTTATACAGGAGCCTACGCAATTCGGGATTCCTACAGTCAATGACTTTAATTTGTTCTAACCTGGATTCAGTCAGTGGTCCATAATACTGGAAGACCTAGATACCTTGAAACATCGTTAGACCGGCAGCCTGCATAATTCTCAAGGACAAAAAAAAAACATAGCGGATATGCCATGGAAGATTGAACAACCGCAAGGATTTACGATCCATAAGAGTAACCCAAGTCTAGGAAAACCAATCAAAACAGAGCCTTCTGGATGGTTATCCAAATGGGAGCGATACGATTGGTTGTGTTTCGAGGCGTTTTCAGCTGATCTGCTGAGCACCTCACAGTGTGAGGTGCGACGGTCTGCATCCAACTTTGACTAGTTTTTTACTTGCACTTTTACTCGATCTAATGTTTGAGGGCATAACAGAAGGGAATTAAAGTACTATTACTGGAAAGCGAGTACCACTAAAGCACAAGTGAGCGCGCTTGATAGTCAGTGTCTCAGATTCGATATTGATTCAAAAAACGCTAAGCGATTTTACCAAAGAGTTGTATAAGTATCTCGTTCCCAAATTCTTAGAGCTCCGTATATCTTCATGTAATTATGTGTCCAATGGACCTCACAGGCTCCTCTAAAGATGCCGACAAGCAGAAAGCAAACGCCAAGGCGTCAGAGCGCTTTCGCAATCGAAAGCGCGAAGAAGCGCAGCGCGAACTGCTTATAAAAGAGCAGCGGAATGAGATCAAATTCCTCTTGAAGCTTAGTAGCTTTTACAAATCTAAACGAGACTTTTACTCTATCTAGTAAACTTGTGCTACACAGGCATAAGGGAATAGAAGAGCCATGGAACATATGAAACTTTTTTTCCCATGAAACAAGTCGTAATATTCCAGATATGGAATGATACCAGCCATTAGGCGTACCAGGACTCGACAATATATGATATTTTGCTTGGCATGTAGAAGTATCGCCGTAGGCCCTTTTTATCATCAGCCGTCCGTGGGGTCAATTAATGTTTGAGATTAAGCGTTTCTTCTAGATAGGGGCAAATGAGACACTTGCGACCAAGAAGATGTAAGAACAAATAATTTATTTATATAGTGCTGTATTAAAATAAGCCTACGATAGAAACAAATCCCTATGACCCAAATAATAGTCACATTGTGTTATTATTGTAGGTATCTGGGGGTTACGCTAGAAAAAAAAGACCAGACACCCAAAGAAGAGCTTGTTCATCGATTTCGTAAAGGTACCAGTATGATTGTCAGGCATCACTATTTTATTGTGGTTGAGGATCATACGCTTCCGACATCTACGCAATCGAGCGATATGGGGTGTAGTCACTGCACCATGAATTTGATGGGCTATTTCCTCGAAACTGTGCCCAATCAGTCTAAATCAACAGTCACGTGCCGTCCGCTTTGTCGTCGTACCCCGCCAACTCCTTTAACCCCACCTCGCCTTGTTCTTAGACATCGCTGGAAATTTAATATTCACTTCAAGCAAGTTTTGCGAGTTAGGCTATTGTGATGCCACAACCAATTCCAGAGAAACCACTTATTCATGAGGAAGACCTAGATGTTGATGCGAAGGTGGCACGCAACCAGTTCAAAGATTGGGCTGGTGATCACGCAGTATTCGCACCGGGGGCAGGAGAGTTCGATATCTGCAATTCAAAAGCACTGGGTTTAGCACTACAACCTTTTCTTAATGCCCTAAAGCACCCATGGAAGGTAGAGAGCTCCCTCTAAACTTGAAGATGCCTAGCTAACCGGATAAAGGCATATTCATTGGTGCAAATACTGGGGGAAAAAAATGGGATGTTCGTCAATAGTGCAGGTGATACATATATCATTCCCATAAAAATCATGGAAGGCACCAGCCCGACCGTTTTACCTGCAGGAACGCTCCTTCAAGAAGGAAAGCGATTGTGCGTGAAAAAGAATGAAAAAGTGCAAATCGAACCAGGACTGCGATTGCTCTTTGTTCTGTTATAAAGGAGAGTGCGCCATGTCGATGGCTAGTGGCCCGTGAAACCGGATTTCTGTTGAAAGGGAAAGGATGAAAGAGAGGAAATATCATAGGGCATGTTAGTTGAAACAGATTGGGAGGAAGAAAGTGGCCTGTGAACATGACTTTCAAACATAGGACGTGACGATGTGGGGGCCAAATTCAGGCCCTGCAAATTGTTGTGCGAATCCCGAGCCTGTATCTTGAGCTCCGGTAGCTCTTTTTGGGTATACAGCGAATTGAGCCAGATCATGAAATATTGTTGTCAAGGGTTGTCCGACCTCTGACTGATTCTGTCGGGGCTCTTGACGACGGGCGGAATGGCAAGATGAGGATATTAATTCGAAATCGGAACTAATATCCCGAAACCATTTTGAAAAGTCACCGACAGAGGCTATAACTGACTTGGAGAGGCCATTTCCCCTCATGGTAGCAGCCGTGTCTTTTTCTTTGCACTCTCCGAGCAAGAGGTTAATAAACGCTGGCAGTTCGGAGATCTTCAAAGCTTGAAATAGGGAATAATGAAAGATTGTGACCAAAGCCATTACCCCTTGGATGTTGTTTTCAAATTCCGTGTCTTTCAGAACATTCTGTAATAAACCGCTGAACACCATTTGGACGATCCCTCTTTGTATTCCTTTCGACACGACGCTTTTATCGGATGGAGGATATTCTCTATTTCGGATAAAGCGAGATATATTCCCACGGCTTCTGACAATTTTAGAAGACTTGAGTATTGCGTCATATTGCATACTGGCCTTTGACTTGAAACCATGCTCGATCTCCCAGTTTGTGAATTGCTGAGCAAGTGAGATTTGGCTCAAGCCCCTCAAAAGCTTTTGTTCGTCGCTTGGTGTCTTATTGCCGTCAATCTGCTTCAAATGGTCGACTCTTTTATCCGTAAACTGTGTATGTTGTTCGATTTGTAGAATTCCAGAGAGTGTGGTGTTCCGCTTGGAAAAGGCTTGCATTTCAGGTAGTCGCTGTTGCACCATTTGTAAGATTTTGGTTAGGTGGTCATCTTTTGGGTAGTCATCTTCAATTCTCTGGCGTTTCCGTTGTCGCTGGGTTCGATGAAATCCTTCGACGGCCAGATCTATCGAGTCTGTAGGATTGGCTGATAAATCTCCCCTGAAGGATGATCGTGGTGGACCTGTGACCCCAACTGAAAGCGTAACCGCTCTTTCTACGTCACGTTCATTCGCGACTGCATCGAACCTTTCCCAGGCGATGTCGAGGTTTGTTCCGACTTGCCTCCAAGTTTCGAACGCCAACTCGCGATGAAGGTGAATTGTTTCTCTAGGTGTATCACAGAGAAGTTTCAAGGCTGAGAGCACTTCAGCTTCTTTGGGATGCATTTTAGGATCAAAGGTTTTGGTCTTGGTGTTGTGTGATCGGAACGGGGCGAGCGGCCTAGAAATAACAATTCAGGGCGGGGAAAGGCGTCTTCGTGCCTAGTGTCAGAAAGACCAATCGAAACGGGGCCTTCTGGATGGCTATCCAAAGGGGTGCGATACAATTGGTCGTGTTTCGAGGCGTTTTCAGCCAGTCTGCTGAGCACGGCCCCCGCTTACGATTGGTGTGGGTTGCGCCTTGTCAGGAACAACTAATCCATACATCCGAATAGCCTGCAACTCTTCATCCGTATGTCATATCCGCTTTTCAACCCAGAACGGGAATCAGAACGTTACCATTTAGCCTATGAGAAACCACTTTTGTTGCTTTTTTTGTTGGAAATTGTCTTATCTAATGTTCAAAATAGCTCCACGAAAGCCTCGGGCTAAATATCAACTACGGCTATATCCTTAGATACCAGACTCATAATGTCGGTACCATCTGTACCATCTGTTTGGATTGCAGTCTTTGCTGCCTAGGCTTCTCATTGTGATATTGAGATTCTAGGGTGTTGCAGACCTACCTAGTGAAGAGAGAAGAGCGCGATGGCGGTCTGACATAGCAGACAGGACGATAGGCAGAAATGGACCCGATGACAGTAGCGAACAGCACAGCGAGCACCCTAAAATGAGACCATACTGTGAAATTGTTCTTTTTCAGGGTGGATGCTTGGATCAATTTTACTACATTGCAGGCCAAAAGAGCGGCCATACAAGATTATCTAATCCGATCAAGCATAGCCAATGAGATCACTTAGTACTACCGTTCGCGGTTCTCCCACTAACTACACTAGGTTTGACAAATCATTATCTAACAGCCGTGAATAGCGGCAGACCTACGCGGAATTTCAGATTGGTATATGCAATTTTATCCGTCTTTGCCGACCGTTTATGATGTTTATGCTGCTGCTCATATGTAATTTTTTAGGTATGGCAGTTTATTTCCGACAAAAGTAGTGCACTTTCCAATGAATGTGCATTCAGTAGGCCCGCCATCTTTTTAATCCTAATCAAAATGCAATAGTGGGAATATATTGCCTGTAATGTGGTGGAGTCCACTGATTTTTGTGATGTAAAAAAAAGCTCACGCGGAGTGATTTGATTGGTCATCTATACCGGCCTTACCTACCCCTGGATGCCCGGGCGCGATGAGACAGACATATATGAGTAATCAGCCATCCGGCTCTGGAGCCTTGAAACCTCCCTTGAACTTATTTCTTGGCCATCTCAAACACGTATTTCAATCGCAACACCTCGTCTCTTTTTATCTCAAAATATGCAACTCTGCAAGGTCAGATTTTATTATCAGGTGTCTGTCAAATTATATGAGCTGACGTAGTATCAGACGTTCTACCTAAACGATCTTCTTATCGATGTGACAGAGGTCGAGCCTTTAGATCCACAGCGCCCGGTGTTTCGCTTGACGCTCTCCTCTCCGTTACCTCTCGTGGATCCAACTGCTGAGATTGATGCTCCATCGACAGTTATAGTCAAGCAACAGAAGATCAATTCGGAGGACGAGTTTAAACAAGAGATACAAGCATACGAAAAGTTGAAAGAACTCCAAGGAACGGTTATTCCAATCTTTTACGGTCAAGGCTCCTTCAATGGCCTTGATGCGTTTGTGATTTCGGAGGTTAAGGGGGTCACCTTACATGATCTCGCTCGAGCCAACTTCGGCGTCCAGGAGGATGCGCTAAAGATGCACCTTGAGAAAGCACTAGGCGCCTTCGATAAGCACAAAGCATTATACTGGGACGCAAAGCCAGATAACTTCCTGTTTTGCGCTAAACAAAGCAAAGTCATGATTGTGGATCTTGAGCAAGTCGAGTTTCCCTGTCCTCTTCAGCCCTGGCATCGTAACTCGGGCAGCGTGGATAATCTGATGAGCAAATTTAGAGATGGGCGAAACCCGAACCGTCCACTATCGCCCGCAGGTGTTTGGGATCAGCCAGGTGCCGAGGA
Organism: Penicillium samsonianum; assembly: GCF_028829775.1. NCBI lineage: Eukaryota > Fungi > Ascomycota > Eurotiomycetes > Eurotiales > Aspergillaceae > Penicillium > Penicillium samsonianum. Next base: position 1,797,586 of record NW_026643264.1, on the reverse strand, counting down.
CGAGGGCGGATCGAAAATGGTTGGGCTACGGGGGCCTGTGGGACGGATGAAGGAAGGAACTCCAAAGAGCCGTGTTCCATGTTAACAAGGCCGCAATGAGATCGACACCTACGAAACCAAAACCATGATATTCATGGACATCTTACTTTTCTTGCACCGTGAATTTTCTTGTTTTACATATATATTTAAAAATGTATCGGGTCAATTGATCTGTGAAGAATTGCGAGGTCTCCCGGGGTATTTTTTAATCTACGGAGGGGAAGAAGAAGCAGTAACCTGGCGAGTGCTTTCTGGAAATAGAGGCTTTACTTAGGGCTATGGATAGCACTCTTAGCCCGGACAAGAAATCCTCAGGAAGGCATCAATAGGTGTCCAGGAGTAGATAAAGATTGCGGTAGAATATGATTCCAAATTAGAACCACGTTTGGAAACGTCTCCTAAACGCATCAACACCTTAACCAATATATAGATCAGCGTCATATATCTCTGATACAGAATGACAATGTCAAACCGGAAGACGGGGGGCCGGGGCTCTTGGTGCAATGCATAACTGGTATTATTCACCTAGGTAACAGGCACAGAGTAGCAGGGCAAAAGACGAAGATCTAATCCATGATATCTGAGAGGAAGAAGTCAACTATGTATAGCTAGGGAATGCATGACAGACATGCACATTTAGCACACAAAGACCCAACCCATCTTGTGCACGACAACACCGTGCAAGGATCTACTTCTTCTGCTCAGCTGAAGAGCAACGACGGAAGTGAGAGAGCAATGAGAGCCACGCTTTGTATTGAGTTGGTGGTTGGTTTGAGATAAGGAGGATATGCTAATGGCCACAAAACCCAAGGCACTGAACGTTATCCATACATGGATTCGTTCGAAGACCTAGAGACATGTTTTGATGGGTGGCCGACATGTGTATGGGAGTATCAGAGCCGCTGTTTTCAGCCTGGTGTTTAGAACCAGACCAATGGCGTGAGGAGGTAAAAAATCTCAATGAATTGAAATTGGTTACGTTAGGAATAATCACGAGGCCTTATCTAAAGGTTTTTGTAGAGCGGATGGTAGCCTGAGGCCCTCACAACGGGCCTTGGAAACGGGTCTGTGGGCTTAGTTTCGATGTAGAGTGCAGGAACTATAGCAAGGGCCGCTCGACAAGGCTAGTTATGCTTACCCCTGTGGGTGTCAGGTTCTGAAATGCCGACTATCTCGCTATGTTATTCATGATCTCTGGTTCCTCGGCACTGTAAGCCCTTCTGATAGTGTGAGAGAAAACCACGTCTGCCTCGCCAGTCTGTTCAGAAGATGACGACCGCAAGCAAGGGCCCTCAATGCAGTGTCGTTCACTTCTAAGGATATACGCCCGTTCATAAAGCTCGTGTAATACCTGCGTTTTCTGCAAGGAAATAATATTATCTGAAAACAGAATTAAGAGCACCATAAGCAATATAGGGAGCGAACTGTTGCTGTCGATGCGTGGCAGCAAAGCGGTATGTATACTGTGCTCGACGTCCGAAGACCGTGCGTTCTGTCCATCGGCTGAGGGGGTGAAAGAATCAGTGCACAAGTAGTAGTCGAAGACTGCACTACAAAGAAACTTGAATCTACGGCCCATTTAGATTTCTTGAAAGATTGACATTAACCGGCCCTTACATTTTTTACCAAAATTACAGACCCTCGCATAGCGAGGGTCCGCCAACAATATGCAATACTCCATCTAAATGCAACGTTTTTTATACATTTTTCTTCAACCACCATTTACTACCCTACAACGTAGTAATTTAATTAATTAAAAATAGTAAAGAAATCAATCAGCCATTTTACTACTATAATACAAAAACAATTTAATCTCCCCGGCGTTTTTTGGCTCTTCCATGCTTCCTGATTTCGATCAACACCTTCTTCCACTTCCGCCTCGTTTTTTCTTGATGGGCCTTTTCGCTCAATTTATATTCTTTATACTTCATGTTTTTGACCTGGGTGGAATTGATGATACCGGTGATCTGTATATGACGGCGCGAATTGTCATATCTAGCATGGCGTGCCCCCATAATAGCCTAGGTAGAATCGAATTCCCGCTGTAGCTGGAGAGCTAACATAGCCTACGCTTCAGCACCCTTTGCAAGCTTTGCTAGCGCATCTTTGAAACGCTGAGTGGTAGGATCGTATTGATTAAGACGATGGCTGATTCTTCGAATTCTCTCAGCTGTTTTTGGAGTGCTGAATTCGGTATTTTGAGAGTCAGTTGACGGAGTATCCTACCGGGGTAAATTGTCATGATATGGATCGTACGACTCCAATTCATCAGTAATAAGCTTGGAATTAATAGGCCAGAGGCCTGTCAATTTAAATCTAAGCTTAATTGTATACGGCTGGAAGGTTTTTCGTCTGATTTCGCCAATTGAGTATAGGAATTCATCCTTCGAGAATTTGCGGCATCTAGTCATAGTAGCCGCTTTAACAGCCTCACTATGCCAGTGTTTATACACGCTAAACACCCCAATATCAAGAGGCTGTAGTATATGGCTAGTATGGGAGAGTAAGAAGAATAAAATGATATTATTCTTCTCACAAAATTCAACGAATTGACGCGTCAAATGTGATCCAAAACGGTCGCATAAAACAAGCCTCTTTCTACCAATTGTACGACCAATTGTCCATTTGTGGAAGAGCTGAATCCACTGATATGCTAGAGTATCATTGATATACCCAGTATCAGTTACAGATATATGCTCGTCACCTTCAATCGCGTCAAACCAACGTAGTAATGCCTGCTTAGCACTTAGAATTATAAGTGGTGGGCAGGTAAAACCATCGGCCGAAACAGCCTCTAAAACCGTGACAGATTCACGATTAGTGACAGATCCATTGAATAGCTTCTTTTTTGGATGCCTGGTGATAATGAATTGATCGCGTCCGACGCCAATTTGAAAGCCAGTTTCGTCAAAATTGTAGATATCTTGTTGGCATATACCATGCTCAGTCACCACACGTTGATAGTCTTGAAACCACCTTTCCACCACAGTTTTATCAAGGGCAGAAGCTCTCTCAACGTCAAGAGCTCGCCGGCGTCGTATATGATATTCAGGATACCGATCCAGGAAACGTTTTATCCAGTGGTCGCCAATTTGTGGGGGTGGTTTAGTTTCGTCATGGTGGGCTTCTTCAAGAATTGAATTGGCGGCAATAGCAATTTGGCGACGATTTATCGACGCTCCGACCGTATCAAAGTAATCAATATATTCACATAAAGCCGTCTCTTGTACAGGATTAAGCTTCCTGCCATTGGGTTGTCGTTGAAAAAGCGATTTTCCGCCTTTCCATCGCCGGCGTAGTCGGTGCATAGGAACCGCGAATTCTCGCGCAGTTTTCGTGATATTTGGCTTTGTCTGTTCAGATAGAGAGTCGAGAGCTAGCAGAAGCTGTTTCTCTATATCTCTATTGTTTTTAGGCATTTTTGGTGGTGTGGGTAGTGAGAAGGTAAAAGTGTAAAATTTAAAAAGAAACGTTGCATTTAGATGGAGTATTGCATATTGTTGGCGGACCCTCGCTATGCGAGGGTCTGTAATTTTGGTAAAAAATGTAAGGGCCGGTTATATCTTTCTGTGCCGTGAATCGACCTGCTTGTTCGATGCCAAGCCTTCGTCTCGCGCGTTCGCGAACCGCCCAAAAACATTGCCCAGTCTGGACATCACTTCGAGGCGTGGATCGCATCATTCTCGATCGACTGTCAAAATATATTAGTTGTAGCTAACCCCGCACCGATGACGGACCCACCTACGGGAGGGCCCGAACCCCTTCCCACAAACACCCAAGAAACCCACTCCAGCTTCTGAGTTGAGGACTTCCAACCACGCTCATCGAATCCACCAACGCTGACCTAGAGGAGGTCAAGCATGATCAGAACATCATCCGAAACCAGAATGAGAAGCTACATGAGGAAGTCCGAGGGCTGCGGGTGCAAATTGAAACTCTCCCATCCACACCGCCGACCATATCATTAAGCGCTCGGTTAGGAGTCTCATGTACGGGACTCTAGACATCGAGAATCATGGAAAAACTATGGAATCCTCCAAATTTTCAATAAAAAATTGCTCCACCAAACCTGGTCCAATGGACTTGAAAGCGGAGATTCCGTTTACAAAATCTACTACTGGGAATATAACTTTGTAAAGTTTGAGCATGATCTGACGCCAAATACTAAAACGAGTGGTGGTATCAAAATTAAAGCGAGTGGCCGTGGGCCCACTTTTTCTTTCCCATAGTTAACTCCCAGACCCTAATCAGAGTCACGGTGACTCCTCCCACCCCCCTCGGATAGGTTATGTATACATAATTGTCTTGGCGGGTCTAAATGGAGGGTCACTGCCAGGTCTAATCCTGAGTAGATGTATACTTTCGCGGTCGTCCTCTTTTTCGCGCTGGATTATCTGATGGTGCCACAATAAGTAAGTGCAAGTATGCTTAATATTATACTCTGCGGGAGGACAGGCCTCTTTTTTTGAGGGTGATATGAATAGGGGCATGGAGAAATCTAGGCAGTATAGAAATCGAAGCTATCATAATATCCGCTGATGGGGCACGCTGACATTCTGTAAGAGGTTTAGTTTTGACCACGAAAATCAAAAAGGGTTTAGTTTTGACCATGAAACTCAGAAGGGTTTAGTGCATACTTAGATAAGCGCTTCAGCATGGAAAATGATCAGATTCAACCGATCATAACTCCATGCACATTCCATTTATAAAAACTAAAATTAAAGATTCTAAATGCTAGGTTATCAAAGCCTAGGTGTAGCACTAGTTTTAGGTCTATATAGTTATGGTTCTTGTAAGTCGAAGTCGAGTGCTCCGTACTGGTAGGAGTGGTTTCGCGTTATTAAGCCAGGCTGGGCCATCCTAGGAATTCGTACAGCATGTCTATAACATAGGCGAGATGGGCGTGCTCTTGAGTGTTTTAGGCTCCATCAAAGTATTGATACGCCGGGACGACCTGGGCAAATACGGAGGCGCGAACGTAAAACAGATTATGATTACTGCCTTTTACGTGCATCACTGCAAACGGGTGTCTTGCCCATGCAGCAAAAAGAGTATTCACGGATGCGTCCTTATGTCGAGAACGGGTGACTGTTGATACGGCATAATTAAACGCGAAGTCGAACATCGCAGCCAGTAAGAAAAGGGGGAATGCTAAGTCACAACCTACGAACATATCATCAATAGAATGGGAATTGATCCGGACACCAATAGAAGGCTTTTATTACTAATATAAATAGGTCATCACTTAACGTCTCTGTATGTACCAGGCACTAGTTACTAGAAATACCACAATGTTAACTGTATTAGTGCGTTTTAGGATGACAGAACATTTGCATCAAAACAGGAGCTCTAGCAGTTATGGAGACAACGATCGACGCGGATTTAGAGGCCCGAGCCTTCGAATTTTTTTTCGGCTTGGAGGCAATGGTATATCGTTAAAGCTAGATTGAGGCGGAAGCACCGAACCAGGCCTTGGCCCTCGTGGCATAGGCGAATCTGTGAAGTTTCTTTTCGGTGCAAGTGCTTTTCGTTTTCGCTTCATGCCTGTTGCTGAGATTGCTGAGGGTTCACTTGTGAGAGATGGTGATTGGTGACCGTCATGGCGATCTCTCTCGACGTCAAATTCTGACTGACGGACCCAGGTGGGGGCGGATACGTAGGACTTTTCAAGCAATAACGGGTTGTGATTGTCGCATATGAGAGAGACCGTCGCTTCAAGAAGTTGGTCCTTGGGTCTAACGGTGAAAAGGAATCGCGCTTCCACCTGATCATGCTTGCTGCCGGCGGGAAACAATCTGTCATATGGAATCTTGGCCTCGATGATGCCGATACAGTTTAAGTCCGATCGTAATCCAGTGATTGGATACGTGATTGGACAGTCCCAATCTCCCTATGCATACCGGAATGAGAATAGCCGGGTTTTCTTAAGAGAAGGTTCAAGAAAATCATATGACAGTAACAAAAAAAGAAACTCCAAGGGTATCATGTCCGCAGTCAAGGCGCGAGCTGTCCATCCCTGTTGTTAAACTCCAAACCGAAAACAGACTTCAATCCAATATGCTGGCTTTGAACCAAGGCATGTAAACATCTCGCGCCCAGCCCGTAAGCTGTCGCATGCCAGCCACAACAGCGTAAATTTCCAAACAGCTCTGAGTCGTCCCGAACTGATGATCCGTCCACAACTTTGTCTTCCCATCCTCATAGGTCGAAAGTACCAAATGCCACCGATGGCCCTGGATTATGATGCCCGGTATGGCTCCGAGGGCGGAGAGAACCGCAAGCCTGTTCGTTCTGAACTCTTTCTGTTCCTCGGCCGTTTCAGGCGTCCCCATTCCGTTCTCGGCTCGTTGCCTTAGGAGCTTTTGGCCGACGGCCCATCGAAGAAATGACCACTGTGCAGCATGCCAGATACCCATCTGCAGTTGTGCCGTGTCCCAGTGGACGCCAGGCTTCTTAGTCTCGATACTCAACAGAAGGGGGCGTGTACTGATAGCTTCAAAGTCGGTGTGATTCACAGTCTGCGTTGGTGTGATGGTGCTGAACTTGATCACACTTGCAACTAGATCCGCATCTCGATCGACCGAAGCATATACACACATGTCGACCATCTTGATTGAGGACGAGACTGGTTTGAACTCCCGATGCGGACGGGCGGTGGTACTGGATTGGATAACACATCAATATCAGAGCCGAGGAAGTCATCGTGGATTGATCTTGCATGCAGTCCAAGGGGGAAATGAAAATGGACTCACCAGCTCATAGCATTGAAGCCGTCACATTGTCCACCGAGAACCTCCTCAAATATGCTCTCAAGAAGGCGTAGGTGGACTTTATTATTCCAACTTGCCTCTTCGTGGTTGAATTCCTGACATTCGCTGGCTTTTCTGTGTATATTTTCCACTTCTTCGAACGTTGGTATTCGACCAGGCAGTCCATCTTGTTCCTCGGCAGGCTTGAAAGAGTGTCTCCACTTGCGATGGTCCAAGTTCCGAGCCTTAACCTTCTCAATAATCGTAGCCTCCAGGGCATGCGGGAGAATGTCAAGTGCCCGCCCAATCTCCTCCATCGTGCTGACCAACTTCTGAGCGGCATCTGGTGCTGCATCAACTTCGAGGGCTTTGCATTCCACGCCTGATTCGCTGAGTCGCATTTTCATCATCTGTGTTTTGGCTGAAGGGGTTCCCGATGCTACCGAACTTGTCTCGGAAGCCGACCTGGAGAATGACCCAGAGGAAATCGCAATACTGCGCGTGCCTGGACGAGGTGTCGCATCTGGATCGGCGAATGCGCCAGTAGTGGATCCTTCTATGCGTCTCTTTTTCGGTGTCGATGCCATTTTGCTCATGCCATCGTTTTCTAGGGAAGCGGGAGGGCTGGCGAGTTGTTGGTTGTGGCAGCTTGTAGCAGCCACAAGCTTTCGTTTCCTGACCCCTTCGGGGTGGCGGTCGTTCTGGTCGGGCAGACTATGAATCCAAGCGACGATAGAGCAGGGCCATTTGTGACTAGACGTGACTCGGTCACGATTATTTTGCATTGATTGAAGCTGTTATTGATCGCAGGTAAAAAAAAATTGAGAAACGTCAAAGTGTGCACATTTCCAGGAGAAGGTCCCCCGCTCGCTGTTGACCTGGCAACCCAACCCTCACACCTGATCCGTGCGCCACACTTGGCAACAACAAGTGAATCACGTGCCGTCTCACAATATTATTCGCCACAATGCGCACCCCACTTCAAAAGTAGTCATGTACGGATCGCTCCGTACCCAACAAACTCTTGAGATATGAATGTTCAGGACCAAAGGACCGAGAACGCATGACTGATGCCTCATGGCTAAATATACTTAATATCAGCATGAGCAATTAGTCGACCGAAAATTACGAATTTCAAACTTTTGGTGGTGGTGGTACACCGAAGTAGCTACGGGTATTCAAATCTCTTGCCGTCCCTACTGTGCGATGGCGGACATCACCCATTTTTTAACTAAGGCATATAGTCAGGGAACAATTGTCCCTCGGCGTGTCATACTGTAGCATTGCGGAACGCTTGATCACTCTGGGAGGAGTCCGGATCATACCACCAGATCTACCGGTACTTCTTCCTGTGTGATTGACCGTAGTATTATGTTTATGTATACAATGGAAGTGTGCAAGCTTTCCGAGCAGGGCTTACGCTTCCAGTGAGCTCGTTTGTAATTTGTGTTGGGTTGTAGAACATTTGCCGTGGTGTACCCAATCCCGATCAAGCTCCCAACGAGGTTGCGTCCGTCTAAGATGCTCTTTTGGGATGATGTACACGACGCGCTCTCAAGGCACATATGCGACCAGGCTAAAGTGTTTCTCTGGGGTATTAAGCCACACCTATTCACATTTGGCTTTCCAAGAGTCCGCGGGCGGGCCGAAGCATTCGAAATTTACCGAGCATCTTCATCTTGGCCGAACTCGGAACTCTGCGCTAGAATTGCCACCAGCTCACTAAATCTCTAATCCGACTCCGACTGCTAATTCGACTGGCCGTGTGAAAATTAAGTCGATTGGGCTTGGCCCCAGGGCGGTTTCAACCGGGTTTCTCTACATTGTATACCTTCGGCTGAGGCGAGAGATACCTTTTTAGCCTTAATGTGGTTTAGGTTCAACGCCCACGATTGATTTTTTATACAATCCAACATACCATATCGCCATTTGCAAGAAGCGTGGGCATGCCGTGATTCCTCGAGATATTGTCGGCCAGTCAAGCAAGCGCCAGGGTGACCATTGTATCCCCAAGAGGGTGGTGCAGCGAGTGAAGAAGGTTATCGTAGAAGAGTAGGACGAGGTGGAAGGCCAGCCAGTATAAACCCTAACACCCCGAGAAGCCCATCGAGGGTTGAGCCATCCATACTAGTCAAATCAAGTGTGCATTTTGCGCGTACGTTTGTCGGTCCACCGACATCATCCGGAAGCATTGGTGGATTGAACGTTAGTTTTCTGCGTACCAACATAGCCAGAAAGCCCGGCCATCTGAGGGCCGCGGGACAGCCTAACCCTTCCGGGTCGCTGAAAGAGACCGTCGGGGAAAACAATCTAGCATATCAATCTTTCTGTGTAGCTCCCTTTTAATTGAGTGATTGATAGAAAAGGCAGTATCTCGGGTTGAGGTCGCAGATGCCAACTTTTGCCAAGCGGAGAAAGTTGATCAATTCCAGGGTTTAAACGAGACGCCAGGCCGATCGGAATCGGGGAAAACTCCTCCCACTAGATTGATAAGGCAAGCGAAGCGACTTCTCGTATACGTGCCAACACATATACAAGTGGGCATACCTGTTTGCCGCACACGTAAGACAAACATGGGTTGAGAATTCTAATATTTGAGTTACATTAGCTTCTAGAAGTATTGCCCCTTTGCGGCATTAACGAAAAGTGGCCTAACATGCCTGCCTAGGCTGCGGCAAAACCATAGGTAACCGCGGATAACCAAAACCGCAACCGCAAATTTGCGGTTTTGGACCTGATCTGAAAACCACAAACCGCACTGCGGATAGAAAAGTTTGGATCTGAGAATGGGCTTCGAGAATGAGAAATTTCGGAGAATCAGTGAGGTCCATGGACTCAGGGGAACCAGCCAGGTCTTTTTTTTTTCCATTCACATCCTTGCTTGCAGTTCTCTTTGTTTGCTAGACAGAAAATCTTCCTTAGCAAACAAAGAACCTGGCCAGGAGACCCACCTGGGCGAACACTTCGTAATCCGATTGGCAGACCGCCAATCAAACGGAAAAATCGGCTCTCATTGGCTACATCACACCCTAGAACCCCGAGCTGGTTCTACGCAAAGTGACAAGAATTCCAAAAGAAATAAAATTGAATGTTTCAGGGAGAGTTGCAAACCAAGATAATCATTTGAACGAGATCGGAATTGTTGCACCGGAACAAACCTTTCGAAATATATACCGTTCCCTCAACATTTGCAGCCAACATGGCCAAAAGATTTGCTACGCAGATTGTTCTGCGTCGAGCGCTCGTGGGAGATGCAGTAGCAAGAATCACAATCATCTCGGGACCAACTTCGCGACTGGATGTAACATTGACCCAGCGTCTTCTTGGGTTCGAAAGAAGCCTCGCGGCCTCGGATTTTGGATGTTAAGAATTTGAGACTATCTTTGACGAGGTCAGTATCATGACTGAATAACGAGGATGGGTCCTAACATCTTGACAGGCCGCTAGTTGTATGGGTGTCGCTAGTTGTATGGAATGTTCAAGGCTTCTCAGACATAAACATATATGGAGCAACCATTTATCTATCGATTTCATCTCCATTGCTTCCAAGTCTCGCTTGAGCTGCTTTGTATAGACCTCAAAATGGTGCGGTTCTACGCGGTTCTGACGCGGTTCGAACCTCATGGAGCTGCGATTGCATAATGTTGCCAAGTTTTTCCTTTTTCGGATGGATAAATTGATGACTCACCTTAATTTTTCTTTGTTGTTAAAAACTGTTTTGGCCAATACATGGCTGAGTGTTGCAATGGAGCAGCATTCCTGACGAGATTTGATGAAATTTGGTTTTATATAGAAATCCCCGCATTGAAACTTGTAGTTTCCCCTACATTTTGTAAATTTCAGGCTCTTAGTGGTTGATTCTGGTCGGAGTAGCCTTTGATGTAATGTGCGGAGTGAGAAATATATATTTTGATCTGACTACTATACCGCCATCTAGCGAGTCTTTTTTTCAGTTTACCTCCGCGGTCGCAAGTTAGAAGCTCTCTTGATAGCTTACTCCCTTGAGACTACCTTCTATTCTTTTTCTACTTTTTACTACTAAAATTCTCTATATCCGCTACAGAAATGTGGTACCAACTGAGAGAAAAGGAATCTAATGAAAAGTCGGAGAATTGAGTCATTATGTTAGGCGAACGGAGGTGCCTGATATGGTTATGCGGTTCCTGCGGTGCTTTTTGCGGGTAGCTGAGGTTCTTTGTGCGATCCTACGCGGTTCCATAAGGTTTGGCGCGGTCCGAACCTCACGGAACCTCAATATAGTGGGGCTGACTACCCAATCACAACATGGATTGGAAATGGGTACATCCGTAGTTAGCTTTTTCTAGTTTACGCTGGTGCTCGATTCCCCTGGAACTCATTTAGTTCTCTTATTTATAACGTGGAAACTTCCTGTAGACCTATTCTACACATTCTCCCTTTCTAATATGTGCTATATACGAAAATATGTCACAGAGCCAGAACTCTCAGTTTTCTGACAACTATCCTTCATCGATTTTCGAGGACAATCCTGTTGATAACCTCACGTTTCTTTCATCTGATAATTTACAGCCTTTCAACCCTGCTACTTTATATGGGCAGCACACGCCGGGTTCTACGCCTAGCCTTGGGTTCGCCCGGCCAGCGCTTCCGCCCCCCATCCCCGAGACACTCGAGCACGTCGGTCCTCGATAGAAGAAGACCTACCTCCTCTGGACAGAGACGGTAAATGACGAATTCGTTACATGGTGGATACAGACAGAGTATGGAAGTCAGACGAAACGGAATATCTTCGACAGTAAGCACCAGGCAGAATGTTGGGAGCATTTTCACCAGGTAGCTACTATTGAAGATGGATCTCCGAAAATTATGTGTAAAACATGTGATCATATCCTTAGCCATCCTGTGGACCGTCACCGTGGGACATCCTCTATGAATAAGCACTATTCACAAGGGGTAAATTGTCGGAAGTTGGGGCCTCGTTCGCAGGATATCAGAAGGCTAATACATAATGGGGTACGTTGAACTATGTATGCCTCCTGTTTCTCTCAATATTTACTAAGATAATTTCATCTGCTCAGGCTAAGCCAGCCCCTCAAAAAAGGACCTTCACCCAGCAAGATTGGTTAGAGAGGATAATCGCTTTCATGACTGCTTCCCGATTACCATTCCAGCTTGTTGAGCATCCACAATTTCGCGCCCTTATTGAAATGGCCCGGCTTGCTCCATCCTTTCCGGAAATACCATCTGCATATATGGTCCGCCGTCAACTTCAAGAATTAGTTCAAGAGAGACAACATACTCTTCTTCGGACGCTTCCTATGGATGCTAAGCTTTCCATTGCACTAGATTGCTGGACTTCGCCATTTCGGTAATCGGGTCGTCGAACCCAGCCACCTGGCGGTGTCAGGGTTCCCGGGCCTAATTACAACCCGGGCCTAATTACAAATTTTTCATTTCCACATTCTTCAACAATTCACTACACCCCCAATTCTTTATATTATGGATTCAGATTCAGAAGATCGTATTACCAATGCCTTATTAGCATACCATGCTAGTACCAAAAAAAACGTTTCAGCCATCGCTAAGCAATTCAACATTTCGCACGGCGTCTTGAGAGGCCGCATCAACGGTCGCCAGCCTCGAAACAAGCGCACCGCGGCCAATAAAGCACTACACACAGAGCAAGAGAAGGCCTTAGTTCTATGGATCGATACCTTAGACCAGGCCTATTCTCCGCCGTCAGTGGCACAAATTCAGCATGCTGCATTGCAAATTATCCGACGTCATGACCCCGCGCGGACACTCGGAAAGAATTGGGCCTACGATTTTATCGCTCGTCTACCACCACGCTTTGAACATCTTAATCAAAAACCAATGGAGAAAGCACGGTTTCAGGCCGCAGATCCTGGTTATGTTGTCACTTGGTACGATCGTCTACAAATTACGCTTAAAAACTACAACATTAGCCCGAGAAATCTATACAATTTCGACGAAACCGGGTTTTGAATTGGCGAAGGGAAGGCTCAAAAGGTTGTTTCAGCCCGGGGCAATTCATATAATAGTACCGGTGGTCAAGCCGAATCGCTTACCGGTATTGAATGTGTCTCAGCTACGGGTTGGGTTATGCCGCCATGGTTTTTAGTGAAGGGACAATTCCATATGGAAAGTTGGTTTATCGACACCAATTTACCAGACAACTACACGATTTGTCCAACCCCAAATGGCTGGACTGATGAAATCATTAGTTTTGCATGGCTCCAGGTATTCGATGAATTTACATCATTGCGTATTAAAAAGGGGGAATATCGTCTTCTTTTAATGGATAATCATGGTTCACATTTGACCTATGATTTCATTGAATTTTGTTGGACAAAACGCATTATTCCTTACTGCTTTATTCCACATACAACACATGGTTGCCAACCTCTCGATGATACACCGTTCTCAGTCTTGAAGCATTACTATAAACAATACAACAACGAGACTACTTTTTGGGGTGGTGATGCGAAACACAAAGCCAATTTCTTCGCGGGTATTCATGATGTGCGCACACGATCATTAACTGAGCGGACAATTCGACACGGGTTTCGAGAAACTGGGATTTGGCCAGTTGATTCAAACAAAGGCCTTGAAAAATTAAACTTAGTGGACAACGATCTCCCCGACATGCCAGGGTTTATAGTTCATGATATTATGTCTGGAACTACACCACCCCCACTATCAAGTTCACTACCAAATTCACCACCTACGACCGTTCAAAAACTCCGAAAAGCGAGCACTAAGGTCGTGAAGCATATACAAAACGATGCTACAATATCTCCGAAGGTGCGGGATAGCCTTGCTCGGATTCTAGCAGGTGGACTCGCTCTTGCCGAGGTCGGTGCTCAATTCGCGGAGGACAATGTGCGTATTCTCCGGCGGAAGAAGCAGGCCAATTCTGCTAAAACAAAGCGTGGGCTTCCTGAACTAGGCCCTCGTTTAGTAAAGGACTGTAAAAAGCATATATCCGACCGCGCCGACCGAGAAAGGCTGCAAATGTTCAACCGGTCCAAAAAAGCATGGCGGGAAGCAGCTATTTTGAAAGCAAACGAGGACGGCGACATTGAAAATTCAGGAGAAATTCAGGTCGAAGCAGGTGCAGAAATGGCCCGGGAATGGATAGATGACCTTTATTACATTGATTTAGAAGGCGAAGCTATTTGAATTCAATGAATTCATGGTTGGAATTGAAGAATTTGTAATTAGGCCCGGGTTGTAATTAGGCCCGGGAACCCTGACACCGCCAGGTGGCTGGGTTCGACGACCCGATTAGGCCTTTATGGCAGTGACAGCCTACTTCCTCGATAAGGATTGGAACTATCGTGAGATATTACTTGGCTTTGAACCGCTGCATGGGGCGCATACAGGATTCTATCTCAGCACAGTTCTGCTGGAATTACTTCAAAAACATCGGATTGAAGACCGCGTCTTGACGGTTACCACAGATAATGCGTCTAATAACTCAACGTTGATGGATAGCATCCGGGGGACACTCCAGTCACTTGAGCTACCCAATCATATGCCAATCATTCGTATGCCATGCATTGCACATGTCATTCAACTCAGCCTAAAAGAGCTGCTCGGGCAGATGGAAGCAAATCCAAGAAACGAAAGGGAAGAAATGGAATGGTCTAAAAGAGATGATGGGACGCGCCGAGAGAACCGCGGGATCGTGCAGACCCTCTCCAAGGTAAGACTATATGCTTTCTAACATTACCACGACTAACTGTTTACTAGATTCGACGACTTGCGATCTTCGTCAACAAAAGCCCTCAACGCCGAGAGAATTTCTTAGACCTTCAGACCAAGGAGCCAAAGCTTGTTCCAATACAAGATGTCTGGACACGTTGGAATTCAACTTACTTGATGCTACGGCGTGCGAAACGCCTACAGTCTGTTCTCAGCGACTTCTGCTCGCAATATGACAATCGGGAGCTACAACCAAGCCACGATGAATGGCGACAGATTGACTATCTTCTTTCAATCACACAGCCATTCTTTACCTTCACTACATCCCTTTCCAAGACCAAGGAAATCACCATCCACAGTGTCTTCGCAATCTACAACACCCTCTTCTCTCATTTAGAGAAGTCTAGAGCTCAACTTGCACGAAAGATGGTTGACTGGAAGAAAGTGAGGCTATCTGCCATTCACGCGGCGAGGTCGAAGCTCTCAGAGTACTATAAGCTGACCAGTGAGATTGATAGTGATCTCTATGCGATTGGTACAATCTTGGCGCCACAAAATAAGTTGGAGTTCTTTTCTGGCAAGGACTGGGAGCCATACTGGCGTGTTCGATACCGCAAGAGCTTAGAGAATTGCCTGGTGCCCTACTAGCAGCGCTATTTAGAGACGCAGTCCATATCGAGTAGCCAAACCTTGATAGGAGGAATATCTGATGTTGATATCCTCGTGACCTCGACCGCATCTCTCCGGCCGCAGAATAACGCCCATGACGAGCTTTCGCGGTATCTCGGAAGTAGTAAGTCATTTCATCTAGCCTTTTGTCTCAAACCTCTCTTGCTGATCGTTATAGGTACCCAACTAGTGAATCCACGGATATACTGGAAGGAACATCAGCATGAATTTCCCATACTCGCAAGCCTAGCACGCGACGTTCTCACAACCCCTGCTAGCGGTTCTGGCGTTGAGCGGTTATTCAACTCTGCCCGTGATATTTGTCACTACCGTCGAGGCTCGCTGAAATCCAAAACAATCCAGGATCTTATGTTGTTTATGTGTACAACAAAGTTTGACATGGAATCTGAACAACTTTCTCTGATGGATGATTATCTCACCACCCAAGAGACGCAAGCAGCAAGGGAGGAAAAGGATGCTCGGAAGGCAGAGTGTGAATTTGATCTCATCAGTGACAGCGAGGATGAGTCTTCAGCAGCCATATCTCAAACCGTCCAGCTGGTGAGTGAGCATGCGCTTGGTAAAAGACCAAGGGCAGAAAGCATCACAGAAGCCCAAGAGCATGTGATTGACCTAGATAAAGAAGATGAAGTTCCCCTACCTGACAACATCCATATACATGGAGAGAGCAGTACTCAGAGGCGTTCATCAGGACGGCTTCCAAAGCGTTCAAGGCGAGATGAAGATTTTGTGTATGAAAAGCCATAGAGTTAGTAGAATTTAGATTGATAATCTTTTTTGATTTGACCTTTCACAATATACCTTCCATCTAAGCTTTCATCTGACCTTTGAGCTAATCCGTAAGCGAAATACTGAAAAATACAGTCAAAACTTGCACAAGTTATGCATGTCATGGGATTCCTTGGGTTTGTCCTGTTTGTGGAACCTCCGGTTCGAACCGCACCTCCGCGGTTCGATCCAAAAATATTAGAACTGCCCCGCGGTTCCATGGTCTAGCACCAATAACCGCACCTCCGAGGTGCGGTGCGGGTCAGAACCGCGGTTCTGGAGGTTCCATTACGAGGCCTACTCTTGACAGTGAGCTTCGAATCTTAATGTCTTCAGCATCCTCAATTGCGCTATCTTTGGATGGTTGGACAAGTCAGAATTCATTGCCAATGCTAGCCATTAATGCTCACTGGATGTCCTCTGCCTTCCAGCAATATCGAGCTTGTATTGAGTTCGTTGAAATTGAAGGCAGCCACTCTGGAGAGAACCTTGCTAATATCGTTGCGACGGTTCTCGAGAGGTTTCATATATCTGATAAAGTTATGACAATTACAGCTGACAACGCATCGAATAACGATACCCTACACCGATATCTTTACCAAAGGCTG
Organism: Penicillium samsonianum; assembly: GCF_028829775.1. Taxonomy (NCBI): domain Eukaryota; kingdom Fungi; phylum Ascomycota; class Eurotiomycetes; order Eurotiales; family Aspergillaceae; genus Penicillium; species Penicillium samsonianum. The sequence continues at coordinate 1,781,025 of NW_026643264.1, read as the reverse complement.
TCTCAGCGGTACGATGAGTACCTGGCCGAGACTATCATCCGAGAAGGGACGATGAAATTTACCCATAACTCCCAAATCCGCTGCTTCGCTCACATCTTGAACTTGGTTATGAAAACTATATTGAGGTCTTTACGCGCTAGCTCGCATAAGGAAGCCTGTGATCTTCTTGATGATGTTGCTAAGAGGAGCTGGAAGACGGTCAACGCTCCTACTTCGCCTATTGCAAAGCTTCGACTACTTGTCCTTTGGATTGCGCGATCTCCTCAGCGGATACAGAAGTGGGATAATCGACCTGGCTGTACAAAAGCTATCAACTACGATGTTGATACTCGATGGAACTCTACCTTTGTTATGATTGTGAGAGCTGAAGAGTGTCGCCGTCAGCTCGAAGATACAGTCAACGATGATCCAGATATCGAAGCCTTACGTCTCACACCCAACGACTGGAGACAGCTCTCGGATATTAAGAAGATCCTGGCTCCCTTCAACGAATATACCGAGTACGTCTCTCGGGATAGCCCTTCAATTCATATGGCGGCGCGTATGTTTGAAGAGCTCCGTTATATACTCCTCGCTATCAAGGAACGACGAGGCGAGTGGCAGAAGGTCTCACCAGCAATAACTGTTCCTGTTTCCGATGGAATCTCACTCCTGGAGAAGTACCACGACTGCGTCAAAGACAACGACATATACTATATCGCAAGCGTTCTGGACCCTCGAATCAAGACCAAGTGGCTCAGAACGCTACCAGATGGAGTGAACATTATTGACCGAATCCGGGAGTTCCTGAAGAAAGCATATTCCACTCCAAAACAGCCTGTATCGACGACTCCAAGCACCAATTGGAAGAGCTTCGAATATCGATTTCTGGAAGCGTTTCAGCCTACACAATATAACGTCGCTGAGTCTGATATCGACAAGTATTTCGATACTGCGACAATCAGCACTGGTTTCGATATAAGCCAGAGTCAGTCCGAGTTTATACGAAACTGGTGGAAGGCCAACATGCTTGAATTTAGTTGCATGGCAAAGGTAGCACAAGATCACCTTGCTCTACCGGCAGCAGAGGTAGATATCGAGAGATTGTTCAATGGTGGGAGAGATGTGCTGGGGATTCGACGTTTCTCCATGAAAGGCAAGACCCTTGGGACCTTATTAAGGCTGAAAGATGCTGCACGTTGGAAGTCTTAATAGTTATACAGTAATAGATTTTTGGGCATACAGGTGTTTGATATTCTAGACCTTATTTGCAGAAGAATTCTTGTAGGGACCGGGCATCTCGAAAACTCGTTCCACAAACCCTTTTTCCTAAAAAGGCTAGATATTAGTTCGCGAACTTCGAACAGTTCGAAAATTCGTGCGGAGCGGTACCTTCGCTGATCACTTGGTGTTCGATGCTTTTCAAGTAAATGGCGTGCCAGATTCTGGCAGGTATAGCAGCTGCCGTGGGTAGTGCACAGAGCCACCCGCCATTTTCGCAGGACCTTAACATGTGACGGAAGGATGTCATTTTCTCCACCAACCACGGGTGGTGACGTACTAATTCTAGACTGGGGCATATTTCAGCGGTCGTTGGTCAATATAACACGAAGAAAGTAATGGTATTGTCTGTTGTTGTTACTATCTACAAGTTATGAATACCAGCGGGACTGCCTCTGAATACCAGCGGGTGCTAGTCCTATTCTGGTTTAGCGCCGGGTACGTTTTGTTAGTAGGGTTTGTGAACACCGCTGGTGTTCAACGTGGACTATATACAGGCGGCTCTTCGGGGCGCCCACTTTTCCGATACGAGCGCATCGCATGCTGTGGTAAAAATCCCATCTTAGGGCCAGGTTCTAGATTTGCTGCCTTTGCTGCCCCCCTCGTCACTCGCCGTGTAGAAATCTCCACCAGATTTGATCAAATCTAATCCATAATGGAATCGAGAGGACATGCTTCCAGCATGTCCATGTGTCTTTGGGCTAGTTCCCAATGTGGGATTTCATGAGCGCTTTAAATTCGAAAGCCGCCTTCTGATTTGCAAAGCAGCTTGTTATGCTCGGCGTAGCGTCCCCCGTATGAAAAGTCCCCGAAAGCAAGTGTCTCGAGCTTAGCAAGGCCGTGGGCTATCGATGCCAATTCCGCGAAATCGGGACTATCATCGAACATCGGGATATACCGTCCTGGTTCTAATTAGTGACTAGCGCAGGAAGGATAATGCAACACTGACTGTCAAGCCCAGCCGTCTCAAACATGTAATCGGAAAGCATTTGCTTATGGTATCTTTGTGTTTCAAGAAATGGACCATTTGTCCTAAAGTGGATAAGTCTGCATACGGGCTCCGGAGACAGGGAAGCGCAATTTTCGAGCTAGCAATAATCAGCGAATATTCGGCGCAAATACAGTTTCATGGATTTTACCAGGACGTGTGGTATCATGGAAGTTCCAAAACATTGTAGTGACCTGGCCTTCAATATTTCTCCCCATTGCGGGCTCCAATTTATATGGCCATCAAATACCACGTTATCAGCACTGTCTTTGAGGTGGTGTACAACAAGGCGCTGAAGACTACTCGAATGTCTCAGTATCGCGCTTGAGATCTCATTCCAGTCAACACTTTCTGGCAACATGAGAAAAAGGTCTGTTAATCCTCGTAGATGACGAATGAATTTGTTGACCGGGTCCGTCGGATTGGCTGTGTCTTCAATCATGTTGGTATGCCCTGCATCGAATGAGAATTCAAAAACTTTAAGGCTCATTTCTTCGGCAAATTCGACTACCAAATCCAATAGTATCAAAGATCCAGGACAATTCCACAGCTTCAAGGTATGTAGACGCGCAAAATTGAGGACGCGAGCCATCTCAGTCCCTTCGTGATAAAAGGAGACACTAGATAACGACAGAGACGTGAGACACATCATGGGTTTGGCTTTGATACCAGGCACAATACCGAGGATGCTGGTTGCCTCTGTTCCATTGGCGGAAGGTACTTTCCCAGGTTCGCCTGGCATTTTCCCAATGAACAAGATCCAGAACGAGTCTTTGTATCTGTTCGCCACGGGTTTCCATTAATTTTCGGATGGCTTCAAAATCATCGTATCGCTGGAGGCCCTTCCACTCGAGATATTTTAGGTTCTCAAATCGAACAAGATCAAAAAAGTATTGTTTCTGGACGGTGTCTCCGCAGCTTCCATCGGTAACCAGGCTGATATTCTCGATATCCTTTTGATTCTGAAGCCCAGAATCTTCTAGGAAATCTATTGGGAGACAGGTACCTAGCTCCCAACTAAAATAATGTTAGTTGTTTCCTGATTACAGTATCAGAGGGCTTACTGGAAACTTCGTAGCTGGTTGTCGGGCAATGACAAAAATTCCAGACAAGTAAGGAGCCTCATGAAAGGGTCCCGTAAGCTGGACTAAAATATCCTATCAGCTAACGGTCACCGCGGTAGGACCTCAATATAAAGGGGTAGACTGACGGCATCGGAATCACTTCCGCTAGACGCAACAGAAACAAGCCCGTCCGCACCGTCGTTAAAGTGGATACAACGGCTTGTCCTTCGGTGATGGAATGGAGCTTGGAACCCGATCTCCCGCACGTATTTCATCCGTTTCCAATTCACGGACTCCATCTGAATGCACAAACTTGAGAGAGATAGTTCCTTGGTAGAAAAGACAAGAGACTTGTATAGGTGTGGAGTTATGATATGATAAAAGTCTCTGGAGACCTCAGAGAAGTTTTTGAGATCGGATTTGCGCGTGAGCTATGATCATCAGCGGATTCCTTACATTTGCAACGTATCCTTGATTACCTGGCGAGCAATGCAGTGTATCAATTCGAGGGGAAGCGAGGTTAGCTGTGCCATTTTCACTTTTGCTGAAGTCCCTGCGTTTCAGCTATCAACGCCGCTCGATATCTTGATGCCTCTTTCTGCTATGGACGCCGAATGCTCCACAAACGACAACCACGGTTCTCATCCCGCCTTAGCTTGGCGATCACGTTTCTCGGAATAAGTATTCTCCGAAACAAAGGTACTCTGCACAAAACTTCCAAAGTTGTCAACATTTGGCCAAGGACTATATTCGGTCGAATATAAATCAGATATTAACACTCTCAACGCTTCCTCTTCACGACAAGCTTCTTGAATTGCTGGTACAATATGCCGCTTGGCGCCTAGCCATCAAGTTTATCATGATGGAAACTTCATTCCAGCCAATGAAACCTCTTGGAATATCAAATCGGGACCTACTGTCCAATCAGCTGGCACCTTACGTGGTGTCTGAAACGGTACTGGATCATATCGGCCCCGTGGCGGGGCCGATTGAAATATTGTGGAAGGAAATTGCCGTAATTACAGAAGCGTTTTCCGGGGCACCCAGGTGACGCTAATACTGTTAGTCAACCTCGCAGAAAGCAAGTGCTGCTCAGAACTGCGAACTTGCGATCTCAGCGAGTCATTCTCCTACAAAACCTCGCTGTGAAATCTCCCAGGTTCGCAGCAGCCTCATCGTTGCGACCATAGTCGAAGTGACACGTAATGGCTTCGACATTCACCATCTGCTTGCCGCAAGTCGCGTAATTGACGACAACAAGACTCTGTACAACAAATATATATGATAGATTTGACGTCTATTGAATATTGATTTGAAAGATGCGGGTCCAGAGTTTGCGTTCTTTGGGATATCAATCATGGTTGAACCGGGCAAACGACTGCTCACAGATAGCTATACCGCCGCTCGTGCCAAATCTACGCGACTTGATAATCGTTTTGCACCAATTCTTCGAGAGGAGAATGACTGATTTGATTTACATGTACCAGCCTGGTAACGAAAGGCAATCTACCCCACTGTAACCACAAACCCGGGCAACGAATTCAAACTCATGATCGTTTCTACATGTTGGAAGGTCTGACCATTTTTTTTCCAACGTGAGTTGACACTCTCCATTACCTGCTTTCTCGTCCCATTCCTTAGCAGTTTTGAACATATACTGAAGCACTGCCCGGCATCCCATCTGCGTTCCAGCGCGTCGCAGGTAGTTCTTGGAATGTGGCGGCCACTCGCTCCGGTTGTTTGAACACCACTCAAGATTTTCTGCGCTTGGGACCTTATTGGCCTTAAGACACTCAACGGCAATTCGGAAAATATTCACAAAGCCTCTTCGTAATGACTTGTTGCTTTTGAGGTTCTGTCGCACATCGGAATCGAGGTGCACGATGATGTAGTCGTTGTCTTCTACCCAAAAGCTGCCATCATCAATTCCTTCCTGCATAAGGTCATACGTAAGCTCGCCCTGAAAGGTTAAAGAGGTCCTCATTCGGGCGGAAATAAAACCTCCCACGCAGTCGCCGCATGTACACCCGTATCGAAGGCATGCTTTATTAAGCCCCAAAGTATCCCGTCCAAACAACAGTGAAAGACAGGACAATGCAGCTTCAGAGTTTCCTTCAAAGCGATCCGATATGTTGAGTACCCTGAAAAGACCATATACCTTTCGTGTTCTCATTTTCTCTAACTTCTCCTGTAATACTTCGAGCGGGGTGTACCCGTCAATGTCACGAGCAACCTTCCAAGTGTCGGCGTGAGGGACATTCTCAAGTAGCCATTGCGTACTTAGGGGCTTGATTTCGCAAGCTGTTAGATGTAGAAGCGTGGCTTCAGAGTTCGTCACTCGATCCCAGCCAATCTTATCATCAGCATGAGTGATGAAGAAAGCCCTGAGCTCTTCATCCGTTAGCGTGAGACTTGCATGATGTAGTGGCAACACGTCACGAAGCCTTTCCATTTTCAGCTCCTTTACATTAGTCCAACTGTCTGCTTCATAAATCATTTCAAGCTCTTCGTTCTCGAGATCTTCCGCATTACTCCTTCGTGGGTCAAAATCACACGCCTCCGCCAATGCGCGAGACTGATGCTGGAGATCGAATGATAATGCAAAACAGCGAGATGCTCCAATTCGACGAAACCCGCACGATCGCCAAAAGTCGATAGCACCAGATTGATTTCGATATTTTGTTGTTAAGCGTTCTTCAGCGGATTTGCCCTTGAGCTGCGGCTCGATATCAGCTGTTAGATATCCAGGACTGACTAGAGCGTGAAGAGTCCATGCTCGCTCGAAAGCCTCGTCGGACCCATAGATAAGATCCGCGTCTTCACCATCTGGTCTTTCATGTTGGAGGAACTTTTCCGCCTTTTCCAATAGTAAAGACACCACTTTCCGTCCGAGTCCTTTCCGACGTAGTTCGAGTGCTGTAACATGAAGCTTCTCAAGTAGGAAAAAAGGGCCATGATCGATCTCGTTTCCCCATATACCAGTTCCTCTTTGCACTGGGTGGTCCTTGTACTTGGCCTGGACTGTTCCATATCGATCAAAGATATGGAAGGCCACATCGCACGTTTCCTCGCTGGGCTCTTCCATCCTTTCCCAGAACTCAGGGCGAACACCTTCTCGATGAATATACCGGGCTAGAGCGTTGGCGACAGTGACGCCATCGCAGGTGCATTGGGCGACAAAATTTTTCATCCACTTAGATTCGCTGAATCCTTCATTTGTCAAAAATAGCCGGATTTTAATTGGTCGTGCCGGGTCATCGGAGGTGGTATATTCGTGCTCCTCGATTTCCTGTTCGTCATTCGAATCTTCGCTCTCATTTTCCGTCCGCCATCCTTCCTCATCCTCATCCGAACGATTGTACTCAGAGTAATCTTCTGTCGACTCGTCATCATCTTCGAAGTCCATTCCTGGACGTCAAAAAATTGTCAGCAGAGCTCACATTTCCTATCTATTAGTGGAAGGGGAGAACGCACTGCTTCGCTTGAGGGGTACTCGCTTCCCCGCTATTTTCTCCCCGTCATTTTCCATTTTTATCATCAGCCTAGCTTTCTGGCTTATTTTGATCGAGACGAGTATAATTTAAGAGAAGAGGGATAGGTGAGTAAAGAGACCAGAGTGGAGTCAGTCATTCGTGAGGGATCTACTACTTCTTGTACTTATAGGAGGCAGGCTGTAGGGATGACTAATGTATTTCCTAGGTTACTGGCTTCTCATGCCAATAGAAAGTACCATCACATGGGCGGGGACGCAGAATGGGGGCCGTTCTAGTTATGGCAAGCAGATGCAGAATATCTAAACATTACGAGTCATTTCGACTATGGTCGCATCACTGAGGCTGTGACATATTTGGAGATTCTGCGACAAGGTCCTCTAGGAAAATCACACACTGCTGAGGTACAAGACCATTGACGGACACTGCGGTGACCCACATTTCCAGCGCTGCTGAAAGGCCAATGACACCAGTCCTCATAACGGGACAGCATGGGGTGACTGGCTGGTTTTGTCCGTTTCGTCGCACTTCTGGTTTTTGATAGCCACAAGATGACTTGAGTCAGGCTAATCATAAAACGCTGGTTCGAGATGCTAAATTTAGTTGGTTTTATGCTGCTTTCCCCCAAACTTGGACCGTCACTGTATGTTTGTAATGTTTGTTACCCAATTGGTACCCACCAGAGTGATTCAAACCGCGCTCGGTTTTGCGGCCTACGATCACATGCACGCACCGCACCGTGGCGCGATGTCCATTCGTGTCCACATGCGAAGTTTCGGTTGTTGGGTCAACCACCATAATCGGGACATCAGCGCGGGCAGCCAATGATAATAATGAACCACTCCGGATCAACACTAATCCGCAGCCCCGCCCTAAGCAAGCAACACGATATCGTTGTTTTGGCATTGCTCATACTGCAGTGCTTTCCGGATCCTTCAGCGGATCCTTCAAATCCAGCCATTGTGCACTGGGTCTTGTCAATCCACCCAGGATGTCCAGTTCAACCGTGACGCCGACGATGCGTACGCTTGGCTGGAACATCGAGCTCCTGGCGACGCGCGGGGACATTCTGTTTGCTGGCACGTATCAACCTGACCGAAATGCTATCATGACTTTCCGCGACATCGTGGATGAGATGCGACTGTGTTTCGAAATCCCGCACCACGAATGGGACTCTATCAGCTATACCAGCTCTGCGAATATCTGGGATGACGTCGCTTTTGGCGTGGCAGGTTTGATAAACATATCCGACGACAACCCTCCTATCCCGTCATTTGTACATAGCAAGAATTTTGATCACCCAGTCCCGGTCCTTGCGCAAGGGACATCGCAGATGCCAGACGATCGTCCGGTAATTCAGTACCGTGTGTTTATCCACCGGGAGTGCACCCTGTCGACTGACCACCCAGTGGACTCTCATTTCATCGGTTGGTAAACGGCACCATGTGTGTGACGGCTTGTCGCTAACCACCTCCATAGCTGGCTGCGCGAAACACATCTCCAAACCAGTCCGTCGCGTAGAACCACGCTATCTGCCGCCGAAGAAGCCCTCTTCTGACCCTCGATTCGCGACATACCCTCTTCGAAAGACCGCACGGGCACGGAAAGGCTCTCAATCACCCTCAAAACGATCAGCCTCTGGTTCTGTATCCCCGAATAAGGGCTCGGAGAGCGGCCAGCCTTCCGTTGAAGAAGACGATCTCCCCGACATGGTTACCCCTCCCCAAGAAAACATCCAGGCCGAACGCGCCAAACGCGTCATTGCCAGATTCAGGGATTCATGTCTCACGTCAGCTCGCCAGTGTGCTGTCTCGGGCATGGGGCGGTCGTGGTACGCCAATCCGACGATCGGTCCTGCATTACACGCATGTCATATTGTGCCACAGCAACATTACCATTTATATCCTGACCCGGAAGCAGTTGACGGCGAAGTACAACATCAGAGCGCAATGTCCAGTAATCGTCGCTTGATGCAAGCCTGGGAAAATACATGGGATCCGGGCAATGGGATTCTTCTCTTAAGCCACCTCCATGAACTTTTCGACGCGCGGCTCTTCTCCATACACCCCAAGACCCTTCAGATACGAGTTTTCATGCCGTATGATGTCCTTCTTGGGTATCATGGGGCTCTCGCCAACGTGCCTAGGTCTGTAGATCGCGCTGCCCTGCGGCATCACTACGAGATGTCCTGTATTGAGAACATGGCTGCCAAGATGGCTTTTGTGGAGCCGATGCCATGGTCGGAGAGCGCCTCGGAGAGCGCAACGACGTCTGGCAAGGATACACCACTCGACCTACGAAGCAAGCTGACCAAACTATCAAGTATGACTGTGTTGGAGTCACCTTCAGTGTCAAGAAAACCAGACAGTCAGGCTGGTCAAAATACTCCCGGTGATCCACCTAAGCGGGCTCGAGAGGGACAATCTTGGGAAGAGCAGCACAACCCTGAGTCACTAGATGATTTATTTTCAGACGACGATAGCTTTCCTTCCTCTCCGCGAGGTAGATCAAGGCCAAAGATGGACGACTGGAAACTACGCGCAGTTGAAGCACTTGGGTTTGATTCACGCAAGCGTAGAAGACCGCGCTCTGTGGACGAACCTTTTATCGTCCAATATGATCAATTCATGGCACCTGAAACTGCGGAGGAGTTTCTAGCTGATGTTAGCTGGGAGTTGAACAAGTTTGCGAGACGTTCGTATCAGACTGACAGGCCTAGAGGTTGATGCAGGGGAAGCATGGGTCTCCTCAGAGCGCGTACAAGATGGTGACCTTCTGTCATTTGCGACACGAGCAATTGACACCCTGGTCCATGATCCTTAAAAGAGGCAGGCCTCCCTCAGATTTATTTACACACCCATTGTTCCCCTGGGGTGTGGGGGAACCAAACCCAGTAGTGCCTGCTTCCTCCCAGAATCGCCACAGGGACAACGCGTCCAAGTGGAGCTTATTCAGGATAATCAATCGATCAATCTAGGGGCATTCCGATCGACAAGTAACCAAACGATGCCTCTACCACCCTACCACCTGCCTTGTTTTCGTCCTCCCCTCCAGTCTCCTACTTTTGGCTATGTGGTTAGCGTCATCCCCTAAACTGCCTTCGCTTGCTCAGCGCGTCGACAGCCACAATGGTCGCATGGAGCATTTACGCTATTCCCCAGAGTACCAGGTGCTGGCGTGCATCCCCTGCCGGCATGCTATCCTGCCTGCCTACCTTGATCCCTACCTAAAAGGTCACCGTGAGGAGTGGTTAGGTCTTGAGTCGGCCAAGGCAATCTCTGTGCTCAAGAAACGACTCCAAGAATTCACTCTAGCGGATCACTCTCAGCTGAAGATTCAGATTCCATCCCCTTCGTCCTTGGCGTTGCCTGGCCTAAAAGTGGAGGAGAGGCTCGATTGCACGCAATGTCGATTTGTGACTCGCTCTAAGGGTTGGATGCAAAAAATGTCCGGACGCATTAGCCTTCCCCACGACGTCGAGGTCGACCCCCGAAGACTGCCGTCCATGCTATGATACCGGTGCCAAAGGCGGGCTCTGATCTCTGGGAAACGGTTTACTGCCGACGCTTCTTCCCCTATCCCATGGGGGTGGGCGCAACCTAGTAGACTGGAATTAGGGTTTTGGCTTTAACCGTGCCAAGCGCCCAACACCGCCATGTGTTGGTGCGCCCCACTAGATAGCCATTTTTCACCAGATAACCAAATTTCAATGTATTCACCTATGAAAATACTATTTACAGGTAACCACCACCACTATCTATATACCAATTTCCACTATTACTATACCTTGCCGCCATTGAAGCTTCATGCTCAGCCTCTAATAAATCTCTTGCTTCTTGGGCCCGTTGTTGGGCTTCTAATTCCTTGGCATGCTTTGCCTGTAGCCGCTTCAACTTCCTAGCATCGGCATTCTGTCGTTTTGCCATCATCCTATTCGCACATATAGGTGATAGGATATTGCCTCTGGTCCCAAGAAGCGATTTCTCATTTTTTGGCGTAGATGTAGTTGATTTGTGGGCCTAGGACTTCTTTAAAAGCGGCCTTTACCAATTCCAATTCTTGGGATAAAAGCGTATTTGCGTCTAGACCTGGCTTTGAACCTCCGCATGGGTCCCTACCCCGGAACCTCGAACCTCACCTCAAGAGGTGAGGTTCCAACCTTACTAACCTCCAACCGCCCATTAACCTCCAGAGGTTCTTTGAGGTTCGACCTCCATCGACCCGCATGAACCTGCATATACATAATTTCTTGACGCCTTTCCTCTTTTGGCTGGATAAAATTGATGATTCATCTCTGGTTTTTACAGCCGTTCCGTCAACCTATAGACTTTTTACTGAATACTCCATCAACATAATAAATTATAAGGATATAGTCATCGAAAAGTAAATAGGAGGCGTGGTCACCTACAAATTATAGGTAATATTGATGATATCGACGTGGTGGGTTGTCAATAGAGGTTATCGATAAAATAGCATGTAAAGTTGTAGATATATATATCGCCGACACTGCACTATAGATGTAATATAAACCATTGATAATTGAAAATTGAAACCCTAATTCGAAGCTGAACCTATGATATGCACTAAATCCTCCTGTAAGGGCATACATTAATGAAGTTTTGTTTTATAATTACGAGAGAATACAGCCTATTTCTACATAATTTATACAGTTAACCCCAAGTCACGTTTTTAACCTATTTATCATGCTTATTGAACCTCAGGTTCACCCGCGGGTAACCTCCATGAGGTTCGGTCCAAGATAGAACCGCCCGGAGGTTCTAGGTCATGGAACCTTAACCTCCGGGTGGGTGAACCTCCTTGAGGTTCGTGAGGTTCACCCGCGGTTCCTAGCCAGGTCTATTTGCGTCTATACTTCGTTGAATATGCCTTTGTGCGCTCTTAGATAGGTGCTCAATTCTCTCTATATCATTAAGAAGCTTAGTATTAAGCTTCTTAACCCGCTCAATTGTATCTGGTGGGCCACCGGATGCCAACTCCCATGGGACTAAAAAAATTCCGGTCCCATTACCCTAGTAGTCCCACGCTAGCATAATTTTGCCAAGGATTTCCTATTTCGGCTGCACAAAACTGCAAAGTAATCAGATAAAATACTGTTATTTACAGGCGTATGAGTGTCCCTACTCTCAATGTCTAACAATGTGGTTTTTTTATATGACATGGTCCATAATAGAGTTAACAAATGACTCAAGTCTATATCAAAAAGCATCCATCTTCAAAAAAAAACTTTATATACTAGATTGTGGTGGCTTATAGGCGTAAGGGAGATTTAAATATGGTATTAGAAGGAAGTGGTTGAGCGAAATATATATTTACATAAAGGTACTACACTACATTTTCTATATATTATTTGGAAAGTACAAATTTGACAAAGATTTTAACAAATTATAGTTAATTACCACACCATAAGAAACCTTGCCTCTAAATTAGTTATATTCACTTTATAATAACTATTCATACTACATGGTTATTGAGTAATTTCGGGATAAAGAAGGCTCAGAAGTGAGAATTTTCCCCTTGAAGTTGTGGGGGATTGTAGATACCCCCAAATCTAACCAATTTCCCTTCTATATGGGAGTCCCGTCGAACAGACCAATAAGTAACATATAATAAGTGGGTACTAGCCTATTTGTGATGTATCTTCGCGCTATCACTCGTTTGAACTCTGCTAGTAGCCGAACGCGACTCTCGCGACTGTAAAGGTAGGTGTTAGAGATATCCTTATTGAACCCTCTTCTAGTTCAATAGAATTGTTATTCTAGTATGTCGCAATACGAACTATATGCTGAGGCTGGCCCGTCATCCCAGATCACATTGTCCCACGCTGGAATTCCTCCACCTTCTTCAGTCTATAGCATTGGCATTATTGATGAGCCCCTGTCAGAGCATGGAGTGGTATCTTACCGATTGGTTACTCAGGAACCCACAGTTCCTTATGTTTTGTATGGTAAACTATTTCAAATGGCAATCTCGGTATAATAACCACCGAGTATGGTCACTTTCGGAGGGTATTTCAACCTGCCCTCGACCGCATGTTTTCTAATTAATCAATCATTCTTTTTATCCTGAATTGGTTCCGCTTGATCTCATTCGTCCTAAATGCATACTAGTCCATACAGTTTTAGCCTGTTCTGACAGCCCCTTACGCCAGATCATTCAATTAGCCAGCAGCCAATCTACAGCGGGCCAGAATCCTCAATCCTCCAAACAGAGCCGAATCCGATTCCTCCAAATCTCCGCCGTATCGGTCCTAAACATCAAATGTTCTGGGTTCTTTGGACTGCAATGAATAAGACCGACTTCATTGAGTGGTGGCGCCATACGGCAGGCGCTCACCCACACCCTCCGCTTCATAAAGTGAACTTTGAAGCAAGGTATACCTCTGCTGCGTGGGACCACTTTGACCAAGTAGCACACTTTCAAACCGGGAAACCAATGGCACTCTGTCGGAGGTGTGGAAAAGCGCTCTCGCACCCATCCTCGACATTAAATGGTTCGAAGTCACTCGCTGCACATTTATCTAGCCGCGCATGTGTAGTTGCCTCGAAAAAGGCTTCAACACAACAGGATATACAGCAATCGCTCGAACTTGCGGTATTATATACGTCCGATTCTACATTCTATCGGTTTGATACTAATATCTATATTACATTTAGTCTACTCGTACGCCTACCCGAAAGGTCTTTGACCAACAGCGATTTGAAAGAGCCCAAGTCAAATTTATAGCGAACTCACGCCTTCCATTTTAGATCCTCCGGCATAAAGACTTTGAAGATCTAATTACAGAGGCTCAGCTTTCTCAACAAAAGCTCACCCTTCTATCACCAAAGACCGCGCGGCGTCGGCTCCAGTCAATCGTCCATACAGAGCAGCAAAAGCTCCTTTCTCTTCTCCCAGCCGGAGCGAAGCTATCAATTGCCCTTGATTGTTGGGCCTCGCCCTTCCAACAGGCATTTATGGCAATCACAGGCTATTTCGTGGATATAAATTGGGATTATCATGAGATACTCCTAGGTTTCATGCCAATTCACGGCCAGCATACAGGCTCCTATCTCGCAGACGTTCTCCCTGAGGTTCTTCAGCAACAGCAGATTACCAATCGAGTGATTGCGATTACTACAGACAATGCGTCAAATAATAAGACCTTAGTCGATAGTCTATGTGATTCAATCGAACGGTTGGAGCTTCCTAATTTCACTGAAATCGTACGGATTCCGTGTCTTGCTCATGTGATTCAATTGAGTCTGAAAGATCTCCTTGGCCTAATGGAGGCTGATCCAAAAAACGATAAGACGGCAACAACATGGTCGGAAGAAAATGGGAGTGTTCTTCAACAGGCAAAGAGACAGAAGGGAATCATTTACACGCTAGCTAAGGTACAGGGAGGATCGAAATCAGTTTCACCACTTGCGCACAGAGACTCTTTCTAGAATCCTGTCCCGAAACACGCTATACCTATTACAGATTACTCTACCCCCAAGAAACCCACTCCAGCTTCTCAGTTTAAACCACGCTCATCGAATCCACCAACGCTGACCTAGAGGAGGTCAAGCATGATCAGAACATCATCCGCAACCAGAATGAGATGCTACATGAGGAAGTCCGAGCGCTGCGGGTGCAAATTGAAACTCTCCCATCCACACCGCCGACCATATCATTAAGCGCTGTTCATAGATCTTCGGTCAATTCCCGAAAGTCCTCTTGCTACATACACGATTTGTTTGCTACATCGCATGTTTGCCCTGAAAATTTCAAGTCCATCCAGGAGTCTCATGTACGGGACTCTAGACATCGAGAATCATGGAAAACCTATGGAATCCTCCAAGTTTTCAATAAAAAAATTACACAATCAATGGAGAAATTGGAAAATACTTGCAGAAGTGACTACTGTTAAATATTGTCCGAAAAAAACAATCAAGATTGATTGTTTGTGTTTGTGTAACATTCTTCACATGGTAAGTGAACTTGACCCGCAGTTGGATATATATATATCTACATCAATGCGTTGTATTGGACTGTTGATTTACAGAGATATAGTAAATATATATTGGATGTGGAGTGGGAATATACCCTGGAGTGAGGTACGGTCGCACCCCATCAAAAATAATTCCAAATCTTTGATCGGCCACCGTACAGGGAAGAGGACAAACAGGCCGGAAGGATAGGGCCACTTCCAGCTCACAACTGTACTATGCCATGCATCCGCGGCATAGCTAGCGGGACAACTTGGATAGAAACTGCCCGAATGTCCACAGGGCCGGCACCCAAAGGCATCTCATCAGTCCGCGGGAGTTCACGGGCAGGCTGCACAGCCAACTCCGGCGAAGTCGGAATGAGGGGTTTGAACAAGTACACATCTGCGGCCGAACGGGGTTTCTTGTAAAAGCAACCCTGTATGTCACGGATATACTGTGATTCTCAAGGCTTCAACGGCGGAAAAGGAACATAATTTTCGGGCTGAAGTCAACACTTCTCGCAGCCTTAAGAGATTGTAGGGGTATCGAATCTCCGTGTGTGTGCTGGGGACTTCGAACCCCTTGTCGCATATTTGTATCATGGCGAGCTGATGGCTCACATGATGATCCTGAGCTGGTCTGTACCCGGATTCAATATTAGCAAATTATCGAAATCAAACAAGGGTACATACGTCAATTATAGTATCTCGGTCGACGAAGCTCTGAGTGGATTTCACGAATTAATAATCAAGAAATTCAAAATCCTCTTATTCTGAGTTCCACGTACAGACGGATGCAATGCCACACTAGCCCACATTCGGACTTTGCGTCAATAATGCTTCGCTCAGAACACAGGTTAGTTTACCACTAATCCTAATACGAATAGTGAGGTTTTGAGAGCTGGCCGAAAAACAAATCGTGAGTGTTTTGAGGGAAGTACTGTACTTCGTGAGTTAACTTCATCTTCAATAAGATAAATCACATGATAGACTTGTACACGTTGCCCATAGTTACAACAGGTTTGATAGAAGCGGGGTTAGGCAGCAATGCATTTAGAGCGTACGGCACAGCAACAGGTACAGCAGTTCAGCCGTACGGTCACATACTAACTCTATTCCAGACATGGAACAAGGTTGTTTCCATAAAATAGGGGGCTCTAATTGGTTGTAGGGATTTAGAAAGAGTGGGGTATTAGACCAGATTCCATCCGAACTTTGGAACCAGGTCTGCCTCCCCTTATAGTGGTTACATAGATCAGTCTGAAGATATAGAAATTTCTATTCAAGTTATCGTACTATATATAGTTAAAATTTGGAATTAATAGCTGGTCGGGAAGGTGGTTAAAAACCAAGACCCAAATTGGTCTTTTTGTTTGTTGGGGTGCGACTCTATCCCATGGGGGAGGGCCGACTGAGGGCTGGGTCGGATTAGGGTTTTGCACTTTTGTATGGGAGAATAAAAGTGGGTCCACCCCCAGTCGAGTTAAATTTCACACCCCCAGTCGATTTAGCAGTTGGCGTTGGATTATGCTTAGATTTTCAGGAGTTGTATTCCCAGCATTAGATTTTGTATATTTCCGATTTATAGTAGATTCAACAATTATTGGTGGAGGAATTTTCGATTGAAAATCGAGGGTTTTTTTGGTGAGGGCCCAGATATAGAGATGCGACCGTAGTAAACCCAAAACATCAACATTGGGGTTAACAAGTTGATCAGTCCAAAGTTCAATTAGATGAATACGGGGTTAAGAAGAAATTCAGGGGTATTTAGAAGTCCCAGCTATCGTCCAGTTCAATTTTAGAAAAACTTGACCACTTCATCCACCCCAGTTTGTTATACAATTTAGATATTTGTTGCATACATTTTATATATATATATCCACACACAATATAGAGAACCAAATTTTTACCAAACCGTAGGAATTCCCCATTATTATTTGCAAACAGTGCCAGGTCGGAGTCAGACCGAGTGAGATCAGTCGTCACATCCAGGGAGCTCAATATAGACTGGGGTTGCCCGCCGGAAGGTAGTTATAGGGCGCCATCTAGCAGTGGAACGGAGTGTAGGAGTGTGAACGTTAGGAAGTGCCCACCACCGTCCACTATCCCATTCCCAGATTACCAGTTTATAGCGATGGTTTATTATACACCCGTGTATCCGAATGCGGGTACGTGGTCCGCAGCGTCGACGTTATAAAGCGCCACTAGCGTGAGAAGCACGGGTGGAAACCTAGTAGCAGCAAAGGTCGTCCCCGGGCCGTAGCCCGCGATACGGCATAGCAACAGGTATAGCAGTTCAGCCGTACGGTGACATACTAGCAGGCGTTTAACCAAGGCACTGGCCGGCATTACATCCACGTGCAGGGCCGCAGTACGGACCAGAATACACCAGTTGAACCCCCTATCCAGCAGGCTTCCCAGATCCACGCGGAGCTAGACAAGATGGAAGAGCTGTACCAGCAGCATATCAATCAGCCCATCAAGATCGAAGCTAGCCAGCGAGACGAAGCGAACCCGTGGTTACGTCGCACGCAGTGGGCCGTATATTTAGCCGGTTTAAACCCCGATAATTTAGTCCAGTGCGTCCAACAACTGGAACCCGAGGACCGTAGCGAGGCAGCATTAACCGCGGCCGCGATTTGGGATTCTATCCCACGGGGGGTGGCCCAGTCTACTGGACTGCAGGTTATGGTTTTTCCTTCACTATGGGACATAACAAGTGGGGCCCGTTAGACTGCAGGTTTTTTTCCTCGTTAGACTGGAGAGGTCTAATGACCTCCGGTCGGTCTAAAATTTTGGCAAGTTATAATAGACTATGTGAAATATCTCCCATTTGCTTCGGAGCATGCGTAGCCTAGTAATTATTGTGAAAATGGCGATTAAAAATTTAAGATGTTTTGTTGGGGTACGGCATTCTGTACCTTTACGGCTTACCTTTACTACCAAAGACGCTACCACAACACTGTAGATATATGAAAACACCTCAATAATGCTAGTCAACAATGGTCACGGGGTCTAGGAATCAAAGAGGGGGTTTCAGCACTTCTTACATTTAATCTGATCTCCTTTCCTACCCATTTTACTAGAGATCAAGTCTTACTTTTTCCTTAGTTTCACCTCACATTACCTATGGTCATTACATATATCTCATTACATATATCTCTACACCACTATCATGCAATTCTTTCACGAACCTTCGACGTACCCAGTCTTCGTGTGTAAGACATGCGAGCACGTTGTGAGACCGAGAGAGGTCTTACGACACCTTCAATCAGCGAATCATCGACTTCCAATACGTGTGGCACGTCAAATTGCGCACGTTGTTCAAACCTCCGACCGGGCGCATGAATGCGATGAATGGCAGCCCCCGACGGTCGTAGACCACCCAATTGCTAATTTGCCAGTTTTTTCGGATGGCATTTTATGTGAAAAGGGTCCGTTCTGCCAATTTATCGCACGAACAGTGACGACTATCCGACAGCATTGGCGTGACCACCATAGCTGGGTCGCACCTAAAAACGCCGGAGGACGGCCTAGCCATGCAACCCAACGATCATTAGCAGCGGAGCAGCAAATCCAGCAATTTACGCGCGTCGTACGATGCCAGCGAGCATTTCCCCGTCGTACTGGATCTTATTATATTCGCGTACGTACGCTCGGGGCGGAGGCTATTGCCGAGGCCGATTCAATGCCCGCGACCGAGGTCGGCGACCGGCTTATTGATGAAATCGAACTAGCTTTCACGGAGGAAAGTGAATTACCTCGCGTTATAGACGCTAGCGAGCGCGATGACGCGAATCCATGGCTACGTCGCACGCAGTGGGCTGTCTACCTCCGTGGAATCGACCCGCAGCACCTTATTGACTGCGTCCACGCACCCGACGCCGATTCATCCGATCCGACTGAAATAGCGGCAAGTGCTATATGGGATGCAATGGCTGCCGTCGCGAGAATTAGCCAGTTAGTTTGCACGAAAACTAGCCATACAATTCGCACCGAAGCTGTACGGACGGAGCGCGACCGACTACCGCACCAGCCGCTACAAGCTTACATGGATGCCGATAACATTGAAAGTGCAAGAGTGATTTCGCGTTATTAAGCCGGGCTGGACCATCTGTCTATAACATGGACGAGAGGGACGTGCTCTTGGATGTTTTCGGCTCCATTAAAGTATTGGTAGGCCGGGACGACCTGGCCAAAGACCGAGGTGCGAACGTAAAACGGACTATAATTACTGCCTTTGAGTGTATCTCTGCAGGCAGGTGTCTTGCCCATGCAACAGAAAGAGTATTCGCGGATTTTGTCCCTCTTTACGGGCTACTGTTGATACAGCATAATGAAACGCGAAGTCCAACATCGCACCCAGTAAGAAAAGGGGAAATGCTAAGTCACAAGCTACGAAGATATTATCAATCGAAATTTTTTGTACTAATATAAATAGGTCATCACTTAACATCTCTGTATGTACCAGGCACTAGTTACTAGATACCACATTGTTAACTATATTAGTGCGTTTTGGGATGACAGAACATTTGTATCAAAACAGGTGCTCCAGCAGTTACAGAGACAATGATCGACGTGGCTTTAGAGACCCGAGCCTTCGAATTTTTCTTCGCCTTGGAGGCAGTGGTATATCGTTAAAGCTAGATTGAGGCGGAAGCACCGAGCCAGGCCTTGGCTCTCGTGGCATAGGCGAATCTGCGAAGTTCCTTTTCGGTGCAGGTGCTTTTCGTTTTCGCTTCTTACCTGTTGCTGAGATTGCTGAGAGTTCACTTGTGAGAGATGGTGATTGGTGACCGTCATGGCGGTCTCTCTCGACGTCAAATTCTGACTGAGGGACCCAGGTGGGGGCGGACACATAGGACTTTTCAAGGAGTAACGGGTTGTGATTGTCGCATATGAGAGAGACTGTCGTTTCAAGAAGTTGGTCCTTGGGTCTAATGGTGAAAAGGAATCGCGCTTCCACCTGATCATGCTTGCTGCCGGCGGGAAATAATCTGTCATGTGGAATCTTGGCCTCGATGATGCCGATACAGTTTAAGTCCGATCGTAATCCAGTAAGTGGATATGTGATTGGACAGTCCCAATCATTCCGGGTATTAGGCTGGATCATCTTTTGATCAAAAATATCGGTCGTTGTCCAGACCTTGGACGAGATGAATTCATTCGGCCGCTCCCGCTTGTCCCGATAGACGGTTTTAATCAATACCACGCGACTCTCAGCCCCAGCGGCTTCGCCCTGGTACAGTTAACAATGTTTGAGATCTCCCAAGGGACATACTTTGCGAGTATCATACCTTCAAGATAACCCAGCCGATAGCGTCTTTTACCCGATCTCCTCCCAAGGGCCTCCCACTTGGCGTGCGATCCTCCAAGTAAGATAGTCCCACATCCACACGAGCCATGGTGACCTCCTTCAATGGCTTTCGCGCATATCTGAGCGCCCCTTGAGCCACAGTCTCGACTCTAAATATTTCATGGTCAAAACTGAAATATCATCCGTGGTAGACGGAGGGGTTATAACTTACGCAACTTCGGTGGTACATTTCATTCCAGGCATCAACTTTTGCACCTCCGAAAAAAGATAGGTAGTAGCCCAGCTGTTTCGCGCAAACCCACCAGTAAGAACGAAATCGCTAGGCGGATGGCCGTTCTCACTAGCCGCGGTATATTGTCTCATAGCTAATTTCAGGATGCCCTGGATCAAGGGCTGGAAGAGTTTCTTCATTTCCTCACTATTCTCATCAGTCAACCACGATCTTGCTTCAGGTGGGGCCCCGTGTGGGGGGAGGTGAAGGGGTTTAATATACTCACATCCCTATCGACACGCTTTCGTTCACAATTTGGATGACGACAGCCGTGGTTGCATCGAACCTTCTTTTATGACCTTCGATCTCTCGGGAAATCCTTGGCCACCATTCATCATCTTTCAAGTAGGCATTGTCGGGGAGTTTATACTGCAAGCACGTGCGCGCAGCGTCATTGATCATCTGGCTTCCTCCATCAAACCCTGTGTACCTGTTAGCAGAGGCTCTTCTTGCCGAATGTTTGCCGAAGTTCCCACCATCCGTAGGGCAAGCCAACTTGACTTCTTCTTCAGCATCAAAAAATACCGTTGCCCCATCCTATGTAGAAGATTAGTCAATGATGAGCCGCGAATCAAGGGAGTCCGCAGCCTTACTGTGCTTCCACCGCCACTATCAATGATTAACATAGCTTGGGAAGGCAGCCGAGCACGTTCACTTTCAAATGCAATATAGTGGGCAGCTGCCAAAGGCTCCGAGACTCCGGCCACCTCATTGAATCCCGCCTTTCGTGCCGCCTCAAAGAGCATCATTCTAAGCCAAATGTTGTATTCCACCGGATACGTCACTCGACAGGCTTTCTGGATTTCGTGGAAAGGTCGACCCATCGAGTAGACACTGCTTTCTGGCAATTTGGGGAATTGCTCCTCTAAAACTTCAAAAATGTACGAAAAAAGCTTCTCAAACAGATTCAAGATGGTCAGGGCCGTCCCGTTTATCGTCGCTGCCTCATGCACAGCTCTCTTCAGCAGACTCGTATATGGCTTCCGCCCCATAGCCGCAAGTTTGATATGTTCAAAGAGAACGGCATTTGGCCGAAATTGGGCGTTATCGCCGTAATACCATTTATCTGGCGAGCATGCAAGGATGGCGTCTAGTTCTTCATTGTTCTTGGCGTTGTTGTGGGTTGGAAATTTAAGAAGACGGGGAACCTTGCTACCCATCCATTCGACGCTGACGGTACAAGATGTGGTTCCAAAGTCAACCCCAACTATCAATTGAGACGGCTCTTCACTCATGGTGCGCAGGTGAAGACTCGAGCTGGTGTTATGCAGGGTTATTGGTTGTCGGCGGAAAGCAGCTTCGCCAGGGGGTCCGGCCAATGTTTTGCATGCTATGCTATCACGTGATTTCGGATTTGCGGACTTTGCACCGCCCCTTTACTTTCCGTCCCCTTGACTACCCGACAAAGAAAACGGTAACAGCTGACCAGTTCGTTTACATTATTCGAAGGCCGATTCGCGTTGCCGCGTGCCAATTCATCTTCCTTTCCACCCTCCAACCCCCTCGGCGTGATCTGGAAAATCGCGTCGAAAAACACGCAAATAGACATACAAATCGGCGAGTGATTGTTTATAGGATAGACAGCATCGATGACGATTTGCCAGCGGCTCCCTGACTTCAGCGATGTTTTCCATGTCCAGAAGAGAGATTATACGCTGCGAGACCCCTACGCCGTCACTGAGGATTCCAATAGGCACTGCTTTGCAAGCGCCAAGGTTGGGTGAGAGGTGAACAGAACTAGGGCTGTCTTGAAACGCGCTGGAGTGTTCTTCCCCACTAGGTAAAGCGCTTAAAGATTTATCAGTGCTGACTGAGTGCTTGCGGGCTATACGGAGGAGACGAAGGATGACTCGAGCATAGGATTGTGTCCGCTGTTGCCGTTACGACCTTCACGAGTTTATAGGAGGGCTCTTGGTAAATGTATAGACTTCGGCCATTGAGAGCCAATTATTGTTCGCCACACGCTCTCTATGCATACCGGAATGGGAATAGCCGGGTTTTCTTAAGAAAAGGTTCGAGAAATCATATGACAGGAACAAAATAAGAAACTGCAAGGGTATCATGTCCCACAGTTAGGGCGAGAGCTGTCCATCCCTGCTGTCAAACTACAAACCGAATCAGACCTCAATCCAATATGCTAGCCTTGAATTCCACCCGGATCATATGGCCCGCGCGGCTGCTCACTTTTTGGCTTATCCGCGCTACGGCTTCCGTGGAATCCCAAATAGCCACGGCCGCGCAGACCATTGATGCTCGGTGCGCCAGTGGATTTGGATTGTGCAAGCGACATAATACGCCCCGTGTGCATAAAACACCATCGGTATAAACAGGGAGCCCTGTGATACACTCGGTTAGAAACAAGTGTCTATTAATTCCACGGTGCTCTTTGGCTTGCTTCCTGTCTCTTGATTATCCTTGGAATAGACGAACCGTGGACCTCGAGTCTGAACTTAAGCTTGACTATGCTGTGATTTACGTTGATTAAGTCACTGGGGGACGATTACTCAACATCTACGTGGTGCGTACCGCATCCCATATCACATTCCTCGGGTGTGATACCAGCAATCCGGAAGCGCCCTTCTGCACTTCATTTCCTCGATTGGACAATAAGCAAGTAATGGCGGGGACAGGTCCCTCCTATGACAGTAGCATCACATGACCGAACATGGTAACGCTTGTTGGCCCAAGTTCCCGCCTCGCGTCAAACGGCGCGTCTGGTTGGGCCGTATTTTTGGCTTTGGAAGTCTCAACCAAGCTGATCTCCAGCCTCACGATCCGACGAATCCCCTATGACCTCAGTCAGCGGCCTTTCAGCAGAACGATACGAGGAAATGGCAGAGAAACTGTCCCTCCTTTGCTTCGGCGGCTCCCTGACAGCGGGTTACTACAGTTACGGGCTCGAGCACCCGTACGCCGGAAAACTCAAGGAGAGTCTTGAGGCAGCGTTCCCCAACATTGAAATCACAGTTGATGTGGATGGGGAAGGTTGACCTTATTAAGAGTAAAGTAAACTTGGCTCTGGAAATATTGATGGTGCGGTTGGACTGAGATGATAAAGGTTCTTATAGTCAGACAACCAGGGATTTGGACTAGGATCTTGACAAGAATTCATAATGTAATGTTTATTCGAATGAGTTTCAATTGCATCATGGCCCCATCGCTTCGAAATTACGAATCCTTTCACCCTTTCTCCAGCATGATGCCCCATGTGGTATACCTATTTATTGGCTTTGTTCGCTTTGAGCCAACAATATTGTGGAGCCTGGCTTCCAAAGATCTATTGTACTCCCCATATCCTGTTGCTCCTCTGTGGCTTCCTACACCCTATAGACTGGATTTGGTAAACATATTTGCGTCATCCACATTATCGATATCACCATTGCTATTCCGTTTCTAGAACCATGCATGTTTGGCAGGTATTAATTCTTGCTCTTATCAGCATAGCCCTCTTCTTTTTCTTCTCCACCCCATGGCGTCAAATAATGTAACTTCATTTATCTTCTGAACCCTGCAAATATAGGCCGCGTTGTATTCTGGACCTGCATCGGGGTCCACAATACCGCCCGAAGGAATATATCTCATAGTTAAGGGTCTTTCAATGATGAAATTTGAGTGCATTGTTCTTGCATGGAGTGAGGAGAAGAGCTCTCCCTTGCGAGTCCATCACTCGGCGGCCCCCAAGGGTGTGACACATTGGAATCCTTCATCCTATCTTAGTCAAGTCGATCTAGTAATTGGACAATCACAACCGAGTCGAGGGCTGAGTGGCTTTGCCTATAAATACGGGTATCTTCCCACGAGAAGAGTTCTAATTGCAATCAACAGCTCATCTATATCCAAATCTATCACAACATACCTTCTCTTCTTCCAAAGTCCATTTTATCAACATGCACGCCTTCACCACTACCACTACTGGCGCTCTTGCCATCCTCTCTCTGGTTTAATTCTGCCCTGCACCTCTAGCTATCATCGGTGCAGTCGCGGGTGGCCTTGGTGGAGGTGCTATCTCTGGGGGCATTGTCGCAGGCGCCAAGGACCGCCGTGACCTGCCTTCTGGTGTTTCCCAGGAATCTATGGACCAGTGTATCCAGCAAATCAACTCCTAGGGAGGCCCGGTGAACGTCTACAGTACCGGCGATGACTGTAAGCCACCTAGACTAATCATATAACCATCGTCGAACATGAATAACCTTTGATCCCCAGTCCAGCTGCTCGTGCCGACAATGTTCCGCTAGCCTGTATGAACCTTGCTACTGTTCTTCTCGACAAGCCTGCCCAGGCAGGTGGCCCTGTTCCCGTTCCCATGGGAAGCGCTAGCCTCGAGTACCATGGTCTTAGCGCTCAAGACAAGAAGGACCTTCAGGCTGCTCTGTCTAGTTAATTCTCGCAGGATGAGAATAGGATTTATTCTTTGGGAATGGGCTTGAAGGAAAGGTGCTATGTAAGAGCGGTTATAGTTCCCAATAGCCTATTTTAGATATTTTCTGATAAACACCCTGGACTGTCAAGGATCTCCCCTGCCAGGGGTCCAGTAGAATACATTGTCATTCTTTAAATCCGTCGTCGGTAATAACTCTACTATTATATTGTATAAAATAAAAATTGATTTTTGAGTCATACTGGTGTCTCAGTTGAAGTCAGCTCTGGCTGGAATTTCAATGTTTAAGATACTGAAATAGAATGAGTCCTGGAACTGGACCCTACATGACCCACTAATAAGTCGTGGGGGCAGTTGGCTCCTTGACTCACGTGTCAATTGGGCTATATAACCCTCTGTCCCGGTTTTTCCCAAAGTCGACTCTAGCCCCTTTAAACACCATCCAACTTCGCATCTGTGAGGGAAAACAAGTTATGTCTTGAATTTATCAAGAGATTCTACCAATCGTGGTGCCCATTACGACTTTCTATTTTTCCGTTGGTGTTTTCTTCCACTTAGTCAATCGCCCTTGTCCTCAAAGAATTATTCTGTCACCATCGCTGTACATACCAGCCGGTCTGTCCTTTGCCACCTCAGATTGGTGGCCGGGAGATTTGAACAGTTTATAGGGTCTACTTCTCTGTATTTGGGTGGGACACTCCACATCACTGCTATTTATTGAGGACTTGCGAGTATTGGAAGACGGAGATTATCTGGGCCGCATTTCCAAACTTGCTCCTCATATCTCCGGAAGATACTATAAAGGATTAAAGCTCTACAACAATCCACGTCTTTTAGGGACGTCTTACCAATTTTTCAAAAGTCCCCAAGGCAGCCACAAATTCCTCGCCATCGTTATGCAGATTTACAGTGATTCGCTTAGGGAAGCTTGTTGCATACGTGGTAGTTTACTTCTACATAAAAGCACGGGTCTTCCCTGCAGCATTCGTGCCTGTCCGGATCGACGAGTTTGACCCATTACACCAAGTCTATTTTCGACGTTTATCATCGCAGATTGCTCCAGTGACCCTCCGAGAGACACTGATGAGATGTGCCTTCATCTTCTGGTGGACATTTTCTGCCGTTGCCATGCTTGATTCAGCACACGCGGCACTCTCGCTGGTCTCAGTCATTGTCCTCCGTTTTGATTTACCATATGAATAGCCGCCGATTTTCGGACCACTCAGCCAAGCATAGAGCATTCGACGCTTTTGGAGCAAGTTTTTGGCACCAAATAGTTCGTCGAACTTACACCAATTACGGTGAATATGTTTCTCGGAAAATACTCCGTCTTGAGCCTCGCTCGTTGCCGGACAGGTTTTTCGTTATATTTGCATTTTCTTTTTCTTTCTGGGTCGTCCCATGCTGCTGTTTCTTGGCAGCTAGGTGACCGCTGTGGTTGGTCACTAGATATGTGGTGGTTTTGCGCCAATTTCGTTGCTGGGCTTTTGGAGGTTGTTGTGACGCGGCTGTTGCGGGTCTTTGTGACGAAGCTCGGACAGAAACACCGATTGGAGTGGTTGGATGAAAGTATTTGGAGCAGGACTTTTGGATTTGTTTGGGTGTTTTCCTTCATGTTCTGGAGTATCCAAAGTGGCAGTATCCAAAGCTTTATTGCCATCTTAGTGATGCGTTAGAACAGACGGAAAAGAGTGTAAGATCTAGCGCTTGATCATGACATTGGGTCCACCGTTGAAATCAATGGATTGCCTCAATTTATATATGCGTTTGCAGTCTTTCCCAATTTCTTTATTGGAATGGGATTGGAACCCTTCAGGCTGACTGGAGAGCTGGATAAAGGGGTTTCTGATAATATGTAAGTTTCTTATAGGGGGTGTTAATAAACAAATTACTTATGTTTAGAAGTATCTAGAAAAGAAATGGCAACCAAACAGCTCTCCAGTTGGCTTTTCAGTACGGAAATGCAGGAATCATCGAAATCTTGAAGGGATTCCCCAATTTTCTAGTCAACTTTGGGAAATCACTATGATGCGGCCGTCACTCTTGGGTTGGGCCGCGCAAAAAGGCATCGTGTTTTCGTGTAACCTTTTCCTCGCTGGAAGTATTGGAATTACACAGCTGAGTGCGGCATGTTATGAGTCATCACAAATCTCAGTTCTCTGACAGAAATCACTTCCCCTGTTCTACACCACACTTCAAAGTTTATGTTGCTATCGAACTTTTGGCCGGAATATATGTTTTATTGAGAGCTCGTCAATGGGAAGTTGAGATTTCGGAGAAAGCTGAGGTAGAGGTTAGAGATTGCATAGGTAGTGGAGTGGAACATTCGCTATGCACCCACGTCAACACATGTGCAATATCTAAACTCTGCCGACAGTGATGGCAAGAAACCATCTAGATCCTCAGTTGAAGTGCGTTGAATAGGGTTAGGTCAAATCATTTCCTTGCACTTAGAGCGAATTTTGTTATCCTGCCAGCTGAGAGCATCAAGTTTCTTCTCAATCCATGAATGAACTTGGTGAATATTGTTCGCATAAGATAATATCCCATCGGAGGGGCATGGACGCTTCAAGATAGGCTTGAGGCTTTCAAACTTGTCGGGGTAGTCCAAGACGATGAGCATCTCCAAGAAGACAGCTCCTAGAGAGAATGCATCTCCCTCTTTTGATATGCCTTTGTCCCTCGCCTCAGGAGCGCAATACTCGTACACTAGGTTCCACTGGTTGCGACGCTTTACCATTTCCCCAAAGTCCTCTTTGCGACAAGCCAAAATCTGTCAACAAGGCTTGCCCTCCTTCAACCAGAACGTTCTCCGGTTTGATGACTCCGTGTAGAATATGCGAAGTATGGAGATAACAGAAAAGTCCTGGTGAGTGTGGTGGCAGGTATATCAATTCAACGCCTACCTCAGAGCACAACCCTGTGATCCTCTCGAAGTGGTGGAAGGACGCGTTTTTCATTAACCGTACAGACTTCGTCTCTGGCTATTTTCCACAGTGCTGTAAAAGATGTTTCGGTTATCAGCCCCAGCCTCATTCTGGTAAATCGTGCTGTTTGGCGTGCTGCATATGACCCAGGTGCGTGGTTCATGGAGATTGGCTTTTGGTGGTCCATTTGGAAATTGCGATTGTAGGGGTCAGCCTCGCCGCGCGAATACGACCAATAAGATGATGGCTCGCCTCCTGATGCGCTGGGCATGCATGAACAACATGAACAACGCATGGCTTCCCCTCATTTTCCAACTTCATCGGCTACTAATATCTGGTTAAGGTGTCTCACTTCGATACAGATTTGTCCTTTGAGCCACGGCTTTTATCACTGCTAAGAATATCAAGATGAATACCAAACTTTCTGACCACGGTCAAACGGGTGAGGAGGCCGCCGAGTCTCCAAGCCAGAGATTTCCAAAGGTCGAATATAATCAACCACAGTTCTCGTGAGGATCTCCCATCGATTGAGCATGAAAGCCCCTAACACTTACTGGTCGTAGGCTCTACGAACTTCCAATGGCCACCCTCTCCATCGGAACCAAGCGATACAGCATCCCGTCATTCTATCTCCAGAAGTATCCTCTCTTCGAAGATATGTTTCTCTTCGAAGACCTACGGCTTTCCGGTGTTCCTGAAGATATTGGCCACACATTAGTGCATTTCTTATACACGGGTGCTTATGAGACCATTGACTCGCCACTAAGTGAACGCACATCTTACGTAGAACGAGAATACCAAAGAAGCGTCCAAGTCTACCATACATGCAGGAAGTACGGTCTCCCTGATCTCGAGGCGCTTGCTGAAAAACATATTGAATATTTTGGCAAAGCAATGACGACGATCGAACTTATGAATTCAACCAGGGAGGCCTTCTTTTTACTTCCCGAAGATGAGATATGGCTTCCAGAATATGTCAGGAAAGTCCTTCGACGGGAATTTGTGTCTGTAAAGTCACAGCCCAATATTCGCGAAATTGCTAATAATGGCACCGGCAAGAAAATCGAGCTGTTTAGCACAGCAGTCATGGCGGTTGTGATTGACATCCTCTGCGTCCACGTACAACAGTGCGTGAAAAACCACAAAGGGCACCTCGATTCTCTTGAAGCCGAGGGTGACACAGAGCCTGAGCATGCGGCAGCAAGCGATGCAGGTACCGGAGAATACTTTGTGTGGCCAGAGAAGCCTGCTTCCGCCGAGGCTAACGTCGCGGTGAATGGGTTGCCTGTTTCCCCAGACGAAAGTGCTGTTGACTATCCTGGCTCCTTTGCTCAAGCTCCCATTTGTGACCCTGACGACCTCGAAAAATTCCCCACTGAGGATGCCGATCAAATTCCCGACTGTCCCCCTGATGATTCCGCTGACCACCCCACCGAATACCTGGCTGAAGATCTCGCTCCTTTCAGTGCCTGTCATACCGCCGCATTTCCTGCAAACAATGCCCGTATGACGGGGTGGGCTGGTGTTCCCGACCAGCCTTTCGCTTATGAGCCTTGCTATGAAGAAGCTGCCCTCGAGGAGCCTGCCCCTGATGAAGATGTCCCGGAGCCGCTTGTCTATGGGGACCCTGTTTATGAGAAGGCCGCCGCCGATAAGCCTGTCCTGGAAGAAGAGGCCTCCCCCGAGGAGGCTACCGCCCAGGAGCCCGTAGCCGAAGTCATCACCACTCAAGCGACCTCGGACAGCCCTCTAGTGCCAAATTCATCTTTATATGTGAATTGGAACCTCCTCTCCTCTAAGGATCAAAAAAAGAGGATCAAAAAGCTAAGGGCAAGAGGTCTTCCAATCCCCGACAAGAATGGTGTTATTTCAATAAATTTGGCCTAGTTTCATGTACAGAGAAAATGCTTGGCGCCTAATCTGTTCCCGCGATTCTATATAGAATCTTTGATTAAAGAAACTAAAAATATTATAACCAAATCTTGAGAATTTAAAGAGGATAAGATGACTCTTAACATACACTAGTATCAACATCAGCAAGGAGACTTGTTCCAGTGTTTGGACTAACCATAACTCTAAGAGTACTTTGAACGCAAAACGGGCTTTTTACCTTGGCGGCGGAGTCCTTTCAGTACAAGTCGACCAAAAGGAGTGGTGGTCTAGTGTAGAATTTGCATGACATAGTAATGTCGATTACGCAATATACGAATAACCCAAGACCGGCCGAAGCGACAACGAGCTAATTGCCACGATCAAGATGCAAACGTATTAGTTACATATATCCTAACGATCCTCACAAGACTGGGGGATTTGATGGATTGGAATTTCTTGCTTCTTAATAGCCTGGACAGCTAATAAGATCCTACCCTCTTGCTCCGTACGGTTTTGAGAGGATTGAGTACGAATTGGTGGCATAGTGGGTGGTTAAAGAAGGAAGGTCTAATTAATTGACGCGTTTTACGTTAGGTGGCCCACTCGGTAGGGAAATACGTTATTTTATCCATCCTAATTAGGTAAAGCCCGGGAAATTTATACCGCAGTCGGGGTAAGGGTCGCTGAGGTTGGACCCTAACTCTCTGCGCGTAGTGTCGCGGGTCCAGGAGTTAGACCGCGGGGCGGGTCACAGCCAGGTCTAATGATCAGGGTTCTCCAGTTGGAAGTAGCGGCCGCTCAATAAGTGGCTGTTGCAGGGGTGTTCGTATCATATTGCTGAATTAAGAAACTTCATAAGATATGACATGATCAAGTCTAATACGCGGAGGACCTTGACCCATCAGTCGGCTCCTTTCTCCAATGGTGCATTAATCTTATACCCATGTTATAGGTGGATCAGATCATCAGTTCCCATTTCTTCATCTGCTGCACGTCTCTTTCCCCTTGTCGTGCTTCTTTTTAACTTTTGACTCAAAGTGCATTCCGTCTCTGTAGCGTTTGAAGGGGTTTGGGACACATTTCCAACCGCATATATATCTGGCTGGTTTCTTTTGATGATGTCCTCCGCAATAGCATATCGCTTTAGCGTATCTTCGATCAGATCATCAATTTTATCATTTGAATCTTTCCTGTTGCCGTATCTCAATAGGATCGTCTGCTCTTCAATGTGGGCTAAGACTTTTGCTATTTCGGTCATGTTTCCCCTAAGCCGCTGCGAAAGCCCTCTCCCCCTGAGCAGAGCTAGTAGCCCGGCGATTGAGGTGATAAAGGCCCCTAGAATTGTGATTGCCAATATGTGCTCACCTCCTGATGGACCTAGGGCAGTAATAGTGGCCCCTATCAAGACTTGCGTAATTGAAAGCAAGTTAAACGCAACACTGAATATCTGATACTGAGTTCTTTGTCGTCGCTCCTGGGAAATAAGCTTTTTGCGAAGGCCCGCGGTTGCTGCTTGGAACGTTTCATAATTAGAAAGTTCTTCTAGAGGACACTCTTGGAAAGGCGATTTCTGAGGATGTGGTCGCGACTCAACGGGTTCGTTGTCCCCTGGTATAGCAGGGGATTTTCCCGTCTTTCTCTCCTCTCTTGCACGAGCTGCCAGACGAAAGAACGCGGAAGTGTTGCTGAAGGACCTTTTTGCTGTTGCCTCGGATGATGATGCCTCTGCTGGAATTTGAAAAGAGTCGTCTTTCGCAGACATTTCATGGTCATTTCCCACATCTCCCTGCGGTTCTGAACCAGTGGCCGCCGCATGCGAATCCGGGATCATCAACATAGAGTTGCCAACTGGTGGCATGGAGGATAATGCCTCTGTTGGGATATGCAGCTCATCTTTCGAGGCCTCTTCCAAGTTCCGATATATTCCCTCAGTTGAGAGGGTTCCAGACGAGCCATACTTTGTCTGAGTATCTTTGCAGTTCTCTTTGTGAAAAGATAGTACATATGCCGGAAACCATTCTTGGCACCCCGAGCACTGCTCGTCACTAGAGCTATGCGAAGCCCTGTCCGCGGTTGTCGATGAAAGACTGTCTTCTGCAGAGAAACTCTCGTTGTGCTTCTTTATCCATTCGTGAAGATCAGCTTCAGGGCCCTTGTTCCTGATAGCCAAGCTCATCCGAATCGAGTCTTGCAGTTTGGCTAGCTCATATAGGCACTGAGTCAGGTCATCGCACTGGCTCTCAATGTCTTTTCCCCTATGCCCAGCCTCGCGGCTTTCCCCAATTCGACGCACCGGTGTATTGAGACAACTAGCCATGCAGTCAGCAGATTATAACCAAATGGACTTTTCAGTGTCGAATATCAATACCTATTGGCTTCGACTGCTTGCTTTGCTACGGTCTCTAGATCGCAAAACCCCCCAAAAATAGCTTTTGCATCGGCATGGACTCTTGCAAAAAGCGAAGCCAGCGCATTAGAAAGCGGCGGGATGCTCTTTATAGCGAGCGTCGACAGGCTACCGTCTCCAATTTCGCAATCGGTCATCCATATTGCGAGACGAAGGCAGTGATCGCGTACTATCTTTTGAAGGGGTTGGATTATAGTCCGTGTGTAGGTGTAATCCACTTGACCAGCTCTCTCTGCCATCTGGACACAACGTTCAAGGTTATTCAAGCACTTCTGACATTGTGCATTGAAGTCATCATCAGGCTGGATGGAAAGTAACTCAATGGTTTCATCTGGGGTTATCAGCGTGAACGGCCATAATAGTGCGTTTCAGCCCTGGACACTCACCGGAACGTGCCGCCTCGGATCGTACATAGCTTGGTTCTAGTTCGCGTCCCAATTGAGCTTCCATAGTAGCTTTTTTGATACAATGGAAGTCGCCAGCTGCCACGCTCGCATTTGCTGCGCTTAATCTGGATGCTGGCTTTCACAAGTAATGATGCGTCAGGTGGGTACCGGCGAGCCGCACTTGCCAGTAACACGTTCTTACGTCATGTCATGTCATCCATTATGTATTCTTATTACCCCGCAGTTAGTGATCAATTTGACGAGAAAGATTCCGTCACCAGTACCCTGCTGTTACATTTATTCCCTTGCTCTCTGTGCCAAAATACCTATCCATATTCCTCACACCAATTGTGATATCCTTTTTGGCATCCTCAGCCATGGCCGAAGTCGCCGCGATTTGGGCCATTGTAACCAATTCCATCAATGCAATAAACACGGTGAAAGGCTGGATCCAAGAGCTTCGGAGATTGCAAAAACAAGTCCAACACCTTGAACAGAAGTTGGACGAGCTCATGCTCAAATACCAGAGCAGCCAGGCCACTCTGGAAGCATGGGCAGAGATGTGGGAGATTAATGAGAATACCAACAAGAATTATCCGCGCGGACTCTGGGGTAAAACCGCAAGTGAGGTGATTGAAAACCACCTCAAGTCGATTTCAAACCGACACCAGAATATACAGGAGCTTTTAGGCTTGACTTCCAAAGAAAAGCCGATCAACCCGGAAGAGTCTGCCGACTCGAAAACAGGATTCAGCAGATTGTTCAAAAAAAAAAAAACTTCCAAAGGAAATTGCCTTAGCTCGCTGGATATGGTCATGAATAAAGTACCCAACGTGCTTGACGAATTTGAATCTATCAAAACACTAATGGCAACGGTGAAAGAGCTGTCTGAAGAAGCATTTAAGCATAAACATCAAAAGGTAATGCTTTCGGAACAGTCGCGGAAGACTCTGACTCAAGCAAGGAATACTATGTTCCTGAATGCCGTCTATAACTCCAGGATCCCGTGCAAAGCATTTTATGATTCTTGCTACGATGCAAAGAAGAGATTCAAGTCCTCAGACGTGCATCTGGAAATGGACATATACCCACAAGATCTTGATCCCAACAATCCGAGAACCGTCTATGAGTTGCAATACTTCCTCTATTTCCAGGTGCACACCAATATTGAGGAATATACGGTTGCAGGACCTCTATCCGAGGATGCAGTTTCTGGTCCGAACTCAAGCAATCTTTATACAGCCTGCATGAAAACTCGAAACAGCTTCACCAGGCAGCTTTTCAAAGTTGGTGAGACTTGGTTCGGTTCCACGGTACCCAGGGACTCAGATCGAGTAATCCCACGCGAGCCGGATGCCCGAAAAGACAAGTTGAAGCCTCTCGAATCAATCCTGTACGACCTGAGCACCAAAATTGCTGATCAGCCGGTTGTTAAATTCCCCCTATCGGAGCGGATTCGCTTCGCCTTTAAGATAGCACAGTGGGGTTTCTTCTTGTGCGGCACGTCCTGGATGGTTAATCTACGACTAAGGAATATTCGGTCTATCCGAGATAGCACAAGTATGCGTCATTTCCTTTTAGAAACACCAGCTTCTCAGATCGTCCTCGCCGATGCTCGGAACGAGAGAAAGGAGCACAATCGCCAGTTTGCGGAGCATGCATTTTCGATTGGCATCCTGCTTCTCGAGATTGGCACCGGCAGAGAGTTAGAAAGGGTTGGTAATGACAAACACACAGGTTTTACCTTCTTTTTCTGCCTGCCCGGGATGACCAAAGCTCCAACAGCCAAACCCAAGACAATTATTGAAATTTCTGGGATACTCAAGGAAGCCTTCGGCGACGAGTATGTGAAAGCAGTGAAAACGTGTCTGCATTGTAAAGACAGCTGGATATGGGATGCGAACAAAGAGTCTCTAAACCCAGAAGACCTCTACAATCAGATGCTGGACGAATACTATGTCGATGTGTACTTACCGTAAGTTGCTCTCTTATTATTAACCTGAATCGGGTTTGGCAAACTGATAATACTTATGCAGCCTTAAACGTTTAGAGGGGCAGAGGAAGAACTACACCGAGTCGTGGAAATGGTGAACTCTCGGGAACGGTGACGATGCCATGCATCTATAGAACTCCATATGCCAATCGGTACTTAAGTTTATGACCAGAAACATAGTTTGGACGAGCCAAGGTGATATCAGGTAACTATTGAAATGGGGATGGCACGATGGCAGTCTGTCATAGCAGACGGGTCAATATCAATGAGAGACAGCACAACCAACCACTCCCATGCCCTGCCTAGGCGTAGAGAGCAGTCTCTGTAAGTGGCTATCGCACTAGTATTGAAGCTATATCATGAATGAAGAATCTTGATGGAAAACTGTAGTCATATTGATAATGGATGAATGCCATCTCTAGAAGGAGAAAAGCTGCATGCAAGCTTCCTAGGGCACTTGCGACACCCTATCCCACGGGGGTGCCTGCCAGACTGCAGGCTAGGGTTTTCCCTTAACTATGGCCGGAAAAGTGGGTCGTACGCCTGACTGCAAGTGAACTTCTTCGCCTGACTGCCAAGGTCTAGAGGCCTCCAATCGGTCTAAAATGTTGGCAGGTTATAATAGAGTATCTTATATATCTCCCATTTTCATCGGAGCATGCGTAGCCTACTAGTTCTCGAGAAATAGGCGATTGAAATCGGAGATGTTTTCATGGGGTACGGGAAATGGGCCCGTTAGGGTTGCGACGGTGGCCTAAGGTTATATTACATGCATTTAGACGAATGGAATCACCTCAATTATCTTAGTCTATAATGATCAGGCGGGGTAGCAATTAATTCAGGAGGTTTTGAAGACCCCTAGCTGTCATCTCACTTTTTTTCATACCATTTAACCGCAAAGTCAGCATTTGACATTCGTCTAATTTCATACAATTCATAGTTTTGCGATATATATCTACACCTTTATTATGCAAGACCAATTCTTCCACCTACCATCGATAGACCCCGTCTTCGTGTGTAAGACATGCGAGCACGGTGTTCGACCTAAGGAGGTCTTCCGGCATCTCCGGTCAGCTAATCATCGTATTGGGAAGCTAAAAGCGCGCCAAATTGCTGAAGCTATTCGGACCTCCTTCTCCGACCGGGCGCATGAATACGATGAATAGCAGCCGCCAACCGTGGTCAATACCCCAATTGCTAATTTGACAGTTTTCTCGGATGGCATTTTATGTGAAAAGGGTCCGTACTGCCAATTTATCGCACGTACGGTGAAGACCATGTGACAGCATTGGCGTGACCACCATGACTGGGTCGACCTACTAACCGGGGAGGTGGTCGACGCCCACAAGGTTTATCGGCGGTCGAGCGGCGAATTCAGCAATTTACGCGCGTCGTAAGATGCCAGCGCGCATTTATCCAAGGGCTAGGATCTCATTACATTCGGGTGCGTACGCTCGGGGCGGAGGCTATTGCCGAGACCGATTCAATGCCCGCGACCGAGGTCGGCGACCGGCTTATTGATGAAATCGAACTAGCTTTCAAAGAGGAAAGTGAGCTACCCCAGCTAATTGAAGCTGGCGAGCGCGATGACGCGAATCCATGGCTCCGTCGTACGCGGTGGGCCGTCTACCTCCGTTGGATCCACCCCCAGCACCTTATTGACTGCGTCCAAGCACCCTACGCCGAGTCATCCGATCCGACCGAAATGGCTGCTTGCGTAATATGGGACTCGATGGCCGCTGTGGCCCGGATTAGCCAGTTGGTTTGTACGAAAACTAGCCATACAATTCGCACTAAAGCCGTACGGAGCGTGACCGACTGCCGCACCAGCCATTACAAGCGTATGTGGATGCCGATAACATTGAGAGACAGACTACGCCGTGGCAGCAAATGTTTATTTTTTTCACTCGTACGCAGGGTATTCCAAGAGAATAAAAGTGAAGGACTCCAGAAGGGGATTATCTCATATTCATATTGTCGTTTCTGTTAGTTTTGACTTAATTTCTAAATCAAATCAGGAGAGGAATCATTATCTTACTTGATCTGCCACTTCAACAATCCCTAAATCAAGAGCAATCCCTTAAGCTACCGTCTTCCCTTGGGCATGAACATCATATCAACAGTAGTCTATATCGTTGCGCTAAACAGATGTCTCAAAATAAACTTTGTCTGCAAACCTCCTTAGGTGCATCAAGTGGTTGAGCTTGTTACACCAACTGTGTGCTATGCTGTGTGCTATGTATATTTGGAAGCTAGTCATCTCGCACCTCTACTCTCGTCACTTCCACCACCCTCACCACTCTCACCACCCTGACCATCCTCAGCATCCTCACCTTCTCATGTCGCCATGTTCCCGTATGGGCTCTTAGCTCCTTGTTACTTCTTATTGTACCATTTGGTTGATTTTGTTGTGCACCGAAGCGCCATAGCTTGGAGAATCGAGTGGGTTACTGACATATTTCACATGCGAGCCGCCCACCCAAGCGAGCCGTCCACCCCAAAACACCATAGCAAATGCGATATATTCTATACTTTTATCTCAACAACCACGTCTTAATATATTTCATTATTTGCCAATAGCTATTGGTAAGACCTATTAGCACTATGTCTCAATTAAGGGAATCATAAAGCCATTTAATCATCATCTCAAAAATTACTGAAAATTACACTGCCATGAGTTACAAGTATATATATCTCGACCATGAAGACATAAAAATTCTCCAAGCTCCCTAAAGAGGTTAGATATCATCTGAAAACCATTCGACTAAAATGAAAATACCTATGCCGTGGTTGTTGAGATATAAAGCTGTAATTTATCGCATTTACTATGGTGTTTTGGGGTAGCGGCTCGCATGTGAAATACGTTACGAATAGTAGATTGATATCACCCGTAAGAAGGAAGGTATTACATCCTATTGGTTCATCACTGTACAGAGAATTTCAACAATCAAACGTCTAGGGACTTTCTGGGCATATGAGTGACGCACAATCATTTCTCTCTGGGCGCTTTGTTTCCATTCTAAGTATGTTAAGGGAAATACAAGAAAAACAAAGAGTGTCAATTTTGAAACAAAAAAAGCTATCTATCGGTCTAACGTCTATCAATGTATTTATTCAACCTCTTTTTCCCCCACCAATTTAACGTTAACAACCTAGACGAAAGCTAGGCATTAATCGGCGACGACGGCTACTCCTCGTTCGCCAATTGCAATATTAACCCAGCCTTGGGATTGGATATTTCCGGTGATCGTGTCCTTGTACAGGCCAAACATGGCTTGCGCCACCGTTAAGCGCGACCCTCTCTAGATATTATTGTCACGACCCCGACCTTCCAGGTGCCTGAGCCTGCCTGAGGCCATCCAGTGAACCTTGGACCGCTCATTGCGCAGGTAGCTAACAGCATGCATTGGCCATATGAACCCTTGCATGTCGCTTATCACATGAACTAAGCGAACCATGTATTATTGCTTTCGCCGGCCTTCGCATGAAGGCCAGCATTTAGTCTCTCAATACACCTGCACGTACATTTACCGATAGACACTGCTTTCCGAACTCACCCTGCTACCTAGGACCTCGCAGGGTCCTAACTCCTAACAATTATCTAGTTCATCCCATCGCTCATTTTTCTCCCTTTCCGTAATGAGTCCCGCTTCCGTGCGTATAGCTATACGGTCTTTGGCCAATTCCGAGTTCGGACTTGTTCTATATGGCGTTTGTGTTCGAGATCAAAGCAGCGCCAGAGGACGCCGGAGTGTGAGGCGCCTTATCTCCGTTAAGGTTAATCGGGTTGACTGGCGACCCCTATGCCCGGATGCAAATGCGCAGTGGAGGAAGGGGCCCTTTATGTTGTCTCGCACACAAGGGTTGAATTGCAGGTGAATTCAGACGTTAAGTAAGCTGTCGCTTAGGTGATTGCCTCGCTGGTGAGCCTAGTAGGCAAGGGGTGGGAGACCGACCCTTATTGTCTCTTCCAGCGTCGCTCTGGAGTACTCGCTGATGGCGTTCTTCTCGTTTCTTCTAGACCTCTTTTATTTTTTTTGCGTCTGTCGCGTGCTTGCTATTGCAAAAGCCAATGAATTAGATCTGGGAATCCAAGAACAAAGACCTTCCATTTTCTCGGTATCTTCCGGCTGTATATTTTATTCGGATCTTTTCTTTCTTCCGACGCAACCCCGTAGATTCCGACAACATTGTGTTTAGTATACCGCCAGCTTCTGCTCCCTGGACCAGCTTTGAGCTGGGAGATCCACAAAGTTCGAACGGAAATGTTATTCATGTGTGGACAGATCGTATAAAACTCCGTTTTGGTATTATCTGTCGATCGGCTTTCTGTTATTCTGAACTAGATATTACGGGACTAAAAGGTTCTCAATATTTATCTGGAGGATTTTGTTATTGGTGTTGGGGGGGGAGGGCGCGCTTACGAGCACGGACTGCGAGCGACGGGAGCACGCCGAATTGGCAAATCAGGTTGCAGAGAAATGCACACCAGTAGACTGTTCTTTTCCACTAGGGTATATATAGAAGATAGGCAGGCATAGTAGAGAATTGAGCACGGCTTTAGTCCCCCCAGCATGTAGTAACATACACTAAGAAAGGAATGATGGTTTCAGCAGAGTAGTGTCGGTTGCGCTGGACGAAGTAACAGACATAGAAGGAAATGTGCCTGTTATGCCCGATTTTGCTGAGGTAAACAATGATATTATGTCCTGTGAAAATTTACCGTCTGTCAGCCACTGGAGGATCCATATATACCATGCTAGAGCCCATTGGTCCCCGTCACCCCATCTATTTCGCGGGCAAAGTAGTTTACCAGCGCAGGCTATTGCAAGGCCACATGCTCCCATCCTGACGTCGTAGGCAGTGAATAAGAGCATGATAAAAGCGTAGATGAAGTTGACATCCCAGTTATTCGAGTGACCCCAGGGAAGGAAACTGTGCACGAAGTTGTCAAGGAACTCGTAGACTCGGTTAGACTTGGGTGAACTGCTGGGAATGACTATCTCAATCCACGTATCCTTCTTTTCTCGTTCTGTTTTCTCTCCAGGTGGAATAGGGCTGCACCTGCACCATGCTGTGATTCCGTTATAGTGAAGGAGTACATCAATAGGTCTATCTGACCAATAATGACCACGCACAAGCTCACGATGCATGTGCCGTGAGATGCGTTCAATCTGAGCGGAGTGTTCACTGACACAGTTGAAAAATAGCCTCTGCTCTGGGGTCAACCGTCGTGCACAGAAATGAGTACCGATAGAGACCGGCAATAATGAGAAGCATAACGCTGATATCCGAGACTTCACCATAAGGCCCAAGGTCGACAATATGAGTAGTCCCACCAGGACAGTAGTAGTTCGAACTTTCCTGTCGTCTAAGTTCGGGATCTCTCCATCACCAGGACCACGAACTGGAGCAACGGACATCCCATATATAACACTAAGCTGGCTTGGGTTTTGAAGAAATTTCGCCGCGTTCTTGCGTTCTGTTTTGATCGGTGAATCTAACCGGTTGCGATATTTCGCCGGAAAGTTCTTATCAGGGAGCCTCTTTCGGATTGCACCATTGTAGGTTCCAGATTCAGGCTCAGTGGCGGTTTCTGGCTTGAACTTATACATGAATTTCCACTCAAGCACAGTCATCACCCTGGCCAGCGCCATCCAACATCGTACACATGCTTGTGCCTTATGCAAGCTGGGAACTAAGTGCATCTGGTCCACAATACCCCGACCACCAATAGTATCCTCTCCCCTCGCCACGTTCTCGAGAGGCAATGTAATTTCACCTTCATTCCCGCCTGACGTATTCCAGAACGTGAGTACTTGTACAGCCTTGGGCACAGTTGACCTTGCTCGCCGTATGGTATCTTTTAGTACCCCACAAATATACCCAGAAATGTCGGCCCCCGTCCGCTTTATCCATTTCAATTTCAGTGACCGTTTTGCTCTGCTCAGTCTGTTCGGGTCTTTTCTTTCCCGGGCACAGAAGAGAAGACAAGGTCCCGAGGCATTTACCTCTCGATTGACATAGAACCAGATCCATTCACTGTCAAAAACATAGAACCACTCCCAAAGCCCAATGAGAACGGGCAGAAATCCAGTATTCGGGACATCCATCCCCTGCAGAGCCATCATACCCCGGCCCACGAACACGCCCGAGGCCCAGATGAATGCCAGTGTTTTGAATAGTGCAGGATACTCGCCAGCATGCGGAGTTTCCACCTTTGGTGAAGGCGATGGGACCTGTAATAGCCATTAGATCATCTATATTTGCGGTAGATCTGGGCACTTACTGTTGGAATGCTTGTGCTAACATTTGGTGTCATTACCAAGATGAATAGGCAAGACCAGCATAGTATGAAGGCCAGCCGTCTCAAGTTGAACCATGGTAAAATGCTGTTCTGACAGGGAGCATTTCCCAGCTGATGTGATCGTCTGAACATGAGCTCGAAATCCATGTCCAAAGGGATGATTGCCAGCTATACCCCTTCTGTTCAAGATACTTCATATAACACGCATTTTTCCTGACTGTTGGCAATATAACCTGCATTATATATAGGAAAGGGCTTCTCCGGCTTACGTCATAACATAATGGCCACTGTGCTAGCTATCCTTTCTTGTGTCTTCATTACGAATTTTTTTTTGTCACTTGTCACTCCCCACAGTGAACTTTCGTCCATCCTATTACCACAGCCTGGCAGAGGGGAAAACTAAAAGCTTATGGAACTTAGGTCTGCCTGCGTGATCCAATGACTGGTGAAATTTTCTGAAGCTTGCTGCTGGGCGTAACCAGCAATCATCTGCTTGAACTGTTGCTATAGTTCAGGGAGTCAAGTAGTCGAACAGCTAATGCAGCATTGTGGACCCATCCATTGTCCATATATTGTATACTTCTGGGAATAATGTATATTAACATGACAGAACTATTACGAAATATGGGGCATAGAAATGTCATGAGATCATTCTGTCTGTGGGGCCTGTGAATTTCTTCGGTAAGGATGGCAATAGCGACTCTATCTTGGCAGGTTTCCGCTTCCGGCCCAAAATACGCTAATTGGATTACCACACTCAGAAGGGACTAGGTACGTACAAGAGAAGATCGCCTCGCCAAGGTAGCCGTTGGTTCGTTAGTGCTTACTTACTATATAACATCATACTAACAGCGATGTGGTGAAGATAACAAGCCTTCATTTGAGAATCTATGATAACCATCATTCGACCATCTTAATTAGTCGTTGATCATTGGTCGCAGCCTTTTATGGGAGCTTCCTTTTTTCCTGAATGACAAAAATGGAGTTCAGATTCCAGTTGATGTCATCCTTAGGTAGCCCATCTTTAGTCAGAACGACTATTAATGCCTGTCGTTGAATGATTGGATTCAGTCCAGAAGTTTTGAGCTTGTTTTGAAAACGAATTGCCGAGGTTTCACTGTGGATTTATGGTGAGGAGCTATGGGTACTCAAATAGCTAAATTCAGGGTTGAGAAACACGGGGTGTGTTGCAGAAGAACGAACGAGAACCATGGGAAGTAGAACCATGGGGAGTCTAACAAGAGATCGGGTGACTGGGTAGTACGACTGGGTCTACCATCCACCCCATGAGTCTAACAGCTGTGGTTTGAAAAGCAGTAAGCACAGGCAGATTTAAAAGACTGGAACTCGGCAGAACTTTGCATTTTTGTGTACTTGCAGTCCAAGTCAACAAAAGATATTCACCTAACAACTTCAGCAGAGACTTTTTGACTGCTATGAGAACATGAACCGCTTTAACTTTTCAATTGATAAAATCCGGGTTGATAAAATTCGCTCTCAATGCTTTGATAACGTCTACTTATCCGCCGCTATTTCAATAACCGGGGGCCCACATGCCTCAGTCCAGAGATATATAGGACGTCTGAACCGCGGGGTTTATCCAATCAGTATTACAATAGAGGACGTCCCAATCGCGCCGGATGAGATTGTTGTTTTCGTGTATAGTATCGTCAATTCATCGGAAAAGACCGACAACCCTGGTCTCTTGGAGGCTGCTCAGACCTTCACTCTTAGGTTAGCTCAGGCAGGAGCCAGCGCAGTTACTGGACCGACCGTCAACGATATTTCAGAGCAAACAAAACAACAAATTGGCCATACTATCGCTTACCTGCTGGGAATGGGGGCCACGGGGGCATTGGTTCTTGGAACATTTACAGGTGGTGTCTTAGTAGCAGCGGCTACAACTATTTTCACCCAACTATGGGGACATACTTTAAAAAAGCGTGATGGAACCCTTGCAGGGGCAGTTCACCCAATGACAGGAGCATGGCTTCAAAGGGTTACTGCGGGAAACCAAACCCGCGAACAAACAGATGACACCAGGGGAGAGAAGGTCCACCATTGCGTGGCACCTTCCCGGTATCATGTAACCTGGAGTGTTCGTCCTGCGGGGTCTAGTAATGGGGCTGGAGGAAACCAACTTCCCATTACAAAGTACCAGTCGGGTTGCTGTACAATTTTATAGGCCGCTGAAAATAGGAGAAATAGATTAAGTCCAAATTACAGATAGCCCGGCTGCTCGGGTTGAAATATGCAAGGAGAGGGGATCGACATTTAACGCTCTTGGGAGCCCAGGAGATACCTGTCTTGTAAACATGCATAACTCATGCAGGGGCACATAGTAATTACACCTATTGCTTAGGCCCGCTAGAGTGCAGGTTTACTTCCTCATTAGACTGGGGAGGTGTAATCAACTCCGATGAAGCTTAAGTTATAGTAGACCATCTAGAATACCCCCATTCGCTTCGGAGTATGCACAGCATAGTGGTTATCGAGAAAAGGGTGATTGAAACTCGGAGATATTTTGATGGGTACGGGAACTAGGCCAGCTGGGGTTGCTACCGGGGCCTAAGGCTTCGCTCTAGGGTAGACCGCGACAATGCCTGTCTACGATGGGCCTTAGGCATTTTGGTTAAGGGAAGGTCCGCCTATTTCTCTCTATAGGCCGGGCCTATTCGCCTATCCACTGGATTACAGTTACCCCCACGGGATAGAGTGCTAAGGGGTTTTAATGGATTCCGCGAACGTATTATCACACGAGGTTAATTGCTCCTAAAATCAATTTGCGTAGAGATGAATTCATACGATAAAACTAGCCAAGGTCTCTAACACCTGCCTGGCCACTCCTTTTAATCCAACTGGGCCTCCAGTTGAACCCCCCGGTTGGTTAGGCACCCCCAAACCCTGAAAAGGAAGTGTGCTGTCGAAAGTAAAATCCACCAGCTTAAAATAATAGAGCTTAGGGCACATCAATGCAAAATACTCAGTCGATGAAGGAGTCAAGATCAACAGAACCATTACACTCTGGAGTTTTTGTATCCAACCAATACTGCTTTGCATGAGCAGACTTCCATCCTCCAAACAACTTCGTCACTGTGGGCACACCAGGCACTTTATCGGCCTGCACCGCCCAAAGCGGTAAATCACTTGCGACATCAGCTTCTAGAGAACCAAACATACCCTCCCACTGATTTCGGTTAGCGTAAACACCCCAGTCTCTGGCGGTCTCGCGGATCTGAAGGATCCATTCTTGGGCGACCTGAAGATTTCTGGCGTTGCCAAGTTGCCAGGCATTGCACACACCAGTGGTAGGTTCAATGTCAAGCCAAAGACGATCAATGATCATGCTATTCTTATTGATGGTATCGGTAAGTTCTTGGACTTGCTGCCGTGGGCTTTTGCAATCTATACCTGTCGGTTGTGGACCGACGCCTGTTTCACCGGTAGG
Organism: Penicillium samsonianum; assembly: GCF_028829775.1. Lineage (NCBI taxonomy): Eukaryota > Fungi > Ascomycota > Eurotiomycetes > Eurotiales > Aspergillaceae > Penicillium > Penicillium samsonianum. The sequence continues at coordinate 1,736,944 of NW_026643264.1, read as the reverse complement.
CCAGTCATTTAGCCCTGATAATAGGTGATGCACCACGGTTTCGGAAGCTTACATGGAAACAGATATGCATCAACCTTATTGAAGCCTGCTGCAATCGCTGCTTTATATGCGGGCACGAAATTTGGGTCGACCCGACCACCTTGTCCACAGGCTTGTTGATAAGCCCTGATTGCAATCTTTCTGTACCCAGCATTGAATGTACATCTCCAGAAATTGGGGTTCAGGTCAGTCTGAGGTCCAGAGATATCGAAACCTCGTAGGTCGGCTAGGTGAAGTGGTGTTTGAGAGCTGTGTGACGGAGACCAAGACGAAGAAACGAAGGTGGCTGAGATCCCGAGTATAATGGTAAAGAAGCTAACAAGCATAATGATAATTCTTCTTAAAAAAAGAGTTGTAACGGTCTGCCTATTGCTTTTCTTCACCAGCGGACTGGACCCAATTGCGTGTGATTTAAGATTATCTATATTGAATGATTGAAATGCAATAATGGCGATGACGACAGGACTACCGATTATTAATTGAAGAAGTTAAACTTTCAAATACATTGTCATTGTACGAGGGAGTGTATGAAGGTAATTATTTACTTTAGTGTAGAGTAAGGCACGGAATGGTAGGATTGATTTCCCTCTAGGAGGTGCGTGGGGCGGGATAGGGCGTGACAAGGGTTAGTGAGTAGCTGGGTCTAGTGGAACAGGAAGAAGGGCTGCTCATGGAGAGTGATTGGCAGCGGGTGCTGACATCGACTCTGAAAATAGAGGAATGACGGGTTGATGAAAGGAGGGCGTGACCATGTACGTTCTCTGGCTAGCTGTCTCCCGATTGTCAAGCTTCGGGTACAGCTGAACAAGGCTTGTGTTTTACGTTTATGTCAATTTAACATTACACAGGTTTGGATCACCGCTCACATCGATTGATCCCGGCCTTACTATCTTCGCCTTCTCCTCATTTGACAGAAGTGAGGATCCGTGGGTGTCGAAACAAGGGACGAAAGTAGCACAAGGTTGCGGACTCGGATGATCGACATGCGTCATGTGGCGCACCGGATGTTGACGGCGGTCATCCACTGTCATCTACTTCGGGCGCTAAATCTTGAAATTGATTCGAAGAATCAAGAAGGTGTAAAGAAAGAGTTTCTAATGTTTACAGGATAGAGCCTGTCAACTAGGTAAGACGAAGATGCCTGGAAGCGAACACTATATTGGAGGAATACAGAGACTGATTCTTGGAGAACCGCTAGGTTTAACATGGGGGGATTTCAGCGGTACGGTGAACCAACGCTGACGTGTCGACACCTATATGGTGTCAATCCGTCGTGTGTGCGAGAGATCTGTGCATGGCTTTAAGGATTCCGTTACAGCTGGCGAGCGCGATGACGCCATGGCTTCGACGCACCCATATGCCATACACAAAGTTGGTAACCAAAGAATTCACGGTGGCTGGTCAATCAAAATCATTTTGATCATCCCCCAGTTTTACAGTTGCCTTTGTTGAAGAAAGTCTTTCCTGGCCTAATCAACATATTCCATATTTCAGGGTGAAACTGAACTAGGGCTCCGAAAGGAATAAATGAATGCGAATATAGGGCATATTCATATTCGCGGAGTGCGAATATGAATAAATGAATATCGTATTCGCGCGAATAAGCGCATTATTCATATTCGCATTCATATTATTCATATCATGCATTTTGCGCGCATTAATGAATCTTCCGTTTCCCCGGTTTTTGTATTACTGAAATACACGTTTCCACTCGTCAACTTGTACCTCAAGTGCCATCACGGCCTCGGTCAAGCATAAGTAGGAAATATCTTCCATACAAACCATGTTCTAAAGTGTATACCCTATATTGTAGGGCTTGGTAAGCTCTATGTGTTCTGCGTGAATATTTTTCGCGATTTCTTATAGGTGTAAATGTCTAGTTTTGGTGACCAACGGTTGCTACAGAAAGTTGAGCGAAATTATATATATCTACAAGACGTCTTTCCACATCTTTGCTGCTCCAGTTAAATCGACTACCATAACTTCTCTTGTTCTCACTCGATCTACTCCAAAATTTAGATTTAATATAAGCATGACTATTGGCACGTAAAAACGCGTTTACCATGCCACTTTAACTCACTTCTCATCCAAGTTACAGATTGTTTACCATGAGAGTCGCGAGTGAGAAAACCGCCGCGTGTAAAGAAAAGACCTATCAACTTTCCACCTTACTGGGATTGCATCAGGCGAAAGCATAGCTGAAGTTTCCACATCATTTTTTCATACTCACCTTTCATTTCCGACTCGCTAGGCTATCAAATATTGTCGAGTGATACTAAAGGTGTGCCATGCCTCGCTCCCAGGTACCACTTGGACTACTGACACTGGACAAATACAGAATGGCATCCTCACCTAATCCATTTGTGCGAAAGACGCGTGGTCTTCCGCGTCGCGACTACAATGCTCTGAACAATGGCACACCCTCCCTGCTCCCTGAGCCATGGGAAGGAAATATCCGTGAAATGGAGAGCCCCTGCTCGCCAGCACCATGCGAGTCTACGGGAGGCGAAGAGACGTCGCCATCCATGCGGTCCTTACCCATTCCCAGCTCTTCGCCCGCTCCGCTAGATCCCGCGCTATCAGGATTGACTAGCAGTCAGAGTAGCCCACCGCCTTACAAGAGACGAAAAGCCAAGTCATACTCTAGCTGGACCCTCGAGCATTTCTGGATCACAGAGCTAGACAACACCTGGCGTCGAAAGGGTGGGCCACCAAAGAAGGATCGGCTCTTAGTCTGTAGGCAGTGCAGTTGGTCGTCCAGGGATTCGGCACGCTATGGCTCCACATCGAATTTGTTAGCCCATCTCCAGGCCAAGCACCGCATCAGTTCTGGATCAGACATCACGTCATCTTCAACTATCGGAACGACCCTGGACAATTTTTTGACACCTGCAAAAGAAAGGGCGGGCCTTGAACAAATGCTGATACAATGGGTTGTTCAAACGAGACAGCCCTTTACGGTAGTGGAGCATCCGGCATTTAGGGCGCTTTTTGAAGCGACTGGGGCTATATTACCCATCAAGACGGCCGACACTCTCTTCAACAGGATCAGGGAGGAATTTTGCAAGAACCGGACTTGCGTCAAAGAAGAATTAGCCACTAATAGTCGCACGCTTGCGCTGTCTCTTGATGTTTGGACATCAGAGAATCAGATAGCGATCATGGGCATCATTGGTCATTGGATCTCACCCGACTTTGAGAAGCGAGAAGAGCTTCTGGAGTTCACTGACATATGTGAACCGCACTCTGGGGAGAATCTTGCAGAAATTGTCATGAAAATGCTCGAGGAACTAGACGTCGCGCCAAAGCTCCTCACAATTACGGGGGATAATGCTGCCAACAATGGAACTCTCTGCGACAGTCTTCATGCCGAGCTTCTCAAGAATTATGATGATAAAGACGACCAATTTCGCATCAGACCTCTTATGCGGTTTCGTGGACGGCAGAGCTTCATTCCTTGCCTTGCCCACGTCATCAATCTCATTTGCAGAGACGTACTGGCTTCCCTGAGGGCCGGCTCAGCTCGAGAGGCGAAGGCTATACTGGACGACATGGCCACGCAAAGTAGCCCAACATTCACCTCTGCCCACAGCACAAAAGGAGCAATCATGAAGATCCGGCTGCTGACCCTATGGATTGCCCGCAGTCCACAGCGCCGCCAGAATTGGAAAGATGTGTCACCATCCAAGCAAGTCGGCTACGATGTTGACACTCGATGGAACTCAACCTATATCATGATAGCGGACGCCCTTCGGCTACAGAAAGAACTTGGACAGTTTGTCCGGATGCATCCAGAAGTTCACGCCCTTCAAATAAACGAGAACGAATGGTCGATTCTTCAACAAGTAGCGAAGGTTCTTAAGCCATTCTGGGATCACACCAACTCGGTATCAAAATCTTGTCCGACGATTGTTGAGAGTTTGCCCATCTATTGGAGTCTAGACGACCTCCTTGACGAGGTTCAAAAGGCCGAAGGTGATTTTGAAGATGTTGATACCGAGATCCGGGATGCGGTGGAACGAGGAATCCAAAAGATGAACAAATTTGCAAGGAAGATGGACACCAATCTTCTTTACTACGTGGCGTCCGTCCTGGACCCGCGTATTAAATCGTCTTTGATCGGATCGCAGATGAGCGAGCAAGATGCGGGACTGATCATCTCTCAAGTGCGGGAGTTCTTAAAGAGGGAGTATCCGCACGAGTTGTCCATGTCGTGTATAGTGGATCGCCCGCCGGGAATGTCCGAGACTATGTGGAGGACGCTGCGAAAAGTACAGCCATCGCAGCGGACGCTTCTTTCAGACATTGATAGATATCTAGACGCGCCACCCGTGAGTTGGTCCCACCATATGATTGATGATGCAGACGAGGAATGGGTTCTCAAATGGTGGAAGGCGAATGTATTTAGCTTTCCACTCATGGCAAAGGCAGCTCGAGATTACCTGCCAATTCCATCAGCGGAGGTAGGGATTGAACGCGAGTTCAGCAATGCCAGAGATGTATTGGGACTCAGAAGACACTGTCTAAATGCGGAGACTATGCGATGGCTTATGCTACTTAAGGGACAGTACCAAAAATAGCGTTCCAAAAAAGTGATTGTGATAATATCAAGATTTATGGGAATATAACGTCTTAAAGATGGTGAACGCATTTGCGACAAGAGTCTTAGGCACATGTAATGGGGTTGCTGTATTGAGACGTAACAGCATGAACGGTAATGTATGCTCTCTCAGTATATGAATAAATATGATCATTCATGAATATTCATGAATAATGCAATATGAATATGCCTCTTATTCATATTCATATTATGCAATTCATATTATTCATATTCGCAAATATTCATGAATATTCATGAATGATCATATTCCTTTCGGAGCCCTAGATATGAGGCTGGTGCAGATCAGGAACCAAGCCGCACCGTCGGAATTAGCTCCGAAGTGTCTATACAGACGACCAAGTTGATTGGAAATCAACCTGGCTAAATTGTTGTATATATAGGCTCATGTATCCCTCTGAAATGACAAGTCAATTTATACCTCTGAACAACAGCAATAGGGTTACTCGAGAAAGTTAAACAAGGAAGAACACAGAGCAGACGAACTTTCTGGCAGAATGATGAGGATTGATTGGCCGATATCTGACTCTCAGACATGACAAACGGATTGAAAGGGAATATGAGAATAAATACCCCAAGTAGCGAGGCACTAGGAAGACCGGCTGTCTACTGATCCAGCATTGCCACTAAGTTAGTGGGCTGTACTATGACTGGGTCTGATCCACATCGATTTGACACAAGTACGTACGTAATTTTGGTACTTTTACGGAACAATACTGTGGAACAACCTGTAATCCACATGAGACTGACATACCCCTGCTTAGCGGAATGGATCTTGTTGGGAGCACTGACCCTTCCATTTTGTATTAAAATGATTCGGTGTTGCACCATGTAGTGATGCCTCCGTCAGATTACAATTTCGCAAAAGCTCTATTGGACCAGAAATCATTCTAAAGACCAGGAATCTCCTGTCCGACTCAAGCTCAGTTCTTGTCTGATATGACGAGTTTGAGACCGCTACTGTGAGTATCCATAGCGCCGGTCAAGGAGAAATGATACTAACAAGCGCAGGCTCAAACACAAGCCTCTTCATAACAATGGTCCCAAAGAGAGAGGAGTTGCCTGGCCTGGATGATTATTCACGATCTCTTTCCAAAAAAGTCGCTGAATATGCCGGAGCCGAAGGCAAGCTTACAACCATTGTTTGCATGACCTGTGCAGAGAACTTCACGCCTCATTTTGATGGTGTAAATGGAATAACCCCGTGCGGGCATATGAGAATATGGAAGTTCGCCTATCCATATGGTGGTGACATCTATATTTTCATCAGCTGTTACCAATGTTCAAAGGAACATATGCAGCAGATCATGGATCAAAGCAAGGTGCTGCAAACGACCGCAGGCATGACTGAAGAATTGTCGAAGTCTACTGAGCCAGCGATGAAGCCTCATCTCTACAAAGAAGTCATCGCAATCTACGGTATGGACGCGAACAATGTTGTCGTTTTGCCGGGCGCGCGTGACTGAGATTGATATTCAGAAAAGGCATGCATGTTGAGATTCAATCTTGTGGGCTTGTCGTTATAAAAAGAAAATATTCCTTCAGATGCATAGTCTTCTCTCCAACTCGCAAGATCGTCGGGCACGTCTGATTGATATACAGCTCATGTTGAATCAGCATCAATCAATTAAAAATGAACTAGTATGTATGCCCAACGGATTGTAACAGTGTCCTTCTTGTTTTTTGCCATGACTTAAGGACAACGTAAGGCTTATATTGAGAGGGTCGAATAGAGCGCTGGGGAGCGGATTGTTGGGGAACCAGGATGGTGCTTTCGAGGGGGAGACGGAGGTATTGGAAGGCCATGATGTATTGCGCGTTTGGTGCTTCAAGATATTGTGCCTGAACAAATATCTATGTTGAAGGAGTGTCAGTTCAAAAGAGTATTAATTTCCAGGCAATTAAGGAATGGATGGTGGAAAAGAAAAGTGTGTGCCCGCGAAAATATCACTGGGACAGAAAAGGGCGCAGAGATTTGAAGCACGTACGATCATTCTGGATAGGTCCTTTCCTTTAGGCCGACTCACTTCGTCTAGTGTGCTGACTCCTCGAAGCTCTAGTGAGCACTCTAATTAAAGGAGGGATTGAGCGTAGCAGCACTTGAGTTTCGACGTGGTGTCTCTCCAAGCAAGCAGTGACTGCTCGATTGAGCCCAGTGACTTGGCAGTACTGTCTACTGCTGTGTGTATGATGACGATTCCACATGCCTTGGTCGGGTCGAGGCTTGACGCGAGGCATCAAGAAGCATCGATGGAGTGAGACCTTCCGGGTCAGCCGCTTTGGAGGGTCATTGTGTAATGTGCAAGGTTAATGTGCAAGGTTTGTGCCGTGGGCAAGTCGATACTTTTGTCAGATTCAGGCATGCAGGGGAGAGAAAAGTTAGTTGAAATGAGAAAGGGTGAGAGTTCGTTTGATTGAGACGGTAAAAAACAGAGAACCGAGACTTGCCTGGATGAAGAAGATAAGGGAGCAGTGCCTTTCTGAAGGGCCTTTACCTTGCGGTTTTGGCCGAGCAGGATTGATTGAGTAATCCGAGATCTGGTGCTGGAGGGGGCAGCCTGTCGTAGCCGGAACACCTTTGTCCGTCCCGATCCAGCCTTTGTCCGCATAGTTGATTGCAGGGGTAGAGCACCAATTCCTTGATGGAGGGCCTGTTACTATGGTGAGTGATTACAATAAGTTACACAGAGGTCAGTTTACAAATTGCGAGAAGTCAAACGCAATCAATGCTATGGACAACTTGACCGAACAGATATGAAGGGTACCACATCGCCTCACGGTACTAACACTCAGACGCAAAGCATTTCTCTCGAACTTTGCTTCTTCCATTATTGCACAATCTCACCTTTTGCTTCTGTCTATCGATTCAAACGGTAAGACGGAAGATGGGAAACCAAAACGCCTCTAAATGAAGCAGAACTGCATGCAACGAATTTCGGAGTGAGGTACGTCCCTCGTAATTACCACAGCAACGTCCAGATGCTCTATCATATCATTTACTGACAATTATTTATTCCATATCCCACAATCTTCAGCTCCTCACGAGAATGCCTCCCCCGGTCGAACCCTCCTAACGATAAAGCTGAGAAGCTGCGATCCTCCACAACAATGCCGGTTTCTTCCGGCACCCTTGATACTATCCAAAGAGACCTAGCCGCTTAGAACAAGAGCTAAGCAGTGGCTTTCCTTCATCTGCTCGTGATGGCCTATTGGTGATTAGCCTTTGGTGACTGGGGAAAGTGCGACAATCGGAAGAACGTCATTCTGGGAGTAAGGTGCCCTCCGCTTCCAGATGTCATAAAGTGCAGCGAGCTTGCAGAATGTAGGTCAGAAGACACGAAACAACATATATATACATGCTGAGTAAACTTGCGGAGCTACATTACCATTTGGCTGTTCTGAACGAGTCCAGGGAAAGGGAGTGACCTAGCACTGAGAATATGCGAGAAAGCCACGCAGAATAGAAAGATGAGCAGTTGCACATTATATGCCACCACAGCATTATCCTTGGGATGGAGTGACATGACATCGAGGATGGCGCTGAATATGGTGATGATATAAGCGTTTAACTTTCTGCACCGGATCCTCAACGCTTGAACGAGTCTACAATATCAACCTAAACATTGAATCAGATACGAGTAGCACTTTGTGTACACGTACAGCAGTCCGTGCACTTAAGTTGGGGAATAAGTTACGTTCTTGTGGTGATAGCATCCGTAGACGTTATTATAAATTTGTTCCCCTTTCGTCACATTGCAAGTCAGCGATAACTCTATATGAAGCCATATCTTTGATATCAGAGTGCAGTGCTGTTAGGGTATCATACCATGTTAACATACTAGACGGGTACTCGGTTAACCAGTAAAGGCAATATGTGCATACCATTTCAACCCTCGATTTCGCGCAAGAGTAGAAGCTTTTCCACTTCCTCTCTTTCGTGGAAATTCATGCCCGGTCAGTCCCAGAATCGGAATATGTGTATTGAACTCACGTACAGTGTTCCTCCGACTTTATTGAGGCCCTGTATGTGACACCCAATGACGATATATCTGGCAGTAGGGGGCCCATAACTGTTTCCCAGAGTGCCAGAATATGTGCACATGTTTGTAGATCCAAACTCCGTAAGATATCACGATAAAGATACTCTTGGAAACCAGTGCCATTCGATCTAAATCTTGCCAGTATACAGTTCAATGCTACATATTCATTCGGCAATAGCCGGTCATTGGCCCATGACAAGATTGTCCCCTCTTAATTGCGTTCATTGAAGTTAGGGGATGACAGCCGGCTTCTCTGAATTGGTTGCACAATATGTGGGTTGGGGAGCTCGTTGTGCTGGAAGAGCACATAGCCGGTAGCCTTCTCACCCAGTGGTCTCCTGAAAGCATGCGGGGTCTGCGCCTCTCCGGTCAGCTGTGAGGTAGATGCAGAAGCAGGGGAAGTCCAGCTCTTTTTTCCTATCACACGGGCCGGACACCGCTCCTCTTTCCATATGCGGAGGGGGAACGCCTATCACGCGCCAACCCCTCTCGTATTACATTCGTGATTTCTCATATCAAACCCCGGGAGACTCCTGTGGCCCGAGAGGCGCCATGGCCCCAAAGTTTAACGATACAGGGGCGTAAACCGACCCCTGCATCCATATTACAGTCCCACTTAGCGCAAATACAATGTCTTTCGAAACATCGAGCATCCGTATTATTGAACGATAATGCAATACTACCGCCGCACATTGAGGGTAGCATGACCGAGAAAGCGAGCTAATGTTAGTTTAGTGATAGTGCTTTCCAAAGTTTACTTTATTAAAGAACCATTTACCAGATGCAGGGAAGACTCATTTTTATCGGATTTAGAATGCCCCGAATATTGCTACCTTCTTCTGCCTTTGAGCCACGGCCGTCCCCAATTGTGGTGCTGAGTGCCATGATCCCGTGGATGATGGCGACTTTGGAGCGAGTGAGTCAGAGTCAGCCCAGGCGTCGTCTGGATAGTGTCTCAAAGCAATCCCGCCGCTTGGTGGAGATACTATCACTAAATAATGCAATCTGGACGCTGTGCTCGGTGATGCTGGCGTATGCCTCCGGGTGGGAGCTGCGGAATGATGGGATTCCGCTGGGGGAAGGTTTGCCCAATGTTCAGCGAATCTATATCAAGGCATATGTCGTGTATGTTGACATGGTCTGGCGCAAGGAGGTGGCATTCAAGTTAACGCCAGAGACAATCGATGCCCTGGCGGAACTCCATAGAGAACTCCATTCAGTTAATAATGCTGCCTATGCATTGAGCTGGCGAGGAAAGCAGGCTCGGCTGGACAACTTGAAAGAGGAATTTGTCAAAGCAGCGAATACGTTTGTGTACCTGACCAACGCGGAGGCTCTGGCGGGACTGAAGGAGGACGGCACTGGAGAGTTACCCTACGACAGCAGTGAGGTTGCTAAAGCAGCGATTCTCCGCCTTTGCATGCCATCGATGCCTTCGCCACACATTTCAAGGCCAGTGCTTCCACTTGCTGGTGGGATTAAGCCATGGACTCCCAAAGCTGCTTATTCATCCACAATTGTCAACTCATGGAATACACAATCAAATGTCCTCACGCCACCCAGTCACTACAATCCACCACTGGAGAATACCCTGAATGTCAGCCACACCAGCTTTTTTCCTGCACCGCACCCGCAATGGACTGAATATCCACCTTTTCACATACCGAGGTATCCTTAGATGAAAGCAGTGGGAGCGCTTCTTTCGCTGGCCAATTCGTTGGCCCAGGGCGCCGCAAGATATATTCTCACTGCACGCCTCAGATTTCATCGAAATTCGCGGTAGTCCTAAATTATATCTAAGGAGGAATAGAAATGCATTCTTAATTATTCGGAGATAATCGAAGGCGAGCAGGAGAAAGTCAATCGGTTCGTGGGTTGTGGTGAAGTGGTATCATGAGTGTACTTTTGCAGGTTCCCCGTTGTACATAATATTTGCACGCGAAGTTCCAACGATGATAGACAGAAGGTAGGAAAATGAGGATGTTAGTGAGCGGATGGGCTAGAATCGTCAGAGAAACAACGTTAGCATTCAGACCTCTTGACTTGATAGACTCTTGTTTCGCAACTTACTCTACAAGGTTCTGCACCATACCATAGATGATGGCCTACACATAGGACATGAAGACTCAACCGATGGCCTCAAACCTAGCCTTGCCTCCCTGGAAAGTTGTGCTTGGTAGCTGAGGGTATAATAGCTAGGATTAAAGTCATTTGCTATGCGGCAAGTGGCATTGTTTTAGGAGTGAGCAAGTTGAAACGAGCTTAGCAGGATTGGTTGTGCGGCTGGTGCGATAGAGGCGGTCTGAGACCAACATGGGAACAAAATGGCCTTTGGCGGTCAGAGGGTTTTGTGTCAGCGGAAGAAGTGTGATATTGAGCTTTCGAAGAACATACTTTGGAGAGTTGTGCGGATTGATCATATCTTAGTCTTCTTCGGTTGGACTAGGTGTGCTGGGTGGTGGGAGGGAGCCGAATCTGGCTCAGACTCCTGGCCCTGCTTCGGTTAAGCGCTCTACCACAAGGGCTGGATTTCGAGTGATTTTCGAGGTCTTAGATACAGCAACACCGCAAATCGGCCGCTCTACTAATATCCTTCGTTTTCTGCATGCCAAAGCACGTAACGTACATTAATATACAATTTGTCCCCAGTAGCCTCATTCACAAAATCCGGCATCATATTTGCTTTCTATGCTGTCGCGCTTTGTGAGTGGAGAAAGGCTGGAACAATGGGAAAGGGCTGCAGGAAATTGATGTACACGCAATAATATTACAATCATTGATTATAGCACAAGCATTCTCCATTCTCGCCGTGAGGTTCTAAGCTGGGTAAAACGACTCAAATGGACGCGCGAACTCCTACAAGTATATGATGGATTTCTACTGAGGGCCCTTAGGGGGGTCTTATAGACGAGGGTGCAATGCGACCTGCATAGACCGAGGAACGCGCTGCGGCTCGGACGCTGGCATAATGGTCGTAAGTGACCCGTCTTGAAACACGGACCAAGGAGTCTAACATCTACACACGTATTTCGCATTTCTACACAATATGTTTGCTGGCGGTGGGAAGCAGAGTGGTTCGTGCAGATTGCTAGAAAAATTGTTTGCACCTTTGATCTACTTCGTCGGTTGAATGAATAATATCTTTAAAGCCCACACTCGGCATGGCACGTTCATAGATGGTAGAAATTTCCAACCGGAGGGCCGTGGGGTAATATTACCAAAATTCTGGAGCATATGAGGGAGACAATACCTAGAATTTACTAGGGGTAATTTGCCACACAGAGCGATGAGTCGTCTATCCATTCCCCCTCACATTCTGACTTCTTGGACCCCTTCTCATGGTCTCATTCTTCCAGTCATAGGTTTGAGGTTAGTTTTATTCAAGTATATACACTCAACTTCCCGCTATTCAGCCTTCTGTGAAGAAGCTTGACTTTCAAAATGACCCTTACATGGCTGGAAGGCGTACCTCAAGATGCAGAATCACAATGTAATCCTGATTCAAACACCTCGACATCGGTGAACGGGGGCATCCAGTCACACACGCATCAAAACACTACGGTATTAACCCAGAAGCCTGAGTACTGATAAGTCTTCTTAGTACATGCTAATTCTATGAGGTTCAGCCCACACCTCTCACAGCTGCTTCCAGACAGCCAATGTCAAACTTACAAGAAGGGAACAATGAGTCAGGTATGTCCCATTCTGTAGGGCTGCAGAGCCCAGTTGGAACCATTCCATATTCAAGTTCATGTTGCTAATGATTATCCGCTCCCGTGTGACTAGCAGTCTACTCCAGCACAGGACGGCGATCCAGTCAATCCCCTCGATGTTACCAAAAGAGCAAGACCGCAGAACCGCTACCCCACGTGACGCACGAGTTCAACAATTGCAAGTTTGATGGCAGCACAAGCATGATAGTCGGCGGAACTGGTAGGGTGGTCATTTGGAACCCGGACAATGGTCTAGTTATCCTCGCCAGCGGTGATAGGAATAATGCCTGGTTCTTGAAGAACATGTGCGGCTATCGAGAGTAGCTGTGTGGAGCATAAACAAAGGATTATAACTGCAGTTCTCGCTAGTTTTGCTATCCAAGTATTGTGCTCTTGTCCAATTCCTTGGCAATTTGACCTGTAACGAGCTATATACACGCTTGATCCGCGCTTTGTTTCAAGAGACTTCATGTCACGTTGGAATGTTCAATGCGCATATTGAGAGACTGTAGTATCTTCAGGTAGCCCTATGTCTTGTCAGCTAGTGCTCAGTACAAAATCAGAGCCGATGGGTACCCACGTAGCATTATATTGGCCTTGAAAACTCTCCGAATACAGAAAGCCCATGATAGAGTCTTTTGGTCTATGTCTTTCATCCTGATGCCCCTCCCGGCGGTGTAGAATTCCCTTAGGGGGACACGACCGTATTCTCCGTAGAACAGATGGAAGAGAACTGCTTTGATCTCTTTGAGATTTTAGCGAGTGTAATTATCAGGCTTCACGCGCACATACCAGGGCCATCCAACTCGCCAGCATTCGTGTATCTGACGTTCTCCGGCCACCAGCTTGGTCTCTCTACATATTGCGATTTTTTAGCATTTCTCATAATAGCTACCCACTTGTAAAGAAGGTCTTGACACATCATTGCATTGAGGCCATTGAATCCAGCTTGATAAAGCTCTTTCAGTGTGCGACGGGAAGGGGGTGAGAGTCGTATTCGCGAGTGTACTTCGCGAAAGAGTACCAGTATGGCCTGCTCTGCTATAGCGACATGCTCCCCCTTGGCGTTGCTGGGTAGCTCTGAAGATACGATATCAGTATTGCTTCTGAGAACGCCTGATCTACATACCACTTCCACGTTTTCTACCTTCCGTAGGATCTGCAGTATTTGAATCGGAAATTGCGAGGCTTTCGGTGTGATATGCCGCTGCCAAGGTAGTGCTTGAAAATGGATTGAGATTTGAAAGGATATCCGGAATAAATTGCGAGAAATTGGCTTGAACTGTAACCGGTGTTTTATCAAGACCAATTGTTGCTCCTGTTATCGAAAATGCCCTTTGCCTTATCAATAAATGCCAAAGGTCTAGAGGATGTAGACTCACACGCAGTTAACACTGGTGATGCCACAGTTAATGGGGGATATCTAAGTCAATGGATTGAGGACATACTTGTTCTGGAAAACCACCCTTGGCCACCCAACAGTCGGGTTTTCGGTTAGGCATTTGGCTACACAGGGCTGTTCCAGCAATCTGTGAACCCCTCCCGATTTTGGATGAAGTTTTTGTCCTGTTAGTTCAATAAGCGCAATGTGTTCGGGAGACCATCTGTCTATAAGCAGGGTTCAACACGGGGTAATCAAAGCCACGTACTTCCATATTCCGTCGACAAAACTAAATTGTTGCCACACAATATAGAAAGGGAAACCATTTAAGAATGCCCGGGGTCCGAAGTGTGTCGGATTTATATCGATAATCGGATAGGGCGTATCGTCACTAATACGGGACTGATCCACGGAGCAGGGGTTTCCCTCGTTCGTTGCATTGGGGGCGCTAAAGGGTTGTTCATGCGGGTGTGTGGTCCCTTCTATATTGGTGGAGGTTTGCGGTCCTGGCGGTCCGGTATGGTATGGGAGCAGTGGTTTGACGTTTCCATATTGTTCACGATCAGAGATCAAGGGTGAGGATTGAGGTTGATATTCCGAAGCCGAGCTAATAGGAACAGTTTGAGGCATGTAATATTCATTCTGAGGTCTGCAAGAAAGGATATGTTAGCGGGCTATGTATAAAGGAGGGCTGCAGTGGATGACATTTCACTCAGTTCTCCAATCCTGACTTACCTGTCTCTTGAATTCAAGGCCTGCGAGCGCTCGCTGTGTGACTGTGGATCCCCACGGCATTGTCCCCTATTAATCTCGCTGACATTCGTGGGTCTTGGCTTAGTCCTGACCAAGCTCGCTGCAATCGAATCACTGTCATCGGATTCGGATGCTAGATATGACTGCACATGCTGGGCTTGGAAATTGCTGCTAGAGCTGAAATTGCGGTCCTCCCTTTGATACGGGATTGAGGGCTTGCAATTCGTACCTGCTCGGGAACATCGCAGACAAGGGTATTCTCCTGATATTCTAGAACTGCACTTGAGTCTCTTTTTCCTGCAGAAACCGCAAGCCCTCACAGCATTCCCTGTAGTAGTCAGAATAGCCCTAGAGCGTTTTGGTCGGAGGTTTCGAACCGGAGTTTTTTGCCTTGTTATCGGATATACGTATTCCTCGAGGTTTCACCTTGGCACCAACTAGAGTCGCATATTTTCCACCATCTGCCAATTGGTTTCCGTGGTAGGAAATGGAAAGTTTCATACGGTGATCGTAGTTTTGATTATACAGACTTGTGGGAGAGAGAGCGTTGATATTTCTGTTATCACTGAGGTCGCGCTGGTTCAAGGGTAGATGTGAGGGCTTTGGCTCGAGAGCGGTGGGAAGTGTCCAATTCTCTAGATTATTCTCGAAGAGTCAGCAATTTGTCTCTAATCGGAACGGAAGACTCATCGTACGCTGTTGGCACTGGCCAGCCAGGGGGTCTACTAGATCGGGCCTTTTGTAGCTTGGCAGAGGGAGCTCGGTGAAGTTGACTGGCGGTTGAGAGTATAGAATAGGAAAATGCGTATTAGGCGCGGATTGAGAGCCGGCATCCTCTGAGGTGGCCCGGTAGAGATGGTGGGGCGTAGGCATGGCGGAAGTTGATGGGGGACTGTTAGTCTCCATATTTGAGCGGTAGGCCAGCGTGAAAGGTTTCCACACAGTAACGACGGGGTATTGGCCCACCTTTAATACCAGTCAGAGATTAGTGGCAGGGTGACAATTAATAAGCCCTGAACCAAGAAATGGCGCTGCATGGTTGAGATACGACTACAGATGGTTTGACGCACAGGCGCTGCTCCCGCGACTACTCAATGCCACAGAAGCACTTGTCATTTGAGGAGGCCTATAGGCTTGCCCTTTTTGGGCATGTCTGCTCCACTTTCCAAACCAGAGCTAGCCTTTACACTATGATTCAAGATCAAGGTAGGAACTAGTTTTCATTCCCCGTTGTTCTTAGTCTATGTTTTCCACATTAATGCCAGCTCTTACATTTGTGTCGCGATTTGCCTCTTTACAATGACAATGAGTTTGATAAAATAGTGCAAAATAGCTTTGACTTAAAGGGATCGGGTACTTTAGAGCAAGGATAAATAGCTCATTGGGGCTTCCAGCTGGAATAATAAACAGGAATCTTTCTTGCCTGGAGACCCTAAAACAGCACAGGAAAAAAAGGATAGACTCGCAAGTTAAGTACAATAAAAGCAATATCAGTCAACGTCCGAAGCAAGCAGTAAAAAAACAAACAAAAGAATGACGTTGGTAGTCTTCAACATTGTAGCGCGCAAACCGATCAATCACCTCGTCTGCGAACGTGAAATTTCCCCGGACAGCGGCACTGAGTGCAGGAAAAAAGAAGTCCATTCCGGGTCTAGTCTTGGCTCGTCGCCGATACCTCTCATAATTATTCTCTGAATCGACGAGGTAGCCAAAGTCTTCCAAAGCTTTTGTGTGAAGGCCACTTGCTTTGATGCCCTGGATGATGGCTGTTAGAGAATAATAGTTGCCAACACGATAGAGCTCCTATAGTTCTCTGTCAGATTATATATCAATAGGGCATAGCGTCAGAACTACCTGGGTCAAATGATCAATTTTCCGAGAAACATCAACCTTAGCAACCATGCACTCTTCAACTTCAATGCTGAGGTCGTTCCATCGTGTGTTGAGTTTTCGCCGAGCATGATCGTCTTTTGCATAGAGGGCATCCACAACGTACTGCGAAAGGAAATCTTGATCTTTCCTCGACAAAGCGTTGGCAAATTCGGACACATCAATCCGTTGAATTTGTCCAAAGAATAATGTATCGGTATTGAATGGCCCCCAATTGGCTTCAGGGGACCTGTAGAGCTTGTAGAACCGATTCTCTAATATCTCCAGTTGTTGTAATATATTTCGAGCAGTGTCGGGGGTCTGGAGCAGTCGCTGCAGTGGCTCGATAATCCACTGGAGTCGTTCGTCTAGCTCCGGCTTCACATTTTCCAACCTTTTATCAATTAATGGCACGTGTGGATTTATTTGGAGCATAACTCGTTGCAAAGCCTTCTCAATCGCAGCGTACAAAAATGGATCTGCATCTATTTTCTTCAAACTCTGCACGTTGTCAGATGAATTGTATAAAAAGAAGCTAAGAGACTCGTCGACTTACTTGTTTCAATTCACCCAAAAGCTCGAGATGCTGGAGGTTTCGGATAAACGTGCTGTAAATTTTCACCTCGAGAAAATCATATTCCCAAAGGGAACGCTCAATCGCTTGCGAGGGAAGACCGTAGGCCCGTCGAACAAACTCTGTGAAAGGAATACGCGAGAATATGTGAGAGCTTTGTTCTTCAAGCTTGGCAGCTATAGCGTCAGAGCCTTCGGCAAGTGACTGAGACAAGCTCCAATCCCGGTACAGCGAGAATCCAGCACTTTCCTCATGAGAAGAAAACGGTTCAAGTCCCTTCATCTTGGCGTAATCTTCGTTGTAAAGTCCGAAGTGGCAGAGCCGATGGATCGATTCTTGGTCCATATTTCTGACTTCAAGCTGTCGCCAACATTTTGACTCGGCTGCCAGGGGCACATCTTCGACCGAGGAATCTGCAACTTGTGTGGTTGCCGTACTCGAAAACGAATAGGGGTTTGTTAATACTAAAAGCAAATGGTGGTTAACATGCAGTCAATAACAACAAGGTGAAGGAGACAAGCTGCCAGGGAAAAAGCGTACTCTTCTCACAATTGGCAGGCTCAGCGTTGGCGTGCATCCTGTACATATGGTGGATCTACTTTAAGCAAGAATTGGGATTTGATTGTTATATACTAACGCGCAGCCAATTTGTTTCGCGGCAAGAAAGCGAGCATCGCTTGCATCAATCCCTGCACGTGCATCACCCACAAAGTACTAGGTTCATGATCGGGTGGATCCACTAAAAGGCCAATCCTTTGGCGGATGAATCCCGGTTAAGCCATGCGGAGCATCTTTGGAGGTCTTTTGTAATTAACGCTGGGAGTCCGTGTCCTGTAGATATCGGTCTAGAATCATAGGTACATGTATTTGTTTTTCGATACCGGTCATGATCGGCACCCCTTGTTTCGTGAAATATCTTTTCAATAGAGGATGTCACAATGCCTTGTGGGGCGGCCGAGGTAATCCAATAGACTCGCTCTGCACCGCTGCCGGACCAATAGTATACCAGATACACCTCCCCTAAACCCAAGCACTGTTCGTTTTGCGAATACGCATGAAAGTATCGCAGCCCTCAAATCCCGCATTGGCCATCAATATCTTCTTCCTTCTACTTAGCTTTGTTCCTAGGACTTATTTTTGCTTTGTCAGAATGATGTCTTAGCAATAACAGCAGCGGCAACAGCGGTCTTACGTTTGCAATAGGTTTTACTCAGGGGCGAATGACGAAACTATGCAGTGGTGCTAGTTCAATTTGTACCAACGTTACGGATGCCTTATATAAGTTGAATCATTGCTCAAGTAGTCACTCGTTCTTCTCTTCCTCTTATACCCTCTCGGCAGAGAAATATGTCTCCCAACGGATCAACTGATCGGATGAGCCTTGTTTCGTTGTTGAACCCTGATTCTCGCTCTGAGTTCCAACTAGCCGAGCAGCGCACGATGTCTCCTTTCGTGGCCGATTCTCACCCCGGAGATATAGTAACACCGAATGGACCGTCCGCTCCCTCTATGCAAGAAATCCCCCAACTGGGTATTAGTGGACATGGAATCTATAGCGCTGGCCGAGCACTCAAACCGAAAGACGAGTAAGCTATTCCTCTAGAAGCTAGCATTTCCCAAGCTAACGTGATCATCCTTGTCATTCTAGAAAACTTCGATGTTACTGGAAAGGCTGCACCAGCGTGTTGTCGAATAGGGGAAGTCTCAATCGTCATATGAAAACGCTGCATGAATCACCGCACTCATTCAAATGCCCTATGTGTGGAAATCTCTTCTGTCGAAGCGACAACTTGACCGCACACTTGAGGAGTCATTCGCGAAAGTCTGGAAAACATACGGATTCCATTGGGAATCCCGACAAGACATTTCTCGACCCAACAAAAAATACTACGGAAGAGACTAGTCACGTCAATCGCAAACAAAGATACAGTAATGAAGAGCTTGCTGCTCTTGACCAAGGAAGGGGCGATATTCTCAAGAGCTTTAATCGGCAATTCCCGGGGCGAGAACGTCGTCGTGCCCACGCACTACAATCAACGTACATCACAAAAACGACAAAGAGCAGAACCGCAGTCTAATTTGGTATGAACTCGTTGAACCCCCCCCCCCCCCCCCCCCTTTCTCCGTGGCTAATGAAGCACTAGAGTCACGCTTTCGAAGGGCCTCGAACTGCAATTGAAAGTGAAGTAGACACGCAGTCACATGAACAATCCGAAAGCTGCAGGATGAACTTTACAAGGAGAAGAATAAGCACCAATATACAAGGGAGCCACTTTTCTAGCAGAGGAAAGTTTTTGAGTGCCGGATTTACTGCACCCAGCCAGACCGTTGGTTGACGCTTTTATTTGAACATATGCTGTGTCTTTCATGCAAAAAACGGCTTGGAAAGCCAAAGAAGTGTCCTATGTGTAGGGGACGCATCACCGGATATATCCGATGCTACCCATTCGCGTGATAACAAATTGGTATTTTCTGTCTGTATTTCTAGTAATTCGCCACACTATCTAAGTGTTTGTGATGAAATAAGGCGAGACTTCATACTGTACTTTAAGACCACGAAGAAAAATACTTTGAGATGGGCTGTGAAAACATCTTGCCCACCTCCTCCATCTGACCTGTCTGTTCATCGTGTCCAAGGTGTCCCGGGATTCCAATTTCAAATCTGGGCTGACACAAAGTTGGGTATTCGGCCCTCCAAGCCCTAGTAGGTTTGGGATATCTTGGTGAATTAAAGGAAACACACTGCGAACAAATAAAATGACCCACAGCCCATGATTAGAATCTTTCTTTTTTTTGCTCCCACATTTTTTACCAGAGGGTAGCTTTTTTCAATATGTCCTCCAGCAAGACACACTCTGGCCCTTGATGGCCCATTCTCTTGGACGGGTGAGGGTAATCAGCTTGGATAATTGGAGAAATGAACAAGCGACAGTACAGCTTGCCATGGAGAGGGTGCCAGTAGTTCTTTAAGTAGCTTACAGGGGTCCTCTCTACTCATGTCTGGAGAAAGCACTGGCATGAAAATGGTAGGAGCACAACTAAAAAGGTCCTATACCTGCGAGGTCTCGCCGCTGATCGTCCCCGTGTTTAATTCCGCAGCTGCATTCGAGGCCTTGTATCCTTGGTATTCTAATTGGAAGACGAAGCGATGCCGATGAAGAATCCCTGCAAAGATTGAACTGTATTTCCGGCATAGTCGGCTCTGGAACTAACGCAATCTCAACCACTGTCATAAATGGCAATGTCCTCGTTTCTAGTCGGCACTAGTGTGTAGCTGATTTGACGCAACAATCACTGAGCCTGATGTCTGGCTGCTGATCATTACCAGATGCAAGTTTCGCAGTTCCAGATAGGGTCTTGGATTTCTTTGGAACACGACGCCTAGCAACAGCGGTGGAGGTACAACGCAGCAAATCAAGCATCCCCCTAGATCTTCGGATTACGTTCTGATATGAATGGCTCTGAAATTGTTACAATCTCGACGGTCTCCAATGGCTTGACTCTCGCCTCCAGACAGACACTAGTTTACATCGTGATTTGATTCCTCGTATATCGATCTTCCAAGGAACTCCACTCTGCAGACGACAATATGTGCTTCGCCTGGCGGGTTCGATCCCGTTTCCATAAGTCCGACGATTTGGCCCCTTCCAAGATTTCACGCGGCTCAATATATACGGTCTCGATGTCGCCATTATTCATCTTGGCAAGAAAAATCAGGCACTGAAGGCCTGGGTAACATTTCACCTCTCCTCCGTACATCTTTAAAATTCCAATACGGGGCGCATTTGCAGGCCTTGTGTTTGAAGTCATGAATCTGTCCATTTAGTATTTTGCATCGGTGGTGATCAACGTAGAATATCTTACTTCTGCAGGGGTTGGGAAGCCATTCCGAGCAGGTATTTTCGACTGCTAGTTCTTATGGAAAAGGATGTATTTGGCTGGCAGGTTGAAAGTTAGGTCGACTAACGTGGAATCACTAAGAAAGTGCGGTGAGATATCCCATGGAATCCCAAGCTATAAGATATGTTGCCTTGTTGGTGGAGACAAAAACCAAGGAATTTACAGGATCTCAGTCGAAGCAGCAGGGTAGAGTATTGGACCATCTGTGGCGTCGACGCTGCTATCAATATGCAGGCTTATACACCCCCTGAACCGTACCAATGTCCCTTATGCTACCCCTGCCGTCATCATTGGCTATGGCTTGCCAACCAGATTGCTGCCGTATGGTTGTTGTTGTTTCCTGCATGAAGCCAATCAGACAGACTTGCTTTTTAGAGGATGTCAAAGCGGACTTGGGTGTAGGATTATGTGGAGACTTACAATCGAAGTTATTGATATTATGACATGTACACTGATCGCTTCAAACCAAGGCGATAGATAGCCTTGCGATCAGGAGGGGGAGGAAGCTAGACGAATCAGAACAATTCCAAAACGCAGTCTCATATGCAATCCTGTACAGTCCTGTGCAGTCTTCTATAATCCGGGGCAATTATCAAGCTGTATGCAACTCAGTGCATGCACAAGTGGCAGGGACAGAGGGGACAGAAGGCCGTCTTGCTCTCTATTTGATCTTTAAGGTCTGTAGAATATGATGTTCTTTCTTTTTATCATACTAAGCCCGTCAAATTCTTCTTGGGCAAGACTCAAAGTCTAATAGTTTCGAGAATTTATGGAGGCAATTTATGGAGGCAATTTATGAGGGCTTCCTTGTACCCAGCGCTAAGCCCAGTTAGACCATCACATGACCCCATATGTACCCTTTATTTTAAATGGTAAACCTACGTTGTATTTTCTTAGTAATCCTCATAGTAATTGTGAGAAGCCGCCCTACTAAATTTAATCTCTACCATTTTTGAAGCTATTCACATGGTTTTGAACGATCCGTTTCTGTCCTCTCACCCTGAGAAGTCCCATCCGTTCTTTTCCTCTTTGGCCTATGTGCCCGGTTTGACGGAGTTGGGTTTGACAGAGTTGGGTTTGACGGAGTTGGGTTTGACAGAGTTGGGTTTGACAGAGTTGGGTTTGACAGAGTTGGGTTTGACAGAGTTGGGTTTGGCAGAGTTGGGTTTGGCAGAGTTGGGTTTGACAGAGTTGGGTTTGACAGAGTTGGGTTTGAGAAAGTTAGACTTGGCCCTACGCGATAAATCAAATCGGTGCTTATGTAAAACACGCTCATTGGCCAATGCGAGTTTGACAGAGTTGGGTTTGGCAGAGTTGGGTTTGGCAGAGTTGGGTTTGGCAGAGTTGGGTTTGACAGAGTTGGGTTTGACAGAGTTGGGTTTGAGAAAGTTAGACTTGGCCCTACGCGATAAATCAAATCGGTGCTTATGTAAAACACGCTCATTGGCCAATGCGAGTTTGACAGAGTTGGGTTTGGCAGAGTTGGGTTTGGCAGAGTTGGGTTTGACAGAGTTGGGTTTGACAGAGTTGGGTTTGAGAAAGTTAGACTTGGCCCTACGCGATAAATCAAATCGGTGCTTATGTAAAACACGCTCATTGGCCAATGCGAGCTGCCCATGCCGTTCTGGGGTAAATACAATATTAATTGGTTGGTTGCTAGTGCCGGGGGTCGAGAACACAAACACTGTTATAAATATACCTTTGATCTACAAATAGTGGAACAGGGATCCTGGATCGGATCCCAAGTCTACTGCATGTACCTTTGAAAATGCGCCAATTTTGCTGCATGTATACAATCAAAGAGGGATTCGGATTTTGGATCATCCATGCTGAATCGATGGTCGTATTTTTAAAATTTGTCCTTTTATCATTCTCATGTTAAAGTCTAGAACTGAAAAAGCTTGGGTATCCCTTTCTTATTCTTTTTTGGTCTTTATACACCCTCAGCTTGATTCAAGATATTTCATTCTGAGCTGCCCCAACCCCAGGTATCACCCTTCGTTCCTGCATCGCGGGTACGAACAGTTACTGCACTGTAGTTATCCGCTTTCCATCCCCATTGAGATTGAAAAACCAGCACATTGTCAACTCGAACTGTGTGAGTACATCCCGCCAATCTTCCTCTGGTTCTATTTGCAAGAGCTTGATTCGGTCCCGGTTGTCGGAATGCCAGCGTTTGTTGCCGGTTCCCGCATCGGGGTGGGGATGGCCTTTCCGCCTTTGGGTGTTCATGAACACCCTCTCCCGGGGACGGACTGGTGCTGCCGAAGATGCTTAGAAGCAGTTAGCTGACTGCAAATCTACAGCATTAGTCCCACTTCTTCGCAAGAGTTGCAACTCTATCCCTCGAGTAACACTATATATAAAGAGAACACCTCTCTCCTGGGCGTGCAATAGCATCATTCTCGATGCGACTGCGTCCCCCAGCACCTACACGTATTTATATCAGCCGCAAGGGCTTACAGTAAACCAACAAGCGGAGCCATGAAGAGATCTGCCTCGGTTCTCGAAGGGTCCCTCAGATCGGGTGATGTTCCTGTATGTTGTTTCCTAAGAGAAATTTGGATTCCTTCTTACTGACATTCGATTAAGCCAATGATGACCAACTCCCGCTCATCGTTCCCTCCTTGTTGTGTTCACTTTGCCATGATTTACCTTGACCGTGATGGCAAGCTTAAGGTTGATGAATCATCTTCTATTCAAGAGCAAAACTCCACCGTGTTCACCCCAGAAGTTCGTCAGAACTTCCTCGAGATTCTAGGTAAACATATCGGCTATGCCTCTGTTTGCCGTACGTCATAGTTCCAGACCCTAAGACTAATCATATGCTAATACCAATATGCAGAGACAATGGACACAGCTCCTCATCGGGTGAGACGTCGCAAGGGCAACACTCCTGCTCTTCCTGCCTGTGACGACCGCCTGACTGAGCACGACATTGATAGCGAGGACGTCCCTAGCGGGTCTACCGAAATGGTTCCTCTCCGTATTGGAGACGCCCAAAAGGTCATGAGTTACTATGAAGGAGCACTAAAACACTTCCAACAGCTAAACTGCCGCATGGTTGCCAAGGCATTCATCAAATTCATCGAGCCTCGCAAGCAGGTCCGACACCCTTACAATGGTGGCAAGTCACCTCCAGGATCCGCCCCCGGTACTACTGGTGACCCAGAAAAGACTAAGCCCGAGTGGTGGCCTCCTGGTGTCATGCACAAGGAGCCTGACCACTTGAGAAAAGAGTGTACGTTTGCCTATTGTCTGGTTCCTGATTCACTCGCTTACTTTATTTTCAACAGACCGCATTGAGCTCTTGCTTCACATTATCCGCAAGCTCGGTTCTTACGGCATTACTGCCGATAAGCTTAAGGATGTTGCTGGTTACACAAAGCGGAGCTTGCAGCACCCATCCGATGTCGAGATCATCTACGAGATACTCCGGGTTCGTAAGATGGAGGAGAGTTTCGAACGAGGTGAAGCCGACGCCAACATGGTCGTCTACACCATGAGGCGCGGCCCTAGTCTTAAGGGTGGTGAAGAGGACGACCCCGCCATCTCAGTGACTACTGAGGAGCCCGAGGACATCTACCAAGGATCAATGAATCCCATCCTATTATTCGAGCAAGCATCTACCTCCTTAAACACACCTATCGATAATATCCCATCCGCCCGCCAGGACCCCTTCTACTACGCCACACCTCCCCAATACTCCTATGCATCGTCGCAGCCCATACTCGGCACGCCCGTCACAGCAGAGTTAATCAGCCCCCACGGCGCGTTGGTCTCAGCTTTCAAATACTCCGCCCACAACACCTACCCAATCTCCACTCCAGGAGTAAGCGGTCACTGCAATACCTGGGCACCATCTTTCCGCCGTGAGATCTACAGCACTGTCGACTACGCTACACCGGCATCTAGTCAGGGTATGCCCCGGCCGTCAATGAACTGCCAGATTCCCATGGTCTCGCACGTGTATGACATACCCCGTCACGATTCCCAGCTTCCCGGCATGGACTCCATTCACCAGAGATCCCTGTATTTCCCCAAAGTATCGCTGGACCGCCTACAGCCTACCGGGATGCCATCTCCCACGCCGTCTGAATGACTAATGCAGTGTGAGGTTCTTGTCATGATGTTTGACTCGTGGACGGCAATGGAATGGGGCATGGGTATATGTATAGTTATTAACAAACATTAGCGCTTATTATAAGGCTTTGTCAGAGTAATAGTAGTAGTTGTTATTGTTTTCTTCCTTTTTGTGGTAATTGTAGAATTTCACTGAAGGGTATAGTTTCTGTAACGATTTTTTTTAAAACGGAAAAGAGAAAACGCATCACAATGATAGGCGCAGGTCTCGGTCACATTACCGGCTCCAAATCATTGTTCCTTTACGCATTTATTTCCAAATTCGAAAGCCAGTCTTCACTTGAGTTAGAACTAATGTTTCTTGCTCCCGCTCCCGATATCATCCATGAGCTATCACATCGCCTGGCCAGAACCGCTCTATACTGTTTTTCAAGACCGCACACTGAATCATGAAAATCAAGCCAGGGATGTGGCAACTAAATCCTTGAATGCATTGGTGGTAATCCGTAATTCACAATAGTATTAAGTCTCTGGGGACCATAATACTAGCTGTGCTGCTCCAAATTTCTTACAGGGGAGGGGATGTACGGCAGATCCCCTTCTCCCCAATACCATACGGCACAGTGAAAGGAGATCCAGATTTGTGGTAAGGCCTTGTGAGCTACCAATTTTTGCCTTATTTGAACATGGCCTTGGGTCCACTAAAGTTTTCCAGTACCAAAAGTCCCAATATGGGTGATAAGCAAGAAAAGAGACAATGATACGTATCTTTACGGCCTCCTTTTAGGGGCCAGACCCATTATTCCAAGGTACTGTTTGCTAGGATATAGGTCCTAAAGCGTGGTCAAAACGTGAGATCCCGAATTCCGGAATTTGGGGCCAGAATCCCCAGCCTTTGACCTAAGCTCAGGCTTGCATGCACCTTCACCAACTGCCAGATGAACATTGCATATGAGGCTGATTTGCGAAAATTTGGCTCTCATCATGAGTTGGAAAATTGAAGCCAATAAGATAGCCATGGGGACGGGTGGAGATCAGGATGAATACGTCAGATTCACTCCCCCTGGTACAAACAATGGAATCTCGTATCGAATAACAACACTTCACGCATATTGATCCAAGAAGCTGAGTGTTCCACTGATGCAGAGACTCCTTAGTTGGAGATTTCTGGAACATGGCCTATTAATCCTCATTGGGTAGTTTTGTTCAGGTGGAATACTCTCTTTTCTCCAAGCTTCTTCGCAATATTCTTTCAGCTGCGTAGTATCACAAGACAAGGTGCCCGGCATATCATGAACGAGGTCACTATTTTCGATCGATATGAGTACAACATAGCCAATTCTGGCGCCTGGTTTTTGATATTTGGCAAACAAAAGGCGTACGAAGCCTCCAGGTACGTGGTAGGCGATCAAAGAGGCTTCGAACCCGAGAAAACCTGGAACATGACCTATCAATCCAGCCGTTGTCTCCACAAAATGCAGGACTGGAGCTGGAACAGAGGTCTAGAGGCGCCGTACATACTCTAGCGCGGTACAACCTGTACTTGCTCTCGGTCTCTGGATAATAGACCTGTTCCACCCCCTGTTTGAGCCGTGTATATAAGTAACAGTTATATGGGATCAGGTTGGACTATTAAGATAAATTGCATCTCCATACTTCGATACTCATCCACAACGCTCATATATTTGAGAATCCCCTCCCTGTCGCACACAGAGACGACATCGCAACAGGTAGGTATTATCTCACATCTTTCGTGTCACCTTTGGCTTTGAAATATCGAAATTATCAGTTTGCTAAACACTCACCGAAATCTGCATTAGTTCCTTTGTTGCCCGTCAGAGATTCCGTTGCCATCGTTGATATTAAAAATATCCACTACAATGGCTCAAGGCAATCGTATGAGAAGTCTTTATTCTGATCTTGAACGAACCATTATTGTGAATCCCCAAACCCTGTTGGATTATCTCCTTACATGCTACCCAATTTTTCTCATGCTGTTGTTTGTCGTGGTCTGTGTGATCCAAGTGGTCGTCGAGAGCAAGACCAAGCAAAAAGACCCGCAGAACAAAGATAGCCAGCTTTCCAGGCAGACCCGGAACCCGATGGCTTTCAGACAGGTTCAGCCTTTTTCCCGCACCGTCAAACAATGCTTCAACTGGCTCTCAGCTGGTGTGCTTGTGACGTTCCTTGCGGATGCGACGATCTATACCGCCCACGTTTTAATGGCGCGCTCCGAGTGTTGGTGGCGCGGGCAGTCTGCAGTGGTGCGTCTCTATGTGCTTCGTTGAACATTGTTATGTGTTAAGTCCTAACAACCGCAGATTTATATCACCGGCTCTATTTTTGCCTACACAGTTATCCTTGTCAGCATACTCGATACCACCCCGTCCCCGACGGCCACTCAGCTTACATGTTGGTCCTTCGCCATTCCTACCGAGCTCATCATCCTTACAGTCTCCCTCTCGCTTTATAACTCAGAACATTATGGGCCAGGAGTCGGAGACCCCAACGGAGGCGCGATGCACCAAAGGATCACCTTCTGGGAGTGTATGGAAGCGGTCCCCAACGGTGTCCGTATATTGATTCTAGTCTCTCTTGTTCTCCTCTACTGTACCAAGTCCGGTGCTCACATAGGCCATGATGGAGATTCGGAGGAAGACCAAGGTTGTGCGACTGAGACAACCAGGCTGCTGAACACTCCGCGCAGAAAGATTTCTCTTGTTAATGGTCACGTCTATGGTTCAACAAGTGGAATTGCGAGACCCGCGGAGCCCAAACCACGGAATTCCTGGGGGCGACCAGAAGTATTGCCATCTAGGAGCTATGTGGAGTATCCCAGTGGCTTCTCGCGTTTTTTTCCCTAAATGTGGCCCTCTGAGTTTCCCCGCCTACAGGCTGTGGCAGTGGTTTGTTTCCTTCTTGTGATTCTCCAGCGAGTTCTCAATGTGTGGATACCCATCCAGATTGGGACGATTACTACATCTTTGGCAAATCAACAAGATGGAAATGGCTTCCAACCACCGTGGTTTGAGGTCTCCATGTATGTTTTTTACCGCTGGCTGCAGGGAAATCTGGGGTCTTTGCGCTCTGGTCTCTGGATCCCAATAAGCCAGTATTCCTACCTGGGGCTCTCTACAGCTGGTTTCGAGCATGTTCACAGTCTCAGCTTGGATTTCCACCTGGAAAAACAGACGGGCGAGCTTTTATAAGCTCTGAACAAAGGCAAATCAATCAATTCATTCCTGGAACAAATAATATTTCAGTTCCTTCCTACGCTAGCTGATCTGGTTATCGCAATTGGATACTTCCTAGTTGCGTTTGACGTTTACTATGCCCTTGTGGTTGGAATCTCGGCACTTGTTTATGTTTATATTACCATTCGCATCGCTCAGAGGAATGCGAAGACCAGAAGAAAGATGGTCGATGCTTCGAGGCATGAGGATGCGATCAAGTAAGTTGAGGCAAATACCAATGATCCGAGTTACAAGAAGGCTGACATGCATGCACACACAGAAACGATTCGTTGGTGTCCTACGAAACGGTGAAATACTTCAATGCCGAACGACACGAGTTTGACCGATACCGTCGCGCTATCTGCAACTACCAGAATACGGAGTACTACACATTCCTCTGTGGGACCCTATTAAACGCCAGTCAAAACACTATCTTGTTGACCTGTTTACTGGTCACGTGCTTCATCGCTGTGTATCAAGTCTCTTCTCTCCAGCAACCCGTGGGTCGGTTTGTTACCTTGTTGATGTACATGGCCCAGTTACAAGGTCCCCTGAGCTTCTTCGGGGCCTTCTATGTCTCTATACAGTCGTCTTTGATCAATGCCGAGCGTATGTTGGAGCTTTTCAAAGAGCAGCCAACAGTCGCTGACAGCCATTGCGTTTCCCCCTTGGCCACTTGCCAGGGAAAAATCGAGTTCCGGGATGTTAGTTTCTCATATGATGCGCGGAATCCTGTGTTGACCGGACTCACGTTCACTTGTCAACCAGGAACGACTACAGCTTTGGTGGGAGAGTCTGGTGGGGGCAAATCTACTGTTCTCCGTCTCCTCTTCCGATCCTACAATCCTGAAAATGGCAAAATCCTCGTCGACGGACATGACGTCCAGGATATCACGATTGATTCTCTTCGTAAAAATATTGGTGTGGTTCCGCAGGATACGACACTTTTCAACGATACTCTGATGTACAATCTAAAGTACGCCGACACCGACGCAAGTGATGAAGATGTGCACCAGGCTTGTTCCAAGGCCGGAATTCATGACAAAATCGAGGGTTTCCCAGATGGCTACAACACCAAAGTTGGAGAGCGTGGGCTGCGCCTCAGCGGCGGTGAGAAGCAACGTGTGGCAATCGCTCGAGTTATCGTGAAAAACCCGAAAATCATACTGCTGGATGAAGCTACATCTGCGCTCGACACTAAAACCGAAGAGCATATCCAGACATCCCTAGCTAATCTCTCCAATGGCCGAACCACGCTCATCATTGCCCATCGGCTAAGCACCATCACGTCGGCAGACCTCATTTTAGTTCTCGGCGATGGCAAGGTGGCCGAGAGCGGCACCCATGAGGAACTAGTGAGTATGGAAGGCCTTTATGCCCGCATGTGGAGAAATCAAAAGGGCGAGGCAAAGCAAAGACAGGTAGAGTGCATTTAAGGGGATCAGCTGTACACAATTTCACATAACACTAGCTACATATACAACACGCTAGAAGAGCACCAAATGTTTGTCCCATAGTATGTACGCTTCGAGTTCTTGATGTCTTTGCCAAAACCGGAGAATCGCGTGGATTTAACAAGCACCCATTTCTGAGCAGCTATGATGCAATGACGAGGCCAATTAATCAACATGATGAAGATCTTTGGATGAGGACATAATTCTCTATGCAACCGCTTGGGCGACGTCACAGCTTATTACCAAGTCCAGATAGGAAGGCCAGACAAACACGTATATTTTCTACGGCGTCAAATTGTGCATAGCTTATTCAGTTCACACGTTGGTAACTACGACACTGTGAAGGTTTCAATTTCGCCATAACCTATAAATCAGAAAAATAGCATAGTATTAAAAAGTGAGGATCTGGTTGTAAGAGATTAAAGATTGAGGGCCTAGGTCTTCTCATAAAGCAAGCCATGCATGTGATCCAACACCACAGTAGCAATTCTGTCGAGGATGACATTGAACTTCGGATCGGGAGCCGGCTATCCTCGAAGCTTCCTGCATTCACGGGTACCCCAAGTTTGCGCATATTCTTGGGCGCCACAATTCCAGCCTGGGCAGATCCCGGGAGCACTCTGCAGATCAGGATAGGATTCACAAATTCAACAGCTCGGAGGCTTGAGTGAGACAAACATGTGCAATTACTAGCCACGAGCTTGTAATAAGTACCCAACTTATCTGACAAGATCTTGTATACAGAAAAAGATTCAGTCAGCACCCAATGTCGCCCGATTCGGCCTTCTCTCCGAATAATTCTCACAGCAATATGCAATATCTCGATGGACTTCATCCATTGAAGTGTATTTGCCATTCCAGCAACCAGAAATGATGGACCCTCAGACCAGAGCCTCCAAAGGCGGGAATTTTCGCTGCGAGAACAACCCCTCAACAACTCCACATCTGTGGTCGGACGGGTTACCTCATCAAAGCTACTCTTCTATTACACGGATACACTGTGACCATTAAGGCTACCACGACGGAGAGGAAGCATCTTTTTCAAGCGGAAGTGGGCAATTATCGCTACCTCAGCAGCTTGCAGAAACACCAGATCCCCGTCTGCCTCGGGACCTTTACACCCCGCGTTGCATATTGGTACCACGGCGCAGATGATGGTACTCGCCATACCCCGTTCCCCAAATGTCATGTATATTGAAATATACTTCTCAATATACTAATTATGATAGTTGCTGTGGTTCTAACATCGAGAAGTTTTAGGTAAAAAAGCTTGTTTATCTGGAGGCAAAGCAGCCATTCTTGAAGGGTTTAGATCGCTCACGGTCATTCGTTCCGCCTATAGGCGCGCTCGAAATCGGTTTCACCACCTTATTCTCTTTGGTTCTTTGCTAACCTGAATCCTGAAACAAACTAGTTTATTTTGTATTTAGCAGATTTCAAGATATCGAATTGTTTTGTAAATTCAGGGTCAGCATAGCTCTTTTTCGAAGGATTTTGATGGTAGGCTCATGTTACAGATGGTACCTGTATAATCCCAGAACTTAGATGAGAGATCATTAAGAAGCACTTGTACTAAATGCTTGCTTGTTTGTCTCGGTGTAGTACGGCACATCGGAAGATTAAGTGAAGCCCATTTGTCGAGCTTGATAGTTCTTGATAGACATCGAAGGCTATAGGGCGAATCAAAATTAATTTCACCATTTTCTCTCTTTGATTGCTTTGCTTCTCAGACTCTATTTTTAGTGACGCCCTAAATAGCAACTATTGATTTTTATTGGCTTCTCCTTTTACTGTTTTTTCTTGTTGCTCTGCCAATGTAGCTCATAAGGAGCCACGGCCTAAACCGCTTGCTTCCTGCTTCGACCAGCAAAAATGAGCGGAAGCTGGCTTGTCTCCTTCATTGATCACATCCAAGGGGCATTCTTATAATTGACACTTTGTATCCCAACATCACGAATAATAAATCTGTAAACACCTTTACAGTATGCGTGCGACAACCACTGCTTCTCAGAGTCAATATATATATAATAAAATATTCCTTCAATAGTTCGTGGAAGCTTTTTATGACTAGTCAAATAACTACACGCAGCACAATATGCCTTTACTTCGGCAGGTTTCTAAATTCGGGCAACAACTGAATTCTATTGACTGTAGATTACCAAGCCGAAAAGCCTAATTGAGGAACAGGAGCTTATGGGACATAGCATCGATTACACTACTTTGGAAATTGAATACGATGGTCATGGGGTTCCCGATTTCCATCGATGCTTTGGTATCGACAGAGTCCTGAGACAGACACAAAAGTGGGAATTTTGTTTAAGGGTGAGAAATAAGCTCCCTAACATAGTCCACCAGGCGGGTATCACAGAAGACTGGAGTACACAAAAGGCATGGGCTTTAGCCTCGGGCCTGTTTTTCCTACGACAAGGATGGAAATTTATATTTACCACGAAAGGAAAATAACACCATGCTGCTCAATATTTGAAAGAGGTTCAATTTTACTATAGTCCCTGGGATCCAGACTTTCCGAGTACGTCGCTTTTCGAAGACTTTCCGCGACTTGACAGGTCCCGTAAAGGGGGGATAGTCACATGAGAGGCTTGATGAAGAGACAAAATATGACTGGCATTGGATGAAGTGGACACCGAATACACCCCAAATCCCTGTGTCGAGTTCAAAGTGATAATGAATCGAATTGCGAAACGTGGTCTACGAACCCATGCGCTCCAAGCAACTTTTGAACACCCGACCTCCACTCCCATGGGGTATCTGTAGCTGAGTCCGGAAGATCCAGTCCACTGTTTATTCGAAACTTGGTTCGAATCCATCCTCTAGGAAAAAAACCCGCAACCTCCCAATCAATGATACCGACGTCGCCGGTCTCCGGAATCTCCTCCACAATGATATTTCCAGGGGCGAGATCAGCATGATAAAATACAAATTTGGAGCAATCCATTTCCATCAAAGCACATTCTCGTTGGAGGTTTTGGGGAGTATAGTCTGCCTCCGCCCCGTATCTGATGAGGAACGGCTCAAGGACGTTTTTCCCATCCACGCCACTAAGCATGTCGCCTTCCCGACTCTCGAGGAATTTGCAGATGTTCACTATGGCGTTCATGTAGTGATTTCTCCATTTTTCATCTAGCGTGGACCAGGCATTTGCAAGGGTTCGGCCTCGCACCCTACTCAGAAAGAGATAAGACCGACCACCTAGTTCGGT
Organism: Penicillium samsonianum; assembly: GCF_028829775.1. NCBI lineage: Eukaryota > Fungi > Ascomycota > Eurotiomycetes > Eurotiales > Aspergillaceae > Penicillium > Penicillium samsonianum. The sequence goes on along the minus strand of NW_026643264.1, from coordinate 1,704,067 downwards.
GTGGTGCAAGACCTGAGGGATTTCGAAATCAGGCCGCAGTTTATGAACAAATGACAATGTTGCGGCCTCTGGTGTTGTACCAAGAACGCGAAGTTTGACCTTGCAAAAAGCGCTGTTTCCTACCGACCAGACTGCCGAGCTATCGCCGACATCGTAGACTAATCGGAACGGATCATTCTCCGACAACGGTACGGTTGGAGGCGGAGGGGCAGATGCGTTGGTGAGAGTATAGCTGACATCGTCGCCTTCATCGTACCAGGTACAGGTATCAGAATAGCCTTTTGACCGACGGAGTTGTAGCGGACCGATAAGCCAGGTATTTGCATCCACCTGTTTGATTGACTCTCTGACAGGATCGTTCATGATCTTGATTATGGTAGGCTATCAAGCGTTATTGATCTTAAATTCATCAAATTGTGGAGGTGACTGATAAATGGAGGAAATATATTCAATAGAGTTGAGTCGCGATATGAAGAAAATTAAGAGAGAGAGAAGTTGTGGCGATTATATACGTTCAAAGGGGTGGAAAATAACACTGCTTACGCTGCAGCAAGAATGATCCAATCATAATTTGGTTGGCGGCAACCTGAAAGTGGGTCCTTAGAAGAACATCAATTGACTGGAGACTTGGAGGCAGTAATGAATTAATACGACGAATCTCATAACGGGGGGCAGATGTGATGGACAGGGGAGGGTTTTAAGCCGTCCCACTGGGGTTCCCAAGAGTTGAGGCGCCTTATTCCTCGTTTCACTGTAGCCATTTCGCATGGTGTTTTTGGCCGGCGCCACTGGGACACAAAACAAGTATTTAATTTATTTCGCACTTTGTTTTAGCAAGTTATGAATACTATTCATGGTCCTTCGCTTTACAAAGTTGTTTTTGACTAGTAACATAGAATCCTAGAGGAACCAGTTATATTGATGAAGTCGGGCCATATGTATCTTAGATTGGCTTATTCTAGTGCGTACTGTGTACAATAATGGATATTTACCTGTTTGGAGAGCCTGCTGGAAGTTTACCAAGTCCGCTTGTCAAAGTGAAATATATTACGATATGATAAGTGTCCAATTCATTGGGAATGAACTTCGCGTAAAGCTTGCTAATATGTTGAATATCATGTTTAGAGCATTACTCATATCCTTAGGACATCTCATGCTCCTTAGATGTTGAATTGTTGCATATATGTCACTGTTCTTTCCAGCTGTATCTGAATCCACCATCGAAGTGCAACAGGAAGATTCGCAGCAATGCCTGTTGATTGATTAGAGTTGCTGAGGTTCTGGAGATAAGCGTAAAACATACAAGGATTCTGTGTCCATTGGAAGACAATTTAGACGCTTTGTGAAAGCTCGGTACCGCAAATTTTGGTTCCGCCTTTGCCATCGCTGACGGTATTGCCGCAGAATTTGACATAAGTCGGGTTGCCCTGCCCACAAACTCTGCAATTGGCCATGTCAACCGGCTGGGTCTCTTTATCGATGATGGCCATTGCTAGTGACGATTGTTGTATAGAAGTTTGTGATTGAAGTCGTAAATCGCTGGTCTGAATGACTCGGGGTGTTTGAATATGTTTTCCAACCGGATAGGCTGAAGAATGGTGGTCCCTTATATATCATTCGAATCTGCACGGTTCTCTGTTAATGACAGTCGACCGAGTCATTTCCCAGAGGGCTCCAAGCACTCCATTCCATACTGTCTATACAGCTACGCTCCTGGATGTGGGGTGTATCACAAATTACGAAGATCACGCAGGATCACGCAGGATCACACAGGCTCGTAGGCACTTGGCATATGATAGGTCTGACTCATCCAACTTATTTGACAACCTCTAATTGGAATCAGACGGGGGGTTTGGCAGAGTTGGGTTTTGCAGAGTTGGGTTTGGCAGAGTTGGGTTTGGCAGAGTTGGGTTTGACAGAGTTGGGTTTGGCAGAGTTGGGTTTGGCAGAGTTGGGTTTGGCAGAGTTGGGTTTGGCAGAGTTGGGTTTGGCAGAGTTGGGTTTGGCAGAGTTGGGTTTGACAGAGTTGGGTTTGACAGAGTTGGGTTTGGCAGAGTGGGGTTTGGCAGAGTGGGGTTTGACAGAGTTGGGTTTGAGAAAGTTGGGTTTGACAGAGTTGGGTTTGACAGAGTTGGGTTTGACGGAGTTGGGTTTGACGGAGTTGGGTTTGACGGAGTTGGGTTTGACGGAGTTGGGTTTGACGGAGTTGGGTTTGACGGAGTTGGGTTTGACGGAGTTGGGTTTGGCAGAGTTGGGTTTGACCCTCCGACAAGCGAAGTGGTTATGCAAGACATGCTTATTACAAGCGGAGAGTGCCGTTGGCTAAGGCGAGTGAGCTGCCTATTTCCGTTCTGGTATAAAACGTTCTGTTGTAAAACATAATCTCGAAATCCTGGTAAAACATTCCAATTCACCAAAGGTAGCATTGCTCAGCCCATAATTGTTTGATTGCCTAGTATCGAAGAGGGGGGGGAAGGAAGGGCCCTGCGAAATCCTCTGTCAAACCCAACTCTGCCAAACCCAATCCAAGTCGTCGAAAAAGCAAGAAATGAGCCTTTCATCAATATCTGCTCTCAGTACGACCTGTAACTCTTGTTGCCAGAGGGCATTAAGCCAACTTCTAGGAACTTGAGATGGCAGAAATTGGGGAGAAATTGCCTTACAATGCCTGGAACGTCCTGTTAATTAATGGCCCTGAGTTCCGGCTTCACACTCTCTGCAGGTTTTATCTATTCTATATTGATTGCTGTCAATGCAAATTGACTTGTGTCATTATGCAAATCAAGATTACAGCAATAGTAGGCATATGCAACAGAAACACTACCACGTATGGCCGGCATAATGGCGCCACGTATACCAAACTAGGCAAAAATTGGCTGATCGGGTTCAATGTTAATTATGCGAAGCATACATAAGACAACAATCTCACGATCTGGCTGAGAAGGCACACCGCCAATGTCGACGTATGGTGGGTATCACCTGACTTTTGAGTCACGGGACGCTTAGGCGCCATTCACTCCCCGGGCAAGCAGCGGTCCGGGCTAGAAAGAGAAAACAAAGCAGTGCCAACCTACTATAGTGGTTCTACAACTATACTCATGTACAACTGTACTTAAGTTTACAACCTCGTCGCCTCTTTTTCGGCCTGAAGGTGGTGGTGGGCAATCAATTACTGCCTGACGAAATCACCTGCTCTTCAACCCCCACCTCCTGCCCCACCTTAGAATTTTACGCAAATTGCAAACCTGGATAAACCACATCATCAGCTGCCTTCAAATTATCATCAACTTACCATATTAATTTCCGTCCGATCTCATAGCAAGGCTTCATTCCCAACAACCATCACATTATCACGTTTACCGAGCCGCCTCATCACGCCAACTCACCTGGCACGAAATCGACCCAAACCCGACTCATCACCACCTAGCTGCGTTCGAGGTATTGCTATGAAAACTCTTCTCCTCCTGAGTGACGAATCTTACTGATATTGAAAATAGTGGGCATCGTATCCCTCGTATACTGGATTTTTACAGGCTGTTATGACAATAACGAAAGAAGATTTGGTATGCCGCCTTTGTGAGAGTCTGGTGTATATTGCTGATTTAATTATGCTAGATATCGCGGTGGGATCCGCTTTCTGCGGACGACAGCCGGCTGCAAAGTCTCAACAAATATGTTGCGCTGGAGGTCATCGACCCCGCATCTAACGATCGACAACTTCTTTGCCGAGATTGCGAAGATGTCGTTTTCTTCGATGCGGGCAGTGAGATTTGGAGTACAAAGGATCCTGATGGCCAGATAGAGCGCCGGAACGGTCTGATGGTGCTCCCAAAGGAAATTTCAGTGACAGTCTATAGAGGATACTTTTCTGTTAGCTGAATAAGGTCTGCGCTATATTTGTGTCATAGCCTATTCGAAGCTCCACATGACAAAATCTCCTCACTTTCACGCATTCCGTTGTATCCAAAAATCCATTTTCCTTCTCCCATTTCCGTAAATCGCTTTTCTCAATGGCATTTGCGATTGTATCACCGAAGACTTTTCTAAGCTGTGTCGTGAAAACGCCTGGTCCTGACCCACAAAGCAATGGGTGTATCCCAGCAGTTTCCATATCCAGCCAGATAACCGCATCGCCATCGCCCCGACCCCGCGGGAATCTCGATCGCACACAGTCTGTTATATTTGGATCGTTTATACGCGGAGGGACGGGGCGAATGGCTGTTGCAACCTGTATTGGAAACACCTTTTCGATGTTTGTCCAAGGCGCCGCAGGAAACTCGAAGGCGCCGGGCTGTATAGCTGTTATGCGAGGTTTGAGAACTGGCCCAGTCTCTGTTGTGATTGTTAGTGGGTTACCGTCCTTTTTATAGCTTGTTTGAGCTCTTACCGTCATCCATCTGATCATCTGGTTCTGTATAGACCGATGCCAGGGAAGCTGTGTAGTATGCATGAAAAGGTTTCCCCAGAGATGCAGCGGACAAACGGTCCAGGCGCTTGGAAACCTCCGGACGATCGAGACATGAGACCCCTACATTCTTCATATAGGTCTGGATATCTGACGCTCTCAGATGGCGAACGACGTATTGAAGGCGTCTCTCTTCGAAACTAATAGAGCAGAAAGCCAAACCGTCCCAGCTTAGCTTACGGAGCTCCACAGCGAAGTCAGGCTTAAATGCATTATCGTTAACACAACGCATGAACGCATCGCACTTTGAAAGAGTATTGGAGTCCAATGAAAGTGTCGCCGCAAGGCGGGCCCTGGCGTGCTCGAGGCCTTCAACTATCTTGATCTGCTCACGGAGTATCGTCAATTCCTTTTTTATCTCGTTCAAAGATTCCGGATGAGCGTAGAGGTTAAAATCGTAAATACCCATTTTGGTCGAGTTGGGTTTGACGGAGTTGGGTTTGACGGAGTTGGGTTTGACAGAGTTGGGTTTGACAGAGTTGGGTTTGACAGAGTTGGGTTTGACAGAGTTGGGTTTGACGGAGTTCATACCCACTTACATAAGCACGGCCCATGCGTGTAACTAGTTCGATGAGTGATTGGTCAATCAAATGCAGTCTTGTGATGCTCCTGGGATACATCTCCGCTCACGTAAGGTAGCGTCGGTTAGTACTCAGACGCCTACAAGTTTGATTGGCTACAAATGACAAGGAATCGATGTCACACGAGTCAGACTCCACTTCATGGGGTGTGACTTATGGGCGTTTGTCAATCTCCGATCCACTTTTCGCTACTGAATACGGGCGTTCTCATTTCGAGACCGTATTTAATGCTCCGATGAAAATAATATTACGCTATTACACTACAGTAAGGCAAAGAGGCCAGTCAACGAGTCAAACGACAAACACCTCGTCGAGTGATGTAAGGACCGAACCATGCGCATAGCAGATTTATCGAAGGAAAGCCTTGGGATCACTGAATTCCATCTAGAAAGGCAAACCAAGTGCGGAGTACGTACACGAAAGAAGATATTGGTGTATTCAGCGGCGAGCTGCGACATGGCTTCCCGAGACTTCTACGGCGCTAAGCAGAGGGGCAGCGTTTTGAAATGTCCGCGGCGCGGAGTTTACTACATGTCATTTGCTACCCCTTCAACGCCCCCCTCAACTCGCTGCATCCTCCACTTGCGACCTCTCGGGATAGGCTAGGAATTGGTTCCTGGGAGCAACCCCGGTCATACAGGGTGGAGCTTTCCCAGAAGCGGCATGCGGATGAATATACATTCTCACTGCACTATCTCTCGTCTTTTTTGGGGTTTTGTTTCGATTATCCTATCTCCTGACATCATTTGCCTCGTTTACATACCTAGCCGCTCAAAAGACACCTCTGTGGTATGAGAAGACCAACCCGCTAGATATGATGGCTTTAACTGACTCTACAGATTCCAGCAGCCAGGTGACGACGAATCCAATGCCTTTACCGCGACTCAACTTTCTCCGTGAACGAGAACAACGCTCGGCTTGCCTCGGTCGCTTGGAAAATGCACTCGAGCCAAGTCAACCTTGGCCAGAGAGTTTGTCCGGACAGTATCTAGAGAGTCACGGATTAGAAGGCTGCCTACAGCGTATCATAGGCTGTAATCCTTCCTTTCTAGATGACGAAACCGATAACACACGTCTTGGTTGGCTGAAGATTATCAGGCACGGCGTGTTTAACAGAAAAGCGATGGATCTTCCCAATGCTCCATTAATGGAAGGCACATCAAGATAGACCAGCACATGGACAAAAAGATTGATGATGGCCGCCGTTTCATCGAAAACATGGAAACAAATGCCTTGAAAATCAAGCTCAGCGAGGAGTTGATTACCAAGGAACTACAAGATGCTCAGATTCGTATGTCATCCCCTCCACCTCCCGATGGTAATCTAACCAAAGCAGGCATACAGTCGTTATCTAAGCTTCAATCGGTAGTCATGGAACGCCTGGCAAACCTTCAAGCCATAGCCCAAGACATGCCATCCTGTGAGCTAGCTCCCATTGAAGCCCTACGCGACGGAAGCCCCGCAAGCAGGTCGGAAACACTTTAGGATATTGACCGCGATTTAACGACTACTGGTTGTTGCTGCTAGTCTACAAATCCAAGGCCGACTTTCCTATTCCTACAATATAGAACTTCTATTTCACATTACGATGGTAGAATTTGCTCCTTCTTGTGACGGCCTCAATGATCTTGCCGGTTCGTTCTGGTTGATGGTTGATGGGGCATGGATGGTATGGGTAAATCCTGTAGCAAACAACGCTTGAACTGTGCCTCCACCTACAGCGTCAAGAAGGCTGCAGTGCTGGATGAAAAATATGACATCCTATCAGGAGCCGCTGCAGCTCTCGGCGAAGAGAACGAAACTACTGTCGCCAAAATCGCGTGGCTCAGCAGCAAGGAGGCCGCGAAGGCCTATGGGTCCATGGTCGTGTACCTAACCAAAGGCACTGACGCACGGAGGCTGTTGGCCGACGGATACTTCCACGTCGGAGGAGAATCTGGGACAACCAGCGTCTTTGAACATCGACCACGACCGACACAATGCTACAATTGCCAGGAGATTGGCCATAAGGCATTCCAATGCAAGAACATCCAGAAGTGCGCAAAATGCGCAACGGAGGGCCATCGCCACAGCAACTGCGACCAAACGGTCCCAAAGTGTGTCCTATGCGCAGGCCCACATGAATCGTACAGCAAAAATTGCCGAAAGCTCTATCCGTCACGTCATGAATAAAACACTCCGAATAATCCAACTAAATGTGAGGAAACAGGGAGCGGTGCATGACAGTTTGATGAACGACGAAGAAACTCAGAACGCAGTGGCGTTAGCGATTCAGGAACCCCAAGCGAGGAGAATTCAAGGCCGGCTCTTGACAACCCCGATGGGACATCACCAGTGGACAAAGATGGTTCCTTCCACTTGGAGGGAAGGCAGATGGGCAATACGAAGCATGCTCTGGATCAATAAGGATGTGGAAGCGGAGCAAGTGCGGATCGATTCACCGGATCTGACAGCAGCGGTCATCCGGCTCCCCGGGCGACCGATTTTTATGGCATCGGTCTATGTAGAGGGAGGGGATGCCTCGGCGTTGGACGACGCATGCGATCACCTCAGGAAAGCAATTGCAAAAGTACGGCGAGACACGGGGACGGTGATGGAGACCTTGGTCGTGGGAGACTTTAACCGCCACGATCAACTCTGGGGAGGAGACAACGTGTCCTTGGGAAGGCAAGGCGAAGCGGATCCAATCATCGACATCATGAATGAATTTGCTCTCAGCAGTCTACTCGGACGAGGCACAAAGACATGGCACGGGGGAGGACAGAGTGGGGACTGCGAGTCCACGATTGACCTCGTCCTGGCGTCGGAAAACCTGGCAGACTCCATGGTTAAGTGTGCAATACATGGGACGGAGCACGGCTCGGACCACCGCGCCATTGAGACTGTATTCGATACCCCGTGGCCGATCCCAAAGCATCAGGAACGACTTCTACTGAAGAACGCGCCATGGAAAGAGATTAATGCTAGAATCGTGAGCACCCTGGCCGCCACTCCGTCGGAAGGCACAGTGCAGCAGAAAACCGATCGACTGATGTCTGCGGTCTCGGAAGCGGTGCATACTTTGACCCCAAAGGCAAAGCCATCACCACACGCGAAACGATGGTGGACAGCCGACTTAACACAGCTGCGCCATATATACACATACTGGCGAAATCATGCTCGCTCGGAGCGCCGGGCGGGACGAAAAGTACCGCACCTGGAAAAGACAGCCCAAAGTGCGGCGAAACAATACCACGATGCCATCCGCAAACAAAAGAAGAAGCACTGGAATGAGTTTCTCGCAGACAACGATAACATCTGGAAAGCCGCTAAATACCTGAAGTCGGGAGAGGACGCAGCATTCGGGAAGCTACCGCAGCTCGTCAGAGCAGACGGGACTGCCACCACGGATCATCAAGAGCAAGCAGAAGAGCTGCTGTCCAAATTCTTTCCCCCTCTGCCTGACGTTATTGACGACGAGGGGACCAGACCACAAAGAGAGCCGGTGGGAATGCCTGCTCTCAGCCTGGAGGAGGTAGAACGACAGCTTTTTGCAGCGAAATCATGGAAGGCGCCGGGTGAAGACGGTCTACCGGCGATAGTCTGGAAGATGACGTGGCCCACGGTCAAGCACAGGGTTCTCGACTTGTTCCAGGCGTCACTGGAAGAAGGCAGGTTGCCGAGACAGTGGAGACACACGAAGATCATACCGCTCAAAAAGCCGAACAAGGAAAACTACACCATTGCGAAGGCATGGAGGCCAAATTCGCTCCTCGCGACGCTGGGCAAGATACTGGAATCCGTGGTTGCAGAAAGGATCTCGCACGCTGTGGAGACACACGGCTTGCTCCCGACCAGCCATTTCGGAGCCCGAAAGCAACGGTCCGCGGAGCAGGCGCTTGTGCTCTTGCAAGAGCAGATCTACACAGCGTGGCGTGGCCGACGGGTGTTGAGTTTGATCAGCTTCGATGTTAAAGGCGCCTACAACGGTGTGTGCAAAGAGCGACTGCTCCAGAGAATGAAAGCGCGAGGTATACCAGTTGACCTGCTCCGGTGGGTCGAAGCGTTCTGCTCGGAACGAACGGCTACCATTCAAATCAATGGGCAAGTGTCGGAGGTCCAGAGCCTTCCACAGGCTGGCCTACCTCAGGGCTCGCCCCTGTCCCCGATCCTATTCCTCTTCTTTAATGCAGACCTCGTACAAAGACAGATCGACAGCCAGGGCGGAGCGATGGCGTTCGTGGACTACGCGTCCAATATCTGGATGCACGCATGCAAGGATAAGGCCATGGGGCCGATCAACCGCGTCCAAAGGGTAGGAGCGCAGGCGATTGTAGGAACATTCCTCACAGTTGCGACCAGTGTAGCAGAGGCGGAGGCCCACCTTGCCACTGTTCAACACCGTTTCTGGAGACGAGCCGTGAAGATGTGGACGGACATACATACCCTGCCAGAAACCAACCCTCTCCGCAGGAATACAGGACGGATCAAGAAATTCAGAAGATACCATCGTTCGCCGCTGTATCAAGTAGCAGACGCGCTGAAGAACATTGAGATGGAAACACTGGAAACCATCAATCCGTTCACATTGGCACCATGGGAAGTACGCGTACAGGTTGGCGTTGAAGCAACTCCGCAGTCACCGACCGTACCAGGCGGGTTAATGCAGATCGCAACCAGCAGTTCGGCACGGAACGAGCTGGTCGGATTTGGGGTGGCGATCGAGAGGCAGCCACCTCGGTATCGAAAACTGAAATTGAAGACCCTTTTCGTCACATTGGGTGCAAGAGCAGAGCAAAATCCGTTCTCTGCGGAGCTAGCAGCAATGGCACATGCATTGAACATGGTAGTTGGACTGAAAGATTACAGGATTACGCTGCTCACGAGCAACAAAGCGGCGGCTCTAACACTAAGGAATCCTCGACAACAGTCAGGCCAGGAATTCGTCTGCCAACTGTACAAGTTGATGAGAAAGCTACGGAGAAATGGAAACCAGATCAATATCCGGTGGATCTCAACGAGCGAAGACAATAAACTGCGGGGTCTGGCTAAAGAACAGACCAGAGCCGCGACACAAGAAGATGCTCTCCCGCAAGAACGCGTCCCGAGAATGAAGTCAACAACACTAAATATCGCACGGTCCCAAGCAGTCCCCAGCAATGACCTGCCAGTGAACGTAGGGAGACACGCAAAACGAGTTGATGCAGCACTCCCAGGCAAACACACCCGGCAGCTGTATGACCGATTATCGTGGAAAGAAGCGAGCGTTCTGGCTCAACTCCGAACCGACATGGCAAGACTCAATGGATATCTATATCGAATCAAAGTAGCAGACACGGACCAGTGTGCGTGTGGACAAGCGAGAGAGACCGTGGAGCACTTCCTATTTCGATGTCAAAAATGGACGGCGCACCGGACGGAACTACTACAATGTACCAACACCCACCGAGGAAATATATCCTTCTTCCTAGGAGGAAAGTCGCCTTCGATGATCAGAAGTGGACGCCGAACTTAGAGGCGGTACGGGCCTCAATACGATTCGCCATCGCCACGGGCCGACTCGAGGCCACCTAACCACGCCGACGAACATAAATCACCCCCCCTTTCGCCGATCTAACCCACCAACCACCTCGTGTTACAGACGGTAGACGCGCTTCAACTGCCGAAAATAGGATGTTGAACACTTGGAGAAGCGCCTTCAAGCCAGCCTACTAACAAAATTACTAACCCACGAGGATCCGCTGCGATACGGACATCTGAGATGACATATTTTGCAAGGCTTTATGTAAGGGCTCGGAGGAGACACAGTACTGTATATATTATGACATGTATAGTAGATCAGAGATAGTTGCCCTTTCGGCTTAGCCGCCGGGCGTTAATAAATTGTTTGTTTGTATGACAACAAAGCGACTCCGACATGGGATACAGAAACAATGGGGCCTCCACAGCGACTATGTCAGCGCCTATCAACGCCTCCGAAAAGCTACGTTAGAGCCAACGATCTCTCCATTCCGTCCGTCTGTGGAACTCCGGTTTATTTACTATACACTTTTCCATATGAGGCAGCAGGATCTCATATCATGGACCATCGCTAAGTGTCCTTCGTGCTTTCGGTTTCTCCTTCTTCATCGAACAATTTTTCCGTCCTATTACAACTGCGATGGCGAAAGTCTTCTTTACATGGCTCTTCTACACAAAAGAAAGGCCTCTGCCAAAATCATTATGTACCTGCAGCTTGACCATAAATGACTTAGCTTCGCCTCTATGGTTGGCTAATGAGCAAGTCGGGCCCTCAGCTCTCGATATCGCTCACTCCAACCGTGTTGCTATGGAGAAGGACATGCATTGGGGCAATTTCCAAAAATATCGGAAATCGAAATATTCTTATCACTCCTGCATGCTTCATTCTTTGAAGAAGCATCCGCAAAGGTCACAAATGAGGGGTTTCCATGCTGAGCGAACAATCCATGATCATCCAGGGATTACAAGCCTTATTCACTTAGCCCGAGTTCCTCAACCTACAACTTTATACGGACATCGTGATGTGAAATGCTAGAGCCATATATATTCATTCTCGAAATCGCTTTAACCAACACACACATACCAGGAACCAATGGCCCGGCCCCACGCCCAAAGATGTCAAATATACCATCGATCGAAATCAAATTCTAGGCGTCAGTAGCCAATAGGTGAAAATTTGCAAATAGGTACTTTCTCCTAACGTGAGATGAGAAGCGGGATACGATCGCCACGAAACTGCTACTGCTATTACCTTCATTTGACGATGGCGATATTAGATATGAATTAATGAAGGCCGGAGACATAGTTCAAATAACCCATCTTGGCTTGAAAGTCCTATACAACTCAGGCTAGCTTTCAATATGAAATCTTTATACCGCCTGGGAACGTTGCCAGCGCCACCATTTGTCAATATGCGGCTGCCCACTAACAGTTGCCAACAACCGACTCAGCGAAATGGTAGATGGCACTTCGGGGAAATAATCCATTCTTTTCGGTTCCTCAAGATCTGGTATCTCCTCACAGATATCACATCCATCACGTGGCTTGTCTCCATGCCCAAGCTGATGTTCGATTTGACCAGCGCTCGAATCACTTTCCCATTTCTCGTGGTCTTCTTTAAATCTTTCATAGCAGCCGATATCAAACGCTCGACCCTCATATTGGAACCAGTCTTCAATTGCTTTGGTGGAGGATTCGATTGAAACTTTAGTGCCTGGTGGACTAGCTATCCAGCCATCCATTTTTAGATGCCCGGCCCTGAGAAAGTTGATAAAGTCGGGGATGTAACGCATACCAAGAAATTTGCAAGAACATTTTCTCTGATGACTCGCTTTACGCTTGCAATCATGGTCAACGTAAACCCTGGCAAAATAATCATAAGAAGGACAGAGCCGAATCAGGAAATAGGACCTTGTTTGAAGAGCATAATCATCCTGATATATTGGCTTCATCATTACATCATAACTGCGCAGAGATAGGTGCTGGTGAACCCATGCGGTCGTCTGATTTTGGTAAAGAAAACAGGAAAAACAAAAGCAGTTTGAGACAAAAGTCAGATAGTCCTTCAGCGGGTTGCATGGCTTGTATCATTTGAACCTTTGTATAGATGATCTGCTTAAATGCGCACCACCTTGTCGTGGGTTTGAGGTGTGTCCGTCTCACCATTTTGTTTTCGCCACATGCGGGAATAACGGCCTTGCATTTTCACCAGTTCCTCATGCGTGCCGCTCTCGACCACCTGGCCTTCCTCTATGACTAGAATGAGGTCTGCCGATGTGATGGTGCTTAGCCGATGGGCAATGATGAGCATGGTTCGGCCATTGGACAAAGTTGCAAGGGAATTCTGGATATGCTCTTCGGTTTTAGTGTCGAGCGCGGACGTAGCTTCATCCAGCAGTATGATTGGAGAATCTTTGAGGATAGCTCGAGCGATTGCCACACGTTGCTTCTCACCGCCGCTGAGGCGCAGTCCACGGTCTCCAACTTTGGTGTTGTAGCCGTCTGGAAAACTCTTGATCTTGGCATGAATACCGGCATTGCGACAGGCGTGGTACACATCTTCATCACTAGCATTTAAATTTGCGATCTTCAAGTTGTACATCAAAGTCTCGTTGGAAAGGATCGTATCCTGCGGAACCACACCGATATGCCTGCGCAGAGAATCAATCGTGATATCCTGGACGTCATGTCCGTCGACGAGGATTTTGCCATGTTTAGGGTTGTAGGACCGGAAGAGGAGACGGAGAACCGTAGATTTGCCACCACCGGACTCTCCCACGAGGGCTGTAGTGGTTCCTGGTCGACAAGTGAACGTGAGTCCATTCAATATAGGATTCCGCGGATCATAGGAGAATTTAACATTCTGAAACTCGACCCTTCCTTCACAAGTGGCCAAGGGGGAGGCGTGATCGCTGTCAGTGACTGTTGGCTTCTCTTTGAAAAGCTCCAACATACGCTCCGCAGTGATCAAGGCCGACTGTATGGAGACATAGAAGGCTCCGAAGAAGCTCAGAGGACCTTGTAGCTGGGCCATGTACATCAACAAGGTAACAAACCGACCCACTGGTTGCTGGAGAGTAGAGACTTGAAATGCAGCGATGAAGCAAGTGACCAGTAAACAGGTCAACAGCACAGTGCTTTGACTGGTGTTTAATAGAGTCCCACAGAGAAATGTGTAGTACTCAGTATTCTGGTAATTGCAGATAGCGCGTCGGTATCGGGCAAACTCGTGTTGTTCCGCATTGAAGTATTTCACCATTTCGTAGGAGACCAACGAATCGTTTCTGCGTGTGCATGAATGTCAATCTTCTTGTAACTCAGATACTTGGTATTTGCCTCAACTTACTTGATCGCATCCTCGTGCCTCGAAGCATCGACCATCTTTCTTCTGGTCTTCGCATTCCACTAAGCCATGCAAATGGTAATATAAAGATACACAAATGCCGAGATTCCAACCACGAGGGCGTAGTAAACATCAAATGCAACTAGGAAATACCCAATTGCGATGAGCAGATCAGCTAGCGTAGGAAGGAACTGAAATATTATTTGCTCCAGGAATGAATTGATTGATTTGCCTTTGTTCAGAGCTGAAAGAAGCTCGCCTGTCTGGTTTCGCAGGTGAAAGTCCAAGCTGAGACTGTGAACATGTTCGAAGGCAGCTGTGGAAAGCTCCAGGTAGGAATACTGGCCGATGGGAATCCAGGGACCAGAGCGCAAAGAGCCCACATTTGCCTGCAGCCACCGGTAAAAAACATACATGCAGATCTCAAACCACGGTGGTTGGCGGTCATTTGCATTTTGTTGATTTGCCAAAGATGTAATGATCGCTCCAGTCTGGATGGGTATCCATACATTGAGAACTCGCTGGAAAATCACGAGAAGAAAACAAATCACTGCCACAGCCTGTAGGCGGGGGGACTTGGAGGGCCACATGTATGGAAAAAAACGGGAGAAGCCACTGAGATACTCCAAGCAACTCCTGGATGGCAATTCTTCTGGTCGGGCCCAGGAGTTCTGTGGTTTGGTATCTGCGGGTCTCGCAGTTCCACTTGTTGAACCATAGATCTGGCCATTACCACGACAACTCTTTGTGCGCGGAGGGCTCAGTAGCTGAGTTGTCTCAGTATCACAACCTGGCTCTTCCTCTGAGCCTCCATCAAGTCCTATGAAATTACTAGACTTGGTGGAGTAGAGTAGAACAAGAGAGACCAGAATCAATATACGGACCCCGTTGGGGACCACTTCCATGCACTCCCAAAAGGTGATCCCCTAGCGCATTGCGCCTCCGTTGGGGTCTCCGACTACTGGCTCATAGTGGACTGAGGTATAAATTGAGAGGGAGGTGGTAAGAATAATAAGCTCAGTGGGAATGGCGAAGGACCAACATGTGAGCTGAGTGGCCGTCGGGGAAGAGCTGGTATCGAGTATGCTGAGAAGAATAACTGCGTAGGCAAAGATAGAGCCCACGATATAAATCTGCGGTTGTTAGGACGTAACACATAACATAGCAATAGGAGACGTAGCGCATAGAGACGCACCACTACAGACTGCCCGCGCCACCAATACTCGGAGCGGGCCATTAACACATGGGTGGTATATATCGTCGCATTCGCAAAGAATGTCACAAGCACACCAGCTGAGAGCCAGTTAAAGCAGTGTTTGACGGTCCGGGAGAAAGGCTGAGTCTGACTGAAAGCTATCGGGTTCCAGGTCTGTCTGGGATGCTGGCCCTCATTGTTCTGCGGGTCTTTTTGCTCGGTCTTGCTCGTGACGACCACTTGGATCACAAAAACAACGACAAACAACAGCATGAGGAAAACCGGGTAGAATGTAAGTAGATACTCTAACAGCGTTTGGGGATTCATAATAGCGGTTTGCTCAAGAGCAAAATAAAGTCTTCTCATGCAATTGTCTCGGGCTATTGGTGGTGGATATGTGAATTACCAACGGTGGCAACAGGGTCACTGATGGGAACCAACGGAACTATTATAGACTTCGGTGACTGGTTAGCAAATTGGTAGATCCGATATGTCAAAGTGAAAGGTGACACGATATATGTGAGACAATACCTGCTGCAATGTCGTCTCGGTGTACGACAGGGGAAATGTCAACCATCAGCGTTGTGGATGAGTATCGAAGTAACCCCAACTGATCCCATTTTATTGTCACTAGTATGCACGGCTCAGAGAGGGGGTGGAATAACTCTAGTATCCAGAGGCTGAGAGCAAGTAACTTGAATAGCGCGCTAGAGTATGCAAGGCGCCTCTAGACCTCTGTTCCAGCTCGTAGCCTGCATTTGTGGAGTCAACGGCTTAGTCAATCATCTCGGAGGCCTTGAATATCCCCAATGGGGATTCAAAGGCCATGTTCCAGTATCCCCAACTAAGGCGGCCTCTGCGTTAGTGGACCAATCAAGTCTTTCGGTGAATATGCTTGAGGAATTGTGATTTGATACGAGATTTTGTTGTCGGTGCTAGGGAGGGGCGCATGAATCTGACGTATTCCTCTTGATCTTCACCCATTCCATGGCTGTCTCCATTTCACAGTGGCAGCTGCATCTTTACAAGGCTTTCTTCACTCATGATGATACCCAATTCTGCAAATCAGCCTCATATGCAGTGTTAGCCTAGCAGTCGGTGAATGTGCATGCAAGCCTGAGCTCAGGTCAAAGGCCCGGGATTCTGGCCCCAAATTCCGGAATTTGGGACCGTTACGTTTTTACGACACTTCAGGATCCATATCATAGCAAACAGTACATTGGAATTCAGGGGCCTGGCCTCTCAAAGGAGGACGTAAAGATATGGATCATTGTCTCTTTTCTTGCTTCTCACCCAAATTGGGAACCTTTAGTACTAGACTAATTTATTTGGCCCAAATTTATGATTTAAGGCAGAAGTCAGTAGCTCACAATGCCTTGCCGCACCCCTGGATCTCCTTTCTGCGCCGTATGTTATTAGGGGAAAGGGGATCGGCCGTACATCCCCTCCCCTGTAAGAAATCTGGAGCAGCACAGCTAATATTATGATCCTCGGAGACTAAATACCATTGCAAATTACCACTAATGCATTCAAGGATTTAATTGTCACATTCGTAGCTTGATTTTCATTATCCAGTGCAGTCTTATAGAACAGTGGAAAGCGGTTCTGGCCAGGCGATGTGATAGCTCATGGATGATATCCGGAGCGGGAGCAAGAAACAGTACTTCTAATTATGGGCTGTGAGTCATTTTATTTGTTCGCAATGTTATTTTCTTAATTCACCAAGATAGCTGGAACCTACTCGGGCTTAAAGTGCCGAATTACCAACCTTTTGTCAATCCAGCTTTCAAATCCCTCCCACGCATTACTTTGGCACAAATCGTGTTATCAAGGTTTGTCTCTTTGCCTCATACCAAATGGGTTGGTGAATAATTCTAACACTGATCACGTAGTGGCCTAGGTCATTGTCCGCGCCGTTTATAGACATGGCCAACGGTTTTTTTCTTCTCGTCACCCCATACGGAACTTGTCGAGTTCCAGGAAGTCTTCGAAAGTTTAATGTGTCATGGGAGCTGTTTCTTGAAAGTTTCCAAATGGAGCTTAATGGCCCGGAAAAACTTGATCAAGTAAGCGGAATCAGTGTGAGGGCCTGACTTTACGACTAGAAGAGAGGGAAAGTTCGGGTGCTTTGGGGGGAACGCGCCGCCGATGACTCGTCACCAAATCTTTACTTAGCATTTGGTGGAAAATGTGATCCAAAGGAAACAGTACTGCAGGCTTTGATCCGCGAGTTCTGGGAAGAGACCAAGCGGGAAGTTTGGCTATCCATGGCGAGGTGGCCGAGGTCGATGTTTTTTGTACTTCGAAAAGCAACTGATGGATTGCCCAAATTCACTTCCTGGTTTCATCCAAACCGAAAGGTGAATCGTCCTGCAGTGAAGGATTCGGCATCGAGTTGGACCCTCAAGAGCACCAAAGTTTCATTTGGGCCATTGGCAATCTTGTTGCACTGGGGACTCTACCGCTCACGGAAGTGTAAGAGAAAAGGGACTACGAGGCCATGGAATATGGGCGACTGTGGAGGCTGCCATGAAACTAATCAAATTACCCCCGAGTCCACCTTCTGGAACGCCGATTTATTGACAGCCTTTGTAAAAGATGCGGGTCAGCGTGGAAGTGACTTCTAGGCTGGATGCAGTTGTAAAATTTCCCCTCGTCGTCTTAATAACGCGACTTGCTGAGTACGTAATCAATTATTTATCTCAAAACGAAGTTAGTTATCATAAGGAAAATATAGATAACATTTGAAAAGAAATTCAGGCTTTGGAAGATTTTTCTGTTCCTGATCTGTCACAATTCAATCCCTGACCACACTCAACGGCCCCCATCAGTTCAGCCCCGTCGTCGCAAAATCTAGCCATCGAGATATCTTTGAGGGTGAGGCCAAGAGGACGATGCGTTGTCCAGTGGACATACACGGTGCCGATATCCTTAGCGCATTAGCTTAGCATGTACCAAAATTATCTTTTGAAAGATGATGTTAGAGTACTTACCACAGTCATAGTAGGATGATGCTTCTTCACCGAGCTTTCAGAGGCGATAGTAACCAAGAATGACTACCCTGTCTTGTGAGTTATCACAGTAAATTTCCCAGTTTTTGGAAGTCAATTCGAGCTTACCACTGCCTTGAAGTAGCTTTTAAAATGAAATGTTTTGGAAACTCCCGTTCTCTTGTCATCTAACGCCCATCCTTGCTGCCGCAGCTCCTCTGTATCGGAAGTGAGTTGCTCGGCGTTTTCGCCCTCGGCAAAGAGTGGGGTGTTGGATGCCATGGAGGTTTAAATGGATTTCGAGAATGAGCGGGGGTTGTGGATCATATAAACAAAAGCGCACGTGATACACTGACGCAATCTGTGGCTGACCATCAAGGCCTGGTGGTCCCTGCTCACCACACACTTGTTACAGAGCCTGGCCGCACACAGTTTCGCCAAGAAGAGGTCGGGAAAATCAGGGAAAATCAGGGAAAATATAAACCAACTCATTCAATATTTTTGGATCGCCAATAACACATCCTCTTTTTATTTTACGGAAAAGATAGCGCGATGCAAAATTCGCATCTCAAGTTACCAATATATTACTATTGCCCGATTTGTAAACAATAAGACAGGTTCTATTAAGACGCTCAGAGCAACAAGCTATATAGGACGCGATGTCATATCCGGGACAAAAAATCGGTCCGTCTCCGTGAAGAATCCAAAAAATTGGAATATTTCCGCTGGAGTTTTACAAAATCACTAGTTTTCGTCCACGACGGCCGCTGAGACCTGATACTCGCTAATAATTCTGGTATATACCTCTTGGGAAGCATAGGTATCCAGAAATTAAGGTCTTCGCGAGCAAGAACGGTACATCCAATGTCGAAGGCCAGCTTGGCGTCTGCGTCCCAGGACCGCGAAGGAACTCTAGGGTATTTTTTTGTCGGAGAGGAAGACGCCAACTGGAGGAGTGCGAGGGACATGGACATGTGGCCAAGGCCGAAGTAGAAACCCTCAGGTTCAAAACTTTGGGGATATTGCTTCAAAAGTAACAAGAGATTCTTCCACTCCGAGACGGCTTCCATAAACCGGCATTGGCAATGCGAAAGACTAGCAGATGCGAAAACTGAGCGAAGATGCAGCCACTGATCACTAATATCTGGAGATGAAATTCTAGAAAATTGCTTTCGCAACGATAGAACAAGTGTAGAAGCTTCGTTGAATTTGCCTTCTGCGATGTTCACATCCAACATAGACACTTCGAGACGTCTCATGGCTTTGGGCAGGTTTCCATGGAGGTGTATTAAGCGAATCTCGTGTTCGACCTTTGAACGAGCATCATTGAAGTAACCATCTGCACAAAGAAGATCTGAGAGTCTGCAAATGACCTGAAACCGATTTGGATCGGTTCTGAAGTCTTCGCACTGAAGGTAGGGATAGCAGTTGCTCAGGTAATCTCTGGCTTCGGCTAATTTGCCCCGAGACTGGTAGATCTTCGAAACGGTAGACCATTTCTTGAAATTGACAGACAGCTCCATTGGGGACCAAATCGCATCTTTGTTCGGCTCCCAGTCATTGAGATCATCGATTTCAATGCTGGCAGATTCATAATCTTCAAGCTGGATCAAATTCTCAATATGAGAAATCATTACCAGACGGGTTAGAGCCCGTAATCTCGGGTTGGCCGTTTTGTACGGATGAGCTCCTTTTTTGTAATCGAGGATCACTTCTTCCGACTTATGAAAAGACCCTTCTAGCCGTGCAATAACACTCCGCCGTAGAGCAATCGATGCTTGGATGTGATCCGGAGCAGCGTCGCCAAGAAGATGAGTCGCTTCGTCCAAAGCCTGCTGAGGGTATTGTACTCGTCTGAGTCGAGCCTTAGCGACAAGAACTTCTGACAATGCCAACTTTATAGAACGTGGAAGGTCATAAGGCTTGCTTTGTTGAAGAAGATGGTCTATTAGATGGGCAAGGTGCATCCCGTGCCTCTGAAAGCTGATTAGAAGGTCAGTGGTGGTGTTCGTGCAAATCTATCATATATACCCGGCCCGAGTTTCATGTGAAGAGCGGAAGGTGCATTGGCAAAACTTACTTTTCTTCCAAGGCAGGGTCGCGGGGAAACACGTGACAAGAAACCTGCAAGCCGACCAAGGTCCAGTACCGAAGATCGTCAATGCTTGAAGGGTGTGCTGAATACTCTCTTGCTTCTTCAGATAGAGAGTAAGTTGTATGCAAATTATTCTCGCAATTATCCAGGTAGATCCACGAACCCAAACGAAGCTCTTCCAAGGATACAGTCAATGCTTCCGTCTTGAAAAGCTCACCGAGCGGACCGAGCGAATCGTAGTCATATGGGACGCGGACAGGATATCCATCCTCACTCCAACGCAGCTGAGGTTTCAAGAATCCCTCAAATAACCACCTGGGTACTTTGTCGCCCCCGAGAGCCGCGAAAATGCAGAGTAACTGCAACGAGGCTGGAGATAGTTCCGGCATTATAAACTGGTGGGCAACGGACTCTGGCAGCGTGCTAGATGTTGTAGAAAGGTTGCTCTGATGAAACCCGGTCTTCTTAAATGCATTCGGTTGTGATGAAACAGTTGAAGCTCGTTTCCGTTTCTTAGTGGCAAATTGAGCTTCTGATGATGATTAGTCATGTCTTCGGTCTTGGGTGGCACTAGCTTCCACCAGGGTGGGCCTGCGCCTTGCGGATGTGCGTACCGGAGGAACCAGAGGTCTCGTTTCCGCTTCCATCTGTGTTTTCAACAGCCAGAGTGTAAAGGGTCTGTGAAGGAGGATTTTCGATGATGCTTTCGTCAATCATTTCATCTTCTGATCCCAAAGGTAGCGGCGTTGTGGTAGGTGGCGAGTCTGTCGGACATTAAATTGGGTTTGACGGAATGAAGCTATAGAGTTAGCTTAAAATGTCCACTTACGAGGTTTGATACATTCTGTGTGATCGTCGCGTTGCTCCTCAAAGAGTGTGTTGTATGTCCCAAGGTCTGGAGTTCTGGTGCGTTCCACAATCTCTCTGTCGGGAAAATCTTCCTCAATTGAGGTGTCCTTTAGTTGTATAGGATTGACAATGGAAGAACTGTCTGGACTCGCTGTCATGGTCCGAGATTCTACATCGGTGCTCTCGCTCCTTTGCCATGATATTCCAGCAGCTGGACCATTAGCATATCTTCTAAGTCGGTATTTCGAAACACTTACCTTTTATAATCTCCTCGACTTGATGTGCAAGAATAGGGCAATCCAACTTGTCTTTGTGTTTGTAGATATATTGAACGAATTTTGGGGCTCCTTTCGCACCCAATCGCCGAAACGTATTTTTAGAGATAGTATGGACCACAAGAAAAACATACGCGAGACCCATGAATTCCGATATCAGCCACAAAGAATTGATGTAAGTTATTTCGCTCCATTCTTTTTTTCCTTTTTTGGTCGCATCGGGAATGTTGGTCACGTTCTGAATGCTCCGAAGTATTGAAATGAAAGAATGTTCCTTTTCAGATCCTCGTGGTATTGCAAAGTCTGCCAACCCTGATTGATTGATCTTTTGAGCACCTTTACCAATAATTTCCGAACAGTGTGACAAGGCTTGCTTTTCCTTTTCATGAGCGGAAAGTTCCCAATCTAGTGAACTTACTACCGCTTTGGAGAGGACAAGTAATTTTCGAATGTCCTTGTCTTCCTTGTCATCGCATTTCTCGAGCCCATCTTGCCACTGAAATTTTTCTTTGCCCACCTGTAGACTAATCTGCACCGGCGCCATGTTTAGGTGTCTGGTTCAAATTCGACGCGAATTACAGCCAGTCAACGCGCTAGAGTCGAATGTACAGGAACAGGCGATAGGGTCAACGGTAGGAGAGAGCCTGCTGAAGGAGAGGGTATCGGTAGAAAGAGAGGGGGCCAGTAGAAAGAGAGGGGCCAGTAGAAAGAGAGGGGGCCAGTAGAAAGAGAGGGGGCCAGTAGAAAGAGAGGGGGCCAGTAGAAAGAGAGGGGGCCAGTAGAAAGAGAGGGGGCCAGTAGAAAGAGAGGGGGCCAGTAGAAAGAGAGGGGGCCAGTAGAAAGAGAGGGGGCCAGTAGAAAGAGAGGGGCCAGTAGAAAGAGAGGGGGCCAGTAGAAAGAGAGGGGTCAACAAAAGGAAATCCTTCGTTCATCGCTCTCGAACGTTAGAGATTCTATTTTATGACACATAAATAATCAATATCCATCGATGATCCTAAATATCAGTCACCCTGGCATGGAAGATAGAGGATTTAGTGTCGAATACTAAGATTGAATACATGGTGGAAACAAGGTATAATACTCAGAAAATCATGTGACAACTGGTACCAAGCATACCATACAAAAGTGCATAATATCCGCGCAGATTGTTGAAAGAGCGGGTTTTGTCATTTTTAGTTAGAGATTCCAATATACTCGACCCAACGCACGGTCCAATTCCCACACCGGGAATTGGACCGCACGGGTTGAATGCAAAAACGGGTTGAATGCAAAAATTGATCAACCTACCAATTTAAACCTCTCATTTAACAACCTTCCCCTATGGTATCTATAGTATATTTAATATTTACAGATTCACCTGGTCCCGCGCTTTCTTCTGAACTATTTAAATCCTCCAATTTCGACTTCCTGGCGGCGAGAGCTGCCTCTGTAGTAGCAGTTCCAATCCACTTCTTCCTCGCTTGCTGGATTAATTTCTTCCTCTCTGTTTCATCTCTCACTTTTATATGCCTATTTGCATCTAATAAAGTGAGAGGACCACCCATATTCACCCTTCGCTTGCTTTTACTAGCTTCCTTCCGGCGTTTTAGGTCCAACATGTTGGCATTGTCATGCGCATACTGAGCGCCCGCTTCCACCAAGGTAAGCGCACCAGCCAAAAATGGAGCTAGTTGACGGCGTAGCTTTGGAGAAATAGCATCGATCTCATTTCCAATCTCGTCGGTTTTTTTTTTGATTTTTTCAGCGTATTTCCGGAAGGTTTTAACGTCTATTACCGGCGAATTTGGTATAGAGCTTGACTCTGGAGGGGGGTATCACCATCCCATATCTCTAATACTGGCTCTGGAAGATTAGGATCGTCATTCCAACCTAACTTCTCTAAAGCAGTATCTGCATTTAAAGGATAGATACCGCATTTTTCAAAGCCAGAGCGTATTGTACGGCTTTTAAATGCTTGGTTCCGAACCCCATGGATGCTAGAAAAAAAGTCCGATTTTTGCTTTACTGAACCACCCCACTGTACTATATCATTATTATTCTTACGAAAATAATGCTTTAGCACCTGAAACGGCATATCGTCAAGCGGCTGACATATATGCGTTGTATGTGGGATAAAACAGTATGGAATAATCAGATTATTCTCGCAGAATTTGATAAATTCATAGGTGAGATGGGAGCCATGATTATCCATAAGAAGAAGCCGAAAACCCGTCTTTATACAGCGATTTTTAGTGCTTTCTTCGAATTATTGAAGCTATTGAAAGGCTATAGTATCGTCGGTCCAACCATTAGGTGTAGGAGTAATCCAATAGTCGTCGGGGAGGTTGGTAGTCCTATACCAATTCTCCATATGGAATTCACCCTTAACCAAAAACCAAGGTGGCATTACCCAGCCATCGGCAGCAATACATTCAATTGAAGTGAGCGATTCACTAGGCCCGCCAGTTCCAATACTAGCAGATTGACCAGCCTTAGTTGAAACGACTTTCCGGGGTTTGCCTTCGCCAATTTTGAAGCCGCTTTCGTCAAAGTTATAGATATTCTTCGATCCGATTTTTAACCGCTGAATAGTATCACCTAGGCGAGTATACCACGTAGTAAGATGACCAGGTGTAACTGCGTCTAGGCGGTCCTTTTCCATTGGTTTTTGCTTAATATAGGTGTATTTATCGGGTAGTCGTTTAATAAAACGGTAGGCCCAATTCATACCAAGGCATACATCTGGATTATGCCGATGAAGAATTTGACGTGCACACTTCTGGATCATATCTGCAGTTGGAGGAGCATTTGCAGAATTCAAGGTATCGATCCAATGAATTAATGCCTGCTCTTGCTCAGTCCCTAATGCTTTGTTGGCGCCAGCATGGCCAGTTTTAGATTTGCGACCGTTGATTCTACCCCTTAGGGTATGGTATGGAACGTCAAATTCCCGCGCCAATACTGAAATTACAGGCTTATCATTTTCATAGTAGGCTTGCAAAGCACTAGAAGATCCGATCTTCCAATTTTTGGGATGAAAAAGGCATTTTCAGTGGTAGTAAATAGAGGTTAAAAATGGTGGGTGGGTGAGGTTTTGTATTCAACCCGTTTTTGCATTCAACCCGTGCGGCCCAACTCCCGGAGGGAGTTGGGCCGTGCGTTGGGCCGAGTAGGTATTATTATTCTGATTGTTGAATGTAGTTTCTCAAGACAGTTTCGACACTGTACTCAGTCCTTTTCTATAAAGCTAGTTCTAATTCCTATAGGAAGAGCAGCAAATTGATTGCAATCCGGTGTAGGAGGCTTGAGGTTAGAACGGACAACTTTTAGGACGTCCACGGCAAATTTTGCCATCAAAACAGAGTAGAAGCGTTGGCTTGTGATATGTACAAAGTTTGGAATCAAGTTCTCTAAGGTAGTTGCTTCAGATGTATTTGGGTCTCCGAATTAGGGCTAGCGTTCAAACCCCGAAATGACATGTCAGTTACTGAGAAATAGGATTTTCAACGTGCCGTCTCCAAGGATAGCACGATATGGTTATTGGTCCAGGTAGATAAGTGAGCTGTACGGTAGTCCTACTATACACATAGAAACAGACTAGCAAACCCTGCAGCAGAACTTTAGCCCTGCCCAGGATTTGAACAAAGCTTATAAAGCCATATAACTGCCATCAGAATGCAAAAGTCTTTCAAATCTATTCCCTCTCTAATTGGCATGCGCTCCTCTACGAATGCTGCACGTGAAATCGGTGAGACTTCCACCAAAATGACCACATTAACCATGCTAATTGTCAATTTGAAATATTTAGTTCCTATGAACCCCCCCCGATCTAGGAACGGGAACCAATCCTATCATAATTGAAGAGGATTGTGCTCCTTTAGGATCGGCACTTAACCCTATCAATGTTGAAGAGGACTCCGGGAACTCAATCCTAGCGACGACCAAATCACCTGCCTGCGAAGACCTAGGGAAATCTCAAGCTCCTAAGCGACCCTCTATCTGTTATATGCTCAATTGATGGTGACTTTTGGGCGAGTGAGTCGGCCCGGGCATCGTCTGGATAGTGTCTCAAAGCAAACCCGCGGCTTGGTGGAGATACTACCACCAAATAATGCCATCTGGGCGCTGTGCTCGGCGATGTCAGAAAATGCCCCCGGGTGGGAGCTGTGGAAGGATGGAATTCCGCTTGGGGAAGGTATGCCCAATGTCCCGCGAATCTATATCAAGGCATATGTCGTGTATGTTGACATGGACTGGCGGAAAGAGGTGGCATTCAAGTTAACGCCAGAGACAATCGATGCCCTGGCGGAACTCCATAAATAACAGTCAGTTGATGATGTTGTATTCTTTGTATTGTAGTTAGTTAGAGTCATACACATCGTTCATGGTATCCACACATTGTCGTACACCCAGATTTCTTCTGTCATACTTGGAAATATTTTGTGATGCTGGCAGGATAATTTGAGTTTGCTTTTCACACGAACAGGGGCAGGTGAGACGTACAATGCCTCCAAGCCATCAGGAAGTTTACATCTTAATGATTCAGAGTAGGCTGAAACCATTGATTGAACCAAAGTAGGCAAATTTCGACCAATACACATCATTGAGAGTTCGCCGGTTTTCGGGGCGAAGAAATTGTCAGATCTGCTAGATGCGCAGTTATCCGTGCCTGAGCCTCGAGCAGATACGAGTAATCCATGTCGTCCGTGAGACTTACCATAACAAGTATGTTTGTATCTGTATGTCCTGCGACATGGCTCACATTGCTGCAGAAATCGGAGTTGACGAATCATAGCCCTGTTGTCAGTCAAAAAAAAGTGTGATTGCAGCAGTCAAAGCGCGTCGGGATCACCACTTGCTGCTGGTAGAGAGTTGCTGTCTGGCGCGTAGGGAGTGACCCAATCACGCCCGAATAGCCTAGCCCTAATCCTAGCCCCACCACAACCAAATTTGCATTGTCAGAACATGCAGAGGTGTGACCGCTCGTTGCAATACACAATGTAATACTAGCGGTAAGATAAAGTAAATATATACTATGTCAGGAAGTAGTTTCACACTTCATTGCCCATCCTCAGTAAAAGTCAATTTTGTCTCCAGAGATAATCCCGAATGGTGAACAATCCTCCCAGTCAGGCTCCCACTTTGTTTGAGTCTTCTTCCCAGGTCGTCGAGTCGAAGATGGAGATACCTCAGTTCTTGGTGTCGTATCGATGGTGGGAATACGACGCAAATATCACGCTGCAGGCTTATGATGTGAAACCTATCCTTCAGGGGGTCCGCTTTGGCTTCTTTCCCGATATGGAATCTGCAAAGCGTATACTGGAGAGTCGCCCTTCTACAGTACTAGATTCGTTCCTCGCTGCCATACCAGAGCCGCATGAGCCTCCCTGCCTTTCTGAAATGTCAAATTCAGAGAAAGCGGGAGAGATCCTACGTCGATCGATGCCCGCGCCTCCTCGGTTGATTCCGTGGCGCTGGTTCCCCTCCGCGTCAGGATACCCATCAGACACTCAGGGAATTGCCCAGGAAATCGAAGCGGAAAGTCACTTTCAATTCGGACAAATAGCTTTCGAAGACATTGTTCGCTCCGCGCTTGGTTACAAAGCACCATCAGTAGAATGGTTTCTTCAGCAACACACGGCATTCGGGAATCGTTTCCTGGAGCATATGCGGGCCAACCCAGAGCAAATGAATTTCTATTCAGCAGTGGAGAAGGCTAGTGACCGAAGAACTCCAGGGCAATATACCCGCATATTTTCAGACCACCCAGCTAATTGTTACATACAGCATCTGCGAGAACAAAGTTCATTTGCTCATCAAACGCTTGCCAAATGTCTCGTGGTCTCTCAACTCGATGAGGAACACAACATGCCCCTGCCTGATACTCCCGGCCTTTCATTCGTAGCAGGCCCCATACAACAACTCTTCAAGGAAAACCAATGCAGTCTGGTAGATATGTTCGAAATTCTGAGTGATCTTGCCGTGCAGTTCCACCAAAAATATACGTGCTCCTCCAGGATGAGCTGGACCATCCCCTTTAATGTTTCCCTTGAGAGGTGACAACCCCTCCTCTTGACACAATGGAACACGTTGATGTATGTTGTTC
Organism: Penicillium samsonianum; assembly: GCF_028829775.1. Lineage (NCBI taxonomy): Eukaryota > Fungi > Ascomycota > Eurotiomycetes > Eurotiales > Aspergillaceae > Penicillium > Penicillium samsonianum. The sequence goes on along the minus strand of NW_026643264.1, from coordinate 1,676,690 downwards.
CAAGTTTCTGACCTGCACGAGCCTCGAATCGAACAATCAACTCTCCTGCCCAAGTTACTATTTTATACATCTTTAAGCCAATTTGATATCCATCGTACTTTAATATGCAGAACTTGAAGAGAAATCTCTGCAAGGTCTCCTTTTTGTGCCCGGTTAGCCGTTCTAGAGACGCATCGCTTTCATGGGCTAATGTATCTAGTGAAGCGCTGGAGTTCGGGGAATATTTATTTGGCAATCAAGGGAAAATTTATACCGCGGAATGACCGGCCCTGCAGTGTTGGATGGCGCACAGACTTGATGGCAGGTGTTTCGAATCAAGCTGATAATTGGAGCGAACAGAAAGGAATATTAAGGCGTCACAGCAAGCGAAGTAGTCAAGGGGCATGAGCTATTCCCGCGAGGCACGCCAAAGTCTACTTTCCCAGGGCAAGTCTAGTGAGGATAGCTGCAGATAGAGAGCAGGCAAACATTCTACAACCCAGATCTCCGTAGATCGGGTGAGAGAGTGAACTGATTTTAAATGGCTCTTGCCGTAAACAGGATAACCGAAGATACAGGGGGGCAGGATCCAAATCCTTGGTGGAAACCTTCCCTTTCCTGAGTAGCTGATCAAATAATAAGACCCACCAGGAAATTGTCCAGCATTGGACATGCCAGCATACTAGGGCATTTATTGGCTTGTGGCGCAAGCCATCAAGTGCCAATAGAAAGTCGGTTATCTGAAGCCATGATTTCACAGGAAGAATGGGAATGCTACCCTGTACGGATGGAAGGCTGAGTGTGGTAAGCGTGGAGAGGCGCGTTCTCCAAGATGGCCCTACCTCCTGCCTAGTAGTGCGATACATGAGTGACCCACTAAAGTACTCTTATTTCCATCCCATTTGGGATAGATGCGGACCTGCGAGGGTCTGTTTCCTAACCAGGTGGTCCGAGGTAGCCCAAATTTCCATGGCTTGAACTTGGCCTCGCGCACAGCCTTGCACCGGCCAAGTCTTTTTATTGGTAGTTCAGTTCATCCATTGGCTTGGCAGGACAAGACGTTTTAGATCGTGAAAATGATCACATAGCAGAGGCCACCGGATAACGCAAAATTAGGCGGCCAAAACATGGAGAAATAACAAGAAATTGGTTATACGGGACGCGTGCGCCAGTGAAAATTGTACACAAAGTCCGATGGAAATGGTTGCATGATATACCGCTGCATAAACCCATCATGAAAATGATGGTCATAGTATAAAGGGGGGTGGGAAGAGGAGGCGGAGGCGCGGCTTTTTTTAATATTCCTTTTACCAGTGGGTGGTCCAGGACTCATGTCACACGCAGCATCAAAACCCTTCTCCGAGGACTTCCTTTCCTCAATTTGCAAGCTAAAACATTTAATGCAGTGAATTACGGTGTATTGAAACTGCTAGTAATTACGCGGCTGACATGCTGAGAATCCTAGGAAAGACGGAGCGTTGCTGATCTTCCCATCAGTGCTCGGCAGGGTCAGTCCACATATTGAGTCCCCACACAACTAAGTTTGCCGTAATATGATGATCTAGACTTGTGACTACTAGCGCTATCGCAGAGCCGAAAAGGATGTCTGGTCTTCTCGCGGGCCATTCGAGACTCCCCACTCTGACCAAATAAATGGGGCCCTACGAATTGAAATCAAGGTCTATGACATTATGGAGCTTGACATGGATCTATGAAAGACAAAACGCAAATATATGTGTGATGGTGGCTTTGGCTACGATTGTAGAGGTATGGACAAGTGCGCGGTAGATAGCTTGGCCGCCGCCGATGAGCGTCCTAAAATCCCGGAAAACAATTCCTCAAGGCAGAAGGATCCCTCATTGTATCTTGGAAATTTGGAATATTCGAGATGAAGCCTTTCAAGTGTCAGTAAGGTCCATGCACCCATTAATACAATAGCATACCTGCCAGCTTGCTCGGTTGGGAACGTTCCAGTCCTCTCAAAAATAAACATAAATTGAGCATCCATTTATCTATCAATTTTATCTCCATTGCTCCCAAGCCTCGCTTGAGCTGCTTTGCGTCGCCTGCGTGCAATATAACGAAGAGGAGATTTATTGCGTCTTCTGCGATTAGAAAGTATAAGAATCCATTCAGACCGGATCAAACGTACCTTGACTCTGAGATATGGTTGGATCTACGTAGCTCCATGCACTCAAAGTATCTTTGCATGTCTGGTCGCTCAACTTCGCAAACACTTTCAAGTAGAAATGACTCATGGAAGCTGTGCCGCTGGCTTGGAGGCAATAAAGTAGCTCTATGACTACTGCACGGTCAACCGCTGGAACCTGTCGGACCCATAGCCAAGTAACAATATTCTTTGGTTGGACGACACGATAATCTCCTTTATTTGCAACTGGCGGAGTCGTGGAAGTGGATCCGCCCTCCCGATGACTGCTGCCACCGAAGTGAGCAGCCGCGGAGTCACTTGGTGTACATGCTCCACTCATCGAAAGGGTGGCTTCCGTGTAACATGGCAATATTGTTGGCAAGAGCTTTTTGATGGCATTTGGAATGCACTCCGGAAAATTGGCTGGAATTTGGACTGGTGCTTTACAAATATCGAAAGCTGCTATCCTTATTGAGAATGCGCTTCGACTTGTTAACATCGCACAAAGGTGGTGAATATTGCAGACTTACATGCAGTAATCCTCTTCAGTTGCCTCATTGATCAATGGCTGAGGCTGCCCATTAGGGGCAGACTTTTCTTTTATCATGATTCTTGGGCATCCAATACCCGGGTTTTATTTCAAACTGTCGGCCACGCAGGGTTCCCACAGCCATTCATGCAGCGGTCCTTCAGCCAAAGACAATTTGCCATCTTTGCGGAATTGCAAACGAGCAACAGATTCCCCGTACCTTCTCTACATTAGCGAGGGCTCAGGGTGCGTTAAGAAAGCCACTTACCTTTGCTGCCCCTGCAAAGGCCATTTTTGCCATTCTACACAGAAGAAACCCGTCAAGTCGGCCTTCCGCTCAACACGTTTTGATTCTGTGTCGACAAGGATCACACGATAGGGCGAAATATTATTAAACTGAGATTGGAAATTTCTGGGACGGTCCGGATCATTTGTTTCCTTTTGGGCTTGGGGCCCTAGACTTTGTGGATAGGCCTGCTGGGGAGACATTGATTTTGAAGTCGGGTTGATGCTTAAGCTCGGTGGAATAGCATCAGCCTGAGATTGGTCATTTCGGGCACTATCAGAATCATTTTTGCCATTCTGGACTTGGGGCTGGAAATCAGCCTTATCCATTGGCTTGCGCGGCGTACTTGGCAGGGTTAACGCATCTTGGTGTGAGATACGGGTGTGACGCTTTAGTTCATCTCTTCTAGTGAATGCGGCCCCACAAGGCCAAATCAATGACTTCCTTTCGGTGTCTAGTGACTCTGGGTTAGAATAGCTTGACCTCGAGAATATCAGCAGTTGCTTACGGGTGCAGATGTGACGGTCCAAATAATCAGTTTGTCGGAAAGCCATACCGCAATGTACACAGGTATATGCCCTTTCTCCACAGGCATCGCTTGACTGGGGTGATGGAGGCGGCTCCAAAGTTTGCAAATAGGCAGGCTGCGGGGGTGTTGATTCTGAAGTTGAGTTGTGGCCTGGAGTTCGTGAAACTCTATGATTATCTCGTGAGCTTAGTGATTAAATTCTTAATGGTTGGCCTTGCTCATTTTGTGTACCTTCGTTTTTTGCAGCCTCCCGGCTCTGCAAGCCCAGCATAGGTGCCGCTTCTTTTTAATGACGCTTTGCTGCCAATAGGTTTTAGCAACTTCTGATGGAAAAGTGACACCCTTTTTTGTTCCCCTGTAGCTTTCGCAGCGTTCGTGGCCGGTTCAACGGGGCGGTTTTGGGAAGCAGATCGCATTTCTTGCAAGAAGTCAATATAAAACCCTGGCCTCTGCTACTCATAATGGTGATTACCTTGTCCAACCGCCAGCGTATGGTGAAGAGGACGATTAATTGAACGGTATTGGTGCGAGTTGGAAGAGCTGTGAGCCACGCTGAATTTTGTATCCTGCGCTAGCAAACAACACAATGTTGCCCGAACCGAACTCTGAGACTTCTAATCTCATCAACGTTTGTCAAGGCTTAAAAAAAGACAACCCCGACGAGGAGACGCTCCAAGCTTTGGCGCGAAACCCGACACTGGAAATTCATACGCAAGAAATGGTTGTGCAATTTACAGACAGAGCACAAGAAATGCTGTCACTACTCGCTCGGCACTTTGACCCGGAGTGCACATCAATCACCATTGGGCTTCTTCGGTTTCTATCTTGCCCCTGCGAGCAACTGCACACAGTTTGCGAGCACATATACCCACATTACAACTTTTTGGAAACCTTCCAACACTTTAAGGAGAAACTCGGGCGTTTTCTGAAACTGCTTCCACGCCTTGTGCTCAATGGTCTTGAAACGTTCCATTCAGAGGTTTGATATCTATCATCTTTGGTTCTTGGGATGTTTGGGAATTGGACGGCATTTTGGAAATAATTTTGACTTTCATGGTCAACGGGATCTGGGCGTTAAGATAGCTAAGAATTGAATAACTAGTATTCGTTCTGTATAATGGTCCAATATCACAAGCATTATTTTACTGATTTTACCATCCTCCAGCATACATTTAGGTTTACCCCTCAGGTACACACGCTTTGTTTCTTAGCCCATACCCGAGACGGGGCTTACCTTAATTTGGCCTAGTTGTAGTTTTTGAGCCTAGGAATTGGTTCCTGGGAGGGAACAACCCCAGTCATACAGGATGCCAAGGTGGAGTTTTCCCAGAAGCGGCATCGGCTGACTTCACTGACCAGAGCCTGAGCTCTGTAGCTTTGCTCTAGGGGCTAGGCATATGTCGTATTGATGCTGATCAGTTTCGGATTGCGAGTAATGAGGCCGCAGTAGCACTCGCCGACCCCGACTAGTATGGCGGACTCCATCTGCTCGGTATCGGCACCGTGTATGTCCACTGGACAACGCATCATCCTCTTAGCCTCACCCACAAAGATATCTCGATGGCTAGAGAATGGAGAGAATGGAGAGAATGGAGAGAATGGAGAGAATGGAGAGAATGGAGAGAATGGAGAGAATGGAGAGAATGGAGAGAATGGAGAGAATGGAGAGAATGGAGAGAATGGAGAGAATGGAGAGAATGGAGAGAATGGAGAGAATGGAGAGAATGGAGAGAATGGAGAGAATGGAGAGAATGGAGAGAATGGAGAGAATGGAGAGAATGGAGAGAATGGAGAGAATGGAGAGAATGGAGAGAATGGAGAGAATGGAGAGACGGGAGTGATGGGAGTGATGGGAGTGATGGGAGAGAATGGATTAATCGAAATTTGCGTGTTGCTCTAGGCGCTTATGCGTGGGATACGTCTTTCCTTGGTCTCTTAGGCTTAGCGTATGGTGTCGTGTAGCCCTGTGATCAATCTCCTGTTTCTAGTCTCCTCGCGACGATCCTTATGCCCATGCTTCGTGCACCTTTCGTCGGCGTCATTACGTGGCACCAGAGAACAGTGCACGCGTACTATCTGATATTATATATAAGGCTATAGAATCCTTCCCTTCATACAAGTACAAGACAACAAGTCATATCATCTACACCAACGACTTGCGAGTTAGAGCCACCACGTGATTTTCATTCAGCAATTACCAACTATGGCTTTCAACAACGAACCACGCGAGCTGGTCAACATGGTCAACTGTCCTGCTTGTGGATACTGTAACATGACAGGGGAACCTACCTGCACCGGGATCGTCAAAGACGGCGAAAAAGGAACCAAAGTTTGTGGTGTCAAACTCCCAGCAGTCTTTTAAAACACATATTCCTTTGACGGTAAGAACAGTGTGTCCCCTTTGATTTCAATAGTTTAGAACTGACCTAAATAACCAACACACAGTACCTCAAACTCTCCGTTCAGACATCGACGGTGGATCGTGTGAAAAAGCCTATAAGAATGACCCTCACACAGAATGCTTGGACATATAGGGAGGATGGGGTGTCTTTGTTGAACTGAATGATGTTCTCGATATGATATTCAACATATCACCAGCTTTTATGCTAGTATACTGTCATTACATTGGATGCCCATCGCGTTGCACTATATTTCATTCTTGGTACCTCAACGTTGTAGACTCTTAATGCAAGCAGATATCCAAGTATTCTTCTAAGCTCTGCAAAAGATCAATTTGTATCACATCAGATGATAAAGTACACCCATAATCGCTACTTCTTCTAGCATCACTTCACAGGCCGGATAGAGGATTTCAGGCGAAAGACGCGGCCTGGTACAATCTGGGACATTAGGTGGTGTCAACCGGGGAATGGTTACTAATATACCAAGACCTACTAGCCAGACATATCAAAACTATATGTATGGTGGAAATGCCAAAGCTCAGTATATTAACGGGCAAGGCTAATTGGGAGGCAAAAAGAACATAGATTGAATGAGAGCAAGATGCTGTTCTTACGTCTATACCTAGATATTAATCCCACCAGGATAGCCATTCCGGTGCATAATGGTCGAACCCATCATCACCAAGCAACTCTTGAACCCCCGACCTCCACGCAGTTGGTTTGTCCGTAGCCGTATCTGGAAGATTCAGTCCACTGCTTATCCGAAACTTGGTTCGAATCCATCCCCTTGGGAAATAGCCAGCAAGCTCCCAATCAATGATACCAACAGTGCCAGTCTTCGGGATATCTTCAACAATGATATTTCCAGGGCCAAGGTCGGCATGGTAAAACACAAATTTTGAGCAATCCATACCCATCAATATACACCCTTGTCGGAGGTTGTCAGGAGAATAGTCCTTTTCCGCACCATATTTGACAAGATATGGCTCAAGAGCATTTTTTCCATCCGCGCCACAAAGTTTATCGCATTCTTGGCTCTCGAGAAACTTGCAAACATTCACTATGGCTTTAATGTAGTGTTGTCTCCATTTTTCATCCAGAGTAGGCCAAGCATCCCCAAGTGTTCGGCCTTGGACTCTGCTCAGGAATAGGTAAGACCGGCCATTGTGTTCTGTTTGGTGCAAGACTTTGGGGATCTTGAAATCAGGCTGCTGCTCATGGACGAGCTTCTGTGCGAACTCCAGTGTTGCAGCTTCAGAAGTTATACCTTGGTGGCATAGTTTGACCTTGCAAAAAGCGCTGTTTCCTACAGACCAGACTGCAGAGCTATCCCCAGCATCATACACCAACTTAAATTTTGGATCATCCAAGGGTACGGTCGGAGGAAGGGGGTCAGGCGCGTCGGTGAGAGTGTAACTGAGATCGTCGTCTTCGTCATACCAGGTAAATGTACCAGAAGAGCCTTTTCTGCAGTGGAGTTGGAGGGGCCCAATAAGCCATGTGTTTGCATCCCCGTCCACCTGCGCGATTGACTCCCTGACAGGATCACGCATAGTCTTGACTAGGCAAGCCATGGAGCGTTGTTGATTATGATAATCGTCGAAGAGGGGCTGACAATGATAAAGAAAAAAACTTATAGGATTAAGAAATTTGAGGTGGTATGAAAGAAGGTAAAAGATGGAAGGGGGAAGTTGTGGCTATTATACACGTCCACTTGGGTAAAACATAAATAACGCTGACGCTAGGTCCAATCACAGATTAGTTGGCTGTAAACTAAAAGTGGGCCCCACACAAGACCGTCGTCGATTGGTTTGTGTATTTGCCCCATGAGTTGGGTGGATACAGTATGGATGGATGGACAATACCATTTACCCTGATCCCTCGGTTTTGGAAATACACAGGCTACTCCCGTGGTTAAATAGGTGATTGCCTTCACGGAATTGTCCCAAATTACTTGCGGTGAACTTCAGCCTCACCAGTGAAGGTCTGTGATAGTTCCACATTAACTTGAGAAGGGACTGGGGCACTCCACTACCCCGGGATTTAGTGTCTCCCCATAGAGACGTGATGATATTTATTGAGGCGGCGTCGGGAATCGAACCCAATGCCCGCAGGATGGAAAATGGCAGTAGTTGGGCAAAAATTGACGACAAAAATCCATGGTCAACCGGACATGAATCTATTATCATTATTATTATTTTTCCTCCCTCACACAGTAGTAGCCATAAATTCAACTGACTGTGAACTAGTTGGGAAGGCCACTCGAGGTCGTTCTATGGAAAAGAAAAATGAGTGCCAGGGGTAATATATAAATAATATATAATATATATTTGACATTATGTTGAAAATGTACGATTTGACCAAATGACTTGCTGGCTTTTAACCACTTCATTAAACGGGCTTATTGAAGTCTGAACCCCAGTATCAAGTACCCCTCCACCTACGCATGGTGATAAGTACCAAGGGCTTGGTGGAGTCCAAATGTTGATGATGATGAGAGTCCACCGCGACCCTAGACGGCACTTGCAAATAATTCCCGAATGGGATATGCCTGTGGCGTGAATGATGATATCACAACACATTAGATAACGCACTATTATGCAGCCAAAATACGAGGAGACAGTACACAAGGCTAGATGGGAATAGATATGTGACGTGCGGCTCCATGAACTCATCTTGGAAATGATATACTTGACCGAGCCCTCAGCAGGGGGAAGGGGCATGTGAGAGGTCCTTGAATGCATTAGTGGTAATTTGCAATGGTATTTAGTCTCCGAGGATCATAATATTAGCTGTGCTGCTCCAGATTTCTTACAGGGGAGGGGATGTACGGCCGATCCCCTTTCCCCTAATAACATACGGCGCAGAAAGGAGATCCAGGGGTGCGGCAAGGCATTGTGAGCTACTGACTTCTGCCTTAAATCATAAATTTGGGCCAAATAAATTAGTCTAGTACTAAAGGTTCCCAATTTGGGTGAGAAGCAAGAAAAGAGACAATGATCCATATCTTTACGTCCTCCTTTGAGAGGCCAGGCCCCTGAATTCCAATGTACTGTTTGCTATGATATGGATCCTGAAGTGTCGTAAAAACGTAACGGTCCCAAATTCCGGAATTTGGGGCCAGAATCCCGGGCCTTTGACCTGAGCTCAGGCTTGCATGCACATTCACCGACTGCTAGGCTAACACTGCATATGAGGCTGATTTGCAGAATTGGGTATCATCATGAGTGAAGAAAGCCTTGTAAAGATGCAGCTGCCACTGTGAAATGGAGACAGCCATGGAATGGGTGAAGATCAAGAGGAATACGTCAGATTCATGCGCCCCTCCCTAGCACCGACAACAAAATCTCGTATCAAATCACAATTCCTCAAGCATATTCACCGAAAGACTTGATTGGTCCACTAACGCAGAGGCCGCCTTAGTTGGGGATACTGGAACATGGCCTTTGAATCCCCATTGGGGATATTCAAGGCCTCCGAGATGATTGACTAAGCCGTTGACTCCACAAATGCAGGCTACGAGCTGGAACAGAGGTCTAGAGGCGCCTTGCATACTCTAGCGCGCTATTCAAGTTACTTGCTCTCAGCCTCTGGATACTAGAGTTATTCCACCCCCTCTCTGAGCCGTGCATACTAGTGACAATAAAATGGGATCAGTTGGGGTTACTTCGATACTCATCCACAACGCTGATGGTTGACATTTCCCCTGTCGTACACCGAGACGACATTGCAGCAGGTATTGTCTCACATATATCGTGTCACCTTTCACTTTGACATATCGGATCTACCAATTTGCTAACCAGTCACCGAAGTCTATAATAGTTCCGTTGGTTCCCATCAGTGACCCTGTTGCCACCGTTGGTAATTCACATATCCACCACCAATAGCCCGAGACAATTGCATGAGAAGACTTTATTTTGCTCTTGAGCAAACCGCTATTATGAATCCCCAAACGCTGTTAGAGTATCTACTTACATTCTACCCGGTTTTCCTCATGCTGTTGTTTGTCGTTGTTTTTGTGATCCAAGTGGTCGTCACGAGCAAGACCGAGCAAAAAGACCCGCAGAACAATGAGGGCCAGCATCCCAGACAGACCTGGAACCCGATAGCTTTCAGTCAGACTCAGCCTTTCTCCCGGACCGTCAAACACTGCTTTAACTGGCTCTCAGCTGGTGTGCTTGTGACATTCTTTGCGAATGCGACGATATATACCACCCATGTGTTAATGGCCCGCTCCGAGTATTGGTGGCGCGGGCAGTCTGTAGTGGTGCGTCTCTATGCGCTACGTCTCCTATTGCTATGTTATGTGTTACGTCCTAACAACCGCAGATTTATATCGTGGGCTCTATCTTTGCCTACGCAGTTATTCTTCTCAGCATACTCGATACCAGCTCTTCCCCGACGGCCACTCAGCTCACATGTTGGTCCTTCGCCATTCCCACTGAGCTTATTATTCTTACCACCTCCCTCTCAATTTATACCTCAGTCCACTATGAGCCAGTAGTCGGAGACCCCAACGGAGGCGCAATGCGCTAGGGGATCACCTTTTGGGAGTGCATGGAAGTGGTCCCCAACGGGGTCCGTATATTGATTCTGGTCTCTCTTGTTCTACTCTACTCCACCAAGTCTAGTAATTTCATAGGACTTGATGGAGGCTCAGAGGAAGAGCCAGGTTGTGATACTGAGACAACTCAGCTACTGAGCCCTCCGCGCACAAAGAGTTGTCGTGGTAATGGCCAGATCTATGGTTCAACAAGTGGAACTGCGAGACCCGCAGATACCAAACCACAGAACTCCTGGGCCCGACCAGAAGAATTGCCATCCAGGAGTTGCTTGGAGTATCTCAGTGGCTTCTCCCGTTTTTTTCCATACATGTGGCCCTCCAAGTCCCCCCGCCTACAGGCTGTGGCAGTGATTTGTTTTCTTCTCGTGATTTTCCAGCGAGTTCTCAATGTATGGATACCCATCCAGACTGGAGCGATCATTACATCTTTGGCAAATCAACAAAATGCAAATGACCGCCAACCACCGTGGTTTGAGATCTGCATGTATGTTTTTTACCGGTGGCTGCAGGCAAATGTGGGCTCTTTGCGCTCTGGTCCCTGGATTCCCATCGGCCAGTATTCCTACCTGGAGCTTTCCACAGCTGCCTTCGAACATGTTCACAGTCTCAGCTTGGACTTTCACCTGCGAAACCAGACAGGCGAGCTTCTTTCAGCTCTGAACAAAGGCAAATCAATCAATTCATTCCTGGAGCAAATAATATTTCAGTTCCTTCCTACGCTAGCTGATCTGCTCATCGCAATTGGGTATTTCCTAGTTGCATTTGATGTTTACTACGCCCTCGTGGTTGGAATCTCGGCATTTGTGTATCTTTATATTACCATTTGCATGGCTTAGTGGAATGCGAAGACCAGAAGAAAGATGGTCGATGCTTCGAGGCACGAGGATGCGATCAAGTAAGTTGAGGCAAATACCAAGTATCTGAGTTACAAGAAGATTGACATTCATGCACACGCAGAAACGATTCGTTGGTCTCCTACGAAATGGTGAAATACTTCAATGCGGAACAACACGAGTTTGCCCGATACCGACGCGCTATCTGCAATTACCAGAATACTGAGTACTACACATTTCTCTGTGGGACTCTATTAAACACCAGTCAAAGCACTGTGCTGTTGACCTGTTTACTGGTCACTTGCTTCATCGCTGCATTTCAAGTCTCTACTCTCCAGCAACCAGTGGGTCGGTTTGTTACCTTGTTGATGTACATGGCCCAGCTACAAGGTCCTCTGAGCTTCTTCGGAGCCTTCTATGTCTCCATACAGTCGGCCTTGATCACTGCGGAGCGTATGTTGGAGCTTTTCAAAGAGAAGCCAACAGTCACTGACAGCGATCACGCCTCCCCCTTGGCCACTTGTGAAGGAAGGGTCGAGTTTCAGAATGTTAAATTCTCCTATGATCCGCGGAATCCTATATTGAATGGACTCACGTTCACTTGTCGACCAGGAACCACTACAGCCCTCGTGGGAGAGTCCGGTGGTGGCAAATCTACGGTTCTCCGTCTCCTCTTCCGGTCCTACAACCCTAAACATGGCAAAATCCTCGTCGACGGACATGACGTCCAGGATATCACGATTGATTCTCTGCGCAGGCATATCGGTGTGGTTCCGCAGGATACGATCCTTTCCAACGAGACTTTGATGTACAACTTGAAGATCGCAAATTTAAATGCTAGTGATGAAGATGTGTACCACGCCTGTCGCAATGCCGGTATTCATGCCAAGATCAAGAGTTTTCCAGACGGCTACAACACCAAAGTTGGAGACCGTGGACTGCGCCTCAGCGGCGGTGAGAAGCAACGTGTGGCAATCGCTCGAGCTATCCTCAAAGATTCTCCAATCATACTGCTGGATGAAGCTACGTCCGCGCTCGACACTAAAACCGAAGAGCATATCCAGAATTCCCTTGCAACTTTGTCCAATGGCCGAACCATGCTCATCATTGCCCATCGGCTAAGCACCATCACATCGGCAGACCTCATTCTAGTCATAGAGGAAGGCCAGGTGGTCGAGAGCGGCACGCATGAGGAACTGGTGAAAATGCAAGGCCGTTATTCCCGCATGTGGCGAAAACAAAATGGTGAGACGGACACACCTCAAACCCACGACAAGGTGGTGCGCATTTAAGCAGATCATCTATACAAAGGTTCAAATGATACAAGCCATGCAACCCGCTGAAGGACTATCTGACTTTTGTCTCAAACTGCTTTTGTTTTTCCTGTTTTCTTTACCAAAATCAGACGACCGCATGGGTTCACCAGCACCTATCTCTGCGCAGTTATGATGTAATGATGAAGCCAATATATCAGGATGATTATGCTCTTCAAACAAGGTCCTATTTCCTGATTCGGCTGTTTAAAAGTCGTCACAGTTCGGTTTATAAGGCAACTAAGCCACAGTAGCTAGGCCTGACAAAAAGGCACGTTTTGAACGGCGTTGAATTATGCATCGCTCATTCCGCGAAGCTTCTAAAACTTGTTCCTACCTATTAGTCGGAGATGTTAAGAAATTTGCTGACTGTATCTCCGCAGCATTTGTACTAACTCCGGAGCCATGAAGAGATCCGCTTCCGCTCCTGAGGGATCCCTAGAATGGGGTGGGCTGCCCGGGTAGCCGAGTCCCATCCCTGCCCGTGCATTAGCGCGTCAGGTCACGGGTTTGTCTCAGAATGGCAAAGCCTCATTTGTCTAAGAACGGAGCGAGTAACTCAGCTTCGTACAATATTATTCAAAGTTGTATCTGTCTAGGAGAATGATCCCAGATGGATTCACAGGTAGGCTAGCATTCGCGGAAAGTCTTCGAGACAAATCTCAGCAGATATAAATTGCGCATTTTCTATTGGATAGTCTAGTGCTGCAAACGCCAGTTGCACTTGAGTAGTGAGTGTGTGTGTGGGGACTGCAATCTGTGTTTGCAAGCTTGTAATAGGATCATATGTGGCGCGCACGGATATCATTGGCATTGGATTGGAAACTGGCTACCATTTTCCCTGGGTCTGATTCGTTGCGGGCCGTGCCGACCTGTGACCTACGAATTTATGGGGTTATTTATCCACCAAGGGGAAAAGACGCAAATGGTGGAGCATCTAACATACTGGGCGGATATAGAAAATTCAACCGGAGGAAGAGAGCACGGCATGAAGCCAGAATTGTAAGGGAAATTGCGGATGAAGAAGTCGAGATTCAGGTCAAATTGAATATGAGAATGACGAAGAAGAACCTCGAAATTGAGCCTATTGTATATAGATAAAGTAGGTAGATGACCTATATAGGTTCGATGAAATAATGCGATAGTTTTGAAAAATTTGCATCAGACTTTGTATTGTTAGGGAGTTCTGTGGGTCATGACCCAGCAATACGAATACTGGATGGCTGGACAATACCATCAGTACAGGTGATCCAACACCGTAACCGGCCCTTACATTTTTGGTAAAAAAAAAGAGGAGCGGGTACACTCCAGGTTTGCGGGGGCGACGACCGTTCGACCATACCACACTTTGTTCGCGCGCCAACAGTAAAATGTCTGGTAGTCAGCAGGAGGTTAGTTACTACTAAGGGTTAGTTACCATACAATGGCATAATACATATGAGAAATGCTACAGCAGGTGGCGCAGCCCCCCCTTTACATATGGAAAGTGGGGCGGTATCAGACCCCTGTAATCAGAAGACAAGCCGAACTCCCCCAGCTTCCACATCTACTGACCGGAGCCGCAGACCCCTCATGCTCTATTTCTTCCGCCGTCGACTGAAGGGGGTTTGGGCCGGCTTTTATTTTGATTAGCCATTTGTCCTCGACTGGAAGGCTGCGTTTTGCAAAAGGGCTTTCTAGTTGCTTATACTGAATTTTATCAAAAAGAAACTATACGAGGACGACTGGCCTACCGGTGATGATGATACACGGTCTATGCTTCTCTTAAGCTTGTAACTGTTTCTCTGTGGGATGGAAGTTGATGCATGAACGCTGAAATCATCGCTAGGTGAGGTTTTTGGAGAAAACCTACTGGGGGTTTCAATTGTGTGTAGTCGGCTGCAAGCATCGTTTGCACACAAACATTGGGAAAATATAGGGTGTATACAAGGTGCGTTTGCAGGCATATATGATTGGATGCAAGTGTGGGGCCAGCGTGAGCTCTTCCTTTCAGCGTAAAGAGTTAGAAAAGCCCACATTTTTGATTGCAATCTCGTCGATCCTTTCGCGGAAACCCACTTATTCCTCTTCCTGATAGCCAAATTTGAAAACTACTCGGCGACCCATCACTCAATTGGCCAAACCCCGGTAGATGAGGCGCAAGATTCACTACCTGGCTGTAGCCCTATCGTATACTTCTATTTGATGTAGAGTGAATACATAGTGCACACTGCTCTCCTTCGACTCCTTTTTCTTCTCTTTTTCCCTTAATATTTCTATAACTCGGCCTGACAGGGGCCCTTAATATTTCATTTCATTGTTCTATATTCGCGCCTTCTGAGATTAGGTCCACCACTGATCCGTCATTCATCCCTTCCCTTCTATGATATATCCCACTTCCTCAATTACAACCAAAAGCGATTGGTTTCTGTCCCGATTCACCAAGCCAAATTGCTCCTCAACGGTAAATTGGGCGCCCAAGATATACCCAGTGTCAAGGACCCTGGTTAGTTGCGACAACAAAACAAGACAGCCGCGCCTGGCAACTTCAAACACCGCACACCGGGCTCTCCACTTGCAATGGATCGCAATCCTTTCCTGAAAGAGTACTATGCGAGCGTGGGTCCGCTGCAGCCACCAAAATACTCCCTTATGCCTAATCGTGAGCTGCCAAAATTAACACCAGAAAGCACATATGGTCGACCGAATGGCCATGGCCTGCCCATGCATGCGTCCGTGAATTCCCGGCAAGACCAGGTTTCTCCTTACCCAAACATCCACCGGCCAATGAATGGCGCGCCGTACGAGGGCTCACCTGATTATCGCGCTCGTATGGGCTACCCGCCCCTGGATCGGATTATTTCGAGCTCTCTGCCTTCTGCATCGCATTCAACATTTTCCGTTGCCCAAATGGCGAGTACTCTGCCGCCTGCCGGGTACGATCGGGCTTTTTGCCAAAGCGAGGCGTTTAGAGCATGTCAGGGTAAGGCACGGAGAGCTATACAGGTGTGTTAAGCTAGCAGAAGACGGGCATTTTCGGTGAACTTTTGAACTAACACGAGCTATATAGGCTTGTGACCAATGCCGAGCTAGGAAAGCAAAGTGTGACGAGAGACGACCGAATTGCAGCCACTGTAAACAGAACAATCTTAGCTGTGTCTACAAAGAGGTGTCACCGCACAAACAAGAGAAGACTACCCAGCTGGTATTGGACCGGCTTTCCCAGATAGAGAATCGCATGGAGGAGCGAGATAACCGCATGGATGAGCGTTTTGAAAAAATGCAAATGCAAATGCAAGAGCAAATGCTCAACAAGTTGGGTAAACTACCACCTCAGACTGTCCAAGATCGTCCGGTCCTCCCAGCACCATCTCCACAACCCGTCATCAACCAGGACTTGCTTCTCAGAGCAGAGATGCCTCAGATTCAAGTCTCAACTCCAAATATTTTGGACCTCGGGAGTCAGGATGCAGCAGCTCCGAAAATTGGCCAAAAGCTTGGGCCTATAGAACCGAGGCTCGACAATCAGGAGGCTGGGGGTGATCTCTCCATTCCGGTAGAGCACACTACTGCAGCTCACAAGCTATTGATGTGGCCGTCAATCAAGAGGCTACTACACTCTGCAGAATACGACGAAGAGTATGTGATGCGGTTGGAAGAAGAGCGCGGTCTCATCAGCATATACGGCCAAGGCGAGATCTCATACACAGCAGATGACAGTCAATTACCAACAAATGGTGACCCCAAGGGTGCCCAACCCGATGGAAATTGCGTAGGACCGGATGCTGATGTCGACATCGATGAATTTGGGAACTTGAAACTGGATGCTGTCACTGCTAGGCGCTACTACCATAGCTACTTCGAGCACATGTTTAAGCTTCACCCATTCCTTATGGAAGGTGAGCTAAATATTAAGGTTGATAGCTTCATCCGATGTTATTGTCGCATCAATACCTCACCGAGTTCAGCTTCCAATTATACACGACTACCTCGCGATGGTCCGATACCAGCCAAGAAGAGGCGATCAAACGAGAGGCTGGGTGTGCGTGGCAGGTTCATGGAAGCTATCTCCAATCCGCTGCGGCCACGAGTCGGTAAAAACATTGACAATGCCTTGGTCATGCTGTGCCTGGCCCTCGGAGCTATTTGCGAAGCTCATGCCCCTCTCCCCGGGCCTATCATGGACATGAGGATCAACCACTCTAATCAGCCTATTCCTGTTCCGCTGTCACCATTCATCCCCCCACAGACTATAGATGGGACATGCGTTACCAGCGGTATGCTCCTCCCGGAAAAATCTGATTCGACGGCCACGCAGATGTCGCTTTCGAGCTCTCTGTATTCTATGCCAACCCAGCCTTCTGGCCAATCCTTTCCAAGCAACCCATTCAACAAAAGCGTAAATGGCCTGTCGAGGAGAGATGTGACAAATGCGCGGGATGAACAAGGGAACACGAGGAACTATCAGGCCATTCCTGGTCTGACTCTCTATGGATACGCGACCGCAATATTAGGCCATTTGCAGGGCGGCAACGAGCTAGAAAATGTCCAGTGCGGCTTGCTTGCTGGACTTTATGCCGGCCAGCTGGCTCATCCTTTCCAGAGCCACAGTTGGATTTATCAGGCCTCAAGGGCTTGCCAGATTCTTGTGAGAACCAAGCGATATGAACGACTCGAAGAGGGGGCCACGAAGGACTTGTACAACTTTGCGTACTGGACTTGTCTGCAATTGGAGAGTGATCTTCTCGCAGAGCTTGACATCCCAGCGAGTGGTATTTCCCGTTCCGAAGGTCGGATGGCCATTCCAAAAGGAAAATGGACAATTGGTCTACCGAACGACGATCTCAATGCACCCCAAACGATGATGATGCTGTTTTATTCTGCCCAAATCCATCTACGAAAGGTCTTGAACCGAGTCCATACAGACTTATACAAGGTCAAAAAGCAAGGCCAGTCACGATGGTCATCCACCGTTCAGGAGACTCTGAGCCTAAACCTCGACCTCTGGCGTGATAGCCTACCACAAAACATGCAGTGGCTCGAAAGCGATCCGCCAGCAAACGAAATCAACGCCGCTCGCATGCGTGCTAAGTATTACGGCGCACGGTACATTATCCATCGACCTCTTCTCTACCACGCACTACACTACGGCCACACAGGTGCCCGCGTCGGACCGGTCGGCCAGTCTTTGGTGGACTCACCTACCTCGCAACAATGGTCCCCCTCGATGCTGTACAGCGGTGCTCAGGATCCAACGATGGCGTGTATGTCTGGTGACATGGGCTCTATGCCGGCCGCAGTCTCCACTGACTGGCAGCCCCCCAAAGTCCGCTTACAAGATCTGCCGATGAACCTAAAATCTGCCTGCGACATCTGCATTCAATCGGCTATCAAGAGCACGGAGGCCTTTGATGGTGTGGGTGGACATCGGTTGCTCGTTACCAACATCTTCGGCACTTCCCATGCGTAAGGAATCCTCTGACCCCCGTTTCAAAAGATCACGGATATAGAGACAATACTAAGATATTTCTTCGCAGTCAATTTGGCAATATGCTCGTCCTATCTGCAACCTACATGTCAAGTTTAAAGGAGCTCGTCGAGCCAGAGACACTTGAGCGCCTCCTCGTCAGGACAATAGGTTTCCTCATCCAAAGCAAAAGCATATCCCCCACCCTCCGCGCCGATGCTCGCATCCTCACTGAGATCTACGAGAAGATCTTCCATCGTGCTCCTGACCTGAGGCAAGCCAGCATGAGCAGTCACACTCCAAGCCTGAGCAGCCAAACTACCGGCATGAGCTTCTTTTAAATGTGCATCTAGCGTGAGAGTTATTTTTCTTTCTCGTTCCTGTGGGCTTCGTAACTCGATATCTGATATTTTATATCCTTATGAACACATCATGCATGTCCCTGTCTCTTTAAGCCCGAGCCCTTCCGCGCTCGATATCTGTTATCTGTCTGTCATCTATACTTTGTGGACTACGGTTCTTTTCATTGATGAGTCCCCGAAACCTATCCTATTCAACACTCGGCATTGATACGAGCTTTATTCGTGGTGATTGGTTGGTGTGACTTTTTTCATACGTCGAGCAATCTCGCTTATTCTTTCATTGCCTCTCTAAGGTAATGCCTGGATTGGCTTTGACCTGTTGGATTTTTTCCCTTTCTTTTCTTTCTTCTTTCTTTTCACATTTTATTTTGGGGTTGGAAGCATTTCGTGCTCCAACAGTCTGACCCCAGCAGATACGTCTTGGGAATGGAGTTATTGTGTCACGTGTGGTGATTCTACTTACATTGCATGCATCCCAAGTTATACACATATGTTGGCTTTTTTCTTTTGAATGCTCTTACAAGATGCCAACTTATTCCTGTTGATTTGGCTGCGCCATATCATTTTCATATTCAATGCAAAGTTTTGCGTTCGGTGATTGGCTTTTGGTGTTTTGAATTATACCTCATCTTCAGTGTGGGCTGTATGTAGGGGTTTGTTTGCTATAGACTTTCTTTTCGGTAGCTTGTAGCATTGGATAGCACATAGATCAATTACAATCGAGATGGAGTCTAATACTGCTTGTCCATGTGGTTAATCTGGGAATGGAACTTTTTGGTTCATGCACAAAGTTTTCAAGTTTGGAAGTACCAGACTCAGACCTCATGGCGTTTTGTGGGCCCTTCCGGTTCCACGGTTCCAGCTCCCATAGTTTCGCCGGGGCTGACTGGTATCAAACCAGAATTATCCAAAAGTCTAATTAGAATAAATTGAACGATAAGGCATATGCCTAAATATGTCCATATTATTACTGGCGATCATAGAGAAAGCAAATGCATGCGGCTCGCGGGCCTCGGCTTTCCCACATTGTGCTCATCAGGAGTTAATTTAGAAGCACGAGTCAGCTTACTATAGAGTTGGTATACATTAAAACATCCTCTGTTATGTTTCAGCTCTTACATTGTCCAATCTTTGATATCTAGGTAGAAATCGACATATACTCGAGCCCAGATATGGCCCCAAGCGCAAGAAAATGGCCCTCAAGAGAAAATATCAACCCCTATTTCTATAACAACCAGCCAGTGCTAACAAACAACCGCAGGCTTCTCCCCGTTGCTGCTCTGGCCCACTACACAGCCCAAGGCTGTGATATTGCTAAAGCGCGCCCAAATCTCGGCAAGGCCTTCAAAGCCCTATCAGCCCTGGGCCTCATCAACCGGCTAGGAAACTGGCTCGATCATCGCACGCTGAATAACAGCGTCAGCGACCCATACAACTGGCACCGCGAAGTCGTAATCCTAACAGGCGGCAGCACTGGTATTGGCCGACGCATCGCCGAGCTGCTCGGGGCACGCGATATCAAAGTCGCCATCCTAGATATTACGCCGCCAGCAACCGATGACGTGCTATCAAACAGCGTACGGTATTATGAATGCAACATAACCTCCACAACGGACATCGCAGACGTAGCATCCAAAATCCCCAGCTCATTCGGCCGGCCCAGCATCCTAATCAACAACACAGGCATCTGCACCGGCAAAATACGAACATCGCGATAGACGAGGAAATATAAACCGAGATGCCAGAGAGATTCAGAAGCCCTGGGATGTGCTGGAAGCTCGAACGAGCTCTCTGCGGCTTGCGGAAGTCACCGAGGCTCTGGCAGTGTGAGACATCGAGGATATTGACCCTCTTAGGCTTAACGGCGGTGAAGGAGGACATCTGCTTGTTCACTGCGGATGGAATCCTTGTCTAGTTTTATGAGTATGATATAATCATCGTCAATCATCCCTCCCAACGCGCAAAGGTGGAAGAACTGCGAAAGATTCCGAACACACTCTGGGAGCTTCGTGATATGGGTGAGGCGGAGTGGTTTCTGGGAGTACGAATCATTCGAGATATAGACCAGAAGGCACTCTGGCTCTGCCAAGTCTCGTATATCTCTTCAATGGCGAATCGGTACCACCTTGCTGGTTCGAGAGCATATGAGACACCTCTTCCGGGAGTTCCATTGTCACAATATAGAGGGAAAGCCACGCAGGCACAGATCCCTAAATACCAGCAGAAGGTTAGATATCCGTCGTCTTTAGCACACTAGATGTTTCAATATTGGAGCGCGGTATTCTGAGATAGATAAGAAGGGGTTGGGTGAAGTCTAAGGTTCATTCAGGACAGTCTCACCACCAGACATTACCAAATGGCCGAGCAAAAGAAAAGTTAATTCAGAAACTTTCCGTCCACGGGAAGAAAAGTAAATGCAAGGTCTGTTGGGGGGTATACGGGAGTAAGAGAAGTCCGACCCTTCTTTCGGTCACGGGGGATAGAGACACCGCTCCTCTTTCCATATGCAGCGCGGTTTTGCCTATCAGGCGCTACTGCCGCTCCCAAAATATTTCCATATTTCCACAATAATTTCAATTTGAATCCTGCGCGAGACCCTCATGGTTCTAGGCTCGCCATGACCTAAGGTCCAATGTTACAAGAGCACACGTCAATCCCTGCCTGCATCCTATTATGGGTCAAATACAGTCCCACTTAGCGCCATTACAAGGTCTTTCAAAACCTCGTGTTCGCGTGATTTTGAACAATGCTACCCCAGCGCTTTAGGGAAATATGGCCGAGGAAGCGTGCTAGTGTTAGCTTGGTGGTAATGCTTGCCGGAGTCTGCATGTTTTAAAGGGCAACATTTATTGAACGCAGAAACATGCACTTACTTCAGATCAATAATGCCCCAAGCCTTACTACCATCTTCTGCCGCTGCATTTGCGCCACGCACACCCCCTAGCGTGGTGCTTGATGCCAAAGTCCCTCAGTGGTTGACAGCGACTCTTAAGCGTGTGAGCCCAGCTAGGCGTCGCTTGAACAACCCCAAACAGCAAACCAATTGCCTTCTTCAGATCCTCTCACCACAGAGCGCGACCTGGGCATTGTGTTCGATGATGTTAGATGGCCTGTTTGGAATGATTCACATAGAGGCCTATGTCGTGTATGTCGACATGGTCTCGCAGAATGAAGTGGCTTTTAAATTGACCAAAGAGACCATTAGTATCCTGGAGGGCTTCCATGAAGAGTTTTTGGTTAATTCAGCAGACCACTACTCAGGGAAGCAAGCTCATGCGAACGAATTACAGGAGGATTTCGTCAAAGCCGTCAACAAGTTCATATACCGGACGAATGCCGAGGCTCTAGAAGGACTACAGGAGAATGGTTCTGGAGAGCTACTCTGTGGCAACAGTGCGGACGTTAAAGCAGCGATTTCCCGCCTTTTTGTGCCAATAGTTCCTTCCCCACCCATTCCATATCCGTACCATCCACTGCCTGGTAGGACTATGCTATGGACGCCTGAATCTGTCTATGTGTCCGGAGCTGTCGACGCATGGAATACGCAATCAACTATCCCATTGACGAGCATCACGAATCAATACAATCCAACGCTGGAAAGTACCCTGGATGTCAGTTATGCCAGATCCTTCTCAATAGATTTCGTCAGCACAAAGGCGTCGCAATATATTTGCCGCCTGCACCCATCCGATTCTTTCGATAATCCGATGGAACCACCCGAGCCAGCTGCACTTTTGTGGTAGTCCTGATCTATTCTAAAGTGGAACAGGAATGTATATTATACTCTGAGAGGATGAAGGCGAGACAGAAGGAGGTAAATTAGTTCTTGGGTTATAGAGAGGCGGTATCCTGAGTTTGTTATTGCAAAATAGCAAGTTACGTGTTGCACCCAATACGAAATAAAAGCTGCTCTTGTGGCATGCCTTTCAGTTTTCTGGTTGCGCAAAAAGGCATATGATGAGCATAATGCCGTCTATTCAGAATATATCAGCTAGCCTGTCTTCCCTGGTCTATAGTTGCGCCATCAATCATCCAAGTGGAATGCTAGAGAGAGAGATTGGTTGACCTTTAGATCTACATCGCCCGCTGAGTGAATCGAACCTTCTTAAAAGCACACACGCGGCATGCAGTACCCCACATGACGCACGAGTTCAACAACTGCAAGTTTGATGGCGGCACAAGCATGATAGTGGGCGGAACTGGTAGGGTAGTCATCTGTAACCTGGACAATGGTCATGCGAGTTATCTTAACCAGTGGTGATATCGATAAGACCTGGTTCTACAACGTTATATCTCAGCAACCATGATGCGTATCTCGGCGTCGTCCATTTGCTCGTGGATATCGTCAAGGAGTGGGCTTTCGAACTTGGCTGCCAAATAGTTTTATGCTCTCACGAAGATCGACGGCGGACATGCTGCTATTTGGTAGGGGTAACAGAAGTAGGTAAAGGAAGCAAAAGATCGATGGATTGTGGAACGGATGGTGGGTATAAATTATACCAGGCGGGTGCGGTGGTCGTGTAAATGGTCACTCGAGGGACATGTCCGGATAGGGCGATGTTCTTAACCGGTGCGCGCACGCGCGAGACGAGCGTGTTCGCCAGTGGCTGGCCATCATCGATGAGAAGTGACGAGGCGGATTGTCATCCGTAGAGCGAGGGGATCTAGGAAGCCTGTCGGGTTATTCAAATGAGTGCTACCGTGCGGGAGACGCCCCAAGTATCACTTAATCCATTTATTCAGGACCGTAGAGGTAATATTGTCAAGAAGCGGCCGTTGTTCAACCTGCACGAGTACAACGGCACTGGTTGCAGGCCCAGTATACAATGCAAGTAGCAATGGTATATCCAGATTCAAAGGCGGCATTAGGGTAGACTCGACTTCATTCGAAGGCACAAGGAATCGTTCGCTGAGCACGTCGGTTTGCAAAATTCTCTCGTAAGGATTCAAGAATTTGCGACCTTGGGAGATATTAGAATCAGGCTTTGGAACATGTAGACCAGGACACAACTAAATGAGGTACTTACTGGGTTAATACGGCGTTTTCCTAGCCCATTCGCGTTCGACTCAACAACGGCAACCTCACTCAAGACCTGATAGCATAGTAAAGGCAGTTCTCTATCCAAAAAAGCGATACCGGTAGGCATATTTCATTTTCAGTGATGAGAGTTGTGTCTGGGGAGCCTGGAGAGCCTCGATCGTGCGGTATTTGCAGAGATTGGCGAACTGGGAACTGCTGTAACGGAAGTTGACAAAGTGCAAATAGCCCATCCTGACTTATGAAGTATATTTCGGCCATGGGGACCTGCTATCTGGAAACCATCAGTGGTGAGCCAGTTTCCGAGCAAACAGTCGAGCGAACGGTTGGCGTAGAGAGCCCTTTAACAGACTGGTCTGCTCTTTTGGAATAGGGTTGGAGCTCTTTGTGTGGATAGTGGAGGATGAGAAAGCATTGTGGTATTTTAAAATTAGATTCACTGCCTAGAAAGTAGGGCCGGGCATCTGGGGGTGTGTCAAGTTAAAATGGAGAGCAGCAGATGACCCGGAATTTGCTTTGCCTAAAGCAGACAGTCCGCGGCACTTGCCCTCCCTTTTTCCAGCCCTCCTCCTCTCTGTCTATCCCACAATCCCACAAAAAGCATCATCAAATAAAGCCATTTAAACCGTCAACCCGTCTTCCTCTACCATTCAGGGGAAATATTTGCTCCCAATCTTCTCATTGGATATCCTCCCGATTGTGTCGGTACGCAACAGCGAGCCCATGGTATTGGAACCCCTATAAGTCCTCGTGGTATACAGACTGCATCGTTCGGTTACACACACGGGAGAGAGTTTGTTGATAGATTATCGTCACGGCGAAAGGGGAAGACGTACAAAACAGCTCTTCTCCATGGCCAATGCCGTTAAGAACCCAAGCGCCGCATTCCCCTATCCCCGAAAGTTGTTTTTCCCCCTTATTTCGGGTTTTCTATATCTATCGCGCTGCAGCAGTTTACTTATACATTTAGTAAGATATCTCTGCCTGTCAGCTCTCTTGTCTGATGTTTGATCCCTCAAGACAGCCTGATCTAGCTGACTTTGTCGAGGGGCGGCAGTGAGGCGGCAACCTGCTCATGACAAAATGAAAAACACTGGTCCGACCCCTTGTCTCAGTCAGAAATCTCAATTTATATTGGAATCATGAAGCTAAGACTTGTTGATCTCCGCAGTTCCCTTCCACCTAGAACGAGTCGAGTCGAGGCACCAGCAGACACCTACCAGACTAAAAGCAGCGACAACGCACGGGGATATGTCTTCAAAGCAGACTAGATAAAATTAGCGAGACTTATGCTGTTAGAAATTATATCTAACCTGTGAAAATCCACTATTGACAGAAGTCTCGTCTGTAGAAATGGTGGTTTGGTGGTTAGACGTGTCCAATCAGCCCAAGGGGCTGAGGATGAAAGCAGTATGGTTTTAAAGTTGGCATTTGGTGGCTCTAAATTGGGGGGAGGGAAGACACGGCCTGCCATCGTTTCGTACACTACCCTAGTGAATCTGCACAGAAGAATTATCACTGACCACTACGGCATCACAGGTCTCCCAAACACAACCGATTCCCTTATCAACATATCCGGAGGGGTTGAATATCACGAAGGTACTACTGTGATTCACAGAGGTTTTGACTCTTAAAACAGCCTCCACAGGTGGGGCCAAATGACAAAAAGTATTTTCTATATCAATATTACCATCGATAATACAACCGAGATCATTCATGGAAATGTGACAGGATAACAGAAGAGGCTATTTTATTCTTAAAAGGAGATGCCTTGTCGGAGCTTTTACTGCCGAAGAGTTAACGTAATATTCAGTTTTATTCCGTCTCAAACATTATCAAAAATAGTGGCTATTTCTGGGCTTCGAGTCTGCGGTTTATTTTCGAGAAGCACGGAGCCGCAGTTGAAGGTGAAATTAAACAAGCTGGTACAGGTTGAAACGAATTTCAAGAGTATATATACGAAAAGAAGAGTCGCAGCAAAGAGGGAGCACAACAGAGTAAGAGACACGGCATATGGTTTGATGTCAGTCCGTAGCTGAATAGCTTCACCCAAGCCTTGATACTGGGGTTATTTCTTATGCGGTAAGATCTCCATGGCCATGCTCGAGGCGTTTCATAATACCGCCGATGATTTTATGTTCCTCGGAAGACAGGCCCGCATGTTGATGCTGGAAGTATCTCGCAACCAGGTCCATGGCATACCTTATCTCATCCTTGTCACAACATCCACAGGCGCTGGTTTGCGAAACAACGTTGGAATTGTGAGTCGCCGGGGGCAAGTGCATGGTCTTGTTGCATTGCTGATTTATCACGCTTGCTGGGTCATTCTCCTCCATGGCTGTACAAGCTTCCTTGGTACCAACTTTCAGGAGTGACTCAGATATCCTAATCGGGTGCGGCTCCTCGGTGTTTGCGTGATCTAAATCTTGGACGAAGAACAAGTTGGTTTCCTGATTGAACTTCTCCAGCCATTGCTTGTTCAATTCTTTCATCTTAGCTTCAGGAAGCCTGCAGTCGTTGGCCCAAGAAAGCGCCCTATCCATGATAATGTCATCATTTAACGGGAGTCCCTTGCGCCGGCAGTTCTTTGCCCAGTTGAAAAGCGCCTTTTTTATATTAGGAACCCGGTCAATGGTCGGATAGCGGCTTCGGTCGTCACATCTGCGGTGTTCCTTTTTTTGTCGTCGGTCCCCGACGGTGAGTTTTCTACACCGGATTAAACGCCCGGTAGATGTCTTTCGAACAGAAGGCGTCAGCGATGAGCTTAGCGCGAATTGTGAGATCAGGCCTGGTGATAATCCTATTTCGTGGGAAGGTGATTGATGCGGAGGCATAGTGGGCCAGGACTGTAATAGCGTCGGGGATGGCATCGAAGCATAGGGCGGCGATATAGGCATATTGTAGGTCGTATCGGTGACCGCGAGGGCCGAGAGGTCGATATTACAGTATTGCGGTATTCGCTCATCATGCTGTGGAGAGATGAAAACGCCCATTTCAACCCATGAAGAATGGACAGATTCATCGTAAACCTGGTGTGTTTCCGACTCGGTGGCTCCCGGGGTCTCCATGGATGGTACCAACGAGAAGTATTACGCCCTCGGACAGCACACGGACGCGACGTTAAATCCAGTTGGCAATGGGAGTAATCGGAAAGGGATAATGAGTTTCTTCGTGGAGGGAGGAGACGCGAAAACGACAGAGGGGAAAGAGATAGCCCCGCGAGGCAAGCAAAAGTCTTCTTTTCGGGACGAGAGCTAATTAGTATATAGGACAGGCACGCATTCTAAGATACAAATCTTTCTGGGTCCGTTGAGAGGCAGTAGGTTGACGGGAGCTTGCTCCTATCCCAGATAGGATAACCGAAGGAACCAGAATAGGACCCAAATCTTTGGGAGAAACTTCCTTTCCTCCAAGTAGCAGAGCTAATGATGTGACCCACCAGCAAGTTGGCCGCCATTGGCGATTTCAGTACACTAGGGCCTTTTTCGACTCGTGCCTAGCTCCAGCTTTCCAATGCCAAGGGAACTTTTGTTACCTGAAGCCTTATTTTCACCGGAAGAGTGGGTATACTACCCTGCACAGAAGGCTGTGTGTGGTAAGCAGGGAGGGTCGCTCCTGCTCCGAACTGGTCCCTGCCTGATAGCACGACACTAGTGAGAGTGAACCACGAAAGTGCTCTTAGTTCTATCCCCATTGAGTATAGATGCTGACCACCCAAAGTGTCTTTCCTTACCGGGTGGTCCGAGGTAGCAATCACAAATCCTTGGTCCCACCGGCCGAGTCTTCTTACTGGTATGTCACATCACTCAGTGGCCGCGCTGCCAATATCCCGGTCGTTGCTTGCCGCGGTATTACGAAAACTCCGTGGGCATCGGGGAGTTGAGTAGGATCGGGAACTGTGCAAATTGCAAGCCGAGGATCGGTCGACGGTTTTGTTCGCCGCGCTCCACGGTCTGGTACGATCGGCGAAGAGGCTGCCTCTGAACAGCCGAAGGATTCAAGGCCTAGGCTTTGCGATGTGACACAAATCACAAATAGATAGTGGTCTGCAAATTTCCTTACGAGGGGGCCACACCGCCGCCAAGGCGGAAGTCCCGATTGGATCATTGTTGCTGGCATGACTCGCAGTTTCAGAATGAGATAAGGTAAGTGAAGCAATACCCCGAAAAAGAAGAAAGATAGTGGAATGATGATGTATATTTCAAAATTTCAGGTAAAATCTAGCCCATTCTAGTTACCTCGTACTTATGTATAAAAGCCCTAATGTGAAAACAAAAAGGGGAAATGTAATTTCGAAGATGACCGAGACACCAATTCCCATTGGCTATCCAACTCGGCTTCTAGGAACAGGACGCTAGAAACTTGACCTCTGGGATTTCGTACTCCAGGTGTCACATTTGGGCCTGGGGCTGCATACAACATACATACAGTCACCCCGCAAAAGTTTCCGTAAAACCCTTCCCACCTCAATATATATAGGGGATTAGTAGAGGGACACCCCCCACCTGTAATGGGACACCCCTTTCAGTAATGGGACACCCTCTGCCTGCAAATTCTGGCATCTATCTTTTCTGCCGAATATTCTGTCACTTCATACTAATTCTGCAGCTTTGAATTCTGGTTTACATAGTAAAAGAAGCATAATTTTAGTAAGAAAAAAGGGATTTATTTTACAGAATGATTTGCATAACAGCATACATTTCTCACTACTAGTAATACTCGAAGTCTGCATCTCTGCTTCTGCCTGCGCCTCGCCGCCTTGAGCTCCGTATCGTCGCACTTTCATCATCATCTCCATCTCCATCTCCATCTACAATACGAGTAGCGCCCCGAACAGCGCCCTGCCCCCGGCCCGGGCCCCTCCCTCGCCCTCGCCCTCGCCCTCGCCCTCTCCCCCGAGGCTCCTCCCACGAAGAAGGATCTCGGTGCACAGAACGCTCGTGAGCTGATAAAGGGGGCTGAGTCAACGGATTAGGAGACGAGCGGGGGTTCTGCGTGCTAGGCTGCGTGCTAGGCAAATTCTTAGCGCCTCGGGGGCGCCCTCGTCGGCATGTACGGAGGGGGTCTTGTATAAGAAGCAATGGATCGATAGGAGGAGCATCGACGCTATATAAATGCCAATGCTGATGGAACAGCTCTGGTTCGAGGCATCTATCTTCCTCTTCGTACTGCTGTAGTATATGGATGCAGGGAAATCCAGCTGTTTCCTTCGAATTGCAGGTACAACGTGGAGGAATTGGCCGCGTATCATCCCCTTGATACCGTGCGTGGAGCTCCTTTGTAAGCTGAATTGCTCGTATAGAGATCCGAGTATAAAGCAGCCGATAAAGCTTAGGAATATTGCCAGTTGGCCGACGGATTTTCTGGGCCTCGATGCTATGCTGTATCTTATCGAATTGGAGCGCTACAGACCGGGTAAAACTGCGGAGCACTACCAGTAAATCATTGGTAGAGACCTGGAGATCCTGTTTGAGCAGCCAATGCGCACCCTCTGTACGAGAAGTAGCAATCTCATGAAGATGAAGGTATCGCGAGGTATAGCAATGAAGAAACCGCCGGGGACAGTTATCAAGCCATTCCTTCTGTATATAATCCAACAATGGCGCAAAAGGGGGGTCTATATATCGCTCTTTGAAATTGGCCCACTGCTGGTCCCTTTCCTCGAGTGTAATCGCGTACACAATGCGGTTCCAGCGCTGTAGCATCTTCTTCCACCCCGCTTCGGCCTTCTTACGGTCTTCGTTGCGCTCGGCGGCGGTAAGTTTGCGGGAGGTATTAGCCTGGGCTTCGCGGCGGGCTTGTGCTACCTGATCAGCGAGTATTGGGCGGGCCTTCTTGAGGATATTCATATTGATATGCCAAATGCAGAGCATATGCTTAGTGCTGGGAAAAACGACCTCAATTGCCTTGATAAGCGCCTCTTCTTTATCGGTAAGGATCGTACTGGGAGGGGCGAGAGCGAGGGATTCGTATGCTTCGGCTAGGCAGGTAAGCATTACCTAAAGTATATAGTATAATATGTTAGAAAATTAATCGATTAGGTGTCTTGGGGGTATTATACCTCATATGAATCATCCTTCTCATCTCTCATAAATGCAAATGCAAGGTGGAAGGTTGAACCAGTAGCCGCAAAGCCTACAATATCAAGCAAAGGGAGCCCATATCGATTGGTCTTATATGTGCAGTCCATTGAAATAACCCAGGGGTTCTTTCGAAGCATCGCAATGCTAGATTTATGCATACAAAATAGCGCAGAAACATGAGATTGATCATCAAGTTCATACTTGAAAATCCAGCCCCCATCCTTAGGAAGCTCTATCAATAGTGCTTGAAGCGGCGTACGCCCAGCAAGAAATAGCTGGCTTAGCTTCTTCCGTGCGTTGTAGATATCCTGGGGAATGAGCACACTTTCTGGATCCGTTTCACGTATCTCAGTAAGAATCTGGCGCGTTGTATGTCCTTGCCGAAGCCCATTTTCTACCTGATCGCTCTTATGGGTAAGATCGAGCTTCCGTTGTGCAGTGTGGGTTGATGCCGGCGATGGTTGATGGTTATGCTTCGACTTCGAATCGTCAATTGTTAGATGCCAAAGGTTAGTTTGGAGATCTAGCCGAAGCACAACCATAAAGGGGCATCCGAGTGCAAGGGTTGTTGTACGGCGCTTTTTGACCGTTTCTTCATACTTGACTGCGCGCCCACGATCACAGCAAAGGTAGACCGTTTTCTTCACGCCATTCTTAGTATATTTAGAACGCCGAATCGTCACCGCATAGCCATATGGGCGCGCAAACGTATTGACTACCTCGGCCCCTTCCTCTGGTGTATTGAATTGCTGGTTTAACGGAGGTAGCGGAAGCTGTATGTACCCCGGGGCGTTCGGTGTAGGTATTGGCTTGGGGCTTCGCTGGGTACTCGGTTCGGGGCTTTGCTGGGTGCTCAGTTCGGGGCTTGGTACCGGCTCAGAGGTAATTATTGGCTGAGAATCTAGGATAAGCTCCACATCAGAATCCGACATCAGGTATGTTAGGCCTAATGAGGCCATATTGATGATATTAAGTGCGTAAAATGCGATGAAAAATGAGCAGAGAAATGACTTGAGATTTAGAATGAGGATTTCGAAAGTGCGAGCCATAATTAAGAAACAAACTGGACTTCTTAGCTATAATTGAAATTTTCGCTCCACCTGCTAGGTGACTTATTTTTACTAGGAGTTTATATAGTAAATACAGGTACCGCCAGAGGACTTTAAGAATCTACAAAAGTTGATAGAAAAGCGGTGATAAGAGCGGTGAATAGATGCCAGAATTTGCAGGCAGGGGGTGTCCCATTACTGAAAGGGGTGTCCCATTACAGGTGGGGGTGTCCCTCTACTAATCCCCTATATATATTCATGATGAGTTTGTCGGAAGACTACAATTGTACGGTCAGAAACAATAATTTTCCACTACATCACAACCACCGGCGCTAGAGAACTGTAATTTGGCAGAAATATAATTTCATTCGTAATGATTCATTGCGATCTCTCAAAATTCGAAAGTAGCGACTGGAAAGGTTAGTAGAGGGATTCTGAATAACGCTGTTGGTTTTCCTGAACAACAGCGTGCGCTAGTCGGTTTTCTGTCTAGTTCCCGCATTCTTAACTATGTAGGGTTTGAGAATCACGCTGTTATTCAACGTGGAATAATTATAGGCTATTGTAGCAGCCCGTACGCAGTACTATCGACCCTGAGCCCTTCCTCGTAGAGCGCAGTTGAGAATAGCTTTGACCCTACGAGCAAACCCGCCTCACCCAACCTCAAATTTCTTCACTTGTGTGAGTGGGAAGGTGGGAAAGCTTACGATGGGGACCCATAAACGTGCATCCACTACCGTATAGAGTGGCGAGTGACTGCCAATAATAGGGAGGTGTCAAAGGACACGGAGGAAGATTTCTTTTTATAACCTAGCGCCTTCTGGCAGCTGTCCTTGGAAAAAAAGTTAGAAAGAGCTCTACGACGCAAAACTGCTCGCCATCGCCAATTGAGACCAGATGACACCGTCATGGTCGCATCAACAACCAATCGTACAAAGATAAATCTGACCAAACGATTTGACGATACCGATATTCCCTGGACCGCTACCGAAAAGCAGCTTCTGATATGGTCAGAGCTTCTACTCCGTGGTAAAGAACTGAGGTTGAAAATCAGTTTCAACCATATAGACAATCGTCATTCGTCTCCATCCGCTGGCCGGAAAGGAGAGAAATGAGGTTGGTCATCTGTCACACAAAGAATGCTCGGCGAGAGGGACGCACAGCTCGACGCAGAGGAAAGTACGTCTGGTGGAAGCCAATTTGGCACAGCGTCTATAGTATAATGCGATGTGACTCGTCGACGTGTCAGCACGGCCACCATTGCTGGGTAGATCCAATGGGAAACAAAGCACTACCCACTCAAATCTCATCACATCAAACGCCTAATAACCCACGTTGAGAAGGGCGGTGTTCTGGAATATCATAAGGACGTGTCAGAAGCGGTTCGGGACGAATTGTTCCGGGAAGAGCAAGATATGTAACCACTCGTCAGAAGAGAAGTGTAAGATATTTGACAAGTTAATAAAAGGGCGTCTTTAAAATTACGCGTCTTGCAATTGAAAATTTACTCTAATACCCTTTTTCTTATCCGCATGCTTGCATTTAAAAAATTGCTACCTGTCGCGTAAATCAGTGGGAGTATGTATCAATTACTAGCATCTCATTTTGTCATAGAATCCGCAGACGAGGGCGGGGCGTCTTGACGTCTTTGTTGACGCGCCTCGTAGCTAGCAGTATCTCAATCACCGCTTTATGCTCGTATATCGTCGCCCATGACAGCGGCGTTATTCCCTCTTGGTCTTCGGAGTCTGGTTCAACCCCTTCCACCGCGAGTAGCAACTTGACGATGCTTGCAGATCCCTTTCCTGCCGCTAACGACAAGGCCGTTCGTCCGTCGAAATCCTTAGATTCCGGGTCCACCCCAGCCAGAAGTAATAGCTTGACCACCGCCTCGTGTCCATTGCCTGCCGCCCAGCATAGCGCAGTCTCCCCCCGAAAATTCTTAGTGTCTGGATCGATGCCGTCGACTCCAAGTAATAGCTTGACCACATTCTCCTGTCCGGTCCCTGCCGCAAGTGATAGCGGCGTCTCTCCCTTTGAATTCCGAGTGAATGGGTCCACGCCGCCAGTCGCAAGCAGCTTCTTGACTACCTCTTTATGTCCTTTGCATGCCGCTAAAGATAGCGGGGTTTCCCCGGTTGAGGTTCTGGAGTCTGGTTGAACGCCCCGTGTCGCAAGAAGTAGCGTTACTACCTCCTTGTGACCGTTCCACGCCGCCAGCGATAGCGGTGTCTCTTTGTTTGAGGTTTGAGAGGCTGGATCGACGCCATCCGTTGCGAGAAGTAACTTAACGACCGCTTTATTTCCATTCCAGGCCGCCCATGAAAGCGGCGTCCAATTGGCTTCAGATACAAGTTGAATATTGGCTCCTTCTGCTATCGATTTCTTGGCTGTTTCCTCCTGTCCATTCTTTGCAGCCCACACAAGAGCGGAGCTTCTACATTGCTCCACATTGTATCTATAGAGATGGGTATTGAGAAGGTCGTAGAGACGGGCATTGCTTCGAGCGAAAGAATTCATGTCCTTCTGCAATGTCAAGCAGTTCATGACAGATAGCAGCAATTCATTTGGCAAACGAAAGAAGGCCATTCCAGGATTGCAACTTGTTTGCAAAGTAGCCTAGATAGAGAACACTAAGCGGAATAGTAACAACTAGCCACGATGACCATGATGACTCGAGGATGAAATGATGGTGGGATAACTCACCGCCTATTTGCAAACACTTGGTTGTAGACCCATACAGAGTAACGTATATATACCGTCGCGAGCGGAGTAACCGTGCCGAAATATCGAAGAGGTACTCCGATCAACGACCAGGAAATATTCACCACATCCAGCAGTCAGCGTAATAAAATTCATCAAAAATTGTCTTTATCATATATTCTTTATTGGGGCAGAAATAGTATTATAAATAAGGTCAATAAAACGGATTGTGACAACAGCGAAACATGACCCTCCGAAATCTCCTCTGAGCGGAAGCATTTCTATCGCAAGCCGTAGACACCTCACGCCCAGATCTACTCCGCAGGGAACAAGAAGGATTCTAGTAGTAAATATTCTAGCCACCTCGTTTAGTGCTTGCCATATGAAAGTATCGTGGAATGTGCCTTTCTAATGTCTTTGCAGATACTTCTTTCCTCTATTTTACAAGGCTTGGTACGGGGGGACATTATGGGCCATATACTGATACGGTATGGTACTATACCCTGTCTCGGAGATACTTTGATCCGCCAAATCCAAAATCGGCGATCAGTTCTCGACTCGGAAATATGAAATCTCCGATCCTTGTGCTGTTCAGATCACTGATTTGGATGCAGTAAAATACTCGCTTGCCAGACAACTGAATTATTTCGAGCAACATCGTCTCTTGATGTCTGGGTGACATGTCTAACTTTCTTTCCCGCCTTACGTGACTCAACCAATAAACATGTTCGAAGATAAAACGGATGTACCCGCTCGGGCTAACCCCCTTGAAACAAGCCCCAGCGTCAACAAAAAGTTGAGGGCTTGACCCCCAATCAACCTGGATAGAATTGGACTGCCTCGTGAGGGATTTTCACGGGGCCACGTCATCTGCCAAATAGAAAAGTGATATGTCACAGTAC
Organism: Penicillium samsonianum; assembly: GCF_028829775.1. Taxonomy (NCBI): domain Eukaryota; kingdom Fungi; phylum Ascomycota; class Eurotiomycetes; order Eurotiales; family Aspergillaceae; genus Penicillium; species Penicillium samsonianum. The sequence goes on along the minus strand of NW_026643264.1, from coordinate 1,642,523 downwards.
TTCTGCGAACCTGTACATTGATACGAGTTATGACCACGTAGTAACGGTACACGTCTCCTAACATCAGAACCGTGCCAATAGGAGCTTCCCCTCCGCCCCGGGGCCGCCTTCTCTCTTTTGCCTTTCACTCGCCCTTGCACGTTGACTCCGGCATTGATTTTTTTGGACATTGTTGAAAAAAGACAATTGAAGCAAACAACAGCGAAAATGGAGATGATCCGAGAGAAACTCCAACTTTTACCAGAGACTGGAAACTGCACTTTGTCTCTCACTATTTCATGGGACCCGTGTGGTTTCACAGCGAAGCAAGAGTACGAATGCTCGGCAGAACAAGCGATTGAGGGAGCTATAACTACAACGGGAACTGTACATCATGCGCAGGCGCTGACCGTCCGCCAATATCTGGAGCAGACATGGAATGCTTCTTCGATACCATGGAAATGATTAAGACCATGATCCGCACCCCTAATGCCCGGCATCAGAGTATGATACCTCTCCATTGTTGCTTATTCCGCTTCCTTAAGACTGACTTATCATCTTCATGATCCCAGGGAGCTGTTCCGGCAACCCCGACAGCCAACTCCATGGAGAATTGAAGAGCGGGCAATGCCTGCTGCAGATAGTGGGACACAAAGAGTTTATTATACATACCGCCCAGCAATTTGCTTGGCTTGGTGCCGGGCTTCGGTCTTCCACTGGGGACCAGGCGCTCTCGACTTGTGAGACTATTTTCAAAAATGTTTCCAGCTGCGAACCGGGGAAGTTTTTGTCTAGTATTACTTATAAACTGACAGAAGTGAAGCCGAGCGACCGGCCGCCGTGGTTTGATATGTTTCGATCTGCAGTGGTGGTGGGTGATTTTCCCGTCTGTCAGCGCCAGGTGTCCGGCCTTGAACTTCCGTTGAATGTCGCAGCGACATTGGTTGGTACAAGATCTGTACAACCATTCCGGGGAAAGCTATTTGCCAAAGGATTCTCTGCAGGTTTGATGGCTGAGGAGGCTGTCGACGAAGGTTCCAAAATTATTGTGTGGCAATATTGTTTTAGAGAGGATGGAGAGCGTCTCTCGTACGATGACTTTCAGTATAAGTCTGGATTGGGGGGAAATCCGAACGAGATACCAGACGTTCACGACGTGGAATCTTATCGACATATCATCCGTTCCAGTTGTGCCGTCTAGAACCCTACCGAATGAAGTGGACGTCTATGGGATTGAACTATCTGAATTCAACATTTCTGTTTCCAGCCTCTACACTGTTCATAAATCTCCAAGAGTGTCCACATTATGGCTGCGCCTCGATAATTTCTCAGTTCGTGATTCACACTGCAGACAAGTCCAGAGCGCTCAAAACCGCCTCGTCCATGGCATGGATATTCCCTGGAGAGAATGACCTAATTCCCTTTCTCAGCGTTGCCGTGATATTATGATCCTGTCTCTTATTGTTATTCATACCGAATGCTATGTCAAGGCCGGTTCGCTATTTTGTCCTACTGCTTTTGTAAACCCTACCTAGGCTGCGGCAAAACCATAGGTAACCGCGGATAACCAAAACCGCACTGCGGGCGGCTGTGGTTTTCACTTTAAAAAACCGCGGTTTTTGCGGTTATCTATGGATATTTAAACATTGTGGTTTTTCTGACTGTATAGATTGTGAACCTTTCGTAGTATTTTGGCGTATCCAGTATGTAAAGGATTATCTGTTTCTCTTCATATGAAATCTCTAGAATAAATATTTAGACCAAATTTCGATTTCTTTTTTAAGTTTCTAATATCACAGCTTATCAATCTCAAATCCCTCCGGTAACTTAGGTTTCTTCCGAACCCTTCCTGGCCTAGCCTGCGTCTTCTCCTCAATTGGCATCACCGGAAGTGGGAGACCATTATCAGCATCATCTAGAGCCTCAGAGGTCTTACTTCGACGCCGCTTCCGCTGTATCTGCCTAGTTTGAGCTACGGACTGCGTGGCAGATAACTCTTCTTCGGCCTTATTATCAGATTCATCTGTGTCATCCTCAAATGTACTTTCTGCTTCGCAACCCTCGTCTTCGTTGTCACTGATCGGTTCGACTTCATTGAGCGGCGGAACAGACTTCCTTGTCAGATCAAGCATTGCAACCTCTCCGACCGACAAATAACCTTTGATCATCTCTAGTTCGGTTTGTTCAAGATCAAACTTGGACGAGAAGAGATGAAGCATTAGGCCTTTTATTGTGTCTGGCTTCAACTGTCCCCGACGATAGTGACAGACATCCCGAGCACAATTAAAGAGTCGCTCGACACCAGCACCGCTCGCAGGAACTGAGAGGATATCTCGTGCAATCTTTGCAAGGATCGGATACTCGCGCTCATGTTCCTTCCAGAAGAGCCGAGGGTTACCCTTTGTGAGCCCTGTAGCATCAATTAGCTTTCGCACGGTATAAGTAATGGGAGAATATTTGCCTTTGGCCAAATAACGTGTCAACTCATCTTCCCGCTGATCCACTTCAGCTCGGAGCACAGTATCTGGTTCACATAATAGCTCAAGCTCATTTTGAGCGGCATCCACGGTTTCTTGGCTATCAGCCGGTACTGTTTGCTGGCTAAATTGCTGCTGATATCGCTTGAACTCCTTCTGTAGAACCTCCCGGTAATGCTTCGTAAAATCGACTTCCTCCCCTTTCCCATTGTTCCCCCTCCAATCCGCGTTATCAAAGTATCGAAGCTTTTTTGACGGACAGAGAATAGTTGCAATCGCATAGACTATGCCATATGGCTCATTTTCCGTTGCAGTGTAGTATTTTAAGAGCTTTCTCTTGGCCGATCGAAGCGACTGAAGCATTCTCCTTTTCCATGGGGCAGCTTTACGTTTCAGTTTCTTCTTAGCGTCATCAAGATGGGTAAACAGCCGATTGTAGATACTGAAGACATGGTGAACAGTAACGTCTCTGGTCTTTGATAATACACTAGTAAAATCATAGAAAGGCTTAGTGACCAGAAGCAAATATTCGACTTGGCGCTATTCCTCTTGATCAAGCTTGAACTGAACGTGTTGATATGCTATACAGTACCGATAGGAGACGGATTGTAATTCCCTGGCACGATTGAGCATGAGGAAGGTGGAGTTCCAGCGTGTGCGACCATCTTGGATCGGAACAAGCTTAGGCTCAGTAGTCTGAAGAGTAAGAAAAGCTTCTCTGCGCTGCGGACTAGCATTGATAAAGATAGCGAGCTCTCGAATCTAACGATAATCTGTTAGTATCATTATAAAGAGAGTGCGGCGATATATTCACCTTCTTTAAGGTTATCACAATATCTCTTGTTGGCCGCCGGGAGTTAGTCTGTAGTGACTGCATACGTGCATCAGGCCACTCAGACTCCGCCTCCTTATTGGTTGGATTCGCTTTTATCTTTCCAAGTAGATCTTTTAGGCTCAGCTGGATAACATGCGCAATACATGGAATCCGGAAGACAGACGTCTCACTGAGAACATGCGATTGAACCATCTCTTGGACACCTAACATCATGGTGTTGTTATTCGATGTATTATCCGTGGTAAGTGATAATACCCGATCATTGATATTATGCTCCTGGAGTATTTGAATCACCTTCTGACTTAGATGAGCACCGGTATGCGATCCTTGGAGATGCTCAAACCCAAGAAGAACCTCGTAGTAATTCCATTCTTGATCAAGAAAATATCTAGTTATTGCCATGAATGCCTGGGAAAAGGGAGATGTCTAGCAGTCAAGTGCAATTGAGAGATGGCTTCCTTTTGGAAGTTTACTAATCACCTTTTTTTGCTGTTCCCGGACAGTGTCGTCTAAAAGCCGTCTGATGGTCCGCGTAGAAGGAATATCAAGCCGGGATTCAGAGAGCTGGGCAGCTTCAAGGAGGTCTTTGAACTCAGGGTATTCAATAATCCGAAATGGGAGACGGGCGGTGGTAATAAAATTGAGAATTTTTCGCTGGAGAAAATCATTGGTGAAGACTTTTGTTGGTACCCGCGGCTAGATCATAATAATATTAGCGATTTCTCTCTATCTCTTCATGAAGCTATGAAACACCTACTAAATTACGGAATAATTGGTCGATTCCTCGCTTCCTTTCCTCTAAGCGACAGGTACCCCCTTTCGGATGTGCTTTAAGCGCAGAGGTCCCTGTACGCTTATGACCTGGATGAGTAAGGGTTGTATAACACCGCTTATATATAACCCTAGCCCAGTCGTCCATCCAAGACCCCTTATGGGGTGTGCCCATGAACATGATTGCCTTCGTGCAATTGGAAACACTCTGAAGATGGGATTCAGGATTTTTTCGAGAAACCAGGATCGCCTTTTTGCAAACAAGACCTCCAAAGCTATGGGCGATGAAAATCAGAGGCCTCGAAGAAGCATTGCAAGACGATATATCAGCTGTCAAGTCGTGTAGAAGATTGGTAGCGTGGTCAAGGACTCGATCAGATGACACGACGGTTTTCCGTACAGAGTAGGCATCGTATCCATAGGTCAAGATTCGAGCCCCGCTGATGCTCGAAGGAAGCAACTTTTGTGGCCAGGGTTCTGACTGTTAATCAGATGTCCAGGTGGTTCGGCGATCTCCGGTCAGACCATGAATAAAGCAAATATCAAACACTGCGTCAAGGCATTCATGCAAGACCTCAAGCCCATCCGGAAAGATCGAGGGCGTTGATTCATTTTGTGTATTGCTTGAGCTGGCCTCCTGATAATATAGTGATATAGTGGAGGTTAGACCTTGCCAACTCCATCATTTGGTCCCATGGGACCATATGGGAGTCCCATCTACTCCCATGGGAGTGCCAAGAGATGGGAGGGAGGTGCCAGTCCGCTCCCATGGGACTTTGATGGGACTCCCATGGGACTGTACATAAACACTGCAAACACGTAGAAAAACGTGGCCTGCATAAGATATGCAGAAATGCCCTGTATTAATGGGTATTTAGCTTACAGTGGGAGGTAGCATTGAATGATTCTGGATTAATTCCTGTCAAAAAGTAGTGTTATTATATTATACTGTGATTAAACTACCTAGTATACTCGTATAGATCTTCATCCCTACGCCGCTTACGATCTCTTTGGGGGCGTGCCTGACTTGTAGTATCGATAATAGGCAATGGATGTAGTGCCGAATCATCATCTGAGTCCTCAGCGGCCTCCTGATCGGTAACAATCTCTCCTGCTTCATCTGAGATATCACCGTCCTCACCCTCGCTAATTGCCTCTGGTGTACACTCAGGAAGTCCCGCCTCCCTTGCCTCATCACCCTCAGTCCTTTCGTCCTGATTCAAGGTAGCCTCAGGTTGGAAATCCTCCCCAGTTTCCTCACTTTCAATATCAAATTTGGATAAACAACGAAGCATCATCAAATCCTGTATTGTTATTTCGTTCAATGAGCCTCGTCGATAATGGCAGATATCGCGAGCAGTACTAAAGAGGCGCTCAACACCGGCGCCAGTAGCTGGGATAGAAAAGACATCCCGTGCAACCGCTGCGAGTGTCGGAAATCTATACTCATTCTCTTTCCAGAAATGGCATGGGTTTACGACTCTCCGTTCTATATATAATTAGCTTAGTTAAGTTATAATGATGATCATCTGAACATACCAGTATTAAGATATCCCTTAAGTTCTTATTTCCGGCCTCAGAGCCTTAAGCATGGCCTTTTTCCAAGGCACTTTCTTTCGCCGAAGTCGGGCCTGGGCCAGCTCAAAATGAGTAAACAGTCGGTTGTAGACCCGGAACACATCATGGATCGTTGTCGCCTTGATCTTTGATAGGCCAACCGTCCATTTGTAGAAAGGCTTTGTGATATGGAGCAAGTATTCGATCTGCCGCCATTCGCTTTTACCAAGCCGGAATTCTGGGTGCTGATGCTCTGCGCAATATCTTTGGTAGCTATCTGAAAGGCGATTGGCGCGCTGGAGCATAAGATATGTTGAATTCCACCGAGTGCGTACATCCTGGATCGGGGCAAGCCTCGGTTCTTCGCTTTGAAGATTCAGAAATGCCTCCCGTCGCTGTGGGCTGGCATCAATGAAAACTGCGAAGGCCCGCACCTAGTAGTGTAGCAGTTAGTATTAGATAAAATTGTTAAAGGCATCAGTTACTTTACCTTAGCTAGCGTATAAATGATTCCCTTCTGTCTCTTTGCCTGCTGAAGAACACTCCCATTTTCTTCCGACCATGTTGTTGCCGTCTTATCGTTTTTTGGATCAGCCTCCATTAGGCCAAGGAGATATTTCAGACTCAATTGAATCACATGAGCAAGACACGGAATCCGTACAATTTCAGTGAAATTAGGAAGCTCCAACCGTTCGATTGAATCACATAGACTATCGACCAAGGTCTTATTATTTGACGCATTGTCTGTAGTAATCGCAATCACTCGATTAGGAATCTGCTGTTGCTGAAAAACCTCAAGGAGAACGTCTGCGAGATGGGAGCCTGTATGCTGGCCGTGAACTGGTATGAAACCTAGGAGTATCTCATGATAATCCCAATTTATATCCACAAAATAGCCTGTGATTGCCATGAATGCCTGTTAGAAGGGTGAGGTCCAACAATCAAGGGCAATTGATAGCTTCGCTCCGGCTGGGAGAAGAGAAAGGAGCTTTTGCTGCTCTGTATGGACGCTTGAGTGGAGCCGACGCCGCGCGGTCTTTGGTGATAGAAGGGTGAGCTTTTGTTGAGAAAGTTGAGCCTCTATAATTAGATCTTCAAAGTCTTTATGCCGGAGGATCTGAAATGGAAGGCGTGAGTTCGCTATAGATTTGACTTGGGCTCTTTCAAATCGCTGCTGGTCAAAGACCTTTCGGGTAGGCGTACGAGTAGACTAAATGTAATATAGATATTAGTAAAAACAAATGGCAAGATTGTGGGTTGCTCAGATCCCGAACTCTATGCTCGCACATCATGAATCCGGAGTCTTCAATTCGATCAAGATTATTGATACAAGAGATGCTATCCAAGCACGGGAGGAGGAAAATGAAGATGTTTGGCAGAATTTGCGGCCCTTTTGAGGAGACTGATAGCATATTCAAGGAGCGTGGGGAAGTTTGAAATTGTTCGGGAAATTGGTGGCGACGAGCTTGAGTTGCGAAAGCAGGGAGGTAGTATCACTGGTGTATTACCGGCTGGTTTAATAGAGAAATGAGGTGGCAGCTAGACCACTTGAGGATGTGATTTCAATGAGAGATCTAGTACAGCAATATGCGTGCTCCCTTACTTCGTTAAACAAGGCATCCAATAATGATAGTAACAAATCAAGAGAAAGCCCAGTCGCTCATGATCAGATCCTAAAGCCTATTTCTCTAAGTACCCGTACCAAGCGCCCAACCACCCAGCACCACAGGAGTCTCCCCGCCCCCACTTATGTGCAAAAGCAAAAGTAATAATACATGATCATTGTGGCTTGGAATCGTGTTCGGTGGGGAAGTGATTCCTAATGTGTTGCATGAGGTGGTCTTTGCACATGAATACGTCATGGTCGCAGCCAACCCACTTGCATTTAGAACTAGAGCAATATCAGAAAATAAGACAAGATCGAAAGAATTAGCAGCAGAAATTTATCTGACAACACGTACTCGGGCTGACAGGTGCAAGAATGAGGATGCGGGGGATCTTCTTCATTCGAGCTCTCGTCTTCTTCATTCGAGCTCTCGTCTTCTTCATTCGAGCTCTCGGCTTCTTCATTCGGGCTCTCGCTCACATCAATGTTCAGTTCACTGTTTGGGTGGCTGTAGTAGGGCGGTTCGGTGTTCATTTCGTTTCAACAAGATATGTAGATGGTTGAAGAAATACAAGAGAGCAAACGGGGTCTGTGAAGATGAAAAACGGAATATTTGATAGGGAAAATAGTTTGAGGCTTTAGGTATGGGTTTTATACCTGTTGAAAATATAATTACACCTGATACGTGTTTTAGTATGTAACGTACTGAGCCCGGGTGGCACTTTGAACCCGGGTGGCATTTGAACCCGGGTGGCACTTGAGCCTGGGTGATTTCCTGAGCTGCTGTTGGAGCGATGGCACCCTGCTCCCAATTGTCATTGTTGCCTCGTCTGGAAGCACTGCCATATTCGAGTCACTCGACACTTTCTCCGCTAGCTGTGCTGCCCCCGACGCTATACCTGGATCCGTCATTTTTTGTACATACTCTTTCTACGTGGTAATACGTATCGCGGAACGCATTAGATTCCCTCACCATCCCCTTATGCGCGTCGCGGAACTAATTAGTTTTCCACCTTCCGCCCTCTTATTAGCTCAACGCGCGTAAAGACCCACTGTTCTAGTGCGCGTCGCGTACCCCATTAGTCGTTCTCCTGATCGGCCCACGCGCCTTCCCCACAGATTATTTGACATCGATAATCTCCTATACGCCGTGTGCCTTTGCCCCTGGCCGTGTCTAGTGGAGATGCATTGCACTTCAGTCCCCAATTCTAATCGTTGGCGATGGCAAGTCCTAAGTCTATCGACGACGTGTTTGAAGCGTGTGGCCTCATCTGGGAGCAGTCACAGAATCTCATCCTTTGCCAGCGATGCCGCTGTGCAATACGTCCACGAGGTTCGCAGGTAACCTAGCACCTTCACAGTAAGCACCGCGTGCCGTTGCCTCTCCGCAAAGGCCTCACCACCCGTCTGCGAGACCACCAAGTTCGTTTCTAGGAACCGGCAGGTGCTTCTCCTAGACCGGACGGCTCCCCGGCCGATACTCGTTTGCAGCTCCTCGCTGGGTATGCATGCCATCGGTGCCCTTACCGCACGGTTAGCTGGGACCTCATCCGCCGCCACTTGTCCCAGGAGCATCTCCAGCAGCAGCGCGCCTCCTCCCGTCAGGCCAATGGCCTCTATGACGATGTCTACCTACAGACCTGGTCGAAGAGCTCGTCCCGACAGTATTGGACGGTGATTCACCAGGGTCAGTCCGTCCGACCTATGGCTCAGAGCCCGGCCGTAGATGCCCACATAGCATCCGTCCACCAGCGGGAGCGGGCGCGGCTCCAGGCCGAGGAGGCCACAGCCGATTCTACCACGACGCGCCTTCAGAGCGTGGAGGCCACCCGGCCGTGGATGGAACGCACCCGCTGGCCCCAGATACCTTCATCTCAAACGAACATGAATTCATCAAATGAAAATATTGCCGTAGAAAAATATTTCGTGGATTATCCTCCGCTTCTCCATTTAAATAACACCTATCCCATGGGGGAGGGGGAGTCACCGTGACTCGGATTAGGGCTTTTCATTTTTATATGGGAGAAGAAAAGTGGGTCCACGGCCACTCGCTTTAATTTTCAGACCACCACTCGTTTTTGTAGTTGGCGTCGGATCATGCTCAGACTATCAGGGGTTATATTCCTCGTAGTGAATTTTGTATAGTTCCAATTAATAGTTAATTCGACCAGTATTAGTGGAGGTTTATGCGATTAGAAATCCGGAGTTTTTTTTGGTGAGGGCGCAGATGTGGATATGCGACCACAGTCAAACCACCCATAACATCAACATTGGGGTTAACAAGTTGATCAGTCCAAAGTTCAATTAGATGAATACGGGGTTAACAAGAAATTCAGGGGTATTTAGAAGTCCCAGTTATCGTCCAGTTGAATTTTGGAACAACTTGACCACTTCATCCACCCCAGTTTGTTATACAATTTGGGTATTTGTTGCATACATATGTATATATATATCCACACACAACATGGAAAACCAAATTTTTTCCAAACTCGGTGGGCAGCTATCGACCTCCTACCCCATCCCCCAAAACTTTAGAGATGGACACCTCGGTAATTTCTCTATTTAACTAAAGAAGCTTCCTATTGGGTTAGCTGACCGGGTTCAGGAAATTCTTCGCACCATTGCGCACCTCAACACACGTTGTGTTCGGGCGGAAAAGATCATCGCAAAATATGAGCATGAGCTTGCTTTAGAACGGCAGTCACACCGTGAGACCAACAAAGAATTGCACGAGACTTCGAAAGTGGCCGAACTTGTATATACCGTCAATCGAAGCTTTGGAGCTGCGGTGGACTACATCCTGAAAGGGCAAGGGATGTCGTCGGACGAATGGGAACCAAAATCTGTCGAAGCATTGATCAATTCGCTGGTGAAGCAAGCTAAAGCAGGAGAGCGGCCAACGTCAGAGGGAGAGGACGAACCGTTTGCTGGAAGCGTTGATTCTCGTCCAGTAGAGTTGAGCAGTGCAAACTTGCGTCAATGAAGGTTCGCAGTTTCTGATCGTATAGATGTGGAGGAAAGTTGATGGTACACTATGTAACGGCAGGAATGAAGTTGAATTTGCATTTCTTGACTGGCTATGTAAGGTCCTTGAGCCTATCCAAATAAACCGAAATCTGTCTGAGCGTAAAGAGGTGAATATGCACGATTTTAGACATCTGACCAATTGATCATTGCCAATTGGTTTGCGACGCCATTACTTGAAGATTAATAAAAGCTTGTCGTCCTCCATTGCAGCGACCACAAGCCTGATTCTCTGTCAAAACCCAAGCCATCGTCAAGGAAATCCGATATGACAAGCTCCAGAAGTATCCGTCGAGTCCAGAATTACACACAGAAGCTGCACCTGGCTTTGACGAAAGCCCAGTCTCGCTCGTCCGAACGTGGAGACAACATTACCTCCCACATCGCCTTACTTCTTTCCGCCATGGAAGAAGAGAATCTTCATACGGACCACACCAGGAGATCGCGAGCGCTCTCACCTGAACGGGTCTCCTCTCAAGAGCTGTACTTTCCGCAACACAATAACTTCCATGTTAGTTTTCCCTACCAATTCTTTCTACGCCACGGCCTAACAATCTATCAAAGGAAAGCAATCAAAAGCCGCAACGAGCCGAGGGGAAGATTTCCAAGCTACTTGAAAATGCAAAAAGCACCGTTTTCAATCTGTGTTGCTTTCATGAATAAGAAGATTTGTTGACAGCGGTAGCTTGCTTTGGGGGGGGGCGGGTGTAGTACGGCGAACTGGTAGAGTGTATCATAACCCTCAGATATTGATCAGAAATCTTCAGCCCCGTGCCGAGAGATTGTTAAAAACCATCCATTGAGTATAGTCTATGTGACCTTGAGTTTTAACCGCTATTGTCCGCATACCGGGATATGAGGGCTCTCATCATTCAGTTTTATTCCTCCTCTCGCCCGTTCCAGCTCGCACTCGAGATGTTCAATTGAGGATTTGCATATCTGCAGCTCTTGTTGGAGACTGCAGGTTTTTTCCCGCCACTCTATGTCTTTGCACAGCAGCTCTGCCAAGCGAGCTTCAGTAGTTTCAAGATCTACTGCGAGGACGTGTTTTTCATGTTCCAGCTGCCGGATTCTCTCCGTGAAGGATGCAGAAGAATGAAACTATTATCGTAGAGAAATATGTCATGGATTATCATCTGCCTCTCCAATTGGATACTATCTACTTTCATATCAATAATACAGAATACACACCGAGGGACTAGAAGTATTTCTCGCTCCAGCGTCACAGGGGCCGGGAATGTCAAATTTCTTAATTACTTATAATCTCAGGTCGATATTACCGGACTACGTCACTAAGGTACTTCTTAAAACGCAAGTATAACGAAAATGAGCAACGCATGAGAGACAGAATTCAGATCCTGTTACGTCGAATGAACCTATTCTGCCATTAAAATCGTAGGTGCGCTGCCGCATGTCATCATAGCTTTCAGAAAGAAATTTCATATTCTTGATAACTTACGCGACAGCGACAACGGAAACGTCTTGGTTTGCTACTCCGTCATGTCCGAGCTGAAAAAATCTCCACAATCCCCAGTGTTCTCACGACCAACATACTGATATTTTCCAACAAGCCCTTCCTCAATCCTACTAATCCCGACGATCGGAAGCCGGGTTTTACCTAGCGGAGGTATACTCGCTCCAAGGACGCTCTCACGTGGAGGATCATCGACATACGCGTGCCAGAATATACCATCTGCACCGGGGGCAAAAGATGATGCTACTGTGTCCAGAGCGGGTGAGTCCGCAAATAGTTGCGCAGTCATTAGCCTCCCAATGCCTCTGACGGGACACGTCGATTGCGTTTGCCCACATTGCCAACACAAAACTACCGTGGTAAACATCACGCGCTTCAGCGAATGACTTTCGTCGACGACGCGCTTCCAGCTGCCTTCGCCAATGGTGACAACAACCCTTTCACACGATGCACAAATAAGGACAGTTGCGATTTGCATCATGTTTGCTGAACAGGTGTCTATAACGAGGGAGAAATGGGATGCCTCTTTTTCGTCTGCTTCTTGCCGCATTTAGTTTCGTCACCTAAAGTATCATATTGAATCGTGACACTCACAGCTTCTCTTGTGAGATACAGAAACAGGCTATAAGGTGAAACAGTGGAGAGACCATGGAAGAATGTAACCTAGATATAGTGTCAGCACAGACAGGTCCGTGAGCAGGGTGTTGAAGGTGACAAGTGTAATAGATTCTAACTTTGTACGGGATTAGAAGTTCTTGAAAAAGAGTTTCCTGGTGACCAAGTTTTCGAAAGAGATGATCGCGGACTGTAGGGCAAAAAAAGAAAGAGTAAGAGAGAAAGAAAAGGAGCGAGGATACGGTCATGCTGATAAGGTAGGATTTTCGGTCTTTTTTTTCCGAATTGTTCCAGCTGCTGCAGAAGCAAGCACTTTCGCAAGAAATACAAAAAAATCAGTCTGTAGATATCCCGTGCGTCGGTCATAATTATCTTTTCGAAATGCGAAGCAGATGCTTCTCGGTGGGCGTGCCGTCCTGTTCTTAAAGCCTGCATCAGCAACGAGTAACTGGAAAGTATGGCAACACTTACTTGACCTGGTCTCACAGTAAAACCTAGATGGGGATGAAGCTCAGAAGGTATTGTGTATGAGATTACATATAACGATAGTTCCTTGTTGCTGTCATTCCAGGTGAGATGGCCGGAATGTAAATTTCACCAAGACTGCAATTTTGTTAGAGTGATTGTTCAGTGACTGGTTCGCCCCGATCTCTCCCGTCCACTGCTGGAATGTGGTTCTCTGCTCGCTGATTAGTGGAAAGTTGTGTCGCTATGACCCCGGCAACAGCGATCTACCTGAGGCAGCAGTGGAAGTTGGCTAGTCTCGCCAAAATTCCAAACCGTAGCTTCCAACAAGTCTTTCGTGTGAAAAACAATATTGTAACCTTCCTCAAAGATGCGTACTTCCTGTGTGAGGTATTGAGCGCCTAAGCGTAATTCATAAATTAACTCGCCTGCTTTTGTCCGTATACCGAATCGACATGGCCTGCTTCGGTTGTCCAAGTCTCGGTCCACGATGACAATATATGTATCCAGAAATATCAAAGCACTGCAGAAGAATTCGTCGCATTCAAATCGGGCTTCAATCTTTCCATTCTTCGTAATTTTGATATGGGACAACAATCCAACCAGAGAAATCCTCTCTTTAGTGAGAATGACGAGAGTACCATCAGAAAACTCCCCGACAACGTTCCCCCCTTCAAAGTGTGAGCGATAGAGTTGTTTGCCAGTATACGTCATTGCGAGGGTACCATATAGTGTTGAATGAGATAAGATACCATTCAGGCCGATTTCGTGAGTCAGGGTGAAGCTGCGTAGAGAGCTGATGGATTCACTACTTCGACAAATTTCGGGGAAGCGGTAGGATCGGAGCTCCATGTATGGGGGCTTTGTGGTGGGTTAATAGGTCTGGGTTAAGGATTTCGACCCAGAACTGGGTCTGGGGCCCCAGTGAATAGTTATCCCGGTCACTGAGATAGTCACCAGGGCGCACGTGCATACATACATATTTACCTGGCTACCAGCCTCTAACACACAACACAACAACACACAATCAACTCTCATCAATAATATGTTTTAACATACATTTTACGTTCGATGGTTCCAGCGAGAGCCTGAGATTGATGAAAAATGAAACTTGCAATCATGATATACGGGAGCAATTTCGGTCTATCCGTAATGTATTGTCCACTACGGTTGAGCTACGAGTATCCTTGGAGACAATGCATTATCTGGATAAAAAGCACCAGATTCGTTCGACAAGTGGCCTTTCCACTTACTCGACGGTACCGTTGCAGATCTTGTCAAAGTGCTGCGCTTTTCCGACGATGGTGCATACGGAAATCCTGTCGCGGTCGTCGACAATGAATACCAAAAATCATCTGAACTGCAAGCATACTTTTCCAAATTGCGATCATCTTTTCCGCTCCTGCAGATAGTTACCGGAAAATTTCACATTTGCGCCATTATTGGTGGCAAGAATGTTCATTGTGACTACTTGGGGTATGCTCTTTACCACGAGGCATCTATGGTCTATTTTAGGGAAGAAGACTGTTGGAAGTTCAGAAACGTTTGCCTGCCAATGCCAGGTTCTTCAGATTGCCTGTTTAAGGGCGAGGATTCACTACCCGATTGGCTGAATATAAAGGTTGGCCTGTTTTTGTTCTAGATTATTTTGGGATTCAGATATGGTTTTATCCGATTCGCCATCCACACGCACTCGAATTCTGATCTTCTTCATTTCCCGTGCTATTTTGAAACGCTCGACCTGTGATTTGCGCATGCGTAGTCAATTGCATTACCAGTTGTGAATACGGTTGTACATCCGGGACGGAGTCATTCCCATTCGTACTTTAAACCCAGTCTTTCCTCAAAATGAGATTTCGGTAGACTATTGTATCAATAGCTTCCTCCCCCCGCAGCCGTTTCTCGCCCTCAACGCTGGAAGTGAAGATACTTCGAAAAACACGCTAGAAAAGGCACATATATAGCGTTGAATCATTGCGATAATAAATCAATAATAATATTATTATCTTCATATCAAAGAATTTCCATTTCCACCCAAATGACATGGGTCTTGATGTGCATTTCATAGTGGAAAAGTTCCCCACGTAATCTTGCTCGGAAAATCACTGGCTAGACTCTTTGTTTAGGGCAACTAGGGTGCTGCTAGGTCGTTATACTCTGTCATGGAATTGCGGAACTATTAATCTTAAAATATACGTTTCTCCGGAGCACCACATGTGCCCCGGTCTAAGCGGACCGGTAAAATCGATCTCGAAATATGGTTGTGCTATATTTTCGCTAAAGCTAAACAGTGCGTGACAGAAGTGTCCGTCTGCACTCTCCCCCTCTTAGCACCAACGACGTTAACACACCATCAAAAAAATTTATCGAATCCATGACCGAGGTTTCCTCGCAGGGCTGCCGATTGCGCCGAATGGAGGTTTCGAGCCCTAGAAAAATATCGTCTATAAATCCAAGTCTAGGAAATATAGGGGACAGGTAGAATAGCGTGATACCAGCTACTGAACACACTAATCTGTCTAATTATATATATATCTGTCTAACGTATTCTGTAAGCGAGCTGGACATGTAAGCCAGCTGGACACTCTAAAACACCATACTAAATGCGATAGGTTGTAACTTGATATCTTACAACCACATTTTTATATTATTTCTTTGCTTGTCGATAGCGATTGATAAGGCTTTTCAGCATTATATAGTAATTTCAAGGAAATATAAGGGCTGCTGCATCACGGTATCGGAAATTACGTGGCTGAGAGCGTGAATATATATATTAATTATTGAATTAGGAAAATTATCTAAGATATTGATAGTGTAGATCACAACTCACAAGTCGAGCACATCGCACTCACCAGGTATGTAAAACTTGAGTAATGTGTGGTATTATCACTTGGTGATAGGTCATTCCAACCCTAGTTACCTCATGCTCGACCCTGGAGCGAGGCTTTCCAAGCATTAAATAGATACATTTTTGGTTTAGTCACCGCACGAAGGGAGCTCAGGATCGGTTACAAGGCATTGCACAGGATGAAATTGTCACTGGGTTCGGGAGCATGAACGGGATATATATTCTGCTCATAGCCGGTCCCGCAATGTATGAAATACGCTTCATGCTTTTTGTTGAGAATCCAGGTTAATTGTCAGTAATTAACATGGAGCTTTCAACGCTAACCCTAATTCGGCATGCTCTCTACATTACGAATCACTATGCAACCCCCATGCCAAGAGCTTCGAGGTCCTACGGAATCGAGATTAGCGCGTTGATGCAGCTTGCCGTCTACACCACTAATTACTGTATACAACCGCCAGTTTGTTGTATCACAGGGTGTCATTTCAATTCGGGCTACATTCAGTGCTATCACCGCTCTTCTTTCTGTTTCCTTTACAAATTGATAGATTCCAGGGGGAGAAGAAGAAGCCTATAAATATGGGCTTCTTTCTATGTATGAAGAGATTAGACAGTTTTACAATTCCATTTCTGGCACTATATTCATAGTTCCATTTATCTTTGCGAAAGATACTCCTTCTACATGCTGTATAGTCCCTCAGTGTACTATTTCAACACTTTTGGCTCTCACGACCGTATTGATTAGACCTCTCTCCTCACTATTATGTACGGAGGCATCCGTGAAATCAGAATTCTATTAAACGGTATTTTTTCGGTTGAGTTGAACTGGAATGTTCCCCGTGAGAATTGTGGACGGATTGCTCCGTGTAGACAATCTTATTCGCACACGACATAACTGTTGCAAATCGATTCCGGCTCAGCTGTCTACAAGTTGCCGTCTTGAAGGGTGCTGACTCAGTCATAGGCATGGCACAAAGAAGCGAATGTCCCGAGCGATCCGTCAGTATCCTAGAGACAGTCCAAGACATATAGTCAAAGACTGATGCCGATGCCGTATCTGTGAAATACTGAGAATACCCCTTTCGCTCTTGCAGCGTAGATCGGCGGTCAGTTGTTAAAGGCATAGTCTGTGAGAAGCATCTCCATTCAGTTCGAGGGTCGAGTCCTATGTTCTTGCTTGGCAAGTATACTATGTCGAAGAGTGTGAATTTGCCCTGCTCTGGACTTGCGCGAATGGACAGCTCGGCAAACTCCGGCCGGTCTTGTCCGCAGTCGACCTCATTCAGGTGCAGAGTCTCTGAGCGCACGTGGTTATCATCAATGAAAATGCGAACCCCATGATAAAAAATCGTATTACGCTCGCGTGCGTCAAAGATCCGACGGATGTAGTAGAAATTTTGACCATGGACAAAACAGCATGATGTGCGGCCCATGTCACCGATAGTGAAGGTCCCGAGAGACTGGGAAAAGTGTGGGATTGCGGGATCGCTCAAAGAAAAGACCCGAACAGATGCCTCCTGAGCCCCAGGAAGCAAACAGAAAAGATAGTCATTTGTGTTACGAACGACAGGTGATCCATGAAGAGCGGACATTCTGGCCGGCCACCAGGAGTTTCCCAAGCTGCTGAACTGTCCACAAAGTGTATTCCCTGCTACGCTCGTCAACCTGGAGAACCGTGAGGATAGAATCACTGTAATGCAGCAATTCAAGACATAAGTTTGTAAGATCCAGGCCTCCTGGAGGTTTGAACATGCGACACTCTTCGTCATGGGTCGAAAGAACATGTATGGTTGCATCCTTGACAAAACATAAGTGGCCTTGTGAATGTGAATAGAGGAAGCTGGGATTGCCGTGACCAAAGACCTGACTTCTAAATTGAACAATTTTGATTCTCTCTGAGATCCTCAATTGCCGTTTGAATACCTCCGCGGGCTCATGGTTCTTCCTTTCATCCTGGAGCAAATAGGAGAATCGACTCTGTGGTCAGTTAGTCCAGGGTAGCATCTCGTTTCTGGGGCTAAAAAGTTACATAGCAGTAGAATCCCAAACCGCGCATTAACCGGCAAGTGTCAAAAAGTGCAATTAATTCATGCCATTGGTCAGCTGCGACAAGTTTCATGCAGACCAAGTACCACAGATCCTGTGGGAGGGAAGACATGGTCAGGCTCGTTACTACCCCTACCCTCTACAGTAGAAGAACGCCGGTAGGTTGTGAACAGCGTAAGGTTGACAAAATACTGTGCAAAAAGGGGGTACAGTACGCGTCGGATATGTTTGTACAGGACCAAAGCTATTTTCCTATTTATTGATAGTCTCGCCCAAGGACTTTGTAGAGACTGTAGGTCTTCATAGTTCAGATTTTCAGGCTATGGAGCTACTATTTAGACCTATAAAAGCTGGGGATCAGAAGGACATCCCCGATGTTCTAAGTTTGTAACAGATGTTGCATTTTTGGACGTAAATCGAGTGTTCTTTCCAGGATTCGGTGGGAAACTCTCGGGAGAAGGGGATAGATAGTTAACGAAAAAGAGGCTCTGGAGGTTTTACCTTGCTTTGTACCTCCGCAAAAGTATCAAACGGTCGGTGTTTTGTAGTATAAATGCACGAGAGGCGTGAAAGTTATCGCTATCTTCATTTATTACTTTACACTGGCCTCAACATATAACGTCCTCTGGTTCTTTAAACATAGAACTTGCTAGAAGGCCTAAAGTTGACAGTGCTTCACGGACCGGTATAAAAATAGGGATGACGAGACTAAATAAAATTTGAACATAAAAATTATAAACGGCCCAATGAAGATAATTTCGGTTATTACTGGCATTGCCGATTTATCATGTTCTCAGTAACCAAATGAATGGGCATGCTATTTACGCAATTCCACTAACTAATAAAAGAAAAAAAAATATTTTTTAAATTTAGATTGTAAAAAATATCTCAGACAACTGACGCTGAATATAGAACTTCAAATCGGGAAGGGTCAGTGTTGAATACAAATACCCTGGTTTGCATGACCTCAAGGAAATCTATACCTCTCTCACATATTCATGATGAGCCTAGCTCCACTATCTCCAGCCGACCAAGACGTTGAGAACTTATCTCCAGTCGACCAAGACTTTGAGAACTTATTCTACATAGGACAACCTACCGAAGAAGACCTAAATGCCATCTTGAAGCATTTCGACGATACGCCTGATATCAAAATCCCACCAAAGCCATACAACACCGCTTTGGAGGCTGCTTCCCACATAGGTAATTTAGTATTGGTGAAACGTTTGCTCGAAAAGTACCCTAATAGAAATACTACAACAAGCGAGCCTGATCGTTACGGGAACGCTCTCTTGTTGGCATGTTTGGGAGAGTGTTGCGAGACAGTGAAATTACTTCTAGACCATGGTGCGGATCTGCAGTTCAGAAAAAAGTGCGATAGAGAGTATAGGTCCCCTCTCGACGTTGCATGGAAAGAAGGCTCCAAGGAGGTAGCGACAGAGTTATTAAAGCGTCTTGAAGACCCCCAATATAGGGGAACAGAGGTCCACAGGGCACTCTGCATTGCTTCTGAGGTTGGAAACAAAGCCCAAGTCGAGGCGCTACTTCAGAAGGTAACAGACGTGAATTACCAAGACGATGCATACGGCCCTGCCTTGGTACATGCTGTTCTTGGCGGTAATACTGAAGTTGTCAAAACTTTACTAAACAACGGTGCTAGGGTGAATATGCAGCCTTACCACTTCGGAAGCCCTCTGACAGCCGCTATTGAAGAGAGGGATCCTGAAATGGTGGAACTCTTGCTTAGAAGCAACGCAATCGTGGATCCCTCAGAAACTAAAAATCCTCTACTGTGTGCCGCGACCATGGGAAATCTTAAGATCGTAAAATTACTTGTTGATCGAGGTGCCCAAGTAAACATTGAAGGGTATAAATACGGCACTCCTCTTTTCGCTGCAGCACTATATAATCAAAAAGATGTGGCTTTATACTTACTTGAAAAAGGAGCGAAAGTCGATATCGCTATCAAAGCTGCCCGACGCGGGCACTGGTTTTTACCAGTTCGGAAGATCGGTAAGCTACTAGAGGAGTACGAGTCGAACATCAAGCAAATCAAAAGTCCAAGTAGGGGGGATGTCTGTCTGTATATGTGGAAGGTTATGTCCACATGGTCAATCTCAGTACTGCGGAAAAATGCCACTGCAATATATATGGGATTCATTTCCTTGCTACTGCTATGGACACATTTTTTTATACGGGCTTAGGGTTTCCCCGAGTGGGCATAGTACAGTTAGTTTCAGGGTGGCGTTACAGTTACATTGCAATCGGTTTTTTTTCCATTCAAATTTTTACGAGTTCCGATTAAATAGTCAATTGTTCATTATCCCAAAGGGTTACATTTATAGTCCATTGTATTTTTGTCCCCAAAACTGAGCCCACTTGAGATCATAAGCAAGATTTATATTATAGGTCAGCTCCATCCGCCAATCGGTTCTATCCCAAGGGGGAGGGGGATCTGACGGTGAGATCCATTAGGGTTTCGCATTTTGATATGGGAGAAAAGAAGTGAGGACACGGCCAGATCCATTAATTTTGACACGGCCGGTGCATTTAGCAGTTGGCGTCGGATCATAGTTAGAGTTTCAGGAGTTGTATTCCCAGTAATGAATTTTGTAAATTTCCGATTTATAGTAGATTCAATAAGTATTTGAACACCACCTGTGTGCAGAAGCATGCGGCATACTTGGTTGAGGCGCGGTGGAAGGTTGCTGCATTCCGAGATCTTTTAAGATAGGACATTACACCCAGTGAAACCCACTGGAGCAAAGCATTCTGAAGTAGGGGAGGAGGAGCTGTGAGTTGAGCTGTGACATATTCTGTCAAGGCAAGCCCTTAGAACGTAGCAACGGAGAAGAGTGACATGATGAGCGACTACATCTTGTTCCCAACAGTGAATAAAGATCATGAAAATTCATTTAGAGACATGATGTTAGCTATATAGATAATATACCATTGATTATCCTTTTCAATTCGAAGGGGTGTTATTTGAAGTGGCAACTTCATGGTCGCTATTTCAGCACAGGTAAATGTCAGTGGCGCTGTGGGACCACAGAACTTCACTATCTGGTAGGAACTCCGCGCATGCCGGTAATTAAATCATGCTCAATAGTCACCTGACTTTTCCAACTACGTACGTCCATCTGCCAGGAAAAGCTTAATGTCGCCTAGCCCCATTACACAGCTTTGCACAGTATTAGCCTTGACTGTCAGTAATAGACCTCGGCAGAGCCCGCCCATGGGCGAGGGTATAGAGCCCACAGCCCATTCATGGGCCCTACGTAGGGCCCATAGCCCAAAGCCCAAAGCCCATGGGCGGTAAGGGTCAGCCCATGGGCCGCCCATGAAGAGCCCATCAATGCATAAGTATCCCAAATAGGACGGATAAAGTGCTGATTCAGCCAACAAAAATACTCGTAATTTACACTTGTTCTGGTTACAACAGAGCCCACCACCCCTAATCAACCCACATGCCTGTGAAATCTAAAGAAATTTTCAAGTATTCTGACATTTCAGACAGGTGATTTGTATTTTATTTCCTTGGTATAAGGCTCTGAGTGTATTGGCGATGACGTTATGAGCGGAGATCGTAAAGTCATGAAACCCCATCAGAGATATATTTTTCTGGGCTGTGTAGAGTAGGACAGTCTAGTTTCCATAAATGAGCAAAGATTTACTTGATCCTAATTTTTGTTGATTATTCCTAGTGAGATCTTATAGGATTCACTATTTTCCTGTTCATTCACAATTCTAAATCCCTACCATATTGGTTGTGTTCACTAATTGCCTACCTCTTGTGTCTAAAGCTGAATTCTTGTTTGGCTTTAGGATCGGGTACATCTGTCCGACCACTAATTTAGTGAAATGAAATGGTGTGGGCCCTTTGCTGACACCAGCCAATCAATGAAACTAGCAACTATAGGCCAACGGCTATTTCACACTTTTTAAGATTATTTGCTCCTAAAGCTGAATGCCATTCGAAGCCCCTGATTTTGAATTGGCTACGGAAGAAAGGTGAGTTTCTCTATTCTCTATCTTTCCTCTACCTTGAATGTATCTCACCATGTCTCAATTCTCTGACGCTGGCCCCTCATCCCGATATGAGAGTGATGCAGATAATCTCTCCTTTCCTCGGTCTGACGATGCCTATCTCTTTACCCCTGAGTCGCCGAGCAGTCAGCAAACAACTGTTTCTGTCCAAGATTCATCCTTCCTTCGACCACCACCACCACCTTCGATTCCTCAGTCCCTTGGGCGCGTTGGCCCAAATCGAACGAAGAACTTCATTCTTTATTCAGTCATGAATAAAGCGGATTTTATGGATTGGTGCTTCAGACAATGGCGGCAGCTGAGAGAGACGAGGCACCAAAAGGCGATCCTAGACGCAAGTTTGAGTGGGATGGAACCAGAAAGCATTCGACAAGCTGGGAAAATTTGGACCAGGTGGCACATATTAACACTGGTGTACCAAGCGTCATGTGTAAAAGATGTGGAAATATCCTTGATCACCCGAACTGGAAATCGAATGGAACAAAGTCTGTTAATCGACATCGGACGACTAGCAGGTGTAAATTGGCCTCTAGTCAAAAAGCCCAGCAAGCAAAACTACGTCAACTTTTTAAGAAATCGGTATTTGCTGCCCTCTAATAGCTTACTTCAATACTAATTGTTTTAGGACTCTTATACTCGCAATGATATTGAGGACTTCACCAAAGACCAGTGGGAGCAACAGATTGTCCGAACAATCACTGCACTCCAGCTTCCGTTCCAAGTCGTCGAACATCCAGAACTACAAATGCTTTGTCGTCTAGCTCGGGCAGCCCCATCAATGCCAGAGTTTCCTTCAGCTAGAACCGTTCAGCGTCGACTACAGGAATCCGTAGATGACGCGAACCAAAAGATTCTTGAAAAGCTTCCTTCAACTGCAAAGCTCTCTATTGCATTGGACTGCTGGACTTCGCCATTTCAACAGGCATTTATGGCTATCACTGGCTACTTCATCGATCAAGATTGGAACTATCGTGAAATCCTTCTTGGATTTGAGCCACTCCATGGCACCCACTCAGGAGTGAATCTTAGCAATGTTCTTCTTGAAAGGCTTCAACATTGCAAGATTGAGGGTCGAGTATTGGCCATCACAACAGACAACGCATCAAACAACAAGACCTTGATGAAGAAAATCCAAGAGTCTTTGTCAGCCTTCGAGTCCCATGATCAGTTCCCTATCATCCGGATTCCATGCCTGGCTCATGTTATCCAACTGAGCCTGAAGAAGCTCCTTGGCGAAATGAAAGCCAATCCAAACAATGAGAGTCATGAACGAGAATGGTCTGAAGCGAAATCCAAAGCCCTTCGTGCTAATCGACGACGGAAAGAGATTTCCGATACCCTGGATAGGGTAAGACCTCTATTCTATCTCTATTTATCTTCATTCACCTAAAAACATATATTTATTAATTATTTCGCTAGGTCCGTGACCTCGCCATTTACATAAATGGAAGCCCTCAACGCCGAGAAGTATTTCTTAGTCTTCAGACTAAACCGCCAAAGCTGGTTCCTATTCAAGATGTTAGAACTCGCTGGAACTCGACCTACCTGATGCTCCGACGTATTAAGAAATTGCAGCCAGTGATTGATAAATACTGCACAGAGTATAATCTCAGAGACTACGAGTTAGACCGAGAAGAGTGGCGACAAATTGAATACCTTCTTTACATCACACTGCCTTTCTACGAGTTTACAACTGCACTTTGCCAGACTAAGGATGCCACTGTCCATGGTGTCTTTGCTATCTACAACCGGCTTTTTGATCACCTTGACACTTCAATCAGTCAGCTCCAGCGAAAAGAGATTGGCTGGAAACGATCGATGTTGGCTGGCCTGCAAGCGGCAAAAGAAAAGCTAAAAGATTATTATGGCAAGACGACTGGGGATCATGGCAACCTTTACGCGATGGGTACGATCCTTGCGCCACAATACAAGTTACAGTTCTTCACACAGCAGAAAGGGTCAGATAATGACTACAAATGGCGGGACAAATATCATCAATACCTCAAAGATTACCTCGAACCCTACAAGCAACGGTTTTCTGATCATCAATCCCCAATATCGCAGCCACAAGCAGCACGAGTCTCGCGGCTTCACCGAATCCTTACGCAACCACGATCCGAGAAATCAACCTCGATACCAAGCTATCAGGATGAGCTTGAGCGGTTTTTACAGAGGCGTAAGAGGTACTCTATATTCTTTCAATTACATTCACAACCTAATCCTATTATGACCTAGAACCTATTAATGTTGAGCCTCTCCTATTTTGGAAAGATAATCAACATGAGTTTCCAGTACTAGCAAGTGCTGCGCGAGATATTCTTTCTATTCCTGCTACTGGTGCTGGCGTCGAGCGACTTTTCAACTCTGCTAGGGACATCTGCCACTATCGTCGAGGCTCACTCAAAGCAACGACCATCCAGGATCTTATGATGCACATGTGCACTAGCAGGTTCGATATCGAGGAGGGGCAGCTTAGGCTTGCTAGGGAGTTCTTGAGTACTGAAGAGATCGACCTAATAGAGGAAGAAAAAGATATTCCACAGGATGATCCTATTGCTCTTATCAGTGACGATGAGGAAGGTGATTCAGGATCTACCCAGAAGCAGGTCACTCTTGAGAAAGTAAGCCAGCTCTCCCTTGGCAAGAGACGGCGAAGTACTGTGTCTAGTGCTTCGGATTCTGAGGAAGAAAACATGGACGCTCAAGGACGAATTAGTGACGGAGAAGACGGCGATGACAATGATTTTCCATTGCCGCCTATCGCTCATGGAGAAGGCAATACTCAGAGGCGTACATCAGGGAGGATGTCGAAGCGTTCAAGACGGGACGAAGAGCTTTTTGAATATTATGATCCTAGATAATCAGTCAAAATTCAATACAATCCCTTTTAGTCGGATTGTGTACTGTATATACCGTGCTCCCTACTTGAAGCCGAGTTCGTAAGCCAAATACTAAAAAATACAGCCGAAAAAATGCATAACTTATGAAAGTCACGGTTTGTCCTTCTCTGGCCCACATTTGGGCTGTTGGGCCGCCCATCGTGGGCTCTGGGCGCGCCCATGACCCTCAGGGCCCGCCCATGGGCCCCAGACTAGAGCCCAAAGCACCCCCATCAACAGCCCATGGGCCGCCCACATAGGGCGGCCCATGGGCTGTGCCGAGGTCTACCTCTGAACAACAACAGTTTACAACCATGTACACAGGGCCAGCGTGCATGTGGAATATGCAGGTTGCCAGGGCATAGAAGAGAGACGTGTCCAGAACTCCAGATAGAGAAATTAGTTAGTTAAATTAATTTAATGGCGTTATGGTTGAGATAAATGCATTTAAATTTAATAGGTTGGGTTGGGTGGCCCACTCGCATGTGAATTACGTTAATCGGGTCGTCGAACGCGGCCACCAGGCGGTGTCCGGGTTCCCGGGCGCAATGATAACCCGGGCGCAATGATAACTTTTCCAACCTGTCCATCTAATTCATTGAATTTAAATAACATCCCCAGTAGTATCAACATAATAAAGATTATCTATCCATTCTGGGGCCATTTCTGTATCGGGATCCTCCTGAATTTCACCTGTATCCTCAATGTCGCCGTCCTCAATTACTTTTAAAATAGCGGCGTCCCGCCATGCTTTCTTCGACCGGTTGAACATTTGTAGTCTTTCTCGGTCGGCACGGTCGGAAATATGCTTTTTACAGTCCTTAACTAGGCGAGGGCCTAGTTCCGGAAGCCTGCGCTTTGTTCTAGCAGTATTCGACTGCCTTTTCCGCCGTAGAATCCGCACATTGTCCTCCGCGAATTGAGCACCAACCTCGGCAAGAGCGAGCCCACCCGCCAAAATCCGAGAAAGACTATCTCGCACCTTCGGAGAAATTGTAGTATCATTTTGGATATGTTTTATGACCTTAGTGCTCGCTTTTCTTAGCTTTTGCACGGTCGCCGGCGGTGAATTTGGTAGTGAACTTGAAGGTGGTGGTGGTGTAGTTCCGGAAGCAATATCATGAATGATAAAACCAGGCATATTAGGAAGACCATCGTCAACTAAGCCTAATTTCTCAAGGCCTTTGTCCGAATTAATTGGCCAAATACCAGTTTCTCGGAAGCCATGTCGAATAGTGCGCTTCGTTAATGATTTTGTCCGTATATCGTGGATCCCGGCGAAGAATTCAGCCTTATGCTTCGGATCACCACCCCAGAAGACAGCATTATTATTCGACTGTTTATAATAATGCTTTAAGACTTGAAAGGGCGTATCATCAAGAGGTTGGCAACCGTGTGTCGTATGTGGAATAAAACAATAAGGAATGATTCGTTTTTGCCAGCAAAATTCAATGAAGTCATAGGTCAAATGTGAACTATGATTATCCATTAAAAGAAGACGATATTCCCCTTTTTTAACACGGAACGACGTAAATTCATCGAAGATCTGAAGCCATGCGAAACTAACGATCTCGTCAGTCCAACCATTTGGGGTTGAACGATCGTATAA
Organism: Penicillium samsonianum; assembly: GCF_028829775.1. Classification (NCBI taxonomy): domain Eukaryota; kingdom Fungi; phylum Ascomycota; class Eurotiomycetes; order Eurotiales; family Aspergillaceae; genus Penicillium; species Penicillium samsonianum. Next base: position 1,616,291 of record NW_026643264.1, on the reverse strand, counting down.
TTATCTGGTAGATTGGTTTCGATAAACCAGCTTTCCATATGATATTGGCCCTTCACTAAGAACCATGGCGGCATAACCCAACCATCCGCAGAGACACATTCAATACCGGTAAGCGATTCGGCTTGCCCACCGGTAGAATTCGATGAATTGCCCCGGGCTGAGACAACCTTTTCAGTCTTTCCTTCGCCAATTCTAAACCCAGTTTCATCGAAATTGTATAGGTATTTCTCGGTGATTCCATAGGTTTTAATCGTAATTTGTAGGCGATCGTACCATGTGACAAGAAAGCCTGGTATAACAGCTTCATATCTTGCCCTTTCCATAGGTTTTTGCTTAATATTTTGAAAGCGCGGTGGTAAACGAGCGATGAAATCGTAAGCCCAGTTTTTTCCTAGGGTTCGGGAAGGATCATGACGCTGGATAATTTGCAAGGCAGCACCCTGAATTCGCGCTGCTGATGGCGGAGAAAAGGCCTGATCTAAGGTATCAATCCATAGAATTAAGGCCTTTTCTTGCTCAGGTTCTAGAGCTTTATTGCCTGGGGTTTGGGCCGCTCGAGATTTCCGACCCTGAACTCGCCCTCTGAAGGTTTGGTATGGAATGCTAAATTCCCGCGCGATCGACGCGATTTTGGGCTTCTTAGCAGCATGGTATGCTTCTAAAGCCTTGATAATGCGGTCTTCTAATTCTTGAGACATAATATGAAGATCTGGGGTAATGGTGAATTAATGAAGATGGCTAGGTTGAAAAAAGTATCATTGCGCCCGGGTTATCATTGCGCCCGGGAACCCGGACACCGCCTGGTGGCCGCGTTCGACGACCCGATTAAGTGAATTTGTCTAAAGTGTATAAAACATGAGGAAAACAATGGCGACTGGTTGACAGCCTGAGGGAAATTATCTACGACCGAACCACCGTCATTGAATCGACCAAAGCGGACCTGATGGAAGTCAAACGTGACCAGCAGAGCTCAAAACCACATTTTTGTTCGAGTAGCTTAAGCAATATTAGAAGTTAATGAGAAATCCAGAGATGCGGTCGAAGTACGTTAATTTATGTGTTTTAGAGATTATTCTGAAGCACCCCGAACCATGGCAAGCTTCCTAATACTACTCTTGAGCGAAAATTGTTAGAGCTGAACAGAAAATGTAGCCTCCACCCCAGCCCCAATGTCCCCAATGTCACCACCTCTAGTGTCAATGTTAACCCCACCACCATCCCATTTGCCAATATTGTTACCCCCATGGGAAACCTTACGCCCGCCCCTAGGCCCGCCCCACTTTTCTTGAGCATTTTCTCCAGTGAGCGCAGTGACAAAAGCACAGCACGAAAGATTAAGTCAAAGAAAACCAGAGTATTGCGGCTTCCAAGACACCAAGCAATAAAAAGCTTGGCTATTCACCCTGCGGAAATGGCAAAATGTCCTCTTTAGCAGCTACACGTTTCTGCAACGGTCGAAATGGGAACGATTCCGAAAACGATATATGGCGCCATGTTTACGCTTAAGTCTTCCGAAGATTGGTATCAAAGGCCAAGAGAAAAATCCGAGAACGAAAAGCGTCCCAAAAAGAGTATTTCAGCAGGATTAGACAAACTCCCGGTAAAATCTGTCTGTGGAATTGGATTGTTCCGACGAAGTCTGCGCTGAGTGTGCGCTAAGCGCATTAAGTGACCTGAGAATGAATAGACGGAGTGGGAACAGCTTCCGAAGAGCCAAGATAATAGACATTTGAGTGAATGTTTGTTCGGATTTTGATACTAAGTCATCGCTCATTGATGTCCTCGTCATCAAAATTTCTCGGTGGGGGTGTGTCAAAGTTGCCCAGTGAGAAGAGAGGAGGTCCACCTGATACCATGCTTCGAGAGAGGTATTTCCATTACTGTGTTCCAAAGTCTTCGTCGCGTTTCGGTCGCGAACGTTGTGCTTTTCGGCAGGTATATCGGGTCTCGATTTAGGCCCATGTCTTATGATGCCTGCCAACTCTCAGTGAAAAATTGGATTCCCCGTCCAAATGACCCTATGACGGATTAAAATGTGCATTAAGTAATATTTACTTACTGGTTGGCAAATGGGTAAGGATGTCACCATTGCGGGTATTCAATACATACCATCTATTCTAGAAGCGAAGATACAGTGTGGATGGATGGATGGGTGATTGCCCCGAAAAGTCAGTGCATCTGCTGTTGACTCGTGACGATTTAATCTTTTTTCAATCTTTCTAGTGGGCCTGGAGCAGATAGAACATGACGGGAACGTCGAAATCTAGAGCCCGCGGGTAATGCCAATATGACGTAGTAATATTATATCACCATGAGGTAATAGATTTGAGTGGTCCTTTTATCCACCAAAATTGCAAGATTCCTTATATCAGCATCCAGCCTAATCGAATGTCGATTTATAATTCAACACGGTACGAAATCCCAAGTTCGCATACACTATATGATCGACTCGATTACCTGCGACCAACGGAGTTGAGCAGGTCAACATCATTTCACTATTCCATAGAGGATCTTCTCGGATATCGAGCACTATCCTGCCTCTCAAAGGTAACTAAGCTTTGAAGCTCACAGCTCTGTTGTATTACTACCTACCTAGTTAAGCCTTGCAACTAACTTTAGCCCTAGATCTTGAATACCCCGAGTTTTACCTTTTTCCGGCCCCGTGCCATAGTGGGCTGTTCCAAGCATGTCGGGTGCAGAGATCCTTGCAGCCATCGTCATAGTTGGAGAGGCAGCAGATACTGTCAGCAAAGTTGTCAATGCTATGCAAACCACCAAAGATTTTGTCGAAAGCTTCCAGGGGAAGAAGAACCATTCTCAAGATGTGCAGAACTATGTCGATGGTGCCAAGGAGAGTATTATAGCAGAAATCAACGCCGTTGAATTTCAAGGCTATATGAACTTAGTGAACAGGGCGGCTTCGTGGTGGTATGAATGCCAATCGAATATCCAGTTGTGTAAGCTCACATTCACTTTCCCAAGTTGCAAGATCTCGCACTTATAGATTCAACTAGTTGGAATCGATAAACATACGGTTACGGATACAGACGGCGAATTGAAGCAGTTCGCAGACGATATCCACAACGAGATAGGTCCACTCGATGGACTCAAAGTTTGGATTGAAGGCGATCGTCCAAGACCACAAAAAGACAAAATGCTAGGTTTTTACCTGCTCTTTTACGCAATAAGGCATTCGATGCGCTTCACATACGAAACGTTCTTCCTCGTTAGGACTGGAAACTATTCAGCCACCTTTGAGGAGACAGCCCAAACTTTAGAAGATGCCAAGAAAGCCCTTCAGAAAAGGTTTGATGAATATAAAATATTTCGTGCTAGTCAGTTGATTAACATTGTACCAATAACGGAGGGAGTGCCAGGAGCTCAAACTTTTGAGTATTTGATCAGAACTGACATCGGGGGAGATGATTTGATTCCTAATCTTACAAATGCCTTGTGGATCAGTCTCACTCCTGATGCCTCTACGGAAAAGGTCAGAAAAGATGCCATTAAGCACTATTGGCGGGTGTCCGACTTAGGAAAAAGGTCTATTGATGACCTTTTCAAGTCTTGGACACAAGCACATACAGCAGCTTTGCTTCTTCGGCATGTTTCCGTGGATGAAGGAAGAGAGTACTATAATCTGCCCCTAGGGGGTTATACGTAAACTTAATTTTAAGATTGGTCGATGATCTGGCGGGGAGACTGTTAAAGGTTAGATTCCTGAATAGGAACTAATGTACGCTAAACCGAAAACTATAATGTCGACATCACTTACATTCACCTGACGGTGAGGACAATATAATCACGATTCTTTTCCCGATTAATCAAAAGCCGGTTCGGGAACTACCCGCAATATGATACTAATAGACATTGGATGCGGCGTTGGATATTGTTACATGTATTGCCACCATGTACGAAATCTTGACCACGACTTCCGACAATCAAAACTATATAGACCTGAAAGCTGCACTGTACTCATGCTTTAATACCCTATCCCACGGGGGTGGGTGAACTCTATCCCACGGGGGGTGGCCCAGTCAGGCTGACTGGGAATTAGGGCTTTCAGTTTACTATGGGAGAAAAAAAGTGGGACCCCCCCTATCCCACGGAGGTGGGTGAACTCTGCCAGAGTTCAGGTTAGGGCTCTGTCTTAACTATGGGACAAAAAAAGTGGGCCCCGCCTGAGTTCAGGTTAAAACATCTCTAATTTTTAATCGCTATTTCCTCGATAACTAGTAGACTGTGCATGCTCCGAAGAAAATGGGAGATATTTCACATAGTCTATTATAACTCATAAAAATTTCAGGTCGATCGGAGTTCATTTATCCTCTGAACCCTGGCGAGGAAATTAACCTGAACTCAGGCGGGGCCCACTTTTTATGTCCATAGTTAAAGACAAAGCCCTAACCTCAACTCTGGCAGAGTTCACCCACCCCCGTGGGATAGGGCTTATCGTAGTAGCTGTCCCTGTCTGGTTCAACAATATTGGCCAATTAGTTTACGCCTTCAATATAATTATTGACATCCCAGCTATCGGAGCCTATTTTCAGCTTTGAGGTTCGTGTTAACAATGTGCAGACCAAGTAGTACGCTAAACGATTTACCAATCTAATGGAACCGAATACAAACATCCATGTTGCGCCTAGACAGGATCCTCATAGTTGCATGACACCTTTTCCCTATCTATTGCCATCCGGCATATAAAGCATATATAGACTATGACAAGCAGAGAAAGTAGATTAGGAGCTAAATAATATTCACGCATTAATCCCCGGTAACACAGGCTCAGCAAGCACAACACCCTCTCCACCAATAAGCTTACCACTTTTCTCAGTGTAAAGGCGGTTAAAACCCACAGAAACAACGGCGCCTCCCCCCACAGCTTCAATACCGGGGAATCCAATGCCACTTTGGTTCCAAGATTGGATCCAAATATTCTCCAAATTCAAGCGCGCCCCTGCCCCCGAAACACGAATGGAATTGGCTCCTGTTAGTTTAATTCTCACATTAGTTGCTTGGACTATGGCACCAGGAGCTTGAATGTGTATCCCTGTCTCCGATTTCTCGGATCCTTGGAAATTGTAATTAACGATATGGCCGGTTGTCAGTGGTCCATCAACTTTGATTCCCTTGTGCCCTGAGTCATTATCTGCATTCACAATCTGAAACTTGCTAGTGATCTGGCCCTCAGGTGCATTCTCTCTTTTGCTGAATAGGAAACCAGTGTTGTATCCGATCGTGAATATGTTGGAGAACAGAGGATTATCATTGCGGTAGCTTTCAATGGCGCACGCTTTTTCGAATGTGTATTCTCTAACGGCCTCTGATTCAGTCCAGAAAGGCCAGAAGTGAATATTATCGATTTTCACGGTGTCTCTTGCATTGTCGATAGAGATGCCGGTTTGAAGTGGTTGGCCAAATAGACGGTTGATGCTCAAACGCCCTGCATTTTCTGATACTATTCCAACAGTCGGGTTTCGCAAATATAAATTTTCCAGGCGTACATCGTGCGCAGCAACCAAAATAGCCGCTGGATATGGGTCAGGTGTCCAGGGCTGACCAACCACAGGCTCTGGTTGTTGGTGATAAATCGCCATGTCACGGATAACTGTGCCCCACCCCGTGATAACAATTGGGATGATGTCATGGTTGGTAATCAAAAGCTTTGATCCATTCGTGGCAAGTGGGTTGCTCGATGGGTTGTCGTTGAATTGTGGCTTTCCAGTGCCTGCCCCAGCTAGGATAACAGAGGCCTCAATGATGAAGCCCCTTGTGGCATCCAATCCTGTATCCGCGCACTTGTCGATGAAATACAGACCTGGTGGGAACCAAACCACACCTCCCCCTTGAGCGGCTGCTGCATTGATGGCACTTTGGATTGCGGGTGACTCATTGACCTTTCCAAGTCCAGTTGCACCATGATCTTGGACATTAAAATATCCACGGATGATACCGGATGACATGTTTGGTAGAAGATTGAATTAAAGGTGTTGAGGGATAAAGTTGCAATTGTGATCTAGAGATTGGTGAGGCTCCCCTTTCTTAAACAATCAAGAGGATGAATAACAATCCTTCTAGGCTGCCCTCTATTGCCGAAAACGAAAGCCTAGAAGAGCCCAATGACGTTATTAATATGCGAATTATTGGAAGCAAATGGATACATGGCGTCTAAGTTCGTAATGACGGCATGGTGTAGTCTAGAAATAAAACGGTACCGTGATGAAGCCATGCTATCCAGCGTTGGTTTCACGGCAGTAACACATGGGAAAGGACAATTAGAATATAGACCGGGCGAGACACTCTAGGTCAAGTCTTAACTCCCAAAGTACTTGCAAGCTGCCAAGATTAGGTCACACGATAGGTACGAAAATGACGAATATTTGGCTACTACCATCATGTGGCCGTTAGAAGTCACGTCAGGATTGTTGTATTCGGTTAAGCTTACTGTATAACCCCTGTCTAGGCGGTAAGTTACCGCTCCATGTCTCGACAATAGTTCCAACCTCGCAAATTCGCACGCACTTGGACGGACGTGTCGAAGGCTACTTTCGATGCGTGCTACATGGATTGATGGGGTCAAAATTACTGCGTAATAAATTGTAATGTTCCAAAAACAAGACCCAATGGATTTAAAAACCGAGATATATTGCTTCTGAGAAGTAAAAAGGATTACAGGAAAATTTCGATCTCATAATATGTCTTGGTTGTTGAGATATGAAGTTGTTAATTATCTCGTTTACTGTGGTGTTCTGGAGTAACCGTTCGCCCGTGTTGACCGCTCGCCCGTTGATTTTAGTGGCGATACCTAATGGTGACATCAGTCCGCCGAAAAGGATGAAATCCTTAGCTGAGTGGAGTAGCATTTAAGACGACTCTAAGTTACTCCGACGTCAAAGCTTACTTGTTATTTCATCGGGAACTTGGAAACATTCAGATCAATTGATGGTCCCCCACAGCCGTTCCCTCAACAGCCATGAGTGTTCCCTACGACAATGAGCCTAAGCAGGTACATGAAGCCGCTGCCATACGCGCTCAGCAGCGTGCAGCGTTCAGCAAAGATTTCTCCCACTACCCACTCGGGTGCGCTTCTGATGTTGACTTCCATGCTTCACTCGAGTCCGCTAGACTCTTTGCAGAAGGAACCGGGCCCTTTTCTGCCATCCAGGAATGGATCAAAGCCTCTCCAGAAGTCGAAGCAATGATTGCTGTAGGTACTGCGTTCGGGCCTTGGTTCACTGCCGCCGGTTTTCTTTATGGCCTTTACAGTGATTGGCAGCGGAAGAAGCAAGACAAAGAGACGGCGGAGAAGATCATTCGGGAGGTAGTTGCTGCAGGTGGGTTCAGCTGTTGACTTCTTTAGGTAGCAAACTGACGCTCGAGAAGTGGATGCAATGATCAATCGGGCCGTAGAGAGCGTCGAGAAGTTCATCAAAGACGAGCAGATGAAAGAAAAGCTCGACTCTCTCAAAGGCCTTCAGAGAACTCTTGCCGACCTCATGACTCTTTCTGCGGACACTGATTTCGCCAATATTGATACCGTGCTCGTCGGTTCGCTTGTGAAAGACTGCAACCAGCTGCTATCCTTTTTTGAGCGGATCTTCAATGAGAGCATCGAAGCGTCAGATTCGGCTCAAGCAGCTGTGATGTATGGACATATCGTCGACGGCATCCTGCTGAAGAACCAAACTCTGGCGTGGCAAGACAAAACCTTGCCCCACGGCACAAGCAGTCTTGCAATGCAGGGCGTGCTCGAGTTGCAGAAGCTCCACGAGGTTCTCCTCCCTGCCGTGCGCAAGACCACGGACAAGCAATTTTCGGGAATGGAGTCTCATCGCGTAGAACTAGACTCTGATGGTCACGTTATTCGGCCTCATTCAGGGCCGAAACTTGAAGATGTTGAAAGAATTGATCTTTTCTTCTATTTCTTCCGGGGTGAGGTTCAGGGCGGCCAGACTTTTCTGGGTACAGCGGGGTCACCGTTTGTTGGGATTCCGGAGGCAGATGAGCTCGGAAAGGAGATGGAAAAGCGTAAAGAGGAAGAATATTCAAAGGTGGTGGAAAGCTTGCGAGCAATGGGTGAAGAGCACAAAGCGGCACTGAATGGTCTGGGCGTTCTCATCAAGGAGGAGAGCAATTCGGGCTAGATAAGGGTTAGTGGGCATGATTGGTTCGAATGGAGATCCTCATATGAAAACCTACTTTTGGGGCAACTGCGGCACCGAGGTCTCGTGTTGATGATGGTCACATGGCCACCAGTAGCAGAAAACGGAAGTCGACCAACAACCACATAGCCCTTCTTTAACTCAATGAAGACTCAATACGGAGCAGTGGGCTTAGTCCACTTTATTTCTTTAATCAGAATTCTTTTAACTTATACGGTCACGGAGTTACAACCCATCGAAGTTGGCCATTTTTGGAGCTTTGAAGGAAAACGGTTACATAATCGTGCTTCATGTTTTTGTCCTCAAAACTAAACCCTTTTTGATTTATTCCTCAAAACTAAGCCTATTTGGGACTATAAGCAATATTTATATGAGGGATCATAAACCGCCTCGATAGATCAGAACCGCCCTCCATGCTTATGTCATTGACCCCTTATTTTGGGGCTCGACTCTAGTAAGCTCGATATCTGCTTACCATCGCTCTTACTCTAGTTCTTCTTTAGTATTATGGCGCCCGACTCCCCTCGAGCCCCTACGCGTAAACGAGGGCGGCCTCGGAAGTATGCATCCGCCGAGCAAAGACAAGAGGCTAAGATCATAGCACAGCGAAACCAGCGACAATCTGGTCGTGCTGTGGAGCGTGCGATAGAATTCGACCGGTATTATCCCACTACAATACTAGCATCCGTTTATGTCGATGAAGCTTTGCCAACCTACTTTCCCCCCGGCGAACTGACGATTCCTACGGACATTGAGCAGCTCCTACCGCCCCTCAGCCTAGGACTTAGACCACTAGACTTATCTACAGATGACAACCCGCCTACAAGCGATGAGTGGCCGTTAGCTCCGCCCACTGACCTGACTGATGAGCCATTTCGGGCGATATCTCCGGAAACCCAACCAACATGGCCTGATCAGCGTAGCCCCAGGTTAGAAACCACAGAGACTTCGTTGCAGGTGGATCCGCCTCTACAACGTTTGGCATCTGCACAACCGGAAACACTAGAACCTAACGTGGCCAATGTCATGTGCGACTTCGCCCGACTACTTACTGATCAGCTCCAGCAACACCATAATTGCTGCTACCAGTGCCATACGCAGCAGGAGAGTGAGCACGAACTCAAGCACGCCGAGCATATCAGCTTAGGAGAATATATGGACCAGGTTCAGGTCGATGGGGGCTTTCCGGATGTTCTCAGCGATACGACCATTGCCAGACGCGAGGACAACCTAGCAGGACAGACTAGTGCAGAACGAAAGCGTGAGATTTATACCGGGATTAGTTCAGTCACGCCTGACGCTCCTCCCGCCCATATTTGCCTCGCTTTGGATCATCAAAGAGAACGCCCGACCGGGGTCACCTTTGACATTGATAGTATCGTGGGGTTTGCGGAGAGCCTCGCGGTAGCGAAACTTGGCGTGCGGTGGAACCCAACTCAGATGCCCGTCTCTGATCTTCACTCGAGTCTCCACCTTGATCCCCTTCGTGTACACTATACTGGAAGCAATGGCCGCACCCACCACGTCCAACAACCAGTACATAACATCCCGCATTATACCTTCGGGCGGTTGATTGGATTTGAAGATATTTCTCTCTACTTTCTGTTTCCGCGACTATACCGGGAGGAGCAGCAGTCCAGCCGGCTCCGGGATGATGACTTTCGGGTCTGGATGGATCAAGTCCTCCTGCCTGCGGTCTACCAGCACTGCGAGGGATCTCTATTCCAGCACTATCCTTCTAGCTTTGATCACAGCCGGTTCAATGCCACGGCCCGGGGAGTCGAGATGCGCTCCCGGCGAGTGGATCCGGTAGCTGGAGAGCAGCGTCTATTTTATTTCCTACCACCAGATGCACTCCCGCTTATATGGGCGAATATCTTAGAGACTGTTCAGCGTGCTGGGTTCCAGCACTTCCTAGACGTGACTATCCTGGTCCAGGGTAAAAACCTAAAGACATTGACCAAAGCAAATACGTGGAACGGTATGATGCAGGAGTTTGTCCAGCATTGGGGTAACACGATCGACGAGTCTTATCTCTCCGATCAATTCTACATCGACATTGGGAAAGAGACCTGTCCTACTGGACCCTATCTCACGGGGGGTGCTGTAGTCTACTAGACTACAGGTTAGGGTTTCCCCTTCACTATGGGACATAAAAAGTGGGTCCCGCAAGACTACAGGTTCTTTTCCTCGTTAGACTACTGAGGTCTAATAAACTCCGATCGGTCTAAGATTTTTATGAGTTATAATAGACTATATGAAATATCTCCCATTTGCTTCGGAGCATGCGAAGCCTAGTAGTTATTGTGAAAATGGCGATTAAAAATTAGAGATGTTTTGTTGGGGTGTACCATTACGGTGTACGATTAGCACCTAAGACGCTACCACAGCACTCTAGACAAATAGAACCACCTCGATAATGCTAGTCTATAATGAACAGGAGGGGTAGCAATTAATTCAGGGGTTTTGCAACTCCCTAGCTACTATCTCACTTTCTTTTACACCATTTGTCGCTAAAGTCAGCATTTAACATTCGTCAAATTTCATGCAATTCATTATTATACGATATATATCATAATGATCTAAGCACACAATGAATCACAGTTCTAAGATAACAACGATTAATATATTAAGATCTTCTCATGCTCTAGACTGCGGTGGAGTAACAAATAACGATGCTCCCTTTCCGCAAACGGCGATTTTGCGTATTAAAACATGGATGACGGCAGCCAAGACGAGTACGCCATTACTGATGCCCTAGTGTTGAAGAGAAAAGCCCCGCCGACTGTCTTTAAATTTGATATCACGATTGGAGATGATTCTCTGTTAAAGGCCCAGCGCAAGGTCAAGGGCACTGCGGCCCAAGACTTATGCATGCAAATGATCCAGGCCCTGGATGAACACGAAGTCTTGGGACATTCTCGGCGCATTCTCCGGCCTCGCAGAAAGCTCAGCCGACCAGGTCAGTCGACTGCGAATACCACCGACAATGAGATGACATCAGATGAAGAATCTATCCCCAACCGACACGAGATTGCCTAATGGCAAAGGTCCTTGACCTTGAACCCAAAATGCGGGAAGCAGTTACCGCGGAACGAGAACAGTATCAATGGCCCCTTCTCCATAGCATTCATCTGAGGCATCTTGAGCCTCGACTTCTTCGAATAAAGAGTGCTAAAAGCCAGACTGATGACTCACCTTGAATTAAGCTGCTTGGACAGAATACCGTAAGGCTGGCAATTTTGGTACGTGGTATTCGGACTCTATCCCATGGGGGTGGGACAAGTTACCGTAACTTGAATTAGGGCTTTGAAGTTTACTATGGGAGAAAAAAAGTGGGTCAACGCCCACATGAGTTAACTTTCAGACGCCCACTGGTTTTTGCTATAGGCCTCGGATGATACTAAGATTTTCAGGAGTTCTATTCCTAGTAGTGAATTTTCTGAGGTTTCAATTTCGAGCCAAAATATGTTATGTTGATCGAGGTGTGCGCGATTAAAATCTGGGGATTATTTTGGTGATGGCTTAGGACTTGGCCTGCGACCGCAGCTTCGCAGCTCCAACTTCAATATTGGGGTTAGCAATTTAATAAATATCACTTATAATATTACTTGTGGTAAGTTAAAATTTATATGAGGAGTAAGTAGAAGATATAGCTATCTAGTGGTGTAATTTTGGTAAGATCGAACCACTTTACGTATAAGAACTAATATAATAACTTAGTAGATATACTGTATTCGAATATATATATCTGCCATTATCTCCGACTTTTTCTACTCATATCAGAAAGTTTTACATTACAAGTCAGGTCTATAAGTAGAGCAAAGATCTAGAGTAAGAGAGTACTCCATTCAAAATACTAAAGATCGCGAAGAAAGAGAAGCAAGATCTGGCGAGCTTTAGAGAAAGCTAATCAAACCAAGATCAATGCAAAAAAAAAATGCAAACCCCGACCGGCAAAGAAAGCAAACTAATCAAAGACACATGATCGATATGCAATATGGTATCAGATCATAATAGTGCATGTTTCAAGGACCATCAGAACGGCATAGCACAAATGACTACTTCCCGCCGTATCCCATTCCCCCAGAATTTCATTCCCAGAATTATCAACGTCCTTCGGTAGGAATCATAGAAGTAGGGAACCGTCCGATGATAGTAGCAACATCGTTATGGTGGGGCACGCTAACGCCATCCCTAGCAATACTTGTCACACTCGACCGAAAAGCCCTGACTGCGCCGTACCAGAGGTGGACACGGTCTTCCGTACCAGTCGATTTGTGATAGGATAATGATATGGCTGCAAACCTTTCTGGGCTTCCATCTGCCTCAATCCCTTGGGGAATCGGCATACGGCTGAGGAGCCAGTTGCGGTAGGATACGCGACGGGTGTTCTAGTGATAATGTGAAGAGATTAGCAAAGTCAATAAGAAGATAGAATGGAAAACTCACTGGGCAGCGAGGGTGTAATCCGTGAGTGTCAATATGGTTCCACACAAGGAGGGTAAACGCGCGGCAGAGATCAGCGATGCACAACGCAAGCTGGGTATAGGACCTTCCGGGGAGGAACCATTTCTCAATAAGGCCTTCATAATTGCGTTCGGTGGTGTTATAGGTGCCCCAGAATAAGGCGACCCACGAGATCAATGCCAGCAATTCGAATCTGTGCCCTTCCATTCCAGCAGGGAGCTATAAAGAGAGCATATAGTTACTAAGATTGTAAATAATTCGTAGGTCGAACATTACCATCTCGCAATCTCGTCCTGATACATGACAACCTTGGCAGTCATTTGCATTGACCGTATCTTGGACACAGGTGATTTCAAAGTGCAGCCAGAAACCAGGTTCGGGAGCTCGAAGTAGCCAATCCTCAAGGCTTCGCTGAATGCATGGGAGGCAAAAGAGGAGCCGTGGTACAGGGTTCGACAGACGATCACGAGCAGGACGACGCGGGAAGATGGTTCCGTGGCGAATAATCTGATTTCCTGCCATGACGGGTAATGGTGATAAGGCTTCGAAGAGGATAAAGGAGAATGTCAGCATTTGATGTGAGAAGTGTACTCGAAGGGAAAAGTGCAAAACCAAGCTGAAGATATAAATATGGGGAGAAGTTGTGTAGGGGTAACTCACTATGATAGTAGTCGCAGATGATGGTGGTCGATGGTGGTCGCAGTCGATGGTGGTCGCAGATGATAGTGGATGATGGTGGTCGCAGATGATAGTGGATTATGATGGTCGCAGATGATAGTGGATGATGGTGGTCGTAGATGATGGTGGTCAGATCTCGATAACTGGCATAGAGGTGTCACGTAGAAGACTGAGGTGACAAGACAGGACTGAGGTGACAGGACAGGACTGAGGTGACAGGACAGGACTGAGGTGACAGGACAGGACTGAGGTGACAGGACAGGACTGAGGTGACAGGACAGGACTGAGGTGACAGGACAGGACTGAGGTGACAGGACAGGACTGAGGTGACAGGACAGGACTGAGGTGACAGGACAGGACTGAGGTGACAGGACAGGACTGAGGTGACAGGACAGGACTGAGGTGACAGGACAGGACTGAGGTGACAGGACAGGACTGAGGTGACAGGACAGGACTGAGGTGACAGGACTGAGGAGACAGGACTGAGGAGAGGAGACAGGACAGAGGAGACAGGACAGAGGAGACAGGACTGAGGAGACAGGACTGAGGAGATAGGACTGAGGAGACAGGACTGAGATGAGATGAAAGGACTGAGGTCTCGAGCTCCACAGATCAGATGAAAGAACTGAGGTCTCGAGAACGCTGGAATCCAAACGTTAATCAGAATCAAGCTAGGTCTTCAATATGCTTTAAAAACATTAAAACCAAATCTCTTTATGCCCTTTCTATATTTACAGCTACCCGTCTACGCTCCTATCGATAAAGGTCTCATTCATGAACTTGACGTTTTAGGCCATTTTTCTTTGCCAAACCGCATTACATCGAAAGGAATGAATCAACATTCTTTATCAAATAACCATGGAATAGAACCCTATAGTCGTATTATTGATAGTACCCCTAGGTGGATACTACAGACGTATAGCGGAAAAGTCAGGAGGAGCTATATACCCAAGGGCACCACCACGGCACATATCTGCGAATATCCTTTCGACATCTTCATGCTCTCTGACATCGACATCTGCCGATTTGTCATCTTCTATATCTTCGTCGCCAGCAGAAGGGCCACTTGCTTCGGTATCAGGAGGTCCCGGAGCATTAGTGGTACGCTGGAACCCAGCATAGTAGACACCATCACGGATAAACGCCGGAGTAGTAGACAGGTTTAATTCCCTCCGGTAGAAGTAGGAATCATCACCAAAGGCCTCCTTCTCAGCAGCCACGAGGTTGGTAAACGCAGTGTAGTATAGGCGCTGGGCGTTTCGTCTCTAGGCCTGTATATAATTCCATGATATATTCTCGTTATCACCAAATAAAATATCCAGCTCCCTCCGCACGTCTGCTGTATCCCATCGCGTCTGGCCAATAAGCGCATCTGAAATCGCACCCAAGTGTCCTAGCCGAACGGTCGCAGGAAATATATTATCCACTCGACCACCGTACGTGCTATTCGGCAGACCGGATGGTGTCTTAGTGCCCGACTGGAAATCACGATGGCAGCGCGAGAGGTCATCCCAGGTGCCAGACTCTGCGGTGTCTAGTGTCTGGTGATCATCACCCATGGCAACGAACCAAGGTAGGATGTTAATACGCTGAGAACTCGCGGGACCGGTAGACCCATGGGGTAGGCCAGGTAGACTCAGCCGTACACCCCCAAACTGGCAGATCTGTTTAGTCCGGCCATAGCCAAAGTGGGCCCCGTCCTCTTTAGTCCACATATCGGCGTCGATACGCTGCACATACCCATCCTTGGCGTACCCTCGGTCGATCAGCCGCTTATGCCACGTGCCGATGTCGCGATACATACCTAGGAGTAATTCGGTGCAGTTGCGGCTATCCTCATCGGAGAGAGCGAGGCTCCCTTGTAGCGCATTCTCACCCCGACCACTACGCACAAAGTCGGTGATATTCACATCAATGTGGCGAAAGAAGGTGCGTTCTCCAGGATACGTTCGCTTGGCATAATATGGAAATGACACCAGCTTCCACGCATGATCAGGACGGCATAGCGCATAGAAAGCATAGTATGCGGGGTCCTGTCGAACCATCTGCTGCACTAAGCTGAACCACATATTCCTAGCCCAACCAATGCGAGGTTTAGACGGGCGGGCCAGGTAATGCCAGTCGTTTTAAAAATTAAATTCCTCCATGATCAAATCCCGTAGGGCACGTGGATGATTCCCATCGAAATCCTATTTCCCGGGGAGGGGGCCGACTGAGGGCTGGGTCGGATTAGTGTTTTATGTTTTTGTATGGGAGAATAAAAGCGGGTCCACCCCCACACTCGAGTTAATTTTCACACCCCCAGTCGATTTAGCAATTGGCGTCGGATCGTGCTTAGATTTTCAGGAGTTATCTTCCCAGTATTAGATTTCGAACACAGTGGAACGGAGTGCAAGAGTATGAACGTTGGGAAGTGCCCACCACCGTCCACGATTTCATTCCCGGATTGCCAGTTCACAGCGATGGTTTATTATCCGCGCGTGCATCCAAATGCGGGTATGTGGTCCGTAGCGTCGGTATGAGGCGGCACTGGCGTGAGAAGCACAGGTGGAAGCCCAGTAGCAGCAAAGGACGTCCCCGGGCCGCAGCCAGTGATACGGCACAGCAGTTCAGCCGTATAGTGACATACCAGCAGGCGTTTAACCAGGGCACTGTCCGGCATTACATCCACGCGCAGGGCCGCAGTACGGACCAGAATACACCAGTTGAACCCCAGGCGGACGAAATGATGAAGAATTTACGCGAACACCGCATGGCTGGCACGTGGGAGGGTGAGAGTGCGATGGATGGGAGCTTCGCCCTCAGGAACCCACACGTGATCTAGAGCTTTAGGTTTTCCTCTTGGACAAGAAACCGATTCCACGCTGCAGCTACCTTGAATGCTCAGGTCCTGGGAGACAGCTGAAAGAACTGACAAAACAAACACAAAGAATGACCCCGAGTTGCTCATGCCATAACGCTGGCATTAATCAGGCTCGCTAGCTCTTGATGGCGCTGTAACAGGCCCCGCATGTCGGGTTGTTCTAGAGAATCATTCTGATCAATGATTGTGGATAGAAAAATCTCACATGACTTCAACTGAGTGCTGATGGCCATTGCTTTGTTGATATCACTCATCGAGGTGCCGCTCAAGTATTTGCGAACTAGAACAATGTATCTCTCCATAATGCAGGCCATATTAACACGCAGGCTTTCCCCGAGATTCTCCGCCCTCCCAAGTGTGTCAGATGTCTGACCAGCCAAGAGTCTTGCTTCGTCGGTAAGCTTTTGCATGTCACATAGAAGGGGGCGCCCCGAAATTTGAAGTTCCGACAAGTCGTCTTCTAGCGGGCGTTGGAGGGAAGCCCGTTGAGGCCTTGACGGAAACCAGTCCTTTTGATCATTACCTCGTAGTAGCAGCCATGACATTGTCTGCTCGTAGAGAGGGTCGGCCCGGAAGTGCTGTTTCCAGAGAAATAAAACAACTTTCGCGATTCCAAGACATCCAAAATTGTTCGAGTTCCCGAAAAGCTCATTCAGTGATTTGTACATAGCACTAAATCCCTTGATCTGTGCACTGCAGTGTTCAAATGGGGTTTCGTCCGATATTTCAACGAATCGTGCCTTGCATGGACCGTCGTAAGGCCTTTCCAATTCCTGAGATATACGAAGTGCCGCTTGCCATGATTTGTAGCTGGGTATATCGTGGTCTCTTCGCTCGCCCTTTTTGAGGCAAAGCTTTCTGATTTTCTCCGCAGTATCCGGAAGACGGAACTCAACCCGCAGCTCCGAAAAGGCGGCCACGAAGTGGTACATCAATAATGCTCGGTATTCCGGTCTGCAGTCGGCATTGTTCACAGCACAAGAGGGATGGAACGATTGCAAGACGACTGCCGTATGGTCCTCGGTAATTTTGACATCCTTCCGCTCCAGTTGGTACTCCCGTCCGGGTAGCTCGATGCGCTTGAGCCACTCGTCCCAATACTCTTCACGGTGGCATCTCAAAATTACCTTGGGTTTCTTTGCTTTCAAGATCCGAGTAAGCGCTTCGTGGCCTATTCGTTCTCGCTCCATTGCAGATTTGTCGGGCTGAAAAGGGAACGCATTCAGCACGGTGACATTATGTATGCTTCGAGCGCCATTACTAGCGAAACGAATGAGTTCATCGACGGCTAATAGCGTCGGGGATTCTTCCACAAAATTTGGGAAGATGACATCGAACTTGTGTTTCGACCTATGAAGCGGACGTTCCAGAATTATGGCGATGTCCGACAATCCGCTCGTCAAATTTTGCGCTTGAACAATTTCGTCTCTGGGCTTGCCCAGGTATTTACCAAGACCCTCAGTTATTTCAACGGCTGCCACATCTCCAGGGGTGGGAAGACAGGCCGGTGGTGCTCTGATCAGCCCTCTCAATGACTCAGGAGTCGGGATACCAAGACAATTTTGAGGGTTTTGCTGGGCCATATCGCCCGAGGTCTAGCAAATTAAAGGAAAAAGCGCCCCGATGAGAATTAAAAGTGGCTCGATTCCGGTCTTAACTGAAGCAGAGGAAAATTTGTATTCAGATGGCGAACTCATCATGATAAACGAGAGTAGCGGAATGGTTGACGTCATGCTATCCCCCGGATCATGCTCACTTCCGGTATACTGAGAAGTCGCCGGGTCGCTTCCGTACAGATAGAAACAAACGGGCTTTGTGACAGTTGTCAATTTGGAACCCGGCCCCTGCGTAGTTCCGTCGAACATCTCACCTCTTCGCACTTCGTGCAAGGGCGTAGGTTTTACTGGGGGTCGAGATCAGTACAGTTTCCAAGACTCCCAGAGCATAATTATGAGTAGCAGTATAACAAAATCCATCGTCTACTCATTTCTCCGACTCAATGCCCTATTCCATGGGGGTGGGCGCAGTCTAGTAGACTGGAATTAAGACTTTCGCTTTACTATGAGAGAAGAAAGTGGGGCCATGAGTAGGCTGGAATTACTTTTCGTACGATCATCGACCTCAAAATTTGTAAAGTTGAAACTTACGCCTCGGAGATTATGGTCCTCAAATTTTGGAGTTCTAAAATCAGCCGTAAAGGTGTGGTGGCCGATCAAAAATTAGAATTATTTTTGATGGCGATTTCAAAGCAAGAGATTATGATGTGAATGAGGAAACTGCGGGAGAAGCAAGCCCGCCGAAAAAGCTGTTCGAGAAAAACCATGCATACCGAATGGGTGTTCCCATCAAACCAAGCGAAAAGAGCGCATATCTTGCTTTCTCCAAGAAAAGCTCATTCAACTATCTACGATCTTGATTAATCTCGAGGAAGTTATATGCATGCCTCATCTTGTTCAGTTAGCCCTAACCTTGGGTGAACAGAGGGGCCTAGAGCTCTCTGTATTCCAGGAAATGGCGAGTGTTAAGTCACTATGTGGTCAAGTGGGCGCATTAATTTGTTAATAAAGGGATAGAATACTATATCTTTTTGCCCTCAAATTAAGTTAAGATTTAGCGTCCGAGGCGGATGACGCCGCAATTTCGGGTACGCCACAAGACGTATGTCGATCATCCGAGCACGTAACCTGGTGCTAAATTCGTCCGTGGTTTCGCTATCCGCGGTTCCTTATCTCTGTCAAAGTCACACTCCGCTTGTATATAGCCAATCGGTATCAACTAGGTAAGTGCTAAAAGTGAATCTATACTGACGTGCTCCACATTTGGTAGATAAGTATGGCCTCAAAGGGCTCAACACGCAACCCAACACCTGCAATAGTTTGGCTACGCAATCTTGGCATTTTGCGGCAGATACCTAGAGATATCCGAAGAACTGATGATGTCCTATAGAAAGAAGTGGCATATGCATATCAGTAGAGCCAAGCTAATTTTGAATCACCAAAGTTAGACTAAGACCTAGATTGCTCTTATTCTCTTTTCTCCAGTAGCTTAAGGTTAGACTTCTATGATGTCACTTCGATGCGACAAACCTTCACGACAGATGATGTTGTCGTATTCTGTTATGTGCGAAGTCTACACAGACAATAACTACAATGAAATCATAAATTCCAGCGCCGGATCGCACACTGATTCCCCCCGCTGTTATATTAAAGTGATCTCCTCGGTTGCAATACATCGTGCTTGAAGGCGTGCAGGAATATCAACAAATATATGTCAATTGCAATCCGCACCTTTGTCATTTCGGTCCCCCGTCATGAAGTATATGCCAATCTCCCTCACTACCGCCATCAGCTTAGCATGTGCTGCATCCTCTCACCTGGCAAAGTCCGCTAGCACAGTTCAAGGATTTGATATCTCGCACCATCAGAATTATAGCGTCGACTTCGAGGCAGCATATACCAGCGGTGCCCGCTTTGTCGTCATTAAGGTCAGTGTTCCTTGACCAAGTTCGCCAATATTTCAACCTTGCATCAGTTATGAACTGACAACCCCTTTCAGGCCACTGAAGGCAATACCTGGGTCGACGATAAATTCAACGAGCACACTTCCCGTGCCGCCGATGCGGGATTTATCCATGGGGCCTATCATTTTGCGAATCCCGCTTCCACTAATGGTAGCAGCCAAGCCTTGTTCTTCCTTGCAAAAGGCGGAAAATGGAAAGCAGACGGGATGACCCTCCCCGGATGGTTGGATCTTGAGGCGCCCAGAGCGGGCGAACAGTGTTACGGGCTCTCTCAGTCCGACAT
This sequence comes from Penicillium samsonianum, assembly GCF_028829775.1. Taxonomy (NCBI): domain Eukaryota; kingdom Fungi; phylum Ascomycota; class Eurotiomycetes; order Eurotiales; family Aspergillaceae; genus Penicillium; species Penicillium samsonianum. Next base: position 1,596,315 of record NW_026643264.1, on the reverse strand, counting down.
GATTGCTTGGATCACAGGCTTCGTTGACACCTACTCTGGTGTAACGGGAAGGTTTCCAATGATCTATACTACGAATAACTGGTGGACCACTTGCACCGGAAACTACAAGAAGTTTAGCAGCTACTGTCCCCTAGTGCTGGCAAGATACAACACTTCTCCTGGCACAGTTCCGGGAGGTTGGACGTCGTATACCATCTGGCAAAATTCGGAACATTATTTCTATGGCGGTGACTCTGATATCTTTAACGGGGATGAGTCAGCTCTTCTCAACCTAGCCTCTGGAACCACTACAGAGACAACTTTCCCTGCGACTGTGGCGGAATCGGCGGCACAAAGAGTACTTAGGAACTCGCAGCATGTGCTAAGCGGTACTTCGAACGTCATTAACATCGCTTCAACGCTCGACTCTTTGGAAGAAATGCCCACGACAGCTGACGATCCCTGGAACGAGGAGAAATCTCTAACCTTCAGAGACGGTAGTGTATCGCTTTTGTGTTTTTGTGGTGGTGGTTCGGTCAACCTCGTTACCCTACCTTGGCGTCTAGGAAACATCCTGTCCGTGACCAATGCATATAAGAAGCATGGCACGAGGCCTGATCCTGAGACAGGACGAACAGTGGATTTTTATGCTGGAGTTGGTTCAGGTGGAGTGCACATGGTAGGCGACTCTGACGACGGCCATACCGACATAACATGCCCGCCTGATTGTTTAGCATGGTGGTCCTATGGAAAACTGGTGACTGGCCGAGACAGCAGCTTGCAAGTGCAGATACCGCCACCAGGAAACTTATATAAGATTATTGAAGGGCCTGATAAAGGACTACGGGCAGGTGCAGTGAGCGCGAAGTGCATAGGCACACCTCCACAGGCAGATTATACATGCTCTGCTGGTGGTCGAAACTGCATATATGCCGGCGGACTCTGCATAGTACTTTTTGCAGCCTTTCCAGGCCAGCCAGGGTACTCTCTCACTGCAGCGTGCGCGAATGCACTTATCATAGATGGCACATCTGGGGAGGCGGTATTTTGTCCACCTGGTAGGCTAAGCGTTTCAGATCTGGGACAAATCGTCGAGTATAGCCAGATATATACTTAAGTCACCCAGTTTTGTGCTTGGAAAACGACTGCCTTTAAATGAATTGCTGGTATCATGGAAACGCTCGAGAATTTCTTATCAACCTGAAGGGTGGTAATTTACCACTAAAAGTCATGCAGTTCAGCGGATAGCCGCCGCTCCACCTGTTCTGTATAGTAAATCAGGTCTCAATGGGACAGACGAGCTCTAGTGTTACAATACTAGCACCTCATTGCAAAGCGACCCTTCAACAGCGGTCCTCTTCTCAAAATCATCATCAATCAAGTTACTCATTTTGATCATCTCACCATTACTAGCCCGTACGCCCTTCGCTATTTCCGACAATTGCGCATACTGTATGTATAGTGCAGGAAAACATCCTAGGAACTAAAACCATATTCACAACCCCTTAGGTTGCTGCCAATAGACGTGCCAGAGGATGATGCTGCTGTATAAATATAATCTTCTGTGGTCTTCGGTCATCAATACTATATCTGAGAACAGAAACAGCAATAACTGCTCTTTCACATAGTGAGTTTGCCTATGTTAACTTGTTGAGATATTGATTTAACAAGTTCGCTGCCTACAGTTACCCAAACGCATGATGCCCGACCTGACAAGTACTGGTACAACTACAGCCCAAGTTGCAAAAGCTGCACAACGCGTCGTGGTTGCTCTATTCGAGGATAATCAAGCTAGTGAGCGCACTGGCGAACTCTTGAATGAAGTTGGCCTTCAATTACTTTCTGTCAAGAAGCAATTGGAGAGTATTACATGAGAGGTAGAGGGTACATATTCTTGCGATACCAAACTCAGTTGCAAAGTCCACAATCATCTTCGGGCGGCAATTTCGAACGCTCAAGATACACGTGAAAAGGTTATTGGGTACTTTCAAGGAGTGGACCTCTTATCTTTTCCAAAGAGAATGAAAGATTTTCAGCAGCGATTGACATGAATCAGAAACAACATACGCTACACACACACACACAATTCATTACGCCCGGAGGTATCAAGCCTAGAGGGCACCTATACGCTATTCTATCTTCCCATTGCATACATGTTGTCATAGTCTCATTTTCGAAAGGAAAAGCTGTACCAGCTGCAAAAACCCTTCTAGCCCATACAGTATTTCTCAAGCAGTTTCTCTTGTCGCTGTTGTTGTTGTCGTCATATCATATCATCCCCTCCAAAAGCAATAACCCATCCCTCGGTGACACCGGACCCCCCACGTGTCCATTCTCGATGTAGTTTCGTGGACCTCTTCCCTGAGTAGCGATTTACCGAGAGTACTTCTCATATTAACGCCCGAAGTAGCTGACTGCCTCGCTGGCGGCAACACCAGATAGCAGACGAAGGACTGACGAATCGACATGCGATCGAACCGGTAGGGCAGGTGAGTTATTGTGAACAAAACCCGGTGAGGATAGGTTGGAAATTCGTAGGCAGGTCGGTTGTTCGAAGGCTCGTCGACATCGCGACGTTGTTGACGTGCGAAGTTGTCCACGTGCGAAGTTGTCGACGTGTCCTTTTGAAGGCTTCCCGCCGCGTCGTCACAACCAATAAAGGGGTTTCCACCGGAGTTTCGATTTGGAAAGTTCTCAGCTTCGGTCAGACCTTGCAGTCCAACTTACTGACATCCCTCACCACAAGAAGGTGACTTTCCACGAGGGACAACATACGCTACAGTCATTAGCGAAATCTGCTTCCGCCCTGAGTCAAAATTGTTTTTTTTTTTTTGAGTGTCCCACTGCCAAGACACTAGCGAGTGGTTTTTACTTCATGGACCTTGAAACGCTGACGTGGTGAATCAACCAAGCCTCGATTTATTTTGTTTCCAAAGCTATTTATGGAGGTTGCACCGATCCTGCTCCGCTTTCTAACCTTGAACCCTATAGCTCATCAGCTCATTAGACTTCTTCTCTCCACTCATCTGGGTCCTCGAGGAAGGCATATATCCCAATTTACAGCCATCATTACGGTAATTTATTATGACTCATCTGAGGTAGATTGGTAGAAATCAAGTGAATCATTCAATGGCCTAATTAGGTATAGCGGGGATTTGGTGGAGCGCTGTGAAAGAAAGTGAGAGTTTGGCGGTAAAGCTGATTTCGAATATCACTGTACACTAGCTTCACTCCGGCCTCAGAGCACATATTTTCTGTCTGGTTGGAATGATAGAAAGATGCGTTGTCCATGACTAGCACAGATTTTGGCTCGGGCCACCTTCTATAGTGCTGAAGAAGCTGCTTAATAATAAAATCCTCAAAGACAGATACATCAGGCGAGCCCCGGAAAACCCGAGAAAGGACAATACTATCTTAAGTATATCTAGGTAAAATCTGATATCGCTAATTATGATGGAATTTGGCCACTTAGACTGGCGCGGTACCTAGCGGAGACTAGCCCGTTCGCCAAAGCCTATCCGTTTATCATAACCTAATTTATCCACGTAGACAAGTTAGTATAACTGGAAATCGGAGATGAAATGAAAGTATTCGTCTCATAAGTCTTAATTGCGTTCTCGAGCCTTGACTTAGATAGTCTTTTTTGACCAGCCTTTAAAGGCAAGAGTGTGACTAATACTTGATGTTGTTACTTGAATAGCGAACTTATCCTGGAGAAAAACCGCCATCTCATTAAGATAAAGGTTAGGTTTATCGATCAGGTGATCGCATAGAGCTTCTATCATAACTGGAGTGACGCTTCGTGGTCGACCACCCTTATTAGGCGGGGCTTTGACGCTGCCAAAGATTCGTATGTTAGAGGAGATTCTCAGAATAGTTCTCCTGTAGCAACCAGTAACCCCTGCCATCTGTGATACAGACAGCTCTCCACTATGGATCATATCAGAAATAAGCTTATGCTTTGAGGGGGCAAGGTTTGGTGCTATCACAACGTGGCCATTCACAATGATTGTTTAACCCTTTGTGTTCCGGGAGATCATCTTTTAGGGTGGGGTATGAAGGTGTCCGATGTATTAAAGTACAAGCGAATACTCCCCCACCATAGCGGTAGGTACTTTGTGTAAGAAACAATACAGGCGCCATTTCCAAGCATACGCGGAAAATTTCCCAATATAGACTAGTGTAGCTTAGTAATTAAGATTGGAAAAACAAGTAAAAGTGGTGGCACCGGTTTCGGGACACGCTGTAGTTATTATTGGTGTCATTCTCATCCACAAAGTATTATTTTCCGGTTCAGCTCTCTGCCAAGGGCGGTGAATGATTGCAGGTCTGTCTTCAGTACTTGATTACTGATGTAACCTTGTGTAATTTTGTACATTTTAGCTGCTTACAGAGACTGCATCCATGGTTTTCATTGGCTGATGTAGGTGAGCCACGTGACGTACAGGCCGACCTCCCGGTCGCGACGCGAATCCCAGCCTCCTCTTTGCCCCCTACCCTGGCCCGTTTTCCCCTATCACATCCTTCCCTATCACATCCTTCATCATCACGCGGAGAAAGAGTATCGCTTAATACCGTCCTTGTTGCCGGTCCTGCCATTCCTGTGGTTACACAGGACTCTCTGTTTTCATCGTCGCTTGATCTCGGATTGGGCACGTACTTGGGACTTGGCCGTAGAAGGCTTTACTTCTCTTCTCCCGTCTCATCTCTCTTCTTCATCCTCCTTTCATCACCTGGAGAAAGAGTATCGCTCAATACCGTCCTTGTTGCCGGTCCTGCCATTCCTGTGGTTACACAGGACTCTCTGTTTTCATCGTCGCTTGATCTCGGATTGGGCACGTACTTGGGACTTGGCCGTAGGAGGCTTTACTTCTTTACTCCCATCTCATCTCTCTTCTTCTTCAACCTCCCCTATACCAGTCTAGGCTGCTCTCAATGTATGAGGGGCCGTTGCTATTAATTAAACCCATATTCGCCCAAAATGGCCACCAAATCACCAAACTCTACCCTGCAGATGAAGAAGGAAGCGCGTGTTGATACACCCACCTCCGAGGCTTCTTGTGCTGCTACGCTTCGCATTGGTTGTGACAAAATTGCGCACACTGGATTCATCTCACTTTGGTTTGAAGGGACACTAGCTAACTCACCCGATAAACCACAGAACCTGGTCCTGAATATCATCCCAACTATAATTTTGACTTGTGAATTTGCGGCTGCCACCGAGATTAGAGACACCTCAACACTGTCTTTGACACTCTCCAAGCCTGGCGCGGTTTTCGGTCCCACCGGAACAGACTCTCTCAGGCCTTTTGATCCGGACGATTCGAAGTTCCACTCATTTGCTGCCATCTGTAAATCCACAATCATTTCTCTCAATTTCTCTCGCCACCATTTCGACAAAGCAGAAATTACAAAGATATCATCTATATCGCGCTTTCTACAACAAAAATCTGTCCAGCCCAGGTGTTTCGAACATCAACGACATAACTTGGCTCCAAAATACCAGAAAGATTTCGAACCGCCGGCCAAACTACCGCCATATCGTGAAAAGGATGTGTCCCAACAAATCAGAGAGGTGCAACCTCCCGCCTATCGCGAGCAGCCCGTTGACGAGCAGGTGGTTGGCGAGCAGGTGGTTGGCAAGCGGCGCAGAGGTATGTCCTTTAACCCAGCTATACTCCACAGTATCATCCAATAGCTTACACATACTTTCCAGACACATTGTCAACCCCGCCTGACCATGAAAGACGGAGACGGTTACTCCTTCCATCGCCCCAATTAAGAGACCATGCCGAGGAACCCAACACACCGGGTGTTCTTACCGAACCCAATACACCTAGTACTCATCTCTCCATATCATCATTCCGCCCAACATGCTTCGCACACACATCCCCGGACCACATCGAGGACAGGAACTTCCCACACCTTGGGCAGGCGCCCCACAATGTTTCGGATGACCTCATTTACGACACCACGCCGAGCTCTGAGATCTCTCCATCACAATCTATCCGCCCCACGTGTTTCACGCATGCTCCCTCCCTCAAGCATAGAAAGCTTCTGCGTCTCAGCCAGGGCCCCAGTCATGTTCCTAACGAGCCAATTTATTCTACCGCACGGAGCTCTCGTCGGTCACGGTCTCTTCGTCCAACCAGTTTCATACATTCTTCGTCCCCCGATTCCGCCGAGCGCAGGAAGCTCGAAAATCTGAAGCAGGGAATCCGTAATGCTCCCGACGAGCTGCTTGTTCAAATTCTCAAAGAGACGAATCGTGGGTATCTCCTCGCTTTGCCAACAGACAAGGCCAGCACACCGACGCCCAAGTTCGAGTTCAGATCCACCAAGGCCGCAACGCTCGACGAACGGATAGATCGATTAATCGATCAAAGGTTTGATAAAAAGTTTGAAGAAAGAATGGACCACTATCTCGAATTTGGCGATTCACGGTTTATCGAAAAATTAACTGAATGTGCCACAAGTGAGTGTCGTGAGCAGATCTCCGATGAATTCAAGACTCGCGGGGTTGAGCTTGAGGAAGAGCTCGAAAGTTCTATATTGGAGGTTCGCCAGGCAGTTGGGGACGGGCTAGAGGACCTCAGAAAGCAACATGCACAGTGTGAACATGATATCAAGGATCTGGAGGCCGAGGTAGTTGCGGCTGCGGAAACGGCCGCGAAGAAAGCTGTGTCGAACATTTTGACACGCTCGCACAATACTTCTAGGCAGTCCTTACATGGTAGCAACTTCTGCCCGCTCCATGGGCTCGGCGCCAATACAAGGCGAAGCTCTACCTAGACCGGGTACTAGGCTTACATCTTGGATCATTGTCGTCTTCGTATTTTCTCGCGTAGAATTCCCTAGTTTGCTTTTATACTTGTATGCAGGTGGCTGGCCTGCGAGGACTTCGCCCTATCCCATGGGGGTGGGACAAGTTACCGTAACTTGAATTAGGGCTTTGAAGTTAACTATGGGAGAAAAAAAGTGGGTCAACGCCCACATGAGTTAACTTTCAGACGCCCACTCGTTTTTGCAATAGGCGTCGGATGATACTAAGATTTTCAGGAGTTCTATTCCTAGTGCTGAATTTTACTAGGTTTGAATTCTGAGCTAAAAGATGCTGTATTGATAGAGGTATGCGCGATTGAAATCTGGGAATTATTTTGGTGATGCCTTAGGACTCGGCCTGCGACCGAAGCTTCCCAGCCCCAACTTCAATATTGGGGTTAGCAATTTAACGAATACCACTTATAATATTGCTTATAGTAAGGTAAGCTTTATATAAGGAGTAAGTAGAAGTTATAGCTATCCAGTGGTATAATTTTAGAAAGATCGAACCACTTTATGTAGAAGAAATAATTTGAGAACTTGGAAGAAATATTGCATATATATATATATCTCTCTCTCTCCTTAAGCCACCTTAATATAACGAAGACACCTGACTTTGTAAGTTCTGAAAAATTTGGATAATATAATAGGCTAGGTCTATAAGTCGAGTAAGAATATAGAGTAAGAGCGTACCCTATTTGAATTCTAAGGCAACAAATGAAGAGAAAGCAAACTAACCAATCGACTAATTAAGAATAGATCTAGCATATGACATTACATTGTCTAAATGTTCTAGCAGTTGCGCCAATATGCTTTATAAGACAATATCCATAATCCTTTGGTTCCCCTTGCGGTGGAATTACCCAAATCGGACTTTTTCTTTAGTGATAGGGTGTTGACATTGCTTCAGTTGGTAACATTCTTATTCATATTAACATCGGGAGATCGGGTGTAGGAGGTACCATTGAAGAAAAAAGTGAGATTTCTCATCTTCGGCTGTCTCAGCCATGTCATATATCGAGACAGATATAGAGGAGGACGGCTCTAAGAGGAAAATAAGACGGGCGACGGAAATATATACCCTAGAGGAGGACGGCTCTAAGGGGCTTGTTCGGTAGATCGTACGCCAGTCATTCGCTGGATCTTCCCAGTCCTTTCCTTCAAAAAACTGAAGCTTATGTTGCGGTGAGAGGATAGTGCCAATCGCATAGAGATTATTATCGATCTCATCAGTCTGGCTATAATAATACGAAAGCTTTTTCTATCCCATGGGGGAGGGGGGACTGACGGTGAGTCGGATTAGGGTTTTGCATTTTTGTATGGAAGAAAAAAAGTGGGCCCACGGCCAGTCGAGTTAATTTTCACACGGCCAGTCGATTTAGCAGCTGGCGTCGGATTATGCTTAGATTTTTAGGAGTTGTATTCCCAGTAAAGAATTTTGTATATTTCCGATTTATAGTAGATTCGACAAGTATTGGTGGAGGAATTTTCGATTGAAAATTGAGGTTTTTTTTGGTGAGGGCCCAGATGTGGAGATGCGACCATAGTAAACCACCCAAAACATCAACATTGGGGTTAACAAGTTGATCAGTCCAAAGTTCAATTAGATGAATACGGGGTTAAGAAGAAATTCAGGGGTATTTAGAAGTCCCAGCTATCGTCCAGTTCAATTTTAGAAAAACTTGACCACTTCATCCACCCCAGTTTGTTGTACAATTTAGATATTTGTCGTACACATTTATACATATATATCCATATAGCAATATGGAGAACCAGATTTTTATCAAACCGCAGGAATTTCCCATCATTATTTGCAAACAGTGCAAGATCGGAGTCCGACCAAGTGAAGTCAGTCGTCACATCCAGGGAGCCCAACACCGACTGGGATTACCCACCGGAAGGCAGTTACAGCACGCCATCCAGCAGTGGAACAGAGTGCAGGAGTGTGAACGTTGGGAAGTGCCCACCGCCGTCCACGATCCCATCCCCGGATTGCCAGTCCACAAGGATGGATTATTGTGCACCCGTACATCCGAATGCGGGTATGTGGTCCGGAGCGTTGATGTTATAAAGCGCCATTGGCGTGAGAAGCACAGCTGGAAGCCCAGTAGCAGCAAAGGTCGTCCCCGGGCCGCCGCCCGTGATAACACCCAGCAGCAGGTACAGCAGTTCAGCCGTACGGTCACATACCAGCAGGCATTCGACCATAGCACGGGTAGGCATTACATTCACGTGCAGGGCCATAGTACGGACCAGAATCCACCAGTTGAGCCCCCCGTTCAGCAGGCGTCCCAGATCCACGCGGAGCTAGACAAGATGGAAGAGTTATACCAGCAACACATCCACCAACCCATCCACATCGAAGTCGGCCAGCAGGACGAAGCGAACCCGTGGTTACGTCGCACGCAGTGGGCCGTGTATTTAGCCGGTTTAAACCCCGATGATTTAGTCCAGTGCGTCCAACAACCGGAACCCGAGGACCGCAGCGAGGCAGCATTAACCGCGGCCGCGATTTGGGATTCCATGGCCGCCGTGGCCCGTATAAGCCAAAAAGTCAGCGCGCGCGTGGGCCACACCATCCAGATCGAAGCCGTACGGGTCGAGCGCGATAAGACGCCCACCAAGCCGCTGCAGGCGTACATGGTGGAAGAGGCCATCGTCAAACACAGCATGCCGTGGCAGCAGGTGTTGATGTTTTTCGCGCGCACACAGGCTCCGCACGAGTGGAGCAGTCCGAAGTATTCGTTCACCCGGCGACAGCAGCGTGCGTGGGAGAAGTTGTGGGACGAAGCGCAGGCGGTTGCCCAGTCCAGCCGACCCAGTTCACCAGTTCGCAATTCCCCAGAACCGAATCCCGGCGGCAGTTCGCGAGGCGCCAGTCCCGTTCCGAGTCAGGCGAGCGAGGACGAATTTTACCAGTTCGGTAATACCCACCGCGACACCCCCAACAACCGGGCACAATTCGAATTATCCACCATCGATGCAGCATGTTTGGATTTTTGTATGGAATTGTTAAACCAGCGTACACGGGTAGAGGATTACGAGTGTGCGTTGATATGCGCACTGGCCGTGCAAGGCCGAGGTGAAGCCGGTTGGCGCGACGCCGACAGTTACCCACCCATTTTGTCCCGGATTATCAAAGTCGCCCGATTTATGATGGTACACAAAGCCATGCGATTAGATCCGCAGGCGGGCGAAATGATAAAGATTTTACGTGAACATCGTATGGCTGGCACGTGGGAGGGTGAAAGTGCGATAGATGAGCCAGGATATATATCCGCGGGTTATAGTTCCCCCCACCATCCAGCCAAACCACATTGATCCAATTCAGCCAGAATGGTCAGGCACGATCATTCCGCGATTGGGTCGTTTTGATGGTCGATAAATTCATGGTCCGCGGCACAGACAGCCCAATGCAGTGGATTTTAGATTTACGCACATACGGGTTAAAGATCCATTACAACAGCACGACGCCGGGTCACGTTGGATGGATGGGTCAGGATCGGTTATGTTACAAGGAGCTGACATTTACGATGGGTCAGTTTAAAGGGTTTATACACCAGTTAGTTAGTGACACGCGGCAGTTGTTGCTGGACGAGTTGATGTTTATGGACACCACCGATGTACCCCAGATCCCGTGGAAGACATTGTACGACGATCCCACGCAGAGTGGCCACGGTTGGAGTTTTTTACAAGAAACCCGTACGCCGTGGCCCGTGGACGGAGCCAAGTGGATGCAGCAGCGGTTGCGACGGGAGCCCCAGCTGGCGAAGCAGTTTTTCGAGCACGGCGCACCCCGGATGGCCAAGATCGATTCGTTTATGCGACGAGTGGTGGCATTCCGTCGCAAGTTAAGCATTGCCATCCATATTTGTGGCGGACAGCCCGCCCGTGCGCCAGAACTGTTAAGTATTCGACACAAGAACACCGACAGCGGTGGCCACCGGAACGTTTTTATCGAGGACGGCATGGTTACGATGGTCACGTCGTACCACAAGGGGTTTTACGCATCGAATGATGTGAAAGTCATTCACCGGTATTTACCGCGGGACATTGGGGAGCTGGTGGTGTGGTATTTATGGTTGGTGTTGCCGTTTGTCGAGCGTATGGAGCTGTACCAGGACCACCGACGCGACAAAGAGCGGAATGACCAGTAAGTGTAGTGGTCAGGGTTTTAGGGTTTTAGGGCTTCACAAAACTGACAACCCAGGCACCAACGAGCGGCATATATGTGGCCCCCCGACCCCGACACGCAGCGGGTGTGGAGTTCGGAGCGGTTACGGGACGATTTGAAGAGCGAGACCGGCCGGGCGTTAGACGGAGCGATCAATTTAACGGCGTACCGAGATATTGCGATTGGCATCAGTCGACGGTATATGCGGCATTCCAACCAGTTCCCGAACAACGTACATACGGACGATCGCACACCGGAGGACCAGGACAATGCCGACGACGAGGGCGGCATGGGAGCAGAGGAGTGGACCGGCCACGTCGCAGATTTACAGGCCGCGCATTCGTCGCACGTGGCTGGCATGATTTACGGGCGTGAGATCACCGAGCAGCCCGGCACGACGGCACACCGACGGCAGTTATTCCGATTATCGAGCACGGATTGGCACCGGTTTTTAGGTTTCGTATGCGGCGATAGTGAGACCGTGGATCCCCGTGGAGCCAGCCAGCCGTCGCCGTGGGAGATGGAAGCCGAGCGTAGTCGCCAGGACCGTCGTTGGAAGTTACAGGAGACACCAATGCAGCCCGAGTTACAGAAAATGATGGGTGACGAGCTGGTCCGGTTCCGCGGTGTCCAAGGACCCGCGATTGAGGCGATCCAGCACGGAGAGAGTCCGATTATCACGGTGATGCCCACCGGCGGCGGTAAGAGTGTGTTGTTTATGTTGCCCGCGTGGGTAGCCGGTGGCACGACGGTGGTGGTTGTCCCGTTGATCGCATTACGCAGCGATATTCAGCGACGATGCCAGCGGTTGAATATCCGATGTATTGAATGGGAGAGCCGCCAGCCGGCCGACGATGCCAATATCGTGCTGGTTACGCCCGAGTCCGCGCTGGGTCCAGATTTCACGAGTTTTTTAAACCGGCAGAGGATGCAGCACCAATTAGATCGGATTGTCATTGACGAGTGCCACGTCATGTTGAACGACCAGAAGGATTTCCGGCCCGTTATGGCCCGACTGGGGCGGTTAAGTGGGTTTGGAGTGCAGATGGTGTATATGACGGCGACATTACCACCCCGTGAGGAGGGCAAGATGTTCATGCGTATCGAGACGACCCGGGAGAAGGCACAGTTGTTCCGTGCCCGCACATGTCGCGGCAACGTGGCATACCGGGTCGTTCGTCCCACGGTGGACCGCCAGTATATGTTTGGGGATCGTTGGATCGAGGCGCCGCCGGTGTTATCCATGATCCGTGACCGTATCCGTCGCAGTCGACCGGGTAAGGTGATCGTATACACGTCGGTAGTCCGGACGGGACAGACATTGGCAAGCGAGCTGGGGTGCGGGATATACCACAGCCGGCAGTTAGACAAGGCGAGGGTGTTGGGCGAGTTCCAGAGCGGGCAGTCGCCGGTAATCGTGGCCACCAGCGCATTGGGTATGGGCGTGGACATTCCCGACATCCGTTGCATTATCCATATTGGACAGCCACGCACGTTGATGGATTACGCGCAGGAGAGCGGTCGTGCGGGCCGTGACGGTCAGCGCAGCGAGGCCATCATCATCCAGCCGGCGGAGACGCAAGTGCCAGAGTATATCATCCAGGACACACCAGAGGATGACGTGCGACGTATTCAACAGTATATGGAGGCGGAGCATCCCAGGTGTCGAAGATATATATTGGATGGGTATTTAGACGGCACGGTGGATGGATACCGACGAAGTCATTGCGGCGATCACGGCCAAGCGGAGCAGATGTGTGATGGATGTGATCCGGATTGGCTGGCGCACGAGGAGGAGATAGCCGGCACGGCGAGTCCGGCCAGGGTTGACGTGGTAGTCGATATGGATACCGACATAGATAGCATGGTCGAAGGCAGTGAGAGCGACACAGAAGATTCCAGCGACGAGCCCATACACGATACGCCAGTGACACCGTTTGAAGTCCAACCCGACCCCAGTGAGATATGGCAGGTCGACCCAGCGCGATGGGTGACCCGGGACACGATGCGGGCGGCGCAGTTAGGAAGTCGGGTGGCCCAGGCACGATTACGGAAAGCGGCCAGATACCGAGTGCGGCAGGCCATCAGTGGGATTCGTGAGGAGAATTTCGACGGGCATGCCAATGTTTTCAGCGACGAGGGATCCGAACGGGCGGTGGGCAGTCCCAGGCAGGAATTATCGGTTGAAGCCGACCCGGTAGGTAGTGAAAGCGGCGAGGGATCGGAGATATTCCCGTCCCAGGTTGGCAGTCCCGGCCAGTCAATACCCAGGGGGATTACCAGTGAGCCGGACTAGACTTCCGCAAAGCCCAACATTGGGCCTAGATCTTAGGCCCAAGGCCCAACCCCCATGGGCTTTGGGCCCCCCCAAAACCCAATTTCATGCATAAGCACAGTCTTGGCGTTCATAAACCTGATGATTAATGCCTGTTTTTCACGCATGTTCCAGTCTGTAAGCCCATACCTCGGGCCGACGTTTTACCATGCCTGATCTGGGGGTTCAACTCCCCCAAGAATCAAGATATCAAGATTCAACCGCGGCGACCTGGTAATCAAGATCATGGATAAAAGCAGCTACACTAGGCACTACAGCTTACTAAAATTACCCAAAAAAACTACAATTTCACCAAGTTTTCGTAGTATTCAAGCACTTAGAGAATTACTAAGTGTCAATATGCATATATATATATCTCATCTAAACAGTAGTAGATACATCTTTCTGTTGAACTATCAATTTAAGGGTCAAATCTATGAATTGTAGGTTTACAGCATTGAATCTTATACCAAAAGACAGCCAATCTCTTACTCTCGACGTCTGCTTTTTACAGAACCGTGATATTCTAGCTATTCCGGAGGTAAGAGAGGTTTGAAGATATCTCATGAGCCATGGGGTGAAATGTTTTGGGCGAACAAAGTATAAAATGGGCGGGGAGATGGGTTATCTATGGGCTTCCTTGGGCTTTAGATGGGCCGAATCCACTTAATATGCATTATCTAGCCAATGAGATGCCAGTATTATAACCCTCCGTTTCAATGTCGACTGGCACTATGGAGTATGATCCTCTGTTTACATCCTCTGTTTGCCTACCGCGTCGGCAGTTCTCTCACCAAGAAGGTAGGTCAGTTCTTCCTCCCTGACCCTGATTCCCCTGAAGCCATTGCCCTAAAGCCATTCATTCAACTCTGAATCCATTGACCGTCACTGATTATGTCGCAAAGCCAGGAGTTTAGATCCTCTCAGTTGAGTCTATTCGACTCTGAGCCAGACGACTTGTCTTTTGCTACGCCTTCTGTTTGCCCAGCTACCCCGTCTACCTCTCGGCAGGTTGACAGCTTCTCGTCTCGGCAGGTTGACAACTTCTCGTTCGTTCAGCCGTCTGTTCCTTCGTCTGTCGCCCTAGATCCTCTTGAACGCTTCCAACGTGTCGGTCCTGGCAGAGGCCAGTATTTCCTTTACGACGCGATGCTCCACAACGATTGGGCCGACTGGTGGCTGCAGACTGACTACGGATCTCGGAGCAAGATCAACTGGGACTCGCAGCATGGTCGGGCGAAGATCTGGAAGGAATTTGACCAAGTCGCGCACTCTGTTCATGGTACCGCAAAGGTTATGTGTAAGAACTGCTCTGCAATTCTTGAACACCCTTACGCTACTAGGAAGGAGAGGGCTGGACAAGGTGAGAGCTCGAGGAAGGATAGTCGTCATGGTACGACAACGATGATTCGCCATGTCAATACTTCTTCCTGTCAAAGGGCTGCAAGTGGACGCCGGCAGAGGGATGGAATAACTAGGTTTCTTCAAACGGTATGTAAAGACGTATCATCCCTTAAGAATCAACACTACTCACTAGTATTTGACTAGGGCGATACGACCGAAGAACCTTTCTCGCAAGAGGCATGGGATAATGAAACCCTACGATTCATCACAATCAACCGGCTTCCGTTTAATCTCGTCGAGAATGCAACCTTCCGTCGCCTTATTTCGAGAGCTCAATCCGCCCCAAGCCCCCCGAACATTCCTTCCGCTGATACAGTTCGACGTCGGCTATCTGCTTGTGTCAAAGATCGACAACAAGATACACTTAGGATGCTTCCAGAGCATGCGAAGATCTCAGTTGCATTAGACTGTTGGACATCTCCATTTGGACACGCATTTATGGCTATCACTGGCTATTTTATCGACGCCGACTGGGTCTACCGCGAGGTGCTGCTCGGTTTCAAACCCCTTCATGGGACGCATTCGGGTGCAAACCTAAGTGCTGTGCTTATGAAGACGCTCACTGAGTACGGTATTAAGCACCGAGTCTTTGGATTGACCACTGACAACGCATCAAATAACAAGACTTTGGTTGATACTCTTCAACAGTCTTTGCCTAATGATATCAATGTTATCCGGATCCCCTGTCTTGCCCATGTGATCCAATTGAGTTTGAACCAACTGCTTAATCGTTTAAAAGCAGTCCCACTGAATGATGCCACTGAGATATGGACAGACAGTCAATTCACCCTTACAAAGTTAAACGCGGCATCTAAGAAGCAAGATATCTCGCATACCTTAGAAAAGGTACGGTATCTTGCTCTTTATATCCGCGGGAGCTCTCAGCGTCGGGACTCCTTCATTGCTATCCAACCCCCAGGGCAAGGGCTTATGCCGATCCAGGATGTCAGAACTCGATGGAATTCAACGTTTCTGATGCTACGCCGGGCAAAAAGACTCCGCGTCTTCATCATAAAGTACTGTGATCAGTTTAACTGCAAAGACTTCGCACTTAATGATGATCAATGGCGCCAAATTGACTACCTTCTATATCTCACTAAGCCGTTCTTTGATTTTACCCTTGCCCTTTCAAAGAGCCGAGAGGTGACATCGCATCTTGTCTTTCTGATCTACAGTAGGCTCTTTGAGCATCTTGAGAAATCAATGACGCAGCTACGGCGAAAGAGGGTCCTTTGGAAACAGCAGATACTCAGCTCTCTCGAAGCTAGCCATGCTAAATTACGTGACTACTACAAAGAGACTGATACAATGCGCGGGCATATCTATGCGGTTTGTACGATGCTATCACCAGATAGTAGATTCCAGTTCTTTCTTTCTGACGACTGGGTGGATGCCAAAGAACTCCGTGATCAGTATCGAGTAGCGTTCCGAGATGCCCTCACTCATATCCAGGAACGTCTTACTAGTGCCCAAGGCCCACAAGGGCCTTCCTCTGGATCGGCATCAAGATCACTGCTTCGTAACCTGGCTCGAAAACAGAAGCCTCACTCTAAATCAACGCTAGGCCCAGTCATGGATGATGAGATGACGCAGTATCTTGACGGTAGTAAGTTGAACTATTCTATTCATATCGTGGCCATCTCTATATTCATCTCCATAACTATCTCCATATTTATCTCTATAGCTATCTCTCCACTTGATACTAATTTCATATAGATGTGACTGATTCAGAACCGCTCTCCTTTTGGAGAGAGAATCAATACCGTTTTCCAGCTATTGCTGCACTTGCAAGGGATGTCCTTGCAATCCCCGCAACGGGCGCTGGGGTAGAACGTCTCTTCAACACTGCACGAGATATCTGCCACTATCGCCGCGGTCAACTGAATTCTGATACTATTGAAGAGCTGATGCTATTCCTCTGCACATCAAGGTTTGACCTTGATGTCCAGGAGGCAAAGGAGGTAGCAGAAGACCTCTTATCTGATGAGATTGACGTGTTGAGAGAACAAAGTGTTGAGAAACCGAATGATGTCGATGCTGAAGAGATTAGTGACACCGAAGAGCAGGGTGATGGACCTGGTTCTGGGTCTGGGGATCTGATCGATGTTGACGATGACGATGACGATGGGGTTGACGATGACGATGCTACTATCAGATCCACTGCTGCACCGTCTCAGGTACGGACATCGGGGAGGAAGAGGAAGCATGTTGAGGATGATTTGTATGAACGTTATTAGATCCATGTAGATAGTTTAACCTCCACTAATATCTAATCGATCGATCTCGTCAGTTGATCTTATCAATCTCATTAAACAGTGAATTCAGTCGATTCTCATGAGAACTCAGTCAATTGGGGCCTCAGACGGTAATTTGAATACTCAAAAATACTAGGAAATTCTACATCACTTATGCAAATGCCAAGAATTGGCATGTTTGCACTGTTTGGGGCCCAATGGGCCCCCCCCAAAAGCCTCATGGGCCCTTACTATAGGCCCACGGCCCATCGGTGGGCCCGAGAATTGGGCCCAAACCCAACCCATTTGGGGGTTGGGCTGGGTTGGGCTTTGGGCTTTATGGGCTCTGCGGAAGTCTAACTTAGTGGGAAGAATTGCCAATGACATGATAGATTCTCGACGACAAAGTCTGTCACGGGAGCCTGATCAGGAGGGAAGAGGTTGGGAAAAATATGTAAAAGGTGTATTGTCTAATTTTGAAAGCAAGGCTGCCTTATTTGGACAGTTATATACAGCAAAATCCTGCAGAGTCGCAATTCGGCTGGTGACCTTGATGAGTCAAGACGCGTGGACATCCGTCAAGCCTTTCCCACTTTGCGACTAGTGTACTACGGCAGTCTGCCATCAACTTAAGTCACGTGGCCTATCATAGTCCACTGGACTGCAGGTTCTCTTCGTTAGACAGGAATCTCTTCTTCATAATCTAGCTGAATCAGCTGATCCTCAGTAGCCTTTCCTTTTCCCAACACTCGTAAGTTATATATAGAGTTTCCGAACTTCGTCAGGATAAGCGAATTTGCAGTGCCAGATGACCGGATTCGTTTGAGAACTGGATGGCTGCAAAATGCTTTGCAGGTCGCATGCCGGACTATCCAGATTATTTGAAATCCACCCCTAGAATTTCCTTCACCCAAGTTCACGATATCATCGTATGCTCATCTAATTCCCTCACGTAAAGTGCGTGTCATCACGTGCTGCCGTTTATTTTTGTTTAAAAAATGGCAGTATTTATGTCATCAACTAACGAGGGAACGACCACGCTAACATTGTGAAATACCCGGCCATATTGTTTTTCTGGGGGTTTGAGGTCAATTATATTTACACCATTATTGGATAACTGGACGAGCTGGAGAAAGCAAAGCAACACAAGAAACTTTGGAGGGTCAGGAATTCTGGTAGGCAATGTGACGGCCGGTTAGTGGTAAGCTTACCAATCCGTTTCGTCTTACCCCTTTTTCTCTCCCTCCTGCGCCTATTTAAATGATCTGGTCGCATAAATCCGGGTCCTTTGCAAAAGACTTTTTTTACCTAGCCAAGCTTGGTGGCTACGTTTTCGCTTCTTGTGCCCGCGATAACCGTCAGCTCCTTAGAAATGACTGAGGCGGCGGAATTGCTCTTACGGGGACAGACCGTCACCCGCTCTGTCCTTCTTATGAAACCGGAAACACCGAGCTCGAGAGAGCTACGTGCCAAACTGCGCGCTTCTAAGTTCTACTTTGAGAAATTCCTAAAAAATTTGCAAACAAGTTCGGACGATGATCGACAAGTCCTCGAGAATATTATTATCAGCCAGTGTGAAGTTGTTGTCAGAAGGTTAGAGAGCAAACTGGAAAACGCCAGCGAGCCTGAAGGGTACATACACAGTTTGTGGCAATATCCCTTTTTCAGTGACCGGAATTCATGGGAAAGCTTAACAGAAGACCTCGAAAGAGCCGTTGCCGCTGCAGGTTTTCACTTTTATTACAAGTTACACGAACGTTCTGATCAACAACTTAAGCAAACGCTTGAGATGATCGCCCGACAGGATAGAACAGAAGCGGTGCGACGTTGGCTTTTGTCTCCTGAAGAACCCGCCATCTTTTGGCACGCAATGAATGGACGAGACATCGTTAAAACGGGACGGTGGTTTATTAAGAGCAAACAATTTGGCGATTGGTTGACAGAGAACGGTTCTTTTCTTTTGGTTCAGGGGCCCGAAGGATGCGGCAAATCTTTCCTTTGTGCTACGGCTCTCGAACATGTGGAACAGCAACACAGAGGTGGACGAAGTTTTTTGCAAATTGGAGTTGCCTCTTTCTTCTTCGATGACAACCCAAAGCAGGGACAAAGGCAAGATGAAGCCGATATGCTACGTTCGCTGCTCTGGCAGCTTTCCGGCCAGTTGGGTGACGGGCATAGGCACCTACATGAGTGTCTGCGTGATTCAAGCTTCACAAAAGATTCACTGTGCCGTTTCCTGCTTGAAATCGTCAAAATGTTCGGTCGGACGTTCATTCTGATAGACGGCTTGGGTGTAGCCACAAGCACTAAAGTGTCAACGGTCATCGAACAAATGCGTGAATCTTGCCCATCTCTTCATCTTTTGGTCACAAGTCGTGATGTTCCCGAGGTGTATGAATACTTCAACGCCGAACAGAATGAAACCGTCGCTATGAGCAATCAAGAAGGGGTTCAATGCGACATTTCTAGCTGGGTTACCCAACAACTTGAGAGTCACGTTATCTTAGGGCGTTACAACGATAAACATGGCGAAATTCGTTCTGCCATAACCGAACGTGCCCAATATTGGTAAGTGTTTCTCGAAAACTTCTCTTACAAAATATTAATCGATATGATTCCTAGCTTCCGCTATGCGGCGTACATGTTTCGTCATATTGGAAAAGCCGGTAGTAAGAGCCAGTTAAACTCTATACTATCAACCATATCCAAATTGCCTTGTTCTTTGGATGCTGCACGCAAGGGCGATCCTGGGGGGTTCGAAGAAATGGCGAAGAGCTTGGGTACTTAGAACCTTCACCTTTAGCATAATCTGGGATTCATCTTCCCTACATGCATGTACGGTTAGAATACAAGTGTCGCCCAACTAAGATTCTCGGCTGAGTTGAATCTTCGCAATGTATGTCAACTTTGTTCATGTTTTATTGGTGTAGATAATATGGAGTGAACTTAAGAGTTTAGATCCAAGGCTAGCGCCCGCCTAGGCTGCGGCATGCCTTGCAAAGTTGGATATCAATTGCATATTCCAGCGTCCAAGTCCAAACTGCCATTATTTCTCAATATTCAACCGACATCTAGCTAGACCGGGCATCCTATGTTGTTGGCCTCTTCTTTGCGATCGGATGGATATCCGAGCTAAACTCGGGTCGGAGTATAGGTTGATGAATAGTTGAAAGTGACTGTTTGGCAGCTGGCAGCCGGGACCAAATGGCTGTCTCGGCTTGACAAACTTCGGCGGCAACCTAGATGACTGGCCAGGCGAACGCTGCATCTTGATGCATGCATCTACCTTGGCTAATTGTGCTGCCAAAGAGGGGGCCACTTCGAAATGGGCATTATTGCGTTAGATCCATGTGTCTTCCGGGCATATATCTGATTACATACCATTTAGGGTTGTTGGTCAGCCAAGATTTTATGCATGCCGTGTCCTGTTATACGTCTGCCTCTACACAGACTGTAGTTTGGACGTGTCCGAGTAAGATACACAATCAGAAGTCCTCTCGCGGGTGATTCGACGCTAGCCAAAAAAAAAAAACAAAAGGCCGCCATATTTGAAGATTTACGTAATACGCAAACGTATTTCACATGCGAGCGAGCTGCGCACACAAACCGAGCTGCGCAGCTGAAACACTATACTCACATCTCAACAACCAACGTCTGTTTATTATGTTTTTAAAATGCCGACAGCCATTGATAAGTATTTTTGGTAGTATATATCAATTTTGAATAAATCGAAAGAGTGCATTGTGATGGTATCAAAATTACATCTTTAAAGCCTCTAAATATACAACTATATATCTCTATCATCAAGTTCTTAAATTTCCTGAAGCTTCCTCAATTGACAAAATAGTATATAATATGCATTAGACCACAAGGAAAAGCTCATATAGACATGTATTCTTAGGATATCCAGTTGTAATTTATCGCATTTAGTATGTGTATCGGACTGCGCAGCTCGCTTGTAGGCTTCCGCACGACCCAAAACCCAACCCAGTCTGGGTTGGGTCTGGGTTTTACTGGGTCGTGCGGAAGACTACTCGCTTGTGTGCACAAAGCTCGCATGTGAAATACGTTTCTGAGTTAACATATTTCACAAGCGAGCCGCCCACCCCATCCAAAACGCGTCCAGGAATTAGCACTTAGTCAATTCAACCACCCACCATGCCACCAATTCGCTCCCAAAGCTCTAGAAAATCCACAGAGCAAGAGGGTAGGATCTTACTAGCTATCCAGGCTTTTAAGAATCAAGCAATCTCTTCAATTCGTGAACTGGCACGCCTTTTAATATACCGCGTACAACTTTACGCGACCGCCTCTCCGGCCATACTCAACGAAGTACTACACGCGCCAATTCACATAAATTGACTGCAATTAAAGAGGAATCACTTCAAAAATGGATACTCTCTATGAATTCTCGTGGATCAGCCCCCGGCCTTCTACCGTCCGAGAGATGGCTAATCTACTTCTTTAACAACGTGAAACCACCCCGGTTACTTCGGTCGGCGAAAACTGGATGACGAATTTTGTTAAAAGGCACCCTCTCCTCCCCTCCCGATTTTCGAAACGGTATAACTACGAGCGCGCGAAGTGTGAAGACCCGAGAATCATTAGGGAGTGGTTTGATTTGGTTCAAAAAACGATCCTTCAATTTGGAATTGACCCTGATGATATCTATAACTTTGACGAGACTGGTTTTGCTATGGGATTGATACCAACTACGAAGGTAATCACAAAGAGAGCACTTTTACAACAGGATAATCGAGAATGGGTGACGGTGATTGAGTGTACGGGTGCGTCTGGCTGGGTGCTTCCTCCGTGTGTGATTTTTAAAGGAAAGGTCTTCCTTAAATCCTGGTTCGATGGCCTTCCGGAAGATTGGCGCTTTGAAGTAAGCCCTAATGGTTGGACATTTAATGAAATTGGACTTTGCTGGCTTGAAAAGCTCTTTATTACTAATACTTCTTCACGCACGAAGAGGGGGGTATCGGCTTTTAATACTTGACGGGCATGGAAGTCATTTAACGCCGAAATTTGATGAAATTTGCGAGAAAAATAAGGCGATACCGATTTGTATGCCTGCACATTCATCCATTCTTTTACGACCTCTCGATGTTGGCTGTTTTGCGGTCTTAAAACGGTCCTACGGTCAGACAGTTGAAACGAAGATGCGGAACGGGATCCACTCTATCGACAAACTTGACTTCATTGACGCATACCCAGAAGCACGAATTGAAGCTTTTAAACGGGGCAATTAGAAATAGCTTCAAAGCTACCGGTTTAGTACCTTTCCACCCGATCGGGTGATCTTAAAGTTGAATATTCAGCTTCGAACTCCAACCCCCCCCCCCCCCCCTAAGCCGGGGGAGCGAATCAATTCGAAATTTTACAGCATCAATATTCCTGGCTTTCAGGTAGGATATAATGTTCCAACGAGCAGATTCCGCATGAATGGGATCCCAAGTGGGCAGCGCGAGCCCCCTGATTCCCCTACCCTTCAATCTTCCACCCCTAGGAGCTCCTTATCAGATGAAGGGGATGGCATTAATTCTGGACCTACGGACAATAATATTCTGAGTTCTTGTCTGGAAGATACTCGGCGCAAAATTTCTGAGTTGCAAGCTGTTGTCGGCCAAAACCCAGCGCATCTTGATCTAACAACATGCCTCAATCGACTTTCTTCTCAGATAAAAGACATCCAAGACTGGAAAAGCTTGATTGGCAAGGATATCGAGAGTGATTATCTAGCGCTCCTTTACCTCTTCATGTGGACAAGTGACAGAGTGGAACACTTCATAACGCAAGAGCAAGAGCATGTTACGCCTCTTCATGAGCTTGTGACCTGCCTTCTAGGCCTCGATTTTGCACATAAGGCATTAGAGAGGTATATAATAGAGCTTTTGTCAGGTTCCGATGCAGAAACTAACTAATTGGATATTTAGTGTTCGAGACTGCAAACCGCAAGACAAGCTCACAGCGGTTTCCGGAGTATATCATGAGAGCCAGGCGAGAGTCGAGAAGGCTCAGCAAAGTAAAGGATTCTGGACTATGGGGCCAAGGGCTGTCTTGTTAGATGCTTAGTTGTTTAAGCGAGATAGTTCGGAGGTCCATCTAAATACTCGGAATTTTTCCCTAGGAGCATTTCCGTACCTGAGCAGTAAAAGCTAACGTAGTAACTGAACTCAATTCGGAATATGGAAAAAGTTCAACGAGACAGAAGCCACATATCCAAAAAAAGTATGGAAAGCCAGCTGCAATAATCCTCCTGTGCATTTCAGGAAGGATAGAGCGAAGTATGGAAGGGAAATGAAAGGGCCTCGACAATAATGGGAGCCGTGTCAGCCACGTAGAAGCCGCACGAAAGAAGGTGTGCATCCACAATGGTATTATCATTGAAAGCCTGAATTCATGTTTATGACGAAGTGTCTGGTACTCCTGATACACTTGCTGAAAAAAGTATTGGTCGTTGGTTAAAGAACCGACTTCAACATGGACCAACACAGTTGAGTTCTTCGTGTTCATACACAAGAGAACGAATTGAGGATCCTGATTCTGGAAATTTGTGCTGCCAGCTTCGGTATCCTCAGGCTGAGAAGATAGAGATGACCAACGATGTGGGACCCTCGGGTTTTCCGCATTTCGGCTGGGCAGGCTTGAGCTCAAGCTGAGATTCAAATGTGCCTGAGGTGGGGGTTCTAGTCGACTTGAACCAGGTAAAATCTGTGTGTGACTACTAACAGCAGCGACGCTCTTAAGGAGTCTTCGCCGGAACCTCTCAGTCCCACCGGCCGACAGCTCTCTAACATCGAGATATGAAAGTTCTCCACAGCCCTAGAACAATATCAACGCGGGTTTCAGTGTGAAACGCAAGAGAACTCACGCATGCGTACGAAATACGTTGATAGCCGGCTGCTGGTGGGGCGTAGATGTTCATAAACCGAAGCCACCATGATGATAATATTGTCATTTCCCCTGTCTGTGTAGAATCTACTGTAACTTTCGCCGTGGGACTGTCACTGCTTTCCAGGGGTTGGATAGAGTCGTCAGTATCTATTTCCAACGGCCTGGGTTCGGCAACATGGTTTAGTCGGCAATCTATAACTCATATTAATAAAATTGCAGAGCAATCGTTGATGAATTGATATCTAACGTTGTGCAGTTTTTAGGTCTGAAGGATTGCAGTTTTCGTGGATTGCAAGAGACTCCTCAATTTTTTCGCTCAGACCGTTGCGGCTAACCCTCCTTTTGACTTCCGTGCATTCTTGAAATCCTTGATGTAGGCCGGGGGACACATTCGTTGATACCATGAACTCTTTCACCTCTTCAAGGGTGCCAGTTGAGTTTTGCAGATAATTCTCTGAAATAGGCGAATCGCTATCCGCGGACAATTCGTCGGCATCAGAATCAGAATTCGGACGACCTCCTGTCTGCGAGTTTTCTTCTTTGATAGCCAGTAACCCCACTTTCGGCTGTTCACCACTATCAATAACCTTATTTTTGGGCGCCTTATTGCGATCTTCCGTCACATTGTTGCCGTCTTCTTTGCACAGAATTGATCCAATGTTCAACTTCATATCACGAGGTCTCCATCCATTGTCCAACGACTGTCTGATTTCCCCTCGCCAAACATCAGCGTATGCATCTTTCCAGCTCTCGATAAAATCCTCTGCTTCTTTCTTGGTGTTAAAACGCTCATGGCACGCAATGGTTCCTTTGCTCGCTTTTTCAGCCTCACTATTCCTGTGAGTGGACAGGTTCTAGTCATTGAAAGAAGGAGACTTACTCCCAATGAGTGAAAACCCCAGTAGACTCGCCACCTGCAACAGCGTAGTATTTGACATTTTTCGATGGCCTGGCCTTTCTCTCGGGTGCATTTTTGGTAAAATCATCGAAGTCCTTGATGCCTTTTGATTCCATTGCGGCGCAGGCATTATTGAGGTTGTCGAATCGCTCGTGATCGGCGCTGTCGCAACCTATCACTCTCGGTTGCACTTGACTCCTAGACCATTCGAAAGTTAAAAGTCATTCCTCGCTTTCTATGTTGGGCTCATAGTTACCAAGAAGAATATATGGCAGGCTTGTCAACGCGACAGTCATAGACGGCGTAGAGCCCTTTCTTTTGGCGGAGTTGTGGAGCCATGAGCAGGCCAATCTGTCAAATACTCGACTGTGAAATTATTGCTCTGTATATTTGGTTCGAGTAATGAAAGCCGAGAGCGTGGAAGAAGCCTGATTTTACATGAATGTGAACGACATTACGGGGAAGATAGGTTGTAGTCCCGCGGACAGCTGACGAATTTCGGAAGGCAATTGACTGACATATTTATCGATGAGCTGACGAAACGTGTCGGTATGTCAATGGACGGCCTTGGTTGCTGAGTGGGGGTCTGCGGCGCTACTATACTAGTTTGAAGGCGTTGATTGGCCGAATTTCAAAACAGGGCCTGAGAAAGAATATCTTTGTGCAAGTGGTGAAACTAATTTCGATCCATCCTCTATCTCTCCGAATTCGGGACTCGGTACCCGTTGGAGAGAACACTTCGAGGCGTGGATCGCATCATTCTCGATCGACTGTCAAAATATATTAGTTGTGGTTGCGTGCCGAGCGGGAGCTAACCCCGCACCGATGACGGACCCACCTACGGGAGGGCCCGAACCCCTTCCCACAAACACCCAAGAAACCCACTCCAGCTTCTCAGTTTAAACCACGCTCATCGAATCCACCAACGCTGACCTAGAGGAGGTCAAGCATGATCAGAACATCATCCGCAACCAGAATGAGAAGCTACATGAGGAAGTCCGAGCGCTGCGGGTGCAAATTGAAACTCTCCCATCCACACCGCCGACCATATCATTAAGCGCTGTTCATAGATCTTCGGTCAATTCCCGAAAGAAGTCCTCTTGCTACATACACGATTTGTTTGCTACATTGTGTTTGCCCTGAAAATTTCAAGTCCATCCAGGAGTCTCATGTACGGGACTCTAGACATCGAGAATCATGGAAAAACTATGGAATCCTCCAAATTTTCAATAAGAAATAGCTCCACCAAACCTGGCTCAACGGACTTTAAAACGGAGATTTACAAAATCTACTACTGGGAATATAACTTTGTACAGTTTGAGCATGATCTGACGCCAAATACTAGAACGAGTGGGGGCATCAAAATTAAAGCGAGTGGCCGTGGGCCCACTTTTTCTTTCCCATAGTTAACTCCCAGACCCTAATCCGAGTCACGGTGACTCCTCCCACCCCCATGGGGTAGAGTTTCCAAGGACTCAATAACTTCGCCATTCGTCAGCCTCTTCAAATCGGATGGACCTTGTCCTTTCTTTTGCTGGTTCGCCATGGTAGGCTCAAGGATGAGTGAAAATGAGCGCGGGGATGTTTTTCTGGAAAGAACAACCAAGGGACCAAGACAGCAGTGTTCAAGTCGTATGGCAGGTTACGGGGTGCAATCCAAAACAGTTCTGACGGTTCCGCGCGGAACCATCAGAATTGGTTTTGTTTAGCGCCACATCTAGTGGTTGGCAGGAAACTCAATGTGATAGACATGCAGAAAAGGGGCCAGTGCCTCTGCATATCACTATCACGCTCACTTGGTATTTTCGAACTCCTTCACTGGTCGCAAGAAGCTATTGTACACGAATTGCTCCCAGGCGCTTATGCATGTGATGGACAGGTCTTACTGGCTTCTACCGTGCATAGCCACGTGTAATGCTTCGAGCCATTGGCCAGTTATACAGCCTCGGAATGATACGAATGCTCCTAGGATATATCGCTGTGACATACAATAAAATTAGTGTACGCCTATCAGTTTGATTGACTACAAAGGACAAGGAATCGATGTAGCAATGTCTCAGGCTCATGGAGCCTCTCAAGGTCCAGCTGCTTGCCGGTACCTATGATTTCGTCGATGTCTCTCTGTCTTCTACGATCCGGGGCAGTACTTGCTCCCCTGGCACCAGACTGCGTATGCCTGAAAATTATTGTTATAACGCAGAGCCTTGCGGTCGCCTAGCACTGACTCTTCGTAAACGATCATCATAAAGCTCTGTGCCATTCAAATAGGAAGGAGGGCAGGGCGCAATAAATGATTAGCCGGCTGGGAATGGTTGAAATGAAGAAATAGAACCACAAAAAGATTAATCAGATCAGGCCAGGAACTCTCACGAGGCCATCTCTGTATGAGTACTTGCGGTCTATTGATAAAGCCTTGTAAGCTTCTCGCAATCTGCCAGTCGCGCTT
Source organism: Penicillium samsonianum (assembly GCF_028829775.1). NCBI lineage: Eukaryota > Fungi > Ascomycota > Eurotiomycetes > Eurotiales > Aspergillaceae > Penicillium > Penicillium samsonianum. The sequence goes on along the minus strand of NW_026643264.1, from coordinate 1,569,147 downwards.
TTTCATCGACATCCTTCCACCCTTCAAAACAAAGACAACATGTCGGACAGCATTCTTAAAGCAGATAGTAGCTCTTCTCAGCAAATATCATGTATTGTGAGAAGGACGATTTCTTCTCAGACACTCGGTGGTGAACTAACAATGATCCTACAGCGTCATTATGCCACCATCTTGATTGACCAAGATGGCAAAGTTGGATTCATGGCATCCGCATCAATTACAGGCTAAAAAAACACCCTTTTTAACCCTGAGATGCGACGAGAATTTGTTCGTATAGCAAGGGAGGCAGACGGGCCTGTTGTGATATGAGGCTGATGCAGATCAGGAACCAAACCGCATCATCGGAATTAATCCCGACTTATCTATGCGAAGAATCAAGTTGATTGGAAATCAACTTGATCTTCTCGTTGTATATATAGACTCATGTTTCCCTCTGAAATAATAATCAATTATTCCTCTGAACTACAACAGGTTATGAGCCCGGGAGCAACCTCTCGGGTGCCGTTTCTACTCATCCGAGAATCATCTTGACCATCTTGATTATATATCTACCCCGCTTTCACTATCCTCACTATGTCTGCTCTGGTCCATGACTCGCCCGACCGAGCTGTCACGGCCATCGAGCCTCTGACAGGAAGTGACAACTTCGCGACCTGGAAACGTCTCATGACCTCCTATCTCAAAGCAAGGCAGGTCTGGGATGTAGTGTCGGGCGACCTTCAGCGTCCCGACTGTCTATTCAAGTACGCCGAACCCATTACGGCAGATATCCACCCCTTGGTGGAGCCCCACCTTAACGGGGCGGTGAGACAGCGAGCCATTGAAGCGCGCCTCGAAGTGGAGGTCCAGGCATTCGAGCGCCACCGTGAATGGTCGCGCCGCGAAGCCGAGGCCTACCACACCATCTTCCGGTACCTGTCCCCCCACATCAGCATTCATGTCGCGGGACTGGAGACGTCCCGTGACCTCTGGAATGAACTTGAAGGACGATACCGGCGGATGGAACTCGCCACTTTCTGCGAATTGTTTGCCCAACTTCGCGAAACAACCGGCGAACGATGCGCCAGTGCGCGTGATTTTGTTGATCGCGTACGGCTGCTCGTACATCGATTGAATGCCATTACTCCAGGATCAATCGGTGACAAGACACATATTGCGATCCTGCTCACGCAGATCGGACCGGAATACATCCTGGTTGTGGATGCGATCCAGAATGACAAGGATCCGGTCAACCCGACCACTATCGGAAATCGGCTGTCCAACGCCGAGCAGACGGTCCGGAAAAAGGAGTCTCCCACGCCCCCGCAGGGAGCCCCAGGACCGTCAATCAATGCAGTGCAGAGAAATCCCAAGAAGTGTACCTACTGCAAGAAGCGCGGCCATGTGGTCGCGGAGTGCTGGAAGAAACAGCGCGAAATACACCCGCCTAGGGACCATGCCCTGAAGGCTGAACGGAGTGCTTCCGGCTCACCAAGAAATAATATGCAAAATATACCATCAAGCCAGACAGAAGATCGGCAGGGCCCGCCGACTTCCAAGAGACCGAGGATCAATATCGTGAGGGCGAGGGTGACGACCCTTTATACCCACGCACCGCAACCCCGGTGGATCCTGGACTCGGCCGCCACCAGCCACATCTGCTGGGACTGGAGCTGCTTCAGCAGTCTGCGGCCCCACCGCGAGATGTTGGACACGGCGGGCGATCCAGTGGAAGCCGAAGGGATTGGTACGGTGAAGCTCACGCTCCGGGGGAAGTTCAACCAACCCCTGGTGTTGAAGAATGTGTACTTTGCGCCACGCGTCGGGATGAACCTGATCAGTGTGCCGAAGTTATTGCGAGACCGCTACTCGGTGGTGGCGCACCCGCAGAACGTCTTTGTGCAACGCCGAGGACGGACCGTGGGGACCGCCTACCATGCGGAGGAGGATCTGTTGATCCTGCGGTGCCATGTGAGCAAAAGATTCCGAGAGCAAGTCCAACTGGCGAGGGCGCCGGCGGCCTATGGCCATGCAGATTCCCTGGAACCGCAGGCGGTGGCCATGGACGTCGACGGCCCTCAGGAGTCAAGTGACGCAGAATGCGCAACGTCAACCTCTGAACTCGTTGGTGAAGCTGTGATACTCGAAGAAGATGCGTGCAAAGGAGTGGACCAGGCCTCCGAAGCGTTGTGGCACGCTCGGATGGGACATCTGAACCGGGGAGACTTGAGGGTGGTCCTCCGGCAGACCGGCACTCCGTACCGACCGCTAACGCAGGCGCAGCTGCTGGCAACGCCGCAGTGCCCAGCGTGTATGTCGGGTAAGCAGCATCAGAAGAGGAACTCCCGTGCAAGACGGCCACGTCTGCATTCAACGAGAATTTTCGAAATGATCCATTCGGACATCATGGAGATGCCGATTGCCAAAGATGGCTCCAGGTACGTGATCACCTTTACTGACGATTACTCTCGTGGCTCGTGGGCATATGCCATGAGATGGAAGCATGAAGCGCTCCAGAAGTTCCGACAATTTGAGGCCTGGGTGCACCGACAGTTCGGCGCCCAGATCAAGAGGTTCCTCACCGACAATGGGAGAGAATACTTGCCCGTCGGAACACACCTCGAGTCCCAGGGAGTCGAGTTTGACACCTCGCCGCCATACTGCAAAGGGCAGAATGGTCTGGCCGAACGCACGAATCGCACTATCCGGGAGCGGATCAACACGCTCCTGTCCGATGCGAAACTTCCTCCTTCCTGGTGGACCGAGCTCTTGGACACGGTGGTCTATCTGAAGCTGCGCGCGCCAGCATCGATTTTGCAGAAGAAGACCCCATACGAAATCATATACGGGAAGCCGCCCTCGCTGTTGCATCTGCGGCGGATTGCCTCCCGCGCATGGGTGTTGATCCCGAAAGAGCATCGAGCAAAACTCGGACCCAGATCATCCGAGTGCCGATTGCTAGGTTATTGTGAACCGAACCAGTACAAGCTGTATGAAATTCATTCAGGGAAGACAGTTTTTTCCCGTGATGTCGAGTTCGATGAGAGGACCCCAGTGGCGCCACTCATCGAGGGGGAAACAGGCAACGACCTCCCGGACAATGCTCCTCCATCACCTGTCTTTCCACCAGCGATGCCACCTCCATCTAGCGCATTGCCTACGCCACCTGCATCGCCTCCGGACTTGGCTGAACGACTGAAAACGCCATCTCAGCATGTGGAGGAAACACTTCCACCGGTCAATCCAATCGAAAAGGAAGCAAAGTCCACACAGGATCTCGGCTATTCCATCTATGGCCGCAGAAGAAGACCCTCACGGCGCTTACTGGAATCACTTGGCAAGGTGTATACCGCAGGCGCACTGAATACCGCATCTGCGAGCACAGTCGATCCATCGACTTTTCACGAGGCCGTGTCGGGCCCGAATCAACTGGAATGGTGGGCAGCCATCCAGAAAGAATATGCGTCTCTTCTCGAGCACGGAACATGGGAAAAGGTTCTGCGAACAGACGTACCCGTCGGAGATCATGTGATTGGCTGCAAATGGGTCTTCAAGACCAAAGCCAACGGAACGCGCAAAGCGCGACTGGTCATCAAAGGCTACCGGCAGAAGCATGGCATCGACTACCATGAAACATTTGCTGCGGTGTCACGGATGGACTCGGTCCGCTGCATCATCGCCAGCGCTGTATTGCGCGGATGGAAGCTTCACCAATTTGATGCGGTCACTGCATTCTTACATGGTGACGTAGACTCGTCCATCTACATGGAGTTGCCCGAAGGCTTCGAAGAGCCAGGCTATGTATGCCGGCTTCGCCGCTCTTTGTATGGTCTCAAGCAGGCCCCGCGGATTTGGTACCAATGCGTCCACCGCGTGCTGGCTGCTCATGGCTTCACTATGGCACAATCGGACAACTGCGTGTTCTACAAATCCAATTGCGTGATCTGTGTCTACGTCGATGACTTTCTCGTTGCTGCAGCAAACCCGCACGAGATAGACCAAGTGCAACGAGCATTGGAAAGAGAGTTCCGATTGAACGACCTTGGAACCCCACGTTCGTTCCTCGGGATCCAATTCGACTACCATGCCGACGGAGCCGTTTCCATTCACCAACAACAGTACATCCAAAAGGTTCTCTCCGACTTTGGCATGGAAACCTGTCAGCCGAAGTCTACCCCGATGAATCCCAAGCAAGTCTTGAATCGCCGTCCAGACGAAGAACCTCCGGACGAGCAAACAAAAGCACGATTCGCAACCGCCATCGGTTCATTGATGTATCTGATGGTCGGAACGCGGCCGGATATTGCGTTTGCGCTGGGCACGTTGAGTCGCTTCACGTCTCAGCCACAATCGCACCACCAGGTCGCCCTGCAGAGATTGCTTCGCTATGTCAAATCTACGCAATCCCATCGCATTACATACCGCAGTGGCCAATTGATTGGATATACGGATGCCGACTTCGGCGGCTCCGTCGTCACTGATGGAGCCTACTCGACGTCCGGCTACGTATTCCAAACTGCGGGTGCGCCGGTTTCCTGGTCATCTAAGAGACAGGGGGAAGTAGCCACATCTACGACCCATGCCGAGTACATTGGACAATACAATGCCATTTTGCATCTACAGTGGCTCCGCACCTTCCTGGCCGAAACACAACTGTATCGGTCCCCGGTCACCAACATCATGGCCGACAACCAATCCGCCATTGCGCTATCTCGCAATCCCGAATTCCATAAACGGACGAAGCACTTTAACGTGAAATTTCACTATCAGCGAGCCGTGCTGAATACAGGCGAGATTGGGCTTCAATATGTTCCGACTGAGGAACAGGCCGCAGACGGTCTCACCAAGCCATTGGGGCCTACAGCCTTTGCCAAGTTTTGTAGTCTCTTAGGAGTCGACGCCTCGGAGGCTCCAAGACAACATGCGTGACAGCGCAGGCGCTCTTTCCACTTTGTTTTCCCACGAAGGTTTTTTAAGTGGTTTTACCGAGGCCTGACTGCTCTGCGCAATTCCAGTATCGCCCTGCCAGCAAAGCGATCCTGAGGGGAAATGTTGTGATATGAGGCTGATGCAGATCAGGAACCAAACCGCATCATCGGAATTAATCCCGACTTATCTATGCGAAGAATCAAGTTGATTGGAAATCAACTTGATCTTCTCGTTGTATATATAGACTCATGTTTCCCTCTGAAATAATAAGCAATTGATACCTCTGAGCTACAACAGCATGCCACCCCGTCTCCCGCGATGATATGATCGCCAAGTTCACAAACGCTTCGGCGGAAGGATAGATTGAAATTGAGACCTCGAGAAATGCCGGCGAAGAATGCGACTTAGAGAGTGGAGGGGCTTAGAGAGCGGAGGGGTTGCACTATATGCTTGAAAATTTTGCGAACTACCGATACTGGTAATGTTGATGAAATCATCAATGCTACAAGACTTCTTGAAGTTTTAGAGGACTGAGACTTAAGTACTTATGGTACGTCAGAGCGTGGACAAGTTAGATAAGAGAGTCTATTCGTCACTGCTATCCTGCATATGTTCCATCTTCCTTGCATGTTTTGTAAGATTGTCTTTCCGCGTGAAGGAAGAGTCACATTGGGCACAAGGAAATCGTGCAATCTCCCCCAAATGTTTTTTGGCCCATGGCCTATGGTGGGCTACGACATGCCGACGCATATCCGTTTGTTCTGCTGCGCGATGTAAACAAACCTTACTTTGACATTTCACAGGTTTGACATGTCGCCGAATGTGTCTTCTGTTCGAAATTAGCTAACGCACCAAAGTCATTCTAGACGATTTTCAATACCTCAAACCATATTTTTGATCCCACACCTTCGTTGATTTGCAATCCTGATATATACAACGATACAACCCGTCTGAAGTATCCGTGATATGGTCTAGTGAAGGCATTTCTGCTTCTTCAAACTTGTCCATACATTGAGATGCTGCAGCCAACGATGCTGAGCCACCTTCGTCTTGTGGCTCTTCCGGGTTTCCGGTCCCAGTAGATGCCAGACTCTGCGTATGACCTTGGAATAGATTGATTCCACTAGGAAGCAAGTCCGATGCAGCACTCTACAGAGGCCAATCTTCGGTATGGTTCTCAGTGGGAAGCAAGTGATCCAGGAAAGCAGTATCCATCAAGTCGAAGTTATCGTTTCCCCGTTGATAGGCATATAATATTGTGTTGGAAGGAAGTGCGGCACCTCCCTCTGCGTCGAAGCTCATTGGAAGATCAGTTGATTCAGATTGGTCAAAATGACGGGTTTGATCGGTCCGAAAGTCGAGAGCAAAATTCGAAATCCACCCCTCGTCATCTTCATCCTGGCCAGGAAGACTGACTTCCATATTCATTGATAGAATCGCAGATGGAGACTGCAGAGTAAGGTACGGTAGGACTGTCAGATTTATAAGGGACACGAGGACGCTTTGCTTGGCAAGTCATGCCAGCATGGATCGCTTTCGTGACCTAGGGGATGACCAAATTCAAAAATTCGGGCAACGGCTTCAGGCAATCACTTCAGGCGCTCGATATCAATATACGCTAATACCTTGCATAGGCATGTGTGCTCGCTCATCATCATTCACCGCCACTTGTCTGACGACGATATAACTAAATAAGAACTGAAAGAACTAAAATACTGAGTAGTTAGGCTAGTCCACATATCCACAACTTCACCGCTGGTTGTGTGGGCCGTTTGCTTATACTCGACCATTGGGACAAGTATGCGCTCTGTGGCAAAATGTTGACAGATCATCTGTAACTACCAATGCATGGTGCCTTTTACAAGCTGACAACTGCACAATGCATTCCTCTGGCTAATAAGATGCGAAGCCTTTGTATAATGTGTTGGCATTCTAAAAGGTTACTGCTACATACTCGTATTGAACTAGAATATTGGTTGGTGCAAAGTGAATTATAGCAGCCACTGATGTAACCCTTTCACCGTCTAGTCGACCTGTACCGGCAGAGCCCGGACTGTTACGCTCCGACGCATATCTCAGATACCATTTTCCAGCAAAATCTATCGCTTTTCCTTGGGATAAAAGGCCTTCGCAACCACGCCTAGCTCTGATTCCCAGGTCGATACTCATGCGACTTGATTGCCTACTTAGATTCATCGCTATGATGGCTGCCCAAGGTCCAAGTATTCAAGATGCCCCAATCAGTGAGTGTTATATTCTTAGGGCTTAGTGGATGGAATTTCCGCTAATATGAGCCGTAGACGAGCTCGTGGGAAAAATGATGTTCCGCGAATACGTCACGGCGATTCTAGCCAGATCAAACAAATCCTTTCAATTACTCGTTAGTTTCTTAGTCTTCGGCTCAACTGAAACGTCTATGCTGAGGCTGACTGATTAGGAGACCGAAGTCATTCAATTTATTATGTCTTATGATTATCTTGCAGCAATGCAGACTCTAGAAGCGGCGCGCATCGCTCCCTTTCACAATCAAGAAACAGACCCGCAAAGCGCCGTCTTCCGAGTACTTGGCTTTGCTTATCGCTCTCTGCAGCACTCACAGGCGTATGCGCTGATGTACAGCCTACTTCAACTTAGCCACCTAGGACGCCACAGGGAACCTCATATCAGTACGTTGGCTTCATTCATCACCGGAACCCCACAGTTGCTGCCACCTCGGAGTACCCAGACTATCGAGGTAAACACGCAATTCAACGCCCAAGGAGAAGAGGATCTATCAAAGTATACCTCTGCGTTGAATGAAAAAGGACAAGAAGATGGGAAGGCACTCAAACGTATATATTCAACACTCAGAAAGGATCCTCCTCAGTTCAGTGCCGAAATTCGTTTTGGGGACTTGTATTCATTTGGGGTCGGACGAAATAAGAAGATTGCTGGCCATTTGGCTGCAAAGGATCTCTGCCGTCGAATAGGAATTTCAGTTGGAAGGTGACGGTAAAACGATCTAAAACTTTTCTTTCGGTTCAAATTGCACCATATCTTCGTACGCCTTCAAGCAAATCGCAAGTCCCTTCAAGACTTCCAGGCATGATTTTTGCCAGCCTTACTGCCTGAAACTTCAAATCAAGGACTTCACTAGCTATGCCAAAGCTATTCTAGCGCCTAGATAATCATATGTATTGTTCGATAATCTTTGCTCGCGACGTTGAATGTTTTTCTCCTTTTTCCTTTCTCTTTTTTTTTTCTTTTCAATACGAACGTTATTTACTGTTGAGAGGCTTCTGGCCCTAGTTTAGGAGGTGTTTCTTTTTCGTGCTTCCTCGTAGTAACAAGAGCCTCATAGGAGCCTGTAGCATTAACGTATCATGAAGGACACACGGCCACCTACAAATGACTATAAGATCCTGTTATGCGCAAGAGCTATAGCTGTCTACTTTAAGAAGGGCAAGCAGCGGAAGTGCTGTGAGGTTCTTCTCGGGTTCAAACCGCTTCATAGAACACACTCTTATGCGAACCTTAATTCCACTCTCCTTCATATTTTTCAACAAAATAAGTTTGGAAAGTGTCTTTATTATCATGACTGACAATGCACCAAATAACCGAACATTAGCTGATACATCATAGCAAGCAACGTCAGAACATGCCACTCTTATTAAGGTCCCAAGTCTTTCACATGCGCTTCGGCTAAGGTTTAACAAGCTTCTTAGGAATACTTCCCACGGAATGAATCAACAAAGACATGATGGCCAGCGCAGGGACCCAGCAGCGCTTGCATATGTAACAAAGCATGACATTGCTAATATGTTGAAGGTATATACTTCTTCAATCATCGATTGTAATACAATAATTACATATCAGCCTCTAAATTCGTAGTCTTGCTATGTTTGAGAATACATTCTACAATCTACAATGTGAACCAACGAAGCTTATGCCTCTTCGGATCGTCAAGATGAGTGAAATTTTACCTTCATAAAGCTGCGGCATTCAAAACGCCCTCGATCGTTCTTCCAGCCATTCTGTGAGGAGTATGAGCGGGGTGATATAGAATCTGGTGGATGAAGACGGAGAATGGAGCCGGTTTGGCTATCTCGGCAAACCTCCAGCGCAAGACCGCTTTCTTTTCACTTCCGTTTCAAGGATTCGGGTATATCGAACTCAAAAATGCCCACTATTAGTGGAGATATCATATCAGCTTTTGCGACTCGACACAGAGACGCCGGTGGAGAGATCACCTGTTCTTAAACCACAGATTTCGAAGGCACAACTAGATATGAGCGTCTCGAAGCTTTGAGCTTAGCGTGCAACTACACGGCCTGCCTCTCGGGCACTCCTTTCCAACGACTCAGCGGCATGCAATGACAATTGATTCAAGGGGTGCAATATCTTACCTGTGGCGTGGACCTGGATGGGTAAAAACAAAGTTCGCATTTCTAGACAATAGCCGACTCTAAATTGAGAATTGTTCCGGAAGCTTTCAGTATACCTATTTTCTCGGGACTTTTATGCCCACCCCACAATCTTCCTGACCAAAGAAAAAGGGTTTTCAGATGATCTTATGGTCGAAAAGCTGAAACCAAGCTTAATCGGAATTGCGGCATTGTTTAGGTTAGATAGCAATTGTAGTATTACTGGGCTCGCTGTGAACTAGTAAAACTGGCTGAAATGATTGCTTGTGGTATTCGAGCTGTATGGACGGAAAGACGCTGCCGACCATGAAGTTGCCCTAGCGTTACGACGATCACGCTTAGGTTCTTGATATAGGACGAGGCGAGTCTATAGGCTCTCGTTGATTGTAAGAAATACCTGATAGCAAGTTCTCTTTTCCCTGTGTGCTCATCGCCCAAGAGTTTGCTGTGTGGAATTTCAGCCAGTTGTATAACTACAGATTTTACCGAGCCCAGCATCCAAAGTAATGTTACCATGTATGATACATGCAATGTCTTCATGAACGAGTCATACCTCATTTCCTCGAGAAAACGTAATTATATGTGCCCTATTCGTGAAGACTAGTGCTGTTGATAAAGCCTGACTGAATGAAAATCTCTACCTACATCGGCGTCAAGGTTGAAAATAATAAGCTCATTCTGAATGCGGCGAATCCATATTCATAGCATAATCCTTTTAATGAAAACGGCTTTCAAAATGAATATCCGTGGTTCACATTCATATCCTTCTGACTTTGTCATGCGAATGCAAATGCGAATAAAAAAAGCTCAACATTCGCGAATGTTCCCTACCTTGCCGGCTTCTTTCATCGTGGGCCTCCCGCATTTTCTTCTGGGGTTGATAAAATAGCGCACTATTATTCACTGGCTAAATATTCATTTTCTATGGTGTATGCATGGAAGTTGCTTGGGCATATGAGGAACTTGAAGCCTTATCTTGTATGAATGCTCTCTCTGTAAGGAGAACAAAACTTGTAAACATCGACAAAGCCCAGTCTGTGCTCAGGCAGACTCTGATTGACTATAAAACGAAAAACAAGCTCATTGAACTCGAAAGAAGCAAAAGTTGAACAATATCTTTTTTCTATCCTAGCTACGAGAACACTTACACCTTAAGCTGGGGGGGGGGGGGCGGGGTCCGGATCCGTGTGAATAGATAGATACTTTTAAAATCTTAAGACAATCCCATGTGTCGTCCCGTGCGCCACGCAGGAAACCGGTCAGACCAAAGTGGAGTGGAGCCTGATGTATGGAGGTCAAATACTCATGTTGCACCACTGTAGCTAGGCATCAGTTGCCCCATGCCAATACTTGTTCTAGTTGGGGCGTGTTGGTAGCTGCAGGGGCTGCACATAGCCGCAGCTACCCAATGGCGAAAACATCTCAAGATCCTTGTCGGGTTGATTGGCCCTGGGTGTGGCCACGATTGAAATGCCTCGTGCAGGCGCGTAGGCTGATTCATCGCCTGGACCTGTTGAATGTGGCTTTGCGGCGCGACACACCGCTACACGGAGCTGTCAGGCATTTATAGGCCATTCATAGGCGCGAGTCGAGCATGAAAAAAAGGGTCTCACTAGAACGTGCATGAATGCCTCACAATTATCTCCTTATGCGCAGCTAACCAAACTGAAGTAATGTACATTTCAGCGTCAACACGCATGCTGGGGCTCGTAACATGAGCACCGTTTTTTTCGCACAATAGCGCTCTTGTACTAGATTGCGCTAATTCATGCCTACGTCTCTCTTCTCCAAGAGTATACCTGCTTGGCGTATCCTAGATTATTTCATAGAGACTTTCCCTTCTCCAAACAATCACTGGAAACCTACATCTTTCTCAACGAAACCCACCCATCCGTGTAGCCTTCTGAGCTAGAAATACTTATAGTGCTTTAAAGATCGCCAGAGCTAGACCTTCTACAGTTCAGCCTCCTTTCACGATGGATCACCGCGGAAATTGGCGATCTCAGGGCAATACGAGCAACCGAGGAGGATCCAACAGCTTCAGAAAGCGCAATCAGCCGGAAACACGCTGTATGCATTTCCAGCGTGGCAGATGCCACTACGGTGAGAGGTGCAGATTCTCGCACGATGTGACTGGGGCTGCCGACTTCAAGTCAAATCCAGCCCTGCCCTATACCATCCCACAGCCGATGATCTGGACGTTCGGAATCAATACTTCGACTGGAAGAGGCTTCTTAGAAATGGGATCTTGGGGTCTGGATATTCGCGAAGGGAACATGAGGAGATCGTTCAATTCTGGAACGGGGCTCTCGAAATTCTTGAAAGCGACAGCAGAGAGAATCACCAATTTCTCGCCAAAGATCTTGTGGATGACAATCTTCATGGATATGCATTTATCCTGGCAACTGCGGATGCAGACCACCCAGAGGGAATGAGACCTATTCCAGCTTACGACGAGCCATTTCTCAAAGTCATTACCCATACTTCTCTCTTGAACTGTCTTTCTGTCGATTCATTTGTTGGCACTCTGTACACATCCTTCAGTGGCACGAATGGAGATCGAGCAATCAGATATCTGAAAAGTATATGCGCGAACCTGATGGGTAAAGGTAAAGACACCAACGAAAATGCACCGGTCATCTCTTTGGATATGGTGAAGTTGCTGTTGAATACCCTTTACCAGCTTTTATCAAGGGTCCGACGCGCTCGACTTCACGATGAACTTCCCGCACTGCTCGACCTAATCCGCGAACTGGGCTCCAAGATGACTGAAACATGCTCGCAAGCCGACCTTGACGGACTTGAAACCAGAATAGAAGTCATGCAGAGCCTAATCACTAGCGCAAATCGCAATCTTGTTACACCCAAAGCGCATCAGGAAAATCCCCAGAAGACTGGGTTAGTCCTGTCGTCCTTTCCAATGGATATGCAAATACCCGGAGGAAGACACGACAACGACCTTGCAGAAATCTCTCAAGTTCAGATTCTTCCTACCCATGGAGAGATTGTCAGCGGCAATTCAGAATATCTACCATCTACCAACTTCCTTCAGCCGCACTTTCTCGCCGACCCTTTGCAAAGATACATTGACTCAACATTCCGGCTCCTGCGCCATGATATCTTCGGCTCAGCCAAAGATGTTCTTCGAGATTTGCTGCAGCAGAAGGATTTGACACGAGTTCCTTATCTCTCAGGCAAGGATAGCGGGGCACATCTCTATCTGGGAGCACAGGTCCAGCAAATGTTTATCAATGAGCGAAAAGAGCTCCAAGCGACCGTATCGTTTTCTACTCCACCACCACTCCGCAAAAAGACCTCCAATGAGCAATGCAGGTGGTGGCAAGCCTCCAGTCGACTAGAGGAAGGAAGCCTAGTGTGCTTCTTGACGTCTCAAGGAACTCTCAGAAGGCTTATTTTCCTCGAGGTCACTGTGAAGAATGCTTCCAAGGACCGAGCGCACCAGAACAAGAGTAGTCTTGCTTCTGATAGGTTTCCACCTAGTATTACGGTCAAGCTTGCGGCATACCTACAACAAGAACTGATTTTCCTGGGCCAGCTTTACAGTGAGAAGCTCACCGGTATTCTGGTCGACTTCCACGGTTTGATCCCTGCCACGTTCGTCCCTATCCTGAAAAACCTTCAGCGAATCCAACGCGAAGGGGAGTTGGCATTTCAAAAATGGGTCTTGCCAGGCCGTAAGGATGATGAAGACGGTCACAGCATACCCCCACCGACATACGCACGCAAACCAGGATTTATCTTTCCCCTGACTTCGATCACAAACGTCGGAGCTGCTAATGTTGCATTGGACCCGAGTACCCCTGAGTCTATTGACATCTTGAAGCTGCAAAGTCGAACTGGTCTCGACCACGGCCAGTGTCACGGACTTATCGCTGCTCTCACTCGAGAATATGCCCTCATCCAAGGCCCGCCGGGCACCGGAAAGTCCTATTTGGGTGTTAAGCTTCTTCAAGCTCTCCTTGAAATCAAGGAAAAGGCAAAGCTAGGCCCGATTATTGTGATGTGAGCACTGATCTTATGCTCTTTTGTATTTTTACTTACGGAAATTACAGTTGCTATACCAACCATGCCTTGGACCAATTCTTAAAGCATCTTCTTGATGTTGGTATCCAGAAAATCATACGCATTGGCGGCCGCAGTCAGGCCACTGAGCTTGAAGGCAAGAACCTTCGCGTTGTCAGCAAAGACATTGGGAAGACGAGAGTAGAGTCGCAAACCCTCGGCATCTCCTACGGGGGACTTGAGGATTGTATGAAAAATGCTGGATATGCAATGAAGCCCCTACACCAGTCTCAAAAAGGCCTGTCTTGGACCGCGATGGAGCATTTTTTGCGCCGCAAATGGCCCATTATACATGAACAGCTGGAGCAACCTGACCTGGACGGATTCACCACTGTCACTGATGACAAGTTACTCAATTGGATTGGAGTCAAATCGATGATAACCCAGAAAGACCAGAACGAGGGTGAAGTTGACGATTTCCGCTTGGAAGGTCTCACACGCGCGGCCAAGGAAAATATCCACAGTCTCTCGATGCCGGAACGCCGGATCCTTGCAATGAGCTGGTTTAAACAGTGGCAGGAAATCGAAACAGCCTCCCTTTTCGAGGCTCTTGATCGCGCTGAAAATCTTCGCGAGGACATTAATGCAGTCCATGAAGAGGTCAACCGCCGAGCCCTGATTCAAGCAGATGTGGTAGGAATCACGACAACAGCCCTTGCACGCCATATCGAGACACTGCGCCGCATAGGAGCAAAGGTCATTATATGCGAGGAAGCAGCTGAGGTGATGGAAGCCCACGTCATGTCAGCCCTCATGCCAGGTGTTGAGCACTTCATTCAGATTGGGGATCACCGACAGCTGCGGCCACAAATTCAAAATCATTCACTCAGTCTTGAAACATCCACAGGGAAATCATGGCAGCTAGACAGAAGCCAGTTTGAGAGACGCGCTGTCGGTGAGCCAGGTCTTAAGCCTGCCCCTGTCGCACAGCTCAATGTACAGCGAAGAATGAGACCTGAGATCTCGCAACTTATCAAGAGTGTCTATCCAAAACTCGAGGATCATGAAAGCGTGACGACTCTACCCAATGTTGTTGGAATGCGGAACAACCTATTTTGGCTGGACCATAAATGCGATGAAGACTCGGAAGATGACGGCAGCCGTGTAAAGTCTCATAGCAACCAGTGGGAGGTCGATATGGCTACTGCACTTGTTCGGCATCTTGTTCGGCAGGGAGAGTACAAAAGCGCGGATATTGCCCTCTTGACCCCCTATACCGGGCAGCTGCGGAAGCTCAGGACATCGCTCAGCAATGAGTTCGAGATTTGTCTCAGTGAGCGAGACTTGGAAACATTGGCCGTAGATGGGTTCGAGAAGGTTGAAGATGAAAATCCCGAGTCAAATGGTGACAGGCAATCGAGCAGAAAACGTTGCTCCAGACGCTCCGCCTCGCTACTGTCGATAACTTCCAAGGCGAGGAGGCAAAGGTGATCATTGTCTCCCTAGTTCGCAGCAACTCAAAGCGCAAGGTTGGCTTCCTACGCACCGAAAACCGCATCAACGTGCTCCTCAGTCGAGCTCAGCACGGCATGTATCTCATTGGAAATGCCGAAACATACCTCAATGTCCCAATGTGGGCCGATGTCCACTCTCAGCTCTCCCGTGCGAATGCAGTCGGCACGGAGTTGGCTCTCTGTTGTCCTCGCCACTCAGACACGTCTATTCTCTGTTCCGAACCTCACGACTTTGATAGGAAGAGTCCTGAAGGTGGGTGCAGTCTCCCGTGTAGCCGTCGACTCGAGCCATGTGGCCATCAATGCCAGGCCAAGTGCCATTCGGCGGTCATGCACGACGGTTTTGCATGTGGAAAACCTTGCCCACGTATCCGATCAACCTGTGAGCACGAATGTCCCAAGCTTTGTGGTGAAGATTGTGGCCATTGCATAAAGAAGATCCAAGACGTGGAGCTTCCTTGTGGTCATATCAAGAAGACAATATTTTGCCACCAGATGCTTAACTTGAAAGTTCTTAAGTGCGACGTCGAGGTTGAAAAGACTGTTCCTAAGTGTGGTCATACGATCCGGGTTGGCTGTTTCAAGGATGTCACGTCCCCAATCTTCAATTGCCCTGAGCCATGCACAGACATTCTCAGCTGTGGACACAATTGTAGTGATTGCTGCGGAAACTGTCTCGAGGAAGTCCATGACGGAAGAAGAATATTGAAGCACTCGAAGTGCACGAAAAAGTGCGACCGTCCACACGGTGCTTGCAACCATCGGTGTCCCAAGACATGTCATAATGGGGAGAGCTGCGGTTACTGCGAGGCAAATTGCGAGGTAAGTCTCACTAGAATCATCATCTTGTCATCGTATCGGAAGTACTAATCATATATACAGGTTCGATGCTCACACTCAGCATGCGACTTAACCTGTGGAAAGGCATGTGCACCATGCATCGAGAGATGCACCTGGTCCTGCACTCACCAAGGCTCCTGCTCAATGCCTTGCGCGGCACCATGCAATCGACTTCCTTGCGATGAGCGATGCACCAAGGTTCTCAAATGTGGTCATCAGTGCCCGAGCCTCTGCGGGGAAGATTGTCCAAACAATCTGTGTCAAGAGTGCGGCGACAAGGAAGATTCCCGTGTTGACTTCCTCGAATGGAAAACCTATTCCCAAATCAATCTCGATGAAACTCCAATAATCGTGCTTGGATGCGCCCATTTCTTTACGAGTGAATCGGTTGATGGATTGGTTGGCTTAAATGAAGTATACACGAGAGATAAAGATGGAAAATTCGACGGCCTCCAAGATGTCTCTTCTCTTGCCAGTGCCATACCCTCGTGCCCGGACTGTAAGCAGCCCATTTGCCAGTTTGTGACGAAACGTTACAATCGCGCTATCAACCGTGCTGTTATGGATGAGACTTGTAAGCGGTTCCTTACCAAGGGCCGCACCGACCTTGAAGGCCTTGAATCCCGTCTGAATGACATTGAAGACAAGCTCAACTCTGAAAAAGCAATATTGTTCGCAGGGAACGCTAAATTACAGCTCAAAGCACGATATGCGGCCTGTGAGCGCCTTGAGACGGAGGCTTCGGCTCTCAGCAAAACCATGGAGGCCGAGAATCAGCCGATGGAACGGCTCATGGATGCAATTGCCATCTACCAGAAGTTACCAAGGAACGAACTAGCCTCCCTCTCATCCCGAATGGAGGCGATGAGTATAGCAACACGAGAGCCCGACAATCAAATCACCCTGGGCGCACGGTTAATATACATCAGGGCCCGGGCAGTCGTGTTTAGCGATATCTTTAGAGTGATAGATTCAAGCGGAAAATCTGCAACACCACCAGGGCTAAGATTCACCAAGCCATCATCAACCTTGACTCAAGTGTTAAAAGATTGTCGAGACTTGATAACTAAAGCCAATGAAAGAAATCTCTCCCGCATCGCCATCACGGCAACCATCTCATTCGCCAAGATCGCCCAGCTGGACGCGTGGTATCACCGCACTCATCCAGGAGAAACAACAATTGATCTTCTTCAAGAAAAATACACGGGTCTAGAGAAGCTCGAAGATCGCACTGAAATTACCCGCGATCTCCTTGCCGTTGCTTTGAAACTATGCGACGAACTAGGAAACTGCCCTGAACTTCAAGAAAAGGTCCAGGAGATGATCCACCTCTACGAGGGATCACGGTACGAGACAGTAACTTTAGAAGAACTTGAATCAATCAAGACGGCCATGGTCAGCGGGCGAGGAGGAATCGCGACTCACTCTGGGCACTGGTACAATTGCGTCAATGGACACCCGGTGAGTAAATTTTCCATTCGTCGAACTATCCTAAATTACCTTGACGAGGCAAATAAGCTAAGTAATCCTTTTGTAGTTTGCTATTGGAGAGTGCGGTATGCCGATGGAGCAAGCTAGATGTCCTGAATGCGGAGCACCTATTGGAGGTCAAAATCACACAGCTGTTGAGGGCGTATCTCGAGCGCGGGAGATGGAGTAGATAGGAACCATATTGTTTTCCGTTTTTTCCGTTTTTTCCGTTTTTTCTGTTTTTTCTGTTTTTTCTGTTCTGGAGTAGTGCACACGATTCTACATTTAAATGTTGTACGACAGTCTTTTTCAAGCGTCCGTACCTTAGCCTACCCTAAATAAGGGTGGTAGATTAGTTAAGAAAGGATATATTACTAGATCAAATCTGAAGATCAGTAAGGATTCAATTTGTATGTTGTTGTCTGTTATTTTTAACCTTTATCATCCATTTTGTGGGCAATCCTGGGTTGTTCCACAACCGGTGACAGGTAAACGGTGGCGTGTTATAACATGCGGTGGTTCCATTCACAGCATAATAGGTCTGGCAGAAGTTGCTACAGGAGGAACCGTCTTAACACAGTTGGTCTTTCTTGGAGTACCAGGAGGTGAAGTTATCAGTTACGGATATATCCAACTACTCCTACTGCATCAATGTACGGTTGAGTCGAAAACTGCGGTAAACCATTGCATTGGAGATATTATGTGCCAGGACAGAGTCGGTGAACTCCGTAACACCAAAATTTCCAACACAGTCAAGGTTTCCCAGGTGGTGAGCCGAAGGGGAGCAGAAATCATCTAAAGCTCGTCAGCGAAGGGGCTGACCGCTTTATATCGGGACAGTAACGACGTGTGAGGACAATGACCGGTCGGTTTGAACAGGAGACCTCAACTTCAGTGAGGGCTTTCTGAGTCTTGGGTAATGATTTGGCACATGATCCAGTCTGCCTCCCGCATGGTTTAGTTTGCCTCCGCGTGATGTTTATTGCCCTTTTTAGAGTTTACATCTTGGACTTTGAGTCATGCGTTGGCCGAGTAAAAATACCCCTCCCATGTCAAGATTCAAATCTGCATCTGTGGAGTCGTAAGTGCTATTCTTCGGTGGAAAGGCTTCGAATGAGATTCCTTCAGGGGTGCGGCACCACCTGTCGAGCTGGGAACCATAAGGAGATCAATTGTTTCAAATTCGGAAAGGTGAAAGATTGGTTCAGTTAACAGGTCAAGAACAGTATTTGGGCTTCCATCGTCCTCATATTGGCCAGAGAATGTGGTGTCCATGGCTAATTATAGGAACAGATAAGATGACAACGCATCATAAGGTTAGACGGCTTTATACTGAAGGAAGACACGTGTACTGGCTTCTTGGCTGATTCATTCCTGCACAGATTGTTTGCATGACTTCGACAAATCATTCTTCTTTTGGGGAAGCACACACGAGCCTTGAAAAATCTGCCGGTCAACTGCCTAGAGCCCAACGTGACTCTTCGAGAGTGACCACATGAGTTAGTCCACATGTTTCGCCGCTCTTTCACCGCTCATTCTCTTGCATCCTTTGCGGTCTTGAGCATCAAGATAAGATTTCGCTCTGTGGAATCAGGTTGATTGGTTGGATAATTGGAGCTAGGAATGCATGGCGCCTATTCCAAATTGTCTTGCGTTAATCATGTTCATTTCGCTATTCGTCGGAGCCTTTGGGTCAGACAGTGAACTTTGGAGCAGGCACTGTACGTGATACGTATCGATGTCTGAGTATGTTGGTGCGAAAAACATTCATTGTACTCGCTATATAGGTCATTGCTTTGCTTTCTTTCCTTTTCTTATTTTTTATTTAAAAAAAACGCTCAGAGCTTGAGCCAACGCATACTTCACGGGTGAGTCCGTCCGACGCTCTGGGGGTACAAACAATTGTCACTTCGTTCTTGACCCTTTCACTGAAGTGCCGAAACCACGTTTGACTTGCTTTATTTCTCTAGGCCCAAAACTATTTCGGTTGCTTGCTGACTTAGAGCATATCACTATGGCTACCTGCCAATCGTCAACTTATGGTTATGCTCAGAGCTGTGAGTCTTCTGCTACGCTTATATTTCGATATATATGGCTCTCTAATGCAGTCTCAGACCAGCTCGTGAGAGAAGCGATGTTCCGCGCAAATATCACACTCGCCCTAGCTCGGTCCAGCGAACCCCACAATTTACTGGTTAGTTTCCCTGTCCTTCACTCTGGAAGTAAGTTCTCTGAGCTGCTTACCAAGTAAGGGCCTGATATAATCAGGACAATGGCCTGAAGCTGGCTGTATTTCAAACCATCGGCTTTGCTTATCACTCGCTACTAGCTCCAGAGGCGTATACTCTACTATGCAGTCTACTTCAATGTGGTCATACTGGGCACACCACAGAGCCTCGGACAGATACTTTGCGTCCATTTACCGAGCAATCACCGCAGCAGTCCCGACGGAGCAATCCGACAAGCGAAGCAACCCTACGGTCTGGAACACACAAAAATAACTTAGCCAAATACACCTCCGCTTTGTTTGCAAAAGGACAGGCAGAAGGCAAGAAAGTTGAACGTCTGGTTTCAGAGCTCGATTCAGGACACCTGCAGTTTAAAGTAACCATACGTTTTAGAACATTGCATGCATCAGGAATTGGGCGACAAAAAAGGATTGCTGGACATTTGGCTGCAGAAAAGCTTTGCCGTCATCTAGGCATCATAGCTTAAAGATAATTACGAGATCATTTCTGAATCTTTCTTATTGTAAACCATGAATAGTTTCATCGCTATTAGCTAAGGGTATTTAAATTGCAGTTATTGTTCCCCGCAGGCAGCGAGTTCTTGCAACAATTGAACAAGGTGACTTAACGGGTTATTCGTCGGTGGCCTAACGCGGCCAAGAGAAACAAAGAGAGTGTGACTTGGCTGTAGCGGGTCATCTGTCGCTGCGGTTTTGGACTGTAGCGTCAGATAGGGCCCGTCTGCGACGAGTTGTCTGTATCCCAGTTATTTTTATATATGGAGGGAAAGCAAAATCGAGTCTTGCCTGCTTGAAGGAAGACGAACGAGCAGCATGAAGCAAGCAACTGACACTGACTCTCGCGAGGTGGGTATAGAAGGCAAGAAATGTCTCAGTAATGTCGGTGTATATATCAAGTGAGTCACCCCCAGTAAAACTACTCGTTTTGAGTTATAAAGAAGGCTCATTGCATTTAGAAGAAGCTAGTAGGTTTTTTTACAACCTAAGATAGATCATGCGGGTTTTAGATCATTCAGGGGTTCGGCAGGCTTTTTGGCCGAGGTCTCGGCTGACCGGGTCGTTGATTCCCAAAAAATCCTTATGTGTGCATTTAGAGTTCCTCCCCCCCAAACTTCCGTCGGGGCCGGTATAGGACCATGGGGGACTGTGTGCGGTCCGACCCGCCATTAAAAAGGCCAAAGACCGCATATTCCGGTCTCAGTCTTGAAGTCGGGACTGAAACTCCATTCTTGGCCTAATTCATTTTGAAAAGTTTGGCCTGTGCCATACATAGAGCATAGAGAGCTTCAATATCCATTCCAAGACAGCGCTAGACATGAGGCTGTAGTCTACTTGCCGTAGAGTTATCCTGGCGGTTTGTCCCAGATCAATGTATGCTAATGTACTGTAGTGCGCGATTTTGGTCGCATAAGACAATATCTTCTAACATTGATTTGATCGCATGAAGGCTCTCTATCTCACATTATGACCAACCCACGTCCACTTCTTCAAATTCTCCATCTTGACATGATTGATCTCATAAATTCGGACCCAAGGTCGGTACTTTGGAACAATAGGAGCTTGTGGCTTCCATTTCCCACATATGGAGACTATGTTTACGTCAAAACAACGTTCGTAGGCCTGATTGAGGCTCTGTGACCACTCGCCCTATTGCTGCGTTAGAATAGAATCATCAAGAAGCTCTAGCAAGGTACTGGGGTTATATACCTGGGGACAGGTGAGCTTTGAAAATAGTTTCAAGAACTTCTTGGCATCTTCCCAGTCGCGTAGTCTAGATCCACCCCCCATTAGGTATTGATCTAGACGATAGCCATGCTCTCCCCATGCTTGAAACACGCGAAATCCTTCTCGGCCAATGGCTAGCATGAAGGAATCTGCAAAAGACGAATAACGCATATCAGAAGATACCCTTTCGGCTCGTTCGATCATTTCAACGTCGACTAAGCTGACTCCCAAAACCGTTGTTTCACCAATTTTGCCCTTGATCCCCTCGTTTTGATAACATTTTTTTTATATTCTCCAATGGGCTGAAGATTGAAGTTGAACAGCACACTTTTCTGTGAATAAAAGCCCCTTGCTGTGATTTCCCGAAATCTGTCTGTTTGCCTACCCCTTCCTGGCCGTGGACCGGGACGTGCCGTGCCGAACTCCCCGTACTTGAGCTTCATCAGGTCACGTGCATTATGTAATACTCCAGGTGGCACTATAATGATGTTTGCCTTGTTGGCATGAGGATCCTCCATGTCCGATGCTTTCAGACTGCCAGATTCAACCTAGCTTCTTGAAGGATCGAGTACAGTACTTTTCGAAATCAGCTATACCTCCAAACTCTTCCTTCTTGATTCGAAGAAACTAATTCCGACGCGCGCTAGGCTGGGTTAGGCTACCGCCTCGGAATTCTGGCAAAACTGTCATCGTAATGATTGTATGGCCAGCAATGAGTCATTGTCACAGTACCGTATATTAGATAGAACCACTTGGAATTGCTTGGTAGATCGCCAGCTAGCTTCCCCTCTCCCGTCAGCCACGTTTTGCCTCTTTCCACCCATTCCTTCCACATGCGGCAAACCACCGTTTTCGCTTGCCAGTCATAGTGCAATAGCCCGTGCTTACCCCATGGAGGAACTAAACCTGGTAGGGAAAGATGTTTTCGTCTACCTCCATGAATTTTGCTATCTAGTGCACTTTCCATTCGTTACCAGCCTCAATCCTAACCTGGTACTCCCAGCTAACGTTTTTTACAAGGATCGTGATCAATGTGAGAGATGAACCAACTTCGCCTCGATGATGCAACGCAGTTTACGAGCTACGAACCATGGGAACATCACTCGGATTACGTCCCAACGTCTGGCTATTCTGGTAGCCCCTACGCAGTGCTATCGGACCTGAGCCCTTCCTCGTTGAGAGCAGTTGAGAATAGCTTCGACCCGACGAGTGAACCAGCCTCACCTGACCTCAAATTTCTCCAGTTGTGTGAGTGGGAAGATGGGAGAGTCTACGACGGGGACCCACCAACGTACATCCACAACCGGATAGAGTGGCGAGTGACAGCCAATAATAGGGAGGTGTCAAGGGACACGGAGGAAGATGTCGTTTTGGCACCTAGCGCCTTCTGGCAGCTGTCCTCGGGAAAAAAGTTAGAAGCCTTTAAATGAATACATGGTGTAGATTCAATTCATTCATGCTATTAAATTGCTTCTCGCTGATTTAAATACGTGTTCCTCGAGATGTATAGAATAAGGTTCAGCACGTATTTGAGCTCCTTCAAGTGCTGTCAAAAAGAGGGACTCCCCCATTTTCCGAGCCAGAATCTTCATCAAATTCCGTTTCTGCATCTAAATTATCCGAAAGGTCTGTGTCGGGAGGACTGTTGGACCTGCTTTGATGAATTCGTGAATACGTACTTGGGGGAGTCTCGGGACTTTCTGCACCGGATACCTCGAGCGAGTCAGAGCTGATGCCAAATTGCTGGATATTCGTGATGTTTGTGATTGAATCTGGATGCCAACGGTTTGGTGGTAAGCGTTGCAAAACATGGGTAATCACTTGCTCGCGAAGGTCTTGGGTCATCTTAATCAAGATATCCTTTTGTTGCCTAGCGGCAGGATTTTCGTTGTCAAATTGTTGCACATGTGGGGGACTCCACTTCGTCCAAATTTTGCGGTGAGAAGAAGACACCATCACACGGGCTGGATGATATTTCAAGTACATTTCGCAGCAGAGGCAAGCTGGCTTACTACAAGCGATGAAACGATCGTCACCCGCGAATGACTTTTGCATCTTGTAGAAGTACTCCAACACTTGGACCTCTGCATGGACATCGAGCAAGGAGCCATCATATGGACGCAGAAAATCTTTAAAGATCCCGACCACCTTTTCCAAGTGGAGAAGACCACCCTCGAGCATTTTTCTTTCACTATCATTGTTCTTGAACATTCGGTTCAGAATTCCCCGAAGGTTGGTATGCGAGTCGCGAATGGGTGGAGGTACGGCGGATGGTGCATAAATCTTACAGACAGCGTAGTTATCAAGGAGGTGACTCAGGTCCTGGGTATCCCGAAGCAGCTCTTTAATAGCCCGTATATGGTGTGCAAGCCGGCCGATGTAATGTCGTACGAGGATA
The DNA here is from genome assembly GCF_028829775.1 of Penicillium samsonianum. NCBI lineage: Eukaryota > Fungi > Ascomycota > Eurotiomycetes > Eurotiales > Aspergillaceae > Penicillium > Penicillium samsonianum. The sequence continues at coordinate 1,545,618 of NW_026643264.1, read as the reverse complement.
AAAGATGAGCGCCTGCTGGTAGGGCCTGACCGTCTCTCATCTTCCAAACCCCTGCTCAAAATCTCATTCATATGATCGGAATGGCGGTCGTCGTGCGCGAATTTGCAAAGTCTGAAGTGATCATCGAAGCCAATAGCTGTTTGCAGCCATTTAATCAACCGCGAACCTTTGAATCGATTAACAAATTACAAGAGGATCTATATTGATAGGTGAAAGGGACGGACACACCGGAAACTGCATTTTGTCTGTTCAGCTTGGAAAGACAGTCTTTTACGTTTCTGCGAAGACACTTGCTTTCCTGTTCGATGCGCTCAGCAGCAAATCCAATGCATAGCTGAAAGAACATTGATTCTCTGCAAGTATCATTTGTGCCAGCTTGAGGGGCTATGGCCCGCAAAACGTTGAGGACGTTTTGGAGAAACGTAGCGATTTTATCGGTTTCGTTATTCGAAGCCACACAGAAGTTGTAGCACGTATTGAGCTCCTCAAGCCCAATTGCAGTGCATGCGCTGCCCCCTTTTTTGAATTCACAAATGTATCAAAGATTTTGCAGAAATCGTCGGCGTCGCGCCCGGGTGACATCAAGCTCGCAAGATGAAGTTGTGTGGTTGTCACGTGTCTGTCCAAGTGCATTCAAAAGAAACAGCTGCTCGTAAAATCGACCGAGAAGCCTCTGGTATGGGTCAAGCCTGGGGCGACCGACACGTTTTGGATCGATCTCTAGATCTTGATTAGAGTTGCCGAGCCCATACTTCTAATATTTGGTCTCTCCCGCTTGAGCGCCAATTTTGACTTCCTGTTAAAAGGGTAAGTGAGAACATAGGTAAGGGCCGACGGAGGACTTTGTATATTTATAGTTAGGCTGCGGCAGCATCCGCAAGATCCGCGGATGTAGTAAAATAGGTAGAATCCGCAAATCCGCAGCTTGCGGATGCGGATGTCAAAGGAGGATCCGCGATGATCCGCTGGCATCCGCTAGCATCCACATATACATATTGGGAAATATCTCAAGTCCGCAAAATCATAAGGAAAAACTAATTTCTCTCTATCTTTCTTAGTAAACATTAATTTGATGGAAAATATAACTATTTGAGGCTTTTCTTAATCTAACAGTGCTATTTTCAATAATGATTGGAGGGTATTAAGTGTGGTTTGGAAGTACTACAGGGCTTTGTGAAGAAATATAGTTCATTCTTCATGTAACAAATATATATTTCCGCGACAACAATGGAGATGGACTGGTAATCCTTAAATTACAAACTACCAACACTGATTAAACTAGTAATTTAGGAACATTAGATAATTAGAATACCATATAGATTCAGATACAACATTGTTTCTCAATATTTCATATAGTAAGTGGGGGGGAACTGAAGGTGAGTACTGTTATACCCAGAACACTTGTATACTATTGATAAAAACAAAAGTATGTCAGCAGCATAAATGTCACGTGGCCAACTAAAATAGGATAATTTAGCGAGTTTTATGCTAGTGCGGATGCGGATTTTGAAGTAGGATCCTCAAATCCGCAAGTTGCGGAGCGGATGTGAAAGTTGGATCCGCAATTGCGGATGTGCCGCAGTCTATTTATAGTCGGATATTCCAACTTTTGACCCAACAGATGATACCAGGTCAATGATTGGCTGCCAGCCATATTCCCAATAGGTCCAAGTACACCATGCCACCATGCAGGAGGTCGCTATGCAGGAGGCATACGATGCGGGAGGCCTACGATGCGGGAGGCCTACGATGCGGGAAGCTCGAAATGTGGAACGCTCACCATGCGGAACGCATGCAGTAAGCAATGAAAGGTGGAGAATCGTAATTTCCGGATCTGGGGACACCATCGAAAGATGATTAGTTAGTAGACGGCCTGGCGCGCTTTGCCGCAGCAACAAGAATCGGAACCTGAGATGTTCCGTCCCCGATGACGACTTGGATCTTAGCGGCCCCTTTCTAGCCATTGACGAACCCTACTCGTTGACAACCTGACGATTTGATGACCGTAACTTCTTACCATTGAACTTCAATATGCATTCAGTGGCACAAGTACCAATACAACTGGGGCAAGCAACACTACGGCTTTGGCTCAAGAGCTTGAATCTTCCTCGGCAGCCCCAAGCGTCCTGGCATCGAGACAGACTTCGCGAGGAATTTCAGGAGCTCCGACTTGCAAAAACACATTTCTCTAGATTGAGTGAAGCTTCAGACGTCATTTTTTCAATTACACGCGCTCAATATGACGGATTTCCATCTCGCCGGATTCCTTCTCTCTCGGGGTACCGAATCGTCCCAATCTGTGCTTACATGTTGGCCAAGTTCACCTCGCGATGGTTCTTTTTCAAAGTAGCTGCTCTCATGTGCAAGGAAGAACGCTGGAACTCGATACATGAAGTGGTGAACCCGAGCAAGGATGAAAAGGTCGCTTCTGTGGCCTGTCGCCATCAAATGGACCCCGAAATATTCCAGCGAGTCAGCCGTGGCCTCCGACGTGTCTGGCCTCTTCTACCTTGATCACCGCGCTGCAGCTCAGGGATTCGGGATATTCATTGCGCGACTTAATACATGGTCTTGCATGGCCTGCTGGTGATACTTGGCACCTTGTGATCGCCGAGTCGCTCGCTTTGTTTTCGCTCACTTTGTCTGATTTCGATATTCTCTCCTTTTTCAACGCCTACTCTACCTACCGGTCCACGTGTACCCTTAGACCGCTACTTTCTATAGAAGATCATGATATAAACCTTGCTAGTATAGGGTGTACTTGCCTTTCTCCATCGAGAACCAACTTTCACAGTTACTTTGCTTGATATCAACTCCTGTTCTAACAAAGCTTCAGTCATGCAGCCTCCCACTGTATCGTGTCTTAATGGCAGTGACAGCCACGATCTCACGTCCACCAACCCGGCGTCAGCCGACTGTCCAAAACCAGTCATCATTGGCCTCTATGGCCTCCCTGGATCTGGCAAATCATTCTTGCTGGATATTCTCAAATGTGGCCTGAGTCATGCCGAGTTTTCCTTTTATGATGGCAGCCAGGTGATTGCAGCGGGCACGCCTGGGGGGCTTGAAGCATTCCAGAAATTGAGGGAAGATGACAAAGAAGGGGTCCGTGATCGTGCGATTCGAAGGATCAAGCAAGAGAGCTCCGACAGTGGGAGAAGTGCCATAGTCACTGGACATGCCATGTTTTGGGCCGAAGACGAAGTTGCTGGTCAATTGGTGTATACACCAGCTGATTTAGACACCTACACTCACATTTTATATCTTGATGTGCCGGCTGAGGACATTGCGGAGTATCGGTCGAGTGATCAGAAACGAAGTCGTCCAGCAGTGTCAATTGCTCATTTGATCAAATGGCAGCAAGAGGAGAAAAAACAATTGCGTCACCTTTGCAGGTCCCACGACATCATTTTCACGACCATTACCCAACGCCAGGTATCCATGGGGAAAATTGTTCCCTTCATTCAGGATCTTAAGACCCATACAGACGATTTGAATTCCAGACTGGCCCAGCAACACATGGACGACTTCATAACGACCGGATCCGAGCGGCCGGAGACCGTGCTAGTCTTTGACGCCGACAAGACACTCGCACCACAGGACAGCGGTGAACTATTTTGGGAGCTAGCTTCCATACCGTCGGCTGAGGCGGACGGGAGATTCCCCTTGAAAAGTTTGTTTAGCAGCCCTTTGCACTACTCATATACTGCCTTCCGCCAAGCGACCTTCCTCTGCGAAGAAGTCATTGGCGACAACAAAGAATATGATGATTGCTGCGACAAAGTGGCCCTCATGATCAAGGTCCATTCTGAGATTTTAGATCTTCTGCACTTGGTGTCAGGTCAGACTCATGTCCGCGCGCTGGTGTTAACCTGTGGACTTCGCAGAGTCTGGGAGAAGGTTCTGAAGAGGGAGGGTCTGGCGAAAACAGTTACAGTGATCGGCGGGGGGCGCTTGTCCGACGCTCTTGTCATGACACCCGCACTGAAAGCGGCACTCGTGACGCGTTTGCGTGATGTGCACGACTCTTATGTTTGGGCCTTTGGCGACAGTCCACTGGATGTGGAAATGCTCCAAGCGGCCAACCAAGCTATTGTTGTGACGGGCGACAAAGCATTGAGAAGTACTAGCATGGACGAGGCTTTGACAAGATCTATCGGAAAGGCCGGATTTCGGCCGCGCCAGGCTGTGCTCCCGTCAAATGCAACTGCTCGCCTTGATACGTCCCGGCTACCTTTAGTACAACTGACGGATCAATTTTTTGTTGACTCTTTATTTGTCCGGCGCCAAAGCCTTCATCTTCTTCATGCTACTGATCGTTTTGCGGCCAAATTGCTCATGACACCAATGCGCGATGCAGCGATCTCGGGGCCAGCACTGCGGGATGCACATTCCCAAGTTGGATGGTATCTTGCCACTGAGTTCTGTACCCAAATTCTTGGCGTTGAGACGTGCCATATTACCCATGTTCAAGGTCATAAAACAGATGGTTATCGAATTCTTCATGAGGAAGAGACCTTGATTGTGCCTTTGATGCGAGGTGGTGAACCAATGGCATTGGGCGTGAACAGGGTTTTGCCACTTGCCATGTTTCTTCATGCAAAAAACCCAGGCGATATTCAGCATAAGCATCTTCAAGGTCGCGAGACAATCTTTCTCGTTGACTCGGTAGTCAACACCGGCCAGTCAATCTTGGAATTCGTGCAGCACATTCGAAACCTTCATGCCTCTATCCGCATTATCGTCGTTGCTGGTGTCATCCAGGCAAAATCGGTTTCCACCAGTATGATTGCGCAAGAGCTCTCGCGATTCCGGCGTTTGTCCTTCGTTGCTCTTCGCCTGTCGAATAATCAATTCACCGGTAAAGGGCCCACCGATACGGGGCACAGACTGTTCAACTCCGTGCTCCTTGATTAGTTGTATGCGGGAGTGTGGTACCATGTGAACATTTTCTTCGTTGGCTCAATTATGTCGTGGTAAACTTGGAAATGTTTCTGTCTTTCCTTCGTGCTGCATAGTAGGAAAAGATACAGTTCGCATTTTCTCGCCATGGTTTTCGCTTTGCTGTGAAATCACAAGAACTAGGCTTGAGTACTTCAAGTCTTACCTTATCCTAGACTAGTTTTGAGTATCGATGAGAGTTAGCCCTGGCTTGAACAACAAGATATAGGTACTGGAATTTGTAACGCAGATCACCGATCGAGCATCTAATACGTCTCACGGCTCTGGTAGGTGGTTTAAGTCTTTTACTAGAAGTGGGTCGCAATAAGAAACCTAATGCTGCAATTCCATAGAAGTCTCTACGTGAGACTTAACGCTGTGCTCGTTGAGAATCTTTCCCGATGCTTCATGCATTCGGCCAACAAGTGCCGGCCTCACGGGGACCATTTTAATAGAAACCAAAGTTGTTCTAGTTTTAATTTTAATCTTTTCTTAAATATAGGTATTAATTTTGACGAGCTTGTCTATTGAATGCTTAATATCCTAGGGTTCCTAGGTGTACTTGTTGGATTGGGCTCGGGTTGGCCTTATAGATCATACTCACCATGTCGGTGGTGGTGACTGCAAGTAACATATCCCCCATGACACGCACCATCCGTGGGCGCAAAGCTACACCACCCTCATTTATCGAGTCAGCTCATGGGTATTTGCGAGCCTGTTCGTGTGTGAAAGCGCGCCGTTCACGCATTTTTCACATCTATCAATAGCATTGGTCTGGTCAGCCAGTTTACAAAACCACTTGCATGTTTCGCGGCACTCCTCCAACGATGGCACGCGGCCAAACAGGCAGCCAGCTTCTCTTTTAGCTTCGCCAAATCGACCGTATCCAGGATGATACCAACTTCGGCTTCACACATCAGCACCAAACGGGTGCCTGCGAGTGCTCTATTGTTCTGACCTGAGGTAATGGGCTACGTAATGAAAGGGAGTAGGACATCTAATACCAGACAAGATGACATCAACGAAAATAGTGGCGCTGGAGAGATATACCGCTTTACAGCTCTCCAACTTCGAGATGACCTGAACACCTGATGATTGAAATGTGGTCGGTTACTTCGAATCTGATATAGAAAACTGAATATGCTGACATGAATCAACCCTGGACACTTCGACTGAAAATATACATGTGATAACCCATACCATGTTGAGGGTTTGTATAATGATATATCGCAGTCGCCTAGGGTCGACACCCTGTCACAAAAGTCCCTGTTTTTGGACCCTGCAACCACTTTGATTACTCGGAACGCTCTAAATATCACCTTGACCACAATGCCCACAAAAGAAGCACTGTTGGCAATACCGCGGGGAAATTTGGAGCCACCGGCTGTTAGGACGCGTCTTACATATGATGTTTGAACTTTGAGTTCACGACAAGTTCCAAATGCTCAAATGAAAGATAAATGTGAGAACATTGTTGCATGAGGGGTGTTTAAGGTGTGTTCCCCGAGTGCCTACGCAGGGGTCCTTTCGCCGAATGGGTTTAGTAACATGGCCTTCCTTGAGATCTGAGAGAGAACAGATCCGTGCTTGAAAACCCCGCTTCTGTTCCACGAAATAAAGCCCACTCATACTTGCATAAGGTCTATCTCTTCTTCTCAGACGCACGGCACCTTCCAATCCCGTAGAATGAGACATACCAACAATGACCCATCCTACAATTTTGGTTCGCCAACAGGTTCTAAATTATGCTCCTAGAGGCCTATGAGCTTGGCCGATTAACAGAAACCTTTTACAGTACTGGCCAAGGCGCCCATAAGGATACAGACTTGCAGCGCCGCTTCTGTCGATCGGAAAGAAAGAGTGCGAAGTTGGCCCGAATGTGCATGAAAATGGAAAAGACATGTTTCCCGCTCCCTTGAGCAGGTATTTTATATGGCTGTACGTTCTCGGCTCCTTCACGGTTGTTGAGAGTGCCTCACTTGCATGCCCTCAGTCTTTTAGTCTCCTGAGGCTCAACATTTGATGCTTACACGGATTTAAATGCAAAAAATTTCCATACATATTCAAATAATTCTACATTAAAGGCAAAGAAATAGAAGCCGCAGACGCCAATATTATGGGAATGCGAAGTTCGGATATGCGCTAGAGAGAACGTCTGGTATGCAACAGGACGTTTCAATACTCGTCGTTAGATGGCTGCCACGGTGGGCTTTTCCTGGAGCAAGAAGAGAGAAGATATCGGCCAGGTTCCATAAGAGCGGAAATCTTTGCGACTCAGGGCAGCATCTGTAGGACTGCCCTACGCGGGCGACCACAAGATCTCCGGCACTGCTCTCTTCTTCGATAGCTTTTCGAGGATCGTCAACAATTTTGATGCACCCTTTATTTGCACCCAGTGAAACGTCTGGAAAGATTGGTTGCAATAATTCTGTGTCTGCTTGAGTCCGACAGCCGGCGAGAAATGACCGAAAAAGTGGGCTAACCTCAGTCTCCTTGTGCGACAGTTCAGAGCTGGCAAGCAGCGAGATAATGGATATCCGAAAGAGAAGGGTGCCGATGAGAAGATCTATAAACGGCCTGGCGTCATTTTAGATACAGGTGGGAGACAGATGGCCATTAGACTCACTGTCAAAGCCGGTGTCTTCACTGCGACTTTGTAGACTGGCCATGCTCATACTTCGGGCTGATAGAAAAGCTATAATCTAGATTTTCCAGGTTAGAGAATTATTGAAATCCGTGCATGGTCTCCCCGCTCACCTTATAGAAACGGTTGTTATCAGAGATGCAACCACCACAGGACGGGAAATTCTTCAACTGTGATCCACCGTGAGGCTCTAGCCTAGAGGCATTACGTCTTATTCATTTATTTACAGGCCCTCAAAGGAAGTACACAAGGAAGTGATTTAGAGCGTGACGTGCCATCCTTTCGCAGATGTGTTGGCCAGGCGGAGTGGGTCGTACTGTTAACTGCCTTTCATGGTAAACACAAGACTAACCGACCCCGCAACAGTAGAAAGAGACGCAATGCATGGCAACATGAGCCCCCGACCCGGGAGACCGCAACAATGAGTATGTCTGTGCACAGCAGAATTACCTTGAGACCTGCACGAGTATCGAGGCAGTATGACATGGCTTCAATCTAGCTTGCGTCGAGTAGCGAGTTAGGATACAGTAAGCAAAAGACAGGGATGCAGATTGAAAGGCAAAGGAGAATGACAGGGCGGAAACCGTTGGAAAGCAATAGAAAGGGAGCGAAAGACAAACAAGATAATGGCTAGCGTTGGGCAGCAAAGCTGGATGACGAGATTGCCCACAAATTATCTAGGCGCAATGAGTCAGAAGAAGTGTAGCGAGGAAGAGAAGATAGATTCTAGAGTATATACATCAAGCTTGCAGCGGGCATATTCACAGGTCAAGAAAACTGGTGTCTCTGTGATCTTCATTTTGCAAACTTTTTCGAGTAGGACATAATGAGCGGAGGACATTTAAGGTCTCCGCTGATCTCCCACCAGCCTAAAAGACTGCGGTTGCTTTACGAGCCTCTCTGCTTGCTCCACACTCTGAGTGAAGTCCGAGGGGATCGAATCAAGCCCGGCGATATATCCCTTGAAGGCCCGGGGTTGACTGCCCCCAGATGTTATCGATCCTTTGTTGACGCCATTGCCTATATATGTGCATACCAGAAGAAACCTGGCTACGTCACCGCCGCAGCCCTCGAAGAGGCCCCCGATGCGATAGTGGTTCTGCTGGCTGCCAACGATGGTATTGATCCGGCAGTCGTCACTCTTCTGGAGAAGGTGCTCATGATACTTTCATGGGTTATCGATAAGCCTACGGTTCGACTAGACACGGATGAGGGCCGAGGGGTAATGAAAATATTGACTACCCATGTGCTGGACCTCAACACCCCCAAAATTTTCGAATACTACCAGCAGGTGAAAAAGTTTGTCCCGTGGATGATGGGAAAATTGGATACCGAGCCTGGACCACCACGAGCAGATCATGACAGCATCCTCAACATCCGCGACTGGTTTGCAACGTACTTTTCGAAGGGCAGTATGCAGCTCCAGGAAAACGATATGCCAAGCCTGGCCCTCTCCAGCTATAGGGACCGGGAGGTGTTCAAGGCCTTACATCACACCACCGGGAGCCTTGAACAATCCCGTAATTTCGAGAGACTCCATAAGCTGCTCTACAAACTGGGGAAGCACGTGGCTCAGTGTAAGCGACTGATCCAGGCCACCATTAGGCTTCGCTCAGAGTTATCGCGAGGCTTGCGCATCGAGACGATTGGCGGGTCGCGGGAGGACCGAATCGCTCTTTTGGCCCGTACTTGCAACATTCAGGACATTAGTCACCGTATGTTCTCTGACGCGGCAAAGCGAGATATTTTCCTGCAGCATTTGCAGCAAATTTACTCAGAGAAAGAACTGGACCGGGTGCTGTCCAAGGATATCTGTAAAGGCAAAACGCGCGTGCACGCGGAACTTTTAGTCCTCGATCACTTTGAGCAGACGGGCGGCAGGTTCCTAAACGAGAGGGACAAGTACATTGGATGCAGCAAGCCGGCATGCTATCTCTGCCATCTGTTCATGTCTTGCCACCCGGGAGGCTATGCGAGCCCTCCTTCCCACCAGAAACTCTATCTGAAGTGGCGGCTTCCTGATGTCCGCACGGATGAACAGAATGCCGCGACGCGCTTTCAGCATCAAGAGGATGTTCTGTTTCGCATGATCGACACTGTCAGGGGGGCTTTAACAAACGATATCGTTACCAATGTTGGTAAGCGGATGGGCTTCGCGGACTCCACAGCGGGAGGCACCTCAACCATTATTGACATCGAAACAAACCTCGGCCCATCCGTGGCTACCCTCTCCCTTGACGAACTACGAAAGACGCTTGACCTTCAATATGGGGCTGGGCAGGGTTCTCGGAAACCTCACATGGACCCAAGTTTTAATCCTCGGGGCGTTCCCTATTTTCCCAGTGAGATCAGCGCAGAGGCTGAGAGTGATGATTCCGACACTGGTGGGGTGGAGATTTGAATGCTGAAACCATTATTTGTGATTTAACCTTTTCGACTTTTCAATCTTGCGAATTATTAGGCCCAGCTCTCTATTGATCAAGATAAATTAAGGTTGAGTCGAATTGTTCAAGAAAGCTTAATATACCGTAGAAAATTCAACATGCCCATTCTTCCAATCTCTACTTTGGATTTTGAGGCATGCCATTTTTGAAATGAACAATTATATAAAAACAATCTAGTAATAGATCAAAATAGAACCTAAAGCTAGCTATGCTGTGCAGTTGACCGAATTTTACATTCTATACTGAGAGAGAGTTCGATTAGAGTAGTGGCTTAGGCGGCCATGGAAGACACTTGTCTGACTGAGCCATGCTGGAACCGTGAGGGGTACGATATTTGAGTAGTGAGACTCGTTTGTCTCTCATAGGGAATAAGGAAGTTGACGTGAGCTCACGTCTCTTCGAAGCTTGCTGGGTTTGAGGATTTGGTTTATTACGTGTATCAGACCAAAACTTGCGGCCTAAATGCATGCCTGCCCACCCCCGCTTCTGTCAAACTGTAATTGATCAATGTTAATTTTATTTGCTAGGTCGCGTTCTCCGAGGCACGATGTATCACAATTTACAAATAGGGTTTCTGCAGGTGCCGTGCTAGAGACTTTCCCTAGAATGCATGCATGACCACCGATGAAGTCGTCGAAGCAAGCCAGGTTCCGTGGCTTGAAGACATAGCATATTTATTAGACGTCTCCAAGAACCTATTCACCGAGTCTGTCGCGGGGTTTTCCATCGCAGTGTGAGAGCTTTGACGTGGAGAGATTGTGGACAGAGAAAAAGGAGGTGGCGGGCACAGCTTCTCCGCTGCACGACGTGTCAGAAATAATGCATCGGCGTCTTGACTTCCACAAAGGGCTTTCTAAAGGTGACCTGTCACACTAAGCTATGGGCTAGAGAAGTTCATAGTGCACCGTGACTCACGACGCCACTCCTGGTATTTATTGTACCCAAGCTACCAAAAACCCACTCCAGTCCAGTCTCATCCTCGAAATGTCAACACCTGGCGCAGGTTCTTCCAGTCACCGTTGGTCACCCTTTCCGTAGCCTGATAGTGAGGCTAATAAACCCTCTGTGCAAGCATACCACCAGCTTCAAATACCCAGTAATACACCATTAGAGCTACGACCCTCGCCCGGCAAAGGATGGGGTGCTTTCGCCACAAGACACATTGAGCGAGGATCTCGAATTTTGAGCGAAAAGCCACTCTTCATTATCCCAAGGCCGCATACCGACATCACGGAAGAGCACGTCGCAATGTCCTTTCAGAGATTGCTACCCAGTCAGAAAGCAGAATTCCTACTCCTTCGGGACAATGGGTCGAGGCTTTTTAGAAGCTTGAATGCAGCCTTCGCCGAGAACTCTTTTGGCATCGTAACGTCAGACCCCAACAAGCTTCCAGCTCATGGCTTATTTCCTCTTCACTCCCGCCTCAACCATTCTTGTACACCAAATTCAAAAATCCCCACTACTAGCGGGGAGATTATTTCAGCTTTTGCGACTCGAGACATAGACGTCGGTGAAGAGGTCACCTTTTGTTATAACACAGATTTCGAATGCAGAACCAGATATGAACGTCACGAAGCCTTGGGCTTTGCGTGCAATTGCATGGCCTGTCTCGCCGGCACTCCTTTCCAACGACTCAGCGACATGCGACGGCAACTAATTCGAGGGTTACAATATCTTACTCTTGGCGTCGACATGGATGGGCAAAGACAGAGTCCGCGTTCTTCGATGATAGTCGACTCCAGACTGAGGATTGCAGCGGAAACTTTTAATATACCCATTTCCTCTAGGATGATCTACATTCTCCTAACAATCTTTTTGATCGAAGAAGAGGGCTTGTTGGATGATTTTATGATCGAAAGGCTAAAACCGAGCTTAATCAGATCGGTCAGCTTGTTCAAGTCAAATAGCAATTATAGTATTGCTAGGCTCGCTCTGAGCCAGGAAAGCTGGCTGAAAAGATTGCTTGTGGGATTCCAGCTGTTTGGGCGAAAAGATGCTGCCGATCTTGAGGTGACCCTAGCGTTACGACAACTACGCCAAATTTATTGATACAAGCTGATGCGAGGCATGTCTATACGTTCTTGTTTATTGAGATGAGCGCCTGAGCCCGATTTGCTATTCCTGCGTGCTCATTGCCCAAGAGCCTGTTACGTGAAACTACACGCTTATTTTCAGTACAATGAGAGACAACTTTACCTGTCACCTAAGGGGTCTTGATATCTTAAACGTTCGGTTTGCTAGTATAAGCTTTAAGTTCATAGAGAGCACAGTTCTCGATATAGATTAACGATGCCAGTGTACTGGAACGAAGAAATAAACTGCGATCCAATTCTTTAGGGCCTGTTGTGATGAGGGCGGGGTAGTTCAGGGACACAGCTGCACCACCGAGAATAATCCCCGCGGTATTTGTAGAAATAGACAGGTTGATTTCCGATCAAAACGATTGACGGAACCCATCAGATTGCGCGTGGCCCCTATCCGTCTTACCAGCCCAACCTTACTCAGGTTGGGTCTGTTCCACTAAACAGAAATTTCCCAGACAACAGAAATTGTGAAAATTAGGTATCTTTTATATAGCATGTTCATACAAAAGGTACATACACCCAACACTTTCTTTTCTCTCAACGCTCCCACTAGCTAAATGGTAAATAAGAGTATTAATAAATAATAGAAGTCTGGTTTAATTGATTTGCTACTAAGATCAATTTTGGATATCTAATGTGGAGGAATAGAGACTAGATTTAAAAAACACTTATGTAACATAAGAGATGTAACGTATTTCACAAGCCAGTGGGCCACGTCAAAACACCATAGTAAATGCGATATTTTACAACCTTATATATCAACAACGGTAGTCTATATGGAATTTTCCCTATAGCTTACTGCTTTTTAGGTGATATCTGGCCTCTCTAAGGACTTTGGAAAATTTTTACCACTTCATGATTGAGATATATATATTTTTGGCTTTGAGCAGCGTAATTTTCAATACCGTGATAATGCAGCTTTTCGATTTTCTTAAAACTGATATATACTGTTCAAAAGTCTTATCGATGGTTATCAAATGACAATGAAATCAAACAACAACGTGGTTGCTGAGATATAAGGTTGTAAAATATCGCATTTACTATGGTGTTTTGACGTGGCCCACTCGCTTGTGTGGCCCACTGGCTTGTGAAATACGTTAACTAACGTAATTCACATGCGAGGTTATTGGCTTTAGGATCGGGGACATCTGTCCGACCACTAATTTAGTGAAATGAAATGGTGTGGGCCCTTTGCTGACACCAGCCAATCAATGAAGCTAGCAACTATAGGCCAACGGCTATTTCACACTTTTTAAGATTATTTGCTCCTAAAGCTGAATGCCATTCGAAGCCCCTGATTTTGAATTGGCTACGGAAGAAAGGTGAGTTTCTCTATTCTCTATTTTTCCTCTACCTTGAATGTATCTCACCATGTCTCAATTCTCTGACGCTGGCCCCTCATCCCGATATGAGAGTGATGCAGATAATCTCTCCTTTCCTCGGTCTGACGATGCCTATCTCTTTACCCCTGAGTCGCCGAGCAGTCAGCAAACAACTGTTTCTGTCCAAGATTCACCCTTCCTTCGACCACCACCACCATCACCTTCGATTCCTCAGTCCCTTGGGCGCGTTGGCCCAAATCGAACGAAGAACTTCATTCTTTATTCAGTCATGAATAAAGCGGATTTTATGGATTGGTGGCTTCAGACAATGGCGGCAGCTGAGAGAGACGAGGCACCAAAAGGCGATCCTAGACGCAAGTTTGAGTGGGATGGAACCAGAAAGCATTCGACAAGCTGGGAAAATTTGGACCAGGTGGCACATATTAACACATATTAACACTGGTGTACGAAGCGTCATGTGTAAAAGATTTGGAAATATCCTTGATCACCCGAACTGGAAATCGAATGGAACAAAGTCTGTTAATCGACATTGGACGACTAGCAGGTGTAAATTGGCCTCTAGTCAAAAAGCCCAGCAAGCAAAACTACGTCAACTTTTTAAGAAATCGGTATTTGCTGCCCTCTAATAGCTTACTTCAATACTAATTGTTTTAGGACTCTTATACTCGCAATGATATGGAGGACTTCACCAAAGACCAGTGGGAGCAACAAGATTGTCCGAACAATCACTGCACTCCAGCTTCCGTTCCAAGTCGTCGAACATCCAGAACTACAAATGCTTTGTCGTCTAGCTCGGGCAGCCCCATCAATGCCAGAGTTTCCTTCAGCTAGAACCGTTCAGCGTCGACTACAGGAATCCGTAGATGACGCGAACCAAAAAATTCTTGAAAAGCTTCCTTCAACTGCAAAGCTCTCTATTGCGTTGGACTGCTGGACTTCGCCATTTCAACAGGCATTTATGGCTATCACTGGCTACTTCATCGATCAAGATTGGAACTATCGTGAAATTCTTCTTGGATTTGAGCCACTCCAGGGCACCCACTCAGGAGTGAATATTAGCAATGTTCTTCTTGAAAGGCTTCAACATTGCAAGATTGAGGGTCGAGTATTGGCCATCACAACAGACAACGCATCAAACAACAAGACCTTGATGAAGAAAATCCAAGAGTCTTTGTCAGCCTTCGAGTCCCATGATCAGTTCCCTATCATCCGGATTCCATGCCTGGCTCATGTTATCCAACTGAGCCTGAAGAAGCTCCTTGGCGAAATGAAAGCCAATCCAAACAATGAGAGTCATGAACGAGAATGGTCTGAAGCGAAATCCAAAGCCCTTCGTGCTAATCGACGACGGAAAGAGATTTCCGATACCCTGGATAGGGTAAGACCTCTATTCTATCTCTCTTTATCTTCATTCACCTAAAAACATATATTTATTAATTATTTCGCTAGGTCCGTGACCTCGCCATTTACATAAATGTACGCCCTCAACGCCGAGAAGTATTTCTTAGTCTTCAGACTAAACCGCCAAAGCTGGTTCCTATTCAAGATGTTAGAACTCGCTGGAACTCGACCTACCTGATCCTCCGACGTATTAATGCCATCCGGCAACGGAAGAAGAAGCACTGGAATGAGTTTCTCGCAGACAACGATAACATCTGGAAAGCCGCTAAATACCTGAAGTCGGGAGAAGACGCAGCATTCGGGAAGCTACCGCAGCTGGTCAGAGCAGACGGGACTACCACCACGGAATCAAGAGCAAGCAGAAGAACTGCTGTCCAAATTCTTTCCCCCTCTGCCTGACGTTATTGACGACGAGGGGACTAGACCACAAAGAGAGCCGGTGGGAATGCCTGCTATCAGCCTGGAGGAGGTAGAACGACAGCTTTTTGCAGCGAAATCATGGAAGGCGCCGGGTGAAGACGGTCTACCGGCGATAGTCTGGAAGATGACGTGGCCCACGGTCAAGCACAGGGTTCTCGACTTGTTCCAGGCGTCACTGGAAGAAGGCAGGTTGCCGAGACAGTGGAGACACGCGAAGATCATACCGCTCAAAAAGCCGAACAAGGAAAACTACACCATTGCGAAGGCATGGAGGCCAATTTCGCTCCTCGCGACGCTGGGCAAGATACTGGAATCCGTGGTTGCAGAAAGGATCTCGCACGCTGTGGAGACACACGGCTTGCTCCCGACCAGCCATTTCGGAGCCCGAAAGCAACGGTCCGCGGAGCAGGCGCTTGTGCTCTTGCAAGAGCAGATCTACACAGCGTGGCGTGGCCGACGGGTGTTGAGTTTGATCAGCTTCGGTGTCAAAGGCGCCTACAACGGTGTGTGCAAAGAATGACTGCTCCAGAGAATGAAAGCGCGAGGCATGCCAGTTGACCTGCTCCGGTGGTTCGAAGCGTTCTGCTCGGAACGAACGGCGACCATCCAAATCAATGGGCAAGTGTCGGAGGTCCAGAGCCTTCCACATGCTGGCCTACCTCAGGGCTCGCCCCTGTCCCCGATCCTATTCCTGTACTGTGCATTTGAGACAGCTGGTAGCGGTAGGCTCTTAAAGTACATACTGTCAATTGATAATGTTAAAGCGTGGTTTTTCCTAGAGGGATCTGGCTGGTCGCATACTTTTTAAAAAAGCATATAGGAGCTTCAACAGGGGATATGTTACTTGTATTTGAAAGGATTTCACAAGCTTTACAAGCCCAACATGCTACGCTTGAATATGACCTTATAAGAGATCAAAAAAATGTAATAGTACCATCACAAGAGCTTTATACTAATATCATGACGAGGACCTCTCGATATTCAATCCGACGAATTAGTGAGCAAGTTTCAAAGGCTAAAAGAGCTACAGAAATAGCTCCTATACCTCCCTGTACAAATACATTCTCAAGAACGATGGGTCTACCTTGCGCGCATCAGATTGCTACTTTACTAGAGGGTAATGCAGCTATTCCATTATCAGATATCCACCCGTTCTGGCGAATTGGCCTTAGTGATACAGAGGACATATTAGAGCATCTTCCACTCTTAGAGCCCCTGATTCCATTGCCGAAGCCTAAGAAGCGTAAGCGGGATGAGATAGAGCAAAAGAAAGTTGAAGAGCCTATACAGATGAGGAAAAAAGCACCATCAAAATGTACTGCATGCGGTATAGTTGGGCATACACGAAAGGTCATGTACTATGTAATTAATGTTTACTTTATGTTGCATTGTTAGATAAAAACTTAACTAAATCAAGATTTGCATTATATGCAAGCCTTCTTGCTGGTGGAATGGGGTGCTCGACACGGTGATTTATCCGAAGCTTCGCGCTCCCGCATCAATCTCACAAAAGAAGCCACCGTACATGTTGTGATACAGAGCTGGTGCAGATAAGGAACCAAGCCGGTTGAGCAGGAGCTGAGCTTGAAGCATGCGTGTGAGAAATACAGTGTACTAGAAGGTACTAGCCCTCTTCCGACATATTTCTTGGCGCTCTGCCTGGTGTATTTGCTATTATGTTGTCGTTGATGACATCGCCGGCAGTCCTTCTCAAGCTAGTGCCACGTCAAACATTGAAGGACCACCCACTCCAGGTGGGTTTGGGATGTGGCCATCTTCCTAGGTGGCAAGTCGCTAAAATGATCCAACAGCGCAGCTGTGCGATATTCAAAACGGCACCGCTCGTGGCATACTCCAAGATCCTTCCGACTACGTGAGGTCGGTGGCCTTTCAATAGATCGCAAACTACTCGTGTTTTCGGCCGATGAAATGACCGTTTTAATCTGGAAAACAGATCAGAGATTATAATATGGTTCCAACTGACTGGGTTGGGAAAGGATTATATCGGACAACGACGCTGACGACAACAGTCCAAAATCCACTTTTGTCGTAATATTAAGTGCATGATCTGACGGGACTATCATTGTTTCCGAGGCATACGAGACATTCTTGTTTGTATATCTCGAACCGTTGTTCATCGGAGGGCCGAGAAACCTGAGATCTCTCAAGGTTTGTCATTTTTTGTCATTCGGGAACCCCGTTATATAGAAGCAATGGCGCTGCTCCATGTAGGCTGAGCTAGAGCAGGCGTTACGTTCACGTAATCAGCAAAGTTGAATTGCTGGCCCGGGCTTCCCAGACCGGAATTTAGGGTTGCCAGAGTAGCGTGCTTGAAAGGAGGCGTGCAAGGCAGGTCCTGAGAACCTCTTAATACACAGACCGGAGTGGAAGGGGAGCTCAAGTACAGGGGCAGGCCTGTCTTATCCTCATTCAAGGCAAGCTCCCGGGGCGGACGAGCCTGCTTCGAAAGTGGAGGCGGAGAAGAATTCGCCATGGAGTTAATATTCCGAAAGCGATGAAGAAGGATATCAGGGTTGCTTTCTTCAGCATAGGCCCCACTATGTGCGGAAGAAACCCGCGGAAAGGGGGCCTCGGACATAAAGGGGGTATGCTTCGGTGGCTTTCCCATATACCAATTAAGCCTTGGCGAAGACTTTGGCAGTTGGCACGATCTCTTCCAAGATACCCCCGCTGCTTTGGTTGGGAGGGGAGGGTCAAAGTCGGGTCGGAAGCGTTTGCGGGTGGCCGACAGGTTGGGGACGGATAGGGGCAGCTCCTTGTAATAGGTCGAGGATCGGAAAGGGGGTGAAGTCAAGCGGGTCTCGCAGCGGCTGCGAGAGAAGTCGGATGAGTCGGACGGCTTGCCGCATTCATCCTGGACAAAGTCTAGGCCATGAAGCTGGCCATGCTGATACTTGAGTTTGGCCAGGCCCAGTCGGACTTGCAAGCTCCTAGAAACCTGTGGAGAATTATCCTTTATTAACAATCTAGTACAGATGATGCTTTGGAGGGGGTTGTTAGGATTGACAAGTTGGGTGCAACCTGCAAACTCTAGACGTTCCACGGCTGGGTTTCTCTTATTTTTCAGCAAGCAAATGCATTCCTTCTTACCTTGGCGATGTCGCCTTTGCGGATAGTCTGCTCAGCCGAGTTGGACTGCGAAGGTAAATTCATAGTGGACAATGAATGGAAGGAAATTTCTCCAGAGATGTGGGAAAGAGGAAAAGAGCTATATGTATTATATTAAGGGGGTTGTACAAGCTGGAGGCAAGGACAGTGGCGACGGGCGCGACCTAATTGGCGATGGAAAATGAAGCCGTCTGATGGAGTATCAACCTGGGCAAATTAAAACGTGCAATACAAAGACGCACAGAAAAAAATTATCGGGAAGAAAAATGCTCCTGCTAGTAGGGATATGATTATCATGTTCGTGGAAAGAGCCGAGGGAACTGAGTGAACCACGTGACTCGCACCGACGGTAGCCACACCGTTGAAACGAATCAAAATTGGCAGGTTTCCTAATTCCAGTGTGGAGTCTAGCCTATGAGAGCCCACCGCTGATCCTAATCCTCCTCTGGCTCCCTTTTCTGGTAGAAATTCTACCGTATAATTCTTTCAAGCATACATATCAGCCCACCGTTCACGTGCTGAAAGATTCGGCAGATCGTTTTCCATTCGACCCGTACAAATCATGGACTAAAATTGTATGACTCGGGGTCACTGAATAGCGTCTTCTATAAATTCGATTGCGTTGTCTACGTGGATGACTTTCTCGTTGCCGCAGAAAACCGAAACGAAATAGAACCAGTTAAATAAGTGCTAGAGACGGGGTTTCGACTGAACGACCTGGGCATCCCACGTGCTTTCCTTGGAGTCCAGTTCGACGTTATGCGGGCCGATTTGTCTCAATCTGTTGTGATATGAGGCTGGTGCAGATCAGGAACCAAACCGCATCATCGGAATTAATCCCGACTTATCTATGCGAAGAATCAAGTTGATTGGAAATCAACTTGATCTTCTCGTTGTATATATAGACTCATGTTTTCCCTCTGAAATAATAATCAATTAATACCTCTGAATTACAACAGGTTATGAGCCCGGGAGCAATCTCTCGGGTGCCGTCTCTACTCACCTGAGAATCAACTTGACCCTCTCGGTTATATATCTACCCCACTTTCCGAAGCAACATGTCCACTCTGGTCCACGACTCGCCCGATCGAGTCGTCACGGCCATTGAGCCTCTGACAGGAAGCGACAACTTTGCAACCTGGAAACGTCTCATGACCTCGTACCTGAAAGCTAGACAGGTCTGGGATGTTGTGTCGGGCGACCTACAGCGTCCCGACTAGGCTGCGGCACTATCCAAATTATCGGCAGATAATCGATTATCGTATCCGTAAATTGCGGATAACGATATAAATTCATTATCGAATTATCCGCAACGATACGATACGATAATTATATTTTCATTTGCTGATATCCGCGGATTATCGTACGATAACAAATATTGCAAACATGCTAGGACTCGTGACCTGATCGAGTTTGCATAAATTATGCATTTTCTCCAGTATTTTTTGGAGTATTGAATGTGTAATTGATTGTATATTCGTCATGCGAATGAGTGGCCTACGATCTTTTCTCCAAATTAGTCTACTTTGCCTCGCTTTATTGCAACAGCATTCAATTATTCAAGATTATATTACAGGTTATCAAATTCAAATCCATCTGGCTGCTTTGGCTTCTTCCGAATCCTCCTCCCCGATCTCCCCTGCGTGGACCCTTCAGTTGGCATTTCAGGAAGCGGGAGATCATTATCACCATCATCCTGAGGCTCAACGGCACTATGAAGCCTCTTGCGCCGTGGTTGCTTGCCCTGCGTTGTAACCGGTGTAGGAGTCGCGTGCTCAACTGTATGATTATCTCCCAGATCATTTTCTGAATCATCCGATCCATCCTCCGCATGGTTACCATCTTCTTCGTTTTCACTGATTGGCTCGATATCGTTAAGCGACGGAGTTGGCTTCCATGTTTGATCGAGTATGGCCGCCTCTCCACTAGAGAGATACTCCTTGATCATCTCGAGCTCGGTTTGTTGAAGCTCGAACTTCGATGCGAACAAATGAAGCATTAGAGACCTGATTGTTTCTGGTTTAAGCTGCCCCCGGCGATAGTGACAGACATCACGAGCACAATTGAAGAGCCGCTCAACACCAGCGCCACTAGCCGGTGTTGCCAGATTATCCCGTGCCATCGCTGCAAGCACTGGATATTCATGCTCATGTTCCTTCCAGAACACCCTTGGCTTTCCTTTGGTAAGACCTATTGGATAAATTAGCTGGAAAGCCGTATAATAAAGCAGGGAAGTATACAAACCCTGTGCAAGATATCGTGTGATCTCATCCTCCGGTCGGTCGATTTCACTCTGTAAAGTAGCGTGCAAATCCATTATAAGATCAAGCTCCTCTTCATCCCCTTCTTGAGCGACTTGGGCTTGAGAGGGCTCCTTGTGGCGAGTAATGCGTTGTTGATATTGGTCAAATTCCTTCTGTAGTTTATTCCGATAGATCTCCATCCAATTAATATCTTCGCCCCTCTCGTTTTTCCCTTTCCAGTTATCGCCTTCAAAGAACCGAAGCTTCTTCGATGGACACAGAATAGTTGCAATTGCATAAACTGTGCCAAATGATTCACTGTCGGTCGCTCCGTAGTACTTTGAGAGTTTCTGTTTCGCTGCCTGTAGTGCCTGAAGCATTCTCTTTTTCCAAGGGACAGTCTTGCGTTCTAGTAACTCCGCAACACCATCAAGATGGCTAAAGAGCTCCTTATATATGCTGAAGATCGAATGAACAGTAACATCTTGAGTCTTGGACAAGATTTTGGTGTAATGAAAGAAAGGCTTTGTGACCAAAAGGAGATATTCCACTTGGCGCCATTCCTCTTGACCGAGCTGAAACTGAACGTATTGGTGGGTTGAACAGTACTGGTTGAAGACTCGCTGTAGTTTCTTGGCACGTTCGAGCATCAAGAAAGTAGAATTCCAGCGTGTACGAACATCTTGAATCGGTAGAAGCTTGGGCTCTGTTGTTTGAAGCGCCCGGAAAGCCTCTCGGCGCTGAGGACTGGCGGTAATGAATACAGCGAGCTCTCGAATCTACAATATTTTAGCAATTATATCCTCGGAATATAACATGATACATTTACCTTCTTCAAAGTAGCCACGATATTCCCTGAAGCGTGATCTGGAGCGGACTGTAGCGACTTCGTACGTTCATCTGACCACTCTGACTCGGCCTCTGCATTCTTTGGGTTCGCTTTGATCTTTCCAAGGAGGTCTTTTAGGCTAAGTTGTATAACGTGCACAATGCATGGTACTCGGAAAACAGAGGTATTGTGAAGAGCCTGGGACTGAACCATCTCTTGAACGCCTTGAATCATTGTGTTGTTGTTTGACGCATTATCAGTTGTGATTGATAATACTCGGTCGGTAATACCATGCTCTTGGAAGATTCGGATAACAGTCTCGCTTAGCTGAGTCCCAGTATGTGATCCCTGGATATGCTCAAATCCAAGAAGAACTTCACAGTAATTCCAGTCCCGGTCGAGGAAGTATCCAGTGATTGCCATAAATGCCTGGCCAAACGGAGAGGTCCAGCAATCAAGTGCGATAGAGAGAGAGCTTCCAGGTGGAAGCTTACTGAGCACGCTCTGTTGCTGTTCCTGGACTTCACTATCCAAAAGACGTGTTAAACTGCGGGTGGACGGGATATTGAGCTCTGATTTGGCGAGCCTGGTGTATTGCAGAAGCTCTTTGAACTCTGGGTGCTCAACAGTGCGGAATGGGAGACGGGCAGTCGTGATAAACTTGAGGATCTTCTTCTGGAGGGTTGTCTGGCTGAATTCCGTGCTTGTTGATTGACGCGGCTAGGTAGAGATAAGGAAAATTAGTGTACAATATAGATTAGATCTAGGATAGACTTACCATCTCTCGGAGAAGCTGATCTATGCTTTGCTTTGTAGTCTTCCGCGGCTGAGAGCAGTACGCACTATTAAGATGGTTTTTCATGGGAGAGGGACCAGAACGATTGAACCTTGGGTGAACAACCACACTTTGACAGCGGTTGCACATAACCTTAGGCTCGCCAGTCCGCGCATTTGCAACCTGATCAAATGAGCTCCAAACATCAGACTTTTTCTGTATAGTATCCCATCTAATCGATTTCTGCAGTTCTTTCTTGCTGCCAAACTCAGTCATTAGCCACCATTATACAAACTGTATCCGAGACGTCTCCATCATTGGATCGGTTTTGTCGCAGTTGTAGAGAATATAAGATGGTTGAAAGAGTTTGCCGACGCGCTGTAGTAATTCGGGGGCACGAGGATATCGAGGGGGAGGGGGAGTGTCTGAGACAGGAGTCGATTGTGCTATGCTCTGACTGCTTAGCGCGTCTGAGGATTCGTCCGATTGTGGAAATTCTGAATCAATGAATGAATTGGCGTACTGAGATGCCTCATATTGGCTCCTTGATACTTGGGAATAAGACATGACGAGTAGAGGACCAGGCACCAAGTGTAGAACGATCGAGTATACCAGGAAGAGACTTACTAGGAATTTAGCGGGAAAATTGGTGCGTAGGCAAACGTGTGCGCCCGCGATGTCGACGTGCTCACGATAATACTCGATGCTAATTGGGTATGTATTAAGCCTATGTGGAGATTCAGACGATAATTGACGATAATCCGCCGATGATCCGCCGACTATCTTCGGATTATCCAAGAGTTATCCGCGTGTCACCAACACCAAAAAAAATGCCAAGTCCGCCAGTTCCAAACTTCAAATCTAAATTGCGCCTTACTTTGGTATGTAAACATGCTGAGTAAAATGAACATATAGATGAACTGCGAACTAGCGAATCTATCCATACTATTTTCAGGATCAAAACTATACTATTGGTGGATCTGGATATTGAATTAAGACTTTACAGGGAAATGTACTATATTCCTTCGGCATCAAATATATATATCTGCCAAACCACCACCCATTAATTAATTTTATAAAATTACAGGCGACTACAACTCGCTCGCTATAAACCAAAACCAATTGTTTATTCAGAAAAGATTTATTAACGATTACAATACTGTTTCTTATTATTTCCCAGAAGAAGTGAAAGAAATAGGGGATGAGTACTGTTATGACCAAACATGCAAAGATTCAGATGTAAAACAGTGTTTTGTCAGCTTCATAAGTATCACCTGATGGTCCAGAATAGGATATATTAGCGGACATTATGCTAGTGCGGATAGTTTGCTGATATCCAAACTATCGTTTAGATATCCGCGGATATCTGCAACGACGATGATGATAATGATCGATTATCCGCAATCCGCAATTTGCGGATAACGATAATGGGTCATTATCGTTATCGTACGATATGCCGCAGCCTAGCTAGATATATGATAATGATGGAATAGGCAGTGATTATAGTTCTGTGGTGTATTTTTGGTTTTCGCGGACCCTTGTTCACGAAGTCGCACTAGACCAACATCCTATATTATTATTTAAAATTCGATGGTATTTAATTTCAGAGCCAGAGGATACCCCAGGCGTCTTGATTTACGATATTATTGTTATTTGATAGATTTATCTTCAATTACGGCGAAGGTATCTTTGTCAAGTTCCGGCACACCGCCTTATTTCGGCGCCTCATTTTCACGTTAGTCAGGAGTGTCATAGTCTGTAATTGTCTAGGCTCGGCTGAAGGTTTTTGGATGTCTCTAAGGACCCTCGCGGGATTGAAGGGCCGCAGTCTAGTTTTGGACGACCATCTGGAGAGAATATTCTGAAAAGTGAACGCCTGACCGCGAGCACGGCTGTACAGATACGTAAAATGCTGCTTCCCAATAGTCTTGGCCCCGCAGCATTGTAATGACTTGGCCTGTTCCAGTTACGCTGTCTTCAGTGACGAGAAGACGCCAACGTCGCAGGACTGAAATTTGTGCGATGTATGTAATGGGAGTCGACAGAGAATGGTCCCATTTAGAAGACAGAATTCCATAATCTCAAGGGATTCATGAGCGCTCAACCAACTTTAATTCCCAGCTAGTGGTTTGGTATGTATGAGGGTGCTGGGTTGAATACAGACTTAGGGTTTTAATTCCAAATTTTTGATCGGCCACCACACCTTTATGGCTGAATTAAATACTCCAAAATTTGAGGACCATAATCTCCGAGGCGTAACTTAGAATTATACAAACTTTGAGTTTGATCCTCGTACGAAAAGTAATTCCAGTCTACTAGACTGCGCCCACCTTCATGGGATAGTGGTGGAATTTCCCCCAAATTAAACTGGACGACAGCTGGGACTTCTAATTACCCCTGAATTTCATCTTAGCCCCGTATTCATCTATTTAGATCTTGGACTGATCAATTTGTTACAGTAGTGCCCAATATCGCCTTCCATGTCGGAAACATAAAGATGCTCTTTCAAACCCTAATCACATGACACTGCAAACCTGACACGTTTTGCCCATACCTGTAATAATACCAGCTCCTGGAATCTAAGCAACGGTATCGACTTCGCTCTTCTGTATCTCGCAGCTGCTTCATTGCAGAGAGCTTTGTCTTCCCTGGGTCAATTTGGTGTCAAGGTGATAGGGCGATAGGCAAGAATGGTTGAGATATTCATTTTTATTAATTGCCATTAATATATATGTACTGGGCTGCGTAGGTCGCTATAGGTCCTGATCCATCTGGTCGACCTCAAGTAGAAGCTGCACCACCTTCGTATAACCACATTCTGTGGCCGCGGATAGAGGAGTCCAGCCCTCACGGTCTTTTGAGTTGATATCCACCTTCCTAGTCCTAAGAAATAGTTGGACCAGCTTCTCATACCCATTTGCTGCGGCCCAAAATAACGGAGTTCGACCTTGCGAATCCTTCAAATCCACATTCACCCCTTCAGTCTCGAGTAACAACTGCACCACTGCCTCATGACTGCATCGCGCGGCCCAGGATAATGGAGTTCTGGCCTCATCGTCCTTTGACTCCACGTCCACCTCTCCAGTTTCAAGGAGCAATTGCATTACCGCCTCCTGACCAGTTCTCGCGGCCCAAGAAAACGGTGTCTGACCCTCACAGTCCCTTGAATTCACGTCCACCTTCTCAGTTTTGAGTAACAACTGCACCACTACCTCATGACCGCGTCGCGCGGCCCAGGATAATGGCGTTCTGTCCTCATCGTCCTTTGACTCCACGTCCACCTGTTCAGTCTCAAGGAGTAACCCCACGACCGCCTCACACCCATTTTCTGCAGCCCAGGACAGCGGCGTCCGACCCACAGAGTCCTTCGAGTTCACGTCCACCTTCTCAGTTTTGAGTAACAACTGCACCACTGCCTCATGACCGCGTCGCGCGGCCCAGGATAATGGCGTCCATCCCGTGAAGTCCTTTAGCTCCACGTCCACCTCTTCAGTCTCAAGGAGTAATCCCACGACCGCCTCACGGCCATTTTCTGCAGCCCAGAACAGCGGCGTCCGACCCGCACAGTCCTTTGAGTTCACATCCACCTTCCCATTCTCAAGAAATATCTGCACCACTTTCACATGGCCACTCCATGAGGCCCAGAATAATGGTGTTTGACCATGCGCATCCTTCACGTCCACGTCCACCCCTTCAGTCTCGAGTAATAATTTTACCACACTAGCATGACCATTCAGAGACGCCAGGAATAATGGCGTCCAACCATTAACGTCCGTTGACTGCACGTCCACCTGTCCAGCCTCAAGGAGTAATCTCACTACCACCTCATAGCCATTCTCTGTGGCCCAGAATATTGGTTCCTCGCCACTATAATCCGTCAATCTGATTTCCGCCTTTTCTTGTATTGACCTTCGAGCTGTACCCTCATTTCCGCGTATGGCAGCCCATACCAGTGCCGAGCTTGAATTTTGAGAGTTCAGGCGATAGAGATGTTGAATAAGTTCCATGTAGAGTCGTTTGCTAGTTTGACATAATGTGTATAGGTCTCTTTCTGCTTCTAGGAATGAGCCTATCATTTGGATTAATTCCGAGGGCAGGCGGAGGAGAGACATGGTACGCCAACTATAAAATAGGTAAGTCAGGCTGAGCGGAAAATGAACTCAAATCGTTGTGAACAAAGTGAGGATTGGGTTTGTGGTAGGCGCTGGTACCTTGGACAAATTTGAGATGATGCGACCGGAAAGGTGGACAGTAGATAAAGAAGTGACTAACGTATTTCACCAGCGAGTGGGCCACCGAAAAACAAATAGTAAATGCGATATTATACCGTTTCGCCGCGTGACGGCTTCTGAGATACGGAGTACCATATACGGCTTAGCGCCGCATGTGATTAGGGTTTGAGAAAGCTCCTCTGTGTTGTCCACCATGGAAGGCGAAACTGGTCGCTACTGTAAGAGCCACGACATCTAGGCAGGCAATCAAACAAACTTGGTATTCAGTTGGTAGCTATATCCCCCTGTCATCCGCCATTTAGATATTATTTTCAGCACCGGTCAGGAACTGGCTTCCTGTTGTGATATGAGGCTGGTGCAGATCAGGAACCAAACCGCATCATCGGAATTAATCCCGACTTATCTATGCGAAGAATCAAGTTGATTGGAAATCAACTTGATCTTCTCGTTGTATATATAGACTCATGTTTCCCTCTGAAATAATAATCAATTAATACCTCTGAACTACAACACTTCCGGCCAAAATTGGCGGTGGACAAATCAACGATATGTTAGCCCCACAGGAATCGGAAATGGCCAAGAATGAGTTGATGCTCGACGCTTCTCATCACAAATAGTCACCTATTTTCGAACTCATCACAAAACCCCAGATGACCTGTCACTTTCAGGGGTGAGTCACCACACGTGTAACGAATCAAGACCGATTAGTATCCTGAAAAAAGCAATTACGAAATTTGTCCGAAGGTTGATACATTACCGCGATCCGTTATAACACATTAAGTTGTGGGCATTTCACAAGAGCTGGAGACACAGGGGTTATTAAGATAGTCGCATGTGAAATGGCCGAGTAATCTGGGAGAGGAAAGGCAAGTGCAAGTTAGCATTGCCGATACTTGATTATTCAGGAACCTGCCACAGCGTATTGTGCTGAATAAAGTTGACTGTGCCGAACAAAGTGAATATGTATTTTTGGCCAGGCAGCTTTGACTGGTCGTACTTTTGTCCACGGAAAGAGAAAACCGAATTTCTCGTCTTTCGAGGAGCAGAACCTTGAACCTCCCTAGGAAGAGCCAAACTTCGGTACTTGACCTGGGTGTTAGCTAGTGACAAGAAGCAAAGTGTTCCTCTAATTCGAATAGCATGTTGGGGCAGGCTCAACAACCCTCAATGGTGATGTCAGAAGCAATGCAGTTCCAGTCGCCTACGGCAGAGGCCCAAGGACACAGGCCAGAAGCAGAAGGTGGTATTGAAACTCAATTGACATGTTAAGGCAGATTCGCTGACCTGCTATTGGCACAATGTTTAACCACTATTATCAAAACCTCACCTTTCAATCTATCTGAGTCGTTACGATCCGCCTGAGAATTCCGAAGCTGAGATAAGGAAAATGCGGGAGGTACTTACGCTCGCTGGGAATAATTATGACGAACGCTTTCCAGCAAGTGAACTCGTTTCAGAGAGCTTGATCCGGAACTATGTCCCATATCTCCGGTCTCAATACACACCAGTACCAGAAGTCGGTGGCTTATACGGTTGCTAGAAAGCTTTCGTCATAATTATTCCCAGCGAGCGTAAGTATCTCCCGCATTCTCCTTATCTCAGCTTCGGAATTCTCAGGCGGATCGTAACGACTCAAGATAGATCGAAAGGTGAGGTTTTGATAAAAGTGGTTAAACATTGTGCCAATAGCAGGTCAGCGAATCTGCCTTAACATGTCAATTGGGTTTCAATACCACCTTCTGCTTCTGGCCTGTGTCCTTGGGCTTCTGCCGTAGGCGACTGAACCTGCATTGCTTCTGAAATGGTAGATATATAATTAAGATGGTTCAGATGATTTTTAGATGAGTAGAGACGGCACCTGAGATATTGCTCTCGGGCTTATAGCCTGTTCTTGTTCAGAGGTCTCTCCTATAACGAAGTTCCCAGTAATTCAATTGAAAGTATAATTCAGACCTTCAGATCAGCTACATGAAACTCATACCTGTAGAGGCCACGGGCTGTAGATGGAAACCCTTGGATTGCCTATAGTATCGAAAATTTCGCTCGATAATCCGGAGATTGGTTTACTACGCCCCGTTCTCGAAAAGCAGTTAGTGTCAGGGTGAGGAATTGGTGTACTGGCTAGTACTGAACATGTCCAATAGAATCAGATGATTGATTGTAGGTCTCAAGATCGGTTGAACGATCTCAGGGGTCTATACAAATAAGCTTCGGCGTGTTACAACACCGTACTTCCGAATGTGCCCGGAATACCGTACAAATACTAGGGGGAATTGGGTGAACGATGAATAAGCCTGTCCCAAAGGGTCCTAGTGGTATTTGACCACTCCCTCAGTTCGTCAGTTAGTGTTCAACCAACAACTTATGTATACTATGCCCAGTGTATCACTTTTGAATTGGCGAACATGACCACTCTACCTCAATTTAATACTCCCCCTCAACTCACCTCTCTCCCACAACTCACCACTCTCGTTCTTTTCAAAACTCTCATTCAAGTTACCGTTCTCCCTCGATTATAGTACATAATCTCCACACCGGGCTTCTATTTCTCATACTCAACTGTCCGTTGCATTGTGGTTTGTCTTAGTGTTCGAGTCATATTATTGCCACTCTGGCAACATTACAATATGACACAGTCTGATAGTATGTTATTACCAGCCAAATCAGCGCTTGAGAGGGCCTGTAAGGGCGATTCCTTACAGTATCAGCAATCAACCGGTCCGAAACACGACAAGCTGACTAGATATATCCAGAGTGGTAAGTGAGTGAGCTTAATAAACCAATCTAAATACTAACCTTCTTAGCCACTATCGATGAATCTGCTCGGATATTCTGGAGAAATCATGAGAAAGAGTTCCCTATTTTTGCAAGGATTACCCGTGATATCATGTCAATTCCAGCGACTGGTGCCGGGGTTGGGCGTCTTTTTAACTCTGCCCGGGACGTTTGCCACTATCGCCGGGGGTCGTTAAACCCAGAGACTATTCGCGATATCACGCTGTATATGTGTACAACAAGATTCGATACCAAGGAGGAGCAGCGAGTGATTCTCCAAGAGTATCCTTCAGAGGAAGAGATCACAGCTTCGTCTGAAGAACTTGATATCCAGACAACTTGCTCTGAGGCCATTAGTGATACCGAGGAAGGCGTCGAGATGCATCTTGATACACCCGCTACAATATTAACCACACAGGTAACCCAGGACGCACCGCCACTCTCAGCGGTCGCCGCTAGAAAGCGGCCGGCGGTCTCTTCTGACGATGAGGAAGACTCTGATACCAATGAATTTGCGCATCCAGATGATAACTCGGCTTTACCCTTACCTGATACGCAGCATCGTGTATCAGGAGAAGAAGTCGAGACTACAAGATGGGTATATAGTTTGATAGTTTGACACTTGACTGTTAAGAACCATGACTGATCACTGTACTATAGATGCAATGTAAACAATTGACAATTAAAACCCCCTTTCGAAGATAAACCACCCAGGACATGCGCTGATGAGTAGACATATAGTATCCTTCTGCAAGGCCATACAGTAATGAAGTCTTGGCTTACAATTACAAGAGAATACAGCCTGTTTCTACATGATTTATGCAATTGACCTATAGTCACGTTTTTTACCTGTCTGTCATGTTTGTGGAACCTGAGGTTCACCCGCGGGTAACCTGATGAGGTTCGGTCCTCGGATGGAACCGCCCTCAGGTTCCAAATCCTGGAACCTGACCCGCCCAAATGGAGGTTCAGGTTAGGTTCGTGAGGTTCGACCGCGGTTCCCAGCCAGGTCTAATGGCAGGTGTTGTAACAAGTCCACCTTCCCTCTTATTTTTAGCTTACAGGACTCGGGTGCAGTTATTGGTTACTCATATTTTTCAAAAGACGTTGAGTCGGTTGAAAGGGTGTGGCTGATGGCCACCAATGCGGTATTTCTCCGGGGAGCTATAGTTGGGCTCAGGTCCGACAAGAATGCTCCAATCCCTGACTAGGCATTCGAAAATATGATAAGGAAGCATAGCAAGTAAATGCTTGATGTGCAAGTCTAAGGGGTATGATTCCGTGACCAACCGCCCATTATCCGGACAAGAGATGCTATAAGAGTTGATCCATCGCGAGGGTTGCGTCTGTGTCCATCCAACGGAGAAACATCGGTTTTATATGGCATGGAGGGCTCATACGGCCACGCGTAAATCTTCATTTGAAGGAGACCCATCTCGGACGTGATTGGATACTGATCGTTACTGCGAGACTAAGTCTGAAATAAAGCGTTTGATAGGCTACTAAGCTTTTGCTAGTCGATGTCAAGGTAAACCTCAAATCAAGAGTTCTATTGGCCGCGAAATTCGTTGCTATCTACCACTTAAAGAGCTATAAGACTGGGGCTCGTCACGGAACACGGCGTATAGTTGTTAAAATATTATCAAGGAACAACGTAGATTCTGTCAATATCACGTTGCTGAGCATGGCTGTAGGTCCTAACGTGTGACATTAGCGGAACCATTCTTGACCATAAACGTCAAAAGGCCTCACAATACTCCTATAGGAAGATATTACTCCACAGAGATCCATAACGACACAAAGTCGAGAGCATGATAAAATCTCTATTGGAATTTCTCAAATGGTTCAACAAGCTCCGGAAATGATTGTTTATCTCTCAAAATAAATGCCCTTTCCTTAAGATGATATTTCTGTTCTAGGTGATTCCATTCATTTTCTCCCACGAGTTCACTTACCTTGTTCAGATGTCTCCGGGCAGTCTCAACGTCCGATTGACTCATATTATCATATTTAGTCAATGTTTTGCTGAACCAATACCATTTCATAGTTCGTTTCCGTCCATCGTTGTATTCGAAGAGAATGGAAAAGGACCCGATATTCTCGCTTGGGGAGAAGAAGAACCCAGCGTAATCGATGAATCTTTTGGTATCAAGGAACCTGTTTGTGTGAGAAAAAATGGGATCTTCCGTCAATTCCTAGCAGTATCTGATTAGTACATTTGTGGCAGGGTGATAGGAATAAAAGCCTTACTACTTTTTTGCAGTTTCCGGGAATTAAGCCTTACCATATTGCGTGTTTGGTGGTGTTTTTTTTGTGTGGTGATATACCCCGGTCGCCCAGGGTCGGCACCCCATAACAATAATTCCTGTTCTTGGATCCTTGTAAACATCTTTTTAAATACTTGGAATGGGTTTAAATCATCTTGACCATGAAATGGAGGATGTAAGAAAACATACTGGAATCCGAACTCCGTTCGAGTCCGGAGTCCGTCCGGTACCCGATCACGTGATCAAATTTCTAAACCTGCCAAGCCCCCAGCCTCCCCTTTTCCCATTCTCTCTGGGCATTTCCTCTTCACCTTCTCCCTCCAACATCATCATCCTGTAAATGAAGTATTGCTCTTTGCCGTTCGCGTCGCCAGTCCTACCATCATCTGACTCTCTGATTTCACTTGTTGACTTCGGAGAGGGCATGTACTCGTTGCAAGGCCGCAAAAGCTTTACCACTTTACTCTCACCTTGTTAGCATTATTCATCCAACATTTTACGCGAGTCAGGGCTGCTCAACTCTATTTTAAAGCCAGGGTGGGAGGGTTACTCAATTCATTGAGGGTTCTGCTTTTTAATCCAGCGAATGTTACAACAACACAATGACCACCACATCACGAAACCCGCACTGCGTCTTGAAGAATAAGGCTGTCCTTGTTTCTATACCCGATTCCGAATTTTCTTGTCGTACTCGCCTTTTTATTGCCCATGATAAAACTGCCAACGAAGGATCCATCTCGATTCGGTTTACGGCACAGCTCGCTAACCTGACAGGCAGATCACAGGTGCTGACGTTTATTATCCCTCCAGAAATAGTCGAAAATTGTGAATTTGTCTCGGCAAGTGACGACGGCCTCTGTCCATACCGTTTGCTTCCCAAGCTCCCGGCGCCTGAGAACAAACCTTCGGACGTCTCAACACTGCGTCTGATACTCAATCATACCGGCATTGTTCTTCGTCCGTCCGGGATGGAGACTCTAAGCCCAGCCGATCCTACAGACTTGGATTTTGCTGCATTTGCAAAAATCTGTCAATCCACATGTCTACTTCTACACATTTCCCAGCGACAATTTGGGGACGAAGAACGTGGGCAGCTAAAAACTTTCTTGGGTGCCCTACGAAAAAGAAGTCTTCGGGAAAAGCTTTTCGGCACCAAACGCCAACGCATGGTCCGGACAACTTGGCGTGTTTTTAGTCCGCCCGATCCACCCTCATATTGTGATACGCTCGTGTCCAAGCAGCAGGTGGATCCACCCCGATATGAGCAATCCGTGCCTAAACAGGTGATTGGAAAACGGGGCAGAGGTATGTTCTTATCGCCTTCTTTAGTTTGTTACACAGTGGCTCATGAATAGTATCTAGACCCATGGTCCCCTGATGAAAGACAAAGAAAACTGCTCCTTACATCCCCTCCGCCAGGCTCTCCCTCTCCCACTCCCACCGAAGTCAATACACCGAGTGTTCTCTCCCTGTCACCGGCCTCAATCCGCCCAACCAACTTTACGCATGCGTCCTCTCCCGACTCCTTAGATCATAACGGACTTACGCGTCTTGCATGTGAGCTTCGCGGGTTTTCCGATGGCCAGATCCGCGAACTCATTATCAGGTCAGGACGGCAACATCTGCTGGCCATGTCAGAATACACTGACCTGCCATCCGAGTTCGACATAATCAAACAGTATGTCGATAAGATGATTGAGCGCCACCTCAAATTACATGTTGTCGACATCGACAAGATTGTCGATCGTGCCATGAGCGACTTTGGTCATCACGAAGTCGATATTCTTGAACAGGTCCAGGCTGGTAACTCCGAGGTAAACAATACGGCCAGTGAATGTATAGAGGAAATGGACAAACAAGCGCAAAAGCACGTGAGTGATATGAAAGAACAAGCGCAACAGCATGAGCTTGATATGGAAGAACAAGCGGAACAGCGTTTGTGTGATATAGAAATAGCAGAACAGCGCTTGCGTGATATGGAAAAAAAAGCGGAACAGCGCTTGCGTGATATCGAGAAGCAGGGATTCGAGCTTGAGAACGAATTCGCAAAGCTCAAGCGCTGGCTCAATGTTTCTGTCCAGTCCCTACTTGATAGCCAGTCAAGCCCTGGCCAGCGGGGCACTAAGGCTAGACGCATTTCCATTTAGATTTGGTATTATATCTCCTAGGATTGTCGTCGTGCACTTGAGTTCTTTCTTTATTAGTCCGCTAGAAAGGCAGGTGCCGAACGTACTCCTAAGCGAGCAGGCCACCCCAGAACTTGACATCTATGCCATGGGGGTGTGCCATACTACCACGATGGGCGTTCCTGTCTAAGGGGTACATGTCGGAGCGTCCAGACTATCAAGAATTCTTAGCGCCAGGAAGATCAGTAGGCCACCCCAACCAAATATATTAATTTCAAATGCATATACCTCAACCAAAACTCCATTAAATTAAATACACTAAATTCATCTATCTAGCTGGGCATCTATTGATCTTATGCCCTATTTCTCCACAACCACTGCACTTTGGTGGCGCCCGTGTACGTGGTTGTAAAGCCGGCGAAGGGCTTCTTCGTGGAGGGGAGGGAGGTGCTTCATCTGCTTCCACCGGCTCAGTAATCAATTGAGAAGCTTCTTGAACTGTGAGCCCTGCTTCAGCTGGTATCTGCTGTCGGGATCGAGTACGCTTTTGCTTCTGCTTCTCGTTGGCGGCGCGTAATTCCTTGTTTTCTTTCGCGAGTAAGATAGCACCTTGCATTGTAAGACGGAAGCCTTTTACAAGCTGGTTTAATGCACGATCTGACGGGCTAGGTGGACTTCGAGATCTTGTACGAAGTAAAGCTTTAATTGATGAAGTCTGCCGACGTAGTTCTTTCTCTGTAGCTGGCGTTTTTGGTGTAAAATTTCGACTTGATTCACTACCCCGGCTAGGAGGGGGGTAGGCGTTCGAAGCCGGATATTAAGCCTTGAAATCACTTGATCTGGTGCAAATGGCACTAAACCGGTAGCTCGGAAGCTGCTTTTAATTGTCTTCGGTTTAAAAGCTTCAATTCGTGCCTTTGGGTATGCTTTAAGAAAGTCAAGTTTCTCAATATGGTTGATCCTATCCCGCATCTTCGTTTCAACCTCCTAACTATAAGACCGTTTTAAGACCGCAAAACAGCCGACATCGAGAGGTTATAAAAGATGGGATAAATGAGCAGGCATACAAATTAGTATCACCTTATTTTGCTCGCAAATTTGATCAAATTTCGGCGTTAAATGACTTCTATGTCCGTCAAGTATTAAAAGCCGATACCCCCCCCTTCGTACGTGAAGAAGTAGTAGGAATAAAGAGCTTTTCAAGCCAGCGAAGTCCAATTTCATCTGAAGTCCAACCATTAGGACTCACTTCAAAACGCCAATCGTTAGGAAGGCCGGTAAACCAGGATTTAAGGAAGACCTTTCCTTTAAAAATCACACACGGAGGAAGCACCCAGCCAGAAGCATTCGTATATTCAATCACCGTCACCCACTCTCGATTTCTAGGTTGTTTAAGTGCTCTCCGCCCAGAGTATTCACTCCTCGTAATAACCCTCGTAGTTATCGTAAATCCCAAAGCAAAACCAGTGTCGTCAAAGTTATAAACGTCATCAGGGTCGATTCCAAATTGAAGGATCGTTTTTTAAACCAAATCAAACCACTCCCTAATGATTTTCGGGTCTTCACATTTCGCGCGCTCGTAGTTATACCGTTTCGAGAATCGGGAGGAGAGGAGAGGGTGCCTTTTAACAAAATTCGTCACCTAGTTTTCGCCGACCGAAGTAACTGGGGTGGTTCCACGCTATGCGAGAAGAAGATCTGCCATTTCTCGAACCATAGAGGGCCGGGGGGCTGATCCACGAGAATCCATAGAGAGTATCCATTTTTGAAGTGATTCCTCTTCAGTTGTAGTCAATTTATGTGAATTGGCGCGAGAAATCGCGCGGTGTTGCATTCCATTAATTCGGTTGCGGAGAGTTGTACGCGGGACGTTAAAGGTACGCGCAGCAAGAGAAATAGAGCTGATATCTCCATTTTTAAAAGCCTGGATAGCTAACAAAAGCCTACCCTCTTGCTCTATTGAATTTCTAGAGGATTGAGAGCGAATTGGTGGCATGGTGGGTGGTTGAAGAAGCAGGGTTTAAATTAACTGA
The DNA here is from genome assembly GCF_028829775.1 of Penicillium samsonianum. Classification (NCBI taxonomy): domain Eukaryota; kingdom Fungi; phylum Ascomycota; class Eurotiomycetes; order Eurotiales; family Aspergillaceae; genus Penicillium; species Penicillium samsonianum. The sequence continues at coordinate 1,509,932 of NW_026643264.1, read as the reverse complement.
CGCGTTTTGGTTGGGGTGGCCACTCGCTTGTGAAATACGTTAGTTAAGCAATCTGTTGTGTCCCTAGTAAAAAGGTGTTGTGTCCTTAGCAATTCCCTGTTAACGTAATTCACATGCGAGCCGCCCACCCCATCCAAAACGCGTCCAGGAATTAGCACTTAGTCAATTCAACCACCCACCATGCCACCAATTCGCTCCCAAAGCTCTAAAAAATCCACAGAGCAAGAGGGTAGGATCTTACTAGCTATCCAGGCTTTTAAGAATCAAGAAATCTCTTCGATTCGTGAACTAGCACGCATTTTTAATATACCGCGTACAACTTTACGCGACCGCCTCTCCGGCCATACTCAACGAAGTACTACACGCGCCAATTCACATAAATTGACTACAACTGAAGAGGAATCACTTCAAAAATGGATACTCTCTATGGATTCTCGTGGATCAGCCCCCCGGCCCTCTATGGTTCGAGAAATGGCAGATCTTCTTCTCGCATAGCGTGGAACCACCCCAGTTACTTCGGTCGGCGAAAACTAGGTGACGAATTTTGTTAAAAGGCACCCTCTCCTCTCCTCCCGATTCTCGAAACGGTATAACTACGAGCGCGCGAAATGTGAAGACCCGAAAATCATTAGGGAGTGGTTTGATTTGGTTTAAAAAACGATCCTTCAATTTGGAATCGACCCTGATGACGTTTATAACTTTGACGACACTGGTTTTGCTTTGGGATTTACGATAACTACGAGGGTTATTACGAGGAGTGAATACTCTGGGCGGAGAGCACTTAAACAACCTAGAAATCGAGAGTGGGTGACGGTGATTGAATATACGAATGCTTCTGGCTGGGTGCTTCCTCCGTGTGTGATTTTTAAAGGAAAGGTCTTCCTTAAATCCTGGTTTACCGGCCTTCCTAACGATTGGCGTTTTGAAGTGAGTCCTAATGGTTGGACTTCAGATGAAATTGGACTTCGCTGGCTTGAAAAGCTCTTTATTCCTACTACTTCTTCACGTACGAAGGGGGGTATCGGCTTTTAATACTTGACGGACATAGAAGTCATTTAACGCCGAAATTTGATCAAATTTGCGAGCAAAATAAGGTGATACTAATTTGTATGCCTGCTCATTTATCCCATCTTTTATAACCTCTCGATGTCGGCTGTTTTGCGGTCTTAAAACGGTCTTATAGTTAGGAGGTTGAAACGAAGATGCGGGATAGGATCAACCATATTGAGAAACTTGACTTTCTTAAAGCATACCCAAAGGCACGAATTGAAGCTTTTAAACCGAAGACAATTAAAAGCAGCTTCCGAGCTACCGGTTTAGTGCCATTTGCACCAGATCAAGTGATTTCAAGGCTTAATATCCGGCTTCGAACGCCTACCCCCCCTCCTAGCCGGGGTAGTGAATCAAGTCGAAATTTTACACCAAAAACGCCAGCTACAGAGAAAGAACTACGTCGGCAGACTTCATCAATTAAAGCTTTACTTCGTACAAGATCTCGAAGTCCACCTAGCCCGTCAGATCGTGCATTAAACCAGCTTGTAAAAGGCTTCCGTCTTACAATGCAAGGTGCTATCTTACTCGCGAAAGAAAACAAGGAATTACGCGCCGCCAACGAGAAGCAGAAGCAAAAGCGTACTCGATCCCGACAGCAGATACCAGCTGAAGCAGGGCTCACAGTTCAAGAAGCTTCTCAATTGATTACTGAGCCGGTGGAAGCAGATGAAGCACCTCCCTCCCCTCCACGAAGAAGCCCTTCGCCGGCTTTACAACCACGTACACGGGCGCCACCAAAGTGCAGTGGTTGTGGAGAAATAGGGCATAAGATCAATAGATGCCCAGCTAGATAGATGAATTTAGTGTATTTAATTTAATGGAGTTTTGGTTGAGGTATATGCATTTGAAATTAATATATTTGGTTGGGGTGGCCACTCGCTTGTAGTGGCCACTCGCTTGTGAAATACGTTACTCTAACGAAGTATTATATAATCTGGCGAATTCCATCCATTGCTGCAGCAACAGTATGCATCTAGTTAACTATGAATTTGATACTTGGTTTATACTTCAACAGAAAGATGCACCTAGTTTAATCTAGATAATATATATATCTCTTCATGCTGATACTCAGTACGCTATAATAGTATGAATTCATGGTCAAATTGGATCTTTTTTGGGTGATTTTGTATGAAATCTGGCATCATGATGTTGAATTCAGTATAATATCTACTCAATTCCTACAATATTGTACTTCTGATGGTGATAATATAATAATACTGAGTATACAGGCTGGAACTTGCGTAAAATACAGCTATTAATCAGGTACTTTATGCATGCCAAGACTGTATTTGTGCGTAGAAATGGGCTTTGATGGGGGCCTTATGGGCCCCCATTAATGGGCTGTGGGTTGGGTTGGGCTTTGAATATTGGGCCCATAGCCCACTGTGGGTTGGGCTTTGGGCCGGGGGTATGGGCCCATTTGTGGGCTATGCAGAGGTCTACCCCAACCGCCCACAAAAGATACTCTACCGAGTTCTCTAAGCCTCATTCCAGCGCCTCCCGTTTGTCATCTTTGCATTTGCGTAAAAAACTAAAAAAATCTAGTCATTTATACAGGTAAGGCTCTACATCAGGTCGATGATTGGTTTCTGTCAACAAAAGAGGGTCGCAATTTTACTAGTGCGCCCGGAATATTCAGCACCCCCATCTGCCTGATGATCCAAGGCTCTCAACGACCTAAGCTCATCCCCTATTTATTCTGCACTTTCTATAGTATATAAAAATCACACTCTCAAGTACTCAATTGGCTATGCCCGTACTAGTCCGTACTGTAACGACCACGTTCCGACACAACAGTCTACTCACGACAGCGATGGTCAGGTGACTGGGGCCTTAGTAACAAGGCTGTGCGCAAATCTCCCTCCCCTTCCCAAACTCCCCACCCAACACCAAGCTCAAGCTCTCGACGGGCGGTCTTCGTTGGCCTGGTGCCTCAAACTACCCTTCATCGAATATCAGTCATATGTCAACTCCATTAAGTGTTAAAACAAATCGCAATCAATCAACATGCACTTTCTTTCTCTTCCAACAGAGATCTTGGAATTTATCACCATAGCACTTGACTACGCGAGTGAGGTAAATTCACTCTCTCAAACATGCCAACGACTCTATGGTGTTGCCAACCACCGACTTTACGTCGATTTTGCAGAATGCTCCCCTCGTGGTCTAGACCGCGTTGTGCAGAATGATAATGCGGATGCACTATACAGGCTCCTAGTCAACGGAGTCAGTTTCGATCAATATTTCCGCACGACTGGGCATCCAACGCCTCTTCGATTGACAGTCGAGAAAGATCTTTCAAACGTGGCTAAGCTTTTGGTGGTATACTTGGAGGTCTTGCTGGGAAATGGTAAGAGTGAATACCGTTTTCTCCCAGGCAACCCGAGCTACCGGGAATATGAAGATGACCTTGAATGGACGTTACACCTTACTGCAGCAAAAGGTAGTCTAGGTGTTTTGAAAGCCATTGCATCTTCTCTTGTCGTAAAATGGTGGCAAAATGCTTCTGCTCTAGCGTATGCCGTTCGATGGGGACAATTGGCATCCGCTCGCTACTTGATCGAGGAGGCTGGGGTGAACGTCAATACAAAAGTTATTGTTCATGGATTCTTTGACTCAGTTCTCGCAGAATCGGCCTATCAAGGAGATCTGGAGATGGCGAAGCTTCTCGTGGAAGCTGGTGCTGATCTCAAACGTCCCGAGTTCGACAACATTATGAAGTCTCCTCTTTACATTGCTGCTGCTCGTAATCATGATACTGTAGTGCAGTATCTGACGGAGAAAGGCATGTGCTTTTCCCCTGTGCAGCCTTATGACATTCATGACCTTGAGGAATACGCTAGCTTGCCAAACTATACGATCTCGAGAATTGTGGGTGGAGATGCCATTCGTGCATTGATGGCTAGCCCTTCATATAACTGGCAGGCAAGAGGATCTCTTTTGTCCGTGGCTGCAGCTTGTGGTGACAAGTCCCTCTACGAAGAAATTTTGAGTCGGCGAGATCCTTATCATAATCAGCAGCATCTCGTTACAGATTTCGGCGTTGCCGTGTTTCACAGGCATACAAATTTTGTGCGATACTTGGTTGCCGAAATTACAAAGCTAGGAGAGATACGTTTTGGCAAAAGTCATGGTCCAAATTGATCTCCTATACAACCCGCTACGAGAATGTTTCAGCTTTTGATATTTTGCTCGATTACGGACCTCCAGAGAATCAAGCAGAAGCTAGCAAGGGCTGGTTGAAAAAACTGCTCTCTGAGGCTGTAGATTATCCTGAGCATACGAAAATCCTCTCGGAACATGGCTATCTGGACACGATAAAAGATATAAAAATTCTCAAGGATCTATTCACTTGTGCCTTTGCGTCTGACGACTTTTCGTTTGTATGGAGGCTCCTGGAAACCAGCGGATTCCGGCCTCTTGATACATTCTATGGCCTCGATTTTGAGTTCCAAGAAATGAGTGTACTGCGAATTGCAGCCTATTATGCGCCAGTAGGAATTTTCAAAGAATTGTTAGCTGCGGACAATCTGACATTGGACCCGTCTGATGCCATGCACCGTTCAGCAATGGTAAGTGCGGCGTTGGGAACAAACTTCGACGTCCTCGATTTTTTTCTAGAAAAAGGTTTCGAGGTAAATTCCCTATATGAGATGGACGCGCCAAACAGGGACCGCCCCGCAGAAGCCTTGATAATCCAAGTCGCTTCTGTGTATCCTGGCCCAGATAGATTTATCACGAAGGAGATTCGGGAGGGCATTACGACCACAATAGAGTATTTGCTTGACAATGGCGCTGGGATCGACACAGAAAATTCAGAAGGACGCACGGCATTATCAATTGCGTTGGAAGTTGGGAACTTTGAGCTGGCCAGGATACTCTGCAGTAGAGGTGCAGATCCATTAGTCGGTCTCCAATCTCAAAGCAATGCCAGCGGTCTTGAACGACTCATCCAACTGTTTGAGCGAAGTGAATACGATCTGAGATTTCTGGACATGTTCCAAGCTTTTTTGGAGCTTATGGCAGCCAGGGGCTATCAGAGTGATGATTTCCTCCGTCTCATGCCCAACAACGAGGGGACACTTGCTCGTCCAAGGTTAACTTCCCAGCTTGCCAACTCCCCGGCAGTCAAGGGTCCTATAGACTTGCCATACTTCGAAGATAAGATTTATGTACGGTGGTCACATTTCTTCTTGATAAAAGAGTTGCGAAAGCAGTATTGGCGATCCGTCTATCCCATCCGACAGTTGTTTGGGCGGTCGGAAAATAGGCGACTGCAAATCAGCTAAGATTCTATTCTGAAGAATTCGACAGCAATTTAAATTTCACAATCTTGATGGTAAAAAGACCGACTATTGGTGTACGCGGACTAAAGGAAGTTTTAGCGGGTGCTTTATATCCTTTCTCCTGCCATCCGCATAGGTTCCATGAGGGGAGTTTTTTTTTAAGATACAAGTAGGTTGGTAGACAGGTATTTATGTACGCACGTGATCCCAGACCCCATGATTACCTCTGTAACCGCGATATTCAACAGGCGGGTTTGTGAAATGCAAAACCCGCGGTTAGCGAGATCTAGTTCGAAGCAACATGGGGTAGCATCTATGTCACCAAAACATGCTCAAAGAATGCTTCCCACAGTAGAAGCAAAGTGTAAGTAGCATATTTCAGAGCGCCTTTGATCTTCTCTAACAATAAATTATTTATAAGTGGTGGATGGGAAACTGTTGTGATATGAGGCTGTTGCAGATCAAGAAGCTTCCAGTTCTTTCTACGTGGAAGAGATACATGATGTAAGTAGATGCCTTCACTGTGTATATATATATAGCCTCGTGTCCCCCTCTGAGAAAACAATTAATTTATATACCTCTGAACTACAACAATATTGCTTTTTCTGATACTTCTCATCGAAATAGCCATGGATGACTTTGGATTGGCGCCAGTGCTAAGAATATGTATATCCGAAAAATTACAGGTGCGGACTGGGGGTATTTTCTTGGATATCCAGGGATACGGGAGGCATGTTTAATCAATGATGGTGAAATCTACATGAGTTAGCGAGAGTACGGAGTAATCGTGCCAAGCGCCCAACACACATTCTCTGTGTTGGTGCGCCCCACTCAATGATAATTCCCACACAACGATAATTTTCCACCTTTGGCATCAATTTTGTTAGCATTTTATACCATACCACGATGTCGGAACAAATTGAAAATCTCGAAAAACAAATTTTAAGGGCTACCAATACCTTTCATCTGAATAACAACACCAATATCGCCCAGTTGGCGCGGGAATTCAGCGTTCCATACAAAAGGCTTCGCGCCCGTATTCACGGGCGCGGAAGTAAAACCACTGCTGCTAGCCTAAAAAAGACACTAAACCCAATTCAGGAGAGAGCATTGAAAACCTGGATCGATACCCTACGTATTGGCAATATGGGTATATACCCTTCTCTCATTGAAAAGGCTGCAAATTTAATTCTACGCCGGGCTGGCAGCGATCAGGTGGTGGGCCCTAACTGGGTATACCGCTATATGCAAAGACTACCCCCTGAGATACCCTAAATCAACACAAATATGGCTGAAAAAGTGAGGCTTGATAGCGAGCAATACGGCCCAATGTTACTTTGGTTTAACAGCCTTTGTACGCTCTTTGAAAAGCATCAATTCTACCCCATGAGATCTTTAATTGGGATGAAACTGGCTACCAAATTGGCCAAGGAAAGCGGCAAAAGGTGCTTGCACCTAATGCTAATTATACCAATCCTACTGGTGGTCAAAAAGAGTCTATTACTGGCATTGAATGTATATCTGCCGATGGTTGGGTTATGCTACCTTGGTTTCTACCTAAGGGCTCTTTGCATATGGAGGAGTGGTATGAAAATATCACTACCCCCGGTTTCCGGATTAAACCTACGCCTAATGGCTGGATTGATGATAATACGGCTTTTGAATGGCTTCGTTCTTTTCATGAAGCTACAAAATCTCTGGTTAAAAATGGCAGGCCAAGGCTGCTTTTAATGGATAATCATGGATCCCATACAACGATCAATTTCATCGAATTTTGCAACCAGCATTTCATTATCCCAGTCTTTTTTTTACCCCATACAACCCATCTCTGCCAACCGCTAGATGGCCAGCCATTCCAATGCTTAAAGCATCATTTTCGTATAGCGAATAATGAAGCTATAATGTGGGGTGGAAGTACAAGCAAGAAGCGGGATTTTTTCTGGATAATTCAGGATGTCCGGGAGCAAGCTTTCACCCAAAGAATCATCCGATCTTCATTTAAATCTAGGGGTATTTACCCCTTAGATCCAGAGCTTATTCTCGGTCCTCTACGTCAAAGAGCTCTTGAATCTGAAGGGTCCCCCCTAGGATTCTCACTCCCTCTCCCCCTCCGGAATTCGCAAGCTCAGTCACCAATTCGCCGCCTGATACAATTGAGCGGGTTAATAGGCTTAATGCTAAGCTTATTCATGGCGTTAAGCAATTTGAAAACTACTCTCAGAGGGTAAAACGGCATAACCAACGTATGAATGCAAATTCACTTTTATCCCAAGAAAATGCTATACTACGGGCTGAATTAAAGAAGGCCCGTACGTCCACTTCAGTTGCAAATACCCCAAGAAATGGCAAATCGTTTCTTGGGACTAAAGGCAATGTCCTATCACCTATATGTGCAAATAGGAAGATGGTTGACAGGAGAGATGCTGATTCTAAGAAGTTGAAGCGCATACAGGCAAAGCATGCCAAGGAATTGGAAGCTCAACGGCGGGCTCAGGAAGCAAGGGATTTAGTAGAACCTGAGCATGAAGCTTCAATGGCGGCAAGAGATAGTAATGGTGCAAATTGGTATATAGATACTACTGGTGGTTATATGTAAATAGTGGTTTAAATGCAATTCATCCCATTGAAATTATCGTTGTGTGGGAATTATCGTTGAGTGAGTGGGGCGCACCAACACAGAGAATGTGTGTTGGGCGCTTGGCACGATTACATGTAGATATGGGATGTAATGGCAGGACAGGTCGCTGCAGCCCACCGAAGTCTTTACTATGGGGTGCACGGACAAAAAGTGTGGACTGGGTGACACTTCTGAAGAGACTAGTACAGTAGAGTTGCGTCCCCTCACGCTACCATGGTTCGACGGGCGCCATTATTCTTAGTGCGCCTACGTGAGCACGATCAGTAGATTGGACCTCATCATTGGAGGACTGAGGATGGATATATTACTCTGGATCTCCCTTAGTCTAGAAAGCAGACAGATCGCTGCAGTCTACCGGACGATTTACTACGGGTGCACGGAAAGAATTCGTGGAATGGTGGACCATTCCGAACTCACTTTGACAGCAGTAGTAGGGGTGGGCAAACTGGACGAGAAAATTGCGAAAATCCTGGTAAGCTGGGATACTAGTTTTTATAATTCCCCAAAATGTTCTGCACAAAGAAACATGGATCAAGCGACGAGAAAGGTACCACAGGGTGGTCGTACGAGCCGAACGTCGTTTTTGCACCCACAGAACCTGCCGCTTCTTGGCTACATGGCCGGACGGTGAATCGAAAATGGTATTTCTCGACATCATGGCCCCCCATACTATCTTTTAAAAGCTTGCGGACTCGGCTGAGATTTCCCAGTATCGATTCAGTTCGCAGGAGGAAAAATGGATATACTGCCACAATCTCTTCAGTCGCATTGCTCAAGACACAGAGCCGGATGTCTGCCCAGTCCGACTTCTCCGAGAGGTAGAATTTAGACAAGTAGTGGAATACATCGTCCGCAGAGGTAGATGATGACAATAGATCCGGACCCGTCCATTTAAGAAAGTATCCACTGTCACTGCTAGGACAGAAGTAGCCCTCGATTATCGGAAGAGGATCGATTGGTCTTTCTGTGGATAAGGGGAAGCGAGATATGTTATCTAGATAAAGACTCTCATGGCCAGTGGAAAGGACAGACGGTGGCTCATGCACATCTAAGAGCCTGGTCCATAACGCTGCATGGTCAAAATCTAGATGGCAACCTGGAGGGATATTGTAAGTGTTGAGTCTTCTTACAACCAAGTTCACATTTACCAGTGTGTGAGAATTGTTCTAACATCTCAGTAGAGCTGTTGGCCGTGCGGTCTTGTTTGGCGACAGAAGCGGTATGGTGTGCAGGCTCGATCTGTTTGAAGCACATTTCATGATCGCACCTTGGGTAGTATTTAGCACAAGCCAAGACAAATATGGAGATGATAGGAGACCCTTTAGGCCATTTGGATCAAAGAAAGAATATTATTCCACATAGGATAGCCTGAACAATTTTGCGAGTTTATTCAAAGCATCATCCTAGGTGGCTAGGTCACTGACAAATATAGGGCCACAATACTAACCTAGAGTGATACCGAGGTCCATTTTGCTGGATCGGAATTGAAGATTTGCTTGAAAAATATTGTGCAGATTTGGTGGTCGCAGGAGCACTCCAACGCAGTGAAATCGCGTCGCGACTATCGGGGAACGTGGAAAGGCTGATTTTAGATTTCCTCTCTCTTTTCACCATTCGAAGATATTGCTCCTCCACGCCAAGGCTGTGTTCTTGTGCAAGAAGGCGCCGCAGCTCGTCGATGTCTGTGGACATTCTGAATAAATGTTGCAAACGGCCTTCTCAAAGCTGCTGGTGTCCTTGTTTACCTTACGCGCGCCTGATATCATCATGTGACACATGTACGTGACGAAACCTGAAGACTCGGCGGTGAGATTGCACGTGATTTTCGTCCGAATTTCTATTGGCTGAGACTAGAGCCTTCCCGCTTGGTAAACGGGTTCCCATTTCTTTCCCTTGAGGCTTTCTGTCTCTTCTCTTCAAACCTCTTGTCAATACTATTCTTGTTGAAGAACCATACACGATAGTGTTACGTGTCGCGTCCTTGACTCAGGCCTCCACTACTGCAGACATCCGGGCTTTCGAATACAAAACAGAGACAGTGGAAAGAAAAAGGCTCAAACCAGGCAATACAACAATTTTTCGAGACCTTTTGCTCGAGTAGCAGGCATGTCAGACCCTGCGAATTACCCCGTGGGCTGGATCTGCGCCTTGGGCGTGGAATAGGTTGCCGCACAGGAATTTCTCGATGAAGAACACGAAAAGCCCATATATGTGTCGCCAAATGATACCAACGACTATGCGTTAGGCAAAATATGCGAGCACAATGTCGTCATCGCCGTTTTGCCTGATGGTGATTATGGAACCGCTTCCGCGGCCAATGTAGCAACAAATATGCTCAACACCTTTCGCAACGTCAGGATAGGCCTCTTGGTCGGTATCGGTGGTGGTGTACCAAGTGAAAGCCATGACATTCGTATGGGCGATGTTGTGGTCAGTGCCGCTCGTGGTGGTGAGGGTGGTGTGTTCCAGTACGACTTTGGTAAGTCGATACAGGGCCGAAGTTTTCAGCATACGCGGTTCCTGAACCAACCACCAACTATACTTCGCACTGCAATGACAGAGATACAGGCACAGTACAAAAGAAAGGGGCATCAGCTCAAGGAGGCCATCAACAGCATTCTCGACAAGAACGCCAGGCTGCGCCGCGAGTACGAACGGCCGCCACCAAGCACGGATAGGCTGTTTGAAGCCGAGGTTATGCACGACTCAAGAGACTGTGCTGCATTTTGTGCGGATGAGCCATCAAAGTTGGTACTGCGATGTGAGCGGGCCGAACACGAGGATGATCCTACAATCCACTATGGCCTGATTGCTTCTGCTAACCAGTTGATGAGAGATGCCTCAGTTCGAGATAGACTTGCAGCGGAAAAAGACGTTCTGTGTTTCGAAATGGAAGCTGCCGGCCTGGTGAACACCTTTCCCTGTCTGGTTATTCGGGGCATTTGCGATTACTCAGACTCGCATAAGAATAAAGAGTGGCAAGGGTACGCAGCGATGGTGGCGGCTGCGTACGCTAAGGACCTGCTACGGAGGATCCCATTGAACAGAATTGAGGCCGAGGAGAGAATTAGTGTCATTCTATCTGGTTAGTCCAGGGCAGTCTTATAACAATCACGTGAATAAATAATGACCACGGAATTCTACAGACGTGCTGAAAAGCACCAACCAGCGCTTAGACCGAGCATACAATCAACAAGAACAACATCATCGCGAGCAAAAAACAACAGTTTTGACGGATCAGCAACAACGTTGTCATCAAGCTTTCAAGATATCGAGTTACACGGAGCAAAAGGACATCAATCCAAGATTAACAGAGGGAACCTGTCAATGGGCGCGACAAAGCCCTGAATACGTCCGTTGGCAGGAAAGCTGGTGTAATGATCTCCTCTGGCTATCAGCCGATCCAGGCTGCGGGAAGTCCGTACTAGCCAAGTCAATTATCGATGACTACTTGCAAGCCTCCACTTCACCGGTCACAACATGTTACTTTTTTTTAAGGACAACGATGAACAGAATAATCTTGCTACGGCATTGTACGCAATACTTCATCAGCTCTTCAGCCAGATGCCTGATCTACTCTATCATGCATTGCCATCCTTTGAAAAGAACGGGGAGAGACTTCGTCATGAGGTCGACGAATTATGACGAATCTTTGTAACGGCAACATCAGCCGAACCATCACCCAAAGTCGTTTGCATACTCGATGCACTTGACGAATGCGGTGAAGCTGACCAAGGTCGTTTGGTTGAGAAACTCGCGCTTTTTCACCGTCAACAACATTCATCAACACAGGATACCTGGTTGAAGTTCTTGGTCACTAGTCGTCCCTATAATAAAATCCAGCATAAATTTCGAGTGATCACGGAGTCTTTCCCGTATATACACCTTAAGGGAGAGGATGAAAATGATCAAATCCATGAGGAGATAAATTTGGTCGTGAAGATTAGAGTGAAAGAGTTGGCTGAAATGGCAATATTGTCGTCTGATATACAGCAGCGACTTGAGCGCCAGCTTCTTCAAATGGAACACCGCACTTATTTATGGTTACATTTGGCCATTGATGACATCCGCACTACCTTCGAGAATAGCCTTTGGCCTGCCGAGGAATCAATTCAATTCGACTAGTGCCTGCCTCTGTGAATGCCGCTTATGAAAAAATTCTCAGTCGAGTCCCATCTGACCAAAAGAAAACTGTGAGAGAGGTCTTACAGATTATCGTCGCAGCACGGAGGCCTTTGACAACACAAGAAACGGCCATGGCGTTAGGCATAGCTCTCCGCCCACAGTCGCGAACTGCAGCAGAGGCAAGAATAGATCTAGGTCATTTGGATAAGAAGCTTCGACAGTGGTGTGGCCTCTTTATCTTCACCAAGAACTCCAAAATCTACCTCATCCATCAGACAGCAAGAGAGTTTCTTGTCAAAAGGGAAGCTGCTGGCCAACCATATTCTACATACTCGTGCACCATTGAAGATACTGAGGACCAGATGGCGGGTATCTGTTTACGGTACTTGTCCATGGATGGTTTAGATGAGAATGACGCCCAGACATGCTCTGACTTTCAGAGTTTCCTAGCATATTCAGCGGTATATTGGCCTGATCACGTTCGAAACATGTCTTCGACTGCAGAGCGACTGCTTAAGAACCTGCTGCATCGATTATACGACACAACCGCAAACCGATTTTCGCTTTGGTTTCCCATATATTGGAAAGCAGTAATGGGATATACATTAACACCTACAATGAATGCCATTCATTTGGCGGCCTTCAACGGGCATGAGCATGTGGTCCGCCATCTACTTGCTGGCGATGAACGAATTGCAAAGACTGCGGATAGTACGAGATCTTACCCGTTGATATGGGCCTCTCTGAATGGACACCAGGGAGTCGTGCATGCATTGTTAGAGCGGGGGGCCGATGTCAATGCTCAGGCTGGAGAGTACGGCAGTGCTCTACAAGCTGCCTGTTCCAGAGGGCACGGCAAGATTGTGCAAGTGTTGTTAGAGCGCGGAGCCGGTGTCGATGCTCAGGATGGAGAGTACGGCAGTGCCCTATATGCTGCTTGTTCCGGAGGACACGATACGATTGTGCAGGTGTTATTAGAGCGGGGAGGCGATGTAAATGCTCAGAGTGGATCATACGGTAATGCCCTACAAGTCGCTTGTTCCGGAGGATACGACAAAGTTGTGCATGTGTTGTTGAAGCGTGGAGCCAATATCAATTCTCAGGATGGAGAGTACGGTAGTGCCCTATATACTGCTTGTTTTAAAGGACACGATAACATTGTGCAGGTGTTGTTGGAGCGCGGAGCCGATATCAATGCCCTACAGGCTGCTTGTTCCGGAGGACACGACAAAGTAGTGCAGGTGTTGTTGAAGCGCGGAGCCAATGTCAATGCTCAGGATAGGGAATACGGCAATGCCCTACAAGTTGCTTGTGCTAGAGGACACGAGACTATTGTGCAGGAGTTATTAGAGTGCGGAGCCAATGTCAATGCTCAGGGTAAACACTGCGGCAATGACCCACTACAGGCTTCTTCTTCTGAAGGACACGACAAGATTGTGCAGTTGTTAAAGCGCGGAGCCGATGTCAGTGGTCGCGGTGGAGAGTACGGCAATGCCCTACAGGCGTTCACTTTTCAGAATATTCTCTCCAGATGGTCGTCCAAAACTAGACTGCGGCCCTTCAATCCCGCGAGGGTCCTTAGAGACATCCAAAAACCTTCAGCCGAGCCTAGACAATTACAGACTATGACACTCCTGACTCGTGCTTACAATTATCGAAAGGTCGCATAATCCTAAAACGGTATAGCTCGGAAACCATACCCTACATAGACATTATGTCGTTTATGAGCCCGAATCGGCCTGTCGAGACCACCCATCATATCAGTTGATTAAGCCAATGACCTACCGCTGTGCTACCCTGTTGGGAGCGGGATTCTATTACTAGATGACCTTGTCCAAAGGGCTGCGTAATAGGCCCATTAAATTAGAGTAATTTACCTGATAGGAGTTCTGCGCATTTATGCCTACTTCGTACCTTTTACCTCGCACCTCGCACCTAGCCTTTTTCGAAATAGGGGTGGACTATAAAGGTGTTGAATCTCACATTGAAATAGCTCACCCTTTTCTAAAGATACTCGAGAATCCTTCAGCGTCGTTGCTCACAGACTCCGTGACTCCGACCTCAGCTTCCTTCAGAGCCTGTGCATCTCTCATATCTGCTGTTTTTAGCACCAGGAAACTTCTGAGAATCTAAGGCTTATCATTGTAAGTACCTTCTTCGATCACTCCCGTTCATTGGCTTACCTTTATATAATACCCAGTTCGAACCCCACGTCGCAAAATGAGTGATGATCAGCTTGCCGCACGCAGTTCCTATACTCAAGATCAACCTACAAACCCGACGGGTGAAATTGAGGGAGCAATTCGGCTTAGTCATGTGGTTGAAGATAACCATGAGCTCAATACAGCGATTAATTGTTGTTGGCTTGCGGTTCAGGAGACTCCTCGTGATTATCCCGACTATACAGCGCGCCTAGACAGCCTCTGGAAACTGCTGAATGGTCGATACGAACAAACCAACAATGTCGATGATCTCAACGCAGCGATTGATTGTTGTTGGCTTGCGGTTCAGGAGACTGCCCATGATCATCCCGACTATGCAGTGCGCCTAGACAGCCAGTGGAAATGCTGAGCGATCTGTACGAACAAACTGGAAATGTCGATGATCTCAACGCAGCGATTGATTGTTATCGGCTTATGGTCCAGAGGACTGCTCATGATCATCCCGACTATACACCGTGCCTAGATAGCCTCTGGAAACTGCCGAATGATCGATACGAACAAACCAACAATATCGATGATCTCAACGCGGCGATTGATCGTTATCAGTTTGCGGTTCAGAAGACTCCTCGTGGTCATTCCGAATATTTAGCGCGCCTAGATATTATGGCGGGCCTGTTCCACTCGCGATTCGTATCTACAGCATCTTTGCCTGACCTTCATCGTGCAATTTCACTCATTTGTACCGCAATCCTGGCCACAAATGATGACGCTAGTACTATAGAGCGCTGCTTCGAACTCGGGAGAGAGCTTGAAATACTATTTGACACTCAACAAAACATCACCTATCTTGACATGGGGATTGAGTTCTGTTTCCGAGCGCTCGAGGCCACCACTGAAAACTCCTCTTGTTTTCTAGATCGCTTGGTCGACCTCGCTCACAAGTTTGGAATACGATACGACAAATTGGCAGAGATAAAAGATCTCCAAATGAAGGTGCTACTACAGCAAGAGCTTCTTAACGCTGTTGGTGATCAAGATCAACATCAATTACGGGCAGAGTGCCTACTCAACCTCGGCAATACCCTGAAATCCCGATATATCGGAGAGCGTCCTGACCTCCAGGAAGCGATCACCCTAGTTTGCGATGCAATTAACGTGGGGGCCAACGATCCTAACCATCCTTTGCTTCCATGAGCTCGGGACCAAGGTCGGACTTCTATGAAGCCATTACATGGTCTTATAAAGCGGTCGAGGGGGATACTCTTATTTCACATCATGGAGAGGTTTTTCGCAACCTCGCAAACATTCTCACATTTCGATACGTGAGAACACACCAGACCAATGATTCTAAAGCAGCAGCCAAGTGGGCGGGAGAAGCAGTTCAGAAGGAGGATTATCTTCTTTTCAAGAGTGTCCGCACGGAATCCTGGGGCGAGAATGGATGTCGATGGTCGAGCAATAGCTTTTAGGTGGCTGAGGGATGTATTGAATGAAATTAAAATTCGTTGCTTCTGACAAGCTGGCCTTACACGTCGTTTTAGTTATATGTATTTTCGTTTACGGGTTGCTAGATTCAGCGGTGATCATACCCTCATACAATTGCCTCTATCTCAAATTTCTCGGTCGGTGATTAATTCCATGGATTTCAGTTGTGATATACCGACCTAGAACGGCACGGAGATCGCTAGCCGACTGAAGGACTGAGCCACCCGGACAAGTAATAGGGCAATCAGAAGGCACCGCCGCAAACCACTGGCTGTATGATGTCGAGGAGTACCTACGCCGCTGAATTGTGAACGTCTGCGGAGACGACGATGCGTATAAACTAGCGTTTGCCGCTGGGTTGCTGACCGGAGACGCCTTTATCAAATGGAGAACTGCCAACCAACAAGTGGACGCCGGGCTTTATGAACGAGGGAGCCGGATGCCATAGACTTGACGGCCATACGGAACACGAGAACGTGTTACAACTATGGCAAAACATATCCAGCGCGAGTGTAAGCAAAGGGTCATAAGGAGGGAAAAGGCCAGGGTCAGTAAGCTAAGGCGAGCTTACTAACCCACTTTCTAAAACCCACCGCCCTAAGATAGCGAACGACCACTGGCTTGGTGTATCCCACGCGAAACGACAGTTGAGAAGAGCCACGATGATGCTGAATGCCCTTGGCGAGGACCTGAACTTCTTCGACAGCTTCCTCCAGCGATCTGGCGCAGTAGGGAAGCTAATTGCCACCCACATGCTGCTAGATTGTGGAGCAAGTCACGCGTTTGTATTGCTTAACTTACCTACTACTGGGTGTCAACTAAAAGGAAGAGTAAGTGACACCAAAAAAAAAAACAAGAGAAAGTGGATGGAGCAGGTTAAACGTCGATGACATAGTTAGCCCAGCAAGAGTTCACGTCGTCGCCAGGACTAGCTGAAGCAGCTTCCTCCTGACGACGGATGGACTCGAGCCCGCTCAAATTCTGTTGGATGAGCCGAACGTCCAACTGCATTTGCGCCAAGTCACGGCTGAGATTCTCTGGAAGGCAGATGAAGTGTGCTATGCTACAACAGGGAAAAGGGACAAAGGGAGAAAGGGCGAGAAGTGCTTATAAAACAACGCCAAGCAGCACCGCTGCATCTTAGCATCGCCACACGGAGGTTGCTTATAATTCAGGGGGCGAGAACGGGGGAGCCGTAGTGATTTGGACACATAGGCAAGAAAATAGTCCCATTCTCCGTCGGGATTCGTAACACTTAACGCCCACGGTTCCTTCCCACGGCTGTCCCTAGTCTCATACGCATGAATGGTGGGGCAAGAAAGATCCCCATTCGTAGAAGGGATGTTGGGGCAGTTTGATCGAACTCTTCGGGCATATGGATTCCTTCGTGGGACCGGTTTGATAGATCAATCCCTTTCGGTCTTCCGTGAATCATAGCCAGCAGTTACCCAGCAGGTACAGGTCAGCCACGCGAAGCCGGCATAATCTCGGGTCCTGATCATCGCAATCCCGGTGCTGGAGCACCATCGCCCTAGTTACAGTCACAAATATAACCATATCATCATCCCACCAACCGGGTCTTTGTATAGTGATTTCGGTGGAGTCGTGATGCAGTCCGCTATGCGGCGTTCTCGCATGTGATCATCGCCTGAACGCCCACAGCGGACGGAGGACACATGAGGCATTTCTGCCATCGGTCAGATTCAGACACCGCATGCACGTCGACAAGTCATCGCCTCGTCTTAAGACTGAGACACGGCTCCTGTGGTGGCCGTCGGATAGGAATGGAACATATGAGGCAATTCTGTCATTGGTGTTCACGTTGCGCTGAATAGGTGCAGAAATTTCAACACGTCATCGTCCTCGGCTCGGAAATGAGACAGCTCCTGTGTGGACCTTCGAATCAAGAAATGCTTTCGAGGGTTGGACCGGGGCGCACATAGCCAACAGCCAATGGCCCAGTAGAAAATTTTGGGGAGTGCCCAATCCAGGCGGGCGAGGGTATGCCACTGGTCATCTCGCACCCTCTAGGAAAGATCAGCGACTTATGCTCGCCATATCGACCAAGTCGGTGGACGCCAGCGTCCCTTGCAAGCGACATGAGTGGGGAGAGAAGGGGGCTGAGCACTCGTTTTGGGGAACGGTCATTTCCGAGAGGGAAGGGTTCCGAGCGGTGGCGTCCGACCTCAGGGTGACAGAGGCGTACGGACGTGGGAAGGAGACGTCGTCGAGCGACGCACCGGCGGGATTATATAGTCGACGAAGGGACATGAAGGCGGAGAAGCGTGGCAGTTCCCGATAGGGGATAGTGCGAGAAGCCATCCCCGATCGAGGGAACGCTAAACCACTCCGGGCTGCCGCTGGACGGGCGCTAAACCCGAACGGTGCGGTTGCCGAAAACGGCGGTCCTCTAGTAAATACGAATTGTACTTTCGAATAAGCCAGTACGCGCTTGATTGATCACTGAATGAGGGGTACCAAAGAAAACAAGCCCCGACCTTTTAATATTAGCATCGAACGTCATCTCTTTCAGGGATCAACAATGAAACCTACGTCGGGTCTTTTACCTCGAAATATGCTTGTTTCTCTGACGCGTTGATCAAAGCCTATCCATCTTGTAAGTAGCAGTACCCATACATTTTCAACCTGACTCACCTGTTTGACCAAGACCCCTCCTAAGCCTTGGCACAAAAATATTATCTTTGTATCCTGCTTTTCTCAGGCTCTGAATGGAAGGTTACTTCTAGAAGGTTCAGGAACTCACCTTCAAAGAACATCTAGATTTGCACAATTGCTGCAGCAAGACATTCGATTCTTCTTGAACGCCTTGTGTACTGCTGCCAAAAGTGCGAAAGATTCATACTCGTATAAAAAATAGTCTCGCTCTCCAGCCGCTGCCTCGGAGAGACAAGCCTTGGAAGAACAATTTAAGCCATCCTTCATTGGACTGAGTGTTGTATGTTTGTTGCCACGAAGGGTCTGAGCATTTTCCATCTACATCAATGAAGTCAAGGCCATGGATAGCTATCACACTGCTCATTGTGTAGGCATTTGCCGGAGTGAAGGTAATAGATAGTACTATCGTAATTTATGGCATTTCCAGCTAGCTCGACGTCTATATTGTTGGTTAGTAAGTAATTTCGGTGAGTGATTATGGTCTAAGGCAAGTGAATTCACTATCTTGCCATGGCTGGGTGAGGACAGAAAAAGTCCGAGATTTGAAAATATGTTCGTGAGAGATTACTTACCGTGGGGAGGATGGAGGGCTTTATAGGTCACTGATATTCATGAAAGAATCCACGTAGCTCATAGCCCAATGAAGCCTGCGAGAGGTCTACATTATCCTCGGGCCTGGCTGTTGCTTCCAGGGATATTGGGCTTCTGGTATCTGCAACGATAACCCTGCTGTTAGACGCCGAGTACCGCTCCGCACGAATTTTCGAACTGTTCGAAGTTCGCGAATTTCGGCGAATCGAATCGAATTCGAACCTTGGTTTCGGGGCTTCGAATCTATGACCGATTCGATTCGTCAAAATTCGCGAATTTCGAACAGGTTCGCGAACTAATATCTAGCCTTTTTAGGAAAAAGGGTTTGTGGAACGAGTTTTCGAGATGGCCGGCCCCTACAAGAATACTTCTGCAAATAAGGTCTAGAATATCAAATACCTGTATGCCCAAAAAAACTATTACTGTATAACTATGAACACTTCCAACGTGCAGCATCTTTCAGCCTTAATAAGGTCCCAAGGGTCTTACCTTTCATGGAGAAACGTCGAATCCCCAGCACATCTCTCCCACCATTGAACAATCTCTCGATATCTACCTCTGCTGCCGGTATAGCAAGGTGATCTTGTGCTACCTTTGCCATACAACTAAATTCAAGCATGTTGGCCTTCCACCAGTTTCGTATAAACTCGGACTGGCTCTGGCTTATATCGAAACCAGTGCTGATTGTCGGTGTATCGAAATAATTGTCGATATCAGACTCAGCGACGTTATACTGTGTAGGCTGAAAGGCTTCCAGAAATCGATATTCGAAGCTCTTCCAATTGGTGCTTGGAGTAGTCGATACAGGCTGTTTTGTAGTGGAATATGCTTTCTTCAGGAACTCCCGGATTCGGTCAATAATCTTCTCTCCATCTGGTAGCGTTTTGAGCCACTTGGCCTTGATTCAAGGGTCCAGAACGCTTGCGATATAGTATATGTCGTTGTCTTTGACGCATTCGTGGTACTTCTCCAAGAGTGAGATTCCATCGGAAACAGGAACAGTTATTGCTGGTGAGACCTTCTGCACTCGCCTCGTCGTTCCTTGATAGCGAGGAGTATAGAACGGAGCTCTCCAAACATACGCGCCGCCATATGAATTGAAGGGCTATCCCGAGAGACGTACTCGGTATATTCGTTGAAGGGAGCCAGGATCATCTTGATATCCGAGAGCTGTCTCCAGTCGTTGGGCGTGAGACGTAAGGCTTCGATATCTGGATCATCGTTGACTGTATCTTCGAGCTGACGGCGACACTCTTCAGCTCTCACAATCATAACAAAGGTAGAGTTCCATCGAGTATCAACATCGTAGTTGATAGCTTTTGTACAGCCAGGTCGATTATCCCACTTCTGTATCCGCTGAGGAGATCGCGCAATCCAAAGGACAAGTAGTCGAAGCTTTGCAATAGGCGAAGTAGGAGCGTTGACCGTCTTCCAGCTCCTCTTAGCAACATCATCAAGAAGATCACAGGCTTCCTTATGCGAACTAGCGCGTAAAGACCTCAATATAGTTTTCATAACCAAGTTCAAGATGTGAGCAAAGCAGCGGATTTGGGAGTTATGGGTAAATTTCATCGTCCCTTCTCGGATGATAGTCTCGGCCAGGTACTCATCGTACCGCTGAGACAGCTTTTGGTAGAGACATCGGTGTAGGGTATCGTTATTCGATGCGTTGTCAGCTGTAATTGTCATAACTTTATCGGATATATGAAACCTCTCGAGAACCGTCGCAACGATATTAGCAAGGTTCTCTCCAGAGTGGCTGCCTTCAATTTCAACGAACTCAATACAAGCTCGATATTGCTGGAAGGCAGAGGACATCCAGTGAGCATTAATGGCTAGCATTGGCAATGAATTCTGACTTGTCCAGCCATCCAAAGATAGCGCAATTGAGGATGCTGAAGACATTAAGATTCGAAGCTCACTGTCAAGAGCATCAAGCCAAAGACATAATCGGCGCGACACAGTATCCGCACTTGGTACGGAGTCTTGAAAGCCTGCGGACCTCAACATAGCCTTGAATGAAGGCTGTTCGACGCATGTAAACGGTTGGCAGGTTGATACAATCCAATTCAAGACAGTTTCTTCGAATGGGAGCTTCTTTTCCTTAGAAATCCATGAGCTTAGCGGACCTTGGCACCCTGAATGGCCGTCCTGGAAGAGCTTGTGGGTTTGCTGCAGGTGCTGTTTCAACGCTGTGGTTGAAGATCGCAGTTTCGATGCAAATCGAAAGAATCGGCAGGTTGATGGCGACACAATACACAGGTGTTTAAGCTCGGACCGCTCCTTATTTCCTAATCTCCAGGTGCCAGATTCGGGTGTAGTAAGGTAGTGTTTCCAAACCCAGCTCCGCTCTTTCGACCTAGTCTCATCTTTCTGCTTGATTTCGACCCTCTCTACCTCGCATTCGACCTGAGATATTGATTGCGAAGGATGTATATCCGTATCAAGATTCGACAAACTCATAGAGACATTGCTGGGAGCTGTAGGAGACGTTGAAATTGGAGGAGTCGGCGACTTAAGGGCGGACCGGACTGCCATCTTCTTTCGGGGAGGCGGAAGTGGTATATCGTCTGCAAGGAGGCCATATTTATTAAGCGCCGCATAATCGCGTTTATTCTTCCTAGTATTAGGACAGTCAAATGTTGTAGCAAGTGGAGAAGTCATCTGTAACTTTATATTAGTATGTCAAGCTTGTGTCTTAATCGATCGCTTACCCTCAGGCACCCTGAAGTGACGGTTTTTAGTAGCTTTTGCACCCGATTTGGATGTTGTTCTTAGTAAAAGCACGTATGCGCGAAGACACGTTATTGTGGAGTCTCCGCTAACCCGATTAGACTATCTATTTACTCTTCATTAAATGCAATGTGCAGCTATTCATATTATGACTCCATATTGATATATTACGTGTATCTCAGTACGATCTATGAGCTAGTATAATTTGAAGCAAAACAGACCACATATAAGATTATCGATTTGTGGAGTAACCTTAAGAGTCGAATAATATATATCTGGATGAATTTTTTGACCGAAAATTGCATCTATTGATACTGCCCTACAGCTTCTCAATCTTAAGGCCAGATTTTTCAATTTTGATATCAGACTAAATCTATCCTACTTATCTCTGAATCCAAATGTTAGTTAACAAATTATTAGACTACCTGTATGAAGTGTTGATTGCTGGCTATCGTATTGAACAACAGGCGTGATTGACCGCCTTCCCAATGAAGCTTTAGAACAAAAAAGTTCGCGAACTTCGAATCGAATTCGAATCGGTCTTGAATTCGAATTCGTACGAATCGTTATTTTCAATATTAATTCGAATCGAATCGAATCTGCCAAAAGTTCGATTCGATTCGATTCGTGCGGAGCGGTACTTCGGAATGAATTGCATCCAGAGACACAGATGCGGCGGCTAATTCCTTAACGCTCTGACAAATCCAACCGATAGTGTAGTCTTGTGGCTCAGTCATTATGAGGTGATGGTATGCGGATCCTGTGCAGGGTCAAACATGAAAGTGTCAACAAGCCAGCTGACAACTTATGTAGTTAACTACCTAGTTAGTCAGAACAGTCATTACGTAAGCCTAGAATTAGTTAGTCTCCGCAGTCTAGTTCTATCACAGCCTGCCAGCCTGCCAGCAGGGCCTAGGCATGCACTCCAAATGCGCCGGAGAAAAGTCAATGACTAACCCTGGGGGCCAAAAGCAAGAAAGGCCCGTGCGATGGATCGCTGCAGTTCAGTCACACATGTGGTCACACTATATTTATCAGCCTCTGCATCCCCTCACTGGTCTCTGGGACTTTGCTACAATTTTCACCGTTTTCAATACGAAATTTAGCATTGTTTGTCCCCAAAGGCATGCTAGGGTGTGCTACAGAGCTATGAAGGCTTAGATCTCTTTATCTCCTCGGACAGCCCGCATGGCTTCCAATTCTCGTGTTCCCTGGTTTGAAAAGTCACAATACCTTTGACTAAGCACTGGATTGGTCCTGAACGGATACTATGGCTACCGTACCGACTTCCCATCACCACCCCCTTGCGCTAACCCAACCTGGTACCCGGAATGCGGGTTCTGAATTTGGTCAAAGCTCATCTATTAATACAACGTGCCGTCGGTCCATTCCCTACTGCCTGTTACGAGCAGCCCATATGTCGGGCCTAGAATCCGGGCACACCGAGCGGCGCTTAGTCTTGTTTTATGATTGGAATCCCATGCCATGGCGTGCGGCGTTGTGGCTCTTCTGTTCAGGAAATTACGAGATTACCGAATAAATAAAGAGCCTGGGCCCTTGGCTTATTCTATGCCATTGTTAGTTGTCTAGTTCCCCTGGACTAGATAGACCTCGCCATATTGCTTAGGGTTTCACCGCTAGACAGCCATGGCGTTGTCTCTTCAGGGGGTTGCGATGATATGCCCCACGTCTCAAATCGGGCATCAGTACCATAACGGCACGTCCCAATTCCCGTCTTTACGGTCAGGGATACCAGTAAAAACGCTGGCAATGGAATGTACCGCAGACATACAGGGAGATTACGAGTATCAGGCGTCACTCGTAGGATGGGCCTACAAAATATGATCCATCTTACGCGTAGCCTCTGCCTAGAGAAAGTACGTTGCCTACGCACTTACTTACTGCAGCACCGCAGACGCTTTCAGCACTGCCGCATTAGCAAGCCTATCGACGAATTTATTGCACACAGATCATTCAAATGAATCAAGCGGTACCCATGCCTACCTGGCGCTTTTTTTCACACAGGGGATATGAACTTGCCGGGATGAGCCCCTTTTCCGACACCCCTGCAAGCCTGCGTGCGAGAAGTCTAGAACAACGATTTCCAAGGCGCACATACTAATAGTAATCCATGCATGTTCAGAGACGAGTCCGGGTACTATTGTACCGATAACGACTCAGTGCTATGGTCTAGCTATGCTACGTCCACACAGCCACAGCAATATGTATGTTGTGTTGTTCAGCAGTAAACAGCAAGTATAAGGGGATGCCAGGGCTAGAACCAATTTCAGCAGTGAAAGCGCGGCGCATTATATAGAAATCGAAGTGTGATGGAAGCCCCAGTAACGTGTTTAGCCCTAATGATTTGCGAAGTCAGAAAGGGCCAAAAGGCAGAGAATATGACGGATCTAATGCGTGAGAAAGATGATGCTAGAAAAAGGAAGGGAGCTAAGCACATTACAGGAGCCAGTGCCTTGGCGGGGGCACGATCTCAGCCGGGTGCCCAGGAACGGGCTTGCGTGCATCTGTGATAGCCCGGGAACCCGGCGCGCCGGTTTTTATTGGGTTCCGAAAAGCCAGGCATGATGTGTCAGGACGCTAGGATGGGAAAAATGTGGGCGATTGTCACCTTGAAGGGGATCAGGCTTTTTTTTTTGTCCTTCTCATTGATTCTTCTACATTATTAAAATGGAGCCAACTGAACGGCCGGGTTTCCTGAAAACTACACCCTGATCGAGTTGGCTTACTTTTGCTCCTAGCTACAGTGGTAGATTTGGGTCGTGCCATTGGTGGAACGTGGCTGGGGCGCTGCAATAAAATGTCTCGTTCCTACCAGTAGCTTGATTGGATGGACCGCGTGGCATGGTCTACCAGGAAACTATGCGAGCGGGTTATACGTTGGGGCTCATCCTGCAGACTTTCAGAGAATACCAGTGTTTGGCTAACGTGCGGAAGTAAGCCAAGCATCCGCGTTTGTTGACTTGGCCAGTGCCCCACAAGTACGGACAGGCTTTTCCCTGGATTCGAGTCCAGATGCATCCTTGTACACCCACTGGAACTGAGTTCGCCGGCCCCTGGACCTACAAGCGGCCAATTCGTTGGCCGGCGTACCCCACTCGAACGCATGCAGGCGAAACGCTGGGGGAGACAATCCCGCGGACTTTTGCGGACAGACACGGTAAAATACAGGTGGCTGAGACGATCCTGTGGACTTTCACGGACAGACGTGGGTTTCATGCAGGAGAATAATTTTATGGCCTTGGCATCCAGGCATACATACAGTCGACTCCAGTCAATGAAAACGCGGGTGAAAGCACATCTACCGCTATAACAGCTTAGTGCAGTGTTCGGTTCGCTCCAATGCAACCATTCACTATTGAATGATTGGAAGTTTCACGATGGTCGGAGCCAAGACGACACGATTCGACGACTTGCCGACGGTTCGGAATCTTCGCTTTAAAAGGCCTGGCCAACCAATAGAATATTTCCATTCTATGGAACAAATGAACGCCTCAATTTTCATAATGGAAAACCCCAACAATTCAGATTTTCGTATTATGCGCCAATCTGTTCCGCTTTACATGTAGACCTCGCCATGACCCGCGGGTAACCCTGACTACCCGGACCGCGACCCGGACCATGCAGGTTTCAGGGTCGTGAGTCCTGACCCTGACCCTCCGTCCGGTCCGGGTCGTTAGGAGTATGACCCGACCCTGAGGGTCACGACCCTCCCCCTAGGGTCGTCAAATAGTGCAAACATCAACAAGTCACGCGTAGCATAAATTATGCAGATTTCGGAGGTATTTTTGAGTATCTCACTTACAGCATTTGTAGGCTAGCTTTTTTTTTTAGCTTTAACTCCGAATAAATTAAATCAAATTAAATTAAACGAATGCAATAAATCAATAAAACTACTTGTTCGACGTTTCATATCCATCAAGCAACCTTGAACGTTTGCGGATTCTGCCTGACACTCGGTGCTGTGTCTTTGGCAGAGGAATCACTTCTTCATCATCTTCTTCCTCATCATCCGCCGCATCCTCAACTATATCGATTACGCGTCTTTTGCGCAGTGCGTTTGCAGATGGCCCCTGCGAAGTTGCTGGGGCTTGCGAAGTTGCTGAGAGCTGTGTAGAAGGCCCTTCATCCTCTTCATCATCACTGATTGAATCAACGGAGATTTGTTGCTGTGTTCTCTCTTCCTTTGCAGCCTGTATCTCCTGGGCTGAAAGATATTCAGAAAGCATTATTCGCTCCTCTTCGTGAAACTCGAATCTTGATGTACACATATACATCATAAGGTCCGAGATTGTTTGAGGTTGTAGAGAGCCTCGACTATAATGACACACATCTCGTGCAGAGTTGAAAAGCTGCTCTACTCCTGCACCACTAGCTGGAATAGAAAGAATATCTCGTGCAAGCCTCGCCATTGCAGGGAATTTATCTTGGTGATCTTTCCACCAGGTTCGAGGCTGGGCATTTGGGACTGTGTCTGAAAGATAAATCAGCAATTCTTCCCACACAGATCAAGAGATACTCACCGCTATCAAGATACCTTGTAAGCTCGTCTGACTGTACCAGCTGTGAAATCTGAGATTGCTGCGACTCGTCTCGAACACAGGCTAAATCAAATTCATCCGTTAGAGTGTTCATTGTAGGGGCACGCAATACCTGCTGCTCTTCGGTAAAACTCTTAGAGTACCTCTCAACGCAGGACTCAAGGCTCTGGCGATAGGTTGCTCGGTAATCAATCCCTTCCACTGGGTCTGGGTCCTAGTCCGAAGTTGAGAAGGACTGGAGTTTATCCTGTGGAGAAAGGATTGTGCCAATGGGGTAAAGATAACCGTCAACCTTGTCGGTGTCTCGGTAGTAGGTTGAAAGCTTGCTTTTTGCCGTTCGAGGGATGTAAGCATCACCTGCTTCCAAGCAACCCTCTTCCGCCTAAACTGTCTGATCGACTTTTCAAGGTGGTCAAAGAGCTTATTGTAGACCTTAAAGACCCGGTAGATAGTAACATCCTTTGTCCTTGACAGAAGGGTTGTGAATTGGTGAAACGGTTGAAGAATGTAGAGAAGATAATCAACTTGCTGCCACTGCTCCTGACTTAAGGCAAAGTGCCCTTGGCCGTACTGGGAGCAGAACGCATCGAAGGCCTGCTGGAGCTTCTTCGCGCGTGTGAGCATCCAGAATGTTGAATTCCATCGAGTAGTAACATCCTGGATTGGAACAAGCTTTGGCTCCTTTGTTTGCAAGTTGTAGAATGACTCTCTGCGTTGAGGACTCGCATTGATGAAGATTGCAAGGCTTCGGACCTAGGATGTAGATTAGTAAAATAAGATGAAATTCAGTTCAAAGGTCTTACCTTATTCAGAGTGTCCACGATCTCTCTTTTCTGCTGCCTCGCACGTAGGACTATCTACACAATCATCAGACCATGTCTGCTCAACCGTATCATTCTTTGGAATGGCCTTCATCTTCCCAAGGAGATTCCTAAGACTAAGCTGGATCACGTGTGCAATACAAGGTACCCGGATGATAATGACGTCGTTCGAGGATTGTAGTGACTCAATTGCCTCGTGGACACTTGCCAGGAGAGACTTGTTGTTTGAAGCGTTGTCGGTAGTTAACGAAAGCACTCGATCTGTGATCTGGTGCTCCTGCAGCAACTGGAAAACTACTTCACTCAAATTTGCACCTGAATGAGATCCATGTAAATGTTCAAATCTAAGCAATATCTCACGATACTCCCACTGTTCGTCAAGAAAGTATCCAGTGATAGCCAAAAATGCCTGCTTGAATGGAGATGTCCAGCAATCAAGGGCAAGTGATAGCTTAGGGCCAGAAGGGAGTGTCTGAAGGATACTCTTTTGGTTCTCACGGACTAGATCTCGTAGCTGCCGGCGCATAGCCTTAGCGGATGGAATTTCTGGCATTGATGGCGCAAGCCGAGCGTAGGAGATAAGATCACGGAACTCGGGATGCTCGAGAAAAAGGAAGGGAAGATGCGACACAGTAAGGAGCTTGGCAAGCTTCTGCTACCAAACTCGCTGATCGAATCTTCGTATAGTCGCATTCTGAGCCTAGAAGTAGAGGTAAGAGTTAGTATGCTCAAAATCATACATAGCAAGGCCTCATACATACAGCATGCTCTAATGCAAGCTTGATATTTGGCTTCTTCCCTGTAACATTGACGACTTTCCGACAGTTCACCCCATTATAATGCTTGTTCATTGAAGTTGTCCCTGAGTGAGCCCACCCGGGGTGGTCAAGCACCTTCCGACACTGATGGCACATAACTCCAGGCTTTCCATCTTTTTCGAGGGCAACCTGGTCATGGTATTTCCAGCACTCCGCGTCACGTTTCCCATCCCACGCCAACCGTTTTTTCTTCCCGAAGTCGGTTTGAAGCCACCAATTCACGAACTCATTACCCATTGCTAGGGAATATAGGATGAATGTCCTAATCCGATCAGGACAAATGCGATGAAGGCAATTCGGACCAGATAACGCGTCTAACGTGTCGAGGGTCTGTGGACTTCCAGACAGCACAGGAGAATAAAGCTGAAATGGTGAAGTATCAGCAACATATTCAAGATGATCTGACGGTACTGCCTCATAAACAGAGGAGGAAAATGGGTCGGAGAATTGGGGCATGAGGAAGGAGAGGTGAGGATGAGAATACTACAGTTCTTACCTATAAATTTTCTTTCTCACAATTAGATGAAGGACTCAGGGATAGAAGTGCGTAATCAGTCTGTTTGTCAATTTTTTCTGGTTGATAGAGATGATAGATCATATCTTCAGCTCCACTTTCTCATGATCGCCTGAGCTAATTAGCTAAAATTTAGAGTCAGAAGGGTCGTCCGGGTTCCCCTGAGGGTCACCCAGACAGCCTACTAGCTTCCATGTTATACCCGGTGGTTTTGATTGGGGTACGGAAGGCTGAACATCGCGTGAAAGCGCGTTGGTGGCTGGCTTAGAGGCATATGCTAGAAAATCCCACCTTGATCCCAAAATGAGAGAGCAGCAAGCAACGGGAATACTGGATTTCTCTACGCCAAAGAAAATACACCATAAACGAGAGAGAACTTATCCAGCGAAGGGGTGCGCACTATATTACTTGTTGCATTACTGAGCTCGCGGCCTTGGCGTCTGCCCCAGGCAGAAAATGTAAGAACCGCGGCAAGAGGAAAAGCGTTTCCCCGATACCTTGAACCCCTTTCCTGATTTCAATGCCCCTTACCAGGGGTTACTCGCGGCCCCTTTCAGAGGCAATGAAGAGCGTTGTACCCTGCAATTCCCTTGGCTCAGGACCATGACATCGTCGCCATGTTAAAGACCCGTTCACTTCTACGAAGCGAAATTACATATAGTGCTGCAAAGGATAACGACGCTAATATTCTCCACGAGCTAGGCTACCGAGACCAAAAGATCCGATTTTTTACCCATCTTTACCGGAATCGAGAGCTGATCAAGTCGCTCGTTGCCCGTCATCTCTGCCTTGGGTCTCAAGATCTGTGTCATGTTGTCGATGTGGAGGACTGGATACACGGAAGCTTTAATGTTTGTATTCGGGTTGATATTTTTGGCTCAACAGGAGTGGTCGGGAGGCAGGTCATGATTCGATTTCCCCTGCCGTATCGGATTGGGGAGAATTGTTGCCCGGGCAATGCCGATGAAAAAGTCCGTTGTGAAGCCGCACGGACCGATATGCAAAGCAACCACGCCAAGCCATTACAGGCATATATGCACGAGAGCACCGAGTTAGAGCGTCACGTCGAGCCATACCAGCGGATATTGATGTTTTTTGCCC
This sequence comes from Penicillium samsonianum, assembly GCF_028829775.1. Taxonomy (NCBI): domain Eukaryota; kingdom Fungi; phylum Ascomycota; class Eurotiomycetes; order Eurotiales; family Aspergillaceae; genus Penicillium; species Penicillium samsonianum. The sequence goes on along the minus strand of NW_026643264.1, from coordinate 1,480,370 downwards.
GCACGCAAGCCCCCCATGAGTGGAACAGTCCCATATACCGGTTCAAACGCCGACAGCGTATGACGCATTATGGCGGGCCGCCGAGGGTCGTACCGGGCCGTCCCGAGCCGATCCCGAGCGAGGACCCCGACGACCAGGCCAACCGGTTAGAGCCCGTCGAAGCAAGGTGTATGGATTTCGTGATCGAATTATTGAACCAACAGACCTAGTCCAGCGAATACGAGTGCGCATTAGTATGTGCGTTGGCCGTGTTAGGCGTGAGCGACCACGAGGGCGGACGACCATGGAAGGATCCCCATAGTTATCCGCCGATTTTGTCCAGCGTGATCAAGATTTCACGGTTTGTAATCGTGCATAAGGCATATTTATTAGACCCGGATGCCCGCGAGTTATTACAAGGAACCCAGAACCGGTGCGATGGGGAGCGGACGGGCCCCAGCCCGATGGAAGATCCCGGATATATATTCGGTGATGAAGGGTATAGTAGCAGTCCGCCATCGACACCACCACCACATACACCGTCCACACCGATATTATCCAGCTCACCCGCATTCAACAGTTTGCCCGCGAGATCCAGTTCGCCGTTGGTGGCATTCACCCAGCAGGAGCGGCAAGGACAGAAGACATCATTCCGCGAATGGATTCGCATTATGACCAGTGCATTTGGTCCACGGCACCGCCAGCCCGATAGAATGGATATTGGATTTACGCCTACTGTCCAATTCCTTTGGGAATGGTCCACCATTCCACGGATTTCGTCCATGCACCCCATAGTAAAGAATCTGGTAGACTGCAAAGACCTGGTCCGCCATTACACGCAAATAGCCCGTGCACTCTGGCCAATCATAGCGCGATGTTCCCTGGTACATGTCCAGTTACAGGCGTCACCGAAAAAGCAAAGCGTTTTCTCAAACGCGAAGTACGCGTTCCCAAGAGAAAGCGAATATTGTCACGCAATCCTCAACGTCTTTCTCAACGATATCGATTTACTCCGCAGCGTTGAGATAGATCTGCCAAGCCGATCTTGTCGTCCAATGTCACCTGCGTATCCGTTTTCTGTATCATCTCTAGCCTGCAGAATACAGCATCATTTGCATCTCAGATTGAACAAAACATGCTGGAATGTCCGTTCGTTGTCATAGACTTGGCAAAATTCTCAGTATGCTACCGTAAGTTCGTATGGGGCTTGCGGGGGCTATGTGCAGCAATATAGTCTCCTCGCAGTGCATCATCCATCTCAATTTAGTATTTCAGTGACATCTGTGTCAAGGAACGCTGGGCCATACAAGTAATATCAATCCTGTTGGTCTCCACCACTTTCGTATAAGCTCAGTCTGGCTCTGGCTTATATCGAAACCAGTACTAATTGCAACGTTATCGAAATACTGGTCCATATCAGACTCAGCGACATTATACTGTGTGGGCTGAAAGGCTTCCAGAATCGATAAAGGTAACTCACAGGTCCCTGTCGTCCACCGGACGTTTTACTATGCGCGCGAAGAGATCAAGTTCACATTCCTGTGCATCCTATCATAGTAGAGAAAAGGTTAATGCCTATGACTTCTTCATAACTTGGTGTTTCATTTTATTCATTTTTAGTGCTAGCTGCGGTCCCAATAGTGTTGACAGAGAGAGGAAAGCTAAGACATTTGTCAAACTGGCTCCAGTCGAGGAGAAACATGCCTCTCAAATCGGGATCTTGGAGAAGTTTGCAACTGGTCTTATGGAATTTTTCGCTCCAGCCATGAGCCTGACAGGTCTAAGTCAATTAGCAGTAGCACCTAAATAGCGTGGTATCTCAATCGCACCTTATTGCAATACCAGAAAAAAGAGCACTTAGAGCACTTCTTCATGGAGGTTGAGCTTTTTCCACATCCGTGACATTTCTTACGACCATCAGACTCTGCTCCGATATGCTGAATTTGATCACTCAACACAAGCAGGGTTTGCAGCGGAGTTGGGAATATCTGCGTCAAGTACACTTTATGAGCATCTTCTAGGAGTCAATCGAATGATATCGGGGGGTTTTACCTTCACCCTTGCCGGATCTTCATGACGGATACCCGGTTCATCAAAAATGAAAGCGTGCTGTTGTGCGTAGAGAATTGCTACAGTGTAGCCCCTTCGAAGTCTCGCAGGCTCTAGCTCCCTTCCTCGATCATCAGTATAGAAAAATAGAGGAATCTTCCTCCCGTCGACATCGCTTATCTTCATGTGTAGACGGGCAAGAAAATTGAAGTCCACAATCTCCGCCAGAAAACACCAATGCTGTTGTGGCCGGTCCGAGCCCCTATAAAAGCCCATATCTACACCTCCATCGTCTGGGAGGCTACTGAAGGGAGGGAAGGTCGCGCGGTTGTGCAGACCTCTCTGCGCCCCCGACGGTGGTGATACCTCCCTCTTCCACAGCCAGTCGTCGAACTCTGTGGACCCAAATGCGTTCGGAACATCATCCACTGCCCTCTTCCATTGCATTGTCATTCCGTATAGCGGTAGCTGTGAAGGATTTTGTTGCAGTGCCTCATACTCAATCACCTCGTTGCTATCACTACCGCCGGAAATCCACCAACTTCGTACCGCTCTTTCTGCAAAGATGCGTCCTCTTGCCAAATCACCATGCACAATAGCAACTTGCGCAGCATCCAAGTACACCCTGGACAAGCCTGGATCATCCGGGCCTGTCATATTATATAGCTGAATCTCTCGGTCAAGGTAGCGCAAGGTTCGGAGAGGGGATGATAAGATCCCCTTAAGGCCAAGATGACCGACGAGACGATCCAGATGATCAATCTCTTTCAGAATCTTATCATTCCTTTGTATTTGTTTAGGTGGCAACGAGCAAATACGACAGGAGCATGAAAACTTAAATTTTGCTCGTAGCGCCTCCTGTCGGGCTTGCCGGCTGTTGTGGACCGCTAGATAATATACTGTGATTTCTTCACCTTCGCTGATGTCTCGTAGTGCATGGACGGTATGCCGCTTGATATTCTCGTTCCAGGTCTTCTGGGTGTTGTTATCGCAAGCATGGTTGATGCGGCTTGCTTCAAGGAAAACTCCTCCTCCGGTCTCGCCGTCCTCAATTGAGAAGGCGTTTGTGCGGATGATCCCGATACATTGTTCGGCGGGATTCTCGTAGGGGTAGATATTGTGTAAAGAGAGGAATGCCAGTCGCTGTTGTTCAGTGAGCGCATTGACTTGTTGGCGGACGTATCTCTGTAGCTTTTTACTGCCCAGTTGGTCGTGGTTATGAGGGATTCGGATGACAGGTTCTTCGCAGAGAATCCGTGTGCCCTGTGAAATGTTTATGGTTGCAACAAGACCTTTTCCCTTCCCTGTAACATCCTTCAACTCGTACATGTTGTCTTTTGTGCAGCATATATGGTTATGTGTATAACCAGGCTCGATGTTGAATGCATTATGCTTTCAAGAGTTAAATACTCGACTTATGTTTATAAGATATTGTAGCAAAGGTGGGGTTGGGCAGAGTTGGGCAACCTTGCATATCCATATGCCGGTTGCCTAAGTATTCTAGTCTGAAGAAGAGATACATGCACAATACAGGAGATCAGGAGCCAATACATCCCCGCAGGTTAAGATCGAGTCTCCCACACCACACGGTAAGCACACGCAACCGTGATTCAATTTCCCACTGATCCGCTCAAGAGCCGACTACTACTAGTAAAGAAGACTTCGGAGGATCCCAGCGGGAGTCATAACCTATTATGGCTAGTTATAGCCTTTCCCATATGATTTTCTTGTAGCATGTGTATATATTGCTTATATTCTCTAGAAGGTATCTTCCTTCGGGACCGGCATAGGACCATGGGGGACTGTGTGCGGTCCGACCCGCCATTAAAAAGGCCAAGACCGCATATTCCGGTCTCAGTCTTGAAGTCGGGACTGATACTCCATTTTTGGCCTAATTCATTTTGAAAAGTTTGGCCTGTGCCATACATAGAGCATAGAGAGTTTGAATAGCCATTTCAAGACAGCGCTAGACATGAGGCTGCAATCTACTTGCCGTAGAGTTATCCTGGCGGTTTGTCCCAGATCAATGTATGCTAATGTACTGTAGTGCGCGATTTTGGCCGCATAGGACAATATCTTCTAACATTGATTTGATCGCATGAAGGCTCTCTATCTCACATTATGACCAACCCACGTCCACTTCTTCAAATTCTCCATCTTGACATGATTGATCTCATAAATTCGGACCCAAGGTCGGTACTTTGGAACAATAGGAGCTTGTGGCTTCCCTTTCCCACATATTGAGACTATGTTTACGTCGAAACAATGTTCGTAGGCCTGATTGAGGCTCTGTGACCACTCGCCCTATTGCTGCGTTAGAATAGAATCATCAAGAAGCTCTAGCAAAGTACCGGGGTTATATACCTGGGGACAGGTGAGCTTTGAAAATAGTTTCAAGAACTTCTTGGCATCTTCCCAGTCGCGTAGTCTAGATCCACCCCCCATTAGGTATTGATCTAGACGATAGCCATGCTCTCCCCATGCTTGAAACACGCGAAATCCTTCTCGGCCAATAGCTAGCACGAAGGAATGTGCAAAAGACGAATAACGCATATCAGAAGATCCCCTTTCGGCTCGTTCAATCATTTCAACGTCCACTAAGCTGACTCCCAAAACCGTTGTTTCACCAATTTTGCCGTCAATTGCCGCCTTTTTAGCTCGGGCGAACCTTTTTGGGAGGTCGGCTGACGGATTGCTGATTATATCAGCCATGGTTGGAAGACCGTTCAGGGACCGACTCTGAAATTTAAGAGCCTCAAATATGGAATCAGAATCGGAAGGACAAGCAAACAAAAGAACCAGAGTGGTAGCAAGCTTGCAAGAGTTCCAAGGAATAGCCTGGGCAAAGATGGGAGGCAGGTCTTGTGCACGGTATATGTCGACCACTGTGGTGCCTTCTAGTACGGCACACTGAAGAGCATGGAATTTGATGGAGGCATCTAAGGGTCCCTTGTCAAAGAACTTCTTCACTTCCCAGTCTAGCCCCTCCAGTGGCGTTAATTGAAATCCCTGATCTCGACGCGCAATTGTGGCTGCTTCATCATCGCTCAGAAAATTCAACCTCTGCTTAGCTTTTTCGATCTTTGTTGGTGTTGATCGGATCTGTCCACTTAGCTGAAGGACGTCATATATCGGATGGCCGGGGGGAGGTAGAGATCTGGGTCATTCTTTTTTAGCCCGTAGATCTGGTAGCTTGACAGGGTAAATTACCGGTTTTCCATATTTGGTAGGTTTGCGGACAACCACGTTAGCTTAGAGAATCACAGGAGGTTTTGGGAAGAATGAGGAGCTGGGGAGCTGCTTTTGAAATCCTGTCATGGTATAATGGAACAGATGCAGAGATCGCATGACTAATTTGTATGAAGCGACCTGTGCACTGGTTGGCAAATTAAATGTTTCTAACCCGCTATTAGCTTGGCGCAGATACCGGTGTGTTGTCTTGTACAATTGCTTGCTCTGCTTGGGCGCCCCTCTTCTGACTGGTCAAATCCCCACGCTTTGTGCCCCCTTAAAGAAGCCTGTCACAATCCAATGACGCCACCTCTATACGCAAGTTGCTGCACCAAGAGCCAGTGGAAACACACTTCGCCCGCAAGCGGTAAACTACACGAACGCGTCCACCTTGCTAGCTTGATTGGGCTTTATCCGGAGCCATAGGCCGTTGGAGCCACCTAACCAAGTACGTTCCCTTCCGTCTTGTTTCTGTATAGGGGACTTTCACGCGCTGCCTAAGAGGCGGCGCTCTTTTCAGCATGCCGACAACCGCACGATAATCGTCAATGTCGCCATATGGGACCAATCAGGCTGTGCACTTCAAACGGCACAGGAATAAATGGGTCTGATTCCGAAGCCGCGCAGACCGCTGTCTCCCCACGAGACTTTGTCAACCACTATGCTTCTGTGCTTGAGTGGTGGTATCAAATCCATAGCACTAGCCATCCATCCAACCTATATACGGCTGTAAGTGAGCTCAAGTAAACGTGGGAGGTCCGCATCTGTATGGACTCGAATGGTTCTCAGCCACTGGTTCATTCAAAACCCAACTTGATCCCTCGTTTTGATAACATTTTTTTATACTCTCCAATGGGCTGAAGATAGAATTTGAACAGCACACCTTTCTGTGAATAAAAGCCCCTTGCTGTCATTTCCCGAAATCTGTCTGTTTGCCTACCCCTTCCTGGCCGTGGACCGGGACGTGCCGTGCCGAACTCCCCGTAACCGTGCCAAGCGCCCAACACACCGCCGTGTATTGGTGCGCCCCGCTGGATAGCCATTTTTCACCAGATAACCAAATTTTACAATTGTATCAACTTCCCATACAAAGGCATATTCAACGAAATATGGATGCAAATACAGTAGTATTCGAATTCAGTTATACCGCCGCACTCTTGCGACTTGATTCCCGGATAATAGATCCGGCAGTCGTGAGTCCTGATTGGACCGATGATAGGGGGCCGCTTTTCAGACCGCTTCCTTGACTGGTAGGCGAATCTTACAGTACAGTAGAAAGACATAGGGTGTATTTTACATGAAATTGGCTGTACAAATGTGAGTATGCGCCTTGCTCTGTTCCCCTCTTTCTGTCTGCCACAGCATTATTTTACGCTCTAGTTACATGCACACGTGAGCACCTGAGTATATACCCGTGGACACTCTCACTATAGGCCTGTCTAGTGCTCGCTGTCTCCATACTATTCCACATTTTCTATTATTCCACAATAATGACCAACGCATCCGAAGCAAGTGCTGAACACTTCGTAGCCAAGTAAGTATCTGAGATGTCTTTGGAGAGTAGTTGTCCGACCACTTTGTTTTCTAGTATTCTTCCCCTCTATCATGGCCCTTCCGTCAAGGTTCGAATACAGCCTAGCAACAAAGAGTATGCAATTTTCAAAAACCTTCTCTGCGCGGAATCGCCGGTCTTCTCAAGAATGTTCAACGGTGAATTTCTAGAGTCGCAGCAGCAGACAGCCACTCTAGAAGAGACCGAGGATGACATCTCGGTGCGTAGCCTTGAAGCACTCTTTCAATGGCTTTACCTACACACTATCGAATTTGGGATAGAAGACCCAGGAGAGCATATCTCAGCCGCCATGGAGCTCGCACGGCTTGCAGACAAGTACGATATTGTTGGCTTGGAGGCCACAATGGCCCAATACATCAAGAACATCTTAAAATCCAACCCTCATCCAGAGAACCGTGCTGCTTCGCGAAATGTGGATTACAACACTTATTATCTTACACATGATCATATTGCCTCAGCAACCTTGTTGCCTCGAGGGCATCCGGTGCGAAGTGTTCTAGCTGCAGCATCTGTTGATGGCTTCCTTCGAAGCCCAGAAGACAAGTTCAGCGAAGAGATTCACGCCTACCCTTCGTTCGGAGCTGACCTTCTCCAAGAGACTATGCTTGTCCTACATACGGTGAAGCCCCTTCAGGCTGCCACTTTTGAGGACCCTATCAGCGGGGAAAGATCACAGCTAAACTCGAACGTATATTACCAGGAGTAAGCAGGTTGCTTGAATGAAAGCTTTCCTCGTCGAGGCGTTTGTGTATACAAGACAAGTAATGTTGGACATCTAAGAATCGTGGCTCCTGGCAAAGTCAAGCTGTGGAAAACCCAAAGTTGGCAGATATGTCGAGAGCCTGGGCCATCGTAGACCAGAGCCATCCTGTATCAAAGTAGTCCATCATAACGTCGAGAAATATACATTTTCTGTGGTGCAGTGATAGAAGGATTGACTCCGGAGCCTTGATTTTCAAATCAATCGCACCTGCTAAGGACATGTCTCTTGAGCTGCATCCCGTAGCCACAGAAGCATGTTAGATATTTTGCTAATATGTCACGCATATCTTCTTAGTAATTTAAATCGTTGCAATCAGAATAAGTATGATAGGTAACGCGCGAATAGCCTTTTAGTACACCCGCCACAATGAATGCAGCGAGGCGGGCTCCGCATTGCAAGATAATCCGCTCGAGGACTGGCATATACCAAAGGCTTGGCCGTTCATTTCAGAAAAGCCTCCCCTCTGTTCACCATGGTTGGTGAGTTGTGCAATTTACAGGAAGCGGACACCAGGGTCCTCGAGTGATGATGAGCAAAAAGTGCAGGCCTCGTAAGAGAGCGAGACGAGCGTTTACTACAGAACCATGGGCATCGAAGTGGGCCAGCCAGTGGGCCAGCCAGTGGGCCACCTATGTAAACTATGGCTAGAGAGAGGCTAGCTGGCGATCTTGCCAGATCGCCTGATCTACGAAACAATTCCAAGGAGTTCTATAGCATTACGGTACATGTAATATAACGGTACCTTATTGATAACTAGTGAAATCAAGTGTGCATTTTGCGCGTACGTTTGTCGGTCCACCGACATCATCCGGAAGCATTGGTGGATTGAACGTTAGTTTTCTGCGTACCAACATAGCCAGAAAGCCCGGCCATCTGAGGGCCGCGGGACAGCCTAACCCTTCCGGGTCGCTGAAAGAGACCGTCGGGGAAAACAATCTAGCATATCAATCTTTCTGTGTAGCCCCCTTTTAATTGATTGATTGATAGAAAAGGCAGTATCTCGGGTTGAGGTCGCAGATGCCAACTTTTGCCAAGCGGAGAAAGTTGATCAATCCAGGGTTTAAATGAGACGCCAGGTCGATCGGAATCGGGGAAAACTCCTCCCACTAGATTGATAAGGCAAGCGAAGCGACTTCTCGTATACGTGCCAACACATATACAAGTGGGCATACCTGTTTGCCGCACACGTAAGACAAACATGGGTTGAGAATTCTAATATTTGAGTTACATTAGCTTCTAGAAGTATTGCCCCTTTGCGGCATTAACGAAAACTGGCCTAACATGCCTGCCTAACCGAAAATGGTAATTCTTGGCAGATGAATAGATCTTGGCACCGAGTACCACGTAATGCAGACGTGATCTTGTCGGCAATAAAAGAGGGGTCATCTCCCCATCTCTCGACGTAGTGTATGCACTGTTGGGTAGCAAAATGTTATACGTTCGTTATCGCCTTGAAAAAACAGCCGACTCCTCTGAGGGATCACCAGCCGCTTCCCTGCCGACGTCGAGTGCAGGGCAAAGTACACTTAGGTCGGACGATCCAGAACGGCGGTTACACCAACGCTGGGTGATTTTGACCTACTTCCAGTGCTTGCATGTTGGGCAAAAAGATGTTAGGGCAAAAAGGTTTTAATAAAGCCTTCAACGATATGCTTCTTGGTAACGGATTTGAGAAACCTGCTTGCCCACGCTACCGCGAACACAAAGATGACAAAGGCATTCACTACCACGTGCTGGTATATCTTGGGAAGAAACAACCAAATTGGAGCTTTTCTAAAGCGAAAGAACGTCTTCTCGTGCAGAATCTCGAGTGTAAATCGATGGATATTACTCTTCCTCCTGTTGAGACGAAAGACAAAGTTCTGTTCTTTCGAGAATCTTGTGGACTCCTGTGAGACACGTGAACTCTTGTGACTAGACATGAGCATTTCCCGCGGGACTTCCCGTCCCGCTCAAGGCTACTGAATGGAATGAATAGAGAATCCTATGTGTGACAAGTCTATCTCATGGGGGTGGAATCCATTAGGGTTTGCATTTTTGTATGGGAGAATAAAAGTGAGACCATCCCCAATCGTGTTAATTTTCACACCCCCAGTGGATTTAGCAGTTGGCGTCGGAGTATGCTTAGATTTCAGGAGTTGTATTCCCAGTATTAGATTTTGAATAGGTTCAATTTGGAGTTAATTTGACCCGTATTGGTGGAAGATTTTATGATTGAAAATCGGGGGTTTTTTTGTCTTTCGCGCCATTGCTAAGTAATTTGTAAGCCGAAGACAAACAATCAACAGTAATACCCCGGAAAATGACTTTCTTCATATGCCTGAATTTTGGACCGTTGCTGACAATGGGGTTGCTGGCGGAAAAATTGGCAGAGAAGTGGGCGCCGAGTACGTCTTCCCTTGCCGTTGGATGCCACAGATCGTGTCGCGCGCTGATAGGAGAATCACATGCATAAACGAGCTACGTTTTGTTACCTTCCTATATCTTTAAGGCCGCGAAAAGACATTGGGCTAGAGTGACCGGGGTTCTCCGTTCCTTGCCTCACCTTTGCCAATCGCATAAGAAACCGTGATTGTTCTACCCAGAGCTGAGGATATGCCGTATAACAGAGAAATTAGTCTTGTTTTAATAATTATAATTCGGCGGCACGGTGGGAGTGGGACGCCTCATTTTCTGTAATTTTATTGTGCGTATTTGACCAACTATCTCGGGTTCTCTCTGTTCTTATTCACTGCAACCGGATATTTTCTGTCCCTCCGTGATTGGTGCACTGATGAAGCATGAGTAGAACAGCTTCTGAAATAAAATATTCCATCGTTCTAGTAGTGGATGCTACGTCTCACATGCATGACGCAAAAAAATGCATGAAGCCTTTGCCCATTCAATTTTGTGCGGTCATGGTTAGACCAATACAGTAGTAGTTATAAGTCCCTACAATAATAACACAAGAAAGTCAATTTGCAACGTGACTATTCGTGTCGAATCCTAGGCTATACATCACCGATTAGCGGACCAATCAAAGACCTACACAAAGCTGCGCAGCAGCCGCGCAATACTAAAAATGACCTCACTTTTTCACACCCCCTCACATGGTACAGCGCGTAGTAGTTGGGAGGAAAACCATTTGATATTCAGCTTAACGCTCGATCAAGATTAATGGATCAGTTGCCAGAATATACCGTTTCCCTCAAGTACCTCCCATCAAATCGATATACTAGCAGGCTTCGTCGCAGACCACTCCAAACTCGAGCCCATTTACGCCTTTAATAGTTGGACACACTAGGAAGTTCTTTCTGCTTGCGCTTTACATCTGGCCTTCGCTAATTCTAATCTAATATGGCCGAGAAGGATATTTCCTTTCTGATGAGTGAGCTGAACTTATATCCAACTCAGCAACAAAACGCACTTATCCAGCCTTTGAAGGAGGACGATGCCCATAAGCCGAACACTCAGACAAGACGTCGTCGTCGACCTGGTCCTCAAAAAGTATGCGACAATTACACATCACCCCAGCAGAACCGCACTCCAACCCGCCGTACAGGACAAGATAGGCTGGCCACAAGATCCAACAGCTCTGCAAAGATGCCAGAACCATCTTCACCAACAAATGCCAACTTTGACTCTGCGCCAGAAGTTGGCGCGCCGAGTTCTTCCGCTGAAGCAATCGCAGCAAATGATGATTCATCATCAAAAGTCCGACCGGCACATGTCTACATCGTTCAGATCATGCGACCCTCTGAAGAGGTTGAGGGTGTCTACTGTTCATCAGAAAAGGCAAATAACCGAGCCATGATATATCTCAATACAAAGCACGGCATCAATGCGAACGAGATCTCGGAAAAGCGAGGACGTTTTGGCCAAGCTATCGCGGCAACTAAAGCTGTAAAAAGAATGTGGATGCATACAGGCACTTTGGAGATTCTCACCTGCGGTGGAACTCCTTGGATCAGAGTCTTGAAGAAACCCTTATACTCCTGCCACGTCATATCTGGAGAGGACCATGTGTACCTATCCCTAGATCGGAGTGATGGACTATTTGTTATTGGAGCATATCAATCCCAAGACGAGGCATGGGAGGGCTGCAAAAAATACTGGACGGACTTGTCAGTTTGTGCTTCGACATTCGAATTGAAAGATTCGCACGAGAAAGGCCGAGCACAAGCCACGATTTCGGGAAGAATACATCGCTGGGTTTTGAAACATTGCAAATTGTTGTGAGCGAATGAAAGAGGTGGGTACCATCTGTCATCGTCTTTGATTCGCCCCATGATTACCGAATCGCCGTGACCTAAAAGGCTTTATAGCATGATAGCCCACAAACTCTGTAGCAAACTGCAAGCTTTTGCTTTTTTTTGGAGGGATGATAACAGAAATACTGTACCATGGCTTAACCGACTGACTTGTTTTTTTTCCAATATATCCATCCATACAAAAGTCATTATATAGAACTATATGTCTCGTATCAGTTCTCCTCGGGTGATGTCCTTTACTGGTCTTTACGAAATAGAGAAGACCATAACTGTACTGTATGTCTTACCTGGAAGAGTGGCCCATCTCTTCAGCTTTTTCAAGATCCGTCAACCTAAAAAACAAAATCGAGCTGACAAGCTTCTCATCATATGCCTCAAGATTTTCCGGTGGATTGATGATCTCAATCCACCGTTGACTACTGTTCCCGAATGCGTATAAAATCCACAGGCAGGTTTCTAAGGTTCAACAGACTGCAAACCTCATCCTTGGACATGCCGACCTCAACATTCTGCCTGAACTCAATTCAAGTTAGCACGCTAATATAAATGTGGAGCCACGGAGGCCCTTCATGGCTATTCAACGTTGAATTTCGAGTTTACCGGATATGACCCAGTTAGCCAACCATAAAGTCTTTAAAATCACCGCGTGGTCATTCGTAAAGGACTGGTGAATCGTGGATGCAAACCAGATTATTATCAAGTTTCCGATACATCAGGATTAATCTTTCTCTCGTCAAATCATCAATGAGGATGTCGCTGTCTTTGTTCACCACGGCCAACGATTTCAGGGAGAATGTCTCAGAGGAAATCCAAGGACGCCGTATAAATAGCAGGCGCACGAACCGGAGACAAAAATTCATTATTTCATTATGCTGCAGTGCTCCAAATGCGTATCCAACGATGAGTAATCATATAGATGAGTATCCCATGAATGAAGATAGTTACACGAGAACGAGCGACAAAGCGAATCTGCAGTTGGATGGTGAATTACGACAGAGCGGAGAAGTTACTCGCACAACGACTGAGTATTCACAGCGAACTATCCCAGTTGGGATTTCACCTGCCTATGTGAAAGGTCGGGACAATACAGACGTATTTCGCGAGCTGTATCAAAATTGGTATGTGATATTTATTTCTATTGGATAAAATCTGAGACAGGATAGGAAAGATGCTATTCTGGAAAGATTTCAGTCAAATCGACTGGATTTCAAGCCATTCTTTGAAGACAAGAAAGACCATTTCTCCATCATAGTCCCAGCCACCTCGAATGACAACGGCAATCGGCGAGCTCTGGGGTTCATCAAAAATGAGAAAAAGACCGGCCGAGTCATCTTGATCAACTCTTGCATGCAATTTTCCTTTGAGTTTCTCGTGATGGGGCTCATATTCAAGGATAATGATGAGCAGCTGTTAGGCTCCCATGGTGAGGGGCTCAAGCTGGCTGCGTTAATAATGAGTCGATACGGATACAAAGTGAGCGTGGCTGCAAGCCACTGTAAGTGGAGTTTTGGTCTGCATGGGAGGTACCAGTCTCTCCGTTGTGTCATCGTTCCTTCCCGAAAGATGAGGCCCGCCATTCAACGAGAGCCAGCTGACGATACGGCAAAGTTGCGCTTCCAGGATGAAAGAGACGTCACGGTGGTGATTGGGGCTGGATGGGCCAATCGAAGTCGACCGGTATCATCTGAAACGTTCTTCGGGTGGCTGTACGTCACTCTCGATATCCGCGGGCTCTCCTATCCCTCCTCGATTGTAGAGACACCTCAAGGAGACTTACTTCTGGATTCGCAATATCACGGAAGGCTTTTCCTGCACGGGGTCCTGCTACCAATTTCTACTTCAGGGATCAAGCACTTCAAGTTTCGGTACAACTTTACTCTGGGCAAGTTCAGCCGTGATCGTCAAAAATTGATCGCCAGGTGTGAGGTGGCAGACAAGGTGCGGCAAATATGGCAGTGTGCCCTACACATGCACGAGCAAACTCTACTTCCAATTTATGTCAATCTCCTCCAGAACTTTCCCCAGGTGGGCGATATGGAACAAGCCAATAGACTTTTGGAGGCGTCTACCAAGGCCCGTATCTGGAAACACTTGCTTGATGTGACAGGAAGAAAGAGATTCTTTTATAGCGAGACATCAAGCGTCCAAGTCAGTTCACGGTGAAACGTTCAAGCTGAGTATGCAATATACTAACCTCGAACAGAGTGTGGGCATGATACGAGACACCACCTGGAAGAGCCCAACCGAGACTTTCCGAGGCCCTCTAAAACCTGCTGCGCTCAGGTTCACCGATCCGGACTGTCGGGGAGGAGCAGGCAGAACTTTTCAAGAATGCTGAGATCTGTGCATCGCCCGAGTCTGCCTTTGCAAAAACAACAGACTGGGCTTTGGGAGCTTGTCTGGCACTTTCAAAGGCGACGAGAAATATTCAAGTACTCTATGTCAAAGAACTGACACAGAAGCTTGATGTGTTATACGACGCCGGACACGGTACGTTGAAAATTCATCGTCGATGGTTGGACTTTGATGAGGTGCACCAGGAAGCATCTTGTCTGGAATGGTTTCCTGATACCATAACCGAAAAAATGCGCCGTTTCTCTGCACTCACGTTGCAGAGGAGCTCTTGTATCTGTCCATTTCTTCGATCTTCAAAGCATCATCGACGCTGTGGATAACTGAGATGACATACATGCGTCAGATTAGACGTCTGCTTCGACTTCTGCCACATAGTATCAGACTCGCATCCTACTCGGGAGGCCTGATGGTCACCTGGGAACACAATGAGGCAGAATCGTTTCGAAAGCTTGGTGGTGGTGGAACAGATTACCGAGTCGTTCCCATGCAGAGGAGTGTTTCATCACCAGGTCAGAACTTCTCCACTCGGATGCAGGTAAGCTCTCCAGTCTATCATCCCGACCCGTGAAAGTATTGAAAACTGAAGTGTCACAGTACCGAGTGGGATGGAATCCGCGTCGTGTGGGTGCCGTCTCGTCTTTTAAACGCGCCGATGGTGCGTCTTTGCTGCTTTAGATTACTCCACCAGGTATATAGGGGTCACAAAGTATTTACCCACAACCCCATTTTGACATCACCCCAACAACCACCCACCTTTTTTTTCTTCCTCCTACAACACCCCTATGCCTCCTTCTGGTATAGAAAATAGCTCATTACGCAGAACAAAAGGTCAGCTTTCAACTGAGCAGCGATTAGCTATTCTCTATGCTTATCAAGCTGGTGTCACACAGTCAAAGCTAGCCATTGATTTTAGGTGCAGCCGCAAAACGATATTCAATACAATTCAGCGCTTTAAAGAGCATAACACTCTCGAATCCCTCCCTCGAAGCGGTCGTCCAAGGCTGTTTAGTGATCGAACTCGCCATTACATTTATCTCTAAGCTCGCCGGCAGAAATAGCTAAGTGTAGTCACACCTGTTAATCCTTCCCGGTCGCTAATTATCCAAGTTTTAACGGACTTCCGCCTTTTTAAATACCGATCGAAACGAAAAATCCTAATTGAAAGGGTTTTAGCTCGGAAGAGATATAACTTTGCACGGCGTTGGCTTCGAAATTGGTCGGGAAATGGAGTTCAAAGTTAGATCTTCTCAGATGAGTGTTCCGTTTAACGAACCTCGAACTGTGGACTAGACCTCGCCACGGCCCATGAGGCCCATGGGTTTTACCCATATGGGCGGCCCATGGGCTCGCATTGGGCTACTTCTACCTGCCCATGGGCCATCAAAAAAGTAAATATAGAAATCCCCGTGACTTGCACAATTTATGCGTATCCCGCCTGTATTTTATAATATTGAATTGTATCGTGCGGACATGGGATTTCATGATTATTGTGTACACCTTCATCTTGATTGTAAATAGTGTCATTAAGGGTTCGCCCCATATTCATCGTTATTTAAATCATCAATCTATCAGTTAAATTAGCTACATATCAACCTCATATCCATCTAAAAGTCTCGAGCGTATCCGACGCCTCTTTGATGGCTCACGCTGAGTACTTCTTTCTTCAAGCATTGCTGGACCAATGGGAAGGTCGTCATCTTCATCTTGTTCTTCGTCTCTATCTTCACTTTCTTTCTCTGCTCCTAGGTCTTCGTGTTGCTCCGTAGGCGTATCATTTCTTCGCCATTTATAGGATGATCTCTGGGTATTGGCGTCAAAAGCAATCCCATCCTCAGCGGAAGGGACATGATCCTCCTCTTCATCATCACTGATTAATTCATTCAGATCATCATGCATAAACTGAGCATCTTTCTCCTCTGCTGCTATCTCTTGTTCTTCCTTTGTGAGGAAGTCCCTTACAAAGGCTAGCTGTTTCTCTTCAATGTCAAATCGGGTAGCACACATAAACATCATCAAATCTTGAATTGTTGTAGCATTCAGTGACCCACGACGATAGTGACAGATATCCCGAGCAGAGTTGAAGAGCCTCTCAACGCCTGCACCGGTAGCTGGAATAGAGAGAATATCGCGTGCAAGGCTTGCTAGCACCGGATATTGGCGCTCATTTTCTCTCCAGAAAGTAAGAGGATCAACCTCAACGGTCCCTGAATTGCATCAATACTAGTATTGCGTTGTTCAAAAAAGACAGAAGAAGAACCTACCATTTTTAAGGTACTGTGAAAGCTCATCATCATGCTGTGGGGTTGGTATCGATTGATGGTTCCTTGGCCGTGTAAGAAGGAATTGAAGCCTTGAGCGCTGAGTTACCGGTGACTGAGCGATAGGTGTTGATTGACTACCATAAAGCCGTTGTTGGTATGGTTTTAGTTGTTCCTTCAGGCTGTTATGGTATTCTGTCCGCCAATAATGATTCCTCTCCGCCCAAGTATCTTGCTCGAAAAAGCCAAGCTTGTATTGAGGCGCAAGAATAGTACCAATTGCATAGAGGTTATTGTGAGTCTCAGTGATCTTACTATAGTACTGCAAGAGCTTGTCCTTTGCCGCATAAAGTGCGTCGACCATCAATCGTTTCCAGGCAACCTGCTTTGGTTTAAGCTGGCTAATTGAGATTTCAAGATGGTTGAATAGCTGGCTATAGATCCCAAAGACGCTATGGATTGTAGCGTCTTTCGTCTGGGAAAGAGCAGTCGTAAACTCAAAGAAAGGTTTCGTAAGGTAAAGAAGGTAGTCGATTTGTCGCCACTCCTCTCGATCCAACATCAAGTGAGGATGCCCGTAATGTGAGCAGAACTCATCAAAGGTCGGTTGTAATCGTTTTGCGCGTCGAAGCATTAGAAACGTCGAGTTCCAGCGAGTGCGTACGTCTTGAATCGGAACCAGCTTCGGTTCTTCTGTCTGTAGATTCAAGAAAGCATCTCGGCGTTGTGGACTTCCATTGATGAAAACTGCTAAACCACGAATCTTTAAAATAAGTCAGTAGAGCGACAGCGAAGCGATGTGGAATATGATTTACCTTTTCCAGGGTATTGGCAATCTCTTTATTTCGTTGACTCGATCGAAGCGCTTGAGACCGACTCTCCGACCACTCTCTTTCTACTACTTGATTTTTCGGATTGGCTTTGATCCGACTAAGAAGCTTATTAAGGCTGAGCTGAATCACATGTGCGATACATGGAATGCGGATTATAGTAATCTGTTCATCAAGCTCGAGTGCCTGAATTGACTCCTGGATACTAGTGATCAAAGTGTTGTTGTTTGATGCATTATCGGTCGTCACGGCTAGTACCCGATCGACAATTTGATGTTGTTGGAAGATTTTCAAGAGAACCGCGCCTAAATTAGCACCCGAGTGGGCTCCTTGGAGTGGCTGGAAGCCAAGTAAAATCTCAAGATAGTTCCAGTCCTTATCAATGAAGTAGCCCGTGATAGCCATGAATGCTTGAGAGAAAGGGGATGTCCAACAATCCAATGCAATTGAAAGCTTTGCATTCGGCGGAAGACTTTGGAGTATGGTTTTATGCGACTCCTTGACAGTATCACGAATTCGGCGCTGTACCGTTTTGGCTGATGGAAATTTAAGAGGCAAGGGGGCGGATTGGGCGATGCGGAGTAGCAATTGTAGCTCAGGATGTTCGACAATCTGGAAAGGAAGCCGGAGAACAGTAAGAGTTTTCATGATTTGCTGCTCCCATCGTTCCTTTGAGAAGGAAATAGTATTGTCACGAGTATGAGACGCCTAAGACATATCGAACAATCATTAGCATCCGGAGAAAAAAAGTCTCAAAAGATAAAAATGCTTACCGAGTCTTTGATAAGCTGGCGAATATGAGGCTGCTTGCTTGCTTTCACACCAGATTTCTGGCATTTCGGCCCCTCCCAATGCCTTCGTAACGAGTGCGTTCCATTCGAGCTCCAGTTTGGATGCTCTAAGACCCTTCCGCATCTCTCGCACATAACCTTTGGTAGGCCAGACGTATAATGGGCTACCTGTTTGAAGCGAGTCCAAATATCCGATGTGTTGCCCGTTCCATCCCAATGGAGTTTTTTTACATTCTCGCTATCATCTGCGTTAACCTGTAGGCTACCCTGCTTGCTGCCTTGCTCTGTCTGGAGCCACCGGTGGAGAAAGTCGTCTTTACTCATTTCGGTATATAAGATGAAGGATTTGTGTCGGTCGGGGCCAACGCGTTCGAGGGCTATAGGAATAGGAGGGGGTTGAACCAATTCGATGTCAGTAATTGAGGTAAGGGTTTGCTGACTAGACGATGGGTCCAGCCTGAATGAATCATCCGGGATAGGGTAGGGAAAGCGTTCTGAGCTGTCTCCATCGTAGACCGACGAGGAATAGATATCAGAAGGTTGAGACCCCATAGTATACAAAATTGAGAAAGGTAGTATATAGAGAGAGTAAGAAGTTAGAGAGACTTACATTATTTCTTTGCTACAACTAAGAGAAAGAGGAAAGTCTTTGGTTTTAGAAACAACTATGTGAGGCTGATAGATCATAAAGTGGCTGCTGATCTATGGTTTCTAGTGATTTAATTGGCCGATATTTTTTGCAGCCCGCATATAGCCTATGGGCAATGCCCATGGGCCGCCCATTTCCCGCGAATTTTCGCTGACTTGTAGTCCCCCCGAGTTTTAGTCCGATAATTTTCACTTTGAACTATGAGTTCTGCCTCAAAAGCTTTCAAAAAACAAGAAGGTAGATAAATCCTATGGATACCAGTAATATTACTTTACTTTTGATAGGAAACACATCTAATATACTAGAAACAATAGTTGCAAATGTAAGATCAGAATACACAGGACAATGCAACATAGAGATATATATCTTCAGTGCATCTCCAGAGGAATCCGTGCCTTTTGTGGTTAATTGACCCCAACAGCTGATATTCAACTTCAAAAAAGCATCCGGCATGTAAACATGATCTAACAATCAAGAATACAGCGAGATTTACCAGTTTTTCATAGAAAGTATGCTTCATTTTAGACACCAAGTAATGTATGGAACATAACGTGTATAAACAAACAGCATTTAACTCGCTGAATCAGCGATTTATCCATCCTATTTGGGTAAGCTGTGCACTGATGGGCGGTTGATGGGCGGCCCATGGGCGCCCTGCGCTGCCCATGGGCGGGCCGACCCATTAACCTGCCCGCCCATGGGCTACGTGGGCGGCCCCATGGGCGCCCGACTCCCGCCCATGGGTGGGCCATGGCGAGGTCTACTGTGGACCCTAATGGTGCTGGCGTTTTTAGTCCGAGGCTCACCGCCCTGGAGTGCGGTACCCATCAAAAATAATCCCCAATTTTTGATCGACCACCACACCTTTATAGCTTGATCAATTACTCTATAATTTGAGGACCGTGATCTTCGGAGCATAACTTAGAACTATACAAATTTTCAGGTCGATCCTCGTACGAAATGTAATTCCAGTCTACTCATGGCCCCACCCTTTTCTCCCATAGTAAAGCGAAAGTCCTAATTCCAGTCTACTAGACTGCGCATGGAAAGACGATATCACTATTCTCGCCGCGATTGGCCATCAGCCATGTGGAACCCACCGACAACCTCCCGACACCTAAACTCGTTCTTGATCCTGCACGTAAACACTCACTTGGACTCGGCAGACTTCCTAGATTCCCTCGCTCTACTGATGATAATCGGCCTCGACAATTTCCGTCGACGATGACCACCGTGTACGCCCCGTCTGGCGCGTCCGCGCACTGTCTAAAAACATTGCCCAATCTGGACATGTCCCTCGAGTGACCGTCTTTCAATCACAATTACTTCCAGCCTAAATACGGACATGAAAATATATAAAGACGTCACTTAACGCTTTCACAGTGAATTAAGACTAAATGTTTCCTATCTGGCATGTTTGGGATGTTATCCGTCTCCACCACCCAGGAAATAATCATGATTGTTTTGCTAGCAAGGCGATCATGAATCTGTGCTTATACCTTTATGGGCATGGTATTCGGCTGGCATGTCTCCATACAAAAGCTAGAGAACTTTCTGGATGTACTGATGTGGTGGATTGAGACAAATCGGCCCGCATAACGTCGAACTGGACTCCAAGGAAAGCACGTGGGATGCCCAGGTCGTTCAGTCGAAACCCCGTCTCTAGCACTGATTTAACTGGTTCTATTTCGTTTCGGTTTTCTGCGGCAACGAGAAAGTCATCCACGTAGACAACGCAATCGAATTTATAGAAGACGCTATTCAGTGACCCCGAGTCATACAATTTTAGTCCATGATTTGTACGGGTCGAATGGAAAACGATCTGCCGAATCTATCAGCACGTGAACGGTGGGCTGATATGTATGCTTGAAAGAATTATACGGTAGAATTTCTACCAGAGAAGGGAGCCAGAGAAGGAGTACCGTTGGTGCGAGTCACGTGGTTCACGTCAGTTCCCTCGGCTCTTCCCACAAACATGTAATCATATCCCTACGAGCAGGAGCCTTTTTCTTCCCAATAACTTTTTTCTGTGGGTCTTTGTATTGCACGTTTTAATTTGCCCAAGTTGATACTCAATCAGGCGGTTTCATTGTCCATCGCCAATTAGGTCGCGCCCGTCGCCACTGTCCTTGCCTCCAGCTTGTACAACCCCCTTAATATAATACACATAGCTCTTTCCCTCTTTCCCACATCTCTGGAGGAATTTCCTTCCATTCATTGTCCACTATGAATTTACCTTCGCAGTCCAACTCGGCTGAGCAGACTATCCGCAAAGGCGACATCGCCAAGGTAAGAAGGAATGCATTTGCTTGCTGAAAAATAAGAGAAACCCAGCCGTGGAACGTCTAGAGTTTGCAGGTTGCATCCAACTTGTCAATCCTAACAACCCCCTCCAAAGCACCATCTGTACTAGATTGTTAATAAAGGATAATTCTCGACAGGTTTCTAGGAGCTTGCAAGTCCGACTGGGCCTGGCCAAACTCAAGTATCAGCATGGCCAGCTTCATGGCCTAGACTTTGTCCAGGATGAATGCGGCAAGCGGTCCGACTCATCCGATTTCTCTCGCAGCCGCTGCGAGACCCGCTTGACTTCACCCCCTTTCCAATCCTCGACCTATTACAAAGAACTACCCCTATCCGTCCCCAACCTGTCGGCCACCCACAAACGCTTCCGACCCGACTTTGACCCTCCCCTCCCAACCAAAGCAGCGGGGGTATCTTGGAAGAGAGCGTGCCAACTGCCAAAGTCTTCGCCAAGGCTTAATTGGCATATGGGAAAGCCACCGAAGCATACCCCCTTTATGTCCGAGGCCCCCTTTCCTGAGCGGGTTTCTTCCGCACATAGTGGGGCCTATGCTGAAGAAAGCAACCCTGATATCCTTCTTCATCGCTTTCGGAATATTAACTCTATGGCGAATTCTTCTCCGCCTCCACTTTCGAAGCAGGCTCGTCCGCCCCGGAAGCTTGCCTTGAATGAGGATAAGACAGGCCTGCCCCTGTACTTGAGCTCCCCTTCAACTCCGGTCTGTGTATTAGGAGGTTCTCAGGACCTGCCTTACACGCCTCCTTTCAAGCACGCTACTCTGGCAACCCTAAATTCCGTTCTGGGAAGCCCGGGCCAGCAATTCAACTTTGCTGATTACGTGAACGTAACGCCTGCTCCAGCTCAGCCTACATGGAGCAGCGCCATTGCTTCTATATAACGGGGTTACCGAATGACAAAAAATGTCAAACCTTGAGAGATCTCAGGTTTCTCGGCCCTCCGATGAACAACGGTTCGAGATATACAAACAAGAATGTCTCGTATGCCTCGGAAACAATGATAGTCCCGTCAGATCATGCACTTAATATTACGACAAGAGTGGATTGTGGACTGTTGTTGTCAACGTCGTTGTCCGATATGATCCTTTCCCCACCCAGTCAGTTGGAACCATATTATAATCTCTGATCTGTTTTCCAGATTAAAACAGTTATTTTATCGGCCGAAAACACGAATAGTTTGCGATCTATTGAAAGGCCACCGGCCTCACGTAGTCGGAAAGATCTTGGAGTATGCCACGAGCGGTGCCGGTTTGAATATCGCACAGCTGCGCTATTAGATCATTTCAGCGACTTGCCACCTAGGAAGATGGCCACATCCCAAACCCACCTGGACTGGATGGTCCTTCAATGTTTGACGTGGCACTGGCTTGAGATTGCGGGAGTTGGTGTGTGGAGGGTGCATCAGTACTGGCGGTCGCCGCCTCTTCGCTGTTGATTGGGTTAGACCCTCGTGACTGACCTGAGCACAAGTCTTTTTCTTGCTCGTACTCGCTCATTGTTGTTGGAACCCTTCAGTCAGGCAACATAGAAGGCATAGCGCACCAAAGATGTTTGGTTCTAGCGGACTAGAAACATCGTACTCCCACAGAAAATCCATAGAAGGACTGCCGGCGATGTCATCAATGACAACGTAATAGCAAATACACCAGGCAGAGCGCCAAGGAATATGTCGGAAGAGGGCTAGTACCTTCTAGTACACTGTATTTCTCACGCGCATGCTTCAAGTTCAGCTCATGCTCGACCGGCTTGGTTCCTTATCTGCACCAGCTTTGTATCACAACATGTGCGGTGGCTTCTTTTGTGAGATTGATGCGGGAGCGCGAAGCTTCGGATAAACCACCGTGTCGAGCATCCCATTCCACCAGCAAGAAGGCTTGCATATAATGCAAATCTTGATTTAGTTGGTGTTAAGGTTTTATCTAATAATGCAACATAAAGTAAACATCAATTACCATTTGTATTTACTGTTTCTCCAATTAATCGGGTCGTCGAACGCGGCCACCAGACACCGCCTGGTGGCCGCGTTCGACGACCCGATTATTCATATTCATATTATTCATATTCATATTATTCATATTCATATTATTCATATTCATATTATGCAATTCATATTATTCATATTCGCAAATATTCGCGAATATTCATGAATATTCATGAATGATCATATTCCTTTCGGAGCCCTAATGATCGATATTTCAATGGAACGCGTTGTGTATTTTACTGCTTACTGTCTCCTTGCCCCAGCGATAAATGTGCTGTGCCTGCAGTGCAAGTATTGCGAACAGGGGGATACCGGTGTTCTCTTGGCTAAGACCGACGCTTCCTCATTACGCCGTACCTTGCAGCGACGTTAGTCGCCATAGGAAACGACTCCAGCGTGGCTACCGTCACTACAACCACAGGGGGCTCAACAGGGGACAATCACAAAATTGTTGCAGGTGGAGTAGGTGTAGGCGTTTCTCTGGGGGTTCTTTCTGCCGTAATGATAGGTGCAGGTTTCTTGTGGAGGAGAAAAACAAGGGTAAATACGAGGGCTTGCCAGTGCAAAAACCTGTGACAGCTCCTGAGGGAAAGATGATGTTCGCTGCTCCCCAACTTCATGGCTCAAATCCTATTTATGAAGCCAACAATCCCCAGATAGAAGTTCCTTCTGAGCTGCCAGTGCCAGAGGGCAAGTAACGCCCCATACTAGTAGTATCTCAGACCGAAGAGGGACTCGGATGAGCTTGGGTATGTGAACTATTTACATAGGACACAAAGCTGCCCTTGATGCTTGTATTAAAACAGATGGCTACGGAGGATGTTGTATACAGCGGAATGTCGACAGGCGCGAACCAAGAAATATCCCGACAGCAAAGCCTCTCTCATTCGCGTCTCCTCGTTTTTCTAGACTGAGAGCTGGCCTTGCGGCGCAATTTGGTTGAATAATGGACTTGAAGGGACGACATATTTCGGCCTGGGAAGTGAGTCGTAATCTCAGGCCATGACATTGCCTCTTTTTCCTTCAGCCGCACCAGCAGCGCATTCTCGTCCGACGTGTACCGTCTTGGTTTCCCTGAAATAACCGCCGTGTTGGGTCGAGACAGCATCGGGCCAGGGTCGGGTACGAAAGTAAAGAAATATGCCGGTTTCAAACCAGTATTAGATTCGACGGTGAGGATAGCACTCCCACGTACACCCTGGATAGCACCAGAGCAATGAGATGAAATAGGAACGAAAGATTCCGAAGGGTCGGAAAGTGGCCTGATTGAAGATCTCCTTTTCTTCCTCTTTTGACACGGCTGTGCTGTGTTATAGGTGGTGTTCCCGTCTTGGTGGTTGCCGGTGCCTCGACCTGAGCGGAGTCGCTTCTTGCATACTGCCGTAGCGGCCCTTGTGCTTGTCCTGGTGGCTCCTTGTTTCCAGGACGTTGACGGGATAACCACAGCTATCGACGGGTAGCGCACCGGGGGTTTGGAACTCAGGGTCGTTCGAGCTTGAGAACATGTTGATGTCGAGTGCGCCGTCAGCGGAGAGAACGGGCTAGATGTGGCTGACGTGTCTTCAGCAGTGCTGGGATCTTCAGCCCGCTCCGAAGCCTTGTTTGCCCTTGAGCATGGATTTTCACCTAGGTTAGATGTCTGACACGGCTACGAATCATTTTCGTAGTCCCCGGGCCGCAGACTGTCTGAGGGCTCCGTGGTAGATAACTTCCGCTTGGCTGATTCTTCTTGGGAATCACCTACCACAGGTAGGTTACTAAAGGCACAGTTGGCTTGTTCGCGTTTAGACATGGGTGCGGTCACACAGGGTACGCACGAGGGTTGAGAAAACAGCATCTACAGGTTTAGTCATCAAAATTCCTTGGCGCCGGATTCGCACTATTATGTTATCTCCTTCGGGACGTCCCGTTCTTTCTTGTTCCAACCCGAGTACCTTCATTTATCGTTTTGAGTTCCAGTCCGTTTTATAGATACGCCATGGCTGCAAACCTCCAAATCAGTGTATATAATCCATTCCTCCTCCCAGAAATCGTGTCACTCGTCATCGACAATGTTCACATGGCTCCAGATCTCCTGAACTGTGCTTGTGTCAATAGCGTCTGGAGTGCAGAAGCTCTCAAGAAACTCTACTTGGGTTCCATCAATGATATGCAGCTCCGTACACCTGGCATTGGATCACTGAACAGCTTGTATGCAGCGTCGCGAACCCGCTTCGCCCGGAATATCAGCTTCGTCAAGCATCTTTTACTTGCGCCAGAAACACCGGCGATAGATGACGCTGCGGATCCTACTCGGCTTGCATCCTTTGAAAAGCCTCGCGCGCTGCGTCATCGGCAATCTACAGAACTCCTCTTGCGGCCACAGGGAAGGGGTTTTCAGAGTCTCACAATCCCTTACGAGATCATAGATCAAGATTGGACATCCATATCTGATTTTTTACTTCCCCCCACTGTGGAGTACTTGGCTATTGACAATATTTACTGCGCGAATTTGATGGCTCACTTCAGTGGATATCCAGCCCTACTTGATGTTGGTTTGCACGCCCTATCAGCTCTTTGGAAGATGACTTACCACCATAATAGAACAGACTTGCCAATGTCAAGGCTCTCACAATTTATAAATCTGATTTTGATCAAACGGTCAATGAGCTTTGTGTCCTCCTGAAATGCTGCAAATTACGTTTCTTCCAATTTGAAGAACCGAGGGAGCTTGAAAATCCCGTCCAATCAAATCTCGCGAAAGTTTTACCATACCTTCAGCATCAGAACAACCTCGAAACACTGGCACTTAGGACAACTTTCTGCGATCCAAGTCAAGCATCGATATCTCTCGCTCAAAACCCATGGCCAGATTTGAAAGCACTTCACCTTCGACAGGGGCATGAAAATTGGCTAGGATACTTGCCAAGATTTGAAAAACTTCGGATAATCTGTTTGCACCATATCTCTCCTGCTCACAATGTACGGGCAATCAGAATGATTTCGAAATGTCGTCACTTGCAGATTGTTGACGTGACCTTTGAGGGCTTAGCCGATGCTGAAGCACTACTCGAGATTGCGCGAGGTTGCCCGCTATTAAGAAAGTTTGAAGTGCATGATAAATTTGCCAGGATGGGAGGCCAAAAGCTCTCTGAGCCCCAGTTCCTAGGTCTCTTACGTGCATTACCCAATGTGGAATTGCTTACATTGGGGCTCAGGTATCGGATGAATGGTGCAAGGCTTCCTGATCTCGCGCATTACTGTCCGCGTCTCGTTTCTTTGAACTTGCCGGAGGCTCGATTGCTCCTTTCTCTTTTGCTGATGCATCAAGCCCGTCCACTATCCAGCTTGAAAATCATGTGCTTCAGAAGCGTCTGGTTCGATCAACCAAGGGTACTAATGCAGTCAGACCAAATGCATGATTTTGTCACCGAGTGGCGAAGAGTATTCCCAAAGCTCCAGACTCTCCCATGCACGGCAGATATCTATTGTATGGGATTGTATACTGGGGATGAGAATATGCTTGGAAGTTTGCCAGAGGATGACGACCTCCATGATGAATCGGACGAGTTGCCTGACGAATTGGATGACATGACGGACGAATCGGATGACATGACGGACGAATCGGATGACATGACGGACGAATCGGATGACATGACGGACGAATCGGATGACATTTCTACTCCTGACTTTCTAGCGGAGGACCCGCAGACAAACACATTAACTGCGGACTCTGATGCAGATGATCGCTGGTATGACCTTGACGAGTTTGGGACTGACTTCTTCATATTTCGCATCAAGCTTTGGCGAGCTCTTGGCTTCGGTGAAAGCAATCTGAATCATGAAGGGTTCGCACACATGTGGCAGACTGATATGGAGATTGAGATTGTTGGCTGGCCAGTGATGCCCTTGGAAGCATTTAGTGACCCAGAGCCTTACTCTACACATAGCTAGGCGAAGGAGAAAGGATCGGAGAAGCTGCATGTTCAGGGGGGCTTTGTGCTTTTGTTTTATAGTTCACCCCCTACAGAGTACCAGGGCAAGAAGTCATTGTGTACCCAAAGGTATTGCGGCCTCCCAGCCACCTTTCTCCTGCTTGATAACACGGCTTCCTAGTTAAACTTCCTTTCACATGGCTGGGCAAAACAAAAGGCCCAATGGGATCCTCCTGAACCCACCAACAATCTTACAATCTCTTGACTATTTCACAAATCTCAAAAGGAGGAGAGCCTGGCAAGCTACGACGGACGAAAATAGAGCGGGTGGGGATGTAAAGGAGGATAGAAACAAGAAGTGGAAGATGGCGTTCACGGCGCGGGTGAAGTAGATTGTACCTGGTCTCTTCCTCGAAGTCCTAACCGTATGAATAATCTGGTGGAACTTGACTATTTAGGTGAGGTTCGCAATAATTCAGGATACAGAATTATGTAACCCCAGCTATGAGGCTAAAAACAAGTTGAGGGTTGATCTGGGAATGAAGAGCTTTGAGATGCGCAGGACGTGATCTAGAGAGTAAAACTGAATAGCAAGAGCCGTTGAAGAATGACAGATATGTTCCCAGAGTCACCTAAATCGGTCTTAAGAATCCGTGACAGACCCTGGAAACACGTGGACGCAAAACCAGGCTTCTTGTTACCTTGTTATCAGGTCGTTCGTCGCTTGGTTTTACTCATCGTGTCGCGCATTTCGCAACCGCAGTCTCAGCATTAGTCACCAGGTGAAGCACTGGGAGTGCGGCATTTTCGCTATTGGCTTATGGCACTCCGTTATGCTTTTGAACTTCGATTGATTGGGTGTGGAGAAGCCGGAAAGGCTACCAGTGACGACAACGGATCGCCACGGGATTCAAATATAACGCTGGAGCGGCGCGATGTAACCTTAGATGGCCTGATCTAAGTAATGCATCCAGAATCTAGAATTAAGCGGCACTTTGTATGGAGGCAAAGGCCTCAGCGACAAACAGGGAGCACAAAGGAGGATCTAGACAGCTCTGCAGCATGGTGCACTCGCTTAAAAGAAAAGTAAGAAAATCAGGAACAAATGGCCATTATGCCACTGTAGCCTAAATCATCCCAGAGGTTCTGTTCTAGACAAGGTATTGCAAGCTTGGCGTCGGATGAGCGGCATCTCTGGTAAAATGAAAGGGGGCAGTGTGTCAGGTCGTAAGCCAAGGCGCAGTTGTGGGTGAGGGGCGAGATGAAGACAAAGGGGGTGGCGATGAGTGCAAGATAGAAGAGTGGAAGGAATGGTGAGAGAGGGGAAAGAGGTCGAAAGGGCAGGGCGAGCTTTTTATGCCATCGCAACAGAAGGCGGAGCTTACAGAACGAGGTATTATGACGCTAAACTAAAAGAGGCAAAACTAACCGCATGCAGTAATTCACAGGTCCGTCGTTTTACTTCGTCACTCAAATAGAAAGTCGCGCTACTAAGATCAAGTGGCTAATCAATAAAAGATAGTGGCGGGCCATTGAGCATCGTAACTTCGTACTAAGTAATAATACTAGTACGGGCAGTTGGTATGCGTATCCCATAGCGGTCTCTGGTAGTTGGTGGACAGACAAAATCGGCTTGAAAACCACCTTATTCTATAAACACGATAATAATAAACACCGCCCTACTAGCATGTACCCAGGCCGGTCGATTCCACCGACAGACGCAAACCGTCGCGCTTAATCCTGAATCACTACATCCCACCACCTTCTCAAGACACACTTCCATCGCACGTACTTCGCTGATGCTGCGACAAGGGTGTGTTTGCACTTGGCTCTTCGGGTACATACTTTGGGAGCTTTTTCCGATGTGATGGCTTGATCATTGAACTGCACTAGTTTCGCTTCACTGGAAGCCTCTCAAGGGCAGCTTCCGCCGGAATAAGCCAGCAAAACTTCTCGATATCGTTGTTTTAAGGCTTCAATCCATCATTTGAGCATATGCTCAGAATTCAGGGGCCCCGTAAAGTGGCGATCATACCATCGAGGCGCCCAACCATTTGCCCCGTTTCTCTGTGAGACGAAGCTGCGGCTACAGAATCCCGAAGCCTATTCGCTATTGCGACATAATCTGCCTTCCGTTGTATATGAAAGTCTTCGCTGGAAGCTCGAAGAGCCTCTCCAGGAGATACGGAACGAAGGCCTGGACGGTTCGGTTCGTATGACTCCGAGGGTCGTTTGCCACGCGAACAAACCCAGCAACACAAGTCAGCGCAGATGTTTCGTAGTAAAGACGGTGCACAATCAATCAACGGCTTTTCCTTCGAATCTGTGTCCCCAGGAGGTTGCTCTTTGATTGATTCAGCCAGATTAAGTGCTTCGAGAACAACCTCCAGACATTTGGCAGCGATTATTTCCGCATGAAATGCATTTCCATCTTTCAGGCCAAACTGTACAACACAGTCATCAATCTGTAAATAACACTTGATCTCGAGTGCCCGTAGAATTGCCCGTTGAAGGCGAATCACTCTGCTGGCTGGGATGGGAGTCGGTCCCCGACGAGTACGGGTCTCTGCAATGAATTCATCCCCTGCATCAATCGATACTCGCAGCTCAGAGGGCAGACTGTAGTTGCGCCAGCGAAAAAGCTGTTCATGGAGCATGGTGATGTCCTCGTAAGCAATACCAGTGGTTTTCACCGTGGTGTTACACAGTTTCCTGGCGATTTGTCGCGCAATAATTGACAAGCTGAGAACGGCATCAAGATAGCTTTGAACTCCATATCTTAGAGGATTCTGGTCTAGCGCCAACGCGTTGTCTGGAATAAGAGATATGGCCTTGTGATTGAGAGATTGAAAAGCATCTAGACAATAGACCTCCCAATAGAGAAGCGTGAAGCGCTCATCAGCCTGTGTAAATAGTGCCGAAGGATCTGTCCCCCTGGGTCCGCGATTTCGAGACTGCAAAGTTTTCAAGACGAGGGCGTCGTGCGTCATGAATAGTTTCCAAAGGGGGTCCGCGGTTTTGCGTGCATTGTCATATTCAGAATCGACCATAAGAGCCATAGCCTCAAGTTCGTCCAGGCGGATCGGACGATTATGAGGTGTGGCGGTCATAGTCTTCATTAGTTCTTTTCTAAACATGCCGGCGAGGAGCCGCTGCTTGTTCCACTTATTTTTCACTTTTGTAAAAGGGATACCACAGCAGGCAATGGCTGTGAGAAGAGAATAGCCACATCGGTCTGCATGGAAGTCTTGCCAAAATGCATCCTCTGGAATGAAGGGACGGCAAAGGGCCGGAAAATCAAAATACGCATGGAGCGCCTCATTGAATTCCCTCATGTCGAGGTTGCATGCCTTCAAGAGATTTTCATGAAAAGATGGATTGCCGCAGCTCAACCCCTCTAAGGCAGAGTGATAAAGATGGCGGCCCGCTGAGCGAAAAGCATCGGACCTGATAAACAACTCGGGAAGCCCTATGGTAGATGTCGATCTTTCCGGAGCCGGTGAATGGGAGCGGGGTTCTGAGCGAGACGCAGCGAGTAGCTCCCTGTCCGGAGATCGTAGTGGAGGGTCCCCGAGGAAGATATTCTGGAGGAGAAATGATCCTTCCATGCTTAGTCCAAATGATTTGGCTGAGAATGGAGTTCTTAGCCCGTCATCCAGTGGAGAGCTGGCAGCAGTGTCTCTTGGCGACGAAGGTGGAGAAGAAAAACGGCCCTCCATGACAGTGTCAGGGTCTGCGCGAAGCGCCACGGTGGTCGAAACGCCATTGAATTGGGGCCAAAGCAGCGTGCTTGACGGAGTCGTTTCGTCAGAAATGAGGCTCTCGCCTGGCGAAGTGTCCGGGGTCGTGTGCTCTAAGCGTTGGCGCTTGTACGTGCCGGTGTCATTCGGACTTTCAACGGAACATTGGATTTCTAACCTAGCACACCTTGAGCATGGTTCTTTTCTCTCTCCGAGGCCAGATGAAAGGTTGCATTTCCTCTTCTTTTGACGACAAACGTTGCAGGCCATACGTTTACCACCACGAGGCATCGGTGGCATGATGATGGTGAATAAGATTTCGTCGCTCTCGACAGAGATTTGGGAGAAGGGTAGATGAATAAAGAGCTCGAAGAACGAGAGGCAGGAGAAAACTCTTATAAGGATGAGACAAATGCCAAACGGCCTTTCTTTACTGCCTCCGCATCCTCCGACCGCCCTCCGCATCCTCCGTCCGCCCTCCGCATCCTCCGTCCGCCCTCCGCACCTCGTATCCTCCGCACACACGTATCAGCATAAGATTGAAGGCAGCATCGCCGCCAGAGGATGGTCTGTGGCACTAGTGGGTTGGTTCGGGGCTCCTCGTCCGGACGGTGCCTCGATGCATGGAGTCCCTCACCACTTACCCTTGAGGGCCCAGTAGGACACGTCTCTTTCCCGATGTCGATGTAGAATTGATCGGAGAGATAGGACTCGTCGATGGTGGTACCCCAATGCTGGGCAAATTCCTGCGTCATGCCGTCCCACATGTGGGCTTTGGTCAATGTCTTCAGGTTTTTGCCTTGGACGAGGATCGTCACGCCCGAGAATTGCTGCAGTCCAGCGCTCTCGATGGTCTCGAGAATACTGGCCCACACCAGCGCAAGTGCGTGTGGCGGGAGGAAATTGAATAGAAGCTGCTGCCGCGCGACCGCACCCACTCGCTGCGAGCGCATCTCCACCCCCGGGCCGTAGCATTCAGCCGGTTATGATCAAAGCTAGCTGGATAATGCTGGACAAGCGAACCGTCATGGTGCCGATAGATTGCAGGGAGGAGTATCTAGTCCATCCAAATCCGAAAGTCATCATCTCGGAGGCGGCTGCATTGCTGCTCCTCCCGGTATAGCTGCGGGAATAGAAAGTAAAGGGAAATATCCTCAAATCCGACCAGCCGCCCAAATGTATAATGTGGGATCTTATGCACCGGCAGTCGGTTGTGGTGAGCGCGGCCATTGTTTCCAATATATTGTATCGGAAGAGGATCAAGATGCAGACACGAACGAAGATCAGAAACGGCCATCTCAGTCGAGTTCCACCGCAATCCCAGTTTAGCCACAGCTAGGCTGTGCGCAAATCCCACGATACTATCGACATGAAAAAGTTATCGCGGTCGGGCGTTCCGGCTCATGGTCGGCAGCAAGGCAGAGGTGCAGTGGACTAGGATCAGGCGTGGCTGAATTAATTCCAGTATACATCTCCCGTTTTCGGTCTGCGCTAGTCTGCCCTACTAGGTTGTCCTCGCGTCTAGCCATCGTCGCCACGCCAAGAACATCTGGGTATCCCCCATCTGCTTGAATCCGGTCCATATATTTCCCTCTTAGCCCCAACCCTGGACTATGGGAACTACCGTCACCTGATATCCTTCCGGTGAACAACGAGATGTTCCTAGAGCCCGTTAGTGATATAGCCCATGATCCTACTCCGGCGATGTCACCAGACAATATACTAGAAGGGACCGGGGTATAGCTCTTCCATCTTGTCGAGCTCCGCGTGGATCTGGGACGCCTGCTGAATGGCGGGTTCAACTGGTGTGTTCTGGTCCGTACTGCGGCCCTGCACGTGGATGCAATGCCGGCCAGTGCCTTGGTTTAACGCCTGCTAGTATGTGACCGTACGGCTGAACTGCTGTACCTGTTGCTGTGCTGTATCACGGGCTACGGCCCGGGACGACCTTTGCTACTAGCTGGTGTCCAACCGTGCGCTTTGCGCCAATGCTGCTTAATCACATCTATGCTGCGAACCACATATCCACACTCTGGTTCTCGTGTGCATAAAATGCCATCTGTGTGCACTGTTAACCCGGGAATGTGTTGGTTTATCGTGGTGGGCACTTCCCAGCGTTCGCACTCCTAGACTCTGTTCCACTGTTGGATGGCATGCTGTAATTGCGTACCGGTGGGATTTTTTCAAAATTAAACTGGACGACAGCTGGGACTTCTAATTACCCCTAAATCTCATCTTAGTCCCGTAATCGCTCAATTAGATCTTAGACTGATCACTTTGTTAACCCCAATGTTGATGTCGCGGGTGGTTGACCTCGGTCGCATATCCACATCTTGGCCCTCACCAAAAGAAACCCGGTTTTCAATCGAAAACCCCACCTCCAATGTTCGTCTTTAGTGGGAGCTCATCGATGGACGGGGTGAAGGGCATCTCATGTGGAAAGTCTCGGTTGTTGCTCTTCGGGCAATTCAACCATTTGAAGAAATTGTTCGCGCTGCTCCTCAAAAAGAACAATATCTCCTGCACCAGTCGCCGGCTTGCGCAAAGCGAGGATTTACGAAGTACCGAAGTTCCTGATTCTTGATTTTTTATTTACTTCTAGCTGCTCATTAAATATAATTATCGCTAATGATAAAGTAAGATTCATACGTATACGCAGAGATGAATCATACTCGTTGCCTTTTTGAGTGGATCCCTAATGTAGCTCAGGAGACACGCTATAAATCTCGTAGGTCTTGACTGAGGATGGTGGCATGTGCAATCTCTGTGTGGCGATACGACGATGCAGCGGAGCTACTTGGCATTGTTTTGAGAAGTGATCCCGGATACTTTATAAGCCGTCCACCCTCCTTTTCCATTTCGCTGATCACTTTTCATTTGCCGTCTGTTGATTTGGCCGCCATGCATATCAGCCTTGACAACATTAGCTTCTACTCTCGCCCTCCTACAAAGTCCTCCTCGCCTGCGTTCCCTGCTTCCTGTTGGAGGGCCTATAATGCCTCTGTCACTCCTCAAACCCTTCCCCGTGCCCTCCCGCCGAGACCGTATCTTCAGGGAACGACCTTCAGCTCAGCATCTGGTGCCAGCACTGATGTCTCTCTGCAATCCCGAGATGCCGTGAAGGAAAATTTGGATTCACGTGCAGGCAGTGAATTTGATATCGAAATAGAGAGAGCTATGACGCAAAACAGCCAGGAAACGCACGAGACAGACTTGGATCTGCACCTCGACCCAGGGCTCCGAAACGAATGTCACACAGACGTGCCTGAAAGCGATCACACATACGTAATAACTGGTATGTCGGAATCATTGCTGAACCGCGATAAGCGAGCGTAGCTAATATCATCCACCAGATCATCCAGATATATGCCCTTTGGGAGAGTCTCGTGGTGACTTATATACGGCTTTGATCCTGGCACAACCTCAGTTGCATCATGCAGGTAGGCGCGACTATTATCTTTCTGTCCGACTTATCTCGCTAACTCATACAAGACCCACCCATTGCCTCAACCGTTGCCCCAACTTGCCCCAACCGACCTGCTAAGATGGCGCCGAGATAATATCTCGTCGCTAGGAATTTATGATGAGATTGACAAGAGCCCTGCTCCGCCCGAAGTCAGCTTGACCTGCCCGCGTGTCTTGCCATCACCTCCGACAGATGTACCAGCACGGCCTAGCATTGAAACCATTATCCAAGATGAATCCGTCGTAGATGACACCACGTCCGGGTTAGAACACCTTGGAGATCAAACGGGTGTTATAAGGGATGGGGTGGCAACACAAATTGTCCAGGTCAATGAACCCTCAAACAGCGAGGCTATCTCGGATAATGATGTAAGAGGCAGACTCACCGAGAGTCAAGCGCGTGTCTTCTCCCGTCTTGGGCCTCAAACTCGCTCTGTCAACCCATCGCAAGCCACACTGGCAAACTCTCCATCCTTTCGTCCACGACGAAAGGCAAAATCCGCCCGGCGAGAGCAATTTCCTGCAGTTTCCGTTGTCATCCCTGTCCGTTGAAACGATAAGTGGTTGCAAGGGCCAAGAAGAACTCTCTAACTAGAATACGACGGTGTAGTCGCGTGAGCGACAGCGACAACGACAGTGACAGCCTCGACAAAGATCGAGTAACCCGGACGTCGATGAGAAATTATTCACCGTCGTCAGGTGGACCTGGTCCCAAGGCAAGGGGGCGCCCACTAAAAACGTCGATGAGGGCGAAGGGAAACGTCTTAGCCCCGAGCAATGATATCGTCGGAAAATGCCCTAATCAGTCCCAAACCCC
This sequence comes from Penicillium samsonianum, assembly GCF_028829775.1. Lineage (NCBI taxonomy): Eukaryota > Fungi > Ascomycota > Eurotiomycetes > Eurotiales > Aspergillaceae > Penicillium > Penicillium samsonianum. Next base: position 1,445,403 of record NW_026643264.1, on the reverse strand, counting down.
CTTAGGGGGTGATTTGGCTGTCCCATTAGATCAAACACAAGAGATTTTCGGTCGCGGAGTTCTCCGTATCGAAACTCACGGTCCTCGACAAGCCTACTTTATGACATTCCTTCCAGAGGTTTCTCACCCCCCCCCTATGCCGTCACCATCTGAAATGCCTCCTGAACAGTCTTCACAGCAGTCTTCACGCTTTCAGGATTATTCTCAGAACGCATCCTCGCGACAGGTGGGGCGCGGAAAAAGCCATAAGCGAAATATATCTACAGCCTGTGAGGATGGAGACGGGCGGTCGACCAAGCTGCCACGACACTCGCCATCTCGTGATGGTCGCAACGAACCCCAGCGAAAGCGCAGGAGGCGCTTGCGGTGGTCTTCAGAAGAGGTGGATTTTTTGCTGGAGTTAAGAAGAGACGAAAAACGACCATGGTCGGAGGTGACGAGCTTATTTTTGGACCGATATCCGGGAAGAAGTCCTGCTGCAATCCAAGTATACTGGAGTACGTGTGGGCGTCGAGAAAGCAAGACTAAGAGCGCGCCAACTACCGTCTAAAACAAAGCATATGCTTCAACCGTCTCCAGTACATACCGCTAGAAACTACATTCTTGGGGAATACCTCCAATGTGGGACATATCCATATGGAAGTCACGGATCGGTAAAATCTCCCCTTCAGCGTAATACCTTATCGACAAGTCGTCGTCCATGTCGAAAGTCTGGCGGCGGCATACAAGACACGATTCGGGAACTAATCCTTCCTATGACCAACTAGAGGGATTATAAGGGCAGAAGTGAAGCTCATTTTCATTGCGTACTGTAGATGACAATTTTGAGGTAGCTGGGCTTAACTTTTCACAAGACTTGCTCGAAGACTGGCCCATTCCTTCTGTCGTATCGATATTGGGACTGATATGATTGGCCTCATGGCGAGGGCCCTATAATATTAATATGACACCCCTCTCCCAGTACCCTTTGTCTTCGGGCTTTGATTCTCGTTTCTTGATATGGATAGAAAAAAAAAGAACACTCTGGAGGGAGAAGCATCTGCGCTCAAAGGCCTAGTACCACAATGAAGTAGAATACCCTCAAACAGCCAGGACAGGAACCGTAGTCGGTCTTCGTCAGAAAGAGCCGAATACTGAAAATGGCCTGTTGGGAAATAAATGATCTAGCGATGACCAGGCCCTTTGTCTGACTAACAGGAGCTATGTTTCGTACAGTATGCCTTTTCCTACGGTCAAGCAGCTTTCATTCTTTCGTTCAAAATTTGTGGGTACATATATCAATTGATTGAAGGCTCTGAATGCCTTGTTTCTAAAGCTACAACTGACATTTAGCTGCCCGATACGCTTGGTTAATCGGTGTTGTAGTGCTGATATTAAGCGACTCCAATTGCTCATGCACTCTTCCTACTAACGTTTGGTTATTTGAAGCGTTATCTGTTGTCACAGCCAACACTCGTTCAACCAATTGATATCGCTGAAGAACCTCAAAAAGAACGGTACCAAGATTAACGCCAGTGTGGGATCCATGAAGTGGTTCAAACCCGAGGAGAAGCTCACGGTATTTCCATTTATCATCAATAAAGTAGCCAGTGATAGCCATAAATGCTTGTTGAAAAGGAGAGGTCCAGCAGTCTAGTGCAATAGACATTTTGGCCTCGGCGGGTAGCTTCTTGAGTACACATTGGTGTCTTTCCTGAACTGTATCTCGAAGCCGGCACTGTATTGTTTTTGCCGAAGGGAACTCAAGAGGCAAAGGGGACGACTGGGCTCGCTGAAGTAACCTCTGGAATAATGGGTTTTCGATGATCAGGAAAGGGAGTCGTAGACCAGTAATAGCTGTGAGGATATCTTGCTGCCATAGTTCTTTTGTAAAAGACTCGCGTTTCTCGTGGGCTGGATAATCGCGCACCTGTTCATAAACGATAGACATTAATATCGAGGCAATCTACCTTTTTCCTTCCAGTGTATTCCTTACCTGGCGGGCAAAAAGTTCTTGAAGAGAGCTATTTCCGGCAACCCGATTGCTAAGTCTCTGGCACTTCTCTCCTCTGAGATGCCTCGCCATTGGGGTAGTTCCATTCAACTTGCGGCTTGGATGATCAAGAAGCTGACCGCATTTTTGGCATACTATCTTTGGGTCCCCAGTCACAGTATGAGCTACCTGCTTAAAGCTATTCCATGCCTCTGAATGACTTCGGGATCGATCCCAGAAGCTCTTATTCCTTTCACGAAGCTCATTTCCGTGGATAGTTTGAAGCCACCAGAAAATAAAATTCTCTTTGCTCATTTCGGAGTAAACAATCCAGTCGTTTCCGAATCACTCAAGGGAGGAGGAGATCATAGGATGTAATAGTTCGGAGGCTGGTGTTGATTCAATGGTTTGCTGACTGGACTCTAGGTCAGACGGAAAGAGGTCTAGACCGTAGCTACCGTGGAAAGACGACGAGGCGAGGTCGGTGTCTTGAGACATGATCCAAGAGTATGGGGTTTTTATGGGGGAAAAGAAAAAAAAGACTCCCTGAATCTCATAGATTTGGGTGATTTTGCCGGTTATGACCGTCTGTCTACCTAAAGAAATAAAATCTGATACATCGCGCATGAACGCTATGGCCTCCAACTTCTATGAATTGCGATTGGATATGGTGGTGGGAGACATGCATATTTAGCGTGGGCGGACTTTGGACTGTCCAGAGTCCGCCCAAATACCCGGAAAATTTGCTTGAAGGACATGCCCCTTCTCCATTATTATTTTATAAAGGACAGTTTGGGCATCTCATTAAGTCACGTGGTACTGCTATCTCATGCTTTCTAGTCTTTACTCTCCACAAATGATATTTTCAACCTCTTATTGATAGTAATGGTATATATAACTAATTTGATTAATGAATTAGATGTGTAGGCTGTTTTTCTTGGGTATTTGACTAGAACCTGCAATCACCCAATAATGGTAGGAACTAGGAATGAATTAAATATGAGGTGCACCCACGAGATATATATTTCTCTCACTAAAATAGCTTCAAGTCACAGAAGACTGTATACACACCAAATAGTCGCAAATAAGAGAGAAGATCATTGTTCCGTATAAAGTGAACCAAAATACTTGAGAATTTCAACAAATCTAAATGACCGAAGAACAACTGCTACGGCAAAAGGATTGTAGTGACTATGACTAGTTTAAATAACCGTTTTTTATTCTGCTGAATCATCAGGTTATGCGGCAGATTTATGCATTTTTGGGCGGTTTTGGACACTTTTGGACACTTTGGGTAGTCCATGGGCGGACTTGGACGCCATGAGGATGTCCATGGACGGGTTTTGGCGAGGTCTAGTCCAGACGAAGAACCTCCGGACGAGGAAACAAAAGCACGATTCGCAACCGCCATCGGTTCATTGATGTATCTGATGGTCGGAACGCGGCCGGATATTGCGTTTGCGCTGGGCACGTTGAGTCGCTTCACGTCTCGGCCACAATCGCACCACCAGGTCGCCCTGCAGCGATTGCTTCGCTATGTCAAAGCCACGCAATGCCATCGCATTACATACCGCAGTGGTCAGTTGATCGGATACACAGATGCCGACTTCGGTGGCTCCGTCGTCACTGATGGGGCATACTCCACGTCTGGCTATGTGTTCCAACTTGCAGGCGCACCAGTCTCCTGGTCGTCCAAGAGACAGGGGGAAGTGGCCACGTCTACGACTCATGCCGAGTACATTGGGCAATACAATACCCTTCTACACCTGCAGTGGCTCCGCACCTTCCTAGCAGAAACGCAAATGTATCGGTCCCCGGTCACCAACATCATGGCTGACAACCAGTCCGCTATTGCCCTTTCGCGCAATCCCGAGTTCCACAAACGGACCAAACATTTCAACGTGAAATTCCATTATCAGCGAGCAGTGCTGAATGCTGGCGAGATTGGTCTTCAATATGTTCCTACTGAGGAACAGGCCGCTGACGGTCTCACCAAGCCGTTGGGACCTACGGCTTTTGCCAAGTTCTGTAGTCTTCTAGGAATCGAAGCCTTGGAGCCTCGGAGGCAACAAACGTGACAGCGCAGGCGCTTTTTTCACTTTATTTTCCCACGAAGGTTTTCGAGTGGTTTTACCGAGGCTTGCCTGCACAGCGTTAATCCAGTAACGCCTTGCCAGCAAAGCGATCCTGAGGGGGAATGTTGTGATATCAGGCTGGTGCAGATCAGGAACCAAGCCGCACCGTCGGAATTAGCTCCGAAGTGTCTATACAGACGACCAAGTTGATTTCCAATCAACTTGGCTAATTGTTGTATATATAGGCTCATGTATCCCTCTGAAAGAACAAGTCAATTCATACCTCTGAACAACAACACGAACTGTTCCTACCCAGCTGCTCTTGTTTCGATGTGGAATAGACAGAGAAATTATTCTCCTGCAGCATATACTTCAGGTCTTCTACTGATTGAAGATAATCGAGATCTCGGAATCAAGTTGTACTTTCTTTTCCTCACTCAGTTCTTTTAGCTTGGCCATATCCATGACTCGGCGCACAAAATGAATATGTCGATCGGTGGTCATTTGCCCGATGTTTCTTCGGCACTTATAAGAAGACAGACCTGCGCAGACGCCGTCATGGAAACTTTCGACGATAGAATTCCAGGTAATAAGTTTAGCTCGTATGCTGGCGGTGTTGTCTGCTTCGTAAAACTCGGTCCAAACTAGGCCAATTTGTTTCCACAAGGCAGAAAAAGCCTTTACACTACGTGGAGAATCAATTAGCCTTTGGGAGCGAAATCAGTAGCACTTCTCAACTTACACCCGAACCGTTTTTAAACTGTTTCCCAGCATCCTATCTCTCCACCTCAGCTGTCAAAGCACTATTTCATTGTCCTGTATCCTTTGATCTGCGTTTTCTCTTTCGCGCTGTTCTGTTTGTGCTGCACTCGTTGAGGCCATGTTCGCCCATAATTCGTTACGACAAGCGGTCTCTTTCAGTGCGGATACGGCTTCTTCCAACTATTTAGTAAGTGAACCCAATCCCAAAGATCTCCGAAAGGACTTACCCATGATTGACTTCCTATGTGGCGTGCTGCCTGTTACTCCCAATGATACGGCCAGCTCCACTCGAAACCGATCCATTTCTGGAATAGCATAGTTTCGCTCTAAAGACTCAACCCTAAGTTTTAGTCTTTGGTTTTCTTGTTCCTTTTCATCCATCTCTTTCGATAAAGCCAAGATCGCACGTCGATAATCGTTGAGTACATCTTTAATGCCTTGGATAATTTGATCTGGACCGGCAAACTTCGGCAGGTCGACAAGCCCACGGGGGATTTTAAAGATGTCTTGGTTCCGCATGCTAGTCTTTGGCCAGAATTCTGGACCCGACATATTGTAAGACCTTATCACCCTTGCACCGTCAGGCTTACCTTTTATTATCAACGTTTTGGCCAGTACGTGGCCGCGCGAAGTTCTCAGCACCCCCCTTGCATTGCACCGGAAAGGAGAACCCGTAGGGCATGCATCACTGCATCGCTGTTACCGGATCTCCTACCATCCTTGCGGATATACCTACCACGGCAAAAGGTACACCCCGTGCTTAATGTAGAATATGGTAGCGGGGTTTCATGAGTATCCGTGCACTTTTGATTCGTCCCCGCATAACTAAGCGTGATTAGAACGAACGCAGCACCTCTCAGTCTGTCAATTTGTAACTGGTTCGGAGCTCCCCACACCACCAGGGGACCAATAGATGTGCAGAGAAGTCGGAGGGAGCCCTCGCTCCTTTAAGGCATTATGTATCAGAATTAGGATAAGCATACATGACGTCAATGTAATGAAAAAAATAATGGGATACTTACATGGCGATACAAAAAGCAGATCTTTAGCGACTGTTGGTTTTCAACAACGTATGTGGCCACGATTAAGCTAAAAGTAAATGTGCGAACGGGGTGAGTGAGTAATGGGCGCGAGGCATCGACCAATCAGACAACGGAAATTCTCCCCTAGGCGTTTACAGAGGTTCTAGGCGTAGCTTCAAGTTCGTAGTTCTATTAGACGGTTTTTTGCCAGTCGTCAATACTCTGTTTATTCTACAAGCCTCAGCAAAGCTCTGGGCAGGAGAGGCACTAGTTGTAGCAAAATCCCAATTTCTGGGAGCCCCACTTTATCTACTTTTGTTAAACTCCAAGCTATTTCATTGTGGGTACATCTAATACGTTGTGTGGCCGAAAACGGAAATCCGGAAGGCATCTTAGAGTTTATATGACACCATATCACTCTACTTGATGGGGTCTAGAACTCGATTAGCCATGCTTGACGACAGAGTAAGTAAGTGGTATAAAGGAGCTTTTAATTGCGCTTGGTAATCCATGCCTCATACCCTCTGCTATTCCCCAATCCTCACAATTAATAGATGGGTCTCTATCCCAGCAAATAAACAGAAGTTAAATAAGGATTTGCTAGATCCTCCAACACGAAATGGCTAAAGAAGTTGAATTTTCATTTATGGGAGGCGAGGTCCTCGCTCCAGGAAGCGAAATTAAAATCCATACCCCTCGACCAGTTAGTTGATCCTCAGGGTGCACGGAGTGCTGTCATTGTTACCAAAGACGGCCGGAATATTTTTGCCCCTGTCATTGTTGACGCACCACGATCAAAATTTGTACTGGTGACATTGGCCAAGGGAACTTTTACGTGCAAGTTGATGAGTTACTGGATAATAAGGGGGAGGAGATTTTGCATTAAAGGCTACCAGTTGGCTTCCATCCTTTATTGAACAATGTGCCAGATTTTTCGCGTGTTGTGTATGCCTCCTATATTGCAGACAGCAAGGAGGCAACCCAGAAACTCTTGCCCGGCGTCACCGCTCCATCTGGCTTCCAGTATGTTGCATTCGTCCAGGCACTTAACGATCAGGATGACAGCCCTGTGTCCTTGGCCTTTAATGAGAAGGGCGAACAGATCGACGGCAAGTCTATTTTGGAGAGATTCCATCAGGGCCAATTTGCGAAGTTTGGACGTCTTCATGAAATCCTCCGCCGTAAAATTACAAATATCCGCGCAAGTCAGGACATTAACGTTGCTGTTTGGCCTGAGTTTGAACTTGACCTCACTGGATACGACAAACCGAATGAAGGGGAGATCAGAGAGCCTCCAGCAGCTGCACGCGCGCTCATTGCCGACGCTGTGAACGTTAGATCTGCCATAGTCAAGGCTATGAAGGATCTCGGCGTCATGGTGAAAGAGACCCCGCCAGAACAATTGTTCATATATGTCTCACCCAATGTTTCTCAGCTCCCTAATATTGAGCAGATTCATGGTGTTGGTCAGATAGTCTTTGACGACCGCACCGGGGTTAACGACCTTGCCGACTCGGAAGCAATAGGACGCGCAGCTCAAGCGCAAGCCCTCGGATATACCGGACAGGGAGTCCGTGTTGGTGTCTTTGAAGCCGGACCATCCGATCTCACATGCCTTACATTTGACGGCAGATATACAGAGAACCCTGAAGGGAATGACCACGCACGACTGACTAGCGCCGTTATCAAGAACGCTGAGCCAGGGAAGCCGCATGGCTACGCCCGTTACTGCTCCCTTTATTCCGCAAACAGCTATGATAATGATGCATTGCAATGGGCCGTTACTTCACCACAAAACTGCACCGTCATTAACCAAAGTTTCCACCGGCCCAATGAGCAAAGCAGCGCAAATCTATCCTTTGATGACATTCTAAAAGACCACCTCGCCACACAATGGCCTTTCCCTACAATCGTGCAATCTGCAGGGAATGTCAGCCAGGCGTCCCAGTATGTCAGTCCGAAGGGGTTCAACACCATCAGCGACGGAAGCCACAACGATACCGCGACTGCGATGGCTGGCAGCTCAGCGTTCAAAAACCCAGTCTCTCCCGACCGGGACCGCGAGCTTCCTGAGTTGGCTCCCAATGGTACCAGCATTACTGCTGTGGGATTGACCATGTCGGGCACTAGCTTCGCAGCCTCGGCTGTGGCTGGTACAGCCGCTCTGCTTCAGGACGTCAGCTCGACATTGAAGTCATGGCCCGAGGGATGCAAAGCTATCCTCCTGGCCAGCGCTGGTCCCACTGTCACCGGTGACACTTGGGCTGAAGATAATATCCAGGGTATTGATCAGTCGGATGGGTCTGGTGCTCTGAATGCCGAGATAGGTGTCTTAATTGCACAGCAACGCCGAGGGAGAAATTTGCCACCGATTCCACGTGGCTGGGATGTCGGTTCCTTACAGGATGCCGATTTTGGTAATCGGTCTCTGTCCAAATTCATCTACAAAGTGCAGGCCCCTGATCCTATCCCTGCCATTTCCAGAAACGTTTATACAGTCAAGGTGGCTCTAGCTTGGGATGCCAAATTGCCATCTAACATTACCAAAATGCAGAGACCAACAACAACATTCCTCCTGGTCATCTATAAAAGCAGCGGCGGCCGTCCTGTTCGGTACTCCGGCTCGTTCGATAACAATTATGAGATTGTCGAATTTATCGCCATTCCAGGAGAAGAGTACCATATCTATATCGCTCGAGCTTCCGGTTCCGGAACCGTGTCGTATGGACTGGCTTGGAACGTCTCGTCACTGGCAGAGATATGTCCTGTCATTATCCCTGGGATGGAATGAAACTGTCAAGGAAAGTGGGGTAGTATAATACACCCGAAATAGTTTAGTTTTCATTTGTGTCGTGATGTCTTTATTTGTACTAGGGGATTCTCCACACTCCGTGAATCGAGACTTTCAGCTCCCCTCTCCCTCCTCACGCAAGCAAGGACACCCCAACGTGTCCTCGCAACATTCGCTCTTTTCATCTTTTCTTCAACCATACAATGCCCTACTGCATCAGCTTGGCATCATAGAAACTTATAACCTCGAAGTCAAGACGCTTGTATCTGGTAAACCTAAAACCTAAAACCTAAATCAGGGTGACGTTCAATTGGTATTCGGTTTTATTTCAATCACGTAGTCGTGACCGTCATAAGTATGTCATAAAGCGGCCTAGTCATAGACTATTTTAGATCCTCCAGGCGATGATATAAATGTGATTCCTCCTTTTCCAGTACCTTAGTTTATGCAGACTACTCGACCAGACCTTTCCATATTCCTAAGAATCTATCCATTCAATACAACATGGACCCGAACCTCCCCCCACTCCCACCTGTTTTGTCGTTGTCAGCCTTGCATGGTCCTGATTCTCAATCCCACCTCTTGCGTCAGGGTTGTTGGCTCACAAACGATCAATCATTGATGGACAAGCCGGGGGACGAGAACATCGAAGATGGCACACTACGAGTTGAGCACACACCCGACGGGATAATCATTAGCGGCGATACGTATTTTAGGCCATATATACTTGCTGACCCAAATCCTGAGGGTGGTGGTCACCACCATGTCCAAAAGATTCATTCTCCTCCTCCAAAGCCCGAGAACGGGATTCTAATTCAAGGAATAAAGTGGTACAACGGTTACCGACGGATCACAAAAATTGACATGGACTCATCCGGAGAAAACTTGAATCTCGAATATGAGCGGTGGTGGTTCAAGCGTGACAAAACATGGCAGAAATTACAGCCGTTCACAGTTGCAATGAGGCGAGTACCTGCACCAAGTGGATATCCCTCACAGAGCAACTATTTTGAGGGCGATGTCATAAATCCAAGTCTCGGCCTAGCCATTGGGCGGATGGCAATGGGCTGGGTGGCAGAGTCATACCGCAAAGTGACAGTGGAGATTGATACCGTCTCTGGGCCCGAGCGACCCTTGAGCGACGGTGGTAACCATGACTGGAGCACAGTTTTCTTTGATATAGGATTCGATCTGGATCTCGTCCGGAGCGATACTGCAGTCCCTCCACCTGGAGATGACAGTTGGTCGGCAGCGGAGCTTCATGCTGCTATGCTGATTTGGCGAGACAAAGTGGACCTTGACAAAGAATGGCGTTATTATATTCTAGCAGTCAAGCGTCTTGATGCTCCGGCATTAGGGTTGATGTTCGACTACAGCTACAACAATCAGAGCACGGATACAAACAAGGTCCCAAGAGAAGGTGCCGCAGTTGGTGCGGACTGGGTTCTACCAGCAACAGGCGACATAGACTGGGGCCAAGTGAAGGGACTTCCACTGGGCAAAGCGCTACCTGTCTATTTTCGGACGGTTATTCATGAAACCGGTCATGCCATGGGGCTACTTCATCCCAAAATCCCACCGGATAATGGATTCATGACGGAAAGTCTGGTTATTGCCAAAGCTGCCACTAATGATGTTCCCTTCCCAAAAAACATCAAATGGGCTTATAGTGATGAAGACTTGCGACGTTTACGGCACTGGCCCGATATCCAAATTCGTCCTGGAGGAACTCCATTTACTGAGGCGATCGACTTCCCCTTGGAAGACAGAAAGGTTGAGATCCAAGGTCTCAATCTCAGTGTGGTGGCTTTTATGACTGAAGTACCAATTGGGGCTCCAGTTCGCATCGAACTCAAGCTCGAGAACAAGGCCTGCACCCCTATCCAGGTCCCTTCCTCCATCAGCCTGAATTCCCCCTTCGTTACTGGGTTCGCAACGGAAATAGGCTCGGGGAAATCAAAAACTTTCAGTCCCTTCTCGTTATGCTCAGAAAGCACATCTCCCTTTCAGTCTCTAAACCCCGGCTCCTCTATATTTTCCTCGCTCACACTGTTCGGCGGCCACGAAGGACCACTCTTTCCACTTTCGAGTCTCTACTCAGTCGCATTCAATATTTCCTGGCCATTATGGACACCAAGATCGGAAGCTCCTTCGATTGCGTCCGTGTCTGGCACCAATACTGTGTTTGTTACGCCCCCTCGTTCCGCCTCTCATTCGAAAGCCGCCCATAGACTATTCGCAACAACAGACACGCACCTGGTTCTCGTGCTTGGAGGCGACTCCCCACACCTCGAAGAAGGCCGCAAAGCAATTGACATCGCGCTCCAAGATAACGCTTTGCGGCCACACTGGGCTGTTATCAAGGCCAAGAGGCTCGGAAGGCGTTTTATGGAACGGAAACCGGACCTTCGGACGGCTCGTCAACTAGTAGCTGGAGGTAATGTAGTTGCAACTCGACGTGAAAGACAAAAGCTAGAGAGCTTAGGCATTTTATTGGATGAAGTCCAGATTGGCGTGAATGAAAGTGCCTAGGCGGCAGCACAGGTCAAGTGTGAGTTTTCGAAGTGGTTTCATTAAGGTGTCCATCCGTAAATGTCTTCAGCACAGCAGAAGTTGATCGTGAAGCAGGCCAATATCCACTTCCTTGAATCACTCCCTTCCACGACACATTTACACAGTAGGACGGACAGATGGATGGATGTCTTCATTTACCATGACCCCTCACCCAAGTGATGTTGAGATCACAGATAATGATGATGAGATAGATTGAAGTGCGTAAAAGGGCAAAAATGAGAGAATACATGGAGTATTTAACAAATTCAGGTCGTAAGTCCACGAAGAGATATACAGTTGGTGGTAACAAGCATTGCAGCCTGGATGCCTCCACAGGCGAAAAAGCCGCTTTGGGCGGCGGTTTGGAAGCTCTGCGTGGTTTCTTCGTCAGTGTCCGTGCGGCCACTGCTCAGGTGCTATTGAATGTCCAAGTCAAGTATCTGGCCCGCTACCAAGAGGGTCCTCTGCCGATGGTGATTGGAGATTACCAGCGCGCAAATCCGCGCAGCCTTTACCCGCTAAAGTCTTTTTTTGAGGCACATGCGTGTCCGTAAAAGATTAGGAATAAAGACTCATTTGTGTCTTCACGGAGTATGAGGATATATATTGCTCTGGGTCACTTTGGGACGTGCAGCCCACGGCGATGGGAGCACGCCCAGCGGACCAATCAGGGTGGCGATTGACTGGGATGGGCGTTGATTCCGTCGGCTACTAGGGAGTAGGGACATCTAAAATACAAAATACTAGTTAACGACTAGTTTAGGGAAACAAGATTCTACGCCCCTACAGAGCAGTTCTGTCACGCGGAATATAACCAGGGTTGATCCGTCCGAATACATTTTTGACACCAGAAATACCTCAGAAGCAAATAGAACATCGAAAACCGCTAGGTAACCGTGCCAAGCGCCCAACCACCCATACCAGGGGTTGGTGCGCCCCACCAGATACCAGATTTTCACTAGATACCAGATTTTCTCAATTTTATCAACTTCCCATACATTTTTATACCATACCATGATGCCAAATTCAACCGAAAACATCGAGGATCGAATCCAGGAAGCTGTCAAAGCCTTCCACCAAGCCAAGAAGCCTAATATCGCTAAATTGGCCCGTGATTTTGATGTTTCATCTGATCGGCTCCGGGGCCGAATTCGTGGGCGCCAGTCTAATGCCGACCGCGCTAAATCAACCAGAAGCTTGAATTTAATTCAAGAAAAGGCACTCACTAGCTGGATTCAAATCCTAGATAGTGCATATATCTCACCTACCCCAGAGATGGTTGAAGGGGCTGCAAATTCCATCTTAAAAATGGCTGGTGAAGATCGGGTTGTTGGCCACAACTGGGCATACCGCTTCCTCCAAAGACTACCCCCGGATTGAACTATATCCTCCAAAAACCCAAGGAAAAATTGAGGGTGGAGAGCGAGGATTACGGTGCTTTGCTACTTTGGTTTAATAACCTAAGAGAGGTTATAAACCGGCATCAATTCCTACCACATGAGATCTTCAATTGGGATGAAACCGGCTACCGAATTGGCCAAGGCAAGCAACGTAAGGTTATTACCTCTCGTGCAACTAGCGATATCGCCACTGGGGGTCAATCGGAGTCTATTACTAGCATTGAATGCATTAATGCCGATGGTTGGGTGATGCTACCTTGGTTTCTCCCTAAGGGTAGTCTTCATATGGCGGAGTGGTATGAAAGCATGCCTAGTTCTACCGATCTTCGTATTAAACCTACCCCCAATGGTTGGATTGACGATGAAACTGCGCTTGAATGGCTTTTTTCCTTTGATGCAGCTAGTATAAAACTAGTCCAAAAAGGCAGGCCAAGGCTACTTATGATGGATAATCATGGTTCCCATACAACCTTTGAATTCGTCGATTTTTGCAGGAAGAACTTCATTATCCCACTCTACTTTTTACCCCATACCACCCATCTCTGCCAACCGCTAGATGGTCAGGCTTTTCAAAGCTTAAAACATCATTTTCGTGCGATGAATAATGAGGTTGTGATGTGGGGTGGAAGTGTATCTAAAAAGCGGGATTTTTTTAGGATGATCCTAGAGATTAGGAAGCAGGCTCTCACACAGAGAACCATTCGATCTTCTTTTAGATCTAGGGGTATTTACCCGCTAGATCCAGAGCTTGTTCTTAGTCCTCTACGCCAAAAATATCTCGAAGCTGAAGGGTCCCCCCTTAGGATTTTCACGCCATCTCCCCCCCAGACTTTACAAGCTCTGTCACCAATTCGCCACCAGATACAATTGAGCGGGTTGAAAAGCTTAATACTAAGCTTGTCATTGATATGGAGCATCTACAGAAGAGCGTACAAAGGCATGTTCAACGAAGTATGAATGCAAGTACGCTTTTATCTCAACAGCTTGAATTGGTCAAGGCCGATTTAAAGAAGTCTCGGTCCCACAAATCAGATGCAAACCAGCCGAGAAATAAGAAGTCGATTCTTGGATCTAAGGGCTCAGTGCTATCACCTATATGTGCAAATAGGATGATGGTGAAAAGACAGGATGCTGATTCTAAGAAGTTGAAGCGCTTACAGGCAAAGCATGCCAAGGAATTGGCAGCGCAGCAGAGAGCTCAGGAAGCGAGGGATTTAATTGAAGCTGAGCATGAAGCTTCAATGGCGGCAAGAGATAGTATTGGTGCAAATTGGTATATAGATAGTCATGGTGGTTACATGTAAATAGTATTTTCATATTTGAACAAATTGAAAATCTGGTATCTAGTGAAAATCTGGTATCTGGTGGGGCGCACCAACCCCTGGTATGGGTGGTTGGGCGCTTGGCACGGTTACTAAAACCTTTAATCCACCCTTCCATCTGAGACTGGAATTCATTCACTCTCTCAAGTGTTAATGGGCCAGCGATTCCAAACTGTAATCTTCGCTGGTAAATCCGTTGATACAGCTTCACCTGACTCAACTGGACTAATACGCCAGCACGCACCAAATTAGCCGATTCCTGCATTTCTCGTTCCATCGTATCCCGGTCCGATTTCCAATCTCCAAATGGCTGGAAAATTCTCTGAAACAGGTCTTGTAATATGTTATCGAGGTCCAATCCTGCATTAGATTGCATCATCTTGACCACGTAGTTGGGGTGAAACCCTTGAACCACGTGAATTGGGTGTGGCTCAACATGGACCGTGCGGACTCGTTGCGCTCGAGCATTGCTCACCGACGAGCAGAGGCTCCGAGCCACGGCATGGTCCACAAAACCCCATCGATCGTTTAACAGTTGGGTGCCACACTGGCAAGAGATCAGAATTCGAGGCCGAATGTGCCTTAAACACAGAAGTGTAAGGTCAAACGCCTCAAGGGCGAAATTGCGTTGATTCTCTTCACTCAGCCGATCCATGAAGTCATTAGTAACCATTGGGAACGTATCGAAAACAATGATGTCCCGGATGGTAAGATGCATGGGTCGAAGAACCTCCTGTATAGCTTGTACATAACTACTAACCGGCCCTTACATTTTTTACCAAAATTACAGACCCTCGCATAGCGAGGGTCCGCCAACAATATGCAATACTCCATCTAAATGCAACGTTTCTTTTTAAATTTTACACTTTTACCTTCTCACTACCCACACCACCAAAAATGCCTAAAAACAATAGAGATATAGAGAAACAGCTTCTGCTAGCTCTCGACTCTCTATCTGAACAAACAAAGCCAAATATCACGAAAACTGCGCGAGAATTCGCGGTTCCTATGCACCGACTACGCCGGCGATGGAAAGGTGGAAAATCGCTTTTTCAACGACAACCCAATGGCAGGAAGCTTAATCCTGTACAAGAGACGGCTTTATGTGAATATATTGATTACTTTGATACGGTCGGAGCGTCGATAAATCGTCGCCAAATTGCTATTGCCGCCAATTCAATTCTTGAAGAAGCCCACCATGACGAGACTAAACCACCCCCACAAATTGGTGACCACTGGATAAAACGTTTCCTAGATCGGTATCCTGAATATCATATACGACGCCGGCGAGCTCTTGACGTTGAGAGAGCTTCTGCCCTTGACAAAACTGTGGTGGAAAGGTGGTTTCAAGACTATCAACGTGTGGTGACTGAGTATGGTATATGCCAACAAGATATCTACAATTTTGACGAAACTGACTTTCAAATTGGCGTTGGACGCGATCAATTCATCATTACTAGGCATCCAAAAAAGAAGCTATTCAATGGATCTGTCACTAATCGTGAATCTGTCAAGGTTTTAGAGGCTGTTTCGGCCGATGGTTTTACCTGCCCACCACTTATAATTCTAAGTGCTAAGCAGGCATTACTACGTTGGTTTGACGCGATTGAAGGTGACGAGCATATATCTGTAACTGATACTGGGTATATCAACGATACTCTAGCATATCAGTGGATTCAGCTCTTCCACAAATGGACAATTGGTCGTACAATTGGTAGAAAGAGGCTTGTTTTATGCGACCGTTTTGGATCATATTTGACGCGTCAATTCGTTGAATTTTGTGAGAAGAATAATATCATTTTATTCTTCTTACTCTCCCATACTAGCCATATACTACAGCCTCTTGATGTCGGGGTGTTTAGCGTGTATAAACACTGGCATAGTGAGGCTGTTGAAGCGGCTACTATGACTGGATGCCGCAAATTCTCGAAGGATGAATTCCTATACTCAATTGGCGAAATCAGACGAAAAACCTTCCAGCCGCATACAATTAAGCTTGGATTTAAATTAACAGGCCTCTGGCCTATTAATTCCAAGCTTATTACTGATGAATTGGAGTCGTATGATCCATATCATGACAATTTACCCCGGCAGGATACTCCGTCAACTGGCTCTCAAAACACCGAATTCAGCACTCCAAAAACAGCTGAGAGAATTCGAAGAATCAGCCATCGTCTTAATCAATACGATCCTACCACTCAGCGTTTCAAAGATGCGCTAGCAAAGCTTGCAAAGGGTGCTGAAGCGCAGGCTATGTTGGCTCTCCAGCTACAGCGGGAATTCGATTCTACCCAGGCTATTATGGGGGCACGCCATGCTAGATATGACAATTCGCGCCGTCATATACAGATTACCGGTATCATCAATTCCACCCAGGTCAAAAACATGAAGTATAAAGAATATAAATTGAGCGAAAAGGCCCATCAAGAAAAAACGAGGCGTAAGTGGAAGAAGGTGTTGATCGAAATCAGGAAGCATGGAAGAGCCAAAAAACGCCGGGGAGATTAAATTGTTTTTGTATTATAGTAGCAAAATGGCTAATTGATTTCTTTACTATTTGTAATTAATTAAATTACTACGTTGTAGGGTAGTAAAGGGTGGTTGAAGAAAAATGTATAAAAAACGTTGCATTTAGATGGAGTATTGCATATTGTTGGCGGACCTTCGCTATGCGAGGGTCTGTAATTTTGGTAAAAAATGTAAGGGCCGGTTAGTTCTCTAAGTACCCCTAATTTGGAGTTCGTGGCTACCCGGGAAGGTTAAAAAGAATGGGGTGGATGGCATAAAATCGAATGGACTTAAAGTCAGAAAAGTGGAGCCACATAAACAAATCGAATTAACAACCATTCTATTTACCCCCATGGGATAGGGTCGTCCATCGGACTTTGGCTTCCCCACACGCCGATCTCCTGCCGGCCTTGTAAATACCGTACGATCTCGTCCGCATGTGGATCTAATCGTAATGCCTTGTGCAAAACCATGAACCGCGCGATCTTAATCATCTTAGATAAGATCGGGGGATACGATTCCACCGTCTGCCAACCGTCCCGGCTGCGGCCCAAGACGGCTAATGTGCAGACCAACGCACACTCGTAGTCCTCGGCCCCGACACGCTGGTTCAATAGCTCAATACAAAAATCAAGACACGCCTGCTGAATGGGAGTTAAGATATACGGCTCGGGGTCCTCCTCCGTACGATGGCCGGCAATCGGGTCAGCACCGCAGGTTGTCGACTGGGCATGTCGCCATAACGCCTGCCACGCGCGCTGTTGCCGGCTGATGAACCGGTATCGGGGACTCTGCCACGCGTGGGGCTGCTGGGTACGAGCAAAAAACATCAACACGCGCTGCCATGGTTCCACGTGCCGCTGGATATTGTCCATGTCCATATACGCCTGCAGCGGCTGGTGCGGGCTCTGGTCCTGGTCGGTACGAGCATCGGAGCGGCCTCGATGCGGATTAAATGGCCACGGTGCTGGGTGATCTGCTGGCTTACGCGGGCGAACCCGTCCATCGCATCCCATATCACACGGATAGCACCTTCAGGGCTAGACCTCGACATGGTCCGGTTCCGGTTCTGCAGGTCGGAACCTGGAGTATATAATTTTGTCAAGAAATTTCCTATTTTGGGTGCATAAATTGCTGATTCATCTTTTTTTATTACTGTTATTTACACATGTTCTGGTCTCGCCCTCTACCAGTTGTCAGAACAAGCTAAAATTGTATGGACTAGTATGCATTCAGGACGAATGAGATCAAGCGGAACCAATTCAGGATAAATAGAATGATTGATTAATTAGAAAATATGCGGTCAAGGGCAGGTTGAAATACCCTCGGAACGTGACCATACTCGGTGGTTATTATACCGAGATTGCCATTTGAAATAGTTTACCATACAAAACAAAAGGAAATGTGGGTTCCTGGGTAACCAATCGCTTGCTAGTGGTAAGATACCACTCCATGCTCTGACACCAGTCTTCGACGGTAGCTACCCCTATATGAAATCATGTGAAATTGTCTCGTAAATCAATTATTTCGGCTAGAAATATCACTTTGCCTTGAAATTCCATCTTATTTTCAATCTTGGTGGGTAGGGAGATAGTGTATTGTAAAGATTATAGTGTATGAAGGGGGAAATATATATTTTCTACTACGGGTAACCCTACCATGTTTTCGTAGAGCTCCTCTAAAAATTATACACGCGTAGAATCTAAATTGAATAAGCTAAAAATAAGCCCAAGTAAAAGGGATAGCTCTTACAAGTAATTCTAGCCATTTTAAAATCCAAATTTTCCATTTAATATTAACTATTATCGTCGCCTAAAATTGTTGAACTCCCTGGTCGCATTATTTCTGCCGAAAACTTCAGTCGGCCGATTTCTGCGGAAATGCTACAACCTCCAGGTCTGCCAGGGTAACCGCCAGGTTCTGCGCAGTTCGACCTAGGAAGAACCTGACAGAACCTGGCGCTGTGGGTTCTAGTAGCCAATTATCACGTATAGCGATAGTAGACCTGGTCTATATTCAAATATCCACGCGTCCGTTCAGCTCGCGACGACCGGTCTATCTGACTATTCCCCCCTAAATCCTTCCCCTGGTAGTTTCAGAGCTTCTCGTAAGTCTCTTCTGTACATCTCCTCACTTTTATCCCTATACCTTCTTATTCATTATGTCACAGAGTCAACTCTCGCAGTTTTCCGACCACTATCCCTCATCTATATTTGAGGACACACCCCTGGATAATCTCCCTTCATCCGACAGCGTCCAGCCCTTCCCTCCTGATGCTTTATACGGCGATACTCCTGGCTCTACACCTTCTTCCAAATTTCCGCTTCCAGTGAAAGGAATTCGATCTAACAATATTAAGTGTACAACTTCTCAGCATTGTCACATCCCTCATTCACCGAGTCATGTTGCCTATCTAGCATGCATTGTCTATTGTGCGGGATGTGGATGTTGACTATAACACGTCAAAAAATAAGGAAAAGAGGCTTGACCGGTCACTGCGCCGGGCCAAGATGACTCGAGTGTTTTCTTTACAGGGACTATGCGGTCCGTGTTTATTTGAGGATGGGGGAATACGGGAGTAGCCATACATGGATTAGAAAATCATGTGATAAAGTCTTCAAAGATCATATTTATGTTAGCATCTTAAGGCGATGTTGGCCGCTACTATACCCTCCTTGCCTTCTTCACCGCTCCCAAAGGCAAGGTTCTGTTGAACACGTTGTTGACCCTCTTCCGGAGTCTCCGCCGTCGCTCTCTCTACTCCGGATAGAGAGTAGTAGTGTTGCACTTTCTCAATCGCGCAAAAGCGCTGGTATTTACCCTGTAACTGAAAAACCTCTGCATATGTCTATCTGGCCTGAAGGCATCGTACGGCGCAAACGTCGACATTTCTCTAAATAGAGGGAGCGAACCGAGAGTGAAGACTAAATCCAGTATGCCTACGCAGCCACCTGTCCGGCCAGAGTTCTTGGCTTCCGCGCCACAAGAGGTTTCTGTATTATCGCTAGAGGAAGCGGTAACTCACTAGGTGTTTGTCCAGGTAGCAGAGACAGAGCGGTACTGATTGTTACGCCGGAATGCAGATCCATATTCATACAGGAGAGATGCTCAGTTTTATGTTCCTCGGCTACGAAAATCGACAAAGGCGGTTTAAGACACAACTTTGGGAACATCACTGTAGTCTACACCCAGCGCAGTAACACCAATAACCGGTTTCAAGTGTCCTACAGCCATGATTTTGGCTGTTCTGCACTCGGCACAATCAGTTAAATGTGAGATCCAGTTGTGAGTCAAGTTCATATGTCGTGGACAAGGCAATACCTGAAGACATGAGAAGCCTGAGTAGACGACGGTAGTGGATCGAATAAAGCACCTCTGTTAATTGATCTTGACAACTCCTGGTGCTCCCTCTAGAAGTGATTTGCACTAAGTCAGTCACTGGGGAACTACGTTATAAGTCAAAATTTAGCTCAGTGAGCATGGCATGACTTCTATGAAGTTTGGGAGTATTGGTAACGGCTACGAAGCCATCCACTACTTATATAACGATTCCCTGTCGTCCGTAACGTGACTCAACCTGTTGCCACCAGTTAGCGTGAGTAGATTGGATGTGACCCGCTAACTTTATCGGCCTCTTACCCAATCTCTGTCTTAACGGCTGGAGATATGCTTGTTACTCGAATGGTTGAATACCAAATTAGAGAAACGGGCTACGCATGGTTTGACGTGGTGTTGAGGGCTGGCCAAACTTAGAGGTTCTGTCTACCAGATAGCAGTTGCTTTTCAACAGAGGTTCATTAAAACTTCATGAACTTTCTCCAACAAGATACCTACATGAGACTGACATAGGAGCATACGAGAGTTATCGTGTCTGCCTCGGCAGCTCTTTCGAGAACCAGTCGATATTGTTGTGATATGAGGCTGGTGCAGATCAGGAACCAAACCGAACCATCGGAATTAATCCCGACTTATCTATGCGAAGAAACAAGTTGATTGGAAATCAACTAGATCTTCTCGTTGTATATATAGACTCATGTTTCCCTCTGAAATAAAAGTCAATTTATTTCCTCTGAACTACAACAGATATGATAATCAGTACCATGCAGACAGTATATATAACGATGCGCCCATTACACCAAGACCGTTATCATCGATCGTTCCATCAATTGACATGATATATTTATTCATCCGTATACTTTGAGAAATGTATTTCAAGAATCAAAATCAAGTGCTCGTTGTGAGAAGCGGGAACGGATTGGCATCTGAAAATAGATTGCAGAACGATAAGATGATAACACCTTATCGGCGGAGCACCGGGTGGATCCAACCAACAATCCCCCGACAACCAAACCCTGTCCCGTCTCCCGCACGGTAGCACTCACTTGGGCAATTCGATAGGCTTCCTAAATGCCCTTGTCCTACGGATGACAATCGGCCTCGACACTTCCCTTAACGGTGGTCTCTCGTGGACGCCCTCCTCGCTCTTGCGCTACTGTCCAAAAATATCGCCCAATCTGGACATTTCCCTCGAGTGACCGTCTACGCGACCACCGCATGCGACCGTAGTCAACCACCCACAACATCTACATATATATCGCAGTCATGAATCATCTCGGCAGTTGGCGGTGAATTGGCAGCATTTAAAGTATGAATCCAATGAATTAATGCCTGTTCTTGCTCTGGCTCTAGTGCTTTACTATGGCCAGTACGGCACTTCGGAAATTTACGACCCTGCACCCGGCCGCGAAGCAATTGGTACGGGACGGCGAATTCCTGCGCCAATTTGGCGATTTTTGGCTTCTCCATTTTAGCATATGCTTGCAATGCAATTTCAATGCGCTCTTCCAATTCTTGGGTATTTTTAGGCATATTTGGTGGTGTAGGAATTCTTTGAAATTGGTGGGTTGGTTAAAATTATAATTAGTGTAAAATTCGGTTAACTGCACAGCATAGCTAACCTTAGGTTCTATTTTGATCTATAGATTGTTTTTATATAATTGTTCGTTTCAAAAATGGCATGTTCAAAATCCAAAGTAGCGATTGGAAGAATGGGCATGTTGAATTTTCTACGGGATATTAAGCTTTCTTGAACAATTCGACTCAACCTTAATTTATCTTGATCAATAGAGAGCTGGGCCTAATAATTCGCAAAATTGAAAAGTCGAAAAGGTTAAATCGCAAATAATGGTTTCAGCATTCAAATCTCCACCCCACCAGTGGCGGAATCATCACTCTCAGCCTCTGCGCTGATCTCACTGGGAAAATAGGGAACGCACCGACGATTAAAACTCGGGTCCATGTGAGGTTTCCGAGAACCCTGCCCAGCCCCATATTGAAGGTCAACCGTCTTTCGTAGTTCGTCAAGAGAGAGGGTAGCCACGGACGGGCCGAGGTTTGTTTTGATGTCAATAATGGTTGAGGTGCCTCCCGCTGTGGAGTCCGCGAAGCCCATCCGCTTACCAACATTGGTAACGATATCGTTTGTTAAATCCCTCCTGACAGTGTCGATCATGCGAAACAGAAAGCGCGTCGCGGCATTCTGTTCGTCCATGCGGACATCAGGAAGCCGCCACTTCAGATAGAGTTTCTGGTGGGGTCTGAAAATTAAAGCGAGTGGCCGTGGACCCACTCTTTTTCTCCCATACAAAAATGCAAAGCCCTAATCCGAGTCACGGTGATTCCCCCCTCCCCCCATGGGATAGGGTTGCCGTTCCATTCGTATCTTGAGTTGGATTTTGAGAGGTCTCCTGCATTCTTAATGGGCTGATCTGTATTCTGCGCGTGCGCAACCCTCTACAGTTAGGCCCAAACTACGCTCTAGCAGAGGGGGAAGAAAAAGCGCCAGGAATGGCACCGCTTCTTTTTATATTAGGCTCAGAGCTTAGTCAATATCAGAAGATGGATCAAATTCTGACTGTTTTAATTTCAAAGTCTTTTTCAAAGGTGAAAGGCAGAAATGGGGAGAGCTTGTGGGGGATGTGACGGTTTTACTGAAGCGCTTAGTTAACTAGTTAGCGTGCGCAGCTTAAGTAATAACCTTAAGTGCCGGTTTTGACGGATCGGGAAGGAAAGCCCACCCATGTCCATTGAATTTCAAACGTGGATAAGTTGGCGAATAATGAACCTAGGGAGGTAATAAAGAAACTGTCGTAGAGCCTGAAAGATTATCTATTCAATGGTATCTTATTTTCGTTATATTAATGATGCGAGGTGTGGTACGAGACTGCATTCATATGCAGGTTAAATTCTACTTTGTATGACGCTTCGACTTCAGCATTGCCCTCGGCTGCTTTACTTTCTTTGCCCTCATCCTCGTCGGAGATCGGCTCAGCATTTTCTTCATTTACTTTCAACGCTTCATCTTCTTCAAGTGCCTCTTGACTCTCGCTCTCCACCGGTTTTTCTAGACGAGTTAAGTGCTATTCCTCCGGCGTGAATTCCTCTGAGCACATATACCTTGATTATTGAAAATGGCGTTCGGTATGCAGGAATTCACGAGTGCGAGAGGCTCTCCTCTAGAGGCAGTATAAACCAGCACTAAACCATCAACGGGCCTGAGAAATAACGAGAAACCTTTATCTGCCTAGAACTAGGACTTCCGTGGTCTCGGCGCTAAGTATTTAGCAAGGCAAATTATATGGGTATTCCCCACAAGATTGTTCACGCTATTCTAAATTCCCATGGTTCGAGAGCCACCGTCATGCACAACCAAATTTTCCATTCATAAAATGAATGAGCTTTTCTATATCGAGAGAGCCAATATAATAGGATGCCCCGGCCGCCATACTGTAGGGGCTCTATGATCGGGCTTGGCGAATGCGAGCCCTCCTACAACTACAAGCCGAATTAAGTCATACGACGACCAAAATCAAAGAACAGACAATGATACAATATTCCGAAATGTCCTAACAAAACTTTTAAGATGCTTCATGTTTGACTTCATGGTGCTTCAAAGCGTTGTCTTTTCGTGTGAAATCCTCGCCACATAAGGTGCAGGTAAATGGCTTCATGACTCCCCAGAGGACCTCAGCCAGTCCCTTATGGGCAACTCTAACATGCCGACCAACGTCTCTTCTCTCGGCAGCCGCATAGGAGCAGTTGGCACATTTGAAAGGTCGAGTATGTGTCTGAATATGTTTCTTGAAATTCGTTAAAATTGTATAAAGCTAGGGTCGAACTTCAAACCTACCGTAGCTCACATTTAAAAGTATAGCCATTTTGCTGTCGACAACTCTCGTCTTGGCAGTAGTACAATCCATCATATGGCGAAGGAGTGATATGTTCATCTGAAGGCATCTCAGCTTCTTTAGATTTCCAGTTACTCGTTATCACCGCATCATGATGGTTTGCATTGGTCACTGCGCTAGGCCCACCTAAAGAATCGCCAGAAGAAGCACGAACAGGAATCTGACATTCGGCATTCTAGTAACCGTGACACAAGGTACTCTATAGAGTCTGATTCGCGTCGATGACTTCTTGAAGACCTGCAGACGGAAATGCCGGTGTATCTAGATGCGCAAGCTCTCAAGTGTAGAGTTTCTGCTGTCGATGTTCACCCATATTGTTTCAGTTGGCGGTGCCGAAGATCGGAGAAATTGCATGAGTCATATAGGCCCCACGCTCATTGAAGCCCATAGATGACACCTCTGTGCTAGATTTATTCAAGACGGGATAATAGAGTGATATCCGGTGAGCACCTTGATGAACCGAGGTGAGGAAATATATACCTCATGCTGCCGAGATTGCACGTGAGTTATGACGAACTGCCTTCCTTCTCTCCCATCCAAGTCTGGAGCAAATATTAAGGCAAAACAAGGCAATACGACGATGAAGAACTTGTTTGACCACTACGAATCAAATATTGCACATTAGTATAGATTGGGTAGACACGCAGAAGTCTTATTTGGTTCAACCACGTCTTTCTTCATGATTGGTTTTCGTTCACCGCCTACATAAACACCCTTGAATATCGAAGGAGTAAGCAACTATCTATCTCCATGTACCAATTTTCTCTCGTACAGAACTCTATCTGGCCACGTTCTATTTGACCACGTCACATCGGCTATGGCCTGCTTTAGTGTGTCTATCAATTTATTACATATACATGACGCATCAGAAACCAAGTAACGGAGGTGATATCCTAAAAGGGAGTAAAATTTGTATTGTCTATTCTTGATTGGGATTTGTAAGATATAGGGCTGCCACTCCGGCGATATGCATGATATTTGAGACGAGTGTGCCCCGCTCTGTATCTTTTGTTTATCTTTTACGGTATGCCGGTTACGTTGACCAATGACTAGATCAAAATAACCATTGTACCATCGCTGTATAGGTTATAAATTGTCTAGAACCACTTGTAAAGCTACAAGTCGAAATGAGACACGCATGGTGTGTCGGTCCAAACCTGCTTCATATATTGGGCCCCCACCTCCTCTCGCAGCTGCTCTATTATACCTATTTAGGCCCTAAATTACACGAAAATTCTCTTGTGTTGATGCGAATGTCTTGAATCATTGAATTGTGCCTTGAAACACTCTTCATCCGATTCGAACGCGAAGAGACGATGGCTGAAGAGGTCGTGGCTGGATCAGCCCAGCTGTGGATGGATTACCTATCCCTCCATCCAACTTATCGAGATTTGAGAGATTTGAAGCAAAGAGTTCGTCAACACTTCTTAGTTTCCAAGTCGAAGTCTAAACTTAAGATTCAGGGATGGTCAGATAAAAGCGGTGATACCTTTTTCGAGAACCGAAGAAAAAATGCGAGTAAACCGAATCGAAAAGGAAAAGCATCGTTCTACGAAATGACGAAGCAGGTGGGGAAAGGAATGGCATTGGAAACAAGCATATTCAAACTGGACTCTCCTTCTTCTAGCATGCTTGACCTCTGCATGGCGCCCGGTGGGTTTACTGCGACGGCCGCAAAGGAACTTCCAAGACCACTTATCGATGCTGTTACCCTCCCAACCAAAACTGGTGGCTACGAAGTATTGGCCAAGAATATTTGCCAAAACATCATATATGCGGACATCACAATGTATCCCACGGAAATGGCTTGCCAGGAAGACATTCCGACGGCACATCCTGATTCCAGCATTTTCGAACTATGTCAGCCGTTCCTTTACAACCGATACGATATAGCAATCTGCGGAGGAGCTGTAGGTAGAGATCACCCCAGAGGAAATTACCGCAGCAACTGTGAGGCTCAGCGTTTGATGGTCTCACAGCTAGTATTCGCAATGCATCGTCTCAAGCCCGGGGGCTCCATTGTCCTACTTCTCCACCGTGTCGAGTCTTGGGAGACAGTATGCATACTTCACGCTTTCAATCAGTTTTCTGATATTCAACTTTATAAACACCCCAAGGCACATGCTATCAAATCATCTTTTTATCTTGTTGCAAAAAAAGTGAACTTGGAGCACCATGCTGCCGGAGAATCCATGAAATATTGGAAAAGTCTCTGGAAATACCTGACTTTCAGAGAATTTGAAGAAGTTCCATTCGCCCGGTCAAATCTGTATAGGTCCGATGATGCGTTCGTGGAAACAATGCGAGATAGTTTCGGCCCTCAATTTCTCAGACTAGCGGAACCTATCTGGAAAGTCCAGGCAGAAGCGCTTCGCAATGCCCCTTTTATGCGACATGCTTAACATTTCGACGTGACATAGCGGTTGAATGAAAAACGTATTGTATGATTTCAGTCTGCGCAACTTAATTTGCAATGGGAGAATCGCTCTTTAGACGGTACTGTCCAATAGACCGACGAGGGTATGAAACCCAGAGGGTACCTTGCCAGCTCAACATTGGGCATTAGCGATAAAGGCTAAGCATGCAAATTGCCTCACATCCGGCTCTGGCGATCTATGTCCCATGCGTCGGAGGAATCAGGGATTGGCTAAACTGTAAATGGGCATCACCCCACACTGTTATTTGAAAACTTCGGTTCCCTCGTCAGCGCCAAATAAAGCATGTCCTTAGAGTAGGTTCACTTGCATCAGGCGTCCCAATAACCCACATCCTGTAGTGCAAACCTCTTCTTTCGTACTGATTCTCGAAATACTAGGCTGATTGGTCTAAACGCCTATTAGACATGGGCAAGCATACCGGATTTGGGCTACTTGGACTACTTTGGCAACTTGACTATTGATTGAATACCTTGTTTCAATAGGCAGTATTGACTGGACTTAGCTGGTACTCGAATAAACAGCATTACCTCGACGTTGAAGGATGACGGCGACTACGTCCCTATCTCGCCAACACGAAATAAGGGCTATTCAATCCAACTCCGACTCCGAACCAATGTTGAATGGCATCATAGAAATGCCGTACGATTCATCCCGAGATTGTCAAGGATTCATACTTAGAGATCGACTCATACTACGAGGTACCGATACAAATGTTAGTCGAGGGCAGAGATGATTTAGGCAATCATTCAATGATTTGGTCTAAACATCAAGGAGGTCTGGGAGAGCTTCGAGATTACATTCATCGTCGTGATTCTATTCGCAAAGCAGGGAACTTATACCAGTTGACTTAAATTAATTATCTTGAAAAGGGAGGGTCTGACAAGTTGTACGCACAAAGATATACGTGGCTGTGATAGCCTTTAGACCGCGCAGCGTTCCTCACCGACCCTCAGAAATAATACAATCGTAGCCATAGATAGGAGATCAAGTGATGCCTAGAGCGATCTATCAACCTGGAGCGAAATCCACCTACAGACCCATACCTATCCCATGGGGGTAAAAGGGATGTATACATCCTAGTAGAGTATAGTCCCGTCCTGGTTCACCTTCCATAATATTGACAGAGAGACTCTTTCAAGCCCTAATCACATAAAAATGTAATTTAAAAACGTTCTGTATCCACCCATAATCATATTCGTCCCTTTGATAGAGTCTAAGAGCGATCCAAGAGCATATACACTCAAGCCTAGAGCTCCGGAGCTCGAAAGGTCCACACAAAGGCAAGACATAGTGCAAGCAAAGCAACATCTTAAGCGGCAAAACTCCACTTCTCTTCTAAACAGCTAGGCTCATATACCAGGTTGACTACAGCTATAAACACTATGTAGATGATCTCCTGAGTTTTGCTTTATACTTCACGCAACCCCCATCTAAACTTCCAAAAATTCCCATGCTGTTCCGCCTTTTCCTTCACCAGCAACCATCAGCTCCCTGTCATCAATGCCGCCTACTTTCATAGCACGAAAGCCATCCCAATGCTTCACAAGCATCTCATAGCCGCCGTTCGGATGATGGCGGACACAGAAAAATTCCCATTGATTGTGGGCTTCTACCTTGGCCATGAAACGCCAGTTTTTTCGGTTATTGTCATGTCCGATAAACTCCCCTGAAACCGCATTCTTGAAGCCCAACCAGCGGTCCTTGTTTTCCACACAGCGCCAGTGATTGCCATGCCCGTCACCACAATTGACCAATGGATTTCCATTTTCTCCAGGTAGCAAGCACAAATTTCCATCCGTAAGTGCGATAACGAAGCCTCTCTGAAGATCGCGAATGATGAAAGTCGCTCCTTTATAAGGTGGTCCTATCTTCTGTGCGGGATACGGTGGTAAAGCGAGCTCAGTGTAGGATTCGTATAGACTGGTATGCATTGGTGTCATTGCAGAATCGTATGAAGAATTCGATGAAATTTCGTTTTCCTCCATTATAAGGCGCGGTTGGAGTGGTCATTCATATATTTTAGGAGCGAGGCTAAGACACCGGCCTTCTGTTTATCAGAAATGGGTAGAGATATAAAGTAAATGAGATATATTATTGATGAGATGCTCGCCGGAGAGCCTGAATATGCTAGAGGCAAGGCAAATGAGCCAGAATCGACTTGGAACCAGTCCTAGCGGTCGGTCTTAAAATTTTAGGTCATGAGGGCGGGGTATCTTGCCAAACGCACACGATTCGCCAGAAACAGTACTCGTTGACAAGGTAAATGGACGTATCATGTTTCAGCTCTTGTTCATTCGTATTTTACCGTTCAAAGCAGAAATACCATCAAAAGTACGGGCTTAAACCACATCCAGATGTAAGGATCATATGATTAGGGTCTGAAAGGGGCCACTGATATGGAAGCCGATGTCGGGCGCTACTGCAGGGTTTTCTACGACCGCTATTACTGTGGCGAGCTGAGTCCTTCACGGAGATTGAGATCGGGTCAGACTGAGAGACGGCAATTGAACGGGCTGACATAGACCTCATAACCGCCCGCGAGCCGCCCTCCGAGGGCCGCCCACAGACCCGCCCTTTTGCGGGCGGAGGGCAGGATCCTCCTGCCCGCGGGTCGGGCACGTCTTTTACGTGCCCTCAGAGGGCGGCCCTCGAAACATTTCGAGGGCCGACAAACATGACAAACATAGAAAATCTCATAATTGCATAAATTATGCAAATTTTAGCTGTATTATTGAGTATTTAAGTTACAGCTTAGGATTTTAGAGAGTCACCGAATTAGTAGTAGGACGGTTTTAACAGAAATCAAATAATAAATTAAATCCGATTTAGATTCATTTGTAGGATCTATACTACATACACCATATCTATGGAGTTTCAACTTCATATCCATCAAGAAGCCTTGAACGCTTCCAAACCCTCCCTGAATGCCGACTCTGCGTATTAGGCAAATTAAGCTCACCCTCCTCTTCATGCTCTCCTTCTTCTGGCTCCGATAAAGTGCGCTGGCTCCGTTTTGATTGGGCCTTATCAGCCAGGGGTTGACTAACATTAAGAACCGCTGAAACACTGTCCCCATCGACCTCATTATCGCCCTCGTCATCATCACTAATAGGCTCAAGGAGATAAGTATCCGTATTCTTCTCCTCCTGGCTTGCCTGTATCTCTTCATGTGAGAGATATTCATTGATTAGCGCTCGTCGACCCTCTTCAACCTCAAACCTTGATGTACACATAAACATCATTAGATCTTGAATTGTTGATGGGTTTAGAGAACCTCGCAGTAGTGGCAGACATCGCGGGCGGAGTTAAAGAGGCGCTCTACACCTGCTCCCGTAGCAGGTATAGAAAGCACATCGTGCAAGGTTTGCAAGAGCGGGGAATTGATGCTGATGATCCTTCCAGAAAACACAGGTAGGAGTTCGTACAATCCCTAGAATCAAAGTTAATATAAGCTAGACAATAGAGAGATTCTACCCACTTACCGCTATTAAGGTATTCCTTTAGCTCATCATATTCACTAGGTACCAGGGGCTGGGAACTGTCTGCCACGCATTCCATCTCAAGCTCTGAAATAGTCACTACAGATAATTGGGCTCTTGATGTTGATTGTGCATCCGAATGGCGTCGCTTATAAGATTGAAAGTAATCTTCAAGACTTGATCGATAGATTGCACGCCAGTCATTATCTGGATCATCCCAGTCCTTTCCTTCAAAGAACTGAAGCTTTTGTTGCGGCGAGAGAATAGTGCCAATTGCGTAGAGATTTTTATCAATTGTGTCAGTCATACTATAATAGTACGGAAGCTTCTTCTCTGCCGCTTCAAGAGAGGCAAGCATGAGCTGCTTCCAAGCAACCTTCTTCCGTCTTAACGCACATTTCGACTTTTCAAGGTGGGTGAAGAGTTTGTTATAGATACTGATGATCAGATGAATACTAACATCCTTTGTCTTTGAAAGAAGAGTTGTGAATTTGAAGAAAGGCTGGGTGATCCAAGGGATATATTCGATCTACTACTAATTCGGTGACTCTGTCGCCATTCTTCTTGACTTAACGCGAAGTGATCTTGATCATACTGGGAACAAAACTCATCGAAGGTTGCTTGAGCCGTTTAGCACGTCGGAGCATTAGAAAGGTGGAATTCCAGCGAGTGCGGACATCCTAGATTGGAACAAGCCTTGGCTCTTCAGTCCGAAGGTTGTATAATGACTCCCGCTGTTGTGGGCTTGCATTGATATAGACAGCTAGGCTTCGGACCTAAATAAGAGGAGTTAGTATATTAGAAAAAGTATAATAATAGGGACATACCTTATTTTGTGTATCAATGATTTCTCTTTTTTGTTGCCTAGCACGAAGAGATCGAACACGATCATCAGACCAATATATCTCCGTACTCTCATTCTTTGGAATTGCCTTCATCTTGCCAAGACGGTCATTCAGCCTAAGCTGAATAATATGGGCAATACAAGGAACTCGAACAATTGTGGAACCATTATTGAGTTCAAGGGACTGCAATGATTCTTGGATGCTCGACATCATAGTGTTGTTATTTGATGCATTATCAGCAGTGCCTGCAAGCACTCGATCTATAATCGTATGCTACTGAAGGAGCTTCAAAACAATATCACTTAGATTCACACCTGAGTGGGATCCAGATAAAGGTTCAAATCCAAGAAGGATCTCTCGATACTCCCAATCCTGGTCAAGAAGTTAGCCAGTGACGGCCATAAAGGCCTGTCGAAAAGGAGGAAGCTTCTGTAGGATAGATTGCTGCTGTTCTTGAACATATCCCCGTAGCCGAGACCGAATTGTTATCGCAGAAGGAATCTCCGGTTGTGTAGGGGCAAGTCGAGCAAAGGCAATAAGCTCCCGAGACTCTGGATGTTCGATAAACCGGAAGGGGAGACGTGATAGGGCAAGTAGTTGTGAAAGCTTCTGTTCCCATGCTTCCTGTGTAAAGACTGTTGACTTGTTTGGTGCGTTCTGCGCCTATTTACCATACAAAAGTGCATAATACAGTTAGTCGTCGATGTCCGCACAGATTGTTGAGAACGCGGGTTTTGTCATTTTTAGTTAGTTAGAGATCCCAATATATCTGTTTTTGAATATACGTTGTCGTACTGCCAGATTTCTGTCAAAGTGTTCATTTGTAGAAACAGGGCTGGAAGAGGTTAGGCGTAGAGCTCGGCACCAACCGCGGTCTGACCGCTGCGGTGCGGTTAGGTAACCACGAAAACGCGGTTGAGGTTTGGGATTTTCCTAACTGCGGTCGGTCAGGCCACATCCAGAAACCGCACTTGGTTAACTGCGGGTAGACCGCGGTTTGGCAAACAGGCCAAATAGCTGAGAAATTTGTAATCCTAGATCTAGATTCTACATAATACAATCGAGTCAAACAAGATTTCCTTAACCTGATATATGAATATCGCCAGGAACTGCCATGCTAGATCTTGCAAACCAAAACAGTTGTTAACAAGTGTCTGAATTGATATCAGTCAGCACTTTTATGCGTCTTAGCTAGACCTCTGCATAGCCCACAAAGCCCATAGCCCAACCCAACCCAACCCACGAATGGGTTGGGCTTTGGGCCCATCCTTCGAGCCCATCGGTGGGTTATGGGCCCAGAGTGAAAGCCCACAGGGCCCATTTCGGCCCATAATGGGCCCCCATTATTCACCAAACAATATAAACATACCAATTTATCGCAGCTGCATAAGTAATGCATTTTTCCCTGGTTTTTTTGGGTATTCCAATTACCGTCTAAGCCGTACATGAACCATCTTCTTCTTCTTATAAGCTTATATGATTGATTGAGAAGATATTAAGTGATAGATGCTAGGTGGTTGAATTATATTAATAATGCTCATACATATCATCCTCAACTCGCATCCTCTTCCTCCCTGATGTACGCTGCTGAGTATGAGTACTCGGTAATTGTGGTGCAGTAGCATCATCATCATCTCCGTCAAGACTGTAGTTATCAATATCTATCAAATCCCTAGATAGATCACCCTGTTCTTCAGTATCACTAATCTCATCA
The DNA here is from genome assembly GCF_028829775.1 of Penicillium samsonianum. Taxonomy (NCBI): domain Eukaryota; kingdom Fungi; phylum Ascomycota; class Eurotiomycetes; order Eurotiales; family Aspergillaceae; genus Penicillium; species Penicillium samsonianum. The sequence continues at coordinate 1,413,275 of NW_026643264.1, read as the reverse complement.
ATCTCAACATCATCCGGCGTCTCATCCTTCTCTTCCATCAATGCGTCGATCTCATTAGAAGTAAAGAACTGCTTCAATTCCTCCGCTTCCTGTACATCAAGGTCAAACTTAGATGTACAGAGGTATAGCATTAGCTCTTCGATGGTGCCCGATTTCAAAGAGCCGCGGCGATAATGGCAGATATCGCGTGCAGTATTAAACAGACGTTCCACACCAGCACCCGTTGCTGGGATTGCAAGATAATCCCGTGCAAGTGAAGCGATAGCTGGGAAACGAGATTCATTCTCTTTCCAGAATGAGAGCGGCTCCTAATCAGTTATATCTATAGGGGATTAGTAGAGGGACACCCCCACCTGTAATGGGACACCCCTTTCAGTAATGGGACACCCCCTGCCTGCAAATTCTGGCATCTATTCACCGCTCTTATCACCGCTTTTCTATCAACTTTTGTAGATTCTTAAAGTCCTCTGGCGGTACCTGTATTTACTATATAAACTCCTAGTAAAAATAAGTCACCTAGCAGGTGGAGCGAAAATTTCAATTATAGCTAAGAAGTCCAGTTTGTTTCTTAATTATGGCTCGCACTTTCGAAATCCTCATTCTAAATCTCAAGTCATTTCTCTGCTCATTTTTCATCGCATTTTACGCACTTAATATCATCAATATGGCCTCATTAGGCCTAACATACCTGATGTCGGATTCTGATGTGGAGCTTATCCTAGATTCTCAGCCAATAATTACCTCTGAGCCCCTACCAAGCCCCGAACTGAGCACCCAGCAAAGCCCCGAACCGAGTACCCAGCGAAGCCCCAAGCCAATACCTACACCGAACGCCCCGGGGTACATACAGCTTCCGCTACCTCCGTTAAACCAGCAATTCAATACACCAGAGGAAGGGGCCGAGGTAGTCAATACGTTTGCGCGCCCATATGGCTATGCGGTGACGATTCGGCGTTCTAAATATACTAAGAATGGCGTGAAGAAAACGGTCTACCTTTGCTGTGATCGTGGGCGCGCAGTCAAGTATGAAGAAACGGTCAAAAAGCGCCGTACAACAACCCTTGCACTCGGATGCCCCTTTATGGTTGTGCTTCGGCTAGATCTCCAAACTAACCTTTGGCATCTAACAATTGACGATTCGAAGTCGAAGCATAACCATCAACCATCGCCGGCATCAACCCACACTGCACAACGGAAGCTCGATCTTACCCATAAGAGCGATCAGGTAGAAAATGGGCTTCGGCAAGGACATACAACGCGCCAGATTCTTACTGAGATACGTGAAACGGATCCAGAAAGTGTGCTCATTCCCCAGGATATCTACAACGCACGGAAGAAGCTAAGCCAGCTATTTCTTGCTGGGCGTACGCCGCTTCAAGCACTATTGATAGAGCTTCCTAAGGATGGGGGCTGGATTTTCAAGTATGAACTTGATGATCAATCTCATGTTTCTGCGCTATTTTGTATGCATAAATCTAGCATTGCGATGCTTCGAAAGAACCCCTGGGTTATTTCAATGGACTGCACATATAAGACCAATCGATATGGGCTCCCTTTGCTTGATATTGTAGGCTTTGCGGCTACTGGTTCAACCTTCCACCTTGCATTTGCATTTATGAGAGATGAGAAGGATGATTCATATGAGGTATAATACCCCCAAGACACCTAATCGATTAATTTTCTAACATATTATACTATATACTTTAGGTAATGCTTACCTGCCTAGCCGAAGCATACGAATCCCTCGCTCTCGCCCCTCCCAGTACGATCCTTACCGATAAAGAAGAGGCGCTTATCAAGGCAATTGAGGTCGTTTTTCCCAGCACTAAGCATATGCTCTGCATTTGGCATATCAATATGAATATCCTCAAGAAGGCCCGCCCAATACTCGCTGATCAGGTAGCACAAGCCCGCCGCGAAGCCCAGGCTAATACCTCCCGCAAACTTACCGCCGCCGAGCGCAACGAAGACCGTAAGAAGGCCGAAGCGGGGTGGAAGAAGATGCTACAGCGCTGGAACCGCATTGTGTACGCGATTACACTCGAGGAAAGGGACCAGCAGTGGGCCAATTTCAAAGAGCGATATATAGACCCCCTTTTTGCGCCATTGTTGGATTATATACAGAAGGAATGGCTTGATAACTGTCCCCGGCGGTTTCTTCATTGCTATACCTCGCGATACCTTCATCTTCATGAGATTGCTACTTCTCGTACAGAGGGTGCGCATTGGCTGCTCAAACAGGATCTCCAGACAAATACACAGCCCACTGCGTGCGACGCAGCCACGGGTTCGCTTCGTCTCGCTGGCCAGCTTCAATCCGGATGGGCTGATTGATGTGCTGCTGGTACAGCTCTTCCATCTTGTCTAGCTCCGCGTGGATCTGGGACGCCTGCTGAATGGGGGGTTCAACTGGTGTATTCTGGTCCGTACGGCGGCCCTGCACGTGGATGTAATGTCTACCCGTGCCGTGGTTAAATGCCTGTTGGTATATCACCGTGCGGCTAAACTGCTGGACCCGCTCTTGTGCGGCTTGACGGGCTGCGATACGGGGACGACCTGTGCTACTAGCTGGTGTCCAACCGTGTGTCTTACGCCAGTGCTGTTTCATAACGTTGATACTACGAACCACGTAACCACAATCTGATTCTTGTGCACATAAAATGCCATCGGTGTGCACGGTTAGTCCGGGAATGGGTTGGTTTACCGTGGTGAGCACTTCCCAACGTTCGCACTCCTGGACTCTGTCCCACTGTTGGATGGCATGCTGTAACTGCCTACCGGTGGGCAACCCTAATCGGTGTTGGGCTCCTTGCACATGATGGCTGATCTCACTGGGCCTAACACCAATCTCACAATCCTTGCATGTAATAATGGGAAATTCCCCCGGTTTGGAAAAAAGTTAGTTTTCCATGTTGTGTGTAGATATATATGTATAGATGTATGCAACAAATATCAAAATTGTACAACAAACTGGGGTGGATGAAGTGGTCAAGTTTTTCCAAAATTCAGCTGGACGATAGCTGGGACTTCTAAATACCCCGGACTTTCATCTTAGCCCCGTATTCGTCTAATTGAACTTTGGACTGATCAACTTGTTAACCCCAATGTTGATGTTATGGGTGGTTTGACTGCGGTCGCATATCCACATCTGCGCCCTCACCAAAAAAACCCCGGTTTATAATCGTATAAACCTCCACTAATACTGGTCGAATTAACTATTAATTGGGATTATACAAAATTCACTACGGGAATAGAACTCCTGATAATCAGAGTATGATCCGACGCCAACTACAAAAACGAGTGGGGGTCTGAGAATTAAAGCGAGTGGCCGTGGACCCACTTTTTTTCTCCCATATAAAAATGCAAAGCCCTAATCGGAGTCACGGTGACTCCCCCCTCCCCCATGGGATAGGGCGTTCAAAAACATATAAAAGTATAAGCTTCCCCCGAGGGCAGAGTGTAAATCCATCGGACTCATGAAGATTAAATCCCTTGGACCCTTGCCCACTTTTTCCCCCCCATACTGAAGAAGTCCGCCCAAAATCCTTTGGTGTCCAAAGGAAACACCCTTATGGGTTAGGGTAGTTTTCTTTTTTCTTTATTCCCCCCCATTTCTTCAAGTATAGCACTATGAATTGCCTATATAGCCTATAAAGATTAACTCGTCAAGAAAGCCTCACTATATGTATGGGCTCCAAGGTTAACGCATGAGATCTTATCAGCCGCGTAACATCAAAAAATCCCCAGAATGTTCGATTTTCGAACCGCAATTGTGCACACTACAGAATATTTATAAAGAATTCATCAACAAAACGCTCTTCAGAAAGACATCTGCGTCGGCTCGTTCCAAGCCTATCCGATATTCTCTCATGGCCTCTTCTAGCCTTTCTTGTCGGAACAACTCATTGCCTCGCTCTTTATAAACCGAGCCCATTTGAAATCAGCCGGTAAAATTGAAGAATTTGTATATGTGCGATCCGAAGGCCTCTTTTATTAAGTACGGGCCCGTTGAGTAGCGAATTGAGAAACAAATTCGAGACTAAACAAGAGTTAATCGCCCTTCCAACAACGCAACACACGCGATTTCAAGTCCGACCTACACGTGAAAACACTTAAGCTCTGTTTATCGATGGGGCATGTCATCGAGATTGGATGCTATGGGATTGGCAAGAAAAGGGGGGCTGATCGACTTCAGGGGGTCGGATTAAGACATTCTCCGGGGCCGTTAGTAAGCTAACTTGATCACCTTCGGCACATTTACGACTCGACCGCGAAACAAGAGAAATACCGCATTGGTGGCCATCAGCCACACCCTTTCAACCGCCTCAACGTCTTTTGAAAAATGTGAGTAACCAATAACTGCACCCGAGTTCTGTAAGCTAAAAATAAGAGGGAAGGTGGACTTGTTACAACACCTGCCATTAGACCTGGCTGAGAGCCGCGGTCGAACCTCACGAAACTAACCTGAAATTCCATTTGGGCGGGTCAGGTTCCAGGATTTGGAACCTGAGGGCGGTTCCATCCAAGGACCGAACCTCATCAGGTTACCCGCGGGTGAACCTCAGGTTCCACAAACATGACAGACAGGTAAAAAACGTGACTATAGGTCAATTGCATAAATCATGTAGAAACAGGCTGTATTCTCTTGTAATTGTAAGCCAAGACTTCATGGTATCGAATCTTGTTGTACACATATACAGCATGATATCGCGAATAGTCTCTGGGTTTACCGACCCCCGGCGATAGTGGCAAACGTCCCGGGCAGAGTTAAAAAGACGCTCAACTTCGGCACCGGTCGCTGGAATTGACATGATATCACGGGTAATCCTTGCAAAAATAGGGAACTCTTTCTCATGATTTCTCCAGAATATCCGAGCAGATTCATCGATAGTGGCTAAGAAGGTTAGTATTTAGATTGGTTTATTAAGCTCACTCACTTACCACTCTGGATATATCTAGTCAGCTTGTCGTGTTGCGGACCGGTTGATTGCTGATACTGTAAGGAATCGCCCTTACAGGCCCTCTCAAGCGCTGATTTGGCTGATAATAACATACTATCAGACTGTGTCATATTGTAATGTTGCCAGAGTGACAATAATATGACTCGAACACTAAGACAAACCACAATCCAACGGACAGTTGAGTATGAGAAATAGAAGCCCGGTGTGGAGATTATGTACTATAATCGAGGGAGAACGGTAACTTGAACGAGAGTTTTGAAAAGAACGAGAGTGGTGAGTTGTGGGAGTGAGGTGAGTTGAGGGAGAGTATTAAATTGAGGGAGAGTGGTCATGTTCGCCAGTTCAAACGTGATACACTGGGCATAGTATACATAAGTTGTTGGTTGAACACTAACTGCTTTTCGAGAACGAGGCGTAGTAAACCAATCTCCGGATTATCGAGCGAAATTTTCGATACTATAGGCAATCCAAGGGTTTCTATCTACAGCCCGTGGCCTCTACAGGTACGAGTTTCATGTAGCTGATCTGAAGGTCTGAATTATACTTTCAATTGAATTACTGGGAACTCCGTTATAGGAGAGACCTCTGAACAACAACAGGCTATAAGCCCGAGAGCAATATCTCAGGTGCCGTCTCTACTCATCTAATAATCATCTGAACTCTGAACCATCTTAATTATATATCTACCATTTCAGAAGCAATGCAGGTCCAGTCGCCTACGGCAGAGGCCCAAGGACACAGGCCAGAAGCAGAAGGTGGTATTGAAACCCAATTGACATGTTAAGGCAGATTCGCTGACCTGCTATTGGCACAGTGTTTAACCACTTTTATCAAAACTTTACCTTTCAATCTATCTTGAGTCGTTACGATCCGCCTGAGAATTCCGAAGCAGAGATAAGGAGAATGCGGGAGGTACTTACGCTCGCTGGGAATAATTATGACGAAAGCTTTCCAGCAACCGTACAAGCCACTGACTTCTGGTACTGGTGTGTATTGAGACCGGAGATATGGGACATAGTTCCGGATCAAGCTCTCTGGAACGAGTTCACTTGCTGGAAAGCTTTCGTCATAATTATTCCCAGCGAGCGTAAGTACCTCCCGCATTCTCCTTATCTCTGCTTCGGAATTCTCAGGCGGATCGTAACGACTCAAGATAGATTGAAAGGTAAAGTTTTGATAAAAGTGGTTAAACACTGTGCCAATAGCAGGTCAGCGAATCTGCCTTAACATGTCAATTGGGTTTCAATACCACCTTCTGCTTCTGGCCTGTGTCCTTGGGCCTCTGCCGTAGGCGACTGGACCTGCATTGCTTCTGACATCACCATTGAGGGTTGTTGAGCCTGCCCCAACATGCTATTCGAATTAGAGGAACACTTTGCTTCTTGTCACTAGCTAACACCCAGGTCAAGTACCGAAGTTTGGCTCTTCCTAGGGAGGTTCAAGGTTCTGCTCCTCGAAAGACGAGAAATTCGGTTTTCTCTTTCCGTGGACAAAAGTACGACCGGTCAAAGCTGCCTGGCCAAAAATACATATTCACTTTGTTCGGCACGGTCCACTTTATTCAGCACAATACGCTGTGGCAGGTTCCTGAATAATCAAGTATCGGCAATGCTAACTTGCAGATTGCACTTGCCTTTCCTCTCCCAGATTACTCGGCCATTTCACGTGCGACTATCTTAATAACCCCTGTGTCTCCAGCTCTTGTGAAATGCCCACAACTTAATGTGTTATAACGGATCGCGGTAATGTATCAACCTTCGGACAAATTTCGTAATTGCTTTTTTCAGGATACTAATCGGTCTTGATTCGTTACACGTGTGGTGACTCACCCCTGAAAGTGACAGGTCATCTGGGATTTTGTGATGAGTTCGAAAATAGGTGACTATTTGTGATGAGAAGGGTCGAGCAGCCCTCATCCGCCTTCACTTACATAAAACTTTGCGACCTTTCCTAATTTAGCTGTATAATTCTGCTGAATCATCCTCATAGATTACCGTTATCAAACAGTGTTTTCGTTTCAACATTAGGTTTACGAGATATTTTCATACATGCCTCAGAAATTCGAAGAAACTCACTCGTATTCTGATTAATCATAGTAGGTGATGGTATAAGTACAGAATTGTAATATCTTAAGATATTGTGGTGGTTCATTATTATATAAATCTACAGTTCTGTAGTATCGGCGTCGAGAAATATATATTCTTTATGTAGGCAGGTGATGCATACTTTACATCTTAACAACCACCATTTCAATTCTTGGCATTTCCCCTACAGTAGACTTAGTATATCAATACTAATACATAGTAGGCTCACTACTATAGTTTGAATTTATACAATAAAAGAGCTTTATGAGAGATGAGTATAGTGCTGACGTTTCAAACATGAGAGAATTCTTGTTGATTCCATACTAGGTTTGGGGGGGGGTATTGGACTCACCGAAAAAACGAGGGCGGATCTACGATTTGAGGGCGGCTTGCATATGTTGAGGGTGTATTGCGGGTTTATTGAGGGCGGCCCGCATAATTCGAGGGCTGATTCGAGGGCCGCCCTTAACCAGCCCTCGGAATTATACCATTTAGGAGAGGGTCCCTATAATAAATGGGTCATAATGTGATACATTATATTGATCGAGGAAGCAGGCCTAGTTTGAAAAGAACATTGAATTCGTTTGTTAACATAGGTAGATTCTTTAGTGCAAAGTAGGTCTCATCCAACCATCTAAGCCCTACCTATCTTCTAGTTCCACACAGTACGAAAGATCATTCAGTATTAATGTCCCAGTTATCTCTATATTCGGATGCCTACCCATCATCTCTTTATGAAGGGGATACGATTGACGGTCTCTCCTTTCCGAACAACCAATTCCATACTCCTGATATCTTAGGAAGCCAGCAAATAAGTAGATCAGTATCCAGTTCCGGGTTTCTTACGCCAATTGCCCCCCCTTCGGTTCCTCCCTCACTCGAGCGTGTTGGTCCTGGTCGATCTATCGAATTCGTTCTACAATCCGATATGTCAAAGGATGAATTTGTCGCTTGGTGGTTGGATACTGAGTTTGGGCGCAAGAAACGGCTTCATTGGAGTGGCAACCGTACAGCAGCTTGCTGGCAGCACTTCGATCAAGTTGCTAATGCAAAGACTGGAAAACCCGGTGCGAAATGCCGTCAATGTCATAAAGTCCTAGAATATCCAGCGAATGGACGATATGGAACGACTGCACTTCATCGGCATTTAGCTGGATCAACTTGCCGTAAATTTACTAGCCAAAAGTCCAATATCAAGGGTTTACTTGAAAATGCGGTATGTTTAAACTAGGATTTCGGGGTTTTGTTTTAGGGGTTTCCACTTATTCTCTTTATTTAAAGACACAAACCGCGTCAGCTACCCCGACAGCCTGTACGCAAGAAGTATGGGAACACAAACTATTGAAACTGCTTTCCCTTTCACGCCTCCCCTTCCGGTTTATCGAGCATAACGAATTTCGTGACGTTATCGCATATGCTAGACTTGCCCCAATACAACCCCAGATTCCGTTCTGCGAAAACAATGCGGTCTCGCCTGCGGGGGTATGTCCAAGAGCAGCAACAGTCTATACTAAAGCAGCTTCCACCTAGTGTAAAGCTTTCGCTTGCATTGGATTGCTGGACATCTCCATTTGGACAGGCCTTTATGGCAGTCACTGGCTACTTTCTTGATCAGCACTGGGAATACAGAGAGATCCTTCTTGGATTCGAACCTTTATCTGGTTCACATACAGGTGTGAACCTAAGTGAGGTGGTATTAAAGATCTTTCAGCAGCATGAAATCTCAGATCGAGTGCTTGCAGTGACAACTGATAATGCGTCAAACAACAAGACTATGATGTCGAGTATCCAAGAATCATTACAGTCCGAACTAAATAACAGTTCAACAATTGTGTGAGTTCCCTGTATTGCCCATGTGATTCTGAATGATCTTCTTGAGAAGATAAAGGCAATTTCGAAGAATGAGAATATAGAGATAAACTGGTCAGAGGATCGTGTCCGTTCTCTTCGCGCAAGGTAACAAAAACGAGAGATTATCGATACACTAAACAAGGTATATATTCCTGACTCTAGTTCTTCTATTTTCTAACACTCTTGCTTTTCTCTAGGTCCGAAACCTTGCGAGATATATCAATGCTCGTCCACGGCGGCGGGAGTCATTTCACAATCTCCAGACTGAAGAGCCAAGACTTGTTCCAATCCAGGATGTTCGAACGCGCTGGAACTCAAGGTTTCTACGATCAGGACCACTTCGCAAAATTTGGCCTTGACCACGAACGGTGTGGTGCAACCTTCTGACGGAATTGCTGAAATTCACGGGTTGCCGACCGTACCTGGCCATCTCTGCCATTTCGACCAGTGCCGCTACCGCACAACCAACACTGATTGTATGCGACAGCACTATAATCAGCAGCACCAATGGCAGATGTCTCGACAGGGAGCGATGCCTGGTACCAAGGCTATTTCCAGACTCTATTCTCTCAGCGGCAAGCCATGCATTATTTCGCCGTGATATTATCCGATGCGATTCCCCGGGAAGAATCCACATATATATCTCCACACGCCAACGCTCCACACAATGAAGAGTCTGCTCTACCTGCTCCCCTACCAGCTGCCTGGGGCCGAAACAACAGTCTTAATCTTACCGCTCGTGGTCCTAAAGGCCGAGATGTAGCGTCGATGCGCGGAGGCTGAAACCCCGGGATTTTCTACATCGCCTCCACGTGGCGAATGAACATAACCGGGTCTTGTTCGACGAGTGCCCATCTCCCATCACCACGGTCTCGTACCGCGCGGCTATGGGACTCCTCCCGCTGCTACGGCAGTTAGCTGTTCAAATGATATTCCTAGTGGGTACGATGCCAAGATTTACTTTGGGCTTTGGTTTTGCGTTGGGCACTGCGGTGTGGGTACGCCACGGGACTATTAGAGTATAAAGCCTATATGTATAAAAAATGCTGACTATATTGCAGTGCGCCGGACTGAAATCCCCCCCATGGGATAGATATATAAGCAGATGCCTGTTTCAAAATCATAATTGAGATACAACAGCGTTGGACCCACACGCCACCAACCACGACAATGCTACTGGAAGCCAACGCGACACAGTGGGCAACTTCGTTGGCGAGACAGCCACGTCCAGACACAAAGCCGATGAAAGTAATGCTTGCAGTTAGGGAGTTGTGTGACCTCGCCGCTCAGGTGTTGCAGACAAATAACGCAACTCTCGTCCTGATTGAATTTGGTTGCGAGAGGTAATTCAATTTTCACTCTCCCCACAGTATCCAGAACTAACTTTGTAAAAGACCTTTCTGAAGATGTGACTGATGGTAACAAACTCTGAACAAGATCAATTGCCGCTGTGTTTTCTGGCTGAAGTTGTCGTGCTCTCATGGCCACTAGAAATGCTCGTCGGTGGTCACCAAACTGATGGAAACTGTTTGCACATTTCAAAAGGCTAGGCCATCTATTCTCCGGGTGATCAGTAAATGCGATATCGAGACGAAGCGCCTGCTCCGCAGTTTCGAGGGCTTCTTGAGCTTGCTTTAGATGAGCATGAATTTCGCACAAGGAAGCCAAAGTTTCAAAACTTATATTCGCCCATCCAGAAGTATTGGAACCACGTTGAGCTTCCCACTCAGATAGTGAGTATAAAGCGGCGTGGTAAGCGTTTTTGGCTGCCTTTGCATCGCCACTTTCCATATTGGCGTGACCCTTGTCGACAAGCATCTTAGAAAATTGCAGGAGACGTTCGATTGGTTCGACTTCAAAAGTATTCTTGACTTCCTCTCTCCCTTTGTAGACCTTCAGGTGTGATGGCGTCATCATACTTTGAATTATATCATTCGTGGCCTCGGATGCTTCGCTTGAGTTTTCGATGACAATATTCTCCACTCGAAGGTTCCGGCGGACGTCACGGTCGCGAAAATTAATCCAGTTCAAGAATCCGATCGTCATTTCTTTCTCAGCCGGATACCGAGAGTAGAAATAGTATTGTCCTTTAGGCTCACAGCTGATCTGAATCGAAGGTTTGACAGCAGGTGATATGTCTTTGAAAAGGTGGTTTCCAAAAGTGGTACCCTGAGATCCGTTTGCAAATATGCCATGAATCAAAACGATCTGACCATCGCCTTTAAGATGGTGTGGGATGCATTGCATCTTATGAGATTTCCAATCCGCCCTCTGGCAAGCTGAAGAGCAGTATCTTTTGACTTGGCACTTCGAACAGCATGAGTTTGCTTGTCCTTGACAAGCAGCGCATTGGGTCATGATGGAAGGCAGTGTCTACCGTTATAAGCTGGTAGAGACCATGTGTGAAGAACGTTGGTTCGGTTCAGGGGAATCGCTATGGGGGCGGTGAGAGAGGAAAATTACTCAACACAGTCAACTTGGTATTCGGAAAGTTACATGAGCCGTCTGAGACGTTACCTTTTCGTAGTACAGTACTGACTAGAATATTCTGTCACAGTGATGTTATGACGCATTGACTACTTCTCTTACATGCCCCCCTTACGGTTTTGTTGTGAGGATCTCTCGAAAGATTATCCAGCTTAGGGCTCCGAAAGGAATAAAGGAATGCGAATATAGGTCATATTCATATTCATATTCGCATTCATATTCTTTTGCACGCATTAATAGTTTTCCCGTAACACCGGTTTTCGTATTACCGAAATACATGTTCACTTGAATTTTGAACGGGATTTCATCAATGGTCTCTGTCGGTCACGCAGAAAAATCTAATTTTGATTATACAAAATTTGTTGCTAACACTGTATACATTGTGTTATAGGGCTCAGCAAGATCTAATTCTCCGATGTGATTTCTTTCAGAGATCTTTCATAGGCGTGCGTCTAGGTTTGGTGATAAAAAGATTGTTGGCAGAAGGTTGAGCAAAATTATATATATCTACATACCGTCTTTTTATCTATAAGCTGTTCCAGCTAAAACGACGACCATAACTTCTTCTATGCTCGTACGATCTGCTTCAAATTTCGGATTTGACATGACTTTGACCATTGACACGTAGAAACGCGTTTATCATGCAACTTTAAGTCACTTTCAGCCCAGGTCACAGATTGTTTACCACGAAAGCAGTGAGTGGGGTAGACAGATAGAGTTCAAACTAAGTCGTCCCACTTCGATGGGCTTGCGCCAGATGATACCCGTGTGACAACATAGTTGACTTGCCCCGTGTTGGTTTCAATCTCAAGAAGTAATAATTCCCGGCCTGCGAGAATATCAAGGATTGCGGAGTGATACTCAAGGTGTGCCACTGTGCCGTGCGTCATTCCAGCCATGACTTCAAATACTGCCACTGGATAAATGCAGAATGTCATCGTCACCTAACCCATTTTGCGAAAGACGCGTGGTCTTCTGCGTCGTGACTACAATGCTTTGAACAATGGCATGGCTACCCTACTCCCTGAGTCATTGGAAGCGGGCATTCGTGCGATAGAGATCGTCTGCTCCCCAGCACTCTCCGAGGCTAGAGTCACCGAAGAGACTTCTCAATCCGAGCGCTCCTTGAATGTTCCCAACTCTCCGCCCACTCCGCTAGGCCCCGCGCTATTGGGATTTTCCAGCAGCCAGAGTAGCCCGCTGCCGAGCAAGAAACGAAAAGCCAGATCATACTCTAGCTGGACCCTCGAGCATTTCTAGGTCACAGAACTAGAGAACACCTGGCGTCGAAAGGGTGGACCGCCAAAAAAGGATCGACTGCTAGTCTGTTTCGCCACAGCTACACAGCAGACTTGAAAACTAGCGGTGAGTGGGTACCGCTCCGCACGAATTTTCGAACTGTTCGAAGTTCGCGAATTTCCTCGAATCGAATCGAATTCGAACTTTGGGTTGGGGGCTTCGAATCTATGGCCGATTGATTCGACAAAATTCGCGAATTTCGAACCTCTCCAGGAATGGTATTTAATTCTTTGATTCCATAGATGAACCAGGTCGAAGCAACCAACATATAAGATCACAATGGCCAAAGGAGTGCTCGTCAAGGGTAACCTTGAGATACCGGTGAGCAACAAGACCAAAATTAATGGCAAAGCTAAATGGCTTTCCACATGACGACGCTGTTCATGAGATCTATTGTTGTGAAATAATAATAGAGTAAATAGCATGAAATGAATGCCTCGTTACGGCAGTCCTTAAAGCATTGGGCCCTTCGGGCGATAAGATTCGGCGGAATTCGTGACACAATGTAGGCTCAAGCGGTGCGTCTGAAGCGTATCAAGTCGGTAAATCATTGCCAAAATTACTGTGATCTAGGTAGTTTGGCTAATATAATGATTTCGGTCGATCGGGGAAATCGACCTGTTTAAAGGCTCGAACCTGCTGACATATTAGGCGTTGAGGTAATAGGATATATCTAGTCACAACTGCGATCATTTAGGTCTTCAGAAGCTCTTCGAGTTACGGGAGGAGCCTTCGTACTATTCGTACCTATTGAGTTCCTGTTAGACCAAGAATTCCGTGGTCAGTTTTCGACCGCCAGACCATCATGTCGTAGTACGTCCCTGGGCTTCCTGAGACTTACGCTATTGGAACCGGATACGTGGACTTCCTTTCGCGTATTTAGTAGTTCTAGGTCGGAAGAACAAAGGATAGCGAGGGACATGCAAGTGCTTCAAAGCAATTCCTACCACGGCATTCTATCATTGCATGGCAGCTTTGAGTGAGGTGCACCAATTTTCGTATCGGCCTATCAGGGCCAACTTGGCCTCTGCTTGATATAAGTAACCCGTGTGCCCGCTTATATAGCAACTGAAACCTTTGATGTCGCCTGTGGCTCCCGAGTGTTGCCCACCAGAATGCCACTCTCCACCCTGGAGTCTCTCCCGTGCGAGATTATTGGGACGATTTTCCTTGATGCTTTTGAGGTCAATCTCGCACGTGCTTCCAATGTGATCGCGGCAGTTGTCTCATGAGAGGCGGTCTATGATATTTTCATGGTTCAAGCGCTTTCGAATGACCCACAGGATTGCTTCCGCATGACCCACAGGATTGCTTCCGGCTGCGGCCCTCTGACAGTGAATCCATTTATTGCGATATGAGGTGTATCAAACGAGACTATCAAGATTGTCCGTGGTTTCAGTCGGAACTACGATTGGCCGCCTATCGCCCTTTACTGGTCTCAGATCAGAGGGTACTACAGCAAAAAGTGATGGCATGTCGCTGGTTCAACATTCATCGGTTGAAACGGGTTTTACCGACGTTGCTAGCACTGACACTGGATGCTATCATGTGGCAAGAACATCTCCGATTTCCCTCTAAAGAAGTGCAGCGGCGAGAATGGAGCGGGGCTTCTGCGATTGAGACTTTACGAGCACAGCAGATATGTACAAACGATGGCTATCCAAAGCGACTTCAGGTCATGGATCATTTTGCCATTGAGGCTGAATATATTGCGCCAGAGCATGGGCGACGTCACATCATCCGACCTATCCGTCTGTTTCTGCTTCCAAAAAAGGCATTACATGGCTTATGGTCCGATGAAAAAGTTGACCTTCTCGTTGCCCTACGCCGGGCGTTTGGGAAAAGGTTTGCCCGGCATGACCTCTCCTACTCCGCCATGCGACAGCAGACCCTTGCTCCAGTGTTTTCCGGAATGGCTTCCTTGCAAGGTATTAAGAATGCCATAGCACAGGGTAACCGTACAGCCCTTCTCTACCTGCTGGATATCAGAGAAAATTTCCGACCGATAACGCCAAATATCTTACAACAAAGTCGGTTCTCGGATCAACTATTGAAACCGGCCATTCACACACGTGCGCCTGACTTTGACATTATTAACCTTCTGGTTCGAGCCAATCCATCATTTGCTCGAGGCTGCAACTTGGTCAAATGGACTATTGGTACCAGTCTTCCAAGGAACGTGACGGAGACTCGGTTGCTCTGTTGTTGTCTCCAGCAATACGGCGCCGTGAGGGGTCGAGGCTCCCTTTCTAGAGCACCGTGGTCAAATCCAGCTTTAGAGTGTTCTTTTTTGGGGCGAGAACCTTGGTTATAGAATCAGGTCATGTTTCGAGGATTAATGTTGGTTTCCTCCGTATTCAGGCAGGTTTCCAAATGTAAACCAGTCCCAATCAATACAGACGGCATCCTGAGCCCTCGCCATTACCCTCATGTCTGGATTAATTATCATGACATCTATTTGGTACAAAGAATCAACACAATCCAATACGAATTTTATTTCTTAGATATTGACGCCCTCAAACAGAGCCAATATATAGTTATCACCTAGTTTTAGCTCGTCGAAGTGAATCTGAAACTGCTTAGGTGCGGATTGAGAGCCAGTGAAGTGCCCAAGACGAGAAATGATGCAACCCTGCTCAAGTGGGATTCCCTATCCCATAGGAGGCGGCCCATTGAGGCTGAGTTGGCTTTACAATACATTCTTTACACGTATTTGGTAGATTTGGTTGGTTCAAGAAGAAGCCCCACACCCCTGAGTTGGGATTTTAAATATATCTGAGTGTGCCACGTAATATGGGCTCGATTTTGATGAAATTTTGTAATGTTCTATTTAACTCATATCCAAAGAGTTTCACCAAATAAACCCCCGACCCAGCTACAGCGTCAGGAATAGACGACCGAAAATTAGCGTCCAGTATGGATCATACACGGGGTGGGGCGCAGTAGACTGATTCTTGGGTTGACGTCGCCCCTTGTGCCTGATGGACTTCAAACTTTCAGAGATTATTAGAGGTTAAATATATCGTAGCTAAGCCTCAACTCCTTCACCCAGGTAGACCTTATGTAGTAGTCGAATCAAGTATGAGATATAGTTGGTGAGGTAGCCGAAGTGGACACTGCCTCCTATTGTAGGTTATCGTAATGATTAAGGCTGTGGCTGGCCCGACTCTCATGTCTATGGATGGCCGGCCCATGCGTCTACGGCGGATACCACCTCCTTCCGAGGGGGACAAATCCGAATTGAATACAGTTTGAGTATATTGAGACATGGGGCAGTAACTTACCACATAGATAGGGGCTACCCGAGCCGTGGATCGCAAGAGCCGAATTTGGACTCCGGGTTGGGGCTCCATTGGTGATTCCAAGTGGGGCCTTTGTACCTTTTTATCGGCCCAATCTACATCTGATATGGGTCACGTGAGCCTCTGACGTATGAGTCAGCGATGGGCCCCGCGGTCCGTGTCAATTATGCCTTAATCACTACGATTAAATAACGTATTACACAAGCGAGCCGCCCACCCCAAAACGCCATAGTAAATGCGATAGATTACAACTTGATATCTCAACAACATTGGTCTATAGGGACTCCTCCTTATAGCTTCCTGCTTTCTAGGCGATACCTAGCCTCTTAATAGAATTTAAAGAAAGTTTATAATTTTATAATTTTATAATTGCGATATATATATTGCTAGTTTTTAGCAACGTAATTTTCGGTAATTTTTGAAATGATGATATTATAGCATCCTACTGCCTTTAATATTGATACATAGTGCTAATAAGTCTTATCAATGACTATCGACAAATAAGGAGATACAATCATAAGTTGGTTGTTGAGATATAAATGGAGAATATATCGCATTTACTATGGTGTTTTGGGCTGGGCGGCTCGCTTGTGAAATACGTTGAAACCATAAATGTACTAAACCCCCTTGGGGAAACCACACGCCTTATAAAAAAATGCTGACTGAAATGTAATGAACTTCATAAAAATTCCCCCCATGGGATAAGAGGTCGTTGGATACCAAATGCCTGTTGGAAACAGGCATCTCCCCATCGCAACCATCAAAAACTAACAGACGAAAGCATCTGGTAGGAAGAGCTGCGTGCGGCAGGTGAGACAAGTGTTCTTGTTCTTGCGAAACCAGACTAGGGCACAAAGCGAGTGACACCAGTGCCCGCAAGAAAACAGCACACTAGTTATCCCTTGCTTAGACGATTGTTTGCTGCAACCGGGGCAATCATCTCCAAAATTCCAAGAAATGGTATCTCTATCCGATACATCGATCAAAGTGCCTTCATCCGACCTCCAGCTCGCCTTAATAAATGGGTATTTCCGCAAAGCGTTCACACTCCCATTATCCAACATTCGGAGTAGGTGTTTGACCTCGGGTCCATCTCCACCCGACGACTCGCATTCCAGAAGATAGCGGTATGACCTTTCAATGTCTCCAGTTCTACCTAGAATATATTTGCTGCAACGATAATAGGCTTTGTGGAGTGTACCTCGTGGAAAATCATGGGTGCGGGAAAGGAGCCCGTCTTCGAGAAGACTCGCTTCGCTGTCACAGTTGATAGACCCCTCTGATCTTATCCCGACGAGAACGATATTCATCAACAAAACGCTCTTCAGAAAGACATCTGCGTCGGCTCGTTCCAAGCCTATCCGATATTCTCTCACGGCCTCTTCTAGCCTTTCTTGTCAGAACAACTCATTGCCTCGCTCTTTATAAACCGAGGCCATTTGGAATCAGCCGGTAAAATTGAAGAATTTGTATATGTGCGATCCGAAGGCCTCTTTTATTAAGTACGGGCCCGTTGTGTAGCGAATTGAGAAACAAATTCGAGACTAAACAAGAGTTAATCGCCCTTCAAACAACGCAACACGCGCGATTTCAAGTCCGACCTACACGTGAAAACACTTAAGCTCTGTTTATCGATGGGGCATGTCATCGAGATTGGATGCTATGGGACTGGCAAGAAAAGGGGGGGCTGATCGACTTCAGGGGGTCGGATTAAGACATTCTCCGGGGCCGTTAGTAAGCTAACTTGATCACCTTCGGCACATTTACGACTCGACCGCGAAACAACATCCAACTTTTTGAAACAAAATTTTACATACAGGTAGTAGCACCTAATTTAATAATGTCTTTGGATTCTGAGCTGCATATATTATCCCGTTGTGTTGTTATGGTGCTCGAAAGTTGGCAACATTTTGTAGAGTTGACCTCGGCGAATATGGATTGGGTGGGGCGCTCGAGATGTTCGACCAATGATACGTTTCTGGGCACCGGATTTGGCCAATCATGAATTTTCTGGACTCTGCCAAGAAACCAATGGTAAGCACATGTAGGCCAAATGCTGACCCCACCTTTGTTGATAGATCTACTCCTAATTTTTGAATTCATAATCCTTGTAAACCCCCTATTAACTAGCTGCGTAGTCTCATCGACCTTGTTACAACAAGCGAGAGCCACGCCGCGCGACCAGTTCTACACCAAAATCCGCCACCATACATTGTGGATCGTACCTTGTGTCACGATCTAGACATGACAACTGTAGTTCTGCCGTTATTGACCGCCTGCCGGATTTGTGAATTTGGAGGATCGTGTTTGCATGGTTTGCAGAAAGGCCCCACAAAGGACCTTGTGCCAACCAATCCTTTTCTTCTTTCTCTTCTACTCTCTGTACTGTACTTAGTATTCTAGTTGAAATGCACACTTTTGCTGAAAGAATTGGCTGGTAACACCTTGTGTACCGGCCTTGACATCATCGCGCCGCAGGCACAAAAAAAAAACACATGTCAATTCATTGTGTTTATCTTCCTACTTCTTCTAATTAGTTTCTCTCAAATCATACTTTGGAAGTCCATTTCCTCTTCACCCGTCTCCTTCACCTCCACTGCCAATTGGGACGGCCAAATATTCCGCCGTCCATATTCGACCGTGACCCACCCCTCCCATCTCATCTTCCCTCGATCACCAACTTAATACAATCTACCACACTTTCTCGCCCACCCTCGCCACATACAATGTCCTACCCAATCCCTCCGCCCCTCAGCCCCGGCGGCGGGGCTGGCGGCGCACCCTCGAAACGCGAAAAGCGACGCACCGCGCTCCAGGAACTGACGGGTCAGTTCAGTAATAACCGGGACATCCAGTTTCGTCAGCAGTTGCACGCACTCCAGCGTGACATGACTCTGATTAACAATGCTGATCCCTACGTCCCTGGTCCGCTCCCGGACTCGTTGGTGAAGCTGTGATACTCGAAGAAGATGCGTGCAAAGGAGTGGACCAGGCCTCTGAAGCGCTGTGGCACGCTCGGATGGGACATCTGAACCGGGGAGACTTGAGGGTGGTCCTCCGGCAGACCGGCACTCCGTACCGACCGCTGACGCAGGCGCAGCTGCTGGCAACGCCGCAGTGCCCAGCGTGTATGTCGGGTAAGCAGCATCAGAAGAGGAACTCCCGCGCAAGACGGCCACGTCTGCATTCAACGAGAATTTTTGAAATGATCCATTCGGACATCATGGAGATGCCGATTGCCAAAGATGGCTCCAGGTACGTGATCACCTTTACTGACGATTATTCTCGAGGCTCGTGGGCATATGCCACGAGATGGAAGCATGAAGCGCTCCAGAAGTTCCGACAATTTGAGGCCTGGGTGCACCGACAGTTCGGCGCCCAGATCAAGAGGTTCCTCACCGACAATGGGAGAGAATACTTGCCCGTCGGAACACACCTCGAGTCCCAGGGAGTCGAGTTTGACACCTCGCCGCCATACTGCAAAGGGCAGAATGGTCTGGCCGAACGCACGAATCGCACTATCCGGGAGCGGATCAACACGCTCTTGTCTGATGCGAAACTTCCTCCTTCCTGGTGGACCGAGCTCTTGGACACGGTGGTCTATCTGAAGCTGCGCGCTCCAGCATCAATTTTGCAGAAGAAGACGCCGTTTGAAATTTTACACGGGAAGCCGCCCTCGCTGTCGCATCTGCGACGCATTGGCTCCCGTGCCTGGGTATTGATCCCGAAAGAGCATCGAGCGAAACTCGGACCTCGATCATCCGAGTGCCGATTGCTAGGTTATTGTGAACCAAACCAGTACAAGCTGTATGAAATTCATTCAGGGAAGACAGTCTTTTCCCGTGATGTCGAGTTCGATGAGAGGACCCCTGTGGCGCCACTCATCGAGGGGGAAACAGGCAACGACCTCCCGGACAACGCTCCTCGACCACCTGCCTTTTCACCAGTGGTGCCACCTCCATCTAGCGCACTGCCTACGCCACCAGCATCGCCTCCAGACTTGGCTGAACGACTGAAAACGCCGACTCAGCATGTGGAAACACTTCCACCGGTCAATCCAATCGAACAGGAAGCAGAGTCCACACAGGACCTCGGCTATTCCATCTATGGCCGCAGAAGAAGACCCTCACGGCGCTTACTGGAATCACTTGGCAAGGTGTACACCGCAGGCGCACTGAATACCACATCTGCGCGCACAGTCGATCCGTCGACTTTCCACGAGGCCGTGTCGTGCCCGAATCATCTGGAATGGGGGGCAGCCATCCAGAAAGAATATGCGTCTCTTCTCGAACACGGAACATGGGAAAAGGTTCTGCGAACAGACGTACCCGCCGGAGATCATGTGATTGCTGCAAATGGGTCTTTAAGACCAAAGCCAACGGAACGCGCAAAGCGCGACTGGTCATCAAAGGCTACCGGCAGAAGCACGGCATCGACTACCATGAAACATTTGCTGCGGTGTCACGGATGGACTCGGTCCGCTGCATCATCGCCAGCGCCGTGTCACGAGGATGGAAGCTTCACCAATTTGATGCTGTCACTGCATTCTTACATGGGGACGTAGACTCTTCCATTTACATGGAGTTGCCCGAAGGCTTCGAAGAACCAGGATATGTTTGCCGGCTTCTTCGTTCCTTGTATGGACTCAAGCAGGCCCCGCGGATTTGGTACCAATGCGTTCACCGCGTCCTGGCCGCTCATGGCTTCACCATGGCACAATCGGACAACTGCGTGTTCTATAAATCCAATTGTGTGATCTGCGTCTACGTCGATGACTTTCTCGTTGCTGCAGCAACCTCGCACGAGATAGACCAATTGCAACGAGCACTGGAAAAAGAGTTCCGATTGAACGACTTTGGAACTCCACGTTCGTTCCTCGAAATCCAATTAGACTACCATGCCGACGGAGCCGTTTCCATTCACCAACACCAGTATATCCAGAAGGTTCTCTCCGATTTTGGCATGGAAACCTGTCAGACGAAATCTACCCCTATGAATCCCAAGCAAGTCTTGAATCGCCGTCCAGACGAAGAACCTCCGGACGAGGAAACAAAAGCACGATTCGCAACCGCCATCGGTTCATTGATGTATCTGATGGTCGGAACGCGGCCGGATATTGCGTTTGCGCTGGGCACGTTGAGTCGCTTCACGTCTCAGCCACAATCGCACCACCAGGTCGCCCTGCAGCGATTGCTTCGCTATGTCAAAGCCACGCAATGCCATCGCATTACATACCGCAGTGGTCAGTTGATCGGATACACAGATGCCGACTTCGGTGGCTCCGTCGTCACTGATGGGGCATATTCCACGTCTGGCTATGTGTTCCAACTTGCAGGCGCACCAGTCTCCTGGTCGTCCAAGAGACAGGGGGAAGTGGCCACGTCTACGACTCATGCCGAGTACATTGGACAATACAATGCCCTTCTACATCTGCAGTGGCTCCGCACCTTCCTAGCGAAAACGCAAATGTATCGGTCCCCGGTCACCAACATCATGGCTGACAACCAGTCCGCTATTGCCCTCTCGCGCAATCCCGAGTTCCACAAACGGACCAAACATTTCAACGTGAAATTCCATTATCAGCGAGCAGTGCTGAATGCTAGCGAGATTGGTCTTCAATATGTTCCTACTGAGGAACAGGCCGCTGACGGTCTTACCAAGCCGTTGGGACCTACGGCTTTTGCCAAGTTCTGTAGTCTTCTAGGAATCGAAGCCTTGGAGACTCGGAGGCAACAAACGTGACAGCGCAGGCGCTCTTTCCACTTTATTTTCCCACGAAGGTTTTTGAGTGGTTTTACCGAGGCTTGCCTGCACAGCGTTAATCCAGTATCGCCTTGCCAGCAAAGCGATCCTGAGGGGGAATGTTGTGATATGATGCTGGGGCAGATCAGGAACCAAGCCGCACCGTCGGAATTAGCTCCGAAGTGTCTATACAGACGACCAAGTTGATTGGAAATCAACCTGGCTAAATTGTTGTATATATAGGCTCATGTATCCCTCTGAAATAACAAGTCAATTATACCTCTGAACAACAACAACAATGCTTCAATAACCTGTTTTAGATCACCGCTTTTTCTTCTGCTCTATTCGATCTTGAATAGTTAGGTCCAGTTTGGACTCTTGGGATAAAAAGATCATCAAATTCTTCGTTATTATCAGCCCCAGCTAACAGCCCCAGCGTGATTCCTCCGAAAACCTCCTAGCGATCATTTCAGCGTTCATGCATCAACTTCCGTCCGGCAAAGAAACAGTTACAAGCTTAGGAGAAGCGTAGACCGTGTATCAGCATCACCGGGAGGCCAGTCGTCCCCGTATAGTTTATTTTTGATACGATTCGGTATCAAAAACCAATCGGGCTCGCAGCCATCGCATCGCTGCTCTTCCGCCCCCGGCGCATCTAAATCCCCACGCCGATTCCGAGTGTAGCCATCCACGGTATCGTCTAAATAGAGATCCAATATAAACCTCCGGCAGCTATTATCTCCGGGATCCAAATACTGGTGGACTCGTTCAGCCTCTTGGGGTTCTAGCCCGTCGACTCCCCATTTCGGGGGGATGACCCCTACGGGTTGAATAATCACTGCCTCACTGCGAAGCCCGTCTCGACCGGCGCGGCCACTCTCCTGCGCGTAGTCGAGCAACGTACGCGGTTACCCAATATGAATAATGCACCGGATATCCGGGATATCGACGCCCATAATGCCGACGTAGCCACGATCACATTTGCTTCCCCGTTCCGGAACCGAGCTAAGGCAAAAAATGCATTAATTATGAAGTCACGGGGAACTGGCATGTTTGCACTGTTTATCAAGGAATGGGCCCCCAATGGGCCCCCACGATGGGTTATCTTCCGATAGAATTGGGGGGCGACCGGTTCAAGGAAGGGTTTTTCCATCGGCTCGTAGGGATTGTTGATCGAGGGTAAATTGGATCGTTGAGGTAGATAAACCATGAAGCTTTGCAATTGAGGTGATTGAGCAGCCTATAGATGCCTGGCCGGTAATTTGACCCCTTAGGTATGGAGAGAGTTCAGTCTTCCTCACCCTACTAGAATCAATAGGGCCTAGGGGTGTTCTTGGAACCATGGTTGATAGTTGAAAATGGTGGGTTTATTAAGACGCGTTTTAAAAATGCGGGTGTGGGGCCAATTTTACGGAAACTTTTGCGGTAGAACTGTATAACCGCACTCAACGAGCCCGGCCGGGGAAGGTGATTATGTGTCAGGAAAGTGGTGATCAGCATCGTATTAACCCAAACGGTACCTCTGAGATTCTAGAGGATTCGATACCAGGTATTCTCGAGGGTATTTTAACCCCCTCGAGCCCAGTAGATAGGAAAGTAAGAATCAACACTCTTTTTATCGTATCTTTTGGTATTTCCCCTTTTTGATTCCGTTGCCTTTCGCTGGCCAGTAAATCCGGTGTATTTCCACAGCTATACAGAGCATTCCTGATATTATGTATGGTTCCACGATCCCGGTAGTGATCCGGGTAGCCGAATTACTCGAATGTGAGGCATATTATAGCAAGCAAGTTGATAAAGCCGGCGTTTGGACGTTCTCACCATGCGATTCAGATCCCCCGACAAGAGGCATCCGGTCATTGTGCTTCGCCCGTTCTCTAGGTTTGACGCCAGTTGTTGCTATTCTGCCGTTCAAGATTGATCTGTCGTCCATGATAAAATCTTCCATCGAATGTATGGTGGTGTGGCCTATAAGTCTTTCCATCAGGAGCCACATTTGCGGAAAGTGTTAATGGTGGGTTGTGGAAGTACCTAAATTGACTTTGTGCTCGTCGCTCCGGTTAGCCTCAGAGCCTGGAGAAGAAGACTAGTGAAATAATCTTCAGCAAGTGACTCTACACGACTGACAATGAAAGCTTTGGCAGAAGCATACTGTATGGTTCTGATTTGCCAGCGATTGCGCCGTCCCTTCCCCAGGTTTTGGTGCTTCCTGATCAGAGCGTTGACTAGTTCGACGAGGTAACTCTTTCTTCAAGTATATGATGGCCATAATATAAATGGTACTCTCTAAAGCGAGAATATTTTGGGTAGTCAGTGTTGATACCGATCAAAGGAAGAAATATGAAGAAGGTGGAGATGGAAGAAGACCAGCCCTTCTTGTACCCCAGTTTAGCACTAGCATAATCCACTGATACACCGTAATAGCATTGTCATGGAATTTTCAGTAAAATTACTGAGTGGGCCTACAGGGAAATTGCTAGACGCTGGGGCGTCAATATGACCGTTAGCGTAAGAGGGCTCAGACCGAAGTCCACGGGCCTTCCAGCTATCGAGGTTCAGTGGCCAATGATGGCCAAGTCATTATCCGCTCGCCCCAAATAAATGAATGACGAGTCTAATGGAAAAATTGTGCCCATGGTGCGATTATAAACAAAAAAAATGAGGCAGAGTCTGGAAGGTGAAAGCAACAATATTCCTAGCTCTAGTGTTTATTGCGTAGGCTAGACTCCAACCGCAAGGGAGGTAAATCTACCGGTTGTACCTCCGTACACATTAAAGAATCCGCCACCAAGGTGGCCAGGTTGTAGTGGGCCAAGGACGTAGGCAGCGAGAAGGTTCAGACCAAAATTGAGGTCGATCCGGGTCGCATGGAACACCTCGACGAGGCAAGATCGCCTATCGTGATTCACCAGACCCTTGCAAGTCTGGTTCCTAGGGGGTTTCCCCGGCGGTAAGTGCAGCCGATGTGTACTCCCAGCTAGGAGGCAATTCTGTGTCATGCACAGGGACACAGTCTACCCCTTCAGATCTGCGCACGCATTTTGTCCTCAAGGCAGCAAACAACCTCATTCCTACTCGTCAACCTTGCTCCATGAAACTTTTTATAGGTAACCCAACCTCGTGAGATATCTGGACATAAATGGCCCCAAGATAATTCATTATTGCGGCAGTATGTCTCATGACGGAAACCCATTCAACGTCACTGGCTTCCCGTCCACGGAAGTCCCAACAAACTATCCCTATGGTCCGACATACAATCTAGTAGCTCCAGAGATAGGTCCAGAAAGGTGTATCCATTCGAGCGTTCAACAACCGGAGAGCTGGGCGGCAGGATCTGTGCCTCCAACCATCACTCACTCTCCCCGGCCAAATTCGGGATATCGAGCAATGAGACCTCGGCCGGCACCCACATCGCCTCCACCGGAAGCCAAGAATAAAGAAACACACAAACGGCACCGGGGGTTGGAGGACAGAAAACACTCAAAGGCCCGAGTCTGGAGGACAACCAAAACCGCACGTCGAAAGGTATCTAAGGTGGCTAGCAGGGCCAACCAACCAGCCAGAGACGATGAAACGAGGATTGCATGGCTGTACCCCCAACTTCTATTTGCCACAGTGGCTAAGTAGACTCCTTTAGCACAACGAAAACACCTCTGATGCACGATTCAGCCACGCAGGGCCCACACTCTCGCTCGTTTGTTTACCCTCCATATAATCAAGAAAGCCCTGCTCAAGCTCCGGTCAAGGCTCTCCAGAAAACCTTGAAGGGACATGTTTTAAACTCACTGAGGGTTTTGCGCAGGATCGCTATGGATTACCGCGTATTAAACCTGGAATTTGAGATAATTAATCATTGGATGGCGGAAATCGATGGAGTTAAAGCAACAACTATCCCAATTGCATCCGGTACAGCGGCTCAGGTGCTTGTTCCTTTCGAAAGTCTGAATTCAATTCTCACGGAATGCATCACTGCTTCAGGCCCCATGCAAAGCTTTATTATCAGGGATCAGGCGCTCGAGCTGTTGAGATATATACTGATTTATGCGGAGGAGTACTACCTAGTCCAGAGCGCGCTGGTCTATTTTGATATTGGTAGATGGATAGAAAGACTTACCCAGACAAATATTAGCAAGTGAAATGACGTTATTCTCCATGGGGTTCACGAATAGACTTTTGGTATTTCCATGCCTTTTCGTGTCGGATATTATTTTCTTCTTTTACCAAATCTCATTCTGATATTCTGTGAATATATTCTCTGATATGTCACATATCCGAGAGGCTCAGTGCCGCTCTCCCCGTATTGGAGCAATGAGAGCTTCTGTCCCTTCCCTAAACTGGGTTCCAATACACTATTCTAATGTTCTACCGGTTGCTTATCTCGGTGCTTCCATCCCTATTTTGCGGTACAGAATGAATATCATCATGTCCAGCTAGTATTATTCCTGTGTTATGGATGCCTTGTAGTGGGCGCTATCATTGCAGTCGCCAGCCGGTTGGAATGCAGAGGTACGTTGGGAGGTTTCTTGTAAACACCGATCTCTAAGGTCTCCTCTGGGATTTGGGAACTGGAGTATATTTGTCTCACAGATGCATCATTGGTACCACTTCATCATATGGCACACGGGGTCGGACTGATTATTTCACGGAAAGATTCTGCAGGAAAAACGTAATCATTAGCTTGTGGCTTCCACTGCAATAATGATTCTGAGATTCAACGGAGAGTTTGTGTTACTACCTCCATGGACATCCTGTTATCGCATCCGTGGCTTGTTGAAAGGGCCGCCTCCTGCTTGTGTGATCAAAATCGGCAGCTGGGTAGGGAACAAGTCTTCGTCTACAAAATGTTGCCAGCAAGCGCTAAAGTTGTGCGACTGGGTCTGCAACCACAGAATGGATGTGGAAAAGGGGAAGGGGAAAGGGGATGCTGGAGGGGGAAGGCGGTGGGTAGGAAGCCGACATTTCTTGGGCATATCTTCGATCTAGACGGGATGCTTAACCTATTAGCCCACAGCAAGCCTTTGGAAGTATTTCATTCGCTTGCTGTACAGTGAAGGTGCAGTAGCGTGAGGGTATCTCAGAAGTTGCGTTGCTCACTTGCCTGCGATATGATTTGTGCAAGGCCGTTGATGGGAAATGTCAAAAAGAGCTTTCGGTTATGTATTTGTCTGTCCGGATAAACAAAATAGTTCAATTTCTTGTAGTTGTACACCTGTTGTTGAGTCCTGGGTGCGAGGCGTGAGCTTGAGGGGAGAAGAGATGAACCGCTGACTGTCAGTTTTAGGTAAGTCAGACTCACCTGGGTCACCTACTTTCCACCTTTCCTAAAGCATCCGACCATTCTAGTCCTGCTTGCCTCATGCCACCATTACTCCTCCTACCGTCAGATACAATTCATCCCCCAGTTGCAATGTCACGTCCACTCGGTTTCCCTTCTGCTATGCTCAAACTTACTGAATCATCCAACTCACCCCCGAATAAAGCTCTTCGCACCTGAGCCTGAAAAGTCTTAGCCATCAAGATATGATATTTTACTCCGAACTTTGGCTGGACTTGTTTGGACTTTATCGTTTGATTGTAATTTGGTGGTCCAAATGATAGTTATCAGGCCCATCAAACTACTGACCTCTCCCATCCGTCTCTTCGTCACACGATCGCTTGTCTTTGCTCGACCAAGATGCCGTATAGGACAAGGGTCAGCACACCACCCATGTCATATGCTTCGAACAAAGGGTTCCTCTCAACGACCGGTGGGATGCTTTGGTGTGTCCCAAAGGCGCTAGTCAGACCC
Organism: Penicillium samsonianum; assembly: GCF_028829775.1. Classification (NCBI taxonomy): domain Eukaryota; kingdom Fungi; phylum Ascomycota; class Eurotiomycetes; order Eurotiales; family Aspergillaceae; genus Penicillium; species Penicillium samsonianum. The sequence continues at coordinate 1,385,761 of NW_026643264.1, read as the reverse complement.
CCGGCCAGAAGGTCTGCGGCTGCAGTGGGAGATAGCTCGCGCGCGTTGTTGATTCAAGATAAGTTGAGGTAAGAACCATCTGATTAATATGTCGCATACTGTACCATACTCTGACTCTATCCCTTCTGATCAAAAGGATGTCCCTGAATACCCTCAGGGCCTCAGCTAAAATCTACGCCTGTTCAATATTCAACCACGAGACTATGATCCTTGCCCACAGGGTATCCATATGACACCAAGCCCGTTTGCTCTTTCCCCCCTACTCCGCTGGGTACTAGAGTCGTTTCTCGATAATACGACTGACAAATTGAAGGGAAGGGGCGAAGGACTAACATCTCCAGCCTCTTGAAACACCCTCTTCCGGTGTTTGATCTTCCAAGGTCCACCACCTCTGATCTGCGCTTGCTATAGAAACTTTGTGAGACGTACTCTATCACACACTGCGCGAAAGTCGTAACATATGTTTCTAATTACGCAGATCCTGGATGCGCTATGGCGTGGTAGTAACAAAAGCAATGACTGGGAAGATTGAAGCGTTTACTCCTGAGTGAAATCGATATTTGGATAGAGCCACAAATATCCGGCACGTTGCCGGTAAGCCAAAAAGCATGATTTCTCTTATTGATATTGTCGACTTCTTCAGGCCAAATGTGCATCCCGAGGCATTTCTCTGACTTGGCGGCTTGAATCCCGCATAGCTCCCGAAAAACAAGATTTTCATCTACTTCCTCTATATCACTAGTTGGTTTATATGCCCCTGCTGATGGCAATTTGAGTTAGGCACTTCGAAGCGGTCAGTCCGGGTTAAGCCGATAGCTATCCTAGGTGAGGTATAATATTGGCCATAAAGTGATACAACTATCTGCCATATACTGGAAACTAGGGTATTTCTTCGGAATGCAAAAGGCCCGAAGACGGAGCATTATATTGTTATGGTGAGCGGAAAGCATCACAACAAGAACAAGTTTCAAATGGCCCCAACATCTCCCTATGCTGAGCTGGGTTTGCATCCTCACCCAGCTCATGTTCCTGACGCTAGGACCGAGCATGACGTACAGGCTTCACTCTCTCTCGTTCAGCAACACAATATTCCAGCAAACTTCACTTCACCATCAATTGATTAATCCACAATGTAGATCACCTGGGGCACATTTTATTGACGCCATAAAGAAGTGCCGCGTTATTCTACTTACCAGGGAAGTGCTCAATGTCCGCAGCGCAAAGTACAGTACCGTAGGCATAAGGAATTAGGTGGATACCGGGTCATTATCCTCACGCTGGGAAATAGTTATAGTTTGGAACAGCCGAAGTAGCGACTGCAGCACCGACTCGCCGCGCTGTTTGAACTCGCGAATATGGGGATGGAGGAACGGACTCCCAGGATGCTGATCGAAGCGCTGGCGGTATGAAACGAAATTGTGGCTCGGGTAATATCATAGAGGCAGGAGTGACAGTACTACTGGCTGCGAAATCACGGAATGTACTAGATCCGACCGCAATATATTTGCAAAGGCCGTCTAGTATAGGCATTAGAGAATAATAGTTCTGCTCATAAAGCTCCTGTGAGAAAACAAATTAAACTTCAGTTTCTTGGTATGTTCGATAGTTGGAGTCCTCACCAATCTGCACGTCTGAAGCTACGGGACTAGGTCCGACAGTCCAGAGCAGCATTGCAACACAGAATTTCTTATATAAGTGTCTCTCGCCACAGTCGCTTAAATAAATATTTATCGGCCTGTGTCAAGGCTTTTGCCAAATCGGTCGCTGATGAAGAAAGGAAGTCTTCCAACAAAGGAAGAGAAATTTCGAAGGGTGCGAACAAATTCATCACAGGTCGGAATATCTGTAGGCTTTCTGGAACCGTACACTAAAGACACTAAGGACCTTGAATATAGTTGATAGGCTGGAGGAATGGTTTTTGAAAAGTTGCTGGATTGGGGCCGCGATGAATAAAAATCCTGGAGTACTATGTGAAGGCATATTGTGCTTGCCATCTGGATGGCCATGATGCGCTGGGAAAGGGCTTGATGGGCAAAGGGACTTCGATCCCGAAGATGCTATGTAAAACAATTAGTCGATTGTCCTATGGCGGAGTATGCAGATCATCCGTTTTCAGCTTCTTAGATCACCAACCTCCTCTACTTCTAAATAAAGTCTAAATAAAGCAGAAATTCTTCCGGGTACATTTGTAGATGATCCACAAGAAGACCGTATAATGATATGTGCTGCTGAAAGAACCACTCTACTGACACAACTTTGTGTCCAAGAGCGGAGCGTACGATATCCTCAAAGGCGATCTGCTGGAAATGACGATGGATCTCTCCCTCAATTTCTAGAGCGATTGCTCCAGGGTCCGATGAACGTCCTGGTATTGTGGGAAACCAGCTCCATGTAATCAGTGGAAGTTGCGGGATACTCGATCGAAGCAGGATCTCTTCCACTTTCTGTGGATGCGACAGCTCAGGTAGCCGACCGTACCTGGCCATCTCTGCCATTTCGACCAGTGCCGCTACCGCACAACCAACACTGATTGTATGCGACAGCACTATAATCAGCAGCACCAATGGCAGATGTCTCGACAGGGAGCGATGCCATGGCACCAAGGCTATTTACAGACTCTATTCTCTCAGCGGCAAGCCATGTATTATTTCGCCGTGATATTATCCGATGCGATTCCCCAGGAAGAATCTGTTGAGAATCCAGCTTAATTATCAGTAATTAACATGGAGCTTTCAACGCTAACCCTAATTCGGCATGCTTTATGCATTACGAATCACTATGCAACCCCATGCCAAGAGCTTCGAGGTCCTATGGAATCGAGGTTAGTCGATGCAGTTTGCCGTCCATACCACCAATTTCTGTATACAACCGCCAGCTTGTTGTATCACAGGAAGTGGTTTCGATCCAGGCTGCATTCAGTGCTATCACCGCCCTTTCTTTCTGTTTCCATTACAAATGGATAGATCTCAGGGGGAGAAGAAGAAGCCTATAAATATGGGCTTCTGTCTATGTATGAAGAGATTAGACAGTTTTACAATTTATTCTTGATACTTCATAGTATTCATTTGCAAAAGATACTCCTTCTTCTACATGCTGTATAGTCCCTCAATGTACTATTTCAACACATTCCATCCTGGTCAGCTAGGAGTTTCGCAATTTCCCAGTTTGCTTTCTCATGATGGCCAGACGTATATATGAAGTGCCGAAACTTCACACAGATACCTTCATCTCAAACGAACATGGATTCATCAATTGAAAATATTGCCGTAGAAAAATATTTCGTGGATTATCCTCCGCTTCTCCAATTGAATAACACCTACTTTAAAATCAATAATACAGCGTGTTGATCAGGCAGAACATCATAAACTCCACTAGAAAAACGACACAAAACCGACTACACACGAGCGATTAAAGCACCACGTTGTTTGGTGCTATGCACCCAACAGATCGAGGACTTCTCCGAGCATATTCGTCAATTCCGTCAAACACGGGTAGGTTGCATCACTTCGACAAATTTCAGCATAGGCCAGAACAGCCTGAGGACGTTGTTCTCCGTCCAGCATCGTAACAAAAACTTGCCCTTGAAACGACTGCACTCTGATTGCACCGCGAAAGGAATAGTCCTGGATCCCATACCAAGGTGATATTATCCTACACCACTGAGAAGTGTCGTCCGTACAAACTTCCTATCGACAGTATTCAAAGCACTTTTGAAGTAATCAACAGCTTCCTGAGCAGAAGAAGGTCCTTCCAGAATTCTTAGGAGCATCATCCACCGCGACTCAAATTCATCGAACCCAGAATACACATCAAAAGTAGGCAACGACATACCACAGCATTTCTCGTATCCAATCAATTGACCACTGCGGTGAGTGCGGATCCTGCTTGAGTCCATACAAGGAACGACGAAGCCGGCATACATATCCTGGCTCGTCGAAGCCTTCGGGCAACTACATATAGATGAAACAGTCTATGTCACCATGTAAGAATGAAGAATGCAGTGACATAATCAAATTGGTGAAGCTTCCACCCGCGCAACACGGCGCTGGCGACGATGCAGCGGACCGAGTCCAACAGTGACGCCGCGGCAGATTTCCCTAGTAGTCGATGCCATGCTTCTACTGGTAGCCTTTAATGACCAGTCGCGTGTTACGCGTTTCGTTAGCTTTGGTCTTGAAGACCCATTTGTAGCCAATCACATGATCTCCGGCGGGTACGTCTGTTCGCAGAACCTTTTCCCATGTTCCGTGTTCGAAAAGAGACGCATATTCTTTCTGAATAGCGGCCCACCATTCTGGCTGGTTCGGAACGGGTACGGCCTCGTGGAAAGTCGACGGGTCGATGTTACTCCCAGATGCGTTACTCAATGCGCCTGCTGTGTACACCTTGCCAAGTGATTCTAGTAAGCGCCGTGAGGGTCTTCTTCTGCGGCCATAGATAGAATAGCCGAGGTCCTGTGTGGACTCTGCTTCCTGTTCGATTGGATTGACCGGTGGAAGTGTTTCCTCCACATGTTGAGATGGCGTTTTCAGTCGCTCAGCCAAGTCCGGAGGCGATGCAGGTGGCGTAGGCAATAGGCTAGATGGAGGTGGCACCGCTGGTGAAAAAGACAGGTGATGGAGGAGCATTGTCCGGGAGAGCCATAATCTTTCAGGAGTTAATTAGAATTGTACAAATTTTCATGTCGATCCTTGCACGAAAAGTATTCCAGTCTACTCATGCCCCACTTTTCCCCCCATAGTTAAAGACAAAGTTCATAATTCTAGTCTACTTGCACCCACTCCCATAGGATAGGCATTGGAATCCACTAATCAATCGCCGTCGCCGTCGTGAAGCAGTAAAAATTGAACTTCTTGGCTAGGTGACGATTGTCGAGAGACCACAGGCATGCCCTCGTGTACGGTCTGTTTCGTCTAGTTCCACACATTGAGTAATCTCAATCATCTGCTCATCAAGCTCATTGCTTCTGTCTAAAGTATGCCACAACACTGTCTCCCAACAGATGACCCGCTCAAGTAAATCCGGTACTAGACCCCATTATTTTATCATACCCATCTTTCGCTTTATAAGACGATTCTCCCCGTAATAACGTGCCCCTGATCTCTTTTTTCCCATGTAGCCTCAAAATTTTGCCATTTGACCTTGCATGTTTTCTTGCATTCACTTTGCGATGGTTTGTCCAAAGTTGTTGAGTAGCTGGCCAAACAGTCGATCACATCGTCTACCACTACCGCAGCGTAGCGAAACCCGATTGTGTTCTTTGGAATAGCCCGCTGTCGAGCAGCCATCATATGAGCATCCTTTGTTTCATTAGAAATTTCCCTTCGTTGTTGGAAAAGTTTCAATATATCAGGGGGCCGGAGATACGCGATATCGGCCTCCCAATTGAAATACCGCATCGTCGGGTAAGGGTATCTCGGTGTAGGGACTTCATCTTTTAGGCGCCAAAGGATTATGTAGCCAAGGAAGCCCCAGACGAATTCCATCACTTCCACTATATCCACCAAGTCATCCAGTGTCCTGTTGATTTTCTGGCCCGAGATTGCTTTGACCGGGTCATCGCAAGGACTCCAGTATGCACTTGGGGCCGGGCGATTACCAGGAGTTTTTCGCGGTCTCAGACGATATGCACTTTCGGCAACACCAAGAGCTAAGCCTCTCCAGAGCGCTGTAAGTGCCAGATAAAACCGCTGATAATATCTCTCGTGGTCTTTCTTCCAGTCCCCAGTGTCTGGAGTTTGACTAGGTTTTTCTCTGCCATCGAGATTACTGGCAAGTTCACGGATATCATCTCGACGGAAATGATCTGGGCGAAAAATCAAGATAGCAGGGAAATCTCGGTAATTCTTCGAAATTTCCGGGTCAAGATACAGTTTGTACAATTCCTTCATTTGATGCCACCGATTCCAGATGCGCATAACCATAGAACCGTCCTCATCAAGTTTCTGAATGCCAGGGTTCTCATGAACGGAGGCGCGGAACCCACCACACGTAAGGGCGTTGGCAGCCTCGTCGTATAGAACGGGATTCGTAGCATTTTGGGAAGATTGAATGTCCTCGATATGGCAGATCTCGATATCATGTTTGTGGTGAGGTGCAGTCAACTAATGAAGGTATCAGGAATCTGAGAGAGAGTATATAGCAAGGAGAACGTACGATAATCGATATGCAGATATGGCGACGAACAGAGAGTTCATCATAGATTGCTGAACGCAGGGGCTTGCAGGTCGATGTTAACCTTTTGTAGTCGTCGATACTCAGTTTCTCGCAGACCAGAAAAAGAATTTCCGTTGGCAATTTGAACAGAATCGACATTGGAGTGGGTTAGGTTCGAAGGAAGAATATAGGAGAAGAAGTCGAAGATGCTCCAGGGCTCTGCGAGTCAAGTGACCTCTCTCGACCTAACTAGGCGAGGTTTTGATCCGAGCTAGATCCTCGCCTGAAATCTCCTGATAGTCCTAGGGCATCTCCCCACACCACTCCAGGTGTTGGTCCGCCAGGGCCCAACGCAACTTGAAGGCCCAACGTCACATTCGAGGGGTCCTTTGAGAGCGTGCTTGCTCAGGTCCCCACCGGGCTTTCTACAACCATTTCCACGAAGGCAGCCTAAATCCAGCGCTCCCCCCTCCCCCCCGGCCCCCGGGGCGAGGACTTAATTCGATAGATTACGGTGTATTGAACTACTTGTCATACCAGGCTCGTGAGAAGTGCCGCTGTGGGAGACGTGACGTTTAGCATGTTGCTCGATCGACCGGGGTGGAGATGTTGAGCCCCTTATAATTAGGTTTAGAGGTCGGGCTGTGAGACGGTGATAAGCTTGTGGACTTGCGTGGACAGACACGGGCTAATAGCCCCGTGGCGTACACTAGCGGTGTGGGTACGCCAGAGAGTCGTATTGCGGACTATTGCGGCAACCGCCATAGGAAGGACATGGATCATCCCTATTCTGTAGTGCGCTGTGTATGAGTCCGATGTGAAACCAATAATCTCCAAATTTGACGATTTTAGCGCCCGCCACTTCTCCGGTTGGGTAACGTGGCGTCAGAGAACCAGCGTTCCCATGGCGATGACACAGCGAGCGCATCCTCTCCAGTTACGCCAGTTGAAGCTAGAATAATGACCTGTTGATGCGGTTTTTGTAACTCACTTTGCTATACGCGTCGCCGCAAAATGACATCCTCCTTGGACGTGTCCACAATCCCCAAGTTGAGTAGGATCGGGAACTGTGCAAATTGCAAGCCGAGGATCGGTCGACGGTTTTGTTCGCCGCGCTCCACGCTCTGGTACGATCGGCGAAGAGGCTGCCTCTGAACAGCCGAAGGATTCAAGGCCTAGGCTTTGCGATGTGACACAAATCACAAATAGATAGTGGTCTGCAAATTTCCTTACGAGGGGGCCACACCGCCGCCAAGGCGGAAGTCCCGATTGGATCATTGTTGCTGGCATGACTCGCAGTTTCAGAATGAGATAAGGTAAGTGAAGCAATACCCCGAGAAAGAAGAAAGATAGTGGAATGATGATGTATATTTCAAAATTTCAAGTAAAATCTAGCCCATTCTAGTTACCTCGTACTTATGTATAAAAGCCCTAATGTGAAAACAAAACGGGGAAATGTAATTTCGAAGATGTCCGAGACACCAATTCCCATTGGCTATCCAACTCGGCTTCTAGGAACAGGACGCTAGAAACTTGACCTCTGGGATTTCGTACTCCAGGTGTCACATTTGGGCCTGGGGCTGCATACAACATACATATACCGAGCCCTCATCACTCGCAATCGAACATTATTTCCAATTTCTCGAAAGAAATTGTCTACAAGACTCTTTGCACGTACTCAATTTCCCTTAGTTCGCAATTGACATAGCAATTCCAGCTCGTAGGGGTCAGAACAAAAAGTTTGAGTGATGAACTGACATCTGTGAGGTGACTTTTCTTCGGATGAAGGCCGGTGGATGCCTGGCGCTAAAAGTCGCACTTTTCGAGATACCCCTGTCGATTGTGCAGGCATCAGAACATACATGGACCTCCGGTTGCAGCATCCGTGCCCAATCCGTCATTCAGGTCCAATCATCTGATTCCTTTCGAATGGTTGTGCTCTATCGGTCGGTAGTGTACTCCGTAACGGCCGCAGACCAGGTAATCGTGCCTAGTCTATCGCACAACCTAGGTCTGGGTCGAGATATCCAACCCGGACCCGGACCCAACCCAGGACCCAGGCTGGGGCCCCATTGGGGCCCCAGTAAAACCCAACTTTTCATAATTTTATGCTCTTTTATTCTCTGTATTAGCTATTTTCTACTAACTTAATAGGTTTAGTATAAAGGATATATATAGATATAGATCTAATATATCTAAACTTCTAATTTAATTCAAATCTAACTAGGTAAAGTGGAGAAAATATAAAAATGGTGAATTTTATGAACTTGAAGTTCAAAATATATATCTGAGATGGGCGTTAACACCACCCTTTCCCTATAACCCTATGTAATTTATTAAATTTTGACGAACTGAGGGAGTGGTCAAATACCACTAGGACCCTTTGGGACAGGCTTATTCATCGTTAACCCAATTCCCCCTAGTATTTGTACGGTATTCCGGGCACATTCGGAAGTACGGTGTTGTAACACGCCGAAGCTTATTTGTATAGTCCCCTGAGATCGTTCAACCGATCTTAAGACCTACAATCAATCACCTGATTCTATTGGACATGTTCAGTACTAGCCAGTACATCAATTCCTCATCCTGACAGTTTTCCTTCTGACTACTGGCTGGTTATGAACTACTGCTAGATAGCAGAATTTGCCACCCAAAGCTTTGCATGGGACGGCAGAGGTTTCTACGGTGAAATAAACACCAAACTAAATGTAATTTTCTATAAAATCAGACGTAGCAAATAAAGGAGAAAATGGCAATATTATTAGGGTTTTATTGCAAAGCTCTGACAGCATATAGTGCTAGAGTCTTTGGGTTGTCTTCCAAAGTATCTTAGTTACGAGCGGTCATGGCGGGAAGCGGTTCCGAAGGGATGGACGTTATATCACCTCATCTAGCCCTTCCACATTCAGTTTGCTCACCTTAGTTTCGCGCTTTTCATTTTGTCGTCGGTGTGGGCAGGTGCCGACAACTGCTGGTACAGTTTTGGCTCCGATTCTCGAGTTTTGACATATTCATGCCAGGACTTCGACAACGGAGGTGTTGTTTACACGTCTTCCCTAAACCAGAGTGATTGTCTTCGAAATGATGATGGCGAGCTTTTGTTCCAGAATGGGTAAGTTCCAGATCATTCTTCTTCTCTGTTACCTTGTGCAGAATGACCAAACCATTAATGTTGAATATGAAGCGGAGGAGCTGCCTGCACAAATTGCTTCGAGCAAGCTGGCGCAGATGAGGATATTGATGGGACGGTATATAAAGGGAACTCGAGGCCTTTAAACTATATTAAATGCTCGTGTCCCACTGAATCCGGCGAGACTAAGGCAGCGTCAATTGAAAGGACTATGTGGAAACCTGACAGATTTATATTCTACTAACCATCAAGTAGGCTCTGTTTTAACGACCGTGTCTTCGTATAGCCTAACTTGTGGTGCCACCACAGCAACTGTCTCAACGTCGGTTCCAGCACCGGCTACATCTAGTGCGGCTCTGACGTCTGCGATGCGTTTCTAGCTATTACCAACATAGCCTAATCCAACCTAACTCTATTCCCGACGTTCCACCCGGTAGGTTGTAGCAGCCTACAATTCTTCCCTCTCAACAGCCATAACTTTGGGAAAACATTGTGAACAACCTTCTCAAAGCGGCCATAGTCTAGCTTAATTCTGCTTCTATTCGCTCTCTATAAAGTACAGCCCGACGTAGCTGCTATCTGAAACTCTAGGCGCCCAAAAACTTAAATGACACGGGGTTTCCGCTCAACGGCTTGCAGCCAAGGCCAGTCTGATTTGCGTGGATGAACCTGGCGGCGACTTGCTCATTATCTGGACATCCGGGTTGACCGTAGAAGACAAGCTTCCCGCCATTCTCCAATGCCAAGAGTTGAAGTCCCGAACCGCCGCTGCCCAATCCGTCGAAGCAATCCCCAGAGTCACCAGAGTATGTAATAGCCTCTCCGGTACACCTGGCGTTTTGGTAGACCACAATGTGGTACATATTTTTGGATCTAGAGTTCGACATACCGGCAGTAGTAGCTCCATGCACCACAGCAGCGATGTTTAGGGAAAAGATAAATGCGAGAACCGAATTTGATAGTTTGAAGTACATTTTGGCTTAGCGGGGCTAGTCGATGGGGAACGTTTTTCTTCCAATATGGGTGGTGAAATATCCAAGCGGAACTGACGGACGTTTGCAAGTTTTCCATTATATATATACATATTCTAATAATTTATGTTAGTTATTATTAGATATCGTATATATAATTACATATTTCATGAAAATGACAAATAATTAAAATATATATTTATATATATATATATATATATATAAAATATGACCCATATATAAGGGTGTGACCTAAAAATGAAAAAAAGAATATATATATAATTATCATCATTTTGAGATGTTGTCCTCATCCATAAATTGATGACTGCGTAGTAATAATGTATGTAACGAATGTTAGATTTACTTGAAATATAGATCTCTAAATACACTTCGAAGCATTAGAAAACAACCCAAGGGCCAAAACACTGTATACAAACTGTTGTAGATTCTCAACAATTGGTCCTTTGAAAGTCCCCGATATGTTTCATGTGCCGTAAAAGAGAAAGTCACACGAGATGGATGGTCCTTAGGTAAGTGTGCTAATATACTGTCGTTATCTAGCTGAGATAAGGAGTCGGCTGAGCATGTCCTTCGACAAGATAGGAGAGAAGCATGCGCTCGATATCACGATAACCCTTATTGACCGCAGCCTGAAGAGCTGTTCGGCCAGACGTCGTGACAGGTGGGCCATTGTTATCTGCGCCATACCCCAGGAGATGCTCAACTATTTCATAGTGACCCTGCTCTGCCGATATGATGTTATAAGATACGAGCTCGCTATGCCAAGTGTACTTGGCACCTTTCTGGGAAAGATGCTGGCAACACATGATAAACATCGACTCGTCTTTTCTTTAAAATACATGTATCCTGCACCACACATTCCTTTTAGATTAGAGTGAGCAAATAATACTGGGTGTGCAAACCCCGTAGGCTTTGTTTACCAATGCCAATCCTCGCGCAATGGAACAAAGCAGTGTATGGAGTCTAGTGGCCTTTGGTGGACTCCGCTTTTACCCACGCCTCCTTCACCCCCAACATAAAGAAGCGTTTGATGTCGTTTCAAAGCATCGTAAGGATGGTTCGCCCAGTCCAGTGCTTCGCTTAACACCTTTCTGACAACCAGGCGCTGTTTAGCATTCAAGGGCATACTTTCGGTGACAAGTAAAGTTAGAGAGGTAGGCGTGGAACTGTCCTGTACATAGGACTTCTGGTCAGCCAGGGTAGGGATCACTTCCGGCTCATTAAGCATAGGCTCCAAGATAGCATCGCCAATGTCCAAACTAAAGCCGTCCAGTTCATAGTCCCCTTCAAGCTCTCCACTATGTACAGCTCCATGTTCACCAAACTTAGCCTGTTTTTTGAGTCGAGACTCCCATTGCTGTAAAGTGGATGGCGGGAAGAAGGCGAGGCCAGAGGCCCTGTACGCAGGGATCTCAAACTCGCTGAGAGGCAGAAGGTTATGCAGCGGCGGTCCTCGATTGATAGTTGTTGCGTGTATCAAGGAAGGGATGCGTCGCCCAGCAAGAAGCGTTTCACGGTCCCAACTTTTAGCGATGGTGTGATAGGCCGCGATCAGACTCTCGATGCTAATACTTCATCCAGGTCCGCAAGAGAATCGTCAGCATCGGAGTCAAAGTTGTCTATTCTGAGCTCATCAATATCGCGGTCAAATGAACTATCAACGCGAACTGGCGCTTCATGAAGTTTCGCATCAGCTAGACTGTCTTCCCTAGACTGCCGCAGGAGCTCAATATTTGCTGCAAATCCTCGAATATGCGGGGTGAGCGTCAGCTCTACAATTTTCCATATGTGGGAGCAGGCATCGCGCTTCGTCGGCACATCGTTAGCGTGCTCTTGAAAAAGCGCTGGTAACTGGCCCCAAGGAACAAATAATCCGAGTAGTATCTCCGCTACATAAGTCATTCGTATTTGACGCGGTTTTGGGGTGGCCTCCCGGAACGGCGTCCCCCGAGGCTTGGAATTCAGTGAGCTGTCCGTTAACGGTGACATTGCTGACCTGAGATGAGGCGCGAGGCAGACGTTGCACATGGGTATTGCTTTGAGGGTGTGACGGGTCAAAGTCGACGTCGTCCGTAGTCGCATCTCGTACACTCTTGATTCGTATGAGCAGACGAAACAAGTGAATTGCTCGTAATTATTCTCCACATTGTCAAAAATGATCCGCTGCCAGTGGTCCGACTCCCATAGTCATACCAACGTGGGTCTGGGGATAACCGTGGTATAGCTAAGGCTGACAGTAGACGGCGACAAGGATCAAGGAGATAGGAGGCGTGGCCAAAACCGACCGTTGGAGGGTTCAGAGCCCACCCATAACATCAACATTGGGGTTAACAAATTGATCAGTCCAAGATCTAATTAGATGAATACGGGGCTAAGATGAGATTCAGGGGTAATTAGACGTCCCAGCTGTCGTCCAGTTTAATTTGGGGGAAATTCCACCACTATCCCCATGGGGGTGGGTGGGCGCAATATAGTAGACTGGAATTAGTTAGGACTTTGGCTTAACTATGGAGGGAAAAAGTGGGGCCATGAGTAAGTAGACTGGAATTACTTTTCATGAGTAGACTGGAATTACTTTTCGTACGAGGATTGAACTCAAAGTTTGTACAATTCTAAGTTACGCCTCGGAGATTATGGTCCTCAAATTTTGGAGTATTTAATTCAGCCATAAAAGGTGTGGTGGCCGATCAAAAATTTGGAATTAAAACCCTAAGTCTGTATTCGACCCAGCATGTTTTTGACCCTCAACCGTGCCAAGCGCCCAATACACAGCGGTGTGTTGGGCGCTTGGCACGGTTATTGGGAAGCAGCATTTTACGTATCTATACAACCGTGCTCGCAGTCAGGCGTTCACTTTTCAGAATATTCTCTCCAGATGGTCGTCCAAAACTAGACTGCGGCCCTTCAATCCCGCGAGGGTTTTTAGAGACATCCAAAAACCTTGAGCCGAGCCTAGACAATTACAGACTATGACACTCCTGACTGACGTGTAAATGAGGCGCCGAAATAAGGCGGTGTGCCGAAACTTGACAAAGATACCTTCGCCGTAATTGAAGATAAATCTATCAAATAACAATAATATCGTAAATAAAGACGCCTGGGGTATCCTCTGGCTCTGAAATTAAATACCATCGAATTTTAAAATAATAATATAGGATGTTGCTCTAGTGCGACTTTGTGAACAAGGGTCAGCGAAAACAAAAAATACACCACAGAACTATAATCACTGCCTATTGTTGTGATATGAGGCTGTTGCAGATCAAGAAGCTTCCAGTTCTTTCTGCGTGGAAGAAATACATGATGCAAGTAGATGCCTTCACTGTGTATATATATATAGCCCCATGTCTCCCTCTGAGAAAACAATTAATTTATACCTATGAACTACAACAGGTTATGAGCCCGGGAGCAAAATCTCGGGTGCCGTCTCTCCTCATCTGAGAATCATCCTGACTATCTTGAGTATATATCTACCCCGCTTTAACTATCCTCACTATGTCTGCTCTAGTCCACGACTCGCCCGACCGAGTCATCACGGCCATCGAGCCCTTGACAGGAAGCGACAACTTCGCGACCTGGAAACGTCTCGACTTCCTACCTGAAAGCGAGGCAGGTCTGGGATGTCGTGTCGGGCGACCTTCAGCGTCCCGACTGTCTATTCAAGTACGCCAAACCTATCACGGTGGACATCCACCCCTTGGTGGAGCCCCACCTCAATGGGGCGGTGAGGCAGCGAGCCATTGAAGCGCGCCTCGAAGTGGAGGTCCAGGCATTCGAGCGCCACCGTGAATGGTCGCGCCGCGAAGCCGAGGCCTACCACACCATCTTCCGGTACCTGTCCCCCCAAATCAGCATTCATGTCGCAGGACTTGAGACGTCTCGCGACCTCTGGAATGAACTCGAAGAACGATACCGGCGAATGGAACTCGCCACGTTTTGCGAGCTGTTCGCCCAGCTTCGCGAAACAACCGGCGAGCGCTGCGGCAGTGCGCACGAATTCGTTGATCGTGTACGGTTGCTCGTACATCGGTTGAATGCCATCGCGCCTGGATCGATTGGCGATCGAGCACACATTGCGATCTTGCTGACGCAGATCGGACCGGAATACATCCTGGTAGTGGATGCCATTCAAAATGACAAGGATCCGGTGAATCCGACAACGATCGGAAACCGTCTGTCTAATGCTGAGCAGACGGTGCGGAGAAAAGAGGCTCCAACACCCCCGCAGGCAGCATCTGGCCCGTCAGTCAATACGGTGCAACAGACTGCCAAGAAATGCAACTATTGCAAGAAGCGCGGCCACGTGGTCGCGCAATGCTGGAAGAAACAGCGAGAATTACAGTCGTCCAGGGACCATGCCCTGAAGACTGAACGGAGTGTTTCCGGCTCACCAAGAAACAATTTACAAAGTATACCATCAAGCCAGATGGAAGATCGGCAGGGCCCGCCGACTTCCAAGAGACCGAGGATCAATATCGTGAGGGCGAGGGTGACGACCCTTTATACCCACGCACCGCAACCCCGGTGGATCCTGGACTCGGCCGCCACCAGCCACATCTGCTGGGATCGAAACTGCTTCAGCAGTTTGCGGCCCCACCGCGAGATGCTGGACACGGCGGGCGATCCAGTGGAAGCCGAAGGGATTGGTACGGTGAAGCTCACGCTCCGGGGGAAGTTCAACCAACCCCTGGTGTTAAAGAATGTATACTTCGCGCCACGCGTCGGGATGAACCTGATCAGCGTGCCGAAGCTGTTGCGAGACCGCTACTCGGTGGTGGCGCACCCATAGAATGTCTTTGTGCAACGCCGAGGACGGACCGTGGGGACCGCCTACCATGCGGAGGAGGATCTACTGATCCTGCGGTGCCATGTGAGCAGAAGATCTCGAGAGCGAGTCCAACTGGCGAGGGCGCCGGCGACCCATGGCCATGCAGATTCCCTGGAACCGCGGGCGGTGGCCATGGACGTCGACGACCCTCAGGAGTCAAGTGACGCAGAATGCGCAACGTCAACCTCTGAACTCGGTGGTGAAGCTGTGATACTCGAAGAAGATGCGTGCAAAGGAGTGGACCAGGCCTCCGAAGCGTTGTGGCACGCTCGGATGGGACATCTGAACCGGGGAGACTTGAGGGTGGTCCTCCGGGCAGACCGGCACTCCGTACCGACCGCTGACGCAGGCGCAGCTGCTGGCAACGCCGCAGTGCCCGGCGTGTATGCCGGGTAAGCAGCATCAGAAGAGGAACTCCCGTGCAAGACGGCCACGTCTGCATTCGTCGAGAATTTTTGAAATGATCCATTCGGACATCATGGAGATGCCGATTGCCAAAGATGGCTCCAGGTACGTGATCACCTTTACTGACGATTATTCTCGTGGCTCGTGGGCCTATGCCATGAGATGGAAGCATGAAGCGCTCCAGAAGTTCCGACATTTTGAGGCCTTGGTGCACCGACAGTTCGGCGCCCAGATCAAGAGGTTCCTCACCGACAATGGGAGAGAATACCTGCCGATCGGAACACACCTCGAGACCCAGGGAGTCGAGTTTGACACCTCGCCGCCATACTGCAAAGGGCAGAATGGACTGGCAGAACGCACGAATCGCACTATCCGGGAGCGGATCAACACGCTCTTGTCTGATGCGAAACTTCCTCCTTCCTGGTGGACCGAGCTCTTGGACACGGTGGTCTATCTGAAGCTGCGCGCGCCAGCATCAATTTTGCAGAAGAAGACGCCGTTTGAAATTTTACACGGGAAGCCGCCTCAGCTGTCGCATCTACGACGCATTGGCTCCCGTGCCTGGGTATTGATCCCGAAAGAGCATCGAGCGAAACTCGGACCCCGATCATCCGAGTGCCGATTGCTAGGTTATTGTGAACCAAACCAGTACAAGCTGTATGAAATTCATTCAGGGAAGACAGTCTTTTCCCGTGATGTCGAGTTCGAGGAGAGGACCCCTGTGGCGCCACTCATCGAGGGGGAAACAGGCAACGACCTCCCGGACAACGCTCCTCCATCACCTGTCTTTCCACCAGCGGTGCCACCTCCATCTAGCGCATTGCCTACGCCACCTGCATCGCCTCCGGACTTGGCTGAACGACTGACAACGCCATCTCAGCATCCGGAGGAAACACTTCCACCGGTCAATCCAATCGAACAGGAAGCAGAGTCCACACAGGATCTCGGCTATTCCATCTATGGCCGCAGAAGAAGACCCTCACGGCGCTTACTGGAATCACTTGGCAAGGTGTACACCGCAGGCGCACTGAATACCGCATCTGCGAGCACAGTCGATCCATCGACTTTTCACGAGGCCGTGTCGGGCCCGAATCAACTGGAATGGTGGGCAGCGATCCAGAAAGAATATGCGTCTCTTCTCGAGCACGGAACATGGGAAAAGGTTCTGCGAGAGGACGTACCAGCCGGAGATCATGTGATTGGCTGCAAATGGGTCTTCAAGACCAAAGCCAACGGAACGCGCAAAGCGCGACTGGTCATCAAAGGCTACCGGCAGAAGCATGGCATCGACTACCATGAAACATTGGCTGCGGTGTCACGGATGGACTCGGTCCGCTGCATCATCGCCAGCGCCGTATTGCGCGGATGGAAGCTTCACCAATTTGATGCGGTCACTGCATTCTTACATGGTGACGTAGACTCGTCCATCTACATGGAATTGCCCGAAGGCTTCGAAGAGCCAGGCTATATATGCCGGCTTCGCCGCTCTTTGTATGGTCTCAAGCAGGCCCCGCGGATTTGGTACCAATGCGTCCACCGCGTGCTGGCCGCTCATGGCTTCACTATGGCACAATCGGACAACTGCGTGTTCTACAAATCCAATTGCGTGATCTGTGTCTACGTCGATGACTTTCTCGTTGCTGCAGCAAACTCGCACGAGATAGACGAAGTGCAACGAGCATTGGAAAGAGAGTTCCGATTGAACGACCTTGGAACCCCACGTTCGTTCATCGGGATCCAATTCGACTACCATGCCGACGGAGCCGTTTCCATTCACCAACAACAGTATATCCAAAAGGTTCTTTCCGACTTTAGCATGGAAACCTGCCAGGCGAAATCTACCCCTATGAATCCCAAGCAAGACTTGAATCGCCGTCCAGACGAAGAACCTCCGGACGAGGAAACAAAAGCACGATACGCAACCGCCATCGGTTCATTGATGTATCTGATGGTCGGAACGCGGCCGGATATTGCGTTTGCGCTGGGCACGTTGAGTCGCTTCACGTCTCAGCCACAATCGCACCACCAGGTCGCCCTGCAGAGATTGCTTCGCTATGTCAAATCTACGCAATTCGTTCGCATTACATACCGCAGTGGTCAGTTGATCAGATACCCAGATGCCGACTTCGGTGGCTCTATCGTCACTGATGGGGCATACTCCACGTCTGGCTATGTTTTCCAACTTGCAGGCGCACCAGTCTCCTGGTCATCCAAGAGACAGGGGGAAGTGGCCACGTCTACAACTCATGCCGAGTACATTGGACAATACAATGCCATTCTGCATCTGCAGTGGCTCCGCACCTTCCTGGCCGAAACACAATTGTATCGGTCCCCGGTCACCAACATCATGGCTGACAATCAGTCCGCTATGACCCTCTCGCGCAATCCCGAGTTCCACAAACGGACCAAACATTTCAACGTGAAATTCCATTATCAGCGAGCAGTACTCAATGCTGGCGAGATTGGTCTTCAATATGTTCCTACTGAGGAACAGGCCGCTGACGGTCTCACGAAACCGTTGGGACCTACGGCTTTTGCCAAATTCTGTAGTCTCCTAGGAATCGAAGCCTCGGAGACTCGGAGGCAACAAACGTGACAGCGCAGGCGCTCTTTCCACTTTATTTTTCCTCGAAGGTTTTTGAGTGGTTTTACTAAGGCTTGCCTGCACAGCGTTGATCCAGTATCGCCTTGCCATCAAAGCGATCCTGAGGGGGAATGTTGTGATATGAGGCTGTTGCAGATCAAGAAGCTTCCAGTTCTTTCTACGTGGAAGAGATACATGATGCAAGTAGATGCCTTCACTGTGTATATAAATATAGCCTCGTGTCCCCCTTTGAGAAAACAATTAATTCATATACCTCTGAACTACAACAGTAAGTACCGCTCCGCACGAATTTTCGAACTGTTCGAAGTTCGCGAATTTCGGCGAATCGAATCGAATTCGAACCTTGGTTTCGGGGCCTCGAATCTATGGCCGATTCGATTCGTCAAAATTCGCGAATTTCGAACAGGTTCGCGAACTAATATCTAGCCTTTTTAGGAAAAAGGGTCTGTGGAACGAGTTTTCGAGATGCCCGGCCCCTACAAGAATGCTTCTGCAAATATAGTCTAGAATATCAAACACCTGTATGCCCCAAAAACTACTACTGTATAATTATGAAGACTTCCAACGTGCAGCATCTTTCAGCCTTAATAAGGTCCCAAGGGTCCTACCTTTCATGGAGAAACGTCGAATCCCCAGCACATCTCTCCCACCATTGAACAATCTCTCGATATCTACCTCTGCTGCCGGTGTAGCAAGGTGACCTTGTGTTACCTTTGCCAGAAAACTAAATTCAAGCATTTATAACACTAACACACCATTGCTATTAGCGCAGGAACTGTGTATTGTGTCACATCCTGTTCATTCCGCAAACAACGACAGGAGCCTTGTCCCAATCATCCCGGTCAACCGTTTGGGCTTACGCAGTAAATCCGCTCACTGACAGGCACCGCGTTCAGCTCCTGTGGATTCTTCTCCCCCTTTTCCAGATCTCCCATAGCCCAGCATTGCGCAACCGAATGCATTATGGGACCCCACGAGTCCCCGAGCGGCATTAGTCAGCTGTAATGAGTGGTCCTTAGCGAGATGACTCGGTCTCAGACGTGTGTTTGACGCTCCTATTGGTCAAGGGTCACGCCAATCTATGGTCTAGGTGCATCGAAGGATTTGACTGGAGCCCACCATCCTCTTCAGGAATTCTTTCACGCAGAGAGATATTTTCTTGCCCACCTTGCTCACAGACCCACCACATTGTGCAAGGATCTTTTTCTGTTTCCCTGCACAAATCCGGTCTAGGCGTCTATCTTTTAAGACTTCTCTAAATACAGAAGTCTTGGACGGAACAAGGTAATTATTAAGTATTATGAAACTGCGTCAACATGAATGCTGAGCGGTTTTCACTATCTCAAATGACTGAAGCAAGGCTATTTTTCACGACTGTCTTACCTGATGTTTTAGGTGCAGAGTTCTTTGAAGTCATGTCTAGGCGCGGGCGATACGGTTTTACTGGACTTTGACCAGAGTAGATTATGTGACCTGTATCAATACCATCAGTCCAATGGTGTTATGAGTCAAGACTTACGGCGAATCAGAGGTCGGAGACTTTGTGATCAAAATGGCGGTGTGGCACACAAAACGATACCTAGACGTGCCGTGGTGGCACGTACAGTGTATGTGCTCATCAAGGACTATAAATACAAACACGAGGGATACCCCTGGACACAGTACTCAAAGACTCCTGACTGTGCCTTCATGGTCTATCTCCTACGTCGTATCTTTCCTCACCAAACTCTAGGGCTCAAATTGATATGGCGGATATCGATCGACAAAGAATTCTGAGGATAGCAGATCTGGAAAATGAGCTACAGAGATTAAAGGGGGAACGAGCCAAGGCCCAAGGTGAAGGCGAATCTTGGACAGATTCTCGTTCTCAGCAGCACACCGAGCAGGGCATCTCGACGTTTCCAGAATGGTGGTTGAAGTCGGTAGAGCTTGATATGGCGATTGGGCGGGTACATTGTCGCCTTGATGGTGTGTTACCATTAATATAACTCGTGATTGAACCATTTCTCAATGCTAAAACAAGAATGATTTAGAACATTACAGAAGCAGGGATAGCGACATGACCTGTCGGGTGTCAAAAGAAACCACTTTGTCTGTTATACAGATGGCTCGAAGCCTTTTCTACATGAAAGCCAAATCTTACGTTAAGGGATCCGTTCCGGATGATCTTCTTAAGAAAGAGGAGATTCATAAAGCAGCTTGGGGTGGCATGTTTCCGTAATATGACGTCTTACCTGTAATGAGTTTGGGGTAGAGCACAGAGTATTGTTAGCTCTCAAAACCTGTTAGCCTCTCCCATGGGGATGGTTGCAATGACTTTCACTATATTGGCGCCCATGTTTCCGGAGGCGGCTGAGTGTTTCTTTGTTGGAATTCGTACCGCTGTAAGAAGCCCAAATTCAACGAACTAGCCGGTGATGATGGCTTCGAACGAGCCGAGTAGAGGTTTTCACCATAATGGAAATTCCATTATGGAATGGCCCGGCAGGGCTCAATATCACTCCTAGAACAATGCTCTAGGAGATTGTACCACACAGGCAATTTCGACGTTATGATAAACTCCATTCTATCTTCTCAAGGCCTGTTTTGGAGGCTGGTGACACCACGGGAAAGTGGGTTTATCTAGTAGGAGCTTAAATCAAGTCTGGCAGGAGATCAATGAGCATGATCTGTATCAATGACGTCTGCGTGTCAGTATTTCTGTAGTCACCCCTCCTCGGTAAGCTTTGAACTGCTGAAAAGTGCTGTGTCTATTATGCGGTCTGATCAAATAATCTCGCAGAACAAGATTCCTGAGTTCATGTCAGCTATGTTTGAGAAAAGCGACAACCTCCGAGATCCATATCAGTCTGGTTTTTAGTTCCGACAAAGGTACTATATATTCAACAATTGACATACATTTCGCGTCACATACCTGCTGAAGCGCAGGCTATGTTAGCTCTCCAGCTACAGCGGGAATTCGATTCAACACAAGCTGTTATGGGTGCTCGCCACGCCCGGTATGATGCTTCTCGACGCTATACTCAGGTAACTGGCATTATCAGTTCATCCCAAGTCAAAGAAATGAAGCGAAAAGAATATAAATTGACTGAGAAAGCCGATCAAGAAAAAACGAAGCGGAAGTGGAAGAAGGTGTTGGTCGAAATTAGGAAGCATGGACGAGCGAAAAAACGCAGGGGAAATTGATCTAATATTGTATACTAGTAGCAATTTGGTTAATTGATTTATTTACAATTTTAAATTAATTAATTTACTACGTGGTGGTATACTAAATGGTAGTCAAAGTAAAATGTATAAAAAATCTACGGTTTGGATGGGATGTACGGTATGGATGGCGGACCCTCGCTATGCGAGGGTCTGTAATTTTGGTAAAAAATGTAAGGGCCGGTTACACCCTACCCGAAAAGCATCCCGTATGGTCCTCAGTCCAAGAAGCGCGGCCAGTGCAAGTAGTATGATGTCAACGACAAGCGGGACATATATGAGTATGAGTGATCCCGAGCGGGTACGCTACCAGGGATATCTGTGGCAGTGAGCTCACCCAGCAACAACAAGACAACAATTCTATTGAGGCTATACCAAGCGAATAATCGCATCTCTTGGGGTTCATCAAATACCTGTACTCCGTTTTCGGATCTGATCGATATTTGCATGAAAGCTCGCTGTCCACGGCGCCACATTGAAACGGAAGAGCTGAATCATGCTAGGTCAACGACTAGGATTGATGATTATAACCCTCGGTGTCGTGGAGGCAGGAGACTCTCTCTTTCAATGATCAGCGCCATCTGATCTCTAATGTACAGTACCAGAGTCCAGCTCTCGGTTAAAATTTGGAAGTCGATGCATTCATTTTACCCATCCTCGATCGAACACCCATGCATCACCGCCTTTCCTGGGCTCTGCTTTCGCTTCCATCAAGGAATTCAACTTCGCTGGTTATGTCAGACCTACAGGCTCAATAAAAGTAACTTCTTTTCCGTTCTTCATCCCTTCAGCATAGTTCCGCTATTTTATTACCTATTTCATTATCTTTAACGCATGGCCTTTTGCCTATGTCTGCACCTGTGGATTCTTCAACTTGCTATTAGCTCATTGATCAACCATCATCCTCGGTAAACTGCTACATCCAATTAGTCGTGGCTTATGAAGGGTCGGTTTTCATGGGGCTTGCGAGTCATTGAATTGTCTTTTGTGGCTCCAGGCACGGTTCTTGCCAATGAAAATGTGGGGTAAACAGGGAGGGCCAACCCACAACCTACGTCAGGTTCACTCCTCATGATCGGATTCAACGGAGAAGTGAGTAATAGCAAACACAATACGGCAAAAAGGTCACGGCAGGGTGCTTTACAAAAAGCCGAACCTCTTCAGCCCTCTACAGAGCTAAGGAGAGGACTTGTGGTACTCCTTCTGGCGTGATAACCTGGATGGTTCTGTTTCTGCTCTCTGGCATCGACACCGGCTGATATACCTTCCTCGTGTGTTGGGAGATTAACGTCTTAAGTAATAGTTTCAGGAAGATGTCTGTGTTTACTGCTTTTTCCTTCGTCTGCTAGATTTGGCCTTGCATCTCACACCCAAATTCCATGTTGTTGACTATCATTCCTATGAAGATGAGAGATATTCCGAGTGGGGCAACATAGCGACGGCCGATCAAATCAAACAGGGCCCGTAGATGAGAAGACGCCGGCGAGATCGAGCAAGCTTGCGAGGGCCTGCACATTATCAGCCGGCGAGTAGTCCTTGAATAGGAGGGATCACCAGCGGCTTTCCACTTGCAAGCCAGACTCAACGATCCGAGCCGCTTGGTAATGTATCACGTAGACGCCACTTGGATACCTAACATGCTTGGTAGTGATTATTCATTCTAGTTGTCTCCCCGGTTTAGTTTACCAGTACATGGTGTATTGTCACGTACCTCCTTATATTTTCTTCGCATCCTCAACAAGTAGACGCAGCGATTGGTTTCCTCGGTCTGGGTGTTTTGTTTCAAACGCCAAAAATGACGTCTATTTGAGCAAACTGCAACTGTTTAATACCGATTCCCATTTACCAGACCCCTGCATTTTCCTTCGTGTACTCTGGTTGGCACTACTTCAAGGGGGATGTCTCGTTGTCTTCGCATGATTAAAGAGAATTTGGAGCAAGGTACGCGTGCTTCGGAGGAACGGGCATTGTTCCATTTGCTTGACCTTGCGTTGCGCATCGGTAGCGCCCTAGAGCAAGCATGCTCCACCTGAAATGGGTGATGTGAGCTGTAGGTCTTTCATTTCTCGTTTATTCACCGCTGATCAATGCTGAACATTTGAGCCATCGTTGTAACCCCCTCAAATTTAGTCTCCCAATCTTCAGCTGCGACCATCACTGACCCTCCCTTCCCTTCCCCTATACCGGCTCTTTATCTTCCTACCAGGCTGAGTCAGGTTTGCTGCAACAACGGCCGAAAGCTATCTGGGCGTGCGGTATTTAGAGGCGTCAAGGCAGGAACGAGCAATTTTGGGGGTAATCGGCGAAAATGAGATAAGAGGCTCAATACCTTGCCGCGCCCATCCTCGCCTGTCCAACTAAAAGAAGCAACATAACGCTCAATGTGCCTGGAACTCAATTTGCAACCGACGCTACCTTTCCGGGCCTGCCACATGTTCGTGATAGGAAAAGCGCTTGAAATTGGGTTCGCCGGATTGTGGGGCCGCAGAAAGTGGCCCCTCAACAAACCGAAGAGCCCATCTTACCTTGAAATAACAGCTAACTATACAAAAATGTGGGGTGGAGCAATCTAACCAATCCTGCATATGGCTGTGACCGTATCAGCCTCAAGGGCGATTGGGGGCTAAATTCCAGATTCACGATGTTTTTTATACAGGTCGCATGCGTGGGCCGGGGTTTGAACGGGATTTGAAAGAGAAAAACAATCTTACCACGCACGCAGTATTTTGAACGGGATGCACAGACCTACAAATGAGAAAGCCACATGCCTCCTCCATGCTGGGAGCTTGGGGTGGCTCCCAACATTTTATAGATTTCCTACAAAAGCAAAGACGAAGACCGACAACGAATACAATGGTTATACGTTTAGACAGGTTCACTTAGTTGCTGTCTATCTGCACCTTCCATTAGTCACCTCTGCACTATCAGACTTAACCTATATAATTGTTTCCACGGGAAATAAGCCGAAGACAGGAAAAGCAACACATGATGTTAGGGCCCGTTGAAAAGCAAGGAGGTTCGCCTGGCTATGACACCATTATCAGGTTCACACGAGAGCCTCCTCCCATCATACAAAATGGTGATTCTTTTACTGTATCCGTGATGGTGATGTTCGGAGAGTCCAGGGGACTCCCAAGGGCACCAACGCAAGCATTTGCCATCAATGTGTCTCTCGTCGACGAATACGGTGCAAAAACAAGCGGGGGACTACAAGGAAGCTTGACCTCTAATATGCAGTTCCATCCCCACCAACCTGCGAATGGTTTCGCTGTGTTTGACAACCTCGCCGTTTGCCAGACAGGGTCATGGCGACTCCGAATTTTGCTAGGGGCCTTCTCATGCGCCGAAATGACTGTCGAGGCACGTGCCGATTCGAACGTCTTCCACGTAAGCAACGAAACAAAAAACATGGGCGATATACTCCGTATAATGACACAGGGCATATTGCTGATACGTACAAAAGAGCTTTTATCTCAATACCCGTCACACAGCCCGCATTAGATCGCAGGCAAGCGATCTGTGCTGCAACTCCTTTGAGGTTCTTAACTTCGGCGGCCTGAGTCAGGAAGCATCAGCTGTGTTCCGAGGAGAACTGATCCATGCGGACTCGGCGGGCTGTCTATGCAATTAACACATTACAACGGTCATCTCTTCTTTTCGCAGAAGGGGGAAATGGCTGCTTTACCATGCCAGACATGTCTGACGCAAGGGGTGGCAGCGAGCACCACCCATTGGGGGTAGTTCCGTTCTGATAATACATCTCTTGAGGCGGCGGCAGGATGGTCTCATGGTCCTGCGGCTGCTGCTGAGGGGGCAGTGGTTGTCCATGAGCGCCGTGCAGGGCTGGTGGCCCCCGTTCTTTCTGGGCCAGGTGCTACGGGTCCGTTCGGGCCAGTCAGAAGATGAGGGTATGCGGCGTGTGCGGGCACGAAGGCTTGAGTTTGTGATGAGACTGGAATAAAAACGCAATTTTGGTTATATTTAAAACAGCTGCTGCACCGTCCATCCGCGGAGGTTTCGAATCCTGAACAACGGATCTAAGCAGAGTAATATCAGTGCGCCATCACGGCCGGGTGGTTTGGAAGTATCTCACGTACCTTGAGGCGCCGACAGGACCGACAAGCGACGGCTATTTGCTGTCGCGGAGCTGCTCTTTGATAGGTTCCTCGCGGTGCTTGATCCTGGGCAAATTCGGACTAAGCACTGTGGTTCATCTCAAGGTTAGCAATTCAAGTAGACGCCATCGAGCGGGACCTTTCTACCAAATTGAGATGCCCGTTTCACTTAGCGCCAGCCCCACTTGACCTATAATAATATCAAAGACAAGCTAATTCGGCCAATCATTCGGTCTCAGCAGCCGCCGACTAGAGTGCTGACTTCAGCCGCACCCCATGATTGCCAGAAGCTACTGATATTCACTGATTCAGCTGGAGTTTGCTGGTATCGGTCTGGTGATCTGTGGCCTGAACATGCACCACCTAAGCCCACCGCGGGTTCCGAAGCCAACCATGCGAAATTCACTGATTTAATGCTCTACCCAGGTACCGGTAGATATTAGCTTTGGGGTGGATGGAATGCAATGGACAGATGATAATTTCCCACAATCTATTTAGCATTTTATGCGAATTAACCGCTATTATATTTATACAAATACATACATTCTTCCAAGTTACTGGTTCAGGCTTTCGGTTAAGTGTCCGTGCGCGTATTGTTGATAGCGGCGGGGCGATATCATTGGATGCTAATTTGGAAGTCCCCCAGCCAAGACACGGGATGATGTGATGGGCAAAACATAGACTTCCGCAAAGCCCGAACTCGACCCATTAAAGTGGGGCCGAGTGGACTTTTTTTAGAGAAAAAGCCCATGATTTTGCATAAATTATCCCTATCTAGGAAGTTTTTGCATGAAAATGCCCAAAGTTGGGCTTTGCGGAAGTCTACAACACAGGCAGAGGTTGCAGGCGGCAATCCTTGCAAAACGACGGTCATTGGTAGATCGTTGGCGCAACCCCGCTCCAGGTTGCCACCCACTTCATATAAAGGGTTCTAGAAATCCGTGAAAGCCGAGGGCGGTCATTTTTGCCGTAACTCTCCTCCTTGTGGGACCATCCTTACTTACACCTAACAATTGGCTCGCACAACCTCTCGGCCATCGACATGACTATTCGGAACCTCGCTCCTCCATCTAAGCCGTCTATCCCTGCTTCGCTGTGTTTGGACGAGAACAACAAAGACATAAATACGGCTCAAATATGTTTTGAAATGCTTTCCCAAACGATAGCCGCTGAATCTTGCATGGAGAACAGCCAGCGGTTATTCAGAAGTCTTGACTTTAACCCAAGTCCTGATGAGTGTATTGACTTGTTACAACGAACACTGCTCTCCCTTGACCAAGTCTTTCTCGGCTTCCCTCCACAATCCCACGATGAAGTTGTTCTGGAAAGTTGGTCGATGATTGAAAGGGCCAGAGCAATGATGCAATCCACTATCCTGAAGCTTGAGGACCTCAAAAACGGCCCCGAAAGGTCGGTTGAACTTGATCATAACTTTGAAGTAAACCAAAGTGTATAAAATGTGAGTTATGCTTCAAAGGATAAAAGATCGAAAAAAGTAGACATTAACTACAATCACAGGAATACCCTCAAAGCTGTCTAGTTGGATGCTGTTCGAGACTGTCAAGACCACGCGTTATTCGTTACTTTGCAATATTACATACAAAACATAAAGCAAGTCATATCCTATGTGACCAATCAAGCAGTTAGCGGCAATTTACTGCTTCATGCTCTGACACCTATTAAGCTAGCTCACCGCTATTTCCAATTCTACGTCATACATAAACAGATGACAGGTCGAATATAGGCTGTAGCAAACTTTTAAATAATTATATGTTGGCTCACGAAACTTATGCCATGGACCTGTGTCAAGAACTTCGCCTCGATACATATCATCCTTCTCTCTTTCGAAGGTTCTTCTTGAATTAGGGTGGGGACCCTATATCTTTGGGAAAACTTTTTGGGTATTTCCTTGTGCTCTCTAGCTCGTACAAAGAAGCCAATCACTGACTTCGAAAGGAAAAACATTCATGGTTGTCATGTCATCATGACCCCTAATCAGCTCGACATTGACACCTGCGATAAAAGATGCGGCCTCCACGAGTATAGTCTCATCAGCGGAAACCTGCACGCGCTGCCCTTCGAATTCCTCGTCAACTGCGCCAAGCAAATCATTGAAATCACCAGCTGGACGAGAACGAAAGACAAGCGTTGTATCTCCAAGGGAACCTCCCTTATAAGGTGCGACGGGACGCTGGTGCTATCTCTCAACATTGATACTAGATCAATTAGTCGCGTCGTCTCAGATGGTGGCGTCTTCGAGTTCCCTGGCCGCGTTGCAACCGAAATGCTCTTGGATTGGCACTTTAGTCGGTCCAAGTGGATAAGGAAAGGCCCCGTCGCGGATACCAATGTGATCAATAATGTATTGGACCTTCCGAGTGTTCTGGAGCTTCTTGAGAGCTTGCATGTGAATGCAAGCCTCAATATCTCTCCAGTACTGGAAAAGCTGAGCACCATGCCCACCAAAGACCTCCTCTTATGATCTCACCTAAGCTAAGGGCTAGGTAATCTAAAAGTTCATTTCCGCCTGTCGACTCGATAGACGCATAATCGAAAAAGCAGTATAGGTCTTCAAATGCTACGCATGCCTGAACATAGGATCTAATCGAACCCGTGACAAATATTACCACGTACAGAAGGTAGTCGAGGTGGTTGAAGGTGAATGTCCATGATTTTTTGACACCATCCACCCGTCTACTGGGAGATCCGGAAATACCGCTGCTGTTACTAGAGGTGGAAAAGCTTCATCTGTATATGGAAAGGCCTGCGTCAAAGCGGGATGATGACTAGCCCACCAACGGTATTTCCATTTCCCGGTCTTCCGAACTTGCATCTTCGAAACAAAAGAATCCGAGCTCGGATGTGGAAGCACCCAGTGTGTAGCGATGAAGCGGCGTTGGAGGGGAAATCGTGGCCCTGAGTAGCCAGGACTCCCTGCTCGGGCCAGTCTGCGTGGATGACCCCAGAGCCTGGCAAATAAGATGCCAGTCGTTTGTTCTGGAGGGCATCGACAGTGTTCCAAAATCAAGTGGTCATTGACACCGTATCCCCGTGTGCCTGATCCAATACCAGCTGAATATCATTCTACGGGACCTGATCCTGGAGAGCGGCATTTGTGGACTCTAACTCCTGCTGCACCTCCTCCACCAATCAAATCCCTGCGTTGCGATCAGCCTTTCGTGGCGAGAAGACGTGCATATTAAGGAAATACATGAAAGCTAAGTGCATGGTATACGTAAACAAACAATCAATAACGCAATGACAAGGTCAGTGTCAGTCGTAGGGCCAAAAATTAACTAGCCCAGGGCAGTCCCGTAGTATGCATGACCTAAAGATTTCAAAATCTTCGGTGTTTTTTAGCATACATGGTAGAAGGTCATCTGTTTCTCCATCTACTTGGTATAGAAGACCACGTGGCTCCGTGCCATAGAATTTACTTGCTTCACTAAAGATATCCTTGACTGTAGATGACATAGTTAGATCCCATGGGCGGTATCTGGTGCCGTTGATGAATCGACTTCTCGTTGAAGGAGTAGAGTCTGCATTCCAAGATTAGAGGCATTAATTGCGATATAATGAGAAACTCACCGACTGGGCTTTGAGGCTTGGGCTCTCTGGTTCTATTTGTGCGTGGCCTAGATTGTATCGTTCTCGTCTCTGGGGCATCCTTGAAGTTAATTTTGGCGGTGGATTATGATTTTATTGTATTTCTTCCTAGCCATTTGAATAAATGCTTATAACGTCGACCGCCGCGCTTCATAACGAAGAATTGGTCGTCCCCATCCTCTAGCATCAAGATACAAAAGTCAATCGGGTTTCCTTTTCGTTGGATATGCACACGAAAGACATAATAGTCGAAGTCCCGTTCGTCATGTGTACCAATAACGGATTTCGGGATTTCAGAGGGTATTGGGTTGTAGTCGGCACGCAAAGCACACGGTGGCATTTCACTGGGGATTTTGTTCAGCCAAGAATTAAGAAGTCCCCATAACTCTGTCTTGATCGTCTTCTGTTGATGGCTTATTCCTCCTGGCCGAGTTGACGTAAGAAGTGTTGCCTCCGATACGTTGTCACCATCGTTATCATCAGAGTTCTTACGGGGGGCAAAACTAAGCAATGAGGCTGAGCGATCAGTAAATTGCAAAATAAGAACAGCTGCGATATCTGTTGTAGTTCAGAGGTATCAATTGCTTATTATTTCAGAGGGAAACATGAGTCTATATATACAACGAGAAGATCAAGTTGATTGGAAATCAACTTGATTCTTCGCATACATAAGTCGGGATTAATTCCGATGATGCGGTTTGGTTCCTGATCTGCACCAGCCTCATATCACAACATTCCCCCTCAGGGTCGCTTTGCTGGCAGGGCGATACTGGAATTGCGCAGAGCAGTCAGGCCTCGGTAAAACCACTTAAAAAACCTTCGTGGGAAAACAAAGTGGAAAGAGCGCCTGCGCTGTCACGCATGTTGTCTTGGAGTCTCCGAGGCGTCGACTCCTAAGAGACTACAAAACTTGGCAAAGGCTGTAGGCCCCAATGGCTTGGTGAGACCGTCTGCGGCCTGTTCCTCAGTCGGAACATATTGAAGCCCAATCTCGCCTGTATTCAGCACGGCTCGCTGATAGTGAAATTTCACGTTAAAGTGCTTCGTCCGTTTATGGAATTCGGGATTGCGAGATAGCGCAATGGCGGATTGGTTGTCGGCCATGATGTTGGTGACCGGGGACCGATACAGTTGTGTTTCGGCCAGGAAGGTGCGGAGCCACTGTAGATGCAAAATGGCATTGTATTGTCCAATGTACTCGGCATGGGTCGTAGATGTGGCTACTTCCCCCTGTCTCTTAGATGACCAGGAAACCGGCGCACCCACAAGTTGGAATACGTAGCCGGACGTCGAGTAGGCTCCATCAGTGACGACGGAGCCGCCGAAGTCGGCATCCGTATATCCAATCAATTGGCCACTGCGGTATGTAATGCGATGGGATTGCGTAGATTTGACATAGCGAAGCAATCTCTGCAGGGCGACCTGGTGGTGCGATTGTGGCTGAGATGTGAAGCGACTCAACGTGCCCAGCGCAAACGCGATATCCGGTCGCGTTCCGACCATCAGGTACATCAATGATCCGATGGCGGTGGCGAATCGTGCTTTTGTTTCCTCGTCTGGAGGTTCTTCGTCTGGACGGCGATTCAAGACCTGCTTGGGATTCATCGGCGTATTCTTCGTCTGACAGGTTTCCATGCCAAAGTCGGAGAGAACCTTTTGGATATACTGGTGTTGGTGGATGGACACAGATCCATCGGCCTGGAAGTCAAACTGGATGCCCAGGAACGAGCGTGGGGTACCGAGGTCATTCAGTTGGAACTCTGTTTCCAATGCTCTTTGCACTTGGTCTATCTCGTGTGAGTTTGCTGCAGCAACGAGAAAGTCATCGACGTAGACACAGATCACGCAATTGGATTTGTAGAACACACAGTTGTCCGCTTGTGCCATGGTGAAGCCATGAGCGGCCAGCACGCGGTGGACGCATTGGTACCAAATCCGCGGGGCCTGTTTGAGACCATACAAAGAGCGGCGAAGCCGGCATACATAGCCTGGCTCTTCGAAGCCTTCGGGCAACTCCATGTAGATGGACGAGTCTACGTCACCATGTAAGAATGCAGTGACCGCATCAAA
Source organism: Penicillium samsonianum (assembly GCF_028829775.1). Lineage (NCBI taxonomy): Eukaryota > Fungi > Ascomycota > Eurotiomycetes > Eurotiales > Aspergillaceae > Penicillium > Penicillium samsonianum. The sequence continues at coordinate 1,354,653 of NW_026643264.1, read as the reverse complement.
TTGGTGAAGCTTCCATCCGCGCAATACGGCGCTGGCGATGATGCAGCGGACCGAGTCCATCCGTGACACCGCAGCCAATGTTTCATGGTAGTCGATGCCATGCTTCTGCCGGTAGCCTTTGATGACCAGTCGCGCTTTGCGCGTTCCGTTGGCTTTGGTCTTGAAGACCCATTTGCAGCCAATCACATGATCTCCGACGGGTACGTCTGTTCGCAGAACCTTTTCCCATGTTCTGTGCTCGAGAAGAGACGCATATTCTTCCTGGATGGCTGCCCACCATTCCAGTTGATTCGGGCCCGACACGGCCTCGTGAAAAGTCGATGGATCGACTGTGCTCGCAGATGCGGTATTCAGTGCGCCTGCGGTATACACCTTGCCAAGTGATTCCAGTAAGCGCCGTGGGGGTCTTCTTCTGCGGCCATAGATGGAATAGCCGAGATCCTGTGTGGACTCTGCTTCCTGTTCGATTGGATTGACCGGTGGAAGTGTTTCCTCCGGATGCTGAGATGGCGTTGTCAGTCGTTCAGCCAAGTCCGGAGGCGATGCAGGTGGCGTAGGCAATGCGCTGGATGGAGGTGGCACCGCTGGTGGAAAGACAGGTGATGGAGGAGCGTTGTCCGGGAGGTCGTTGCCTGTTTCCCCCTCGATGAGTGGCGCCACAGGGGTCCTCTCATCGAACTCGACATCACGGGAAAAGACTGTCTTCCCTGAATGAGTTTCATACAGCTTGTACTGGTTTGGTTCACAATAACCTAGCAATCGGCACTCGGATGATCGGGGTCCGAGTTTCGCTCGATGCTCTTTCGGGATCAATACCCAGGCACGGGAGCCAATGCGTCGTAGATGCGACAGCTGAGGCGGCTTCCCGTGTAAAATTTCAAACGGCGTCTTCTTCTGCAAAATTGATGCTGGCGCGCGCAGCTTCAGATAGACCACCGTGTCCAAGAGCTCGGTCCACCAGGAAGGAGGAAGTTTCGCATCAGACAAGATCGTGTTGATCCGCTCCCGGATAGTGCGATTCGTGCGTTCGGCCAGTCCATTCTGCCCTTTGCAGTATGGCGGCGAGGTGTCAAACTCGACTCCCTGGGACTCGAGGTGTGTTCCGACGGGCAAGTATTCTCTCCCATTGTCGGTGAGGAACCTCTTGATCTGGGCGCCGAACTGTCGGTGCACCCAGGCCTCAAATTGTCGGAACTTCTGGAGCGCTCCATGCTTCCATCTCATGGCATAGGCCCACGAGCCACGAGAATAATCGTCAGTAAAGGTGATCACGTACCTGGAGCCATCTTTGGCAATCGGCATCTCCATGATGTCCGAATGGATCATTTCGAAAATTCTCGTTGAATGCAGACGTGGCCGTCTTGCACGGGAGTTCCTCTTCTGATGCTGCTTACCCGACATGCACGCCGGGCACTGCGGCGTTGCCAGCAGCTGCGCCTGCGTCAGCGGTCGGTACGGAATGCCGGTCTGCCGGAGGACCACCCTCAAGTCTCCCCGGTTCAGATGTCCCATCCGAGCGTGCCACAACGCTTCAGAGGCCTGGCCCACTCCTTTGCACGCACCTCCTTCGAGTATCACAGCTTCACCACCGAGTTCAGAGGTTGACGCTGCGCATTCTGCGCCACTTGACTCCTGAGGGTCGTCGACGTCCATGGCCACCGCCTGCGGTTCCAGAGAATCTGCATGGTCATAGGTCGCCGGCGCCCTCGCCAGTTGGACTCGCTCTCGGGATCTTTTGCTCACATGGCACCGCAGGATCAGTAGATCCTCCTCCGCATGGTAGGCGGTCCCCACCGTCCGTCCTCGGCGTTGCACAAAGACGTTCTGCGGGTGCGCCACCACCGAGTAGCGGTCTCGCAATAACTTCGGCACACTGATCAGGTTCATCCCGACGCGTGGCGCGAAGTACACATTCTTCAACACCAGGGGTTGGTTGAACTTCCCCCGGAGCGTGAGCTTCACCGTACCAATCCCTTCGGCTTCCACTGGATCGCCCGCCGTGTCCAGCATCTCGCGTTGGGGCCGCAGACTGCTGAAGCAGCTCCGGTCCCAGCAGATGTGGCTGGTTGCGGCCGAGTCCAGGATCCACCGGGGTTGCGGTGCGTGGGTATAAAGGGTCGTCACCCTCGCCCTCACGATATTGATCCTCGGTCTCTTGGAAGTCGGCGGGCCCTGCCGATCTCCCACCTGGCTTGATGGTATATTTTGCAAATTGTTTCTTGGTGAGCCGGAAACACTCCGTTCAGCCTTCAGGGCATGGTCCCTGGACGGCTGTGCTTCTCGCTGTTTCTTCCAGCACTGCGCGACCACATGGCCGCACTTCTTGCAATAGTTGCATTTCTTGGCAGTCTGCTGCACCGTATTGATGGACGGGCCAGATGCTGCCTGCAAGGGTGTTGGAGACTCTTTTCTCCGAACCGTCTGTTCGGCATTAGACAGACGGTTTCCGATCGTGGTCGGGTTCACTGGATCCTTGTCATTCTGAATGGCATCCACAATCAGGACATATTCTGGTCCGATCTGCGTCAGCAAGATCGCGACGTGTGCTCGATCGCCGATCGATCCGGGCGCGATGGCATTCAATCGATGTACCAGCAACCGTACACGATCAACGAATTCGCGCGCACTGCCGCAGCGCTCGCCAGTGGTTTCGCGAAGCTGGGCGAACAGCTCGCAGAACGTGGCGAGTTCCATCCGCCGGTATCGTTCTTCGAGTTCATTCCAGAGGTCACGAGACGTCTCGAGTCCCGCGACATGAATGCTGATATGGGGGGACAGGTACCGGAAGATGGTGTGGTAGGCCTCGGCTTCGCGGCGCGACCATTCACGGTGGCGCTCGAATGCCTGGACCTCCACTTCGAGGCGCGCTTCAATGGCTCGCTGCCTCACCGCCCCGTTGAGGTGGGGCTCCACCAAGGGGTGGATGTCTGCCGTAATTGGTTTGGCATACTTGAACAGGCAGTCGGGACGCTGTAGGTCGCCCGACACAACATCCCAGACCTGTCTAGCTTTCAGGTACGAGGTCATGAGACGTTTCCAGGTTGCAAAGTTGTCGCTTCCTGTCAGAGGCTCAATGGCCGTGACGACTCGATCGGGCGAGTCGTGGACCAGAGTGGACATGTTGTTGCTTCGGAAAGTGGGGTAGATATGTAACCAAGAGGGTCAAGTTGATTCTCAGGTGAGTAGAGACGGCACCCGAGAGATTGCTCCCGGGCTCATAACCTGTTGTAATTCAGAGGTATTAATTGATTATTATTTCAGAGGGAAACATGAGTCTATATATACAACGAGAAGATCAAGCTGATTTCCAATCAACTTGATTCTTCGCATAGATAAGTCGGGATTAATTCCGATGATGCGGTTTGGTTCCTGATCTGCACCAGCCTCATAATCACAACATGTTAAAATATGATATAAATCTATGTAGCATACACCCAGAGAAAGAGATTGTTTAAGTCTGTCTATCTATACTATGTAGCTCACCTAGTATTTATAGACATGTTTTGTGTGCTCGCTCAGAAGCGAGATGAATTGTGGTCCCCTTCTATGAAGGGTTCCACGGAAAACAAGCTTCATAGTGGTTCGGTGCTGATAATGAGATTCAGGCCTGATAAATCAGGCAATGAGATCTCATAGTCTCATGAATCTCAACAAACCCTTCCCACCTCAATATATATATATGCAACCTACACATTTCAATTAATTTACATACCACCCTTCAGCTGCAATTACAGCCTCACATCGACGATTCATGCTCTGGATCAACCGGTCAAAGTAATCCTGGCCTAGCTCCTCCCATGCTTTATGAATTAATCCCTGAAAATGTGTAACTAACTGCTCTTTAGTCCCTTCAAATTTATCTAGGTCAGGATCGAGGCGATCGATCATTTCTTTTAGCTTCGCCCAGGCATGTTCAATAGGGTTCAAATCCGGCGAATACGGCGGCCAGTCAGTAGTAGGAATTGCATTCTCCCACAACCACGCTTTAATAATTTTAGCCGTATGCATTGGAGCGTTATCATGCATAAAAATACGCTCCGAATTCATAAAAAATTGAGGTAGGTTTTCTTCGAGGGTTTCGAGATATGACTGTGAAGAGAAGCCTTGTCGTGCGGAGAATGGATCGCGATTCATTTGATATAAATCAGAATAACCACCACCGAATATCGCTCCCCAGATCATGATTGAGATTCGTTTTGATTTCGAATAAGTGACCACGTATTCTTTTTTCCATTTTTCATTCCGGTGGTTTAGGTGGAAGACCCAACGTGCGCGCTTCCCTTTTCCAATTTCTACCGAACATTCGTCGGACCAAACCACCCGCTTCCAGTCTTCCCACGTCCAATTCCGGTGCTCTAAAGCCCAAGCAAGACGTAGAGCGGCAACTTCCGGTTTCAAATAAGGTCTTTTCCGTGCTTTCCAATGTCCGTAGCCCGAGGATTTTAACATTCGAAGGAGGGTATCATCGGATACGGTTAATTCACTTTGTTCGCGTATCTCGGAGTAAAGAATAAAGGGATCACGCGTAATCAAACGTAGTATCAAGCTTTTATTATCTTCCGATAGAATTGGGGGGCGACCGGTTCGAGGAAGGGTTTTTCCATCGGCTCGTAGGGATTGTTGATCGAGGGTAAATTGGATCGTTGAGGTAGATAAACCATGAAGCTTTGCAATTGAGGTAATTGAGCAGCCTATAGATGCCTGGCCGGTAATTTGACCCCTTAGGTTTGGAGAGAGTTCAGTCTTCCTCACCCTATTAGAATTAATAGGGCCTAGGGGTGTTCTTGGAACCATGGTTGATAGTTGAAAATGGTGGGTTTATTAAGACGCGATTTAAAAACGCGGGTGTGGGGCCAATTTTACGGAAACTTTTGCGGTAGAACTGTATATCTAGGTTTTATAGGGAAGCACCACCACTTTCTGGTGAACCTCCGTAATTTTGAATTTTTTTTATTTAACGCGTTTTCTTGTGTCTTTTTACGTGATATAGAGAGAATGCTAGTAATTGATTCTAAATCTATAAATTTAATATAATATTACCTTAGGGATCATGATGAGAAACGGACGTAAAACAGAGGTAATTTAATTAATACCAAAAGGGGGGGCTGCAAAATATGGGCAGAACTAGACCTCGCCAAAACCCGTCCATGGGCGGACTTGGATTGGACCCACTTTGGACGGGAGGCTAGGTGTCCGTCCGTGGACTACCCAAAGTGTCCAAAGCCGCCCAAAACTGCATAAATTTCCTGCATAATCCGATGACTCAGCAAATATTAAACGGTTATCTGCACTAGTTACATTCATTACAATTCCTTTTCGTGGCAGCTGTTCTGAGATTATTTGATAATATAAAAATTCTCATGTATTCTTATTCATCCTACATGAATACTGATTTCCTCTCTTGTTTGTGATCATTTGATATGTGCTTGTTGTGCTGTAACTAGGGTTTCTTGTCAATTGGCAATGCTCTGGTGAGACAAATATATATTGTTTCAGTGCACCTCAAGCACAAAATATTAGCAGCGATTTTACTTTAATATCAGGAAAAATAGTAGCACCTCTTTTTCGTTACTCTATCTATACCTAATAAGGATTTCAGCTCTGCTACAATAATTACCCTAAAGGCGTAACCTGCATACGATTAAATACAGCAAAATTCTACATAGCTCTATGCATGTTACAGTGTCCCCACTTTTGACCCATTGGACTATCCAGGAAGTCCAGGTGGACGGACGGGGGGCCCTCGACCCGCCCACTGGACATGTCCATCGATGGGTCAATTGGACTTTGGCGAGGTCTAACAGGGAGGAACGCTTCCCGATGGACAGCGATATCCACAACCCGGTCGTAGGTGGGGAGGATATCGGCGGAAAACTGCTGTGTCGGGTCATCCTCAAATGTGACGAAGCGCGCAGGTTTTCTGAGCGGAGGAAGCATCGAGGGTTTTACCCAGAGCAGAGCAGAGTGTTGTTGTTCAGAGGTATGAAAAATAACTTGTTATTTCAGAGGGATACATGAGCCTATATATACAATAATTTAGCCAAGTTGATTTCCAATCAACTTGGTCGTCTGTATAGACACTTCGGAGCTAATTCCGACGGTGCGGCTTGGTTCCTGATCTGCACCAGCCTCATATCACAACACAGAGTACAGGATGGGATGATAGCCCCGGAACGAAGGCACGGAGTGGAAAGGGTCACAAACCTTGCACCTGTGCGAACCTGGCTTCTAACACTGCCAACAACACCGCGACAGACACAGCCAAATTTCGGCCAAGCTGCCTTATCCCATGGGGTCCTTGCGGTCTATGCAATGTGATGCGGCGACGGGCTTTCTGCTGACTAAGTCGCAGCTTGAAACATTACAGACGCACAGTATCACTGAGAGACTATTGAACGAATTGGTACATCCTTCCATGATATCGGAATGAATGTACCCAGTGAGCATTACATCACATTTTATCGCGCGACCTGGGGATTAATCAACTCATATGTATGAACAAGAGCTTGGCTCGGCTAAGGCGGTGTGCTTTTTCGTCGATTTCGACTCCTTCCCACGCGACGATTCTCTCCAAGTCTCGAAATTTCGAGGCCTCAGCTAGGACAGAGTGGCTCCCTTTCATGATATGTCCTGTTGCCTGCCTTCAGTCTGCGAAACTTAGTGATATGGGTCTTCTGCTGTTTTTACATTTCTGAGAGTATTTCTGGATTGCGCCTTCAATTCCCCTGACCGCGTACCGCATATTTCTATCTCCATCCCCCTTTCTCCAAATTTCATGTACCATGAAACTACTTCTCACCGTACTCATTACCCCTCAGTAATCTCGTGACATGGCCGCGGAGCCAATTTCTGACCAGCTTCTCGGGTCTAAAAACAAGAAAGTTGCCTATTTTTACGACTCCGATGTGGGCAACTACGCCTATGTCTCGGGCCACCCTATGAAACCCCACCGCATACGCATGACGCATAGCTTAGTTATGAACTATGGCCTCTACAAGAAAATGGAGATATATGTGAGAGTTCTTTTCTTCTCTTGCTTTGCCATTGGCTGACGCATGACTTATCAGCGTGCAAAGCCTGCGTCAAAATATGAGATGACTCAGTTCCACACGGACGAGTACATTGATTTCTTGTCCAAGGTTACACCAGACAATATGGATCGCTTCTCGAAAGAACAGAGCCGATACAACGTGGGTGACGACTGTCCAGTCTTTGACGGCCTATTCGAGTTCTGCGGAATTAGTGCTGGAGGCAGCATGGAAGGCGCAGCACGACTGAATCGCAACAAATGTGACGTCGCTGTCAACTGGGCTGGTGGTCTGCACCACGCCAAGAAAAGTGAAGCGAGTGGCTTTTGTTACGTGAATGGTAGGTTCCTTACCCGTAGCAATGTCCTCGCATGTCCTGTCTCTTGAACTAAAACTTTCCAGACATTGTCCTCGCAATCCTTGAGCTTCTACGCTTCAAGAAACGAGTCCTTTATGTCGATATTGATGTTCACCACGGCGATGGTGTCGAAGAGGCCTTTTACACGACCGATCGTGTCATGACTGTTTCATTCCACAAGTACGGCGAGTACTTCCCCGGCACCGGTGAGCTTCGTGACATCGGTGTAGGGCAGGGCAAACACTATGCAGTCAATTTGCCTCTGCGTGATGGCATAAATGACGTCTCATACAAGAGCATCTTTGAGCCCGTTATCCAGGGTGTAATGGATTGGTACCGGCCGGAATCTGTGGTTCTGCAGTGCGGTGGTGACAGCTTGTCTGGTGACCGTTTGGGTTGTTTTAACTTGAGTATGCGTGGACACGCCAATTGCGTCAACTTTATCAAAAGCTTTGATCTACCGACCTTGATACTTGGCGGTGGCGGCTACACCATGCGCAACGTTGCTCGGGCCTGGGCTTATGAGACCGGCATCCTCGTTGGAGAGAGCCTTGGATCGGATCTACCTTACAATGACTACTATGAGGTAAGACAATCTCTTCTTGATAAGGATATGAAGCTAACGGGGCTTAGTACTTTGCTCCTGACTATGAACTCGATGTCCGTCCTTCCAACATGGACAACGCCAACACCAAAGAATATCTTGCCAATGTTTGTAACAAGGCCATGGAAAATCTCAAGCACACGACCTTTGCTCCTTCGGTACAGATGACAGGTATACCACGGAATCCCATTTTGGATGACATGAATGACGAGGCCGATGACTTTATGGATGACCTTGACGAGGACGAAAACAAAGACAAGCGATTTACTCAACGACGATTCGATAAATGCATGGAAAAGGCCGGCGAGCTTAGTGACAGTGGAGACGAAGAAGAAGAGTTAGCCAATGGTATTCGCCGCCAGTCAGGCACTATACGTCGCCGTAATCGACTCAGTTACCGAAACGTCGAGCCGGAGTCTAGGCTAGACATCGTTCGGACCTCGATGCAGGATACTTCGTCTGCGGGTGATACGGACATGGATCTCGTCCGCGCTTGACACACTGTTGACGAATATAGAATCGCCGCAGGCGCCTGCAAATACTGTTTAGAAGGGCAAGAAGGCCAGCGATGTTCTCAGGTATCATTGATAGCGTCCCGACCCTTCTTGTTCCGGCGTAATCTTTCAGAGTTGGCACATGAGCCACAACCAGGAAAAGCACAATTTCTTTTCGATTCTCCGGTTCATGCGTTATCTCTTACCAAATTAGCTTCTAATATGTAGGATTAGCCGATTCAGTGTCGCTGCATTGCCGGGCCAGTTAATGGCTAAATGAATGCCCGCAGGTGCTTAGATAGTGCGAATATGTGTCAGCATCTTTTCATTCTTCGTGTCATGTGCAATTCCTTATTGATCCTCTACACTCGACTAGGACTAGGACTGGCTGGGTGACCGAGAACAGCGGCGACCAGGGAGTGGCCGTCGCTAACCACACTGATTTCCGTATTAGAGTCACGAGCATTAGAGGACTACGCCTGCATACTGTAGGCGAATGGGAACATTGAAAGTGCTATCTTCAATCCATGATAGCTGTAGGGAACTGTAAAAGTCATTATGCGTGGCGAATCAAGCAGACTCCATATGTCATTGGTCTGTCATTTGTTGATCCATTTGCCACTGGATCATGTGCTCCGCCGTAGGATCAAGCTCTAAAGCTTTGTAAACCACCACAAATCGAGCCTTGTTAGTCATTTTTGATAACTCTGGGGTAGCTGTCCGTTATACGCCAATCCGTCTCACCCCGACCGAGCACCGCTGTAGTACAACAAGCGTGCTTTGGTAGCCCTCTTGACGTTGATGCGATGATTGACGAACTCGACGCAAAACCCGAGAGAACCTGAATCAAATGGTGCAAGTTGGAATTGATTTGCGGTATGCTTCTGTTTGGTTCTCAATTTACTTGCGATTCATGAGTAAGCGTCGGTAGACCCTCTTAAGTCATTGCTTAAGCCAAGGTAAATTAGACTCGGGGTACATCATCATCTAGCGCTTATGCCATGCAACAAGCTGGCTTTTAAGAACCGGTAATTCATGCTGGCCCATCCATGCGTAGCCTAGGTACGGGTGAAAAGCATCAAATTTTGCTGCCACGGGACTGTATACCTCCTCTCAATGCTATCAGCATCCATGTAAGCCTGCAGTGGCTGATGTAGCAATCAGTCACGCTCAGTGCGGACAGCCTCGGTGCGAATAGCGTGAGTTGTTTTCGTACAATCAACTAGCTAATACGTGCCACGGAAGCCATTGCATCCCAAATCATGTAGGCGTCTTTCTCTGTAGGATCTAGCGATTTAGCGATTCGAAGTTAGGGGGTTTCATGTAGTCAACAAGGTGCTCTGGGTTGATGCCATCGGAGATAAGAGAACCCACTAGGTCCGTCAACGCCACGGATTGGTCTCTATCAACTGCGTCAATCTATTTGTTCTCCGTGAACGCCTGTTCGATCTGATCAATGAGCTAATCGCTGACCTCCGGCGCTGGCATTAGGTCGGCCTCTGGGATGGCATCTGCTTTGAGCGTACGTGCGCAAATCTAATAGGAACCAGGCCCCTGTCCAAGTGCGCGCTGGCATTGTTAGGGCTCCGAAAGGAATATGATCATTCATGAATATTCATGAATATTTGCGAATATGAATAATATGTGTTGAGTATCGCGGTGGTCAAAGCTTATGGCGGGACTAGCGATGGACGTTTAAATAGATGGGGTTCCCACTTTTGATAGTAACCTCAACAAGAACATTACAACTACCTATCTCAACAGGTTATGAGCCCGGGTGGCTTTACCTTTGGGCACGCAAGCATCTCAACACAAAAATCCTTTCCCTGCCATTACAGCTAAGCTTCTCTATCAGAAACTAACTCCATGAACTTCAGAAACTGATCATATATTCTCAGTAACTTGATGACAATATGAAGTTCTATTGCTCAAAACCCTCTCGAAGCAATAACCTGGATGAACTTCCATTCACTGAAGACTTACAGACAGCATGCCATCATTGCTACTGTTACACTGTCACACTGGCACGGAGTATCGCGGGGTTGCCCCCATAGCCAGGACATGTCACCGTTTGCAGCAAGCCTCGGGAGTTTCTCCTTCAAATAGCCATAGACAGTATGCCATTATTGCTACGGTTGCACTATGAAACTGGCATGAGGTACCGCAAATGTTACCTACTGCTGGGACATGTCATCATTTGCAGCAAACTCGGTAACTATCTTCTCAGAGTCACCAGCCACAAGGCCATTTCGGAAGAAAAATGGGGAAAACACTACAAAAGAGACACTCTTGGACGGACGAGGAGCTGAAAATCCTACCATACCTCCGGTACACTCGCCATTGGCGCTTCAAGAAAATACAAACGTCCTACTTCCCATCACTTTCTCCGAACGCACTCTTGGGAGCCTACTGGCGCCTGTCCACTGAAGACCGCATACGCCGAGCATCGAGGATCACCACCCCAATAATCGCTCCTCGCGACACTGGTGAAGACCTCCCAGGTTCCTCCCAAGCTCAGCCCACGTGTTCCAGTATCGCACAGGGGACAAGTCGCTATCGCACTCTCGCTCAATCAGAAAACAACATTGAGACTTTGGCCTTCACCCCACCAAGTCCTGTGGGTGGAGGGGATCCATTCATTTCCGACAACAGCAATTCGGGTCGTTACAAACTCAGGCCAAACAGAGCCTCAATCTTCCCTCCAAGGAAGCCGGAATATCTAGTTGACCGACGCCGTTTCCCCCACTTCTTTAGATCGTACAAGTACTCTCTCAATCTACAAGGAGTCCCAGACAGCGACTATACTCCTCCATCTCGGATGCCTACGCCAAGTTCATCAGATCGAAGCGTTTCCATTGTTTCAAGCCTTCCCAGTGCCGCGTCAAGCCTTGAACTCTTCGGCTTGGAGGTGCGCTCTCTTCAGTCATCAGATCGTGAATCGGCTTCCTCTGATCGGCCCAACGACGTATCTAGCCCTGACTTCTTCAGCTCTGAGGAGCATCCATTGCCAACATGACTGAAGTCACAAAATTCGAGCAATTTGGAATCAATACGTTTTATAATGGAATCCCGATACTGGATAATGCCAGCGACTGGTTTAGGTGGAACCAGAAGGTCAATGAGTTCATTCGGATATCTGCGGTTGCCGACGATGGAGCGACTCCACCGACAGAAGAAGAAGAAGCACGGCAATGGATTTACCGCCAAAAGTTCTATTCCGCGATGATCACGGCAAAGCTGACACACAATGCGACGCAAAGGATCAATGCCTTTGAGATTCCTCGAGTTCAAGTACTGCTTAGGGCAGTCAAGGACAACTTCAAACCAGAAGGCTCAGGCACGTATGTTAACCTCCAACGGCGATACATGGCCCTTACAAGAGACAAGTGTGGGAGCACTCAAGCCCTCGGGGCAGAAATCAGGAAGATCCATGCTGAAAAACTCCTCCTTGACCCTGATTGCGTAACCTCCGAAATTGAGCGAACATTTTTCTTCGTGCATGCACTCGGTCCGGAGTACGAGAGCTTCCGCGATCATATCTTCCGACAAATGGACCTTGTCAATGAAAGAGACGCAAATGGGAACGTCACCAAAGCGGCGCCCACGTTCGACTATATCGAGAATAAGGCAATTGAGGAAGAGCATAGGAAGGGGCAATTGGGTAAACAAGCAATGGAGACGCAAGCACTTCCTGCTCTTGCTCTAGTCCGTGGGCCAGGTGACAAGAAGCTCATCCCGTCGTCGGACGGAACTACTTGTCGAATCGAGATCGATAACGTCCCATATTGCTCCTTCTGCCGAAAACCTTATCACGTTGACTCCGAATGTTTCACCAAGAATCCGAAACTGAAACAGAAAGATGGAAATGGGCCGAAGCCAAAGCCAGGCAGAATGCATACGGGCACACGCAAACAGTTGAAGAAGCGGCCTTCGACGGATGACGAGGATGACGATGCGGGTGGCCCAAACGATCCGAAGAAACCAACTTTCATGGCGACGAAAGTCTCCGAGAAAGATGTCAACGAAGCATTTGGAAACGATATCGAGGGCAATTTCGCTCTGTTCGACCATATTCCCATAATGGTGGCGATAAAGACCTTCTCTATTCGCGACGCGTGGATCGTGGATAGTGGATGCGCTCAGCACGTCTGCAATAGTGCCTCGAGGTTTGTCCAAATAGCCAAGTACCATGGCCCCTCACTAAGAGGCGTTGACACCTCAACGGCTCCCTCGGGAGTGGGAACAGTAAATATCCTGTGCAACGTACGCGGCAGAAAGAAATGGCTTGTGCTTGATAACGTCCTCTATGTTCCATCTGCACACGCCAATCTCATATCGGTGCTCCAGCTTCTCAAACGAGGGGCAAAAGTCGAATTCTCAAGCCGAGATGCTATCCTTCGCAACAAGTCAAACGGAAAGAATCTGTTTACTGCCAGCGAATATCATGGAGTCTACGCACTCGATCTGTGGGCAAGTCTGACTTTCCCCTCTTATCATGTTAGCCCGCAAATGTCTCTGTGGCATAATCGGCTTGCTCATATGAGTGATGCAAATCTTCGGCGACTCCAAAAGCAGGCTCATGGTGTTCGGGACATGGAGCGACGTCATCCATGCAATTCGTGTCTGCAGGGGCGAATGATTGAAAAACCCCACCGCAGATCAGGAAGTAGCAGGAGAGGAGAATACGCAATGGAGCTCCTCCATATTGACGTCGCAGGGCCATTTGACGAGGGCCTTGACGGCAGTCGTTATTGGCTCACCATCGTTGACGACTTCACGGGCTGGATCGAGATTATCCCTATACCACGAAGACAAGAGTTCGTCATAGAATCACTACGGTTCTTCCTCGACCACAACGAGCGCCCCGAGCGAAAATGCAGACGAATACGTCTCGACCGGATATCTGAACAAATGGGAGACGAGATGAAGTTCATATTGTTCTCGCGCGCAATCCAAGCGGAGGTGACAGGAGTGGATCAACACCAGCAGAATGGGGTTGCCGAAAGAGCCCATAAGACAATTTATGATCGGGTTGGGCCTACCCTAGCACATGCGAGGTTGCCGTCTAAATTCTGGCCGGAAATCGCTCGAACCGCAGCTTTCCTCTCCAACCGATCGCCGTCATCGAAGCTCAACATGACTCCGTACCAAGCGTGGTATGGTGACAAACCTGACCTATCACGACTGAGAGTGATCGGATCCAAAGGGGAATACTTGGTCCCGCCAAAGCAAAGAAAGAAGCTTACGGATCCGCGAACAAGGCCATGCATCCTGCTAGGCTATGAGGGAAACACCAACTACCGTATCCTTCTGGGAGACGGAAGAATTGTTGGGACTCCAAACGCTGAATTTCACGAAGTCCTCACAGCTCCCTCCACACAGACTATAGAAGATGTGGGAGCCAGACAAGACGGCTTACCTGAGGCAACGGCTGCTGCCGCAGGGGGGAGTGAGACGGTGGGACTAATAAACCAACCGTCGGTAGGTGTGCGGCAAGCATCCGTGCCTGCTTCGGGGCACCGATTGTCGATTGATCCCCCGGAGCAGCCCCTACCTAAGCCGAGAAACGATATCTCGCACATACTGCCTCGGAGTGACGATGACTCCCGAGTGCTTACCCAGCCGAGTGACGATAACTCGCAAACCCAAGCGTCGTCCCAATCGAGTGACAATGACTCGCAGCCAGCTGTTGCTGTACAGGGAGACAGGACCTTGTCGCCCACGCGCATTGACGATACCCTCGGACCTCTATCGCCTGCTTACCAGGATTCTGTCCTTGGGATTGACTCACCACGCGGTGGCGACCAGCAACAAGGCGACGCTCAGCAAGGGCTAAATTCAGGAGAATGGCAACGATATCCAGAACTCCAACTTGACAGCCCAGTCCATGATGTGCAGCAAGGAGCACTTGATCACCACCCTGAACTAAAGATTCGCGCTCCACAAGCCACACTAGACACGTCTGATGAGAGCGAAGAAGAACTTGCACTAATGAATATACCCGAAGAGAACGTCATCTCAACATTCTTGACGGTAGCTGCAGAGGAAACAGAACCCTTCGAGCCAAAGAACCTGCATCAGGCGAAGAACGACACAAGCTGGCTCGAATGGGAAAGAGCAATGCTTGAAGAAGTGAACTCACTCAAGCAAAACAAAACATGGGAGCTTGTTGATCCCCCCAAAGATCGGCGAGTTCTCAGTGGAAAATGGGTGTTCAAACTCAAACGAGGACCTCATGGCGAAGTACTCCGCCATAAGAGCAGATGGGTGGTGAGGGGCTTCACACAAGAAGACGGTATCGACTATGATGAAACCTTTGCCTCGGTTGTCAAGCCAATGAGCTACAAGGCCCTCTTCGCAATCGGAGCGGCCCTGGACCTGGAGATCGAGAAAATGGATGTCAAAACCGCATTCTTGTACGGGCACATAGACCACGAGATCTATGTCGAACCGCCCCATCACATGACGGACGGCACCCCAAGGGTCTGCAAGCTTCGAAAGGCACTCTATGGATTAAAGCAGGCTCCTCGCATCTGGTACCAGACCCTCACGAACTTCCTACGCAATCTTGGCTTCGAGCCAATCACCGCCGATCTTGGTATCTTCGTTCGGAGCAATATGTACATCGCGGTGTATGTTGATGATCTCCTGATCGTGGGTCCGAGTATCGCAGAGATCAAGAAGATCAAGCGGAGCCTAAGGAACCGTTTTCAGATGACAGATCTGGGCCCATGCAGCTACTACCTTGGGATATCCATCCAGCGAGACCGCCAAAACAGGAAACTGTTCCTAAGTCAAGAAGCATACATTGACAAGGTTGCTCATCAATTTGATATTGGCAACTGCGCTCCCATCGGTACGCCGATAGAAACCTCACCTCTTCCAGAGAACAGTCCAGACTACACGTGCCCTCCAGACCAGAGGACCTCTTACCAACGCATGGTCGGATCTCTGATGTACATTATGCTTGGAACCAGGGGGGACATCGCGTACGCAGTCTCTGTGGCGAGTAGATCTCTGGCAAATCCTGGGCCCCAGCACATAAAGCTCGCTCAACGCATCCTGCGGTACCTCAAAGGAACAAAGAGCCTCAGACTCGCGTACAAGGGTCAGCCTCAGAAACTGAAAGGCTTCACAGATGCAGATTGGGGAGGATGTCGTGACACGAGACGATCAACAGCTGGGTATCTCTTCAACATTGGAAGTGGGGCCATCAGTTGGCAATCGAAACGCCAGGGCGTCGTTGCCCTCTCAACCTGCGAAGCCGAATTTCTAGGGCAGACACAAGCCACCAAAGAAGCAGTCTGGTTGAGAAGGCTTCTCAACGAATTGAATATGAACCAAGGATTAAACGCCACGATCATCTGCGGGGATAACCAAGGAGCCATTGCTCTCTCCTCAACCCCACAATACCACTCCCACACAAAACATATGGAAATCCAACGCAAGTGGCAGGGAGAGGTCCAAGACAACGGAACAGTGAAGCTCAAATATATCCCAACCATAGAACAAATTGCTGATGGGTTCACCAAACCCCTTGCTCGGGAAAGATTTGAGTGGTTTCGGAAAGGGCTTGGCGTTGAATGATTGCTACACCTTATTTGTATTGAACAAGACTAAGGCACAGGGTACCCTTTCCTTCCTTTCTTCTCAAATGAAGTTTTTGAAGGTTTTAATGGGGCCCGTCACCACCGCGATCACATAGTCACTGACACCATTGGTGATGGTGGCCATCGAGTGGGAGTTGAGTATCGCGGTGGCCAAAGCTTATGGCAGGACTAGCGATGGACATTTAAATAGACGGGGTTCCCACTTTTGATAGTAACCTCAACAAGAACATTACAACTACCTATCTCAACAATTTTCGATATTAATTCGAATCGAATCGAATCTGCCAAAAGTTCGATTCGATTCGATTCGTGCGGAGCGGTAGACTAACACCCCTATCAGCTTTATAAAAGGGCCAGTGACCATAAGTCTAGATCAGTGCAAGCAAGTGCCCGCGCGCTAGTACGATCAAATTGCTGCAAACCCAATTTTGTGGAGCTCAATATTCACCCGGACGGACTTCCCCTGCCGAGCACTGACTGACGCGAAGATCAACCAGGCTCCGCACTCCAGTTCCCAGGACGCTCAGTGCCAAGCCCGTAATTACGGATGATTTCAATACACTATGATCTATTGGGTGTAATACTCATGAAATACTGTCCTTTTGATAGGCTTTGCTGGTTGAATCAGCATCGATTGATATGCCACACCATGCATGGCTGACTACTGACTTGTGCTGCACCTCCAGCACCCAACTTGCTCAAACCAAACTTTCTCGCACACCGCCTTCAGCGGACATTGGAGACATGCCTGCTGCTGCTGCCAAGCAATAAAAAGACATGGGGTATGGGTAATGGTATCGTAACAGCGCGCAGACACGGCATGCACATTCCTTACGCAGCAGCCTAAATGAGATTCCGGAGTCTCAGGGCCAATAAGACCAATATGAAGTGGGAATGTCCTGCCTGTGCTCCAAGTCACTAGACCCATCACATTATGGAGCCCGAGATTTCGCGTGGAATCGAAATAGCGGTATGTCAAGTGGATCGGTCAGCCATCCACTATTTAATAATTTGTATGCCTCAACTTCCATGGATCGTCCCTTCAAAATTCACTCCTCGCTTCTTCTTCTTATACTGCACTCAATCTCAGTTGATCAAATACGCATTCGCCCGGATCATGTCAGTGTCAGATCCTATCCGAAATTCGGTTGTTGAGACTTCTCACTCCACTTGGCGCCTCGGTCACACTATTGAGTGCGCCCGACTCCCAAAACCCGATGACAGAAGTGCAATAGCTTCCTGGAAAGACGGGGATAATTTTTATATACTTCGACTCGCAAAATCTGAGCAACTACCTGATGCTACGCCAGCAAACTCCTGCGAGGTCCGCTTGATTCATGAAGGAGGCACTCTGTCAGCAGTATGGGCCATTGGAAATAATGCAATCTGCAAAGTCCACCACTGGAGCCCCAATACCACTTCAGAGTGTGACACCATCAAATTCATTCAAAAGATGGTACCTAAGGTACCTGTACCTGAAGTGATAAATTCTTGGGTGGACGGGGATCGATCATTCTTGGTACTGAAAAGAGTCCCGGGCATAACGCTGAGGGACGCTTGGGAGACTATGTCCGCTGTTCAGCAAGAGTCTATCTTGGATGAGGTTGTTCATATGTGCGATTTGCTTGCTTCCGTCACTTCGGGGCGACTTCAGAATGTAAATGGAGGGCCTGTGCTAGAATCATACCTTGCTCACTCGGAAAGGAATTTCTTGGAGCCGCTGAGTGTGTATGAAAGCAAGAAATATTTCATTCAGGAGAGCATTCGTTCCAATCCGGAGATCGAGGAGAAGTTTCATCTCTACCACGCCGATCTAGGGCCAGGGAACATAATTGTTTCCAATCAGAAACTATCAGCGATAATTGACTGGGAGTCTGCTGGATTTTACCCACGTTTCTGGATCTCAACAAAACCTTCCGTTTCTCGGGGATTGAATTTTCATCCACCAATCCCAGGAATCGCTGAGACCGAGTGGAGAAAGCGACTCAGAGTGAAACTTGAAGACAGTGGTTATCCGCGCTTTGCAGAGTGGTACATGGAATGGAAGAATACAAACTCTAGATAGTGAAATCAAGCAGAAGGTAGCATCCACCGATTTGCTTCAAATAGGTTGTTGCCCCCGGTCGGTAGCCTTCTTTCTTTCTACCTGGAGTACCGATCTTTGAATGTTTTCCCCTTCTACCTCAGATACTAACCTCCAAAGGCACAATATTGCTAAGTGAAATACATATTTCGTAGACTGCTCATATCTTCCTCCTTATATTATGATAGGGTATCAATTTCTCATAAACAGCGTGGCCATTATATACATATGAACAACACTATGAAGCGTTGGATTCTGGGGTAACTATCAATCCTTTAATGATCGGGCTTCACCTTTTAACCCACAATCCGTGTCCTCTAAACGAATACTTTCTTGAGCTTGCATGTTTCAAGATAAGCATATATTAACGATACACTATGCAAATAAACTGCATATCCCAAGCTTAGGTTGAAAGTATTGAACGTTTAATTGTTTCCGCCTTCTCCAGTCGGATAGCTTGATCGAACTGTCCGGCATTGAAGAAATATACTCGGTCCTTCGGTTTGGAAGTTCGCATGCACTGCTGCCTTATCACAGATCTGTCTCCACTTGCTACCTCGATCTACAATCTGAATCAGTGATATTTCATATTAGCTTACGTAGAGACAGCACATTATGAAGACTGGTAACTGGCAGCTTCAATGTTCTATTAGCCCCAGAAGGAGACTAAGTAACAGAGCTGAGTATGTAACAAAGATTGAGGTAGTCTTCCATGCTATTTCTTTATTATTCCATATTTCGCCTCGCTTCCCATGCCTCGAATGAACGGATAAATGAAGGACTATTCGAAGGGACCTAGCATTTCGTGTTGTTAGTCGGGATAAGTCGCAACTAGAAGCTGACATACTGGTTGACCAATTGTCATTGCCTAAACTGTTTGAGGCATTTCTGTTTTGCATTTCTCGCATTTCTTTGCTCCAGAAATATTGCCAAACTTGCAATCCTGATTCGGACAGTCCATTTTCGATTTCGTATGTCAGGTCTGAAAGGAGGATGTCAACTGTGAGGCATGGATAGATTCTTGACTGGTGGAACACTGACAATGTTTTGGTTTGTTGGAAAGTTGATTAATATAAATCGATACAAGTACAAAACTAGGGACTTGACCTTCTTTAAATAAAGCTTCCGCATATATCGTGTGGGCATTATAATGGCAGCTTAGCACGGACCGCCCCGACTTGTAGAAAGGAAGCGACACCATGGAACTACAAAACCATAGACCTGATAAGCAGCGAAGCAACTGCGCCAGTCCGTGCTCCAGGCGGCAGTATCTATTGTCGTTTGTAGCCAATCAGCCAAGTACAGTTGAAAGGAAGAACAATGCTACATACACGCAATGAGATGTATCCTGGGAGTATGTTACCTTGGCATTGCATAAGCAAGCTTGCATTGGCCGGTGCAGTTGCAGGCCAATTACTAATCAACGGAAGCCCCCACTTTCCCTTTCCCGAACCCAACTTTCTCAAACCCAACTGTGGGGCTGTATTTGTCCAAATTACAGCACAGTCTGTAGTCTCTCTGGGCAAGGATGGGACAGGGCTGCCCGGGTAGCTGAGTCCCATCCCTGCCCGTGCATTAGCGCGTCAGGTCACTGGTTTGTCTCAGAATGGCAAAGTCTCATTTGTCTAAGAACAGAGCGAGTAGCTCAGCTTCGTACAATTTTATTCAAAGTTGTATCTGTCTAGGAGAATGATCCCAGATAGATTCACAGGTAGGCTAGCATTCGCGGAAAGTCTTCGATACAAATATCAGCAGATATAAATTGCGCAGTTTCTATTGGATAGACTAGTGCTGCGAACGCCAGTTGCACTCGAGTAGTGAGTGTGTGTGTGGGGACTGCAATCTATGTTTGCAAGCTTATAATAGTATCATACGTGGCGCGCACGGATATCATTGGCATTGGATTGGAAACTGGCTACCATTTCCCCCGGGTCTGATTCGTTGCGGGCCGTGCCGGCCTGTGAACTACGAATTTATGGTGTTATTTATCCATCAAGGGAAAAGACGCAAATGGTGGAGCATCTAACATACTCGGGCGGATATAGAAATTCAACCGGAGGAAGAGAGCACGGTGTGAAGCCAGAATTGTAAGGGAAATTGCGGATGGAGAAATCGAGATTCAGGTCAAATTGTATAAGAGGATGACGAAGAAGAACCTCTAAATTGAGCCTATTGTATCTAGATAAAGTAGGTAGACGACCTATATAGGTTCGATGAATTAATGCGATAGTTTTGAAAATTTTGCATCAGACCTTGTATTGTTAGGGAGTTCTGTGGGTCATGACCCAGTAATACGAATACTGGCTTAACCCTAATGCATGAGTAGTACGTATCTGGATGGCTGGACAATACCATCAGTACAGGTGATCCAACAGCGTAGCCCAGGTTTGCGGGGGCGACGACCGTTCGACCATACCACACTTTGTTCGCGCGCCAACAGTAAAGTGTCTGGTAGTCAGCAGGAGCCTGCCCCGCCATTACAGGCAAATTGTCCGTGCGTTCTCAACCAATAGTAGTGGCCTATATCGTTGGAGGTGTGGACCACTCAGTAGTGAAATACTTTAACTAACTAAGGGTTAGTTACCATACAATGGCATAATACATATGAGAAATGCTAGAGCAGGTGGCACAGCCCCCCTTTACATGTGGAAAGAAGGGCGGTGTCAGACCCCTGTGATCAGAAGACAAGCCGAACTCCCTCAGCTTCCACATCTACCTCCAGCTGACCGGAGCCGCAGACCCCTCATGCTCTATTTCTCCCGCCGTCGACGGAAGGGGTTTGGGCCGGCTTTTATTTTGATTAGCCATTTGTCCTCGACTGGAAGGCTGCGTTTTTCAAATGGGCTTTCAAGTTGCTTATACTGAATCTTATCAAAAAGAAACTATACGGGGATGACTGGCCTACCGGTGATGATGATACACGGTCTATGCTTCTCTTAAGCTTGTAACTGTTTCTCTGTGGGATGGAAGTTGATGCACGAACGCTGAAATCATCGCTAGGTGAGGTTTTCGGAGAAAACATGCTGGGGCTTTCAATTGTGTGTAGTCGGCTGCAAGCACCGTTTGCACACAAACATTGGGAAAATATAGGGGGTTTACAAGGTGCGTTTGCAGGCATATATGATTGGATGCAAGTGTGGGGCCAGTGTGAGCTCTTCTTTTCAGCGTAAAGAGTTAGAAAAGCCCACATTTTGTGATTGCAAGCTCGTCGATCCTTTCGCGGAAACCCATTTACTCCTCTTCCCGATAGCCAATTTTGAAAACTACTCGGCGACCCATCACTCAATTGGCCAAACCACGGTATATGAGGCGCAAGGTTCACTACCTGGCTGTAGCCTTATCGTATACTTCTATTTGATGTAGAGTGAATACATAGTGCACACTGCTCTCCTTCGACTACTTTTTCTTCTCTTTTCCCCTTATATTTCATTTCATTGTTCTATATTCGCGCCTTCCAAGATTAGGTCCACCACTGATCCGCCATTCATTCCTTCCCTTCTATAATATATCCCACTTCCTCAATTACAACCAAAAGCGATTGGTTTCAGTCCCGATTCACCAAGCCAAATTGCTCCTCAACGGTAAATTGGGCGCCCAAGATATACCCAGTGTCAAGGACCCTGGTTAGTTGCGACAACAAAACAAGACAGCCGCGCCTGGCAGCTTCAAACACCGCACACCCGGGCTCTCCACTTGCAATGGATCGCAATCCTTCCCCGGATGAGCACCATGTGTACGCGGGCCCGCTGCAGCCACCAGGATACTCCCTCATGTGTAATCGTGAGCTGCCACAATTAACACCAGAAAGCACATATGGTCGACCGAATGGCCATGGCCTGCCCATGCATTCCCGGCAAGACCAGGTTCCTCCTTACCCAAACATCCACCAGCCAATGAATGGCGCGCCGTACGAGGGCTCACCTGATTATCGCGCTCGTATGGGCTACCCACCCCTGGATCGGATCATTTCGAGCCCTCTGCCTTCTGCATCACATTCAACAATTCGCGTTGCCCAAATGGCGAGTACTACGCCGCCTGCCGGGTACGATCGGGCTTTTTGCCAAAGCGAGGCGTTTAGAGCACGCCAGCGTAAGGCAAATAGAGCTACGCAGGTAGGTCAAGCTTGTGGAAGACAGTATTGTTTTAGGAAATTTTTGAACTAACACTCGAGCTATATAGGCTTGCAATCAATGCCGAGCTAGGAAAGCAAAGTGTGATGAGGGACGACCAAATTGCAGTCACTGCAAAGAGAACAATCTTGGCTGTGTCTACAAAGAGGTGTCACCGCACAAACAAGAGAAGACTACCCAGCTGATATTGGACCGGCTCTCCCAGATAGAGAACCGCATGGAGGAGCGAGACAACAACATGGATGAGCGTTTTGAAAAAATGCAAATGCAAATGCAAGAGCAAATGCTCAACAATTTGGGTAAACTACCACCTCAGACTGTCCAAGATCGTCCGGTCCTCCCAGCACCACCTCCACAACCCGTCATCAAGCAGGACTTGCTTCTCAGAGCAGTGATGCCTCAGACCCAGGTCTCAACTCCAAATATTTTGGACCTCGGGAGTCAGGATGCAGCAGCTCCGAAATTTGGCCAAAAGCTTGGGCCTATAGAACCGAGGCTCGACGATCAGGAGGCCGAGGGAGATCTCTCCATTCCGGTGGAACACACTACTGCAGCTCACAAGCTATTGATGTGGCCGTCAATCAAGAGGCTACTACACTCTGCAGAATACGACGAGGATTATGTGATGCGGTTGGAAGAAGAGCGCGGTCTCATCAGCATATACGGCCAAGGCGAGATCTCATACACAGCAGATGACAGTCAATTACCAACAAATGGTGACCCCAAGGGTGCCCAACCCAATGGAAATTGCGTAGGACCGGATGCTGATGTCGACATCGATGAATCTGGGAACTTGAAACTGGATGCTGTCACTGCTAGGCGCTACTACGATAGCTACTTCCAGCACATGTTTAAGCTTCACCCATTCCTTATGGAAGGCGAGCTAAATATTAAGGTTGATAGCTTCATCCGATGTTATTGTCGCATCAATTCCTCACCGAGTTCGGCTTCCAATTATACACGACTACCTCGCGATGATCCGCCACCAGCCAAGAAGAGGCAATCAAACGAGAGCCTGGGTGTTCGTGGCGGGTTCATGAAGGCTATCTCCAATTCGCTGCGGCCACGAGTCGGTAAAAACATTGACAATGCCTTGATCCTGCTGTGCCTGGCCCTCGGAGCTATTTGCGAAGCTCGTGCCCCTCTCCCTGGGCCTATCATGGACAAGAAGCTTGACTACCTCAACCAGCCTATTCCTGCTCCGCTGCCACCATTTACTCTCTCGCCGACTGTAAATGGGACATACGTTACCAATGGTGTGCTCTCCCCCGCAAACTCTGACTCGGCGGCCATGCAGATGTCGCTTTCGAGTTCTCTTTATTCTCTGCCAACCCAGCCTCCTGGCCAATCCTCCCATAACAGTCCTTTCAACAAAGGCATAGAAGGCCTGTCAAGGAGAGATGTGACAAAGGCGCACGATGAACAAGGGAACACGAGGAACTATCAGGCCATTCCTGGCCTGACTCTCTATGGATACGCGACCGCAATATTGGGCCATCTGCAGGGTGGAAACGAGCTAGAACATGTCCAGTGTTCGTTGTTCGCTGGTCTTTATGCCGGCCAGCTGGCCCATCCTTTCCAGAGCCACAGTTGGATTTATCAGGCCTCAAGGGCTTGCCAGGTTCTTGTGAGAACCAAGCGATATGAGCGACTCGAAGAGGGGGCTACGCAGGACTTGTACAACTTCGCGTACTGGACTTGTCTGCAATTGGAGAGTGATCTTCTCGCAGAGCTGGACATTCCAGCGAGTGGCATCTCCCGTTCCGAAGGTCGGATGGCTATTCCGAAAGGAAAATGGACAATTATTCTACCGAACGATCTCAACGCACCCCAAACGATGATGATGCTGTTTTATTCTGCCCAGATCCATCTACGCAAAGTCTTGAATCGAGTTCATACAGACTTATACAAGGTCGAAAAGCAAGGCCAGACACGATGGTCATCCACCGTTCAAGAGGCTCTGAGCCTAAACCTCGACCTCTGGCGTGACAGCCTACCACAAAACATGCAGTGGCTCGAAAGCGATCCGCCAGCAAACGAAATCAATGCCGCTCGCATGCGTGCCAAGTATTACGGTGCCCGGTACATCATCCACCGACCTCTTCTCTACCACGCACTACACTACGGCCACACAGGTGCCCGCGTCGGTCTCGTCGGCCAGTCTTTGGTGGACTCACCTACCTCGCAACAATTGTCCCCCTCGATACTGCACAGCGGTGCTCAGGATCCAAAGATGGCGAGTATGTCTGGTGACATGGGCTCTATGCCGGCCGCAGTCTCCACTGACTGGCAGCCCCCCAAAGTCCGCTTACAAGATCTGCCGAAGAAGATAAAATCTGCCTGCGACATCTGCATTCAATCGGCTATCAAGAGCACGGAGGCCTTTGATGGTGTGGGTGGACATCGGTTGGTCGTTACCAACATCTTCGGCACTTCCCATGCGTAAGGAATCCTCTGACCCCCGTTTCGAAAGATCACGGGTATAGAGACAATACTAACATATTTCTTCGCAGTCAATTTGGCAATATGCTCGTTCTATCTGCAACCTATATGTCAAGTTTAAAGGAGCTTGTCGAGCCAGAGACACTTGAGCGCCTCCTCGTCCGGACAATAGGTTTCCTCCTCCAAAGCAAAAGCATATCCCCCACCCTCCGCGCCGATGCTCGCATTCTCACTGAGATCTACGAGAAGATCTTCCATCGTGCTCCTGGCCTGAGGCAAGCCAGCATGAGCAGCCACACTCCAAGCCTGAGCAGCCAAACTACCGGCATGAGCTTCTTTTAAATGTGCATCTAGCATGAGAGTTATTTTTTTGTCCCGTTCCTGTGGGATTCGTAACTCGATATCTGATATCTTATATCCTTATGAACACATCATGCATGTCCCTGTCTCTTTAAGCCCGAGCCCTTCCGCGCTCGATATCTGTTATCTGTCTGTCATCTATACCTTGTGGACTACGGTTCTTTTCATTGATGAGTCCCCGAAACCTATCCTATTCAACACTCGGCACTGATACGAGCTTTATCCGTGGTGATTGGTTGGTGTGGCTCTTTTCATACGTCGAGCAATCTCGCTTATTCTTTCATTGCCTCTCTAAGGTATTGCCTGGATTGGCTTTGACCTGTTGGTTTTTTCCCTTTCTTTTTTTTCTTCTTTCTTTTCACATTTTATTTTGGGTTGGAAGCATTTCGTGCTCTAATGGTCTGACCCCAGCAGATACGTCTTGGGAATGGAGTTATTGTGTCTCGTGTGGTGATTCTACTTACATTGCATGCATCCCAAGTTATACACATCTGTTAGCTTTTTTCCTTTGAATGCTCTTACAATATGCCAACTTATTTCTGTTTATTTGGCTGCGCCATATCATTTTCATATTCAATGCAAAGTTTTGCATTCGGTGATTGGCTTTTGGTGTTTTGAATTATACCTCATCTTCAGTGTGGGCTGTATGTAGGGGTTTGTTTGCTGTAGACTTTCTTTTTGGTAGCTTGTAGCATTGGACAGCACATAGATCAATTACAATTGAGATGAAGTCTGATACTGCTTGTCCATGTGGTTAATCTGGGAATGGAACTTTTTGGTTCATGCACAAAGTTTCCAAGTTTGGAAGTACCAGACCCAGACCTCATGGCGTTTTGTGGGCCCTTCCGGTTCCGCGGTTCCAGCTCCCATAGTTTCGCCAGGGTATCAAACCAGAATTATCCAAAAGTTTAATTAGAATAAATTGGACGATAAGGCATATGCCTAAATATGTCCATATTATCACTGGCGATCATAGAGAAAGCAAATACATCAGCTCGCGGACCTCGGCTTCCCCACATTGTGCTCATCAGGAGTTAATTTAGAAGCACGAGTCAGCTTACTATAGAGTTGGTATACATTAAGACATCCTTATGTTTCAGCTCTTACATTGTCCATTCTTTGATATCTAGGTAGAAATCGACATATACTCGAGCCCAGATATGGCCCTCAAGAGAAAGTATCAACCCCTATTTCTATAACAACCAGCCAGTGTTAACAAACAACCGCAGGCTTTACAGCTGATTTACTGGGCAGCTTCATCTCCCGGAGGCTCATAGACACTTTCAAATTATTCCCCGTTGTTGCTCTGGCCCACTACACAGTCCAAGGCTGTGATATTGCTAAAGCGCGCCCAAATCTCGGCAAGGCCCTCAAATCCCTATTCAGAAGCCCTGGGATGTGCTGGAAGCTCGAACGAGGTCTCTACGGCTTGCGGAAGTCACCGAGGCTCTGGCAGTGTGAGGCATCGAGGATATTGACCCCTCTAGGCTTAACGGCGGTGCAGAAGGACATCTGCTTGTTCACTGCGAAGGAATCCTTGTCTAGTTATATGAGTATGATATAATCATCGTCAATCATCCCTCCCAACGTGCAAAGGTGGAAGAACTGCGAAAGATTCCGAACACACTCTGTGAGCTTCGTGATATGGGTGAGGCGGAGTGGTTTCTGGGAGTACGAATCATTCGAGACATAGACCAGAAGGCACTCTGGCTCTGCCAAGTCTCGTATATCTCTTCAATGGCGAATCGGTACCACCTTGCTGGTTCGAGAGCATATGAGACACCTCTTCGGGGAGTTCCATTGGCACAATATAGAGGGAAATCCACGCAGGCACAGATCCATAAATTCCAGCAGAAGGTGGGTTCTGATCAGTATGCCACCACAATAACCAGACCGGATACCGCGAAAGCGACGGCCTCTCTTGCTCAGTATCTCACGAACCCCTTCCCCGAGCACATTGAAGCGATCAATCGAGTCATTTCACATTTTTATCACACACGCACCCGGGCCCTTGCATTTTATACACAGCATCAAGCGAGTGAGGCGGTGATTTTCTTCAGTGATGCCTCATTTGGAGACAATCATGATCGGAAAAGCTCGGAGGGATATTTATGTAAGATTTTTGGGAGACCAGTTGGCTGGGAAGCGAGTAAACAGCGTACGGTCACCACCAGTACCACAGAAGCCGAGCTACTCGCAATCTCAGAGACTGGGAGGATGGTCGCCGCATGGAAACGGCTATTTCAGGCGATCCGTTTCGATCCAGAATATATGTTGGCGATCAATTGCGACAACCAACAAACTGTTGGTTTGCCTCGTGGTATACAGACTGCATCGTTCGGTTACACACACGGGAGAGAGTTTGTTGATAGATTATCGTCACGGCGAAAGGGGAAGACGTACAAAACAGCTCTTCTCCATGGCCAGTGCTGTTAAGAACTCAAGCGCCGCATTCCCCTACCCCCGAGAGTTGTTTTTCCCTCTTATTTCGGCCTTTCTATATCTATCGCGTTGCAGCAGTTTACCTATACATTTAGTAAGATATCTCTGCCTGTCAGCTCACTTGTCTGATGTTTGATACCTCAAGACAGCCTGATCTAGCTGACTTTGTCGAGGGGCGGCAGTGAGGCGGCAACCTACTCATAACAAAATGAAAAACATTGGTCCGACCCCTTGTCTCAGTCAGAAATCTCAATTTATATTGGAATCATGAAGCTAAGACTTGTTGATTTCCGCAGTTCCCTTCCACCTAGAACGAGTCGAGTCGAGGCACCAGTAGACGCCTACCAGACTAAAAGCAGCGACAACGCACGGGGATATGCCTTCAAAGCAGACTAGATAAAGTTAGCGGGACTTACGCTATTAGAAATTATTTCTAACCTGTGAAAATCCACTATTGACAGAAGTCTCGTCTGTAGAAATGGTGGTTAGACGTGTCCAATCAGCCCAAGGGGCTGGAGATGAAAGCAGTATGGTTTTAAAGTTGGCCTTTGGTGGCTCTAAATTGAGGGGAGGGAAGACACAGCCTGCCATCGTTTCGTACACTACCCTAGTGAATCTGCACCGAAGAATTCTCACTGACCACGACGGCATCACAGGTCTCCCAAACACAACCGATTCCCTTATCAACATATCCGGTGGGGTTGAATATCACGAAGTTATTACCGTAATTCACAGAGGTTTTGACTAAAACAGCCCCTACTGGTGGTGCCAAAATGACAAAAAGTATTTTCTATATCAACATTACCATCGATAATACAACCGGAATCATTCATGGAAATGTGATAGGATAACAGAAGAGGCTATTTTATTCTTGGAAAGAGATGCCTTGTCGGAGCTTTTACTGCCGAAGAGTTGACGTAATATTCAGTTTTATTCCGTCTCAAATATTGTCAAAAATAGTGGCTAGTTCTGGGCTTCGAGTTTGCGGTTTATTTTCGAGAAGCACGGAGCCGTAGTTGAAGGTGAAATTAAACAAGCTGGTACAGGTTGAAACGAATTTCAAGAGTATATATGCGAAAAGAAGAGTCGCAGCAAAGAGAAAGCACAACAGAGTAAGAGACACGGCATATGGTTTGACGTCAGTCCATGGAGTAGCTGAATAGCTTCACCCAAGCCTTGATACTGGGGTTATTTCTTATGCGGCAAGACCTCCATGGCCATGCTCGAGGCGTTTCATAATACCGCCGATGATCTTATGTTCCTCGGAAGACAGGCCCGCATGTTGATGCTGGAAGTATCTCACAACCAGGTCCATGGCATATCTTATCTCATCCTTGTCACAACATCCACAGGCGCTGGTATGCGAGACAATTTTGGAATTGCGACTTGCCGGAGGCGAGTGCATGGTCTTGTTGCATTGCTGATTTATCACGCTTGCTGGGTCATTCTCCTCCAAGGCTGTACAGGCTTCCTTGGTACCAACTTTCAGGAGTGACTCAGATATCCTACTCGGGTGTGGCTCCTCGGTGTTTGCGTGATCTGAATCTTGGACGAAGAACAAGTTGGTTTCCTGATTGAACTTCTCCAGCCATTGCTTGTTCAATTCTGTCATCTTAGCTTCGGGAAGCCTGCAGTCGTTGGCCCAAGAAAGCGCCCTATCCATGATAATGTCATCATTTAACGGGAGTCCCTTGCGCCGGCAGTTCTTTGCCCAGTTGAAAAGCGCCTTTTTGATATTAGGAACCCGGCCAATGGTCTGTGTGACTGGATAGCGGCTTCGGTCGTCACATTTGTGGTGTTCCTTTTTTTGTCGTCGGTCCTCGACGGTGAGTTTTCTACACCGGATTAGACGCCCGGTAGATGTCTCGAGAACAGAAGGCGTCAGCGATGAGCTTAGAGCGAATGGTGGGATCAGGCCTGATGATAATCTCATTTCGTGGGAAGGTGATTGATGCGGAGGCATAGTGGGCCAGGACTGTAATGGCGTCAGGGATGGCATCGAAGCATAGGGCGGCGATATAGGCATATTGTAGGTCGCATTAGTGACCGCGAGGGCCGAGGGGTCGATATTACAGTATTGCGGTATTCGCTCATCATGCTGTGGAGAGATGAAAATGCCCATTTCAACCCGTGAAGAATGGACAGATTCATCGTCTGAAACCTGGTATGTTTCCGACTTGGTGGCTCCCGGGGTCTCCATGGATGGTACCAACGAGAAGGATTACGCCCTCGGACAGCACACGGACGCGACGTTAAATCCAGTTGGCAATGGGAGTAATCAGAAAGGAATAATGAGTTTTTTCATGGAGGGAGGAGACGCGAAAATGGCAGAGGGGAAAGAGATAGCCCCGCGAGGCAGGCAAAAGTCTTCTTTTCGGGGCGAGAGCTGGTTAGGATATAGAACAGGCACGCATTTTAAGATACAAATCTTTCTGGGTCCGTTGAGAGGCAGTAGGTTGACGGGAGCTTGCTCCTATCCCAGATAGGATAACCGAAGGAACCAGAACAGGACCCAAATCTTTGGGAGAAACCTTCCTTTCGTCCAAGTAGCAGATCTAATGATGCGACCCACCAGCAAGTTGGCCGCCATTGGCGATTCAGTACACTAGGGCCTTTTTCGACTCGTGCCTGGCTCCAGCTTTCCAGTGCCAATGGAACTTTTGTTACCTGAAGCCTTATTTTCACCGGAAGAGTGGGTATGCTACCCTGCACAGAAGGCCGTGTGTGGTAAGCAGGGAGGGTCGCTCCTACTCCGAACTGGCCCCTGCCTGATAGCACGACACTAGTGATAGTGAACCACGAAAGTGCTCTTAGTTCTATCCCCATTGAGTATAGATGCTGACCAGCCAAAGTCTCTTTCCTTACCGGGTGGTCCGAGGTAGCAATCACAAATCCTTGGTCCCACCGGCCGAGTCTTCTTACTGGTATGTCACATCACTCAGTGGCCGCACCGCCAATATCCCGGTCGTTGCTTGCCGCGGCATTACGAAAACCCCGTGGGCACCGGGGAGGAAGGGGGTTTCCGCCATATAAGGTGGCCGTTTTTCATCCAACCTTCATATGCTGCACCATCTCCATCACAAGTCGAAGTGCTCTTGCCATCAAGCTCGTATCATCATTTTATTTTTGTTCCCTGTGTCTTATACACCCTTGAAATTTTTTGCCCTTCGCCCACCACATTCCAGCAGAAAACAGGGGGCAGCACCTTATCGCGCCACGAGGCTACGGTACGTTTATATAACCATGTAAAGGATCTTCAAGTGCAACATAAATGATGGTCGTAGTTGGGAATCTGTAAGGGTGAATATAAGGCGATAGAGTGCCAAATTATGAATCAGCCCCACCAGTGGCCAAACATATGAAGTCTGGAAGGACGACAATGACATTAAGGGGAAGCTTCATCTATACCAGGCATTGATTGTCGGCGAAGAAAAGGTCCAAGGCACCCAGAAACCCTGGCGTTAGACTATGACTTTACGAGTATTACTGTGGCCAATAATTTCCTGTTTGTTAACTCCTTCGCATTGGCTACAATATGAAAGCCCAGGCAGGCCCAGTGGGGCAGCCAGTATGACTTGTCCAGTCCACTCGGTCTCCATGGCTGAAATTGTCCCTTCACAACAGGATATAGTTGTTACAGTACTATCTCAAACAAATCTCCACCCTACCTACCATCGCCCTCAAATCACATTTTTTTACATGGAAATAATTTCCCCGGTGATCATCTCGCTTCCTTGAACTCAAGCAACGGTAAAACGGTAGCTAAACCAATATTGGCGACTAAGACGCTCCAGCGATCTAGCACATTCAAACTACTATCCCCTCATAACCGACCAGTCGGTCCACGATTCTTTTGTATTCTTACCTTAGATTTTGGAGCACGATATTACACCGAATTGTGGGCAGTTATAAGCGCATCGGCCATGAATTAATGCCTTGGTTTGCAGTATCATGCTAACAACACAAGCACCGGCCCTTTTTGTTGGTTTAAGTCAACTGACTCTTTTTTTCTAGGCTGGTGGCATGGGGGCCAAAAGCTGGTTCCTGTGAGCAAAGCCCTGGTTTTACAGTCTGCCAAGGTGGAGGTTTTACAGATGCGGCATGCGGCTGACCTCCACCGGGCCAGGGCATAAGTTCTCTCGTTTTGTTTCAGGGGTTAGCCTAAATCCTACCGTAGATAAGTCTAAGATTACGGGTGTTGAAGCTGCAGTAGCACCAGACCGACCCATATTAACGTTGCGGATGCCCCTTATATAAGTTAATCCATTTCTGCACATTGGGCCGTCTCTTCTTATCCCTTCTTTGCTTTACTTAGGACTTTCTGTCCAAGCAGACAAGTATGGCTGCCAAAGAATTATTTGTCCGACAGTCTTCAATGCCAGATGACCCCAATGAGGATTGGTTCGCTGTTGATCGATCCAGGAACGCCCTAGCACCAGAACCAGAACTCAATGCCCTACTCGAAGAAAACGTCCCAAGGGTCCGACCATGTCCATTTAATCGCTATAACGACATCGAAATCCACATTCCAACCCGATGGCACCCATTTCAAAAGCCCAAGTTCGCAGGGTTACAAGCAGGTGCCATTTTTGCCAGCTCTTTCTTCAACCACCTCCAAATAGAGAAGTGCCAAACGTGGCATAACCAAAAGCAGAGCAATCGTCAAGAATACAGTGAGGAGGAAAAGTGGTTTGTCTGGTACAAACGCGTCCGTCTCGGGCAGAAATGGAAGGGTGTCGTTGAGAGCTTCAACCGCCAATTCCCGAACCGCCAACGTCATAGCAATCAAGGAATACCAAGTATGCTTTATCGATTTACCAAGGAGAAAGAAAGAGTTGGACG
This sequence comes from Penicillium samsonianum, assembly GCF_028829775.1. NCBI lineage: Eukaryota > Fungi > Ascomycota > Eurotiomycetes > Eurotiales > Aspergillaceae > Penicillium > Penicillium samsonianum. The sequence goes on along the minus strand of NW_026643264.1, from coordinate 1,322,260 downwards.
GCTGCCATGAGGCGGAGGCTGAGCAAGACACCGCCCATCCAAGAAACGTGAATTTTGTCATTTATTGCGCGAATGTATCTTATCCGTGGATGCTGAAAGTTTCGAGGACAGTCTGTTCCCAACCCAAAGGCTACGATACTTATTGACAGATTTGCTAGTGTTGGATTATGGTTGTTTGCTTTTTGAGGAGGATGCGGAAATCTGAAGAGACCTTGTTCAACGAACCAATAGCTGTCTCACTCATGTTCTGTATAAAACTACCTTCATCCAACTTGCAAAAGCTAGAAATGTGCTGTGATAAAGGTCACTCTGCCGAGAATCACCCTACTGGGGTCTCAATTACTCATGAACATACGACGGTGGCATAGTATGGTGGTGAAACCCAACGGGAAAACCCATCAGATCATCGTCATCGCCGCTGCCAATGGGCCCATGATCGGAAAGATACGCACCTTGTTTCTTAAGAAATGTTGCATAGAAGGATGATGGGCCAATAACATTCTATATCTTCTATTGTTTAATAGTGGTTTCGAATAGTAAGTGCTAAAATTAGCAATATCATATATCATAGCTGAGGTTAGCTTGAATCTGTATTTGTTCCGCCGCCGTGCAGTATACATGTTTCGTCCCAAAAACATAAAATTACTTAAGAAATATTTGCCCATGGATACATCAACATTTCTAATGATTTTTGTCAGCCATCCCATAGGACTCGGTCGTGTAGAATAGAAAGACATTAGCCTCACTGGTAACCCCGCATGTAGAGACACGTCGTCTTTCTCAAACACTTCACACACTTGCCAATAGATGCGGGAGGATCAGGCTCACCACCATACACCGCTTTAGGGCCATGATCTGCCACGCTCTGGGTCTCCATAGCCCAATCAGCTTCTGCTCCATCTCCTATATCTTCATCCATCGGCTCATAGCTTCTCGGGTACAACGGGACTGTCTACGTCTGCAGCCTGAATTCATCGGCTTCGTATGAGGTAAGCTTTTGTTTCTTTCCTGCATAGGACTGCATTTCGGTGTTAAGGGCGGTCTTCGCTTAGGGGACTGCAACCGATTCCGGAATTCTCCAGATGTGGAAAGGCTTGGAGGCAAGGGCATTGTGTAATTGGTTGGAAACCCGACTAGGGTTCTCACGGGAAACAGGATGGCGATGAGAGTTGTACCAAGACCATCGGCGTAGCCAGGAGCGAAATGATCGGTAAATTTAGGGTTAGAGTTTATAACAGGCCGAGATGACCATTTCACTCGTGAGGAGTTGAAGATTGCGGGATATGAAGTAACTAATTGTTAGTAAATGATATGATAGAGCATCTGGTCGTTGCTGTGGTAATTACGAGGGACGTATCTCATTTTGGTTTCCCATCTTCCGTTGTACCGTTTAAATCGAGAGACAGAAGCGAAAGGTGAAATCTTGCATTAGTGGAAGAGGCACAATCTGAGAAAAATGCTTTGCGCGTGAGCGTTAGTACGATGAGGCGAAGTGGTACACTTCATATGACTTCTCGCACTTTGTAAACTGACCCCTGCGTAGACTGGTTGTAATCACTCACCATAGTAACAGGCCCTCCATCAAGGAATTGGTGCACTACCCCTGCAATCAACTGTGCGGACAAAGGTCTGGATCGGGACGGACAAAGGTGTTCCGGCTAGCTCGGGCTGCCCCCTCCAGCACCAGATCTTCGGATCAGTCAATCAATCGTACTTGGCCAAAACCTGGTGGGGCCTTTAACCATTGAAAAGGGCACGCAATAAAAAGACACTTTAGAACGGCTTTGCTCTCTTTATCCTCTTCATCCAGGTAATACTCAGTCCTCCGTTTTTCGCCGTCTTGACCAAACGAACTCTCACCCTATGTCATTTCGGCAGGCTTTTCTCTGCCCCACAAAGCCTTGATCTGACAAAACTATCGGCTCGTTCACAGCACCAATTTTGCTCATCAAACAGTGGCAATCTAAAGCGGCTGACCAAGAAGTGCCCACTCCATGATGGTTCATGATGCCTCACGTCAAGCCTTGGTTGGACTAAGGCCTGTGAGACCATCATCATATAAACAGCAATACAAGCACTATTTCTTGGGATAAACTCAGGGCTGTTGCGCTCAATCCCTTCTTTCATAACAGTGTTCACTGGAGCTTCAAGGTGCCAACAGTCTGAGTGAAGTGAGCCGACTGGAAGGAAAGGACCCATCCAGAATGATTGTCGCCCAAGTGCGGAGCTTCATCTCTCTACGTCCGTTTCTCTCCCTGCGATCTTTTTGTGGGCAAGGTCTTTCTTCTCCCGTCATCTGTCAATTGCTTGTAATTGATCTTTTCCTTAATTGGTACTTTTCCTACAGAGACCCTTTTTTCAGCCACGATAACCCGAAGCACCAAACACGCGATACAATCATGGCCTTCCAATACCGCTCCCACCCGCTCCCCTCTCGAAAGCATCCCCAATCCTAAGCTCCCCGAGCCTCTACTCGACTCGCTCAGAATAAGCCTTCTGCCTCTTTTAAATCACGACAAAATATAACAAGGGCAACATTACAAGCTTTTGGGCGTTTCTACACCAATAAAAAGAGAAACCGGACACTAAACATGCGCCACCATCAACTACTTCAACTTCTGATATCTGCCAGATGCCAATACATTTTGCGATGATTGACGCCGATTTAAAATGAGCTCTATATCGAGCAGACGTACGCGGCAATCTCACGCGTTGGATAAAGACTATACATATGGTTCCTGATCTGCACCAGCTTCATATCACAACAAAAAAGGCCATGGGCTATTCGCGCTGAAAAAAATGCTGAAACCCGAGTTTCACCTCCTTATCACATATTGGTCAGTCAAATGGAAGCAACTGAAAGAGACGTACATACCCTTCCAGGTGTAGGTTACAATGCCAGAAGGGAAAGAGGCCGGTGCTGCAAGCATCGTTTGCACACAAACATTGGGAAAATATAGGAGTTTGCAGGCCGCGTTTGCAGGCGTATGATTGGAATACCGATTGAGAATAGCAAGCAATTTTTATTGGATGCACGTGTGGGGCCACCGTGGGCTCTTCCTTTCGGCGTAAAGAGTTAGAACCCCACTTACTTCTCTTCCTGATAGCCAATCTTGAAAATTGCTCCGCGACCCAACACTCAATTGGCCAAATTTCGGAACGTTGTCCTGAATTAAATATGAGCTACTTATGCTCCAATTATATGCTTGCAAATGTAAATTGCAGACCCCACACTCTCCCAATACATACTCAACGTGCAACTGGCGTTTGCAGCCCCTTAGGAGCTGCGCAATGGACACTTATTGAGAAGAGGTCAGAAATAGGTGACGGAAATATTTATTAAGAACTAATATCAAACCCTCTTAAAACTAGGAAATTGACAATTTGGAAGACATGCTTACAAAGAACAAGTGGCAGCTTTTATGTAAGATTCCGATTCTAGTATCTGGTATTGATTTGCATGCAAAGCGCGCCGTGCGCTACGTTTCCTACTGCGTGAAAAGCGACTGTTCTGTTTGTCACATTTGGTTTTCTTCTTACAATTAAATAGCGGGAAAGCAATTGTGAGAAAGGCTTCAGGTGCGGCAATTGAAACCTTTAGGGCGAGCGAGCGAGTCAATTCTACCTTCACTACGATTAAATATGCAAAAGAATGTATTTCTCAGTTTTAACTTCTTTTGGCGCCCCGGTAGTAAGTGTGTGTGGGGACTGCAAGCTGTCTTTGCAAGCTTATAATAGGATCATACGTAGCGCGCACGGATATCATTGGCATTGGATTGGAAACAGGCTAACATTTCCCCTGGGTCTGATTGTTTGTCACTCTAGTGTACCGTATTGCCGAAGCGGGGGAAATCTTGGCCGCCCCCGACAATGCATTTCGCATTCCTCCTTTCTCACAAACCAGCTATGTCGGCGCGCAATCTTTTACCTCTCATTGATATCTCCCAATTGACTAACGGAGATATAAATAAGTTGCTGAGATGCTCGCTACTTCGATTCGGTGCCTTTCGCTTGCCAGTTGTTCCCCAGCTAAGTCAAATTCACAACAAGGTATTTTCGGACGTAAGAAACGACCACGTTATCCTTACGTGCCTATATGCTAACATATTCTAGGCACGAACGTTCTTCAGTCAAGACCCAGAAACAAAACAAACGATTCGAGGATTTTCGCAGCTTTGTGAAGAGCGCGTGCGCCAGAATATCAAAATACCGAAAGAAAGTATATATTTCTTTGAAAAAAAGACGCCCAAACATGAACTTCGCGATCCATCAGCAGAATTCAATCACTCTGTGAATGATTTGCAGATGGTAAACTTTCCTACCCCGCCCCCCCCCCCCCCCAACCCAAATGTTCAGCAGTACCTAATTTTCAAAAGGAATGGAACCTTCTTGGACGTGGCTTAGTACGTGCCTTGCAAGATACTCTACAAATGAAGGATCAGTCTCTAGCACAAGATATCAATCTCCATGACCCCACCATTGGGGTGCATCACTATGACTCCCGCCAACTTCGCACCGATGACGAGCACTATAACCCTCCACACGTGGACAGTGGCTGGTTGACTGTATTGCTTCGAGAACCCACGGGATGTTGTGACGGGTTGGAAATCGCTGATCTTGAATCTACGGAGAGCACCGAAAGCAAAGAAGTTGGTGAAAATGCAACTTTTTGTCCTGTTTCCACCATGCCCGGGGAGGCTGTCGTTATTGCAGGTAAGAAATTACAGAATTTGTTTGGAGGTCGGGTTAATGCTTGTGTACATAAGGTGAGCAGGCCTGAAACAGTACCTGCTACGGAACGATTGAGCGTTGCAATTTTTTTTTAAGCTTATAAGGCGAGAATGTAATGTACATACAGGGTATTCTATGGGTTCATGAGGACTACCCCGCAGGAGGGATCTTTACCTGGAATTAATAAGCCATTGTATCCTAACTGGTTGAAAAGCTCCATCCTGACAGACTAGTCTTTCTCTTACATTGAGGACCCTACCCAGAACCTGAGGTGCAGGCTGATAGATTCGAAAAATAGAACTCATCTCAATGGTAGCTTAAGTGTTGTGGATGTATTAATTGGTGGGCTTCCGAGAACGTCCTGCAACTATATAAAATATATTGTGTGCTTATTGAGTGCTGAGTATGTCCCCAAGCGAGATGCACGATGATGGAAGTTGTTACGACATCGTCCATGGACCTTCACAAGAAGCTCCCCTGCACCCCCGCACCTTCAGGTATAGGTGTATATGATAGGTTACCCCGGTTAGACCGCACAATTCTTATATTTAGCACACAAATTCCTCAGTGCAGGAACCAGCGATTAATCTGGAGAATATATACACTATTGTGGTTCAAGGCATCACCCTGTGTTCTTCGCTCGTAATCCAACAGGACTCCTAATAGGAGGTCCTAGCAGAAGTGCTTCAAACAATAGAGATGTGGCTTGCCTGCAACGCAGGCACACTTCGGATGAACTCGCTATCAGGAATGCCTTAAGCAATTAAACATTGACGGTTCTGGCATTGATAAATTGGATGTGGAATACATAGGTGCCGTTCTCTTTCCGAATATCTTAGACCTCAGGTGCCAAGTACCTTTATCCTGCTGATTCGGCAGATAGTGCCTTAAGAACCAGGAAGAAGAAGGATGTCGGCGCATAACTATACGTCGACATACCGGAGGGTTTATTAATCCTCCAAATGCTGTAACGTATTTCACATACGAGTGGATCACACAAGCGAGTGGATCAGCCAATCCAACCTACTAATTTCAAGTGCATATATCTCAACCAAAACTCCATTAAATTAAATACACTAAAATCATCTAGCTAGCTGAACATCTATTAATTTATGCCCTATCTCTCCACAACCACTACACTTTGGTGGCGCCCGTGTACGTGGTTGTAAAGCCGGCAAAGGGCTTCTTCGTGGAGGGGAGGGAGGTGCTTCATCTGCTTCCACCGGCTTTGTGTTCAATTGAGAAGCTTCTTGAACTGTGAGCCCTGCTTTAGCTGGTATCTGCTGTCGGGATCGAGTACGCTTTTGCTTCTCCTTCTCGTTGGCGGCGCGTAATTCCTTGTTTTCTTTCGCGAGTAAGATAGCACCTTGCATTGTAAGACGGAAGCCTTTTATAAGCTGGTTTAATGCACGATCTGACGGGCTAGGTGGACTTCGAGATCTTGTACGAAGTAAAGCTTTGATTGATGAAGCCTGCCGACGTAGTTCTTTCTCTGTAGCTGGGTTTTTGGTGTAAAATTTCGACTTGATTCACTACCCCGGCTGGGGAAGGGGGGGGGGGGGGGTTAGGTGTTCGAAGTCGAATATTAAGCTTTGAAATCACTTGATCTGGTGCAAAGGGTACTAAACCGGTAGATCGGAAGCTGCTTTAAAATGTCTCCGGTTTAAAAGCTTCAATTCATGCGTTTAGGTATGCTTCAAGAAAGTCAAGTTCATCAATATGGTTGATCCCGTTCCACATCTTCGTTTCATGTGTCTGACCGTAGGACCGTTTTAAGACCGCAAAACAGCCGAGGTAGTAAAAGGTGAGAAGCATGCGGAGGCATACAACTTGGTATCACCATATTTTGCTCGCAAATTTCGTCGATTTTGGGGGTTGAATAACTTCCGTGGTCGTTAAGTATCCAAAGTCGATACCCCTCTTCTTACGCGAAGAAGTCGAAGGAATAAATGATTTTTGAAGCTATCGAAGTCCAGTTTCATCGAAAGACCAACGGTTCGGACTAACTCCAAAACGTCAATCGTCGGCGAGTCCATCGAACCATGATTCAATAAAGACTTTGCCGTAAAAAAACACGCACGAAGTGAGCGCCGAACCCGAAGTATTGATACACCCAGTCCTCACGATTTCTGGGTTGCAAAACTTCTCGTAGTATTCATTTTTTGTAATAGCCTTCGCAGTTGCCGTCAACCCTATAGCGAAACCAGACTCATCAAAGTTCACGTCATCGGGGTCGATGGGGTACCAGTTTTGAACAAGATTAAACCACTCTCCAATAATCTTCGGATCTTCACATTTTGCGCGCTCGTAATTATACCGCTTCGAGAACGGGTATGAAAGGAGAGGGCGCCGATTTTACAGAACTGTAAACCCATTTCTTGCCGACCGAAACAATCGGGTAGTTCAGCACTGTTGAAGAAGATTCGCCATTTTGTAGAATGCCGGGGGGTCGCACCGCATAGATCCGTAGAGAGATTCTATTTGTGAAGCGGTTCCCCTTCAGTTTCTGTCCATTTATGTGAATTGGCGTCAGAAAGCGCGCGAGATGTAGTCCCACGAAGACGTGTCCGGAGGGTTGGACTCGGGCACGTTAAACTAGCGCGCTGCTTCGCGAAAAACGCTGGTTTCTTCATTCTTAATAGCCTGAATAGCTAAAATTCTACCTTTTCGCCCTGTTGAATTTCTAGAGGATCGGGAGCGAATCGGTGGCATGGTGGGTGGTTGAATTGACTAAGTGCTGGTTCGGTAGTGATTACGTTACCAAGGTATTATAGCCAGAAGATCACCTGACAATTGGAACGGTGGTACCATACAAAGTGTATATTATAAGTAGTCAGCATGTCCGTTGAAATTTCTCGTTTTGTGAATTTAGCTTGTTAGTTACCAGTAAAGGTTACTTACCATACAGCAGCGTATCATCAGTATTTGTACCCCAGTACTTCTGCCCTGACCGCTCTTTTTACACCGCCTGTCTATCATCTCTCTCTACCCGCTTACTCACTAGTGCTAATAGTGCGCGTAGTTAGTCATTGGCTTTATTATTCCTATTCTCTCTGCTTCTCAATCCTCTACTAGTTAATGTGGAAGAGGTAATTGAGTATCAAGCTTGACAAACTAGCGACTTGGAATATAACTAGTTAAGTATTCAGGGGTTACATCGGCAGAAAAAGAGTGGGTCTAATGTATAGGGGTACGACTGAGTACAATGTCCCCGCCAGCCCTTCATTTGACCCACGTCGTTGGCAGTCATGGACGTTATCTACCTTCAATTAGATACTTCTCAGCAATATGTACCGTGGTACGAAATATCTTCCCTCAAAGAAATCTCCAAGAGTCGTCGAAAACAGTTAGCTCTGCAGGCATCGCTCCTTGCTTCTTATTTAGCTGATGTGTCCTCAACGTCAATACCGTCAGCCCCAAGATGTGAGATCAGAAATGGGATCAAAGAAAGGGTCTTGCAATGCGCGAAAAGCCTATGTGTTGAGAATGCAATGCTCACCAAAGAGTATGCGGATAAAATCCAGACGACAAAGTCCATTATTTGCCAAGATGACCCGGCTGACGTAAAAGGCAAACGATGGGCGAAAGGGTATATAGAGGCGATATGGCTTACGTCTCGGATTCTAGGCAAGGGATATGCAATTCTCATGGGATGCGCTGTCGTAAAGCGCACTCAGTTGAGGATCTCAGAGTATGTCAACCTGATATCGTATTTGAAGTCCGAGAAAAGCCTGCTTGGTTGTATATCTCTTTGTGAGCGCAATGTCTTTGGTACGTAGTTATTTCCAGCGTCAGAGTCCAGCTTGGGCTTACTTCAAATCAGTTTCTCTAGGTCAAACGGTTCCTGCTAAGAGAGCTCTTCTCGACGAGGAAAACATGCGTAGTGTATCATCGAGTACAATTGGAGATAGGGCAAACCCTTGTATCACTGAAGGCGACCCTCCTCTCACAACATCTACAATTGTGCAGACCATTGAAACCGATTTCTGGCCACGGATTTCAAAGTCGGCGAAAGGATTATTTGGATTTCTGTGTTCGTTGGCGGATGAAAAGATACCCGAGATCTTGCTTCTTCGCATGATGGCTCAGACTGCTATTTGGGACGCTGATGGCGTTCTTCGCTCCGAAAATACACCTTATATTGATTGCATCGTGGGGGATCTCGTGTCTGGCAAAGCGTTTGACTTTGTCTTGTTGTTTAAATCCATTGGGTTGATCCACGAGCAATCGGGAGACTTTGGGAGGAAAACCTTCATCATCTCTGAAGAGATGCGATTGGCTTTTGGTCGAGATACGCTCTTTATGGAAGAATGGGCACGCCTTGTGCTGGTCTGTCATGCATTTCCAGGACACTGGGAAGAACAATGGTAGGACGATCCTAAACTTGATGTCGTTTATACCATAGTGTCAGATGGTTGACTTCTTGATATTCCAGGTTTCTTGAACACGGCCGTATTCTGCTACCTCAACTACGACATGCCTTTGATTTTTGCCCTTCAATGAAGAGCCGGGTTATTGATGATCCAATCCACGGGTACAAAGTGCTGCTGACACTTATACTATCAACGAGAGTGCCAGGCGCGGATTGGAGATTGAAAGCCATCAATATCGCAGAAGACATCCTTAGCGCCAAGCCCGAATTTGGAAATAGCAACCTCATCTACCTCGAAAGCCTATTGAATCTGCGAAAGCTAGAGACCTCTCGTAGGCTTCAGAGTGCCCACTTCGAGAATAGTGATGATCTTCACTCCCCAATCGACGCTCGGTCAAATTGCATCCACGGAGCATTGATAAGGTCCAAAGCACAAGACTATATCATGGAGAATCCCTCAAACTTGGAAGAAGCGGATCGCTTGTTGAGAACGTTCGGGTCATGGGATCCTATGTCACCAAGCACTATGGAGCTCTATGAGATCAACCTTCAGAAACTCATACTCTGCAAAATCCGGCGCTGGAAAGCAGAGTTTGGCCAGGCAGTGGAACAATTGGATGCGTTAACTCACTTTTTTGGACACAATTACGATGACACAGGATGCAACTTTTGGTCCCACTATGCTGGCACGCTTTGTGAGCTGCACCGGTTTACTGAGGCGGAGGAATGGTCGCGCCATACAATTGCGGCCCATCAAGACCTCCAATCAGATCGCATATTTGCCACTGGTCAGAAAAGATACCGAATGCTACGGCTTTCTCTCGCCGAAACGCTTTTGTCCAAATCTTTTGTGGAGCATGGTTTTGCGCTCTGCGAAACCGAAAACGACTTGGTCCCCGCAGAGCTAGAGGAATCGCTAATGATATATGAAGAGCTGAACAAAGAGTATCAAACACTGGCTAGAAGAGATTGGGCCTCGCGCCTCGAACATTTACGAGTCGTTCTGGGTAAAGCGATGATAGTCCACATGCGCGGTCTACTGGAAGATGCTAAGCAGCATTGGAACAACGTATTGACCATCGTCCAGTACTGTCAGGAAAACAATCAAGTCACCGGATTCTTGGAAATGGTTGTTCAATATTGCAGGTGTGATATCGCGGCACGACAAGAGGATTATAACGAAGCGCACCTCTTTTTAAAAGCCGCAAAAGCCCAATTTGCGGATATCGGTCGGGAACATTGGTGGACCTGCATTGGGACAGACTTCTTGGACCATTTACGCAATTCACTTGCGAAGAGAGATATGATCTCGGGAATTGACGAACGCTGAGGCTGGAAAATGCAGGCATAAGGGCGATATAAGAAGCGCCAAATGCTGTTGATGTACCATCATACTTCGTGAATTCTTTCTTATTCGTTTTTTTCCCACTGTTTTTGTATTTAATAGCTAGTCTACTTTGCGAGATATTTCTAGTGTTGTGAAGGTTTGATGTTATTTGTGGAGTTTGGCAATGTCCAGTTAACTAACGTATTTCACATAACGTATTCTACAAGCGAGCTGGCCACCTATTGGGGTGAAAAAGCGCAGAAGCTATTATTGTTGCAATGTTGTGAACTCAGTTTGAGGTGCGATCTCAAGGCAAGCTTCGATGAATAACTTCTAAGCATGTGACGTTAGGTTGAACTTGCTTCATGTCTGAATTGTGAATCTCTTCTCTTTTGGCTTCTGCAAGAAAAGGAAACGGGAGAAATGTTTGCTTGCTTGTTTCATCGAGAACTCCAGTGACCTACTTGTCTCTGATTTTATGCATGGTTAATAAAGGCGTACTGAAATTCTGTAAAGTTGTATTTCCACATCACCTGATTATTATCATATGATGGGCTAAAAAGCGAGAGAAACGGAAGAGGTGGCACGCCGCTTCTTGATGCGGAAAGACAAGGATCAGAAACAACGTGGAAATCCAAGTATTTTATTGCCGACATACTTTGGATCACAGAGTAAAGGCCAGCTCTAGCTTCGCAAATGGAGCAGACGTGTGACGGCGAACGCACGCCGAGCTCTAATGTCCGCCCCATTCCAAGATGAGTTGGTTCACGTGACTCTACAGCGATCCTGGGTATACGTAATCTAGAGCACCAATCATGGGTGCAAAGAACTGATCTCCCAAATGGCAATGAGGGGTGTGATTACATAACGAAGAAACTACGCGGAAAACCCACAAACCCCTTTCCCAACTGCAGCATTCGTTCCGACATGAATTGCGCGACAGCCAAAATATAAATAAACGAAACTGATAAAAAAACAAGCTCAAAATAAAACGAATCCCCCTCGTTGCAATAGTGTTGCTGGAAAATAAATATCTCAATAACCTTGACTTTCCCCCGAAAACAATGGGCACAACTGATCATATTGCTCGAGCACAACCCTACGCCTTCCCAGTCCACGGATGAGCTCAGCGCACCATCGCGAGACTCCATACGCTGCCTCAATATCACCCCATCTGGAGAGGACTGTCACGGGCCCATACCGTAACAACAATATTGGATCTTATGCGCGTTTCCCGCTGTCAGAAGCGTTGATGACCATGGACGTGAACAGACTGAATGAACTAGAAACGATTGGCCCACAACCGCTGCCACCGTGGCGCGGCGATGCCTTCACGGAGTTAGAGATTGAAACAGACCGGAAACGGCGAGGGAACGGGCAGTGAGTGTGCGGTCCAGGTAGCGGAGCTTATAGGTGTTTCACGCCATCAGCACGATTTTCTGGCCACCAGCGCTCGAACGGCATACGCAGAGAACGGACTACTGCAACAACATTGTGAGGCAGCAAATCGGCCTTGCAAGCAATCGAGAACGCAGAGAGCAAATCAGGACAACGCATCATTCTCGCGATTCTCCAAGCAGCCATCGAGGTCCGAGCACAGATCATTGCCCTCCGCCTTCAGTGAATTCTAGGATATTGTAAAGCCCTTGGACTTGCGCAGCAGACCCACTAGCCAAGGCGGCCGCGTACCAGGCAAAACCCACCCCTTTCGCCCGCTGCTGACGGGGAGAAGGCATTTATTCGCGGTAATATTCACGCTCAGTGGGAGCGCGAGTGGCGTTCCGGCACCAAAGACGGTCATCTGCGAGAGAGCCGCCGTTTGTACCGGCGAAGTATACCCGAAAGGCTGTACGGAAACCTGCCCAGGAACTGAGCATACCTGCTTACGCAGCTATGCACGGGCCACAGTTGGTTGTCTTCCTACCTATACAAAACAGTTTGGCTTTCGTGATGATGATAAGTACGCGTGCGGCGCGCAGGAGACGGTCGTCCACGTTCTGGTGGACTGTTAAAGGCGGAATATTGACTCCAGGATCCAGAAGTAGGGTCCCAGGAGTGTAACAGCTCCCAGATCTGGTCCACGTATTCCTAAAGCCAGTTTTGCGTTCATTCAGGAAGTATCAATGCATTTATAAGGAAGAACATCGAGACTCCCGACCCCACTAGTTGGTTTTTCTGCCAACAATCTTTGTCTTGACTCAACACAGGTCCACTGAGATGGAATCCATGTCTGTATTCCCTTTGTCACCACCGTCAGGTATGATGGGAAAAGGACTTTTACCTACCGACATGTTTTCCAGCTTTTACATATCTAAAATCAAGCGAAATTGCTACAGATTTTGCGTGTGCATTGACATTTAGTACTTGCAAAGATGAAACGGTCGCGTGGTGTTGGTGCTCTCATTTTTAATTTTCAGAACTTCATTTACATAGGATATAAGCGTGCTCCAAAACTCAAAATCACGGCTATGCTCTCTTTTGCTGATCCCAATGCCAAATATCAGGTCACATGGAGTCGCGTGTGATTGACAGTCGCTTGGCTAATTTCGCATTTCCCTCATACCTCCGCTGTGAACTGTGATCACCTACGCTGAGTGGAAAACAGTCGTGCTGACCGGCAAAGGGATGCAGAAGTGGAAGGGTCTCGCGGTACATGAGGCCCTGCTAGTCTGCCTGAGCGACGGGGGCTATTTTCCACACTCTACTCGACTAACATTCCATGGGATCTCACTAAACGCGGACGCGACTCATTCTGACGAGGGTCGTTTGGTGATGAATTTGGGAAGTTCGCTATCGGGAGACGATTCACTTGCCGTGTGGACATGACGTGTCTCGATATCCGACGGTTGGACTCGAAGTGGGCGAATCAAGGCGTCTAAAGTTCCTTCGTCTCAACTGTATTCATCAGCATCCCGGGCATTGAATAATCGGAATCAGCCGTACTTGCCACACACAGCATGACGTGCCAGAACCTGTATTTCGCTTTTCCAGCCACTCTTCCTCGCAGGCCAGGTGGGAAAGCGGTGGGAAAGCGTCTTGCACTAACAACGCAAGATCACACGCTCATTTGCAAGATTTTCATCCTCGGTCAGACAAAACACACAGTGGATTTCGTCGACCTCTTCACTCAAGCTGAGGTCCCGGAGCGTCAAGTTTTGGACACCCGTCCGGAAATTAGCGACCGATGTCGGGATAGCTGGTCGAGCGGGCGAAACGTGCCCCGGAACACTGTTGGTCCGCAGCATTGCGGCAGTGACAAAGGGATTGATTAATTGCACTGGCTCGGGCTTGTTGGCAGGGGCACCGGCGGGTCTTGCCTCAGCCCGTGTGGTGACCGGTCAGTGTTGTCTGATTTCGCAGGGCGTCGCCTGGAGGCTGACGATGCCTGACGCTGGCTCGTATTTATAACAACTGATGGAGAGCCAATTCTAGAGCCATGTGGCACTTGTGCCCGGTTGCGGACGGCTGCTTCAAACCACTGCTGGCCAACTTGTTCGACCTGCTGGTACCGGTGCCATCTCGCACAGAGGAATTCTTTGACAATGGCACACCAGTACTGCAAGTATATTTACGGCCGTGATCATGGACTCATATACATCCATGTCCGCTTGTGCTCGCGCCAGCATTAGGAGGAAATGCATTATCACCCGCAAAGTCGACCCTCTGATTTTCAATAAAACCACCAGCTGCTTTGGCAAGTCCGTCCAAATCCCCTTTGGTTGACCAAAGTATGCAGCATGGATGAATTATCAGCAGTGGGGGGTGTCAATGGCCATATCCGATCTCTAGATCTTTGCTTGCTTCGGAAGGCTATACTTTGGTCTATAGGTATGTTCTAGAACCAACGCCTCTGACATCCAAGAAAATTTGTTCTAGGGCTTTTCTTGTTTTGATGATCCAGTCCAAACCACACAGCCCAGGCGTTGTTTGCTACAGATATTATCCATACCATGTTTGAGATCGTCACGAGGATATTCTATTGTCGTACTATGAGATGGGGGTCTACATGGTAGGAATAGGAAAGTCGGCCTGGAAATTGTAGACTACCAGCAAAAGTCTTCACATGAGACGTAAGTGTTAAATTGCGGTCGAAATTCTAAAGAGTTTCCGAATCTCTTTGTTTGTGGTATTGAATAATTGCCCACTGAAGCCTGGTTACGTGGTGTTTGACTGTTTTAGTTAGTTTGCCAGCTGCTCTACACTGAGGTGGAGGGGACAACATACTAGCCTCAAAATATTCTGCTTGTTGAGCAGTCATCAGGGCTAGCTCGGATTCAAGATCTTTCTCATACCGGTCCATCTCTGCGACCAATTGGCGGGCAACATCCATCTTCTTGACCATGTGCCGGTCTAGTTCGACGGACCTTCCCTCGATAGAGTAGTGGCAGCTTCCATCCCTTTTTCCGTTCGATACTCCATTCCTGATAATCTCCAGCCAACCAATCCCTGGGTTTTGGTGTCATCATGTGGGAAAGGAGGATCACAGCCCATGATAAACAGTAGGCAGCCTTCGCGTCCGTGACTGTTTAGGTACTGTTGGGACAAGCCCTCTGGCCAGGTTGGCTCGAGTACATTGAGGTGCTTGTGGAAGGGTTTGAATGACGGTGAAGGCATAACATTCGTCGTTGTATGGCTGATGATATTCTACTGCGTCAGTTCAAGTCGTAACTGGTTACTCGCTCTTCGCATACCTATGTAAACGAGACAACCAGCCTCCAGGATGGGATGAATGAAGCGAGCAAAACCACGAAAAAGAAGGATGGTAGTGGAATGGTAATGTGAACTTCGAATCTTCACGGGTGTTGTATATATTGTATATATACATGAATTTCAGGTTCGAACTAGCCCATTCTGATTACCTCGTACTTATGTATAAAAATTCTAATTGGGAAAATAAAAGGGAAGGACGTAATTTCGAATATGATCGAGACCCCACTTCCCTAAGCACCCGGCAGGGTTCGGAAAACAGGCATTTGCATGCCGCTGCAGCGTGATCACGATATCACACCTCATCCTTGCCGTTTCGCTCCACCCCCTTTTTTTCCTCTCCGGTGTACTGTGGCCACTTTGTCCGCTCCACTTGGCAACTCAGAGCATGGAGTTAGGCAAATCAGCAACAGGTCAACGTATGGTGACCCACTGCCATGACTACAGCCTTTTCAGCTCGATCTACTATATAATAGACAGATTTTTGTATCTGCTTTCCAGCGTGTTTGGGTTCGTCGATTTTAGGGTATGTCTCCGTACTACGGGTCAGGAGGAGGTGCCAGCGCTGTGGTCAACCGCACGTTCCTGGTCTCCTTCGGGACGAGACCCTAGATATCTAAGTTTAGAACAATCTCGGCTCCTGCTACACATATGTAGATCCTAGCTCATGGTTCAGCCATAGGCTAGGGATCACGTTCAGTTCGAATACATCTCTAGGATGGCTTCGTAGGAACGGGAGAAACTTGTCAATGGTGACATGGACCTGGATTTTTTTCTTTTGATATTCGGTGGGAAAATTGCGACGATTTACGATCAAGTTACTAAAGTATGATTGATATATTAAAGAGCTAGTGACCAAATTAATGACAAGGAGGTCTCGTGTATCACATGAAACAAGGGAATAACCTTCAACATTCCTTGTTTTGTACAGTATTGATACTGAATATTATTTCAGCACAGACTTCCCGGCCTAACGAAGTGGGTTTATTTGTTTTCTCGCGATTGATCCGTAATCAGTAATCATTATGGCTTAGCCAATGGCGAAATCCGCATATAGCGTCTAATAACTTCACCTTGGGAAAGGCGTGATGGACACTGACGTTTTTGATGTGATCTTCAAAGTAGGAATGGGGCACTTCCCAATGTCTTCATGTACAGTGATACAGCAAAAGTTCGGACACCACTTCTGCTACCGTTGTCCCGAAGTGGCCATACCGCCTGGTATATACAGTCTTTGATTAGTGATGCCTGACTGACGGAATAAGGGGTGTTCAAACCTCTGCAATGTCACTGTAGGCTTGCAATTTTTCGTTTCTTTTTTTTTTTTTGCCGAAAAAGTCCCTAGATACGGCTTTTCTTGAAAATATGACTTGAGCGTGGTTTCTATACACCTTACGACACGTACACACCCAATCCAAAGGAGTATTAGTCTTAATACCAGGGCATCTAGTGTGCCTTTAAGGCTTTTCTATTTCGCCCACAGTCAAATCCCGCTATAAATTCGATATCATTCTACTTCTAAACTTCGTACTTCTGGGCACCTCTATAGATGACAACCTGTCAGGCTGAATCCTCATTAAACCTCTTCCTGCCGCACAAGTTCTAGTCTCGGTTTGTTGTCAACTAGGAAACTCAGGGGAAATGATCAGGCAACTGGAGGCTCCGACGTACACTGAGGATCAACTAAACGAGGAAGTGCGGGAAGCCTATATCGACCTTGCCGAGGTGGAAGGGCAGTGCATCAACTACCAGGCAGCATGCTGAATCAAAAGTGGACCTATCACACGATCAGTGGCTGGTACTCATTTTGAGGCACCAGGCGCTACTCGACGAGCATCATGACTTCCTCCTCCTTTCTCAACACCCGTCAGCTGGTTGTGCTCTCAAAGACCTAGCCGACAGGTATGAAATGCCAGCGCGCATGTGGCGCCATGGAATCTATTCATTCCTAGAGCTGTTACGTCGGAAACTCTCCGGTTCGATGGAGTATATGCTATCTATCATCTATTTTTCGTACACGAGGATAGATTTACTACTGGAAAGCGTACCGCTTTCAGAGACTTGGATCGAGTGCCTAGGTGACCTGCCACGTTATCGAAAGGTCGTTGGACCCGACATGGACCCCGAACTCTGGGCAGAGGCAAAGCCCAGGTAATGGCCGCATCCAGCATCATCTTGCTGTTTTATCTCGCCCAGACGTCTTTCAAGGGTTCTTTCACTACACGAAAGCATTGATATGCGTGTGCCCATTCCCAGGTGCTCTCGATGGCATGACTCGGCTAGTCACCCCTCTTATGAATATGCCAGCTCAGGAACGAAGTATGACCACTTCGTTCGTGGCTACTCATGGTGCGCTTTTCATGCAGGCTCCGGTTGAGGAATTCGTTTCTCAGGCGATTGAATTTCTTGCTGCCTTACGCAAGAATGGATTAGAAGGGTAGCAAGGCATCCAGATCACATCTTGTAATATCTCCACGATATTTCAATATGGAAGCAAAGAAAGTGTCATGATATTTCGTCTCAGTTTACGTTCCGCGCGATTTCTCTCGCATTTCATACATTGATTACAATACTCAGGCAACCTGAAGACTCAAATGTGTCTTCAAGTGTGCACATCTCAATGGCATTTGTCTGGTGTCTTACGTTAAATCCGGACGCCATAGACCGACTGGAGCCTCTGGTTCCATAGTCGCTACTTGGAACGTATTTGAACACCCTGTTCAGCCACGATACCATTCTGTCAAAAGTTGAGGACGAACCATTCCCGCATCTTGAGGGCGCAAGGTTCCAACAGCTGCCGGAAGACCTCTTGATTAGAGTACAGGCATGGAGTCAGCTTTACTACCCCGAAAACTTCTTCGACGGGGATCCTACACAGGGCGACGGACTATCAGGCGAAGAACCTTCGGCCTTTATGACTAGAAAACATCGAGACCTTTGACTTGGAGTACGCATTGCAACGGTATGTTTTCTCTCCTTCATCTTCAAGAGTACATTAACTTACCGTCTTCTACTAGTCAGAACGCTAGATGACATATACTCGCAAACGAATTAGCGCCAATAGCAGAATCCAGAGCTCACCTCTATGGCAATCCTCTCTCCTCACGAACTGAGACGTCATCCTCTGACTAGGAGTAGGAATTTTGAGGAAGATTTCGAGTCTTGTATAATACTGGGAGTTACGTTACATTGGTTAAATTAATGTCAAGCCTTCTTCGGTTTTTACGCTTCCAGCGAACTGAATTCGATCTAGCAACCTTAGGTGTGCAACTTCTCGGCATTGTCACATCCCTCGTTCACCGAGTCATCTTGCCTATTTAATACGCATGTTTATAGTCAATTTCAGATATACCAAACCGACTTTCAATCCCCTCGCGCATCGCGAGATGAAAGACAGCCCCGGGGGGGAATTTCTCCTCAGTAGGGCCATAGTTTACTTTGGTATTTTGATTTCTTCGAGTATCCTATATCCTTCATAGTCGGGCAGTTACAGGCCCATTTGTGTCGCCAAACTCCAATTTCAGCAAAGAATATGATTTTATCATCAATTGTGTCACAAACGAGGGATATCATGTTTCGAGGATTCATACTATTTTCAGTTGAGTAATGAGGCCCATTGAAGCTGTGAAAAATCACCCAGGCGCTGAATCCACCACGCGATAGTGCTGCAAAGAGCAGTTCGGCACCTTAGGAAGCCTTCCCAGATCCTCAAATTTAATGGACCATTCTTCCGGTACAGATAGTACAGCCTCCTTGTGGTCACTTTCACATGGTTCCAGCTTTTCCCACCAGAGGCTGCTGTCTTGCATATCGTAGGGGATCACATAGAATGTCGGATCTACAAATACTCGTCCTCTAATACTAGCCCGCCAACAATGATTTCGATAAAGTTCCCATGCCTTAGAATTCTGCCAAGGCTCAACATGCCGTTCCGAATAACCCGGCCAGGGCTCAAAATTCTCCCGGCGCTTAGAACCCTCCCAATCACAGACCTTGGCTTGCTCACACAAGAGGTGCCAGACTTAACATTAGAGGAAATGGTAAACCACTGTGTTTGTCCAGGTAGCCGTGACAGAGCGGTACAGAGTGTTATGCCAGAAGGCAGAGACCCGGATCCATTATTAGGAGCGATGCTCAGCTTTATGTCGCTCGGCTACGAAGATTGACAAAGACGGTTTATCCCAGGACGTTGGGAACAGCATCGTAGTCTACAACCAGCGCAGTAACACCAATAACCGATTTCAAGTGTCCTACAGCCATGATTCCGGCGGTTCCGCTCTTCTCTTCGCTCAACACTCTAAAGATATATGGGAAGCTTTATTCTCCAATTACCATCTGCTGTCGCCGAGAACAACACCTGAAGCCATAGAAACGTGATCAATTAGACGCCTAGACAAGCGAGTGTGGCGGATCGAACAAACCACCTCTGTTGAAATCTTGATAACTCCCGGGGCTCCCTCCTAAGAGTGTTGGGCTGGGTCATTCGCTAGGAACTACGTCAAAGTCAAGGTTCAGCCTAGTGAACATGACCAAGTTTCAAGATATTGGTAACGGCTACGCAGTTATTCACTACTTATGTTAAATTCGTTGAGGCCGAGCTGTGAGGCAAGAGGCCGATAGAATTTGCGGATCGCTCCCATCCCCACACGCCGACTGGTTTCCTCGAGTGGTCGGCTGGGTAGGAAAAGGCCTACACGGGGCTGACACAAAGGCAATTTCGTTCTTCCCGTCCCCGAGGAAAGCACAAAACAATGGGCAGAAGGAGCACGTCTGCCTCGCCAGCTCTTTTAGGAGCCGTTTTGATATGGTGATCAGTACCACCCAGACAGTGAATACATTTGACGATGCGCCCGTTGCACCAACACCGTTATCGTCGATCAATCGATCAATTGATGTATTGATTCATCTATATACT
The DNA here is from genome assembly GCF_028829775.1 of Penicillium samsonianum. Taxonomy (NCBI): domain Eukaryota; kingdom Fungi; phylum Ascomycota; class Eurotiomycetes; order Eurotiales; family Aspergillaceae; genus Penicillium; species Penicillium samsonianum. The sequence goes on along the minus strand of NW_026643264.1, from coordinate 1,302,208 downwards.
TTGAAACATAAATCAAAATCAAGCGCTCGTCATGGGAGGTGGGAGTGGATTGGCATCTGAAAAGAACACTGACGACAGGCGGAGCACCAGTGTGGACCCCACCGACAACCTCCCAACAACCAAACTCGTCCTGTCTCCCACACGGTGCACTCACTGGAGCAACTCGACACGCTTCCTAGATCCCCTCGCTCTACAGAAGCCGGCCTCGACACTTCCCCGTCGACGGTCGCCACTCGGGGGCGCCCTCGTCTCGCGCGTGCGCGCACCGTCCAAAAGCATCACCCAAGCTGGACGTGTCCCTCGAGTGACCGTCTACGCGACCACCGCGTCCGCCATGGTATAAATTACCGCCATCCGCTCCACGCTCCATCGACCTTTTGCTTCCTTTATCTTCTTCTTCTCACTCCTGCCAAATAGCAGCATGTCCGCCCTCGTTCTCCGTGAGAGCATAAACCACGTGGCAGCCCAGCTCAAAAACCCACACCTTGACGATATTCACGAGTTGATGGTCGATGAAGTGGTACGCATCGTTACTCTGCTATGTGGTGGGAGCTCCCCCGATGTCATGGCTCTGAAGTGCTGACTGAGTGAACAGTTTGCGGCCAGGATGGACAAAGTGTGTGAGCTGTGGTACGAATTGCGCATCAGCCCGTCACCGCGACCCCTGAACCGCTATCGCTATCACAAGAACAAGAACAAGAGGAAGACCAAGAACCGCCTTTATAACCAGCTGTATGACGAATGGTGCCCCAAAGATCTCAGCCCGGAGGCGGAGGCGATCATCTGGAACTGGGCCATCCGCCCCGACTCCTTCTTCTTCAACCAGGTAGCAACCACGCCTATTGTCGGCCCGAGTGACCACAGTCCCGAAATTGCCACGCGGTCGATGTTGGATTCAGTTTGTCGCCTTTTGAACCATCTAGATACCCAATTCACGGTCGATTCCATCCGTTGGCGATTGCTCCTATGCTTCCTCACGGAGTTTGTCGATGAACAGATCGCGGGCGTCAGCAGCACGGCCGAGATATGTCTCCTTCTAGTTCAAAGGAAGCTAGTCTCTCCCGAGCTAGAGCAGACGCTAGCCGCCAACCTCTCGAAGTTGTTGAAGGCTGGCCGCGGGTACTTAAGCCTGGCTAAAGAGCTCGGAGGCTGGGGCTCTCTTGTCCACCTCCCTCCCTTCGGCCGGACTACGTACGAACATCACTACCACCCGGCTGGCCAGACGTATCGGTTCGCGATCATTCAAAGGCTCAAGATGCAGGTGCCAAAGGCGGCTAATTACAAGCGCCAAGACGACCGGAACGCCTATGAGGTTGCCGACGCCCTCCGCCAGTACTGGCGCAAGAACTGCCCAACAACCTTCCTAAGCTATGACCCTTTCGAGGTCCGAGGAAATCCGGCCGTGGTCCGGCGGCCAAGAAACCCCGACACCCCTCCTTGCATATCGCGACGACGTGACACCCATCGCCCCCCACAGACGCCTCCCCCGGCCGGCGGGACAATGGGTGGGGAGTTCCCCCTTGTGGCAAGACCCGCGGTACCCCTCGCCGGCAGATCAATCGCGGTGGGACAGTGGCGATCTGACGCCAGACGGCGCGTCTACGACACAGCACTCCTTCATCACCCCCAATGGCGATGACTGTCACCTGATCTTTCCTGGCTCCCCGGCCCCGCTCGTCGTCTAGACGAGCCCGTGAGAAAACGACCGCCCCTGATGCATGTGTGCTGCCAATCCAGATGCGCGTGGCTGACCTAATACCATCGAAGGACCCTGTCGGCCATTCCTCTAACGCACACTGGCCCTCCTTGCGAAGAAGTCTTGGATCTGCATCTGCTCCCCGTGGAAGGGCAGAGGCATAGCAGATGAACACGTTTTAGTTGGTATAACCGTTTAGGTTTCGACATCACACCTCCAGAGGTCTTGTTTATCCCCGGATCATGATATTTGGCGATGGTGGCACCCCTAGAAGTAATACGATGTGATAATCAGGAAAGCCTCATTGACTGTATTACCCAAGACGAAGCTGATAACAGAGACCTTGGTTCTTGTCCACGACTTCGCTCAAATGCAAAATTGTGAAAAGCAAATCCTATGTATTAAGGCGTGGAAGCTGATCTCGAGTTCTACTTTAAGTATCTACATGGCCGTCACTTCTGAATGCATATACGGCGACTCATCTGGGCCCATCAAACCCAATCCTCTTTGCACCCTCTCACACGCTCGTTGGAGACTGCATTGGTATGTAATTGGGATAAATTAAAAGACGCCCGGCAAGGTAGCCCACCTTCGCAAAAAGCGGCCGTCCTCTGTCCAGACTTGGGTTCGTTGCCTTTGGCTGCAAAGATCGACCAAGACCACCTAACCTACAGTGATATTCGAAATCGTTTTTACCTCCCACCTGTCTCTATTATTCCCCAATGCCCCACGCCCTCTACTATGTTCGATGAAATAAACAATATACCCAACCTGGGTTTAATACAGGCGTTTATATATATATATTTACGTTTAACTTATAAACGGCGGACATGTGAATTACTATATCGGGTTAGTTTTCCCTTTTTAGGTTTAGCGCCCCAATGCGCCGTCACGTAACCTCCCTTCAATGCCCTCCGACATAAAAGAGCCTTCTTCGCCGCTCCTCCCTTTCTCTCACTTTTTCATTCTTCCTACCTCTCTATCTTGCACTCATTGCCGCCCCCTCTCTTTTACTCTGGCCCCCACCGACTACTGCACATTTGCTTTCAGCCCGACGCACTGCCCCTTTCATTTTACCGGAGATGCCGCTTGATCCCACATCCAACTTGCAATGCCTGTCACCCAGAAGCGTAACCACTGGGATGATACAGCATCCTGTTCTTTCGTATCGATGATCCCATTCCTTCCCTAGGGCAGTGACTGAGCACCATGCTACGAGGATATCTAAGTCTCCCTCTGCCAGTGCGCCTTTTCGTATCTGATTCCGCGGGCCTCCCTTCAAATCTGCAATGTGCCAGTATACCCTCGACGCTGCATATCCCTCTCCCGCCGCACCACCTGAGGTTGCATTGCACAGCCCCGGCCAAACGCCCAGTTGTCGTCATCGTCGGCCTCTCCGATCCCTCTCTACCCAATCAGTGAAAACTCGAAATCACAGCTCGGTCATTTGGGCCAATAGCGAAAATGCCGCACACGCCCTGGACCTTGGTCGATGCTGCATCTAGATGCTGCATCTTGTGGTCAATGCGAGACTGCAACTACGGGAATTTTTGCCAGTGAGCCATAACTTGTTGTGGACTATGAAACTGGTATGGTCTAGCGTCCTCGACTGCAATGGGTTGGATTGCAGGATCTGGTTGAGATTGTCTACTCTTGGTAGAAGAAGGATTACATCTTCCGGGCCTCCGTCGTCGTCTATAAAAGAGACTACAATTCCACCAATATGGCAAAACTGGAATTCGAATCACCTTCAAATTCTCCTCTTCGCCTGTTCCTTGTTTTCTGCCGGTTTCTTTGTTTTATGAGTGCCCGCAGTCACCACATCCCAAGAGTCTTTAGCCGTCTCTTCCCTATATGTCAAACGTGAGTTTTCCTTTGTATTTTTTTCGGCCCCGGAGTTGCGCATGATGCCTCACCCGACTGGACGCTGATCCTCACGCTAAGCAGCCCTTTGGAGACGATCCCTTCGCCATGGTTCTCTTCTGGCGAGGCGCAGCAAGGCAGACCGTGGACTTTTTCGAATGTGAAACGCTTTGATCCAATGGGAGAAATGCCGCATACACCGTCGGCCTTGCGCGTGACTCCCACAGTCTTCTTGGTTTCACTGTGCGGAACCGCACTCTGTCAAACCGACATAACGTTGAGGACACGTTGGGTCTAAATCACCAGCACTCTCGACTCGGTACGCTTTCCTTCATTCAGGCCAATCCAACGTTGCATTGCACAGCCCCCGGTATCGCAGATCTGCCTACAGCTTCCTGTTTCTGGACGCAGTAGCGCACAATTGTCAGTGTGGGTCTCCGGGCCCTCTGATCCAGTGGATGTGTCTTTGAAGTCACCAAAAGATGGTATTTTTCAGTGGCGAGAAGAAAGCGCTGCCTCGTCACGAGGTTAAGGATGGCCTGCGACTGCATAAACTCGCTCATAATCATGCAGACAACCAGCGAATGAATGAGCTGAAGGCTACAGCGGATCCGCATTGTAGACCGTCGGCGAGCGCGATAGGAAGATACAGCCAGTGGCCTACGATCCATGTTCTGCAATCTGCGTGATACCGCGTCATTGATGATTTGACCTTGATTGGGTGAGCTATTCAAATATTCTGCGCCAGGTTAGAGAGGCCAGCCAATTAACCTTAGGGGCGGCCCCTAAGAAAAACTACACCCCACTCAAATGGCAGGACTAGACTTCAACTTGTTCCTCACTTGTCCCCCATCTATGCTCACATAAATTACAACGTATTTTTATCAGCAGGACTCGCTGGCGGCTTCAACTGGGAAATGTATTTGGTAACCTACAATTTCCGATTCTTACAAATGCGCCGGAACTGCTTCGTGTCTTGGACGAAATGTACTTGCTCGGATGACGCGTTCCGGGTTTTCAGCACCAAGGGATCGGGGCGAATATGCTTTGTACTGGTGCACGACACTCAGGAAGCAGCGGCTATCTTTAGCGGACACGTAGAAAATGCCATCGGTTTTTTGATGAAGCTCAGAGACGTAAGAGAAGAGCTAGCTTAGTCCGAAGGGTCAGGCAATTTGTGTAATATTTTGTCATGTCTAAATCTGAGAAGCATTTCCAAGTCCCAGTGGGAACCATTTTAATTTGAAAGAGGGTCTTCCTTTTACCGACGTCATTTTTCGTCGCTTCTCTCTAGTAGGTTCTTGACTTTCTGTACATACTCTGTATCTCCCAACTCAGGATACAAACGAAGTACAGTATCTAACTGTGACCTCGCAGCCCTGATGTTCTTTTCTGTCCGTGGACAGTGCGTCTTGACAAAACTCTCATGGACGTCTTTGAAGTGGAAGGCTGACTGGAAAAACAGTCTCTTTCCAGAGTCATTCAGCAACGTTGACAACATAAGTGGCGGGTGCTGTGGAAGCTCTTTCTTCTTGATAGAATCCTCAAGGTAAAGACGGTCTTCTGTGAAGCTTTCGCCTTCTGCCACACCATCATTATTCCATCCAGGAATGTCGGCTATGAACCAAGGGTGGTGAATAATGGCTGGCAGCGGTGCCACAGACATCCAATCCCAGTCAATGACCCTATGTTTGATTCCGTCTGTTAGAACGAGGTTATACAGTAGAGAAGCGACTTTTTTCGCCTACCCTGTCAAGTGAAAGTCGTCGCTTTTCATGATATTGTGCGCATTCAGATCCCCATGAGTAAAGCCGATGCCAGTGTATTTATCAAACTCAGCAGCATAATTTGGGATCATCGACCGCATGATCAGATAGTCAATAGCATTGCCCCATCTAGCAGTGCCATTGAGGGTTCGTCGAAGACCTCGGTCCAGGCTTTTCGTGAGCCAGACTGAGTATAGACAATTTTTCTCTGCAACAAAGGCGGAAGGAACAGGAGTAGTCCATAGTTGCAACAGAAATTCTGCGAGGTCATCCAGAAGCCTTTGACGTTTAACTAGAGGGATTTGAAAATTCCAGATCGCTAGCGGCTTGCCACTGACCCATTCTGAGTACAGCACAGGGTGTTCTGCTTCCACAAAAAGGTTTGGCGCTTTGATCTCTGCGCGTTGCTGTTTAACATGCTGGAATTGTCTAACGGCTCGCAGTTCGTTTTTCCAATTATTGGAATCGGTATTGACTCGGGCAGCCCATCGTACGGAGTCTTCAAAGACAACTTCGAATACGCGGTGTGAGCCGCCGTGGCAAGGATGTTCGTCAGCAAGTGAGCATGGAACTCCCAGGCGAAGGCGGCTAGCTTCAGAGAGCAGATCAAGCGAGCCTGCCATATTGGAACTTCTGGAAATGAAACTGACCGTTGTGTTTAACAATGTGAAATGGCAGGAAGAGAGGGAAGTAAAAGAATAAGGTACATGGGCAGCAGTGGGAGTGGGTCCCTTAAATATGGCTTATATAATCATACTGCTTAACGTATTTCACATGCGAGCCGCCACCACAAGCGAGCCGCCATCTCTATTGCCTTTCTCACACTTCAATTGCCAGCAAACCAACCCCAAGCCATCTCCATGAAACCGGACGACAAAACGGATTGTGAAATTATTGAGCTTCCTGACGTTGTATTTGTCGAAGGCAAGGTTTATTTGCGCGAAAGAAAAACATAAATCGCTTGAATGGTCAACTACACATTTGAAAAACAAAAAGCTGGCTGTGATCATGTGTCAAACATTAGTCAAGGACCGAGATCTTTGAATTGGATGCTTGTTCTCCGAGTTTGAGTGGACCGTCACATGAGCATGCCTCGAGCACTTTTATAATATTCAGAAAACTATATCTATGTGCCTAAAGGAAAAGTAGACCCAAAACGGCGGTCCTGGCTGAGACTGCTCTGCAAAACTATGTGGGTATTCACCCACTAGTGGCCTCGACAGACCGGTCTAGCTCCGTAGACAGCGTACTGTCTATTTAGGGTATAGCTTAAAACGTATACCGCATACCCTAAAATAGACAGTATGCCGTCTACGGAGCCCTAATCGGTCTATCGAGACTAATCGGTTGATTGCGCCAATGACCTACCGCTGTGCTACCCTGTCGGGGGCGGGCTTATATTACTAGACGACATGATCCAAAGTAGTCTTCCGCACGACCCAGTAAAACCCATACCCACCCAGACCTAACCCAGTCTGGGTTGGGTTTTGGGTCGAAGGGTTCGACCCAAATGGGTTCTGCGGAAGCCTATCCAAAAGGCTACGTAATGGCCCCATTTAATTGTATTAATTTGCCTAATGGGTGTTCTGCGCATTTATATCTCATACTTCGTACCTTTTACCTTTTACCTTTTACCTTTTACCTTTTACCTTTTACCTCGCACCTCGCACCTCGCACCTCGCACCTCGCCTTTTTCGGGATAGGGGGTGGACTATAAAAGTGTCGAATCTCACATTGGAATAGCTCAGCTCTTTTTCAAGATACTCGAGAATCCTTCAGTGTCGTTGCTCACAAACTCCGTGATTCCGACCCCGACTTCCTGCAGAGCCTGCGCATCTCTCATATTTGCTGTTATCAACACTAGGAAACTTCTTAGAAGCTAAGACTTGTCATTGTAAGTACCTTCTTCGGACACTCCCATTCATCGGCTTACCTGTATATAATACCCAGCCCGAAACCCACATCGCAAAATGAGCAATGATCAGCTTCCCGCACGCAGTTCCCATACTCAAGATCAACCTACAAACCCGACGGGTTATATCGACAAAGCAATTCGGCTCGACTATCTAGCGGTTCGGGCCACTGTTGATGGTCATCCTGATCTTCCCGCGCTCTTAGACAACCTCGGGAATCAGCTATATGATCGATGGCTGCAAACAAAAAACGCCAATTTTCTCAACGCAGCGATCGAGTGTTATCGGGTTATGGCTCAGAATACTGCTCATGATCATCCCGACTATCCAGCGCGCCTAGATAGTCTGGCGGAACTGCTCGACTGTCGATACGGATCTACAGGACTTTTACCTGACCTTGATGACCTTGATAGTGCGATTGCACTCACTCGTACTGCAATCCTGGCCACACATAATGACAACCATAGCATTGCAGAGCGCTGGAACGACCTCGGGAGAAGGCTTGAAACATTGTTTTTTTCTACTAGAGGAAAGATCGCCGATCTCGACGAGGGAATTCAGTTCTCTTTCCAAGCGGTTACGGCCACCCCTGAAGACTCATTTCATCTTGCAGGGCGCTTGGTCGACCTCGCTCGCAAATTCAAAATACGACACGAGTTCGCATCGGCAGGGACAGACGAGCTCGATAGGGCGATTTCGCTATATCGAAGTGCTCTTAAGGCTACTTGTGATAAACCTCAATTTCGGGCAGAGTGCCTACGCGACCTCGGAATTGCCTTGGAAATCCGATATGGAGATATTGGAGAGCCATCTAACCTCCAGGAAGCGATTGCCCTAGCTCGCGACGCAATAAACGCGATGAAGGCCGTCGATCCTAACCATCCTTCGCTTGGGGACTGCTTCCACGAGCTCGCGACCAAGCTCGGACTTCTATACGAAGAAAAAAAGTCGATAGATGACCTCGATGAGGCCATTGCATTGTCTCTTAAGGCGATCAAGGCGGGTGCTCTGTATGGAGAGGTTTTTGTCAACTTAAGAAAAATACTCGCACTTCGATACACGAGAACATACCAGATCAATGATTCTCAAGAAGCAGCCAAGCGGGCGGGAGAAGCAGTTTAGAAGGAGCATTACCTTCTTTTTAGGGGTGAGAAATAACTTAGAACCAAGTGGGACCGTCAGAGAATACCAAAGGCATGAAAAATTCTCCAGCAAACCCGCACCGCCAATCCAACTGCAATAGCCCGAATCCTCTTCAAAAACAGTGGATGGGAAACCTGACCGACTTTGGAATTAGTACGCAGATTCTGGTTGGAAAGTAGTTTACATACCTAAGCTTCAGGAATCCGTGTTTTTTTTCAAGTCACGTTTTATAAAAAAGGAAATTCCAAGGGAGGCTTATAAGAGAATAGAAGTCGGCCACATAAGCGGGGTTGAGTGTAATCGTTTTAATGTAACTATAACTGACTTTGATGATGCGGTTCTAAGCAGAATCCATCTTATTATCAAATATGACAAGTTGACGAAGGATGCGCGTCGTGAGATATGTTCATACTACCTCTCAAAAGCGAATACACACCAAGAACCTGCTACTGTTCGCAACTCACAGCTTCGACGTCTGGAATCGATGGCCCTCAATGGACAAGATGTAGTTGCTCCAGATGATTGGCTGGGTTGATTGCTTACTAAGGTTAGATCAAGAATATAACATCGGTTGCGCACCGCATTGGCTAGCGGCGATGGACACCAGGTGGACTACAGTTATCTTCGCCGTACACGGAAGTCCTTCAGCTTGCTTCTTCTTTCTTCTTTTCTTTTTCATTTGCGCACATTTTAGTCTCATTTCAAATCGACAGTCTTATACTCCATGATCTGTGAATATCTGGGCGAAGCCATGGCGCCAACTCCATTGTGAGACTGTCTTCGCCTTCCCAGCACATTCATTCTCGTGACAATAAAGACTGAGAAGCCGCATAATATTATTACTGTTACTGGTAACTCTCAGGTAGTCGTACTGTGATAACCAACGGCGTGGTAGAAGGATATCATCAAATCGGTACAATTACTTTTCAAGGAGCAATTGACGGCGAGCTGGGGAATCATGCACGAAGTACCGTTTAAAAACAAAAGTGGGGGAGTAACCATCAGAGGAGCCAATGAGTGATTGGTTCCCAACTCCTCTACTCCTTGCTCCACCTTGGAGAAGCTCAAGACTACTCGTAACCCTACTGGCTGTCCCGCCGATTTACAGCCTTGTCGACGAAAGTGGCCGGATATGGTTAGGGGTATCTCTTACTCTTGTTGAGAGTACCACTAGACCGAAATTGGCAACACCTCACTCCGACTCACTGTCGTTGTGGACAACTCCGTGCGACCGGAGCACGGTCAGAGCTTTCTTGCGCTTCTGATTGAAGAAACTGGAATTCTCGTCATTGGTTATATGCTAAAGTCGCGTTCCAGACCATCTCAAGACCATCATCTGGGCCATTAATTCACAGTTCGTGAGGGATCCCCCGAATTGACCTCCACCAGACCCGATGGAGCCTCTCACGAACCGCCTATTCTTCTGTGGGTAAGGGACAAAAAGGTAACGAGAGATAGAATTGTATAAGCTAACGTGAAGTATCAAAAGAAAATCGAGGGGAGACAAATGGACGTCCTTCAACATAAAGCATTAACGTGTTGGATGCGAAAGCTTAGGCGAAGTAATTGGAACTAAAATTGCTCTTGTATCTATTTTTATTACCCTTGTGCGTTAGCACAATATGCGCCGGACGGCTTGAATCAGAAAAAGCGCTCCAAGCCGTTCGTTGGCTATTGGTGATTGCTGTTCAAACCTTATTACTCGGCGTATCGCTTAACAGTGCTTGCTCCGAAATCATCCAGAGTGCTGAACCAGTGAAAGTGCTCTTAGCCATTTGCAGGATCAGTGAGGCCATAAGGGGTAAAGTCTATAAATTGAAGGTGAAGTTTCTCCTACCATTGTCCCAAGTCTCAATACAGAACAAGCTGGTTGATGTACAATCTTGAATCCTATACTAAAATATTTCACTGAGGTAGAGAAACTGAAAATTGAAAAGCTTCGTGACGCGTTGCCCCTGCAACATGCAGCTCTCACTCTGACGGACGAAGAACATAAAGCTTTTTTCATCACTCATGCTGATGATAAGATTGGCTGGGATCGAGTGATTAACAGTTCTATTTCCTGATTCGGATGTTTAAAAGTCATCACAGCTCGGTTTATAAGGCAACTAAGGCACCGTAGGTAGGCCTGACAAAAAAGCACGTTTTGAACGGCGTTGAATTAGGATCGCTTCCGCAAACTTTTATGGCTTGTTCCTATCTGTTAGTTGGAGATGTTAAGTAGTTGGCCGACTGTAACTTCGTAGCATTAGTACTAACTCCGGAACCATGAAGAGATCCACTCTGGAACCATGAAGATATTCGCTTCCGCTCCTGAAGGACCCCCAGGATGGGGCCGTGTTGCTGTATGTTTTCTCCCAAAAGAAGTCTGGGATGTCTCTTACGACATCCGGTTTAGCCAATGATGACCAACTCCCGCTCATCATTCTTTCCTCTTTATGATTAATTTGCCAGGGTTTACGTTGACCATGATGGCAAGCTTAAAGTTGATGAACCACCTTCTATTCAAGAGGAAAACTCCCCCACTGTGTTCACCCTAGAGGTCCGTCGGAACTTCCTTGAGACTCTAGGTAAGCACATAAGCTAATACCCAGAGGCACTGGACAAAACTCATCGGGTGAGACGTCACAAGCGCAATTCTGCTGATACGAATGCTCTTCTTCGGGTTATCCGCCCTGTAAGCTACACACTATCCAGCCTAAATTACAATCTCTTGCCAGAATAGTACGGTCTCTTAATGAATACAGTGCAAGCCAAGGTCAAGACTATCATTGCCTTCTTACAGTTGCTTCACCGTCGTATATGTGTAATCAATTAGAGTCAAAATTGACTTAACTAATTGAGACCAATAAGGAACGCGCCCTATCACAATAAGCAGTGCTAAAACTTAATAAAATGGACCCAATACACGGACCTTTGAAACATTATGGCATATGATTTCTCTGGCAGTTGTGTAAGGACAGTAGGATAGATGGACGACGTCATTTACCCAAAACCCTCGCAAATAAAAGTTGATTTGACCACTAGACTAAAATACGAATCCGTACCCAGCCTAGTGGGTTGTGTTTCAGAATCCAACTATAAAAGCGATACGCAGGCTACCACAACTATATATAACCATATATGTACAGGCAGGTTTTACCACTTCTTAGACGAACTTAGAGCCTCGCCGAGGCTCTAAGTGGCCTAGTTGCCGGCTGTTTTTGCTGCCCTTATGGGGCGCGACTTCGAAACCGTTGGGATGCCTCCGCAAAATCCAAGACGGCGTCCACCGTCTGACACGCGAGGCATTATCAGGCTTACCCTTTCCTCCTTCTTCGGGACCTCCTAGCAAGGTCGACATGCTACTGAACGAGTCGCCTACCTTCGCAAGTCTCTCAAATCTGGACAGTCCAACAATACATGAGTGACGCTCTCTCGCTCGCTGCAAACACAAATTCGTCACAGCGGAAACGGAACACTTTGCCTATGTGGCTAGCCAACAGTGCCCCGTTCGCATTTGTGTCAGCAGCTAGGCTCCACTCCTGGGGAGCACTCCGTAGAGCCGCCTCGTGTATTTGGCCGGTAGTGAGTGATCGATCCGCCGAAGGTGGCTACCTGTTCTATATTCGTTCTATTCCTTCCCCCATTGGGCGTAGATCCTTTACCGGTGTGTAAGGAAAGTAGAATTCGAAAACAATTTAGGGGATTAGTAGAGGGACACCCCCACCTGTAATGGGACACCCCTTTCAGTAATGGGACACCCCCTGCCTGCAAATTCTGGCATCTATTCACCGCTCTTATCACCGCTTTTCTATCAACTTTTGTAGATTCTTAAAGTCCTCTGGCGGTACCTGTATTTACTATATAAACTCCTAGTAAAAATAAGTCACCTAGCAGGTGGAGCGAAAATTTCAATTATAGCTAAGAAGTCCAGTTTGTTTCTTAATTATGGCTCGCACTTTCGAAATCCTCATTCTAAATCTCAAGTCATTTCTCTGCTCATTTTTCATCGCATTTTACGCACTTAATATCATCAATATGGCCTCATTAGGCCTAACATACCTGATGTCGGATTCTGATGTGGAGCTTATCCTAGATTCTCAGCCAATAATTACCTCTGAGCCGGTACCAAGCCCCGAACTGAGCACCCAGCAAAGCCCCGAACCGAGTACCCAGCGAAGCCCCAAGCCAATACCTACACCGAACGCCCCGGGGTACATACAGCTTCCGCTACCTCCGTTAAACCAGCAATTCAATACACCAGAGGAAGGGGCCGAGGTAGTCAATACGTTTGCGCGCCCATATGGCTATGCGGTGACGATTCGGCGTTCTAAATATACTAAGAATGGCGTGAAGAAAACGGTCTACCTTTGCTGTGATCGTGGGCGCGCAGTCAAGTATGAAGAAACGGTCAAAAAGCGCCGTACAACAACCCTTGCACTCGGATGCCCCTTTATGGTTGTGCTTCGGCTAGATCTCCAAACTAACCTTTGGCATCTAACAATTGACGATTCGAAGTCGAAGCATAACCATCAACCATCGCCGGCATCAACCCACACTGCACAACGGAAGCTCGATCTTACCCATAAGAGCGATCAGGTAGAAAATGGGCTTCGGCAAGGACATACAACGCGCCAGATTCTTACTGAGATACGTGAAACGGATCCAGAAAGTGTGCTCATTCCCCAGGATATCTACAACGCACGGAAGAAGCTAAGCCAGCTATTTCTTGCTGGGCGTACGCCGCTTCAAGCACTATTGATAGAGCTTCCTAAGGATGGGGGCTGGATTTTCAAGTATGAACTTGATGATCAATCTCATGTTTCTGCGCTATTTTGTATGCATAAATCTAGCATTGCGATGCTTCGAAAGAACCCCTGGGTTATTTCAATGGACTGCACATATAAGACCAATCGATATGGGCTCCCTTTGCTTGATATTGTAGGCTTTGCGGCTACTGGTTCAACCTTCCACCTTGCATTTGCATTTATGAGAGATGAGAAGGATGATTCATATGAGGTATAATACCCCCAAGACACCTAATCGATTAATTTTCTAACATATTATACTATATACTTTAGGTAATGCTTACCTGCCTAGCCGAAGCATACGAATCCCTCGCTCTCGCCCCTCCCAGTACGATCCTTACCGATAAAGAAGAGGCGCTTATCAAGGCAATTGAGGTCGTTTTTCCCAGCACTAAGCATATGCTCTGCATTTGGCATATCAATATGAATATCCTCAAGAAGGCCCGCCCAATACTCGCTGATCAGGTAGCACAAGCCCGCCGCGAAGCCCAGGCTAATACCTCCCGCAAACTTACCGCCGCCGAGCGCAACGAAGACCGTAAGAAGGCCGAAGCGGGGTGGAAGAAGATGCTACAGCGCTGGAACCGCATTGTGTACGCGATTACACTCGAGGAAAGGGACCAGCAGTGGGCCAATTTCAAAGAGCGATATATAGACCCCCTTTTTGCGCCATTGTTGGATTATATACAGAAGGAATGGCTTGATAACTGTCCCCGGCGGTTTCTTCATTGCTATACCTCGCGATACCTTCATCTTCATGAGATTGCTACTTCTCGTACAGAGGGTGCGCATTGGCTGCTCAAACAGGATCTCCAGGTCTCTACCAATGATTTACTGGTAGTGCTCCGCAGTTTTACCCGGTCTGTAGCGCTCCAATTCGATAAGATACAGCATAGCATCGAGGCCCAGAAAATCCGTCGGCCAACTGGCAATATTCCTAAGCTTTATCGGCTGCTTTATACTCGGATCTCTATACGAGCAATTCAGCTTACAAAGGAGCTCCACGCACGGTATCAAGGGGATGATACGCGGCCAATTCCTCCACGTTGTACCTGCAATTCGAAGGAAACAGCTGGATTTCCCTGCATCCATATACTACAGCAGTACGAAGAGGAAGATAGATGCCTCGAACCAGAGCTGTTCCATCAGCATTGGCATTTATATAGCGTCGATGCTCCTCCTATCGATCCATTGCTTCTTATACAAGACCCCCTCCGTACATGCCGACGAGGGCGCCCCCGAGGCGCTAAGAATTTGCCTAGCACGCAGCCTAGCACGCAGAACCCCCGCTCGTCTCCTAATCCGTTGACTCAGCCCCCTTTATCAGCTCACGAGCGTTCTGTGCACCGAGATCCTTCTTCGTGGGAGGAGCCTCGGGGGAGAGGGCGAGGGCGAGGGCGAGGGCGAGGGAGGGGCCCGGGCCGGGGGCAGGGCGCTGTTCGGGGCGCTACTCGTATTGTAGATGGAGATGGAGATGGAGATGATGATGAAAGTGCGACGATACGGAGCTCAAGGCGGCGAGGCGCAGGCAGAAGCAGAGATGCAGACTTCGAGTATTACTAGTAGTGAGAAATGTATGCTGTTATGCAAATCATTCTGTAAAATAAATCCCTTTTTTCTTACTAAAATTATGCTTCTTTTACTATGTAAACCAGAATTCAAAGCTGCAGAATTAGTATGAAGTGACAGAATATTCGGCAGAAAAGATAGATGCCAGAATTTGCAGGCAGAGGGTGTCCCATTACTGAAAGGGGTGTCCCATTACAGGTGGGGGGTGTCCCTCTACTAATCCCCACAATTTAACCCTCGAGGGCACACACTTTGTTTCTCGGCTCCTACTCGAAACGGGCTTAGTCCCTTCTGGGACAAGCGGTATTTTGTCACCTCCCCCCATAGACAAGATTCTTTTACAAGTTGGCCAAGTTATGCTAAGCCCCGTTTCTATTACGGGCTGAGAAACAAAGCGTGAGTGCCCCAAGGGTGAACTGTTTTCGAATTCTCCTGTATAGATATAGACCCTCCCAACAGTGGTCTATTAGTTGAATCAATCAATCGCCTCATGGTTGGTTTCCCTCAGTACTAGCGCAAATGAACGGCCTGCGATACGACATCGGAGCTTCACCACTATTATGACTCATTTCTTTTGCACTTCCGCTCGAATACCATCTGTATCAAATTTTAGGAGCTTGTAGAGATCGTCCGCTTTCTTGAGAATCGAGTCTTCTTCCTGAGGATCTTTCGACTTGTCAATATTCAAGGTTCATGAAAAGATGGACATTAAGTCTCGCTGACCTTTCTTTCTGAAGTTGATAAAGCGCTGTATCTCAGCCAGCCTTACTTCTCGCGCTTTGAGTTTATCCTCCCATTCCGAAGGCTTTGGGAAGACTTCCCTGAAACCCCCTGAACGGTTAAGACAGTTCAGCTCCTTCTCGCTGACCTTCCCCAAGTAATCGCCAAGGTAACCCATATAAAAATCATCAGTTCCATAACCGCTGGCTCGCGAGAACGAGCCAGCCTGGGATCCCGCTATGACTTTTGTCCAGTCCGGGGAGGGGGAGTTAGGGTTGTCTCCATTGGTCTTGACAAAAATGGGTCCCATTTTTGGTTCCTGTAAGTCATCTTGCCCCTTAATAGAGCAGCCTATGACAATGTTGGCCATCACAGTGCTCGTCAAAGCATCAGAATCAAGGAGGAAAAAGCTTCTCTTAGCCTGTATCATTTCCTGATACTGGTGGAGGATTGCCTGGCATTTTTCTCATGACCGATTGACTGCTCGAGTTTCCCCAAATCCCTTGTCTGAGTAAACCAGTCCCATTCGGCTCCTGGGGGCCCACGGACTGGCAACTGCTCTTTGTGAGGGGCGAAAAAGAGATCTCTACCCATGGCAGACCTGGGTATGTTAATATCATCCTAAAATTTATAGCCAGTGGCAAAACGTACATTTATTTTGCCCGGAGCGAGGGGCAGAGTTTTCCAATGAAGAAATAAAATATGAAGGACGACCAGCTTCTACAGATCTTTGCCCAGGGCAGATATATGAAGAGACAAAATATGAAACATAGGAATACGCCCTTTTCAAATTGTCATTTTTGATTTTTTATTATCTAACCGAGTGGGAAATGTCCCAATTCCCAGCATACGGAAAGGTCGCTGGGCTTCTGATATCACAGGACATGAAATTAAAGTACCTTCATGAAAAAAGCAAATTTGGTTGATGACAAAACATCTATTCCGTAGATCTTTCTAGTGCATTGATACACGAAGCCTCCTTTCAAAGAAAGAGTTTTCTTGGCCCGCAGATATGATTAGTGCGTAAAGTCTACTTGGGAATAAAAACAACCCCAGGAGGCAGCGTCATCGTGCGCCGCCTCTCGGAATCTTAGATGAGCCCGCGGGTTCCATATCGGCGAATCAACAACTTTGTGACCAATCAGATATTAATCTTAATATAGTAACCCCTGAATATTTAGCTTTCAGCTCGCCCGGAAGGTTTGGAGGCGCCTCGCCGAGACATGTTTGCAAAGGAAATCTGTCTACTCGGCCGTACTTTCAAGCGTAGAGGATCATTGCCCCCAGAGGCTAGGTACGCGGAGGTGGATTACTTGGGCCCGTTTGCCCAATCACCGACGATGGCGAATCCAATGTCGGTCGACGAAGTTTTCACAGCATAGGTCTCATGATCAACTATCCCTGACCCAAACTCAGCTCCAATCCCCGGCCCTAGGGTATCCAAGGGCAAAAATAGGAATAGGGCTCCACCTAACCCAAATTAGGCCATCTCCTCTCTAACGTGACCCATTAAACCAAGCCATGGTCCCTGTCTTGTCATCCGTGAGCTGTGTGCTACAGCCTACAGGACGCCAAGCACATCCACAGATTGGCAAATAATGATGTATAACAAACTACCGCTTATAGAATGCTACAGGTATAGTATCCCAACCCTCAAAACCAGTTTTCCTTCAAGTGTTTTCGAATTGCATCCAGATGTGCATTACTCTTTGCATAGGCATTGCAATCCACGGAGTAGATACTATTAGGCGCAGCTAACGAACTACTGCCCCACGAAATTCAACCGTGTGAGTGATCGAGTGCCAGAAGGAGGCTGAGGTCGCTTCTTGCGGAGATATTCCGACGATTCTTTTGTTGATGGCCGACCATAGGTGGTCAAAATTGTGAAATGTATACGGAGTATGTCAAAAACACATCTGCCCCACAATACAATATTTCCCGGTGGTCACACTATATTGTAATTATATCCACTAAACCAATTATTCCTAGATAGACAAACCACAGAAACGACACTTCAGGAAAATCGTTTCAGCTACTGCCGTATGAAGAAAGTGAATTTGATTACCTAGAGAACTCAATTTTGGGACTTTTTCATTGTACGTAAATGCCTGCGCAATAAAATGTTGGATTACTCAAACGAATATAATTGGAGCCGATAGGCATGTGGGCTTATTATGTATTGAACAGAATTAGACGATATAACCAGGTCCTTTATAATCAATAAAATGAGTAGTAGAATGATCGGCTTAGGAATACCGTTGGACACTTCAACTGTCAAGCGTTATTTAACCGTTTCAAATTACCTGCCCTCTATTCCTCTTCCGAATACCCAACATGTCTCCTTTCCGTCGTTCTGGACCTTTCCTGAACCTGAGCGTGTGCGAGCATTCGCTGATAGGGATGAAGTTGTAGCAGAATTTGAGGTTGCGTACCAATTTCCGAATACAACTTGGAATTAAATTGCTGCTCGAGGGTATGTCTTGGGCCTGGCAGGCACTTTGTTGTGGGTATTGGGTCTGGACTAACCAGCCATAACCGTAGCCCGTAAAATGCCAGTGGCCGGTTCAAGGCAATCATCTCTGCACGTCTAGTTCCGGTCAACCTGGAGCTATGGTAGAGGTATTCTAGGCGCCAAAACTTGGCTCTGAATGTATACAAGGTGAAAATGGAGTTATGTCGCTTATGATGCACAGCTAGTGGGCAAGTTAGAAGCGCCGGATGAACTTGGCTTTTCGCACAGACTTTGGCAGCTGGGATCGTCGGGTGCACTGGAAGCCGGTGACCTTCACAGGATTGTAAACATGCCATCGCTTGACCGGCTCGTACGTCGACTTTGTCTTGTCGTCTTGTCGCCATGTAATTAGGGCCTACTGTACTCATCGCTTCATCTGTCATTTTTACTTGGTAGGCCCCTCCCTTCACTAGTAGCAGGCTAACAGTACAGGTCCATTTTGGCTGATACACGCCAGCCTCATCCGTCTGTCTCCATTAACCCTAGCTAGCGCCCTTTCACCTCGATCGTTTCCTCTATATCTTCAAACAAGTCATCCGCTTATATTCTCCTCAACCGCCGGGTCATCAGAGAAAATATCGTTGCAAATTTCTAAGAATGTTACATTTGTTCTATCCTTCCTGCCCGGGCTAAGGCACAATTTGTGTACCGATACATGCATTTTCATTATCGCAGAGAATCCAGTTTACCTCTAAGCATGAGAGCCAGGCACATATCCATTCCAAATTCCAACAAAGATTCAAGCGGATCCACAATCTAGTCCCAGTTCCAGTTTGGAAAGTCAATCAGCTCGTCGAGTATGAAACTGAGCAAGGCTTCTTTGATATCTTGATAATTGGCCCTATTTGAGTATATTTCATGAATTAGGTATGCGATGGACTGCCGGTTGACCTCGTTCCTGAGCGAGACGAAGATAAGTTCCATGGCATCCATTTTGAGTACGTTGATCTCCAAGTCAACAGCCTCGGTGAACATTCGCGCATGGAAGTAGGGTAAGCTGTCGGTAAAATCTTAAACGGAATCGCCAGATCTGCCGGTGTATTTGCCCTTGTACAAGAACTCTAATACATTCCTCACCAAAACAGGCTCGTGCGCATCGAGGCAAACCTCCCCAGAACCTTCCTAGAAACCAAAAAACTCCGTTAGATGAATTCGAAGAGATTTGCCCCGGATTGGGTAGCCCAGTGGTCATTGCGTTGGGTCACACCTCGAAACCGCCCCTGCAGGCTCGGACAAAATACCCCTGACGGGGGACATATAATAGCTTTATGGGCTGGAAAAGCGTATTCACCGCATATGGGGGTCAGATCGCTGTACTTGGAATTGAGGAAATATCTATTTTGCGGCAGCAAACAGGTTAGTGAATGGACGTTCTAGTTCATAAGGGGCTCGGGGCTCTGACCCCTCAACTGCCTGCATAATGGCTTTCTGATTTCCTAAAACACCGAAATCAATCGTTGAATAATCTATTGTAGATGCGGCTTGCCTCAGGGAAGGATACTGGGAGTTGGATGATGCTAAATTACCCCTCTGAAGGACCGCCGAAGGAGGGCTCTCCTGGCAATGCTTATCCAGCAAACCTGCCAATAGATGATCTCGGAAGCTGGTCACTGCTTCAAGAAGTTCATTTTCAATTATAGCATAGGAATGCATCTTGAATCTCTTCAAATTGGCCATGATGATGTTCAATGTTGGACCTCTTAGCTCCCGATATTCCATCCTCTTTAATGAAGGCGATAAACTGAACTTGAGCGAAGAGAACTCCCAAAGAAGATCACTAAATGGTCTTTTGTATATATAATTCACCGCTTTGACATCCCATTAGACCTGACGGCTGTGCCAGTGATTGAAAGTTTCTTGGGACAGCAAGGCGAGCTAGACCAACTCTGGCAGTATTTACGGCCCACGGATTCCCAGTCACGAAAGGTTGCAATTCTCCATGGGCTTGGGGGGATCGGAAAGACACAACTAGCGATTTGTCTCGCACGAGACCACAAACATGATTTTACTGCCATCTTCTGGCTGAGTGGAAAGGACCGAGGCACGCTATTGCAATCTTTGAGCTCTATCTCGCCCCGATTGCCAAAACAGTCACTTGCGAACGAGGTAATGAATGACGAGGTGGAGCAACGAGCTAGAGATGTGTCAAAGTGTGTTAAAGTGGCTAGCAATAGAGGGAAACTCACGCTGGCTGCTCATTTTCGACAACATCGACCAATACTTCTCCTTCAATGGCCCCATTGGTGATGCATATGATATTGCTGAATTATTCCCTAGAGCCGGCCATGGCTCTATTCTCATTGCCTCTCGGCTGCAAAGGTTGACGGAGCTGGGAAATTTAATTTCTATCCATAGACAAAACTTGAAGGATGCGATCCAACTACTCTTACAATGCATCCATCTATCAGTGAAGAATACAGTTAAAGAGCCTGAGAGCAACGCAGGTGTTAAGGGACTCAGTACTCGAATCTTATTTATGATACTGATATATGTAGATACCGTTGCTCTTGCGAGCCGTCTAGATGGACTTCCATTGGCAATCGTCATCGCCGGGGCGTTTATGCGTGAAACTGGAACCAGCATCACTGAGTACTTGCAGTATTACCAGGCATCTTGGTCCGACCTACAGCTGCAATTGAATCCTGAACGCCAGTATCAGCAAGGCAATATGCTTCAAACATTGATGATCTCATATCGTGAGATTCAGAAGCGGGACGCGCACGCAGCGGAACTGCTACTGTTCCTTGCTCGTTTCGATAATCGAGATATCTGGTTTGAACTAATAAAAAGCAGCTATCATAGCTCAAACCTCCCCATTTGGCTCGAAAGTACTACATCAAGCGGACTCGCGTTCAAAATCAGTATCAAGACTCTCATCGGGTTCTCTCTACTTGAGATTAAGGAACAAGAGGGAGACTATGCTATGCACCCAGTGGTACAAGGCTGGTGCATTCACCTTGCTAGCAAAGACAAAAGTGTGAATTCCATCCAGCTCAATGAACTGGCACTTGTATCTGTTGGGTACACTGTCCCTAGTGCAAGTGTCAGAAATTATTCCGAGCTTCAGCAACGGCTTATTCCACACGCGAATTATGCACGTCATGGGAATTGGTCAGGCCATAATATTGCGGATTGGGGAGCATTCCATGGTTTAGGAGACCTCTACAAATATTAGGGGAAGGTGAAGGAAGCAGAGGGGATGTGCCAGCGAGCACTGGCAGGCTACGAGAAGGCCCTCAGTCCATATCACAGCAGGGTGCAGCGGCTTAGAGAGAGGTTAAATGGGCTAAGTATTGCAGATTTAAAATAGTCCATTACCCTCCCTGTGGAATATTATTACTTTACCCTGACATATTCTTCGCAGTGGGTTCAGTACAAGATTTCTCTAAGTTTGAGGCAAACACCCAGTACCCTACTGACCATATAGATTTCGCAAAATGACCTACAATCCAATTTAAAATAATGGCTTAGGAGAGGTTGGGGGAGATCTGACCTTGCTGAATAACGGTCGCAATTGTTTATGAGAATAAGATCCATATCGTGCAGGCTGAGAAGGAGAAATAGAAGTCACTTCATTGATCATCTTTTCGGCATTGTGGAAGATGGCCTGAGCCGAAGCCCGTTCTAGTTATGGACAATGCACCTTTCTATCGCTTTGATCGTATCGAGCAGATGTGCACTGAAGCAGGAGTAAAACTAGTGTATTTGCCACCTTACTCACCTGACTTGAATCCTATCGAGGAGTTCTTCTCGGAATTGAAAGCATTAATTAGACGAGCTAGATGCGGTATGAAAAAGACCCCGAACAAGGGTTTTAAACTTTCCTCGAGTGGTGTATTAGGGTTTCATCTCGAGAACAGAGTGCTTTAGGTCATTGGGACTCACGACTAGTTATTAGGGTTTTTGAGGCATTATGGCGTTGGGCATTGCGGTGACACAATATATACTTCAACAGCTATCAGAATTGCGCGATTCTCTGCTAGCTTTATTTTTTTGTTGAGAATCCAGGTTAATTCTCAGTAATTGACATGGAGCTTTCAATGCTAACCCTAATTCGATATGCTTTGTCACCATGCAATTCTCGCATACCAAGGATTTCGAACTCTTGCAGAATCGAGATTAGCGCCGTCGATGGAGTTTGCCATCTACAACACCAGTTCCTGCATACAACCGCCATGTTGTTGTAGCACAGGATATGATTCCAATTCAGGCTGCATTCTATCAATGGAACACGGGAGAATCCAGCACTCAGCACTGTCACCGCTCATTCAGCCCTTTCTTCTTGATTCTACCACTCTGTTTCTATTACAAATTCATCAATTGAGGGATTTCAGGGGAGGAAGAAGAAGCCTATAAATATAAACTTCTTTCCGTGTATGAAGATATTAGACAGCTTATAATTATATTTCTGGCACTTTACCTATAGTTTCAATTTATTTTTCGCAAGAGATAGTTACTCCTTATTTTACATGCTGTATAGTTCCTCTGTGTACTATTTCAACTTTTTTTGTACTCCCATTTGTGGCCTAATCATTTACTGAAAGAGATGCATCAAACATCAAACAGAAGTGATTAAAGAGTCAATCTAATGCCTACAACACTTTCCGGAACTGCTGTCACCACCTTACATTCGATTTTTTCTCGAACCTTAATGCAAAGATCGGCTAGCCCTTTTTGACATAGCTTCGGGATATGGATATGACGATTTGGTGAATACACAGAAGCCGCTGTAAGCAACATGACTCGTCTACCATATTTATGCCCTATGCCAACTCCTTCATCTTCCTTTCATCTTCATCCAGCTATCATCCGACATTAGACATCCTGATCACCCTGTTTGCTCTCACGAAGGAGAAAACTCGTTCCATCTCGATCGCTTTGCAAGCCTCGGATCTGTAAAATGAATGACCTCACGTTATCCGGGTTTTTAGAGCGGAGTTTAACCACGGTGTAGTGCAGTGCTTGGAATATTGATGACTCGATGTTATGAGATTTGCGCCTGCGATCACTGCCATAGAGGCATTGACAGCCTTTCGCGGTACAGTTCACACATGGAGTTGTACCAGAACACTAGATCCTGTCAGCACTAGGATATGAACGATTCATTACATTCTAACCTTGATTCGCTTTTGGCGACACTCTGTGCAAGCAAGAGAGACATTCCGTCGCTTTTCAACTAATGGACGCGGTATCTGTGATTGGGAGGATGAACCTTTCTCCATTGGCCGCAGCGGCCGCAAGGAGCTTTTTTCTGTCATATCTGGTGATCGGGACTCATAAAGTCGGAAAATATTGTTCATTGTAGATGTCCATAGTAAAGAGTGGGTGATGCGACGGAATTAAATAGTCAATTCGCAGTGCCGGTTCTCTTTGTTTGCTAGATGCAAAACAACCTTGGTGGCATCTTTGAAATAGGACCATTTATGAGACCAGACCTATGCATATTCCCGATCCTGACCCCAACGCTGGAAGTCTCAGAGGCAAACAAAGAACACTTGATTTAGAGGCATACTATTGGATGCTTCCAACCATCTTGGCAGGGGCGCGTACTTTAATTGGACAAAGTGGCCACCCATGCACTAATCATCTCAGCCTGTTTGATGGATATTGTGACGCTAGTTAGTGGCCAATGATTGAGAAATCTCGGGAAAGCACGCTTGCTGCAGCCAGCAGCCCACGCCATCTGTGATACAGATAGCGCTTCGCTGCCGATAATGTTTCGAAGTGGCTAGCCACCATTCAGGTGCGACCACTCGTGCTTAATTAAAGATCTGCGCGTATTTAGGGTAGTGTTCAGGTTTAGCCTGGTTGCTCTGTGTCCTGCCACATCTCCAAACGAGCAGGCATCCGTCTGTTTTGACTAGTTTGCTAAATCAACATTCTAGAACCCCTGGAGACCTTACAAGCCTAATAAAGGAGATGTTTTTACTGTTATTTACGACTGGACTGGAATACTGCCAAGAAGGGAGTTCAGGGGCAGAGTAACCGTAGTAGGTATAGCGTGTTTCGAAAGAGGGTTCAAGAAAGGACCTCTGTGAGCAAATGGTGAAACTGATTTCGATCCATCATGTAACGTAACACAAGGCGAAAGCGGTCGCTACTGTAAGCAGGAACAAGTGAACCTGTAAGTGAAGGGGAACGAACCAACCAGGGGCGATTCGATCCTGAATCTGCGTTGCGATTAAGGTTATTGTGATATAAGTTTGTGGTGTTGTGAACCGAGCGGAAGCTTATCCCTAACCGATGGCGGACCCACCCGCGGGAGGGCCCGAGACCCCTCCCACAAACACCTAAGAAACCACCGCCAGCTTCACTGAGGAAGATCCCGAAGCCAGGATCACCACCGAGAACCGGAAGCGAACCCGGAGTGGAGATGCCTTCGCCCCGTCGGATCCAACGGTCGAATCACCACCAAGGAGGTGTGGAAACTGATCAGCTCGCTGAAAGACATCATCCGCCACCAAACAGCGACCATCACAACCACCCAAAATGAACTCCAGGTCAAGCACAACCAGAATGTCCTCCAGGAACAAAACGAGAAATTGCACGATGAGGTGAAAGCACTGCGAACACAAATCGAGGCCACCCCGCCGGTGACAGCGACCAGGACCTGGGCCGCCGTCGCAGCTGAGGGCGGCAATGGCACCTCCCCGCTCAACCGCCAACGACCCGAGAAAGACCAGGATTGCGTCCGAATGAGCACCCAGAGGACCTTTGTCGACCCAAGAGACAACAATAACAATGACGGAAACACTTTCGGACGATATCTTCCCATCGATGCGGCCAACAACCACATTCGCACTGCATTGCAGAGCGACGCAAGACGCAAGACGCCCAAGTGGCCGGCATCGGCACCACCAAAACCGGCTACATCATTCGATTCAAAAACGCGGAGTCAGCTGAGATGGCCCGCAACAACGCCGAGTGGCTACATAAGTTGGGCAATAACACAAAGCTGGTAAAACCGCGATTTGGAGTCGTCGTACACCGGACTCCGACAGAGGAATTCGATCTAGAGACGGGACACATCCAGGCAGCAGAGAAAATCATCGACGACAACGGCCTAGCGGAGCACGGCTTCTAGATCGACGAGCTGGCCTGGATGAAAGCGAAGGACAAGCCGATGGGGAAATTCGCCTCACTGGGAATATGGTTCGACTCCCCAGAGGGAGCGGAGCATATGCTTCGGAAGCGGCTCCTTATCAACGGGCCACTCATCACTACGGTTGTACAATGCGAAATCAAGAAGAAGAGGTGCTTCCGATGCCAACGGTTCGGCCATCTAGCATGGTCATGCAAGGAAACGCCGCGGCGCTGGCCAGCATGAACGGGAGAGATGTCCACCAGGGGTGAGAGCCCGGTGTCTCGATTGTAGCGGTGAACGCCCTACGGGCGATCGACAGTGTCCAACACCATCGACCTTCAACCCTACCAGATGCTAGAGAAGAATCTCCGCATCCTAGAGTTGAACATGATGAAATCGGGACCGAGAATGGAAGCACTGATCAACGATCCCCAGAGCTTAGAGCTGGACGTTCTGCTGATCCAGGAGCCATCCATTACCACCTATCGCACGCACATCAACCACAGCGCCTGGCGACTATACCGACCTACGACGCAGACTGACGCCGCTCGGTTTCGCAGCCTGATCTACGTCAACAGAAGAGTCTCTAACTCCTCACACCGTCAAATACCTTGCGACCACCCAGATATCGCAGCCATCAAGATCTGGACGCCCGACTCTCAAACCCTTGTCTTTTCTGTCTACATACCCCCAGTACCGCTTTTCACGGGCGATGACGCGTCAGCATTGCCAGCCCTCACTGCGATACAAAAATCCATCACAACCGCTACACAAAACGAGCAGCGCGCGACTAGCTTCATTGTTTCTGGTGACTTCAACCGACATCATCCGATGTGGGGCAACAACCACATCCCACCTAGATTTATCGAAGACGCCAGCGACCTGATCGACTTTTTCCAAACCCACAACCTCCACAGCTGTCTCCCTCGAGGAACGGCGACTTATTGGGCCTTGAATAATCCAGGACAAAGCTCGACCATCGATCAGACAGTGACAGACAACCCGGAACTACTTGTCAAATGTCATCTGTACAATGAAAACTACGGGTCAGACCACCGCGCTACGTATTCGGAATGGAACCTTCAACCCCAGAATAAGCCAAGCAACAAAGCGAGAAAAGCGTATGAGCGCGCGGACTGGGCCAGAATCGGCGAGGAGGTAGCCCGACAGACAGGCCCCTGGAAGGACATTAAGACCCGGCCAGGACTCGACCGAGTTGTGGAGAAGCTCGTATCAGCGACAGCCCAGGCCGTGGACCAGCTCACGCCCGACACTCGCCCAACGCCATACTCCAAACGGTGGTTTACACCAGACCTGAAGGTCCAGCAAGTCGAAGTGAATCAACTGCGCAGAAGATGGCAGGCAAGCTGTGCGGAGCTTGGACGAGACCACGTCAACACCATTACAGCCTTTCAACTTATGCAAAAAAAGCGCCGAGCGTGGACGCGGACTATAGAGAAGGCCAGAGCTTCGCATTGGAGACAGTTCCTGGATGAGGCCGGCGAAGGAAAGCTCTGGAAAGCTGCCACCTAGATGAAACCTCGAGAAATATGGGGGTGTATCCCAGCCCTGAAGGTTGGCTCGGAGGAGGTCACCCAGAACGAAGACAAGGCAAAGGCTTTTCTTGACGCGTTCTTCCCAGTAATAAACACGCCCGACCCTAGTACACCAACCTCTCCACAGCCGGAGCTCCCGTGGTACCCGATCACCGAACTCGAGATTCAACGATCACTGAAGACAGCGAAAGGAACTACTGCACCGGGAGAGGATAGTCTGCCGATGCTGGTCTGGAAGAAGCTATGGGGACATTTGAAAACCTGGATCACCGGCATCTTCACAGCAAACGTAGATTTAGGATACCATCCGAAACAGTGGCGTAGTGCGAAGATTATTATGTTACGGAAACCAGGCAAACTACTCGCTACCCGGCGCCTACCGTCCAATCTCACTGCTGAATACACTCGGCAAGCTTCTTGAAGCAGTGATAGCGCGAAGATTGTCCTACCTCGCAGAGAAAATAGCCTGGTACCAAACAGCCAGTTCGGCGGACGCCCGGGCAGAACCACTAAACAAGCCCTGCTGGCGCTGTCTAGTGCGATTGACAAAGCCTGTAACAAACACAAGGTGGTGACTTTAATCGCATTCGACCTCAAGGGCACCTTCAATGGGGTGAACCGGGTGAGCCTGGATGCCTCGTTACAGACGAGAGGTATTCCAATGGTGGCAAGGAAATGGATCGCGAGCTTTATGAGCGGTCGGCACGCCAACACTGGATTTGACGACTTCCGCACCGAGACCGAGCTGCTGGTGAATGCAGGTCTAGCGCAAGGATCGCCACTCTCCCCCATCTTGTTTGCATTCTTTAACGCCGATCTGGTCGACCAGCCCGTCGACTCCCACGGATGCGCGTCAGCATTCATTGAAGACTACTTCCAATGGAGAGTAGGTCGCTCGACCGAGGAAAACTTAGTCAAAATACAGCCGAGAATGTTCCTACATAGAGGAGTGGGCGCGACGAGCAGGATCGTGCTTTGCGGCGGAGAAAACCGAGCTCATTCGCCTCACCAGAAAGAGGGGAGAGCGCTTAGAAGGGAAGATCACCTTCGATGTAGCCGACGTCAAGCCCTCGCCTTCAGTCAAGCTGCTGGGGGGGGTGTACGACCAGGAACTTCGGTGGAAGGAACACGTTCAGCAGGCCATCAAACGTGCCACCAAGACGACTGTCGCTTTAAGTGGTCTGCTAGAAGTGGAAACCTACCTGCCCCCTACGCATCTCCGTCTTCGCCACCGAGCGCAACGCACTATAGCGAGACTACACACTCTACCCCGTGCCCATCCCATTTGGAGCGTGTTATCGCGCACCCAGAATTGTAGAAACAATGTGGGATCGTACGCGCGCTTTCCTCTTGCAGAAGCACTGAAGACCATGGATGTCGACAGGCTGAATGAGCTAGAACGATCGACCCAATTCCATTACCACCGTGGCGAGCAGACGCATTCTCGGAAATTGAGCTTGGAAGCGACCGAGAAATAGCGAGAGAAAGGGCAGATTCGGTAAGAAATACGTCCGATATTGTTGTCTACTCGGACGCTTCCGGACGTGAAGACCATATTGGAACTGCCATCGTCGCAATCAACGACCAGGAAGAGGTGGTGGAATCTCAACAGGTGCAGGTGGGTCCGACGGAACGCTGGTCGGTCCACGTAGCAGAGCTCATTGGCATCTTCTACGCGGTCGAGATGGTGTTCAAGCTAGCCCACCGGCGCACAAATGCCGGAGATGTAGTACGGTCAACGGCACAATCGTATGTGACAGCAGATCGGCCTTGCAAGCAATCCAGAACCCAAGTACCAAATTGGGACAGCGAATCGTCCATGCAATCATACAGGCAGCCTCCGAGGTTCAGGCAGAGAATATCATACTCCGCTTCCAGTGCATCCCAGGACATTGTGGGAATGTCGGGAATGATGCAGCAGATCGACTTGCTAAGGGAGACCAGACTGTATTGGTTGGGAGAACTTAGCGAGCATCTTGAGTGCGTCTGCTAAAGAAGCAGTTGACAATCTCTTGGAGCTTCGTAATAACGCAGAATATTGGCGCATGCGGTTTACAGACATGGAAAGAAACACTTCGAATTTCCTACGTTCTGTTTTTGGGCGGATCGATATTTTTCACACTATCCATGAAAAACTCCGTGATTGCCACAACGATCACCATACGAGCTTCTCTAGTCATTTATCCGCAATTCAGATTCCCTGCGATGATGTCCGAATCACAGGCGCGATATCTATGCATTCCGCACTTCGCTCTATTCTCAATGAGATGCTTTCTTCCTTGCAGAACAATGCGTGGCTATGCAAAGAGACGACAAATAGTACACTACGCTATCTTTTCGGCCTGATAAAGGAGAATGACCCTACAATACGGTTGATGGGTTTCGATGCGGTTTTGAGAACTATTGAGCGGGAGCTTTCGGGTGCTAATCGTGAGGAAGCGCCGCCATTCCCAATTGCCCAAGTCTTTCACGACATGTCAGTTGTCGCTGCTTGCATGCAGGAGACTTCCAAACACTACAATCTCATCCTCAACCTCGACGACAGACATTGCGCCCTGGCCAGCGATGCCACATCGGAGTGGCAAGAACGTGAACGACCGTGGGTAGACGATATCGAAAACTTTCTGGCAAGAATCGGACGCACGGGGAATGAGTTCAACAAAGAGGCTCGAGATGAGAATACCCCCTTAGAACATCGCCACTGCACGTTCTGGAATCGCATTGATGACTGCATGAGAAAATGGAACAACTCCAGTCTTATTGTCTCCATTCTCGACCAGGCCCCGGTCCCAAGAGCATCCGCATCCACAATTTTGGAGTCGGGATGTGGTTCGCAAGATACGAACTCTATGAACTCCACGCCGACTGAAACAAGATGAGAATGTCGCGACGGCGGCGGCGGCACACCCCACTGAAATATCCAGAATCCTTGCGGGTCCCCGTCTCATCCATCACAGAAGAGCCGCGTAGCCGGCCGACTGTACATATCACAGCAGAGAAGGATATAGTGTTTTGGGATGACTTACGGAACGAGAAAGGACAGGAGTCCTTCGAGGCGTGGAGACAATTTCTAAGGAATATCGGTTTCGTGTGCATAAACCAGGGAGGAGCAGGGCGTCGATTTGAACTCAAGAGGGCCCAGGGGGGTTCTCATGCAATTGTTTATCATGATTTACACGGATCGAATGGAAACAAGCTCCCACATGGGTTGGCGCGTCGAATGTGGGCCCGTAGGCTTGAAGACCAATTCAACGTCTCCTACCAAGAGAAGGAACGGCACTGCTGTGAGAAGACAAATTAGGGGACGAAGAGTGACTTTGATGCAGCGCTCTAGTTCGAGATTGACCGAACAGTGCAAGGTTCATACCTAATCTGGAAACTCGGGGGCACCGTCGGAGGGTCTTTGAATCTGCAACTGTGTGTACTGAGAGTACATGAGACGGCTACCATGGGGAGGGTCTGGGGCTTTTTACGTGAAGATTCATGCTAGATTTTGAATTTCAATATATAACGCCGCTGGAATTGGCTCTTTACCACTTTTTGGCTGCACTGACTGCTGTTGAGGAAACTGTAAACCCTATATAGTGATTGGAGTCGAAGTGAGTAATTGCAGTGACTGATTAGAATGGCTAAACTCTTTCCCTCCCACACATCCGGGGTCCTTTACAAGGCTTAGTCGGCTGCACCACAAGTATCGGACACACGACGTCTCCTTTGAGAACACTCTGGAGGGTCCTAAAATACACAATCGGGCAGCACAAAGAAAGGATCTCGAGCGATTACTTAAGGAGCTTAACCGTCATATTCAGTAACGGCAGGATTCATTCTACTATCAATACCATTCATACATGGACTCTTCATACATGGACTCTTCATACATGGACTCTCGTCACACATGGTCCACTTCATGTCTGAGCAAGAGAAAAAGGGACACGTCCCTCCCAAATTCCAATATTCAAGAGATCTACAACCCAGCCTCAATTTCAGTTCAGGATACCAATCAGCTCGTCGCATATAAACTGAGCAAGGCTTCCCTGACATCACGAGAGAGACCCTATTCGAGTATATTTCGTGAATCAGGTAGGTGAGAAAACGTCAGTTGACTACGTTTCAGAGCGAGACGGAATCATTTGCACTAGTGTTTGCCTTTGTAGAATAACTTTAATGCAAGAACCGGCTCTTGCGCATCAAGTCGAACCACTCTCATGGTTTGCTATGATTGAAATTGATCAGTTAAAACAAAACTTGGGGAGAGTTTCTCCAAAGAGATAGCGCTGATGATACCACAAAGCCCTTTTGCTTAATCATTTCACTTCTTGCATGCTGAGCTACTCTCTATCTCTAGACTTAGCTATAGAAAATTCCTGATGAAACTAAAGATCGAACACAGGGTCGCATATGTATCTCGGGAGATCTTGCCTACATCGTCCCAAAAGAGCATCTTACGCGGACGCAACCTTGTTACGAGCTTGATCTGGATTTGTTATCGCAAACACTACAGCGACAGGACATCAAAAGCAATCCACAAACAAGGTCGCTGGTAGGACGGCTTCCTGCTCCTCACCAATTTGCTATTATTCGTATTTATTCATATGGACGATTTGTCAAGCATGCGCATAATGGAAATACGCAAGCCTGGATTGTGGAAAACACTAACCTACTTCGCTCATCTAGACTACCAGGATATCAGACGAAAATAGCAATAGAGGCATAGACTTCTATGCCTCTTAAGATACTCGGCACCCTGCCCAACTGCACGGCAGCAGACCGTGTTAGAACGCCCGGCGCTATGAACTAATGGCGTATATCAAAATCGGAGATTTGAACCTCTTCCTAACCCTATCAGCTGCCGATTTCTAGCAGAATCCATATACCATATATCCCAATAGTGTGATATCAGGATTTCTTCCAGAGGAAGGGGTTGAAACCGTCATTTGAAGTGAGCGACTTCTGGTGCCGCTACGAGTGGTAGGGTCACGATCGGTCCACAAACATGCCCTATATCGGATAGTCGGTTCCTGGGACCCGGGCTTCTCTACCAGTATCATTCCGCACGTTGATGGTGCCCACCGGGTATGGTGATGAGTATGAGGCAGGTAAGATGCTACCAGTCAAAACTGGGGCAGCAACCGATGGTTCCCTCGATACGTACAAGTCGCATGGAGTGTAATACATTTCAAAAAAGGGAGAATCGAGATGTGTTAGAGAATTAGCTGGGTATTAAAGTGCCCGCGTGGCTGGAGGAACGGAGCTGCCTCAACTTTATAATCTTATATTGATGCTCTATGCTTGTGACACCGTCGCGGGTATCGTTTTGAATTTTATCTAATTCCAATTATTAATATTTTACAACAGATGGTATTAGCCGAGGTTTGAACAGAACGAAGCTAATGAAGCAATCAATGGGTCTGGGAATCTTTGATAAACTAGTTTTTAGTTTTTAGTTATCTGAGATCCAACCGCCAAGGCGCGTCAGGGCCAAATCAGAATCTGATCCTGCATAAGTTAGCGATTACATTCTAAAAAGGTTCTGCCGGAAGGGAAGAAGGAATATTCTGCACACAAATACCAGATTGTTATTTCAACAAGTACTAAGAAGGTCAGGTAGGCCATCGAAAACAAACCTCTGTAAATTTATTCCTGATCAAGCTTTGTTCGACTTGAATCTTGGTAGCGATCCGATTTGTGCGGGCTGTTATTATCATCGTGTCATTTTCGAGACACAGGACCCATCATTACATTACTATATTAGAGATGTTGATTACGGACGGCGAAGGAGACCAGTATGATTTTACCAAGTCGTCGGGTTCATCCTTGCTGGGAGTTCTAGAATCTGGCTTTTTCCACCTGCCGCCTCAGTCCAGTCTAATGTCGAGTCTGGATTTATGTTTTGGCCGACTTTTGATTTTGAACCGGCCATTCGTAAGTAACTTTTAAGTGCCCGGATTCCTGTTTTCCCCATGATGCCGAGCCAGAGCAAATCAAACCAAAACACGCACGACGAAATGAATTTCAAGACATTGATCTCCGGTGAAGTCCGCAAGCCCATCGTCAATATGCAGGTGGGACTAGTAAAGTATCTGAGCGCGGGCAGCCCGAGCTTTGGCTACGAGTGGATGCTCCAGTCAATAATAATACTGACTTAGACGATCGTGGAACAGCGAGCAGATAGTTGAAGACTAGGAATGGAGGAGACAAGGACATTTACCCAATTTGTGTTGCGCGAAGTGCAAACCAGCTATAATCACTATGAATGCCGTAGAATTAGCAGTTTGGATTATCTTCACTGTGGCAAAAACGAGACCCTTATACACTAGCGCCTAGCATCGCCTTCCATGTTGCGAACATAATCGTGCCAAGCCCACCACCACCTAATTACAAGATGTTCTTTCGAACCCTAATCACATGGTGGTAAGCTAATCCATATTTATGTAGCTACTCCCGTATTTTGAATCATGTTCCGGTTCCGAACAGTGAGATGTTTAACGAAGATACTAACTAGTCTTATCACTGATATAAAATACATAAGCACGAATCACAAGCTGTCAAAAAAAAAATCACTCGGATGATCTCGGCCCGGCATAGTGACCAAGCTTCCTTTTTCTCATGTTCTGGCGCAGTTTTCTTCTATATCCACTTCTTGCACAACAGGCGCAAACATGAATTCTCGGACAAACTATATTTTATCGCTCCCACTGGAGGTGTTGCTGATGATTTTTGAGAAATTATCCAACATTGTTGAGCCTTTTTCTCTTGCGATAACCTGCAGCACACTACTTCGTCTTTTTAAAGACCATGGTGACAATATTACTATGTCTATCATTGTAAGTCTAGCTTCGTATGATGACTCTCAACACAAAAAAATTGACATAGAGAAGCGTGCTTCGGAATATCACAAATACGATGCTCCTCTCTGTTACTTGATCGACACAATGCACGGCAAAGAGGAAGAAGATATTACCTTGAAAAGTCCCTCTCTTTTGCCAACAACCTCTTTAAGTCAGCTTGATTTCTGTCTTGGCCGTGACTTTAACGCCTTTCCCTCCATGAGTGACAAAAATGATTGTTTTCGTTTCGTCCAACGGATTCGCCTATGGTGGAGGCAAGCTAATCAATTGAGAAGCTTATATATCTCTCACATGAGCCAGTACCGGGGTGCGCTATCATATCACTGCGACGTTTCGTACGAACAATCCGAGAGATACACGTTGGCGTGCTATGCAGATTGCAAAGACCAGCTCGCTAGCAAGCTTTGTCCTCTGCCAAAAAACGAACAAGAGAAGACCGTATCCAAAGAGAGATTTTATCGTGCGGTAATGGGGCGCGTTTTGGATACAAAAGCGTGGCAGTTTCTTGCGATCGTTGAAGATTCTGATAACCTAGACCTTGACAATCCTTCATTCGACAAAGTCATGGATATGTGGTCCGGTAATCTTGACCGCACCTTACAAGAAAGCCTTGAAATTCTTGAAATATTTGATTATACGTTGAACTTTTTGCTACACCGTGTATTCAACTCCCCTGAAGACAACCCGTTGTTGGCAGACCTGAACACCACAGGTCAAACTCGAAGTGATATGTACCTTACTTCTAACTCCACAATCCTATCCGCTTGGAATGTATTTCTTACGCGTGTCCAAACATTTTTGACCCCTTTTGACATGTTGTCCTTATTCAAGGGAAATGACGAGACCAAAGCGGAAGCTTCACCCCTCCTGTTCCAGATCATCTGGGAATCAAATAAGGCCGATTCCATTGGAACCATACCTGGAATGAGACAGGTTGAAGAGGACGTGGTAAGCAAGCTGTATAAGCTGTCTCCTGGGAAATGGAAAGGTTCTATGGCCTTGGATCATACTCATACGCCCTGGGAGGATTCTGAGGCCTGGGAGGATTCTGAGGCCTGGGAGGATTCTGAGGCCTGGGAGGATTCTGAGGCCTGGGAGGATTCTGAGGCCTGGGAGGATTCTAAGGCCTGGGAGGATTCTAAGGCCTGGGCGGTTTATCGCCGTCATCATTGGCGGGATAGGATCAGAGGACAAGTATTTGCAGATTCAATCATTGACATGGGCCCCTATGACGTGCAAGACAGCAGTCTCTGGTGGGAAAAGCTGGAACCATGTGAAAGTCATCATAAAGATGCTATATTATCTGTACAGGAAGATTGGTTCCTTCTTAGAGATTTGAGTCAGCGTACTAGAGTGCCGGATCGTTCTTTGCGGCATTATCGTATGCTGGATTCACCACCTGGGTGATTTTTCATGGCATGAAATGGGTATTTATGTTTGTTTACCATGAGAATGTGATTCAGTGCTATCATACCACCGTCTCGAAGTCAGAGCTACTGCATCACGTTAAACATCACCGCCATCTGAAAAAAAAAAGGTACCTACTACTGCTCTGGTGGGGGTGGTTGAATATCTCTAAACACCTGGCCTGGTTTCCACGGAAACATACCACTTTTGGACCAGCCAGCGGTGATATTCCTGGACGTCATCGCCGTTTTCCGCGCTCATTTGTAGAGAGAGAGCCAAAATGCTCCAAACGTACGGCATTAGCTCCTCCCCGACATATTAGGTCGACTTATTCCCGGTAGGCTATTTCAAGTTCACTAAATACACCCGCGCCACACGGCTGAAGCTTATGCGAGGTATGTGACGGAAGTCGGCAAAGGATAATATTTTCTCATATTTAGATTACATTATAACTATATATATCTGCAACTTTAGTATAAATTCTTAGTAAGTTTAAGTTCTTAAGGTCTATTATAAGTATAGATCGTATTATATATAGTTAATCCTAAAATGATTAAGGTAATTTAGTTATAGATAATACCTATTATTATAAAAGGAGTATAGTTATTTCTTGGATTCTATAACTTCTATTATTAATTTATCTAAAGATCATATAACGTTATCTTAAAGCTTTTATACTAGTTAGTCAGATACGATATTTTATTTAAATAGTCTACTAATTATAAAGATATATTCCTACTTTTAAAAAAGAAATTAGTTAAAATGCTAGTCCTTTAATATTATAACCGTATTTTAGATATAGTCCTATCCTAGTATTATAAAGATAGCGACTTCTAGTATTTAGTAGCCTTCTACTTAAAAATAATATAAATAGCTAAATTAAATTATAAAGTATATAATAAAAAGCTTCTAGTAATTATCCGCGCTTTATAACAATAGCGACTAAAACTTAAAAGACTTTTATAGAAGGATTATTTTAAAATCCTTCTTTATTATTAGTGACAGAAATCTGGCTGTATGACAACGTATGGACAATTTCAGATATATTGGAATCTCTAACTAACTAAAATGACAAAACCCGCGCTTTCAACAATCTGGGCGGACATAGATGACTAACTGTAATATGCACTTTTGTATGGTATGGGTGGTACCAGGTGTCACATGATATTCAGGGTATTTTACCCTGTTTCCACCATGTATTCAATCTTAGTATTCGACAATTAGTCTTATAAATAAATTAATAATAGGTAAGATAGAGTAAATTCCTTTTATGATTATATTTTTAATTAACTATCGCTTTAAGAAGAAGAATATTATTATATATATACTTTTATACAAGTATTTACCTTATATAAATAATAGCCGATAGCTTACTATATTATCTAAAGACTGTCTTAAAGAAGGTATCTATCTAGTTAACTTAATTCCTATCGATCTAAAAGATCTATAGATATAAGAAATCACTAAGCGAGTAAAAGAAATAAATCGCTAAAGTGCCGAACTTAATAAATTCTAATAAATTATTAAAGCTAGTAATAGGAGATAGACTCTATAAGAAGGATTACTTTTATATAAAGGTCGACTAAAAGTTTTAGATTAGTAGGATTTATATATAAGACTACTAGATAGTATATATTATTAACTATTAATAGCCTACCCTAGAATTAAGAAGTTAAAAAAATAAATCTCTATTTAATACTATTAGCTAGATTAGATTACTATATAAAATATTATATTAATAACTATTTACTTTATAAATAAACGAAAATATAGAGAGATAAGACCTTTAGACTACTCTATCTTCTCCTAGTCCTAAATTAATTATCGTTTATTTTTAAAAGATTATTATAAATATAATATAGTTTTTATAGTAGTTAACTATCTAAATAAAAGATTAATATCTATCCCTTATTATAATATTATAGATATTATCAAGATAGCTTAACTTTTTATTAATAATATTATTTAAATTATAAATATTCTAGAAATAATTATATTAGATAAAAGAGGTTAGTTTATCTTAGAATTTTAGGCTACTTCGATCTATAAAGGCTAATCTCTAGAATGATATAAGTTAGAGGTTTTCCTCTAACTTTTACTAATATAGTAGGCGGTTTATTAAAGGTAGAATTAAGGTCGTTATATCAGATTATAATATAACTCCTAGGCTAAAAACGTATTTAGTCCCTAAATACCGGTTTATTTTTATTAATATAACTATCTAGGAAGTTTTCGTATTATACCGACATACTCTATTCCTATAAATATAGAAAAGGACCCGGTTTTATTAGATATTAATTATAGAAGTCTTATAATTTTTATAGTATATACTTAAAATTATTAGTAGGGTATTATAATAAGTTGTATCGTATCCTAGCTTATTATATTTAGTTATTAAATTTAAATTCATATTTAGTATCATATTTATAAACATATAATAAATAACTATATAACTATATAGTGGATTTCAAATCTATTATTATAACGATAAGACATTTAATTATATCTATCTATATCTATTTTTCAAAAGAGATAAATAAGACTATAGCCACCGAGATAATAATATTTTTTACAACATGGTTAATATCTTCTTTATATTGAATATACTTCAATTAAACAAAATACAACCTTTTATCTCTTTACTTTCTTACCTTTTATCTTTAGCTTTTCCTTCCTACCATCTAACCCCTGTAACCTCCTAGAAAGCCGATAAAGCTAAAACCGAAATTTTAATTATATAACTTATTTAGGAGAGATCGTTTTATATTCTAACTTTTAAATATATAGTAGAATTTAAACTAGACTAGCTCCGGTATTATAATTATAAAGGCTATTATTACCTATAAATCTATTAAGATATCTAACGCTTCGATATTTAGCGATAGTAAAGAAGTTTATTTTAAAATATAAGACACTGTTATCCGATAGAAGCTTAAAATAAATATAGATTATTACCTATTACTAGTTTATTATAAGCTTTATATATAGAGT
Source organism: Penicillium samsonianum (assembly GCF_028829775.1). Lineage (NCBI taxonomy): Eukaryota > Fungi > Ascomycota > Eurotiomycetes > Eurotiales > Aspergillaceae > Penicillium > Penicillium samsonianum. Next base: position 1,264,350 of record NW_026643264.1, on the reverse strand, counting down.
TATTATAAAGGAAAGGCTTAATTATATTATACTTTATTTAAGTACTAAGTCGAGTACCTTATACGCCGATACTAATAATATCTTCTTTATATTGAATATACTTCAATTAACTAAATACAACCTTTTTATCTCTTTACTTTCTTACCATTCATCTTTAGTTTTTTCCTTCCTACCACCTAACCCCTATAACCTCCTAGAATAATAATAGTCTATACGGTCGTACTACTCTATTTAAAAATAAATGTGATACCTAATATTATATTACTAGCTAGATCTTTTAATAAAAGAGTATATTTTAATAAGAATACTAAGTATAGAGAGTAAAAGAGAAAGAAGAAGAGGATTAGTTAGTTATAAGGTCCTTTATAGGGCCTTAGTACAAACTATACAAACACTATCCCCTAAGTGTCTCAACCCGGTAAGCGGTTAGTAACGGCAGAACTATAGTTACTATCTCAAGAATCAAGATCGTGACAATATTAATACTTAATTAGTATATTAATAGATTTAGCTATTTTGTAAATAAACGATTAATTATATATTTAATAGAAAACGGCTAATATTATATAACTATTTTAGCTTTTATTTAATACCCTAATTTATTAAATTTTATAAGAATAATAATTATAATACTATTTTATTCTTCTTACTTTTATATACTAGCTATATACTGTAGTCTCTTAATATACGAGTATTTAGCGTCTATAAATACTAACCGGCCCCTCTTTTTTTACCAAAAATACGAGGGTCCTTCACCCACATGAACAGGATCATCTAAATGAACAATTTTTTAAATCCTACCACTTTCTCTTGAATTGTTAACCACCCCACCCACCATACCTAAAGACAATAGAGATATAGAGGATCTGATTCTTAAAGCTATCGACTCTCTCTCTGAGCAATCTAAACCTAATATCTCGAAAACTGCACGAGAATTCGAGGTTCCAATTTGACGACTACGACGCCGGTGATTAGGTGGAAAATCGCTTTTTCAGCGTCAACCTAACGGTCGGAAACTAAGTCCTGGATAGGAGAAGGCTCTATGTGAATATATCGATTACTTTGACTCCGTGGGAGCATCGATAAATCGTCGTCAAATTGCTATCGCAGCCAATTCAATTCTCGAGGATAACCATACCGATTCGGCCACGAAACCCCCCCAGATCGGCGACCAGTGGCTAAAACGTTTTATGAAACGGCATCCTGAGTACTATATACGACGCCGGCGAGCTCTTGACGTCGAGAGAGCTTCTGCATTTGATAAAACTGTGGTGGAAAGGTGGTTTCAAGACTATCAACGTGTGGTGACTGAGCATGGTATATGCCAACAAGACATCTACAATTTTGACGAAACTGGCTTTCAGATTGGCGTCGGACGGGATTAATTCATTATTACAAGAGAGCCAAAAAAGAAGCTATTTAATGGATCTGTCACCAATCGAGAATCTATCACTGTTTTAGAGGCTGTTTCTGCTGATGGTTTTACCTGTCCACCACTTATTATTTTAAGTGGAAAGCAGGCATTACTACGCTGGTTTGATAATGTTAAAGAAGATGAGCATATAGCGGTAACTGATACCGGTTATATCAGTGATCAATTGGCATATCAATGGATTCAGCTATTCCATAAATGGACGATTAATCGTACGCTTGGTGGAAAACGGCTGGTGTTATACGACCGTTTTAGCTCCTATTTAACACGTTAATTTATTAAATTTTATGAGAAGAATAATATCATTTTATTCTTCTTACTCTCACATACCAGCCATATACTACAGCCTCTTGATGTAGGAGTGTTTAGCGTCTATAGACACTGGCATAGTGAGGCTGTTGAAGCGGCTACAATGACTGGATGCCGCAAAATTCTCAAAGGATGAATTCCTACATTGTATCGCCGAAATCAGACGAAAAACCTTCCGGCCGCATACAATTAAGCTTGGATTTAAATTGACAGGCCTCTGGCCTATCAATCCCAAGCTTATTACTGATGAATTGGAGTCGTATGATCCATATCATGACAATTTACCCCGGCTGGATACCCCGTCAACTGGCTCTCAAAACACGGAATTCAGCACCCCAAAAACAGCTGAGAGAATTCGAAGAATTAGCTCTCGTCTCAGTCAGTACGATCCTACCACTCAGCGTTTCAAAGACGGGTTAGAAAAGCTTGCAAAGGGCGCTGAAGCGCAGGCTGTATTAGCTCTCCAGCTACAGCGGGAATTCGATCGTACTTAGGCTATTATGGGAGCGCGCCACGCCAGATATGACAATTCCCGCCGTCATATACAGATCACCGGTATCATATCTTCCACTCAGGTGAAAGCAATGAAGCGAAAGGAATACAAATTGGACGAAAAGGCGGATCAAGAAAAGACCAAGCGCAAGTGGAAGAAGGTGTTGATCGAAATCAGGAAGCATGGAAGAGCCAAAAAACGCCGGGGAGATTAAATTGTTTTTATATTATAGTAGTAAAATGGCTAATTAATTTCTTTACTATTTTTAATTAATTAATTTACTACATGGTGGTATCTAAAAGTGAGGTTAAAGTGGAAGATTGAAAACATTGATCATTTAGATGATCCTGTTCATATGGGTGAAGGACCCTCGCTATGCGAGGGTCTGTAATTTTGGTAAAAAATGTAAGGGCCGGTTAGTATAATAAAGCTATTAAAGCGGCTATAATAACTAGATATTATAAATTCTTAAAGGATAAATTCCTATATTATATCGCTAACATTAGATAAAAAATAAAAAACCTTCTAGGCTCTAGCTATATATAATTAAGCTTAGATTTAAATTAATAGGCCTCTAGCCTATTAATTCTAAGCTTATTACTAATATATTAGACGTACGATCTATATTATAATAATTTACCCTAGCTAGAACCCTATTAGTTGGCTTTTAAATATAGAATTTAGTACTCTAAAAATAGCTAAGAGAATTCGAAGAATTAGCTATCGTCTTAATTGGTACGATCTTACTATTTAGTATTTTAAAGACGGGTCAGAAAGACTTATAAAGGGTGCTAAATAGTCTGTTGTATAACCCGGGTCTAGGTCAAGATATCCAACCCGGACCCGGACCCAACCTAGGACCTAGGCTGAGGCCCTATTAGGGGCCCTCGCAAAACCCAACTTTTTATAATTTTTTATAATCTTATACTCTTATATTCTATATATTAGCTAATTTATACTTAACTTAATAGATTTAGTATAAAGGATATATGTAGATATAGATCTAATATATCTATACTTTTAATCTAATTCAAATCTAGCTAGGTAAAGTGGAGAAAATATAAAAAAGGTGAATTTTATAGACAAAGTTCAAAATATATATCTAAGATAGGCGTTGATACCACCCTTTCCCTATAACCCTATATGATTTGTTAAATTTACTAAAACTATAATAATTAATTATATTTTATATATCAGTAGACTACGACATCGCCCGTCTATAGGCCCCTAGGAGGGAGGGGCCTTAGGCCTTTAACTCTTAGGGGGCCTATCTAAAAGGCCTAAGTCCTATAGGCACGCTTATAATAGACATTGCCTACGTGCCTATACTTATATAAAGTCACCTAAAATAGACGTATAACCTACTAATATAGTAGAATAAATTAATATTATTTATATACGTTTTACTAACTCTATAGAAAATGTTATTATTAGTATATAAAATATTTGAATCTAATTAAAATATTTTAATATTTAATAAATATATATTTAAGATATATAGTAGCTCTACTAGCTAGTTTATATAAAATAGTAATTAGAGTAAGATTTTATATCTCGCGATTAATATAGAATCTATAATTATAATTTAAATTTCTATTAATATTAGTCGTATTTTATAAACTTATATCGCCTAAATTACTAACTATATTATATTATTTAAAGGTGAAATTTTAGTTCTATAACATTAAAATATTTAGATTCTTTAAATTAGATAGACGCTTAAGTACTATCTATAGATAATGTACTAACCTAGCTAATTAGCGTATACTATTATAGTGAGTGTATACCTAAATTATAATATATTATATTTAGATAATTACCCTTTACTATAAGTTCCTTTAGGTAGGTAAATAAGATTATACTCTCGCTAAATATATATAGATTATCCTTTATATTTCTATTAATCGTTATTAACTATATTATAGTTACCCTAGTGCCTATATCGCTAGGCCTTTATCGATTCCTATAAGCTTTAACTAGATATCTCCTATATTAAAAACCCTCTTAATCCTAATCTTTTTAATAGCTAATAGATAACTATATTAGTAGTACAGTCTAACTTTATTAACCTTACTATCGAACACTCCTCCCTCTAATATATTAGCTTTAATCGGAAGAAGTATTTCGTTCTATTTAATATAATAAATGGTATATTAAAGGCGAAATTTATTAAATAGTAGCGTATATCTTGGAGATTATAGGGGTTAGATGGTAGGAAGGAAAAACTAAAGATAAAAGGTAAGAAAGTAAAGAGATAAAAAGGTTGTATTTAGTTAATTGAAGTATATTCAATATAAAGAAGATATTAACCATGTATTAAAAAGATTATTATCTCGGTGGTTATAGTCTTATTTATCTCTTTTGAAAATAGATCTAGATAGATCTAATTAAATGTCTTATCGTCATAACGATAGATTTAAAATGCATTGTATAGTTATATTATTAAATCGGTATTAAATCATTATTTGTAATGTTGCATTTTAATAATGCATTGTATAGTTTAAATCACTTACATGTTATATTAATAGGATTCAGTATTATAGTCCACTTTTATTTAAATATAATAACGGTATACTATTAAAACTAAGCGACCTAGTAATAAATTAGACTATCTACAATTAGGAATATAAGAAATAAAGGATAAGATTATAATCCTTCAAGCTAATAAGATTAAAATTAAAATATTTTCTACTTAGCTTATCTAGAAGGAAATAATCTTATATTCTATATTATAAATATATAGTAGAACTCGAACTAGATTAGCTCTAGTATACTAACAATAAAGGCTATAGCCACTTATATATCTATTAAGGTACCTAACGCTTTAATATTTAATAATAGTAAAGAAGTATGTTTTAAAACCTAGGAAACTATTATTTATTGGAAACTTAAAGTATATACTAACTATTACTAAATAATTTAGCCGGATAAGAAACCTATTTTTAATAATATAGCGAGTAAGTTAGTAGTTCTAATACTAACTATTATACTCTAGAAGCCTAAATATAATAGCTTTTATTAAGTAGATATAGATCGATAAGATCGTCTTTTTAAATAAGAAGATAAAAGAAAGAGCGAATTTTAATACGCCAGAGAACGTTAGTACGGATATTAGTAAATAGAAGAATAAAGGAAAATAGTTTAAAATTTAAACGATAAAGTTAAGGTAATAACTTCTAGAGATAGAGAGTTAAATAAGGAGCTCCCTTTAATTAATATAAGTATTATTAAACGTATAGGGTTTAATTATCTCTAAAAAAGAAAGAAAGATAGATAAATAAGTTAAGTAGACCTTACCAACTCCTATAGGACTTATAGGACTCCTATATAGCCCCACGCTAGTATAATTTGCTAAGGATTTCCTATTTCAGCAGTATAAAACTATAAAGTGATCAGATAAAACACTATTATTTATAGGCATATAAGTGTCCCTACTTTTAATATCTAATAATATAGTGTTTTTATATAATATAGTCTATAATAGAATTAAGTTAATAAATAACTTAAATCTATATTAAAAAGTATATGTTTTTAAAAAAACTTTATATACTAGATTATAGTAGCCTATAGGCGTAAAGGAGATTTAAATATAGTATTAGAAGGAAGTGGTTAAGTAAAATAAATATTTATATAAAGGTACTATACTATATTTTCTATATATTATTTAGAAGGTATAAATTTAATAAAGAAGTACTACTCTACTTTTTACTAGTTATAAAATTTATAAAGTCATTTTAAAATATCAAAATTTAACTGCATTTTTACTATATAAATCAAAATATATATATAGAGTTTTTATCCTAAGTCCTATCTAAAATAGCTTCTATTTTTAAAGATACTACTAATCGATAGATCTTACTCTCTCCCTCTCCCTCTCCCTCTCCTTAACCCCCTCCCCCTTCTAGTTATACTCTAGCTAACCGCGATCTTATCTATAGATAAATCATAATTCTATCGTCTCCCCTTATATTATATAGTTATCTTAATATCGCCGTTTCGCTAGTGCCCTCCCTAATTATCGTATATATACTACTTCCTCCTGTTATATATACTCGAATAGCGATAACTCCCTTTAGACGGAGTTATTAAAACATTAGGAAGGCCGTAATAAAGCTCTCGGAACTTACTATAATAATCAAGGACTATTTTAAGTTAATTAAGATAATACTACTAGGCGATTATAAGCCTATATAATATAAGGCTTTTATACCTAGAGTTCGAAGACTCTAGGGTAGCGAGGTCTTATTAGCTAGATCTACTAATAAGGTAGAAATCTGTCTAAGAGAGGCTCTAACCTCTCTCCTAAGTACATTCTACCTAGTAGATATATAGAATACCCTTTATTTAGGTAAATTAGTCTGAATAAGCTAATTAAATAGCTAGTTTAGTGTTATATTATAGTAGATAGTAGTTAAATACCTACTTTACTTAGTAAATTACCTCTTTAGAGACTGGTCTTTTTATATTAGTAAATATAAATATACTATTATACTCTTTTCGCTATTATTATCAGGTAATCTCTTCTTAGATCCTATATACCTATCGCTTAATTATAAGCTTACTATTTATATAGATAGACGAATATAGCGATAGGTCCTTATACTCTTTATAGACTTAGGAAGATACGATACAATCCTCGGTTAAAAAATAGTTTATAGAGTATAATATCCTACTTAACTATTATTAATACCGAATATTCTAGCTAGATAAGATAATTATTTTCCATAATATAGCAAGTAAACTAGTAGTTCTAATACCAACTACTATCCTTTAGCCTTTAGAAGCCTAAATATAATAGCTTTTATTAAATAGATATAGATTAATAAGATGGTCTTTTTAAATAAGAAAAAAGCTAAGAAGAACGAATTTCGATACGCTAAAGTTTACTAGTATAGATGCTAGTAAATAGAAAAGTAAAAGAAAATAGTTTAAAATTAAAATAATAAAATTAAAGTACTAACTTCTAGGGATAGGAAATTAAGTAAAAAGCTTCTAAATTTTTTAGGCGTATAGTATTTAACTATCTTTAAGAAAGAGGAAAGATAAATAAAGAAATCGAGATCCTCGCTACTCTACTCTATAAGATTAACTATATTATTAATATAAACTCTTATTAAAGATTTTAGGATTAAAGAAATCTTATAGACTCTTCTAAAAGAGTATTATAATTTAGCTATCTAGGAGGTTATGGGGGTTAGATGGTAGGAAGGAAAAACTAAAGATGAAAGGTAAGAAAGTAAAGAGATAAAAAGGTTATATTTAGTTAATTGATGTATATTCAATATAAAGAAGATATTAACCGTGTTAAAAAATGATTATTATATCGGTGGTTATATAGTCTTATTTATCTCTTTTTGAAAATAGATCTAGATAGATCTAATCAAATGTCTTATTGTCATAATGATAGATTTAAAATGCATTGTATAGTTATATTATTAAATTAAAGTATCATTTTCGTATAGCGAATAATAAAGCTATAATGTGGGGTGGAAGTGCAAGCAAGAAGCGGGATTTTTTTAGGATAATTCAGGATGTCCGGAAGCAAGCTTTCACCTAAAGAATCATCCGATCTTTATTTAAATCTAGGGGTATTTACCCCTTAGATCTAGAGCTTATTCTCGGTCCTCTACGTTAAAGAGCTCTTGAATCTGAAGGGTCCCCCCTTAGGATTCTCACTCCCTCTCCCCCTCCGGAATTCGTAAGCTTAGTCACCAATTCGCCGCTAGATACAATTGAGCGGGTTAATAGGCTTAATGCTAAGCTTATTTAAGACGTTAAGCAAATAGAAAACTACTCTGAGAGGGTAAAACGGCATATCCAACGAAGTATGGATGTAAGTTCACTTTTATCCTAAGAAAATGCTATACTACGGGCTGAATTAAAGAAGGCCCGTACGTCCAGTTTAATTGCAAATACCCTAAGAAATGGGAGATCGCTTCTTGGGACTAAAGGCAATGTCCTATCACCTATATGTGCAAATAGGAAGATGGTTGATAGGAGAGAGGCTGATTCTAAGAAGTTGAAGCGCATATAGGCAAAGCATGCCAAGGAATTGGAAGCTTAACGGCGAGCTTAGGAAGCAAGGGATTTAGTAGAAGCTGAGCATGAAGCTTCAATAGCGGTAAGAGATAGTAATGGTGCAAATTGGTATATAGATACTACTGGTGGTTATATGTAAATAGTGGTTTAAAATGCAATTCATCCCATTGAAATTATCGTTGTTTGGGAATTATCGTTGAGTGGGGCGCACCAACACAGAGAATGTGTGTTGGGCGCTTGGCACGATTACCCCCCCCCTTAATATATATAATAATTATTTATTATATAGATTAGCTTTTTATGTATTCTTAGTAAGAAAATTAGCTAATTGATATTTAGTAGGGATATATATAGATTAATACTATCTTTTTATTCAATATAGCTTGTCTTATAAAGTGGAAATTTAGGTTAATATATTTTATCCTTTTATAGAATTTAGGGTTTTTAGCTAACTCTTTTGTAGAGAGGCTATCTAGTAATATTTTAGTTATAAATTAGTATTTATATAGTTAACAAACTACTTAGATACATAGCTTCTTTTATAGCTTCCCTAATTGATATATATTTAGCTTTATAGGTGCTAATAGCGGCTGATTTTTATAATCATAAATTCTAATATTCTAATATTATATAATAAACTAAATAAATATATTAAGGTAGATTTTCTATTATTTAAATTATTTATCTATCCGGCCCTTGCATTTTTTTACCAAAATTATAGACCCTCATATAGCGAGGGTCCTTCACCTATATAAATAAGGTCATCTAAATGATCAACCTTTTCAATCTTTCGCTTTAACCTCACTTTTATATACTACTATATAGTAAATTAATGAATTAAAAATAGTAAAGAAATTAATTAGCTATTTTACTACTATAATATAAAAGAATAATTTAATCTCCCTAGCGTTTTTTGGCTCTTCTATCCTTCCTAAGTTCGCTTAATACCTTATCTTCTACTTACGCTTAGTCTTTTCTTAATCCACCTTTTCGTCTAATTTATATTCCTTTCACTTTATTTATTTTATCTAGGTGGAAGATATAATACTAGTGATCTATATATAACGACGAGAATTATTATATCTAGTGTAGCGCGCTCTTATAATAGCCTAGGTACGATTGAATTCCCGCCATAGCTAGAGAGCTAATATAGGCTAAGCTTTAACACCCTTTATAAGCTTTTCTAACCCGTCTTTGAACGCTAAGTAGTAGGATCGTACTAATTAAGATAATAGCTAATTCCTCGAATTCTCTTAGCTATTTTTAGAGTGCTAAATTCCGTATTTTAAGAGCTAGTTAATAGGGTACCTAGTTAGGGTAAATTATTATAATATAGATCGTACGACTTTAATTTATTAGTAATAAGCTTTGAATAAATAGGCTAGAGGCCTATTAATTAGCCTTACTATACTAGTATTTATAGACGCTAAACACTTCTATATTAAAAGGCTATAGTATATAGCTAGTATATAAGAGTAAGAAGAATAAAATAATATTATTCTTCTTATAAAATCTAATAAATTAGCGTATTACATAGGAGCTAAAACGGTTATATGATACTAGCCGTTTTCTACTAAGCGTATAATTAATTATCTATCTATAGAATAGCTAAACCTATTAATATACTAATTAATTATTAATATAACTGGTATTAGTTACTACTATATACTTATCTTTTTTAATATTATTAAACTAGTATAATAATACCTACTTAGTATTTAGAATTATAAGTAGTAGGTAGATCAAATTATTAGTAGAAATAGCCTTTAAAATAGTGATAGATTCTTAATTAGTTATAGATATCGTATTAATATATACTATACTTAGTTACTATACGTTAATAGTATTAAAATCACCTTTCTACTATAATTTTATTAAGTATAGACGCTCTCTTAACGCTAGGAGCTCGCTAGCGTCGTATATAGTACTTAGGATACCGTCTTATAAAATATTTTAGCTACTAGTCGCCGATTTAGAGGGGGTTTATAGCCGAATCGGTAAAGGTATCTTTTAAGAATTGAATTAGCTATAACAGTAATTTAATAACGATTTATCGATACTCCTAGCTTAGTGCTTCCTTTATATATGATTTTTAAAGGAAAGGTCTTCCTTAAATCCTAGTTTACCGGCCTTCCTAACGATTAGCGTTTTAAAGTGAGTCCTAATAGTTAGACTTCGGATAAAATTAGACTTCGCTAGCTTAAAAGCTCTTTATTCCTACTATTTCTTTACATATAAAGGGGGGTTATCGGCTTTGAATACTTAACGGATATAGAAGTTATTTAACACCGAAATTTAATCAAATTTACGAGTAAAATAAGGTAATACTAATTTATATACCTACTTATTTATCCTACCTTTTGTAACTCTCGATATCGGCTATTTTATAGTCTTAAAATAGTCTTATAGTTAGGCGGTTAAAATAAATATACGGAACGGGATCAACTATATTAAGACACTTGACTTTCTTAAAGTATACCTAAAGGCATAAATTAAAGCTTTTAAACCGGAGATAATTAAAAGTAGCTTTCGATCTACTAGTTTAGTGCTATTTAAATTAGATTAAGTGATTTCAAAGCTAAATATCCGGCTTCGAACGCCTAACCCCCTTCCTAGCTAGGGTCGTGAATTAAGTCGAAATTTTACACTAAAAACGCTAGCTATAGAGAAAGAACTACGTCGGTAGGCTTTATTAATTAAAGCTTTACTTCGTATAAGATCTCGAAGTCCACCTAGCGGCAAATATATTAGCCATATATAAAGATACTATATATATACGTAACTTAAAAGTATAACATAAGAATATATTAAAATTAAAGAACTAGTGCTTATATCTATATTTCTAGGAAATAGGATAGAAATAAAAAAGTAAAACCCTATGTATTATATAAACTAAATATATAGAGAAACTATTAACTAACCTACCCCTCTTTATTTTTACTAAAAATACGGACCCTCGTAAGCTAGGGTCCTTCACCTATATAAATAAGATTATCTAAATAAAGAATCTTTTTAAATCCTACCACTTTCTCTTAAATTGTTAACCACTCTACCCACTATACCTAAAGATAATAGAGATATAGAGGATCTAATTATTAAAGCTATTAACTCTCTCTTTAAGCAATCTAAACCTAATATCTTAAAAACTATATAAGAATTCGCGGTTCTAATTAGACGACTATAACGCCGGTAGTTAGGTAGAAAATCGCTTTTTTAGCGTTAACCTAACGGTCGGAAACTAAGTCCTAGATAGGAGAAGGCTCGATCTAAATATATATTGATTACTTTAATTCTATAGAAGTATTCGTATATTTGATTATTATCACCCACTCTTAATTTCTAGATTATTTAAGTGCTCTCCGCCTAGAGTATTCACTCCTTATAATAACTCTCTTTAGCGATAATAAAGAAGTTTATTTAAAATCTAGGAAACTATCGTCTAATAGAAGCTTAAAATAAATATGGACTATTACCTGCTACTAGTTTATTATAATATTTATATATAAAGTCGTTATAAAGGAAAACCTTAATTATATATAGTACCTCGTTTAAATACTAAGTAAAGTACCCTATATACTAATACTAATAATATAATCGCTTATTTAAAAACTATCTTTATAAATCCGAAAATTATATTAAAGCCTATAGTATATATTATAAACTAAAGATAAAGCCGAAGGATAGCTTTACTAATTTCCTTACTAAATTTATATAGCTTACTAAAGAACCTATTATTATTAAAGAAAACTAAAAGTATGATCTATATTTAAAACTTCTATATCTACTTTAAAGCTAAATAATATAGGCTATTAATTAGGATTCCGTTTCTTTCGAAACCTTTTAAGACTATTAAAATATATTATATAAAATTAATCTATAATAAGAGTTAAAAGAATACCTTTTACTCCTATTCTACTATTTTAGCTAGAAGTAGTAATAGTACTGGAATAACTATTAGTTAATATATCTCTTATATAAAGTATAAAAGAAGTGCTATTTCTATTAGTTTATCCGCTATTAAATAAGAGACTCTTATAAAAAAAGATCGATATTTTAACTATAAAGAGTAAGGATATATAACTTATAAATATCTAAAGAAAAAGTTAAATATCTTAATCCTAGCTATTATTCTAACTCTTTATATTATTAAAATTTAAGAACTTAAAAATAACTAGAGAAAAGCTAGTATTTAGATAAAGTCTCCTATCTAAATAATTATAACGTATTATTTTACTCGCTAGATTTATAAAAATAAATCGGAGGTCCTTAAGATAGTTTAGTGTCTTTTTAATATTTAACTAATATATAATAGATATTCCTATTCTATTTTAGTATTTAGTAATATTACAGTAGATAGTTATTTTTTTATAAATTTAATATCATTATTAAAATCTAATTTAGAATTAAAATAGAATAACTTAGGAATATCTAGTCTAGGGTTTTAATAGAACTTTTAATAAATTAATAATCTATATTATATTTCTTATTATTTATATAAATGGACGAATATAATAATAGATTCTTATACTCCTTATAGACTTAAGAAGATATAATATAATCCTTAGTCGAAAATAATTTATAGAGTATAATATTCTACTTAACTACTATTAATATCGAATAATCTAGCTAGATAAAGAAACTCTTTTTAATAATATAGTAAGTAAACTAATAGTTCTAATACTAACTACTATCTTTTAAAAGCTTAAATATAATAGCTTTTATTAAATAAATATAGATTAATAAGAGTATCTATTTAAATAAGAAGGTATGAAAAAAGCTAAAAAGAACGAATTTTAATATATTAAAGAGCGCTAGTATAGATACTTATAAATAGAAGAGTAAAAGAAAATAGTTTAAAATTTAAATAATATATCTAAAAATTAAGGTAAGAACTTTTAAAAATAGAGAGTTAAGTAAAAGGCTTCCTCTAATTAATATAAGCGTTATTAAATATATAAGATTTAATTATCTCTAAGAAAAAGGAACGATAAATAAAGAAGTTAAGATCTTTACTTCTTTACTCTATAAAATTAATTATATTATTAATATAAAGAGTACTCTAATTAAAGATCTAGAGATTAAAAAAACCCTATAGACTCTTCTAAAGAAGTATTATAATTTAGCTAAAGTCTCCTTAAAAAAGAAATCCGATAAGCTATTACTCTATAAATCTAAGATAGATTATAATATTATCTTTAAAGTAAAAGCTATATCTAGATATCACCCTCTTTATAAACTCTCTTTTAATAAGTTAAAGATAGTAAAAAAATATAATCTTAATAATTTAAAAAATGGCTTAATTATCTCTAGCTTAGCTTCCTATATATCGCTAATTTTAATAGCTAAAAAACTAGGTAGAGGACTCTATTTTTATATAGACTTTAGAAGATTGAATATAATTATAAAGAAAGATTATTATCCCTTACCTTTAATTAATAAGGTACTATAGTAAAGTAGTAAAGTTAAGATTATTATAAAACTTAATATTTAGTAAGGTTCTACTAGATTTATTTAACTCTAAAGACTAAAGGATTTATTACCTTTTATATAAAATATAGGTCTTTTAAGTATAAAGTTATACTATTTAGATTAATATATAGTCTAGTAACGTTCTAAAGATTTATAAATAATATTCCCTAAGAATATATAAATAAATATAAAGTCGTTTTTATAGATAATATCTTAATTTATAATAAGAATATAGAAGATTATTATTATTAAGTTAAAGAAATATTCTAATATTTAAAAGAAGTAGGTCTTTAAATCGTATTATTAAAATATAAATTCTTAGTAAGACTAAGTTCTTAATATTTATTATAAATACGGATAGTATTATAATTAATCCTAAAAAGATTAAAGTAATTTAATTATAGAGAATACTAAATATTATAAGGGAGTATAGTTATTCCTAAGATTCTATAACTTCTATTATCGATTTATCTAAAAATATAGCGCTATTTTCAAATTTTTATATTAATTAATAAGATAAGATATCCTATTTAAATAGTCTACTAGTTATAAAGAGGGGTTTCTATTTTTTAAAGATAAGCTAGTTAGTATACTAATCCTTCGATATTATAACCCTACCTAACGTATTAGAGTTAAAATAGATACTTTAAATAGCGTTTTAATATAGTCCTTTCTTAATACTATAAAGGAAGAGGATTTCTAGTATCCTATAGCCTTTACTTAAAATTAATATAACTAGCTAAAGTAAATTATAAAGTATAGGATAAAGAGCTTCTAGTAATTATCCGCACTTTATAGGAATAGCGATTAGAACTTAAAGGACTTTATAGAAGGATCGCTTTAAAATCCTTATTAATCATTAATCTTTTAAATACTCTATAATACCTCGATAGATAAACTAATAATAGATATGATAGAGTAAATTCCTCTTGTAATTTTATTTCTTAATTAAATATCGCCTTAAAAAGAAGATTATAGATATACTTTTATAGAAGGATATACCTTATACTAATAATAGCCGATAGTTTATTATATTATCTAAAGACTATCTTAAAGAAAGTATCTATCTAATTTATCTAGTTCCTATTAATCTAAAAGATTTATATATAAGACTACTAAATAATATATATTATTAGCTATTACTAGCCTATCCTAAAATTAAGATGTTAAAAAAGTTAATCTCTAGCCGATACTATTAGCTAGGTTAGGGTACTAATATAAAATATTATATTAATAACTATTTACTCTATAAATAAATAAAAATATAGAGAGATAAGACCTCTAGACTACTCTATCCTCTCCTAATCCTAAAGAGACTATAGTAATATATATTAATAGATTTTCGTTTATTCCTAAAAGATTGTTATAGGTATAATATAGATTTTATAGTAGTTAACTATCTAAGTAAAAGACTAGTATCTATCCCTTATTATAAGGATATAGATACTAAGAAGATAGCTCGACTTTTTATCGATAATATTATTCGAGTTATAGGTATTCTAAAAGTTATTATATTAGATAGAGGAGATTAGTTTATCTCTAAATTCTAGGCTAAATTATATTATATCTTTAGGATTAAAATAAAATTATTAATAGCCTATTATCCCCTAAAGATAGTTAAAATAAAATTATAAATTAGTATATAGTCTAAAGACTATATCTATATATTAAATAGAGTTAGGATACCTAGTTAGAGATCCTACTAATTATTAACTTTATAGCTTTAATTCTCTTTTAAGATATAATAAAATAATCGCCTTTCTTTATTAAGCGAGGATATAAGCCGACTATATTATTTAAGTAAAAGGATTAGAATAAATATCTTAATATAGAATAAGTAGGATATAGTAAGTATACTATCTTAAGTATAAGATATCTAGATGGAAACTAAAAAGTAAATTACTAAATCATAGTAATTATAGATTCGGTAGGCGTATAAATATTAATAGGAAGAAGATTTTAGTATAGATAATTATATTCTTATTATAATATAAGACTAGTATCTTATCTAGCTAAACTAGAAGCTAGCTTATTTAGCTAATAGTCTATATAAGATTATCGAGAAAGTTAGGAACTTATATAAGCTTAACTTATTAGATTTAATTTAAATATACCCTATCTTCTATTTAAATAAACTATAAAAAGCTATAATAACTAAACCGCTAAAGTGATAATATTATAATCCTCTCTTAATAATAGAAATTAATAAAGAAAATAAGTAGGAAGTCGAAAAAATACTTAATATAAGAACTTAGTATTAGAAGATATAATATTAAATATAGTAGCTAGATTATAATATAGGCTTATAATAGTACCCTATTAGTAATTTTAAGTATATATTATAGAATTTATAGGGAATTCTATAATTAATATCTAATAAAACCGGGCCCTCCCTTATATCTATAGAAATATATTAAAGCGATATAGTACGATAACTTCCTAGATAATTATATTAATAATAATAACCCGGTATTTAGGGACTAAATACGTTTCTAGTTAGGGGTTATATCACGATCTAGATATAATAACTTTAGTTCTACTATTACTAACCGCTTACCGAGTTAGGGAAGTTAGAGGAAATCCTTTAACTTATATTTATATAGTTTATATTAAGGCCCTATAAAGGACCTTACTCTAACTAATCCTTTCCTTCTTTCTCTTCTACTCCCTATACTTAGTATTCTAGTTGAAATACACTCTTTTACTAAAAGAACTAGTTAGTAATAAAAATTATCTAGTATAGTATTAAAGAATTCTTTAAAGGTTAAAAGCTTAGTAGTAAATCCCTTAGGATTATAAATATCTTGGAGTTTATCCTATACCTCTTTTATATCTATTATATATTTAATATATAGTAGCGGGCCGTTATTATAGAGTAATTTAAATAATAGAGAGGGCTCTATTATTCTTATTACCTATAGTAGGTGCTTAGCGGATGGCTCCTACTAAATCTCCCTTACTTAAAATAGCTTTTACTCTAATATACTAGATAGAGTAATTTTCTAAGCTATATAACTTTAGAATTTAGACTTTTTTAAGAGAGGCTATAATACTATATACCTTACTATTAGGATATATATATAGTCGTATTTCGGCGGTTTAAAAAAGATTAATTATTATAGAAAAGGATTTATATAGAAAGAAAAAGAATCTTTCTATATATAGAAATAACGAAAAAAAAGAAATTACTAGACTAATAAAGTAATACTAGTATAGGTGAAAATAAACCGGCCTTATAACCTATAAGAGGTTATAGGGGTTAACTAGTAGGAAGGAAGAACTAAAAGATAAAAAGTAAGAAAGTAAAGAGATAAAGGGTTATATTTCTTAATTAAAGTATATTTAATATATATTAGATATAAGAAGCTCGGGCCAGCCCTATAGGCCGGTCTCCCTCTACTAACAAAAAAGTATTAGAGAGTTCGCTAGTTTATTAGAATAAGACTAAATATTAAATAAAATAAAAAGGCGAGGAGGCCGCTACCTTACGCTCCTATAGAGCACCGCTAGCGCTCTACTCTATATATATAGGTTGACGCGGTAGGTATACGGCCGGCAGAAAAAGTATAGAGTTACTATAATATAACTATCTACGATCGGAAATATATAAAAGTTAGTAGAGTGGAAATTGTTATAATCTAAAGTTGATAACTATAGTCCTGCCGCTACTAACCGCCTATCGGGTTAAGAGACTTAGAGGATAGTGTTTATATAGTTTGCACTAAGGCCCTATAAAGGACCTTATACCCGCTAATCCTCTTCTTCCTTTTCGTTTACTCTCTATAGTATTTTCGTTAAATACACTCTTTTTATTTAAAGAACTAGCTAGTAATATAATACTAAGTACCACATTTATTTCTAAATAAGTAGCATGACTATATAGACTATTATTATAATTGATCTTAGTTCTACTTTATCTCCACTTTCGTTCTTTAGTATTATATAGCTAAGCCTTAATTCGATCCCGAACTAATTAAAATAGTCGGACCGAAACGAAACATATCTATAAACTATAGTAAGTAACCTAGTATTACTATACTAGATAAAGAAGATAGTATTAAGTAGGAAATAGTTTTTTAAGATCCCGAAACCCTAAGACTAGTTAATACTAGTAAATTTAATAAAGATAATAATACTAGAGAAGGTTCTTCTATATATAAACTACTATATAAGACTCCGACTAAAGAGCGATTTTATAAACTTACTCGCGAGTATAGTAAGCTAAAAGAAAGAAATCGAGATCTTAAAGATAAAGTAACTATCCTTTAAGCTAATAAAGTTAAAACCGAAATCCTAATTACTTAACTTACTTAAAAGAGATAGGAAGTAGTTACTTACTATAATTATATAGCTTATAAGAGAGATCGTTTTATATTCTAACTTTTAAGCCTATAGTAGAACTTAAACTAGAATAGCTTTAATATACCGATTATAAAGGCTATTACTATTTATAAATCTACTAAGATACCTAACGCTCTAATATTTAGCGATAGTAAAGAAATTTATTTTAAAATATAGGAAACTATTATCTAATAGAAGCTTAAAGTAAATATAGATTATTACCTATTACTAGTTTATCCGCTACTAAATAAGAGACTCTTATAAAGGAGGGTCGATACTTTAACTATTAGGAATAAGGATATATAATTTATAAATATCTAAAGAAGAAGTCGAATATCTTAATTATAGCTATTACTCTAACTCTTTATATTATCGAAATTTAAGAACTTAAAGACGATTAGAGAAAAGCTAGTATTTAGGCGAAGTCTCCTATCTAGATAGTTATAAAGTATTACTTTACTTATTAGATTTATAAAAATTAATTAAAGGTCCTAGAGATAGTTTAGTATTTAATACTTAATTAATATATAATAAACGTTCCTTTTCTATTTTCGCACTTAGTAATACTAGAATAGATAGTTATATTTTTATAAATTTAGTAATAATTCTACTATTTAGAAAGCGATTTAGAATCTAAATAAAATAATTTAATTAAGAATATTTAATCTAGGGCTTTAATAGAACCTCTAGCGAACTAATTATCTATATTATATTTCTTACTATTTATATAAATAGATAAATATAATAATAAGTTCCTATACTTCTTATAGACTTAAGAAAATATAATATAATCTTTAGTCGAAAATAGTTTATAGAGTATAATATCCTATTTAATTACTATTAGTATTAAATAATTTAACTAGATAAAAAGACTCTTTTCGATAATATAGCTAGTAAGTTAGTAGTTCTAATACTAACTATTATACTTTAGAAGCCTAAATATAATAGCTTTTACTAAATAGATATAGATCGATAAGATCGTCTTATTAAATAGGAAGATTAAAAAAGGGTTAAAAAGAGCGAATTTTAATATATTAAAGAATATTAGTATAAATATTAGTAAATAGAGGAATAAAAGAAAATAATTCGAAATTTAAACGATAAAATTAAGGTAATAACTTCTAGAGATAGGGAGTTAAATAAAGAGCTTCCTCTAATTAATATAAGTGCTATTAGATATATAGGGTTTAACTATCTTTAAGAAAAAGGAAAGATAGATAAAGAAGTCGAAATCTTTACTACTTTACTTTATAAGATTAACTATAGTATTAATATAAAAAGTACTCTAATTAAGGATCCTAAAATTAAAGAAATCCTATAGACTCTTCTAAAAGAGTATTATAATTTAGCTAAAGTCTTTTTAAAGAAGAAATCTAATAAACTACTACCCTATAAATCTAAAGTAGATTATATTATTATTCTTAAAGTAGAAGCTATATTTAAACATTATCCTCTTTATAAACTCTCTCTTAATAAGCTAAAGGTAGTAAAAAAATATATACTCGATAATTTTAAAGAAGGCTTTATTATCTTTAGTTTAGCTTCTTATGTATCGCCGATCTTAATAGCTAAGAAACTAGATAGAGGACTTTATTTCTATATAGACTTTAAAAGGTTAAATATAATTATAAAGAAAGACTACTATCCTTATAATTTCTATTATTACTTTATCTAAAGATATAGTACTATCTTAAAGCCTTTATACTAGTTAATTAGATACGATATTCTATTTAAATAGTCTACTAATTATAAAGACGCGTTCCTACTTCTAAAAAAGAAATTAGTTAATATATTAGTCCTTTAATATTATAACCCGATTCGATATATAAGAGTTAAAATAGATACTTTAAACGGTATTTTAGATATAGTCCTATTTTAGCACTATAAAGAAAGCGACTTTTAATATCTAATAGTCTTTTACTTAAAATAATATAACCGGCTAAATTAAATTATAAAGTATAGGATAAGAAGCTTCTAATACTTATCCGCGCTTTATAAGAATAGTAATTAGAACTTAAAAGACTTTTATAGAAGGATCGTTTCGAAATCCTTACTAATTATTAGTCTCTTAAATACTTTATAATAACTTAATAGATAAATTAATAATAAGTAAGATAGAGTAAATTCCTCTTATAATTCTATTTTTTAATTAAATGTTGCCTTACAAAGAATAATATTATTATAGATATACTTTTATATAAGGATTTACCTTATACTAATAATAGCCAATAGTTTACTGTATTATTTAAAGATTATCTTAAAGAAAATATCTATCTAGTTAATCTAGTTCTTATTAATCTAGAAGATCTATGAATATAAGAAATTATTAAATAAGTAAAAGAAGTAACCTGCTAAAGTATCGAACTTAATAAGTTCTAATAAATTATCAAAGCTAATAATAGGAGATAGAAAATATAAAGAGATAAGACCTCTCTCTAGACTTCTCTATCCTCTTCTAGCCCTAAATTACCTATAGTAATATATATTAATAGATTTTCGTTTATTCCTAAAAGATTATTATAAATATAATATAGTTTTTATAGTAGTTAACTATCTAAATAAAAGACTCGTATCTATCTTTTATTATAAGGATATAGATATAAAGAAGATAGCTCGACTTTTTATTAATAATATTATTCGAGTTATAGGTATTCTAGAAATAATTATATTAGATAGAGGAGGTTAGTTTATCTTAGAATTCTAGACTAGACTAAGTTCTATTATATTCTTAGGATTAGGAGAAAATTATTAATAGCCTATTATCCCCTAATTAATAGTTAAAGTAAGATTATAAACTAATATATAGCTTAAAGACTATATTTATATATTAAATATAATTAAAATAATTAGTTAGAGATCTTATTAATAGTTAACTTTATAGCTTTAATCCTCCTTTAAGATATAATAAAATAATCCCCTTTCTTTATTAAGTATAGATATAAATTAGCTATATTATTTAACTAAAAGGATTAGAATACTTTAATAATAAGTAGGATATAATAAGTATACTATCTTAGTTATAAGATATCTAGAAAGAAACTAAAGAGTAAATTATTAAATCCTAATAGTTATAGATTTAGTAGATAAATAAGTATTAATAGAAAGAAAATTTTAGTATAAATAATTATATTTTTATTATAATAAAAGACTAGTAACTTATCTAGCTAAGCTAGAAGCTAGCTTATTTAGCTAGTAGCCTATATAAGATTATTAAGAAAGTTAGGAACTTATATAAGCTCGATTTACCTAATTTAATTTAAATATACCCTATCTTTAACTTAAGTAAACTATAGAAGGCTATAATAATTAAATTACTAAAAGGATAATATCCTAATCCTCCCCTACCGATAGAAGTTAATAAAAAGGATAAGTAGGAAGTTAAAAAAATACTTAATTTAAAGACTTACTACTAGAAGCTATAATACCGAGTATAATAGCTAGATTATAATATAGACTTATAATAGTACACTACTAGTAATTTTAAGTATATACTATAGAAATTATAGGAATTCTATAATTCATACCTAATAAAACTAGGCCCTCCCCTACGTCTATAAGAATAGATCGAAGCGGTATAGCGCGATAACTTCCTAGGGCAGTTTTTAATAAGGCGGAAACAAAGTAACCGGCCCTTACATTTTTTACCAAAATTACAGACCCTCGCATAGCGAGGGTCCGCCATCCATACCGTACATCCCATCCAAACCGTAGATTTTTTATACATTTTACTTTGACTACCATTTAGTATACCACCACGTAGTAAATTAATTAATTTAAAATTGTAAATAAATCAATTAACCAAATTGCTACTAGTATACAAAATTAGGTCAATTTCCCCTGCGTTTTTTCGCTCGTCCATGCTTCCTAATTTCGACCAACACCTTCTTCCACTTCCGCTTCGTTTTTTCTTGATCGGCTTTCTCAGTCAATTTATATTCTTTTCGCTTCATTTCTTTGACTTGGGATGAACTGATAATGCCAGTTATCTGAGTATAGCGTCGAGAAGCATCATACCGGGCGTGGCGAGCACCCATAACAGCTTGTGTTGAATCGAATTCCCGCTGTAGCTAGAGAGCTAACATAGCCTGCGCTTCAGCACCCTTTGCAAGCTTTGCTAGCCCATCTTTGAAACGCTGAGTGGTAGGATCGTATTGATTGAGACGATAGCTGATTCTTCGAATTCTCTCAGCTATTTTTGGAGTGCTGAATTCGGTGTTTTAAGAGCTAGTTGACGGAGTATCTAGCCGCGGTAAATTGTCATGATATGGATCGTACGACTCCAATTCATCAGTAATAAGCTTGGAATTAATAGGCCAGAGGCCAGTTAATTTGAATCCAAGCTTAATTGTATGCGGCTGGAAGGTTTTTCGTCTGATTTCGCCAATTGAGTATAGGAATTCATCCTTCGAGAATTTGCGGCATCCAGTCATAGTAGCCGCTTCAACAGCCTCACTATGCCAGTGCTTATACACGCTAAACACCCCGACATCAAGAGGCTG
This sequence comes from Penicillium samsonianum, assembly GCF_028829775.1. Taxonomy (NCBI): domain Eukaryota; kingdom Fungi; phylum Ascomycota; class Eurotiomycetes; order Eurotiales; family Aspergillaceae; genus Penicillium; species Penicillium samsonianum. Next base: position 1,241,768 of record NW_026643264.1, on the reverse strand, counting down.
TAGTATATGGCTGGTATAGGAGAGTAAGAAGAATAAAATGATATTATTCTTCTCACAAAATTCAACGAATTGACGCGTCAAATGTGATCCAAAACGGTCATATAAAACAAGCCTTTTTCCACCAATTGTACGACCAATTGTCCATTTGTGGAAGAGCTGAATCCACTAATATGCGAGAGTATCATTGATATACCTAGTATCAGTTACAGATATATGCTCGTCACCTTCGATAGCGTCAAACCAGCGTAGTAATGCCTACTTAGCACTTAGAATTATAAGCGGTGGGCAGGTAAAACCATCGGCCGAAACAGCCTCTAAAACCGTGACAGATTCACGATTAGTGACAGATCCATTAAATAGCTTCTTTTTTGGATGCCTAGTAATGATAAATTGATCGCGTCCGACGCCAATTTGAAAGCCAGTTTCGTCAAAATTGTAGATGTCTTGTTGGCATATACCATGCTCAGTCACCACACGTTGATAGTCTTAAAACCACCTTTCCACCACAGTTTTGTCAAGTGCAGAAGCTCTCTCAACGTCAAGAGCTCGCCGGCGTCGTACATGATATTCAGGATACCGATCCAGGAAACGTTTTATCCAGTGGTCGCCAATTTGTGGGGGTGGTTTAGTTTCGTCATAGTGGGCTTCTTCAAGAATTGAATTGGCGGCAATAGCAATTTGGCGACGATTTATCGACGCTCCGACCGCGTCAAAGTAATCAATATATTCACATAAAGCCTTCTCTTATGCAGGATTGAGCTTCCTACCATTAGGTTGTCGTTGAAAAAGCGATTTTCCCCCTTTCCATCGGTGGCGTAGTCGGTTTACAGGAACCGCGAATTCTCGCGCAGTCTTCGCGATATTAGGTTTAGATTGCTCAGCGAGAGATTCGAGAGCTTTAAGAAGCTGATTCTCTATATCTTTATTATTTTTAGGCATGGTTGGTGGGGTGGTTTAGGATCAAAGTGAAAAGGTGGGATTTAGAAAAAATCTACGGTTTGGATGGGATGTACGGTATGGATGGCGGACCCTCGCTATGCGAGGGTCTGTAATTTTGGTAAAAAATGTAAGGGCCGGTTAGTAGTAGGCCTAACAGCTAATAGGCGGCCGCGAAAATAGAAGCAAAAAACCGAATTACAAATATATATAGTTGATTTACCTAGTTATAAAATTTTCTTATCTCGGTAGTTATAGTCTTATCTATCACTTTTAAAAATAGATCTAGATAGATCTAATTAAATATCTTGTCGTTATAATATTAAATTTAAAATGCATTATATAGTTATATTTATTAAATCATTATTTTATAATAGGATTATAATAGTAGGAGTATTAAACTTAATACACTATATACTATATAGTTATTTATTTATATATTTATTTATTTATTTATATATAGACTGCGACATCGCCCGTCCATGGGCCCTTAGGAGGCGCCCATGTCCATGGGCCTTTCGAGTTTTAAGGCCCAAGGCCCATGATTATGCAAAATTAATACAAAAATTACTCCTTTAGGGTATTTTATGTACATAACCAAGTCTTGGCGCGGCCCACTTTGCCAAGAGGGCCCAAAGTTTAAATACTTTTTGCTTTTTCCCTTGGGCTTTGTCGCAGTCTATTTATATATATATTAAATATAATAATCTAGATAGGATATAATTTATCAGAACTTAGATTATAAACCGATACGCTAGTTTACTGTTTAATTTTTTATAGCTTATATTCAACTATTCTAGTTATATCGATAACTCTAAACGTTTATTTATGGTACTATGGGAAACTATTATAGCTACCGAAGATATCTATATATATCTATCTAAGTAAGGAATCCTCGGAGCTTAGTTCGATTTCCTTTGAAGTACTTAGCCTTATATAATATCAGCCTTTAAATAAATAGTACTAGCTAGTACTAAAGCGGTAACCTGAATATATATCTATACTAAATAGTCCTCGATCTAGATATTATACTTCTCCTACTTCTAAAGCTTACTTATTAAGGCCTTTACATTATTTGTAATGTTGCATTTTAATAAGTGTATTATAATAAAACATTATTTGTGGTTGCATTTTTAAACTAAAATGCATTATATAGTTATATTTATTAAATCACGTACATTAGGATTATAATGTATAATGCATTAAAATTAATTGTATACAATATTATAATCCACATTTTATTTATTTGATAGCCAAGAACCTAGTGACCCAGTTTCATGCATAAATATACATAAGTAGGCCTAATTAGGAAGGTCTTGGCGGTTTTATGTATTTTTATGCCTAAAACTGGGTTATATATTTTGATATGACTGGATTTTGGGTCGAGACCATCGACCCAAAATGGGTTTTGCGGAAGCCTAGTACTCTTTAAAGCTAGTTAGTATACTAATCGTTTAATATTATAACCCTACTTAACGTACTAGAGTTAAAATAGATACCTTAAATAGTATCTTTAGTATAGTCCTTTTCTAGTTAGACCTCGCCCTTACCCGTATCGAGTCCCCTAAACCGGAATTAGGAACTGTAAAAGGACCCGAAAAAGTGTATAACCCTGATTTATAAGCAGGAAGTTACCTATTTAGGATGATTTATATATATAAAAAGGTTATAGCGGGTGACTAGGACTACTGAAAAGACCCGCCTTAGCGCTAAGGCGGGTCTAAAATACGGGTGAGGGCGAGGTCTATTTCTAGTACCCTATAGCCTTCTACTTAAAAATAATATTACTAGCTAGATTAAATTATAAAGTATAGGATAAGAAGCTTCTAGTAATCGTCCGCGTTTTATAAGAATAGCGACTAGAACTTAAAAGAACTTTTATAAAAGGATCGTTTTAAAATCCTTACTAATTATTAGTCTCTTAAATACTTTATAATAACTCGATAGATAAACTAACAATAGATAAGATAGAGTGAATTTCTCTTATAATTTTATTTCCTAATTAAATATTATCCTAGAAAGAAGAATATTATTAGACGTACTTTTATAGAAGGATTTACCTTATACCGATAATATTCGATAGTTTAATATATTATCTAAAGACTATCTTAAAGAAAGTATCTATCTAGTTAACCAACCTAGTTCCTATTAATATAGAAGATCTATAGATATAAGAAATTATTAAACGAGTAAAAGAAGTAAATTACTGAAGTGCCGAGTTTAATAAATTTCTCTAATATATTAAGAAATATAATATAAGTAATTAGTTTATTAAGGGTTCTATCAAAACCCTAGACTAGATATTTTAAACTAAGTCGTTCTACTCGGATTCTAAATCGCTTTCTAAATAATATTATGTAATTATTACCAAATTTATAAAATTATAACTAACTATTTACTTTAGTATTACTAAGTACTAAAATAAAAAAGAAACGTCTATTATATATTAGTTAAGCATTAAAAACTAAACTAATCTAGGGAGCTCTAATTAACCTTTATAAATCTAGCGAGTAAAGTAATACTTTATAACTATCTAGATAGGAGACTTTATTAGAAAACCGGCCCTTACATTTTTTACCAAAATTACAGACCCTCGCTAGCGAGGGTCCGCCAACCATATAGTACGTACGGATCACCCAAATAGCACCCCTTTTTTTAATTCCACCTTTTTAAATTAATCATCTACCACCCCACCAACAATGCCTAAAACAAATAAGGACATCGAGGAATTGATTCTCCAGGCTATGGATTCTCTCTCTGAGCAATCTAAGCCTAATATCAAGAAAACTGCGCGAGAATTCGCGGTTCCTGAGGGCCGTCTTCGTCGGCGCTGGAAAGGTGGAAAATCGCTTTTTCAACGACAACCTAATGGCAGGAAGCTCAATCCTGTACAAGAGAAGGCTTTATGTGAATATATTGATTACTTTGACGCGGTCGGAGCATCGATAAATCGTCGCTAAATTGCTATTGCCGCCAATTCAATTCTTGAAGAAGCCCACCATGACGAAACCATACCACCCCCACAAATTGGCGACCACTGGCTAAAACGTTTCTTGAAACGGTATCCCGAGTACTATGTACGACGCCGGCGAGCTCTTGATGTCGAGAGAGCTTCTGCACTTGATAAAACTGTGGTAGAAAGGTGGTTTCAAGTCTATCAACGTGTGGTGACTGAGCATGGTATATGCCAACAAGATATCTACAATTTTGACGAAACTGGCTTTCAAATTGGCGTCGGACGCGATCAATTCATCATTACTAGGCATCCAAAAAAGAAGCTATTTAATGGATCTGTCACTAACCGTGAATCTGTCACGGTTTTAGAGGCTGTTTCGGCCGATGGTTTTACCTGGCCACCACTTATAATTCTAAGTGCTAAGCAGGCATTACTACGTTGGTTTGACGCGATTGAAGGTAACGAGCATATATCTGTAACTGATACTGGGTATATCAATGATACTCTAGCATATCAGTGGATTCAGCTCTTCCACAAATGGACAATTGGTCGTACAATTGGTAGAAAAAGGCTTGTTTTATGCGACCGTTTTGGATCACATTTAACGCGTCAATTCGTCCAATTCTGTGAGAAGAATAATATCATTTTATTCTTCTTACTCTCCCATACGAGTCATATATTACAGCCTCTCGATGTTGGGGTGTTTAGCGTGTATAAACACTGGCATAGTGAGGCTGTTGAAGCGGCTACTATGACTGGATGCCGCAAATTCTCGCAGGATGAATTCCTATACTCAATTGGCGAAATCAGAAGAAAAAGCTTCCAGCCGCATACAATTAAGCTTGGATTTAAATTGACAGGCCTCTGGCCTATTAATCCTAAGCTTATTACTGATGAATTGGAGTCATACGATCCATATCATGACAATTTACCCCGGCAAGATACCCCGTCAACTGGCTCTCAAAACACCGAATTCAGCACTCCAAAAACAGCTGAGAGAATTCGAAGAATCAGTAATCGTCTTTATCAATACGATCCTACCACTCAGCGTTTTAAAGATGGGCTAGCAAAGCTTGCAAAGGGTGCTGAAGCGCAGGCTGTATTAGCTCTCCAGCTACAGCGGGAATTCGATTCTACCCAGGCTATTATGGGGGCACGCCATGCCAGATATGACAATTCTCGCCGTCATGTACAGATCACCGGTATCATCAATTCCACCCAGGTCAAAAATATGAAGTATAAAGAATATAAACTGAGTGAAAAGGCCGATCAAGAAAAGACGAAGCGGAAGTGGAAGAAGGTGTTGATCGAAATCAGGAAGCATGGAAGAGCCAAAAAACGCCGGGGAGACTAAATTGCTTTTGTATTATAGTAGTAAAATGGCTAATTGATTTATCTACTATTTTTAATTAATTAAATTACTATGTTGTAGGGTAGTAAATGGTGGTTGAAGTATATTATAAAAAAGGTGCTATTTGGGTGATCCATACTATATGGTTGGCGGACCCTCGCTAGCGAGGGTCTGTAATTTTGGTAAAAAATGTAAGGGCCGGTTACTAGCTTTTTTTTAGTTATTTTTAAGTTCTTAAATTCTAGCGATATAAGGAGTTAGGCTAATAACCGCGACTAAAATATTCGACTTCTTCTTTAGATATTTATAAATTATATATCTTTAATTCTTTATTCCTTATAGTTAAAGTATCGACCCTCTTTTATAAGAGTCTTTTATTTAGTAGCGGATAAACTAGTAGAAATAGCACTTCCTTGATATTTTATATAAGGAGTATATTAACTAGTAGTTATTCTAGTACTACTACTATTTCTAGCTAATAGAATAGAAGCGAGAGATATTCTTCGACTTTTATTATAAATTAATTTTATAAGATATACTCTAATAGTTCTGAATAAAGGTTTTAAAGGAAACGGAATCCTAGTTAATAGCCTATATTATTTAGCTTTAGAGTAAATATAGAAGTTGTAAATATAAATTATGCTTTCGGTTTTCTATAATAACAATAGCTTCTTTAGTAAGCTATGTCGAATACTAAGATTGAATACATGGTGGAAACAGGGTAAAATACTCTGAATATCATGTGACACATGGTACCATCCATACCATACAAAAGTGCATATTACAGTTAGTCATCTATGTCCGCCCAGATTGTTGAAAGCGCGGGTTTTGTCATTTTAGTTAGTTAGAGATTCCAATATATCTGATTTTGTCCATACGTTGTCATACAGCCAGATTTCTGTCAAGCTATATAAACTTAGCGAGGAAATTAATAAAGCTATCCTTTAGTTTTATCTTTAATTTATAATATATAGTATTGGCTTCGGTACGAGAATTGGGATTCGCGAAAACGGTTTTTAGATAAATGATTATATTAACCGTGTTATAAAAAAATTATTATCTCGGTGCTTATAGTCCTATTTATCTCTTTTGAAAATAGATCTAGATAGATCTAATTAAATGTCTTATCGTCATAATGATAGTTTTAAAATGTATTGTATAGTTTAAACCACTTACATGTTATATTAATATTATAATAATAGAAGCATTAAAATTTAACTCTAATCCATTTTTAAATATGATACAGATCTTTAAACAAAAGAGTGCATTTTAACGAAAATACTAAGTATAGAGAGCAAAAGAAAGAAGAAGAGGATTAGTGGGTATAAGGTCCTTTATAGGTCCTTACTGCAAACTAATATAAACACTATCCTCTAGTGTCTCGACCTAGTAAGCGGTTAGTAATAGTAGAACTATAGTTATTATCCCTAGATTATAATATAGTCCCTACCTAAGAACGTATTTAGTCCCTAAATGCCGGTTTATTATTATTAATATAATTATCTAGGAAGTTATTATACTATACCGCTTTAATCTCCTTATATAGATATAGGGAAGGGCCTAGTTTTATTAGGTATTAATTATAGAATTCTTATAACTTCTATAATATATATTTAAAATTACTACCAGGGTACTATTATAAGTCTATATTATAATCTAGCTACTATATTTAGTATTATAGCTTTTAGTAGTAAGTTCTTATATTAAGTAATAACGTGATTATATATTAGAAATAGGCTAATACTTACTTATTATATATTATTTATTAGTCTATTCGATAGGACTCCTATATTTTAAAGGGAAAGTTCTTACTTTTAAACCTTCTTTATCCCGGAATTACTATATAACTATATAGTATTAAATAGTAATTCTAAAGTAAAAATTTAGGGGTAAGGTTTCTTATAGTATAGGAATTAAATATATTTTATTGAAATCTTTATTAAATTTCTACCTTCTAAATAATATATAGAAAATATAGTATGGTATCTTTATTTAAATATATATTTTACTTAACCACTTCCTTCTAATACTATATTTAAATTTCCTTTATGCCTATATGCTACTATAATCTAGTATATAAAGTTATTTTTTGAAAAAAGGATACTTTTTAATATAAACTTAACTTATTTATTAACTCTATTATAGACTATATTATATTAAAGAAAACTGTATTATTAGATATTAGAAGTAGGGACACTTATATACCTATAAATAATCGTTTTTATCTGATTACTTTACATTTTTATATAGCCGAAATAGGAGATCCCTAGCAAAATTATACTAGCATAGGACTATATAGGACTATTAGGATATAGGAGCAAAAATCCTTTAGTCCTATAGGAGTTAGTAAGGTCTATATTAGACCTATATAAGCACCCCTTTTACTAGTAAACGCTATTTCTTATAGTTGTGAATTACCTAATATAGGTTAATATTCTTATATAGTTATACTCTCTTTTAGTATCTATTATATCCCTTATAATATACTTTATTATTATATTAACTATATCTTATCCTAACGCCTATACTATAGGGCCTTTATCGCTTCTATTAAGCTCATAATTAGACCTCTTTTATTTAGATAATATATTTAATGTTAATATTAATCCTAATCTCTTTGATAGCTAATAGACTACTATATTAATAATAGAGTCTAAATCTACTTAGTTAATTAGTCCTTATTAATTTATCCTTTAAACGCCTTAGCCCTAATTGGAGAAAGTAGTTTATCCGTTATAATAGGATAAATAACGCGTTAAAAGTAAAGTTTATTAGGTAATTAGATAACTATACGCGGTAGCGATATAGAGATATAATAAAGGCTATAATAGAATATAAAATATATATTACATATCTAGAAGTACTTCGACCAGAGAGCGTATTATATTATAAGCGAACCTATAATTTTATATATTAGATTTATAGTGTTATACTATTATATCTAAATTTAAAGCGGAGCGGTGCTAATATAATAAAGCGGTATATAACCTTAGATAGATACTATATAGTCTATTTAATTAATTATTATATAGATTTACTTTACTACCCTTTTAGTAAGTTCTAGATTATTATACCTTTAAATATAACTAATACCTATATATATTAACTACTTAAGTCATTTTATATTATAAAATTCTTAGATACTAAATATAAAAGAGAGTAAATTAAATTCTTTTCTAGTCTAAACCTACGTTCTATTATATCCTTAAGATTAGAATAAAACTATTATCATATTTAAAAGTTAATACTTCTACTATTATAATCCTATTAATATAACATGTAAGTGATTTAAACTATACAATGCATTTTAAACTAAAAATGCGACATTACAAATAATGATTTAATAATATAACCATACAATGTAAAATATAATGCATTATGCAACATTACAAATAACCATATGATGAATTTATTGCAATGCAACATTACAAAATAATGATTTCATAATATAACTATACAATGCATTTTAAATCTATCATTATGACGATAACACATTTAATTAGATCTATCTAGATCTATTTTCAAAAGAGATAAATAAGACTATAACCACCGAGATAATAATCTTTTTTAGAACATGGTTATTTTTTTATATATTGAATATACTTATTTAAACTCTACTAGTAGCTAAACGCGACTCTTATAGTTATAAAGGTAGATATTAGAGATATCCTTTTTAAACCCTCTTCTAGTTTAATATAATTATTATTATATCTTAATATAAACTATATTAAGACTAGCTCTTTATCCTAAATTATATTATCTTAAGCTAGAATTCCTATACCTTTTTTAATCTATAATATTAGAATTATATATACACTTACGACCCGGTATTAATTACCTATCTTTCTTCTATCGGCTTTACACCGTTTTCTTAGGTTATCTAGGTAGATATAACCGTAGTAGAGAGAGGTTTAGTATATATCCTCTAGTAGAATAGTATTAGTTTAACTAGCTTTATTCTATATTCCTTCCTAACTAGAATAGTATCTATTATAAAAAAGCTAAAAGTATCGTTTTCGAAGGTTATATTTACTTACTTTAACTTCCCTTCCTCCTATCTTTTCTATTTAATAAAGGCTTTCTAGGCTAGGTTTATATTAAGAATAGCGTTATAACGTATTTCACATGCGAGCCGCCCACACAAGCGAGCCGCCCACCCCATCCAAAACGCGTCCAGGAATTAGCACTTAGTCAATTCAACCACCCACCATGCCACCAATTCGCTCCCAAAGCTCTAAAAAATCCACAGAGCAAGAGGGTAGAATCTTACTAGCTATCCAGGCTTTTAAGAATCAAGAAATCTCTTCAATTCGTGAACTGGCACGCATTTTTAATATACCGCGTACAACTTTACGCGACCGCCTCTCCGGCCATACTCAACGAAGTACTACACGCGCTAATTCACATAAATTGACCGCAATTGAAGAGGAATCACTTCAAAAATGGATACTCTCTATGGATTCTCGTGGATCAGCCCCCCGGCCTTCTATGGTTCGAGAAATGGCAGATCTTCTTCTCGCACAGCGTGGAACCACCCCGGTTACTTCGGTCGGCGAAAACTAGGTGACGAATTTTGTTAAAAGGCACCCTCTCCTCTCCTCCCGATTCTCGAAACGGTATAACTACGAGCGCGCGAAATGTGAAGACCCGAAAATCATTAGGGAGTGGTTTGATTTGGTTCAAAAAACGATCCTTCAATTTGGAATCGACCCTGATGACGTTTATAACTTTGACGAGACTGGTTTTTGCTTTGGGATTTACGACAACTACGAGGGTTATTACGAGGAGTGAATACTCTGGGCGGAGAGCACTTAAACAACCTGGAAATCGAGAGTGGGTGACGGTGATTGAATGTACGAATGCTTCTGGCTGGGTGCTTCCTCCGTGTGTGATTTTTAAAGGAAAGGTCTTCCTTAAATCCTGGTTTAAAGGCCTTCCTAACGATTGGCGTTTTGAAGTGAGTCCTAATGGTTGGACTTCGGATGAAATTGGACTTCGCTGGCTTGAAAAGCTCTTTATTCCTACTACTTCTTCACGTACGAAGGGGGGGTATCGGCTTTTAATACTTGACGGACATGGAAGTCATTTAACGCCGAAATTTGATCAAATTTGCGAGCAAAATAAGGTGATACCAATTTGTATGCCTGCTCATTCATCCCATCTTTTACAACCTCTCGATGTCGGCTGTTTTGCGGTCTTAAAACGGTCTTATAGTCAGGAGGTTGAAACGAAGATGCGGGACGGGATCAACCATATTGAGAAACTTGACTTTCTTGAAGCATACCCAAAGGCACGAATTGAAGCTTTTAAACCGAAGACAATTAAAAGTAGCTTCCGAGCTACCGGTTTAGTGCCATTTGACCCAGATCAAGTGATTTCAAAGCTTAATATCCGGCTTCGAACGCCTACCCCCCTCCCAGCCGGGGTAGTGAATCAAGTCGAAATTTTACACCAAAAACGCCAGCTACAGAGAAAGAACTACGTCGGCAGGCTTCATCAATCAAAGCTTTACTTCGTACAAGATCTCGAAGTCCACCTAGCCCGTCAGATCGTGCACTAAACCAGCTTGTAAAAGGCTTCCGTCTTACAATGCAAGGTGCTATCTCACTCGCGAAAGAAAATAAGGAATTACGCGCCGCCAACGAGAAGCAGAAGCAAAAGCGTACTCGATCCCGACAGCAGATACCAGCTGAAGCAGGGCTCACAGTTCAAGAAGCTTCTCAATTGATTACTGAGCCGGTGGAAGCAGATGAAGCACCTCCCTCCCCTCCACGAAGAAGCCCTTCGCCGGCTTTACAACCACGTACACGGGCGCCACCAAAGTGCAGTGGTTGTGGAGAAATAGGGCATAAAATCAATAGATATTCAGCTAGATGGATGATTTTAGTGTATTTAATTTAATGGAGTTTTGGTTGAGATATATGCATTTGAAATTAGTAGGTTGGTTTGGGTGGGCGGCTCGCTTGTGTGGGCGGCTCGCATGTGAAATACGTTATCTTCTTTATACTTCAATTAACTAAATACAACCTTTTTATCTCTTTACTTTCTTACCATTCATCTTTAGTTTTTCTTTCCTACCATCTAACCCCTATAACCTCCCAAAATAATTAAAACTTATCTATAGGCGTAAGTATTATATATATTATAAATATATACCTCGAACATTATTAGTCTAAGATATCACAATCTATAGATTATTATATGCCGGAGATCGTTTGTTTGCTTTATTTCCTTTGTTTCTTCGAAGTGCTACTATTCCTAATTGGGAAAGGGGTTTATTTGTATTATAGGATAGCTCTACTATAAGATCCCTAGGATTCACCATCTTAGCATAATAGTGTATAATAGTGTATAATATAATAGTATAGTATATTTCTATTATGATAGGAAGGAGATCATATATAAATTACTGGCTCTATCTAGGAAGAACCCTAGGTATCCTACATATAGTAAAAAACTATATTATGACTTCCTTTCTAATACCATAGACAATGAGATAATACAGATATCATAGATTATCTCATACTGAGGTAATAAAGATATCATAGATTATCTCATCATTTGCCTCCTAATGAACTATATAAGAAGCAAAGACTCCTATATATAACAATTAATCAATTTTACTATCGCCATCTGAGTTACCTATTTAGGATAAGTACAACCACATACATATTTATATATATATTATATAAGACATTATATAATATATATAGCTTATCTAATACTACTTGCCTATAAAATATTATAACCTACCATTAGGCTATAATATATTATCTGCTAAATTGCTTACACACCACTTACTCTCTCTCCTTCTCCCTATCTTTGCTTTTCTAGTTTGAATATACTCTTTCTTATTAATTGACCTAGCACGTAATATACGAGTAATATCCGTTAAGCTATAGTCGACTAGCTTCGAGAGTATTAAATATCTATATCTTCTATAGAACACGCTTCTATCTAAGCTACTTTATATTAAAATACTTAAAAAGCCGGTTATATATCTTAAAAGTATAATATATAGTAATATCCCGAATCTTTAAGAGTTATAGAGTATAATCAAAGATAGCCCTATAATATAAAGAAGACAGTTAATTTAACGCCACTCTTCGGTATCTAGTACTAGATTAAGACGAGTATACTCTTTATAGAAAGGGCTAAAAATAGACTATAATCTCTCGCGCGATAAAGTATTAGGAATATTAAATTCTATCGGGTCATTAAATCTTAGATTCTACTAATAATATTATAAATCTAAGATTTTAAAAAGATAAGGGAATCTCTACTAAGAAGTTATTATAAGTAATACTAGTAGTAGGACTTAATAGAGAAGTCCTTTCTAAAGGAGTTAGCGATAAAACTATTACTTTACCTATATCTATCTATAGATACCTATAATTAATAAAGTTTAATATCTTAGAGATAAGAGACTATAATATCGTTTTAAATATTCTATAGCTTAAAAAGTATAACCTAACTTACCTAAGTATTAATTAGAAAAGAGATTTATACCTTATTTAATAGATATAAGTATATAAGATCGTATAATAACTATAAAACGCGTTAAAAGAAGACTACCCTATAGACTAGTAGTAGTAATAGCTAGCCCTATAAGAAGAGGACTAAAGTATTAGTTATAGGCATCGCCCTAGATATATCCAAATAAGAGTTAGTAGAATATATAACGATTAAATACGAAAATCTATATATAACTAGCGATAAATCTAGGATTCTAGATAAATACTAGGAGTTTAGAGATATTTTTATAATACCGGCCGATAGAGTACTACTAGAGCATAGGATCTACAACTATAAGATTACTACGATAGTAGATATAAAACCATGTTATTCAAAATATTATTATCTCGGTGGTTATAGTCTTATTTATCTCCTTTTTGAAAATAGATCTAGATAGATCTAATTAAATGTCTTATCGTCATAATAATAGATTTAAAATGCATTGTATAATTATATTATTAAATCATTATTTTGTAATGTTGCATTTTAATAAATGCATTGTAATAAATTATAATGTTAAAATTTACTAAAATGCATTGTATTAAGTTTAAATCACTTACATGTTATATTAAATGTTTATAAACTTAACTATATACAATATTATAATCCACTTTTATTTATTTAAATATGGTAGGTCTTTAACTTTATATAAACTATCGATATCTAAATTCGATTACTATTAAGGATCGATATCTACTACTTTTAATTTATAAGATTTAGGATCGGATCTAAAGAGTAAAATAATTTTCAATGTATAATATTACTAATATATATTATTATATTCGGATTAAGCTAGTTATACTATTCGGCCTTACGAATATACTAATAACCTTTTAACGCTTTATCTTTGGCGTATTAGGACTATAGTTAAATTTTAATGCTTCTACTATTATAATCCTATTAATATAACATGTAAGTGATTTAAACTAAAATGCAATGTATGGTTAAAATGCAACATTACAAAATAATGATTTAATAATATAACTATATAATGCATTTTTTAAAATCTATCGTTATGACGATAAGACATTTAATTAGATCTATCTAGATCTATTTTCAAAAAGGAGATAAATAAGACTATAACCACCGAGATAATAATATTTTGAATAACATGGTTAACATCTTCTTTATATTGAATATACTTCAAATAACTAAATACAACCTTTTTATCTCTTTATCTTCTTACTTTTCATCTTTAGTTTTTCTTTCCTACCATCTAACCCCTATAACCTCCTAGATAATACTTACAATAAACCCTAGGAAGTTAGTCTTATTACTAAGAACTTATATTTTAATATTATAGATTAGAGGCTTACTTGTTTAAGATATAGGAAGGAGTACTTCTCTGGCCTAATAATAATAATCTTCTATATTCTTTTTTATAAATTAAGATATTATCTATAAAGGTAACTATATAATTATCTACGTATTCTTAAAGAATATTATTTATAAAAAGCTAAGCTAGAAATAATAAAACCTTTTTCATAAATTCTTTAGGATATACATTGATTTAAATAAGAGTTTATAGAAGGGGTAGTCTCTAGGTTATACTTTATCTTTAAAAATAGAATTATAGTTAATACTAAGTTGAATAGAAGTTTTTTAGATTACTTCTTTTAAAGGGACTTAGAATATCTTTAGTTTTAAGATTAATAATCTAACTACTCTTGATATTAATAATATATTAATTTTATAGAGAGAAGTTCAAAAGATCGTAGTCTCTTTTATTTTACCCTTCGCTTGTAGTTAATTAAATCTTATATACATAATAACACTACTATTAATTAAAATATATATTTCTCTTTTATAGGAGGTTATAGGGGTTAGATGGTAGGAAAGAAAAACTAAAGATGAATGGTAAGAAAGTAAAGAGATAAAAAGGTTGTATTTAGTTAATTGAAGTATATTCAATATAAAGAAGATATTAACCATGTTGTAAAAAGATTATTATCTCGGTGGTTAGTCTTATTTATCTCTTTTGAAGATAGATCTAGATAGATCTAATCAAATGTCTTATCGTCATAATAATAGATTTAAAATGCATTGTAATAAATCATAATGTTTAAATTTACTAAAATGCGTTGTATAGTTTAAATCACTTACATGTTATATTAAATATTAATAGGATTATAATAGTAGAAGCATTAGACTTAACTGTATATAATATTATAATCCACTTTTATTTATTTAAATACGATATCTTTACTTAAAATTAATAGCGGTAGATTAAATCTTATTATTTATATTTTAAGTTATCTTCCTTTTTTCTCTAAACCTTCTTTATTTAAAAAAGATAATCTTGGTAATCTATATTTAGTTAGTAAATACTATTATACTTAGGCTCTTTAATACCGCTCGAGATATCTATTATTACCGCTAGGGAATATTGTATTTAATATCACATTTAGTATCATATTTATATATAACATATCACTAGGGTGGATTATAATATTATAATATTATATATAGTTAAGATTAATACTCTTATTATACTCGACATAGTATTTAGGCGAGGTATAATATATAACTAAGCTTTTTCTTTATAATAACTCTATATATAGAGCTTATAATAAACTAGTAATAGGTAATAATCTACATTTATTTTAAACTTCTATTAGATAATAGTTTTCTATATTTTAAAATAAACTTTTTTATTATTTCTAAATATTAAAGCGTTAGATATCTTAATAGATTTATAGGTAGTAATAGTCTTTATAGGTAGTAATAGTCTTTATAATTAGTATTAGAGCTATTCTACTTTAAATTCTATTATAGACTTAAAGGTTAGAATAGAAGATAATCTCTTTTATGAGCTATATAATTATAATAAGTAACTACTTTATTAGCTTAAAGGATAGTCACTTTATCTTTAAGATCTTAGTTTCTTTCTTTTAGCTTACTATATTTATAAATATGTTTATAGAATCGCTCTTTAGTTAGAGTCTTATGTCGAACTAAGAATAAGGCCCCCCTAGGCCATAAACAGGAACCGAGGTTTTTGTTATGGTCTAGTGGAAAATAGCCTGTATTTATTCCCACATCTTATATAATTGCTCGCGTATAGAAGTACCTTCTCTAATATTATTATCTTTATTAAATTCACTAATATTAATTAGCCTTAGGGTTTTAGGATCTTAAGTAGTTACTTCCTACTTAATACTATCTTCTTTATCTAATATAATAATAATAGGTTACTTACTATAGTTTATAAGTAGGTTTCGTTTTAGTCCGACTATTTTAATTAGTAGAGATTAAGTTTAAGATTAAGTTAAGTCTTAGCTATATAATATTAAGGAATAAAAGTGGAGATAAAGTAGGACCGAGACTAATTATAGTGATAGTCTATATAGTTGTACTACTTTAACTTAGAGATAAAAGTGGTACTTAGTATTATATTACTAGCTAGATCTTTAAATAAAAGAGTGTATTTTAACGAAAATACTAAGTATAGAGAGTAAAAGAAAGAAGAAGAGGATTAGTGGGTATAAGGTCCTTTATAGGTCCTTAGTGCAAACTAATACAAACACTATCTAGTTTATTTACTACCGAATAAGAGACTTTTATAAAGGAAGGTTAATATTTTAACTATAAGGAATAAAGATACATAACTCTGGGAGGTTATAGGGGTTAGATGGTAGGAAAGAAAAACTAAAGATGAAAGGTAAGAAAGTAAAGAGATAAAAAGGTTGTATTTAGTTAATTGAAGTATATTCAATATAAAGAAGATATTAACCGTGTTGTTAAAAAGATTATTATCTCGGTGGTTATAGTCTTATTTATCTCTTTTGAAAATAGATCTAGATAGATCTAATTAAATGTGTTATCGTCATAATGATAGATTTAAAATGCATTGTATAGTTATATTATTAAATCATATGTAATGTTGCATTTTAATAAATCCATATATGGTTTATATTTATTAAATCATTATTTGTAATGTTGCATTTTAATAAATGCATTGTATGGTTATATTGTAATGTTGCATAATGCATTGTATGTTCATATTATATTTTACATTGTATGGTTATATTATTAAATCATTATTTGTAATGTTGCATTTTTAAACTAAAATGCATTGTATAGTTTTAATCACTTACATGTTATATTAATAGGATTATAATAGTAGAAGTATTAACTTTTAAATATGATAATAACTTACAAATATTTAAGGAAGAAGTCGAATACTTTAGTTATAGCTATTATTCTAACTCTTTATATTATTAAAATTTAAAAACTCAAAAATAATTAAAGAAAAGCTAATATTTAGGCGAAGTCTCCTATTTAGGTAGTTATAAGATATTATTTTACTTACTAGATTTATAAAAGTTAATCGGAGGTCCTAGAGATAGTTTAATTTTTAATACTTAACTAATATATAATAGACGTTCCTTTTCTATTTTAGCACTTAATAATACTAGAATAGATAGTTATATTTTAATAAACTTAATAATTTTACTACATCACCTACCATATGTTGTTACCCACTCCACTTTTTTCGAGTCCCCATGCAAAATATATATATCACTTTCATAGTATATAGCACCACCATTATATGGTCTATAATATTATAATTGAATTTCAAGCTTGCTTAATAATAGTATAATAAAAATTTCGCTTAATATTTTGTATAATAACCCCTGGCCTTCCGTACTGCCCTTAAACGTCTACCTATACTTAATATTAGTGCATCTATCTTCGACTAAGGTACTACGTTCTATATAACCACTAGGCATTTTTTAAAATTAAGCTAGTCTGCCTTCGATCTTCCCTAGTTAATAAGCTCTAGAAAGATCTTAAAGAGTTTTTATTTTAACTAGCGCTAGACCGGTTTAATCGGGTTCAAATCGGGTGAGTGTGTGGGCTAGTCTTCGATAGACTGCGACAAAGCCCAAGGAAAAAGCAAAAAGTATTTAAACTTTGGGCCCTCTTGGCAAAGTGGGCCGCGCCAAGACTTGGTTATGTACATAAAATACCCTAAAGGAGTAATTTTTGCATTAATTTTGCATAATCATGGGCCTTGGGTCTTAAAATTCGAAAGGCCCATGGACATGGGCGCCTCCTAAGGGCCCATGGACGGGCGATGTCGCAGTCTACTCCTAAACTTATTTATATTTAAATATATATATACTCTATAATTTTAAAGAAATTTAAATATTACATTAATTTAAGGCTTAATACCAACTGGTGCGGAAAAGAGAGCATACTATACCGCTGGTGCCGCAGTCTGGTACTGTCGTGAGGGTAGTAGGTCACATTGACATCTTGGGTCTAAAGTGAGACATCAACTAAGCTATCGCAGAGACTGAATGGCGTGAAGGCACAATTGATTCAAGTACATCAAGCACCATATTGCAAACGGTATATCCCCCAAACAATGTTTGATGTGCAATCTAATTTTTAGAAGGTGAAAGATGATGAGACCGGTGATCTGTGGGAGGTTCCAGTTGAGCGCATTCGCTTGAGATGTTGATGTGATGTTGATGTGATGTTGATGACTGGTGTAGACTCGTCAAGACATGTCTTCCCAGTCCTGCAAAAATTGTTGAATCCACTTCCATAACTTGGGAGAAGCGACAAACATGTCTTTCCGAAGTCTCGGCGGATGATTGACGGTAAACCGTGTTTTCCATTCGGACATGAGTGTCAGCTTCTTGGCTATTGTCTCTCTGAAATCCTTGTTTCGAAAATAATCTTTTTCATCCTTTTGAATTTTCGAAAGTGGCTGATCCTCCTGTTGAACTTCGGTATGAAGCCGGATGTAGTGAGGCGAATTCCACTGTCGTAAGAAGTAATTGCCCAGGTCCTGTTCAGGCCCACGGGCAAAGTGCCAGACTGTAGCAAAGAGAGTGTAATCACTAATCGAGTCCAGGTTGAGGAGCCGGCTCAATCTCCAGGAGACTTGGCTCCGCTCCAGGGAATCGTGATATCTGTGGATCGACCTCTCTTCCATCGATTCAGGCATAGCAGAGATGAAGCCATCTATAAAAGGTATATATAACTCCGAACTAATTTCGTCACGATATTGTGGCAATCCTGGTGTGGTTAAAAGCATTGATTCAGGAATGGATGAAGCGAATGCCCAGTCGATGATACAGGTGATGTTATAATCATCATCAACATATATGTTATTGACACTCAGATCAGGGTGGCATAACGGAAAAGTCTCCGAATTGACAGTTGGGAGTTCAAGTTTCCGTACAATGTCGCGGAGAGCGTCGCCTGCGATGATATACTCCAGTCTGTTGTCCGACGAGTCGGTCTTGCCTCCAACGGCCACAAAGTCGTTCCATAGGTCCACAGCGCTCTCATATTGTATGCTAGATTGATAGTCGTCCCGCGAAGGAACGGGTGCCACAAAGCAATGATGTGACAACTGCAGAATTTCTGCATGTTCTAAGAATGCAGAAACAAGGCTGTCATAGAACTTTGCCTCGGAAGTGAAAGGTCCTCGTGGGATCTCCAAAGAATATCGTCCATGTAACATGTGACCACGTGAGAGACATTCCTTGATTTCGAAGAATTCGTCTTCAAAGAGTGAGCCTATTTTATCGAATCGCAGCTGCGAAAGCTTCCAGGTAATACCGCCTAACTGGGAGAGAATTTTGGCTTTGCTGGGAGTCTCTAGGTCAGGTTGAGGAGAACCGGCTGGTCTCCAAGATTTTGACAGTGGCCTGCCAGGCGCCTCACTCATAAGAATGAACGGAATACCGATGTCATTATCGGACGAAGCACTGTGATAGATTAGGACTAGAACATTGCGGTCTGGGAGGTTTCGTTACCAATAGTCGTATACTTCTGGAACTGGAATATCGCTATGAGCTCTGAGGTATCGGAGCGTGGCAGCTTCACTTGCCAGTAGCTTTATTCCCATTTCCATTGGCATAAAGGTTCTAGGGTGTGGAGATCTAAAGACCCATCGTACCCTATCTTCAAACGAAATAAAGATAGCCCAGTTGAAACTTCCCGAGGCAGGACTAGACCTCGCCAAAGTCCAATTGACCCATCGATGGACATGTCCAAACCGGTCCATGGGCGGGTTTGGACACCTTTTTGGTGTCCAGTGGGCGGGCCGAGGGGCCCCCGTCCGCCCACCTGGACGTCCTGGACAGTCCAATGGGTCAAAAGTGGGGACATTGTAATGTGCATAGAGTTATGTAGAATTTGCTGTATTTAACGGTATCTAGTTTACGCCTGTAGATAAATTCTTGTAGCTGCCATTGTATTTGTGTGCGTATTCCTTTGTGTGCGTATTCCTTTGTGTGCGTATTCCTTTGTGTGTTCTAGATTGTGGAACTTGTTTCTTAATATACATCATATCCCCTTAAACGTTTAGAAGGTCTACATACTCTCCCTGATGAGCGCTTTAGGGAGTGATCCCTTGGTAAAGGATGCTCACCATCATCATCATCACCCGATTCTCTGGTAATTCCTAAAACCTCTTCTCCCTCGCTAGAAGAACCCTGTAAAAGATCCAACTGCTCCCGGCCAGAATTTAGCCCAGTAGCCACATGTGCATTGATTTCAACTTCCCTAGATTCAATCCGTGGATTCTCCTCGTCATCGCTGATAGGATCAAGGTTTTCTTGTGGATGCTGGACATCCTTCTCTTCATCCGCCGTTTCTCTCTCTTCCCTCGAGAAGGATTGCCTAAAGGTTTCTAGTTCTTCCTCCCCGAGGTCAAACTTAGTTGCACACATATACATCACCAGATCCCGTATCGTTGTAGGCTTCAGTGATCCTCGACGATAGTGACAGATATCCCGAGCAGAATTAAACAATCGCTCAACGCCCGCACCCGTTGCAGGGATAGATAGAACATCTCGTGCAACGCTTGCGAGCATCGGAAATTCGTGCTGATGGCCTTTCCAGAAGGAACATGGATCAATTGAAGTAGTGCCTAGATAATTCAGTTTAGCTACATTCACTTTAGAATCAAACCGGGTAAAGACTTACCACTCTCAAGATAATTCTCAACCTCGTTATTGTGGCGAGGTAGTGGCTTTCGGTTCGAACCGACCTGCGCGATGAGTGTTGCGAGCTGTGAACCCTGATCCAATGATGCCTGGCTATTTGAGAATGCTTGGTTATTGGACATTCGCTCGTGATAGGGTCGAACATAGTCTTTAAGACTTTGTCGATATCTCTCACGCGATGCGAACTTGTTCTCTGCCCATTCGTCACGCGAAAAGAACTGCAATTTGTGCTGTGGTGCAAGTAATGTACCAATCGCGTAAAGATCACCATGGGCTTTAGTCGTGCTACCATAATAAGCTGCAAGCTTTTCCTTTCCCGCCAGAATTGCAAAAAGCATTGATTGCTTCCAAGGGACTCTCTTTTGTTGAAGTTGGTGTATCGATTTTTCAAGATGCCCAAAAAGAGAGTGATAGATCTCGAAGACGATATGGATAGTCACCTCCTTGGTTTGGCAGAGAATAGTGGTAAATTGGAAAAAAGGTTGGGTCAAACACAGTAGGTAGTCGATTTGTCGCCATTCGTCCCGGTCTAACGTGAACTGCGCATACTGATTCTCAGAGCAGTATTTGTTAAACACTAGCTGTAGTCTCTTTGCGCGTCGAAGCATCAGGAAAGTAGAGTTCCAGCGGGTTTTGACATCTTGGATTGGCAAAAGCTTTGAGCCTTCAATCTGGAGACTTCGAAATGTATCACGACGCTGAGGGCTAGCGTTAATAAAAACCGCTAGGCCCCGAACCTGTAAAATTAGTTAGTGTTAACTTTTGCGAGAGGATTGGATTCTAACCTTGCTAAGGGTAGAAATTATACCCTTCCTTTGACTAGCACGGAGGGATTGGGACTGGTTTTCAGACCATTCTCTCTGTGTAGCCTCATTCACTGGTTCAAGCTTCATATAACCGAGAAGGCTCTTGAGACTCAGTTGAATAACATGAGCAATACATGGAACTCGGATAATCGGTGTTGTAGTGCTGATATTAAGCGACTCCAATTGCTCATGCACTCTTCCTACTAACGTTTGGTTATTTGAAGCGTTATCTGTTGTCACAGCCAACACTCGTTCAACCAATTGATATCGCTGAAGAACCTCAAAAAGAACGGTACCAAGATTAACGCCAGTGTGGGACCCATGAAGTGGTTCAAACCCGAGGAGAAGCTCACGGTATTTCCATTTATCATCAATAAAGTAGCCAGTGATAGCCATAAATGCTTGTTGAAAAGGAGAGGTCCAGCAGTCTAGTGCAATAGACATTTTGGCCTCGGCGGGTAGCTTCTTGAGTACACATTGGTGTCTTTCCTGAACTGTATCTCGAAGCCGGCACTGTATTGTTTTTGCCGAAGGGAACTCAAGAGGCAAAGGGGACGACTGGGCTCGCTGAAGTAACCTCTGGAATAATGGGTTTTCGATGATCAGGAAAGGGAGTCGTAGACCAGTAATAGCTGTGAGGATATCTTGCTGCCATAGTTCTTTTGTAAAAGACTCGCGTTTCTCGTGGGCTGGATAATCGCGCGCCTGTTCATAAACGATAGACATCAATATCGAGGCAATCTACCTTTTGCCTTCCAGTGTATTCCTTACCTGGCGGGCAAAAAGTTCTTGAAGAGAGCTATTTCCGGCAACCCGATTGCTAAGTCTCTGGCACTTCTCTCCTCTGAGATGCCTTGCCATTGGGGTAGTTCCATTCAACTTGCGGCTTGGATGATCAAGAAGCTGACCGCATTTTTGGCATACTATCTTTGGGTCCCCAGTCACAGTATGAGCTACCTGCTTAAAGCTATTCCATGCCTCTGAATGACTTCGGGATCGATCCCAGAAGCTCTTATTCCTTTCACGAAGCTCATTTCCGTGGATAGTTTGAAGCCACCAGAAAATAAAATCCTCTTTGCTCATTTCGGAGTAAACAATCCAGTCGTTTCCGAATCGCTCAAGGGAGGAGGAGATCAGAGGATGTAATAGTTCGGAGGCTGGTGTTGATTCAATGGTTTGCTGACTGGACTCTAGGTCAGACGGAAAGAGGTCTAGACCGTAGCTACCGTGGAAAGACGACGAGGCGAGGTCGGTGTCTTGAGACATGATCCAAGAGTATGGGATTTTTATGGTGGAAAAGAAAGAAAA
Organism: Penicillium samsonianum; assembly: GCF_028829775.1. Taxonomy (NCBI): domain Eukaryota; kingdom Fungi; phylum Ascomycota; class Eurotiomycetes; order Eurotiales; family Aspergillaceae; genus Penicillium; species Penicillium samsonianum. The sequence goes on along the minus strand of NW_026643264.1, from coordinate 1,218,923 downwards.
GACTCCCTGAATCTCATAGATTTGGGTGATTTTGCCGGTTATGACCGTCTGTCTACCTAAAGAAATAAAATCTGATACATCGCGCATGAACGCTATGGCCTCCAACTTCTATGAATTGCGATTGGATATGGTGGTGGGAGACATGCATATTTAGCGTGGGCGGACTTTGGACTGTCCAGAGTCCGCCCAAATACCCGGAAAATTTGCTTGAAGGACATGCCCCCTTCTACATTATTATTTTATAAAGGACAGTTTGGGCATCTCATTAAGTCACGTGGTACTGCTATCTCATGCTTTCTAGTCTTTACTCTCCACAAATGATATTTTCAACCTCTTATTGATAGTAATGGTATATATAACTAATTTGATTAATGAATTAGATGTGTAGGCTGTTTTTCTTGGGTATTTGACTAGAACCTGCAATCACCCAATAATGGTAGGAACTAGGAATGAATTAAATATGAGGTGCACCCACGAGATATATATTTCTCTCACTAAAATAGCTTCAAGTCACAGAAGACTGTATACACACCAAATAGTCGCAAATAAGAGAGAAGATCATTGTTCCGTATAAAGTGAACCAAAATACTTGAGAATTTCAACAAATCTAAATGACCGAAGAACAACTGCTACTGCAAAAGGATTGTAGTGACTATGACTAGTGTAAATAACCGTTTTTTATTCTGCTGAATCATCAGGTTATGCGGCAGATTTATGCATTTTTGGGCGGTTTTGGACACTTTTGGACACTTTGGGTAGTCCATGGGCGGACACCTATCGCCCAGTCCAAAGTGGGTCCGATCCAAGTCCGCCCATGGGCGGACTTGGACGCCATGAGGATGTCCATGGACGGGTTTTGGCGAGGTCTAGGCAGGACGTTGATCCGGGTCACAAGTACATGAAACACCCTGCCGCAGCGTGCTCGCTTGACGGCACAGAGCTTGAAGGTCAAAATCGGCGTAAGTGAATATGTCGGGCTTCGGATTTGGGGACATTTCGATGGAAGAAATTCGGGAAGGCAAGGAAAATGGGGTCAAAAAGAATATAGGTCCGTTGCGTTTGCAGGTCGAAAGAGTCCCAGGGATGGATGGTCTAGTTCCGCTTCAAATGATCTACCCTTAAAAGCGGTGAGAGCCAGCTGATCATCTGGAAAGTGTCTCAAAGTTACAATTCCAGTACGCCCCGAAATTTGTGACCGACTCCCGACCCGCACGTCAGACGTCTTCATGGTGTTTTCCATTTGGGGCGTCATAGCAACATGTTTTTGCTTAGTAGCATACCGACCGATAAGATTGAGCGGATGGCAGGGAGGGGTAATATACTGGAAAGCGCAAGTTAGTGGCTTATCTTGCTCTTCGGGTCAGTTACAGGAAGCACAGTCAATGTTAGTGAAGGCTTGGTCTTATTTAAACAACGACATGGACACATCATTCGTCTTAACCAGGTTATCGAACTTCACAAAATGGATTCCGAGCTGATATTTCAACTGACTGCGTCGACAATAGCATCAATTTGCTGCGGAGCAAGTCTTGCTTTCTGGCTCCTGTCGATCAAGGCTATGAGCTTGCGAAGACTGAGCAAGGAACCACTCATCTCCAGCCAAGCTGTTATAGGTGGTCTCGTCTTCCTGGGATCAAGCGCTTCCATTCTGCTAGCGTTTTTGCAAGTAAACGCAAAGGACGGCAGGTTGCTCACTTCGCGGAACCCAATTTCCTCTCTAACCGTATATCAGATCAGTCTTGGCCAATACTACGGCAGGAAATCAGCAGTATACTTCTTTTGCTCATTTTAAATGAGGTGAGTACAGTGAAATAGAAGGAGAGCGACACTAACCTCTGCTAGTATCTATGTGTTTCTACTTTGCAACCCTGGATAACCCATATGATATCTGCCTTGCTATTTATGGGAACAATTACCATTCTGTCACTTTCTATTTACCTCTCGGTGCGCTTCAACTGGTCGCTCTGCCTTCTATGTGTGCTTTATTGACCAAAAAACGTAGAAGAACCGCAACACTTTATTTTCTTCATTTATGATCGTCGCTTTGGCTAGTCTCAGCTTCGTTCACGCCCAAATAATTAGGGCCTGGGTCATATGCATGAGGCCATTGAATATGCAAACAAGTACTTTCAAATTATTTTGGCAGTATCCGCGCCTCACGGCTGCCAGGCACCAACGAGCCTTGTGGGTGGCGTCCATTGGCTCAATAGGGTTGTTTCTTGTTTCATTAGGTTTGACTACTCTTGCCTGTATACAGACCAACCTGCAGACGCAAATTGTGACGGTACGTACCGTGACTAAACTGCCGTCGTACACTACTCACGCGCTACATAGCTCCAAATTGCCATAATAAGCCTAAGGAAGGCGGTCATTTCATTTTGCCTTTTCCGCGCGCCAGAAAACACCATAGATGTGTTACTTTCAAATGAGCATGTCCAACAATAAGAACAGAGTAAAATGCAACATGAGGGAATCAGGGAGTTGTGCAATGTAAATAAACTATGTGAAAGCACAGAGATGAAGCACTTCGCTACTAAGCCTGTAGCGTCAGCATGCAAGAAATGACGCATTACCCTTTGCTATTTTCCTCCCTTATTCATTTACCTAGCTAGCCAATAATATCTGGGTCGGATGAGTCGACCAGCATTTGGTGAACCAAGCGATTCCAGTCGCCATGTTCATCACGCGCACCGAACATGATTGTCACTGCGGAGCGCTTGGCTGCATCGCTCGCTCCTTCTCCTCGTCCACGGGACTTGTCCTGTTCCTTGTGCCGCTTCGCTGGCCTGGCCATGTCTATTCGTGTGCGCCCATCGGTCTGCGTGGAAGATTTTAGTAGTCACGGTAGAGCCTGCTGAAGAGCGTAGGCGACAGAAGGCCACACATCATATAAACTGGCTCTTCGTACTACTTCTCTTCTAGTCCAATCATTCTAGGTCCAGACCAGTCTTGAGATAGTCTAAAGGCGACAGGACGGCGATCAAGTCAGACTGCCACCCTTTCATTGGCTTATCAGCTTGCTGTGGGAGCGGGTCTCTGCAGCGGCTTTCATTGGACCTAGAAAGGCCCATGGAAAGACAGTGTGGTTGGTTCACTCCTACTCCTTTCTCCACCTTAGAGTAGCTACATCCAAGGGCATTGCCTTCGTACTTCACTATTTCGCTGGAACAACTGGAAACTATGTTGTATGACTGGGCTATTCAAACTATACGCAATAGTTTTTGGCGAGAAAGAAAAATTCCATAGGCTCGACCTTACCGATGGCCGCGGATCTGGGGAGTGGACTACCGCAGCACGGAGGCTCATCTGGTTGGAATACTTGTGTAGAACTGTGGACTTGGACCACCAACACTCAACTACATTGTTGAATTCAGTCCTCAGTTTATTTACGTTGTAGTTTGTGGTGCAAGAGAAATTGGTGCAAGAGAAAAACGAGGGAATGGTCTAAGTGTCGATTAGGATGGCATTTCCTACGTGGCAACCGCCAAAGATCGCCGCTGTTTCTTGAGCGTTGTGCTCCAGTACACCTGTATGGACCCTTTACTCCTCCCGGCGAATTTCTGTGCAAACTGTCTCGTCACCTCCGACCAAGCAAGATTCTGTCCTTCCCTGAGCTTCACCAATAAAGATACTTCTTCCTCGGACCATAGTAAACCTTTTCTCATACAAGGGGTATGTTGAGCATCAACTAGTTCGGTATTTCGGCTTGGCTGGTCACAGTCGTATGTGATGTCTGAATCTTGGTTTGCGATGCATCTTGGTACAGTGGCATCTGCGCTCAAAGGTGTAGAAATACAATGCGATAAAGCACCCTCAAACAACCAGGACAGGAATTCTAGCCGGTCTTCGACGGGAAGGGCCGAGAATTGAGCACGAACGGTAGGAAACGAAACGCTGCTGCGACGATGGGGCCCTTTATTGGACCGGGCGGCACCATTTTTTGAATATCTCTTCTCAGCGCTCGAACGTTTATTTATTTTGGACTGGCGACCAGGAACCGCCGTTCGCTTTGCGTTTTGTCGTCTGGATTGAACAGGTGGGTCTTGATTCGGAGAGTGATTGAAGTTGGGGTTGCGTTTAACAGCATATCGAGTCTGCTGGGAGGCTCAACTGAAGGTGAGAGAGGTAAACCAGACACCGTCTCGCGGGCTAGGACGGTCAAAGCCGTACTAGACTTCGCTGAGGCGTCACAAAGATTCAAAAGTCGCGCGCCATGAGGGCAGCCTAATAACTCGAACGGCACCTGGGCCACGATAGGCCTTGACGAGGCTCCAGGTTCGTTTTCAGGAAGTGGGACATTACACATGTACATACAAGGATATATATAGTTGCTGTATCCTGTATATCGCCAAACGCAGTTGAACCCTGGATTACGGTACAAGTGTGATGTTATTCATCCATATGAGGAGATCCAGCTATTTGTAGTTGCAGCAGCTCATCTCCCTGCTGCCTAGCGGAGCCTAACAAGCAGCCACTTCTATAGATCTATATACATCACGTGACCTGGGATCCAACTAACGCGAGGGGTCAGGGTAAATGATATCATCCATCCATCCATCCATCCACCCATACTGTAACAATGACTTTTTGTTTTTTCTTCATTCGGCCATCACGTTCCAAAATTGCCAATAAGCAACATGCGATCATTGATGGTGAATTCCAAAGCCTGAAAGGTATCACAGAGATATACCTAAATAAAGACGTCGTGTCTTTCCTCGAGGATGCGCATCTATCGCTCAAATCCAAAGATATATGCAACCCACGAGGGCCTTTTGCCAAATCCCTTATTCATTACGCCACAATGGGCGACTTTACGAGCTCCTTCTTTATCTACTACAATGGAAGCAGGGGGCAGCAAAGGAGGACCGCGACCAAAATAAGCGAGCACCTCTCTCATGGGCTGCAGAATATGGGGCATTGCGTGTTGTGAAAATTCTGCTGGAGAACGGGGCAAAAGTTAATTCTATGGATGACAAGTATTTAACACCATTTTTATGGCTGATACAGGCAGGTACGGGCACGAGCCGGACGGCCACAGAAGCCTATCTGAGAAAGAGTGGTGCGACAGAGAGAAGTGCTAAGCGGGCTTGGATTTTGAGAAAGCTCAGAATGTTCTAATCGATTTAAACATGATTGACGCTAATCCCCGAAAGCAATGTGCAGACTATAGAGCTGTATCTACTGTACTACAATTCTATCTATTTGTGTACATGAGGCTGCGATGGCGATGGTCGCGGAGTGATCCGTATAAACGACGACCGGCTGGTCGGCGGCCTCTATGAGATGGCGCACTTTCCGTATGGTCCAGGTAATGCAGCTGACCTCTAGCTCCGTCGCCCAGTAGTTTTCTCGGCGGCCGTTAGAAGGCGGCTGAGAATCATGATAGGTTCCGTCATTGCGGCTGGGGGAGGTTTCGCCAGATCCTTGTGATTGTAGGACCTTTTGACGTGGTAGATAGCCACACCGAAACCGGTATGTTGGGAAGCATCGATGTCGACGTACGCCTGTCGATCGTTGGCCCAGTGTACGAGGACTTTGGCCTCCGTTCGGAAGTTGTCCTGTAGGCACTTGAAGGCGTTGATCTCGGTGTCCGTAGGCGATGTGAGACGGGTTTTCTGAGCCCATTGTTGTCTTGTGCGGCCTGCTAACGGACCTCCTTTAAGCAGCAGCGTTTTTCGTTGTTGGAGAGGTTCAACCTTCTGGGCATAGTTCGGAATAACATGCCGTAGGTCGCCCGTCATACCGATGTACGTCTCCAGTTTCTTTAACGTGTCTGGGAATTGCAGGTCGAAGATCGCCTTCAGTTTCTCTTTCGGGGTGGATAGTCCAAGGGCGTCGACTCGCTGGCCAAGGAGCGCCACTTCGGGGAACCCGATGTACGCTTTATTTGGTTCCAGGCGAATACCATAGTCCTGAAGCCGTCGGAATAGTCGATGTAAGTGTGAGAGGTGGTCGTCGAACGTCGTGGAACAGACGACAATGGCGTCGAGATATGTGCGGCACCATTGAAAGAAATTCTTCAGTATCAAGTCCATCTCTCTCTGGACGTAGGCCACCGAATTGCAATATCCCATGATGGCCACCTTGAAATATTCCTGTCCCCTATGAGAGATCACGGCCAGGCGCTCCCGATGTTCTGGTTTGACGCGCCACTGATAGAAGAAGCTCTTCGCATCGAGCACGGAGATAAAACGGGCGCCTTGGCACATGCGGACAATCTCGTCCTGTGTCCGCATCGGGTAAATATCAAGCTGAGAAGCTTTGTTAAGTCCCCTGATGCCAACGACTGGTCTGGTCTTCTCAATCGTCATCCGGTCCGGCGCCGTCACCTTGTGATGGACGACGAAGACGGGAAACCCAATCGGGATATGCTTCGTTGTCCAGGCCATCTTGCCGTGTCGATGAAGTTTGTCAAACATGTCGTCGACGATTTTCCGATCGGCCGGTCCCAACGGGTATACACGGGGTTTCGGGATCAGCTTCTCCCAGCCGTCCACCAGCGGTATTTCCATCCATCGACCTTTAGGAATTTTTACCAAGCCTGTGTCATCGCCTGACCCCAGACGTCGTATACGTTGACGACGTCGGCCAGTTTATTAACCATGGATTTGCAGGCAAAAATCGTGATGCCATTTGGCAGGACGTTCTCGTGTTGGGCGTGCTTGAGGCCGTCGTAGTAGATCGGTTTCGTTGGAACGGATCTGCCTAATTCGGCTCCGTGCGGGGAGACGGCGTAAGCTGCCGTTTGTGGTTGTTGGTCGACTTCCGTCAAAGTGCCGATTGTACTGCCTTTGGGTACCTGTATTGACGTGTTGGTGTCATTGACGGCTAGCACCCATGACATGTTGGCGTCGACTATGTGTGAATAGAAGCTCGCGTGAGGGTGTTGGCCTTGGAAGATGTAGTCGCGATCGGCTGGTAGTGTCGCGGTTAGGGTTTGTACTGGGGTTGTCGAACGCGGGGGAAGGATTGTGTGCACTGCCGCCTTCACACTGCGACAGTCCTGATGATGGAGTCTACTGTGGACGTTGGCGGAGAAGGTGAACCCCATGCACGATGCAATTCGCACCGTCCGGGTATCCAGGTCTAGACGAAATCCTTCGTGGGCCATAACGTCCATTCCTAGGAGCAGTTTCGCTGCCAGGTTGTCGACTACATGTGCTTCGGCGTTCAGCCGGGCGACGTTGTGGTCGCCGAAGAAGAAAATTGGAAGATTGATATATGTAGAAGATATGTGATTTGAACCGATGCCGGCAACTGGTATATCTGCGGTTTTGTGAAACTGTAATTGTAAGGTGCTGGCCAAGGAGCTATCAATGATTGTCATGACGCAGCCTGAATCTAGGCAAATTGTGGATTTGTTATCTGGGGAGCCGAGGCCTACGGTTGCGGACAAATACCGCTATGTCTTGTAGACGTGGCCGGTGTTTGCTCTGTCGTGCTTTCAGTCTGATTCGATGATCGGTTTGTACTTGTCATCACTACTGTCCTCACCGACAGTGGTGGTCAACGCCTGCTAGATGCTATGGCCGGCGGCTCGGAGATGTACTTGTTGCGGGAGATGAATGATGTCTCGCAGTGCCAGCAGGATACGGAGATGTTGGAATTAGGCGCGGTTCCCCCCGCGAGCGCCGTGCTCGTGGAGGCCGCCCTCCGAAAAGGAGGCTCCGCAGAGTCTGGGTGACCAGGATCGTCGTATTCATTCGCACTGTCAGACCCTCTGTTGTCATCCTCGTCGTTGCCGTAGGACATGAATTCCTCCGGATCGTCTGGGGGATTCCCTAGGTACGCTGTTGTATAGCGCGGTCTGTCCTGACCCTTCCTGTCGTCCGGACGACGGTACCTGTCTCTCGTGTTGCGGTCCCTATCCGGTCCCTATCCTTATCCTGACGAGGATTACGGTCTCGGTAGTCGTCGCGCTTGTCGTCCCGCGGCCGCATGTTGTTATCTCGGTCGGTGTCGCGCTTGCGATCGTCACTCCGTCGTTCACCATATTCGGGTTTCCTGCGGTCGCGATCGAAGCGACGGGCTCGGTCCTTGTCGCTGGCTGCAGCCCTCGATTGCCGTAGTTCCCTGGTGCGGGTATTCATATTCTGCCGTTGTGGGAATCGTTTGTCCAGCTGGGAAATGAAGGAAGCAACCGTAGTGCCCTGACCCGGTTCGTCTATGTCACGCTGTAGGTAGGGCTCTAAACGGGTCCACACCATACGTAGTTGTTGGGTCGGATCAGTGATGTCTGCTGCCCGTGCCAATCGCAGCATAGACTGAGCCCATGCGGTGGCCGATCGGCCGTTCCGGACGTCGGACCACGTATAATACCCATCCATAAGCTGTTTGATCGCCTCTGTCGCTGGTGTCTTCCACCGTCTCTCGAGTGTGGGGAACCAGCCGAACTCATGTTCGACGGGGTACGTCCACAGACCGGCTCTTTCGAGGTCCGTCAGTTCGGAATTATACCATTCGTATGCCTCTCCCCTTGACAGGATTGTATGTTCGCCCGGACCATGCCTTCCCCTCTGAGTGGGATCTGGCTCTTAAGTTGGTTAAAGGCTGGCGTCGGGCGCGAAGAGGCCGATGTCTTCAGCCTTCTATGCAGTGTGCACTGGGAAAGCGCGTACTCCATCATATCCATTACGCCCCGGGACGCCGTCGCGGCCTGGGGGTCCGGATGGCCCGGCTGGTGCCTGGGCGGTGGCTGCTGAGACCATCGCGGCTAGCTGTTGCAGTTGAGCCTACGAGAATGCAGAAGCTGCAGGTGATGGTTGAGGAGGGTGTTGTACGTGCTGCTGCCGTACATGCTGTTGTACTTGCGGGTCTGTGTTGGTGGCAGCCGCTGGCGGCCATGGCCAATGTGGCAGAGGTGGAGCGGTTGCTTGTGGGATTGGTGCATATTGTATAGGTGGTTGAATTGCCGCCGTTGTCGTCGGTTGTAAGGGGGCGCCTGTCATGGCGGCCGTAATGTCGGCGAACTGTTGTGGAGAAACGTGCCGGCGGACAGCATCATACAACCTGCGGGTGTTCGGGGTGGAATGCGGTGGGCTATTCGTCCGAAACCTCGCTTGGTGTGTCCTGATGGATGCCAGTCATCGGTTGTACTGGCACGTCTTCCACCGTTGGCTGAAGGTGTTGGAAAGGTTGTTGCTATACCGGCAAGGTTGTTAACGGCTGCAGCGGTTGGGACTGGGCGACCCGGCCTGGGTAGGCCGTAGCTGTCTGAGGGATCTGTTGTAGCGACGTCATGCTGCAGTCGTCTTTATGAATACTGCAGCCTTCCTGGAAGGCTTGAGCAAGCTCGGCACTTCCGTCGACGTGCCGATCTGTGATGTCGGCGCGGTCTTCGTTTGTTTCAAGAGGTAGTTCGTTGCTTGGGGCTGGAGAAGGTGACGATGGCCCGGGGCCCGGGATTGTCGCGGTATTCGCCAAATGTGGCCGTTGGACGAGGCCCGAAGATGGAGTGATGATTCGTTCCCGGCCTTAGAATGATGGACGGTCGTTGTAAAGCCGGTGGTAAGGGCGTTAGCTGTACCGGTTCCCGGGCTGTTGACGTGGCCCAGGTAATTATGGGGTCCGTGACCTCGGGATCGGCTGATTGCTTAGCTCCAACGGTTGTGGAAGTGTAGCTGGCTGCTCCCGTAGCTGTTCGGGGAGCGTAGGTTCTGGGCTCTCGGGAAAGCCGTCTAAAAGGTTGCGTGGCAGCTTCCCTGCCTGACGGACGAAGTCTTTAACGGCCTTCTTGAGCGTACGCCTTGACTTGAGGCCCCAGTCAGGTGGGTAAAACAGCTCTGTGTTGGGGGCTCTTGGCAGGTGGGCTCGTGATATCGGCTAGTGAAGAAGCGGATTCAGGCCAACAGTAGGGGGTCGAAGATGTCTTGATGAAGGTTGGATTCGTTTAATCTGTAGTAGCGTAACTGGTACGCTGTTGAGATGAGTTTTCAGAGGGTCTTGTTCGTCGGCTCCAACGACTCCGATATGGGTGTCGTTGTACTTGTAAGGTTGACGTCGTCAGCGATCACGTGGTGGAGTTCCTGCCGGCTCCTTCAGGGAAGGGTCACGTGATCCTTCGTCTGCCGACTCCTTGAGGACTTGGCGCCTTCGTCAGTCAGGCAATCACTTGTCGCCGGTGAAAAGACGTTTTGCCGGACGACGACTCTGAGATGGCGGATCTGGTAGCTCCGTACAGGGATGTGACCGGGGGTGGCAGCCCCAGCGAAGCGCTCAGGCCGTCGCTCGTAGTTTATTGAAATAAAGAAAATTTCGCGGCGGGCAGTGTCACCCGCCGTTCTACTGGTCGACTGGCTCGGCCAGGACGTGCTACCAGCTGTAAGCGCTGAAAGCTAAGGGGAAGATAGGATGATGTAATATCTCTATCTGACGACGGCCGTCTATGTTGTTTTTGTGTTGGGGGGGGGGGGGGATCACATGACCCCAGTCACATGGTGACATTTCTCTCACTTAACCCATTGGCCAATATCTCTCACGAACTGGCGTGCGATACCTACCATAATCCCTTTGTCGATAAAGAATGATGGATCTTGGTCCTCGTGGATCAGTTTAAGATCTAAACCAGTGGCTAAAGCCACATTGCATGTTTGCCGAAATTAAGCTTTCAAGCTGTCGTCGGTGACATTTGCTTCATGCCACGCGCTGTAGTCTCTGATAGCCACGTCTCGTAGACCAGGAATATTGAGGTCATCTATGACTTGGCCATTTAGTGGCATAGGCATTATTGAGACCAGGGTTGGGCTGGACGCCTCTGATTGAGGGAAAGGTTGCATCCCATTGAGATTGATGTTCATAGGAAGACAGCTCCCTGTGGTGCCGACCATCCTATTATTCTTGGATTGTTGGCTGTCCAGTCTGTGCCGCTCTTCCATATATAATTATTTGCGAAAATTGTCCGGAACATCCTTATGAGATAGTAAGGTGGCGCCTTTCTCCACAAAGGCGATTAGACGCTTTAAATTATGGCTCCTCAACCATAGTGTTTTTTCCCCGTGTGGGTCTTGCCAGAAATGTGGGCAACGCATCAGGTAGTAAACACTCCGCCGAACTGATTCTTGCCCAGATGCGTTTTAAGCTTTCACCATTAATGAATTGATTGTGTTCCAGTCTTTCGATAGCTTTATATCACATACCTGGCCCACCAATTATTTCAAACTGCATCCGATTGGCACGTAAATGGATCCACTTTAACATCCCCACTCCTTATAGATACTATTTTATAAACAACCTTCAGGTACTGTCCTCCTGGCAACATTGGCCGTGTGGACAATTCAACGATTACCTAGTTCCGCAGTAATCGGGCGAAGTGGAGCATAACCTGGTGCTTGTGGAAAGCCTTGGCCATTTTCTCTCCCTCCAAAAACAGGAGGCTGGGGCTTTTCCGTTGCTGAAGTTTTGCGAAGGTGGGCGTCCTTGCCGGATGTCTTTAATGTTATCCCAATTACATACCAATACAGTCTTCAACGAACGCGTGAGTGGGAGGTGCAAAGAGCATGTGTTTTGATGAGCCAGATGATTCGCCGCCGTGACGGATTGAAGGTTGAACTCTGATGATGCATTCGGAAGGGATGGCTATGTAGATACAGTAGAACTCGAGATCAGCTTCTACGCCTTGATACATAAGATTCGCTTTTAACTATTTTGCATGAAACACGCCACCGCATAGGTTGAGTGAAGTCGTGGACAAGAACCAAGGTCTTATCACTTTCAGGGGACCTATCCTCCATCGCCAAAGTATCATGATCTGGGGATAAACAAGACCTTTCGAGGTGTAATGTCAGAACTAGACCTCGCCAAAGTCCAATTGACCCATCGATGGACATGTCCAAACCGGTCCATGGGCGGGTTTGGACACCTTTTTGGTGTCCAGTGGGCGGGCCGAGGGGCCCCCGTCCGCCCACCTGGACGTCCTGGACAGTCCAATGGGTCAAAAGTGGGGACATTGTAATGTGCATAGAGTTATGTAGAATTTGCTGTATTTAACGGTATCTAGTTTACGCCTGTAGATAAATTCTTGTAGCTGCCATTGTATTTGTGTGCGTATTCCTTTGTGTGCGTATTCCTTTGTGTGCGTATTCCTTTGTGTGTTCTAGATTGTGGAACTTGTTTCTTAATATACATCATATCCCCTTAAACGTTTAGAAGGTCTACATACTCTCCCTGATGAGCGCTTTAGGGAGTGATCCCTTGGTAAAGGATGCTCACCATCATCATCATCACCCGATTCTCTGGTAATTCCTAAAACCTCTTCTCCCTCGCTAGAAGAACCCTGTAAAAGATCCAACTGCTCCCGGCCAGAATTTAGCCCAGTAGCCACATGTGCATTGATTTCAACTTCCCTAGATTCAATCCGTGGATTCTCCTCGTCATCGCTGATAGGATCAAGGTTTTCTTGTGGATGCTGGACATCCTTCTCTTCATCCGCCGTTTCTCTCTCTTCCCTCGAGAAGGATTGCCTAAAGGTTTCTAGTTCTTCCTCCCCGAGGTCAAACTTAGTTGCACACATATACATCACCAGATCCCGTATCGTTGTAGGCTTCAGTGATCCTCGACGATAGTGACAGATATCCCGAGCAGAATTAAACAATCGCTCAACGCCCGCACCCGTTGCAGGGATAGATAGAACATCTCGTGCAACGCTTGCGAGCATCGGAAATTCGTGCTGATGGCCTTTCCAGAAGGAACATGGATCAATTGAAGTAGTGCCTAGATAATTCAGTTTAGCTACATTCACTTTAGAATCAAACCGGGTAAAGACTTACCACTCTCAAGATAATTCTCAACCTCGTTATTGTGGCGAGGTAGTGGCTTTCGGTTCGAACCGACCTGCGCGATGAGTGTTGCGAGCTGTGAACCCTGATCCAATGATGCCTGGCTATTTGAGAATGCTTGGTTATTGGACATTCGCTCGTGATAGGGTCGAACATAGTCTTTAAGACTTTGTCGATATCTCTCACGCGATGCGAACTTGTTCTCTGCCCATTCGTCACGCGAAAAGAACTGCAATTTGTGCTGTGGTGCAAGTAATGTACCAATCGCGTAAAGATCACCATGGGCTTTAGTCGTGCTACCATAATAAGCTGCAAGCTTTTCCTTTCCCGCCAGAATTGCAAAAAGCATTGATTGCTTCCAAGGGACTCTCTTTTGTTGAAGTTGGTGTATCGATTTTTCAAGATGCCCAAAAAGAGAGTGATAGATCTCGAAGACGATATGGATAGTCACCTCCTTGGTTTGGCAGAGAATAGTGGTAAATTGGAAAAAAGGTTGGGTCAAACACAGTAGGTAGTCGATTTGTCGCCATTCGTCCCGGTCTAACGTGAACTGCGCATACTGATTCTCAGAGCAGTATTTGTTAAACACTAGCTGTAGTCTCTTTGCGCGTCGAAGCATCAGGAAAGTAGAGTTCCAGCGGGTTTTGACATCTTGGATTGGCAAAAGCTTTGAGCCTTCAATCTGGAGACTTCGAAATGTATCACGACGCTGAGGGCTAGCGTTAATAAAAACCGCTAGGCCCCGAACCTGTAAAATTAGTTAGTGTTAACTTTTGCGAGAGGATTGGATTCTAACCTTGCTAAGGGTAGAAATTATACCCTTCCTTTGACTAGCACGGAGGGATTGGGACTGGTTTTCAGACCATTCTCTCTGTGTAGCCTCATTCACTGGTTCAAGCTTCATATAACCGAGAAGGCTCTTGAGACTCAGTTGAATAACATGAGCAATACATGGAACTCGGATAATCGGTGTTGTAGTGCTGATATTAAGCGACTCCAATTGCTCATGCACTCTTCCTACTAACGTTTGGTTATTTGAAGCGTTATCTGTTGTCACAGCCAACACTCGTTCAACCAATTGATATCGCTGAAGAACCTCAAAAAGAACGGTACCAAGATTAACGCCAGTGTGGGACCCATGAAGTGGTTCAAACCCGAGGAGAAGCTCACGGTATTTCCATTTATCATCAATAAAGTAGCCAGTGATAGCCATAAATGCTTGTTGAAAAGGAGAGGTCCAGCAGTCTAGTGCAATAGACATTTTGGCCTCGGCGGGTAGCTTCTTGAGTACACATTGGTGTCTTTCCTGAACTGTATCTCGAAGCCGGCACTGTATTGTTTTTGCCGAAGGGAACTCAAGAGGCAAAGGGGACGACTGGGCTCGCTGAAGTAACCTCTGGAATAATGGGTTTTCGATGATCAGGAAAGGGAGTCGTAGACCAGTAATAGCTGTGAGGATATCTTGCTGCCATAGTTCTTTTGTAAAAGACTCGCGTTTCTCGTGGGCTGGATAATCGCGCGCCTGTTCATAAACGATAGACATCAATATCGAGGCAATCTACCTTTTGCCTTCCAGTGTATTCCTTACCTGGCGGGCAAAAAGTTCTTGAAGAGAGCTATTTCCGGCAACCCGATTGCTAAGTCTCTGGCACTTCTCTCCTCTGAGATGCCTTGCCATTGGGGTAGTTCCATTCAACTTGCGGCTTGGATGATCAAGAAGCTGACCGCATTTTTGGCATACTATCTTTGGGTCCCCAGTCACAGTATGAGCTACCTGCTTAAAGCTATTCCATGCCTCTGAATGACTTCGGGATCGATCCCAGAAGCTCTTATTCCTTTCACGAAGCTCATTTCCGTGGATAGTTTGAAGCCACCAGAAAATAAAATCCTCTTTGCTCATTTCGGAGTAAACAATCCAGTCGTTTCCGAATCGCTCAAGGGAGGAGGAGATCAGAGGATGTAATAGTTCGGAGGCTGGTGTTGATTCAATGGTTTGCTGACTGGACTCTAGGTCAGACGGAAAGAGGTCTAGACCGTAGCTACCGTGGAAAGACGACGAGGCGAGGTCGGTGTCTTGAGACATGATCCAAGAGTATGGGATTTTTATGGTGGAAAAGAAAGAAAAGACTCCCTGAATCTCATAGATTTGGGTGATTTTGCCGGTTATGACCGTCTGTCTACCTAAAGAAATAAAATCTGATACATCGCGCATGAACGCTATGGCCTCCAACTTCTATGAATTGCGATTGGATATGGTGGTGGGAGACATGCATATTTAGCGTGGGCGGACTTTGGACTGTCCAGAGTCCGCCCAAATACCCGGAAAATTTGCTTGAAGGACATGCCCCCTTCTACATTATTATTTTATAAAGGACAGTTTGGGCATCTCATTAAGTCACGTGGTACTGCTATCTCATGCTTTCTAGTCTTTACTCTCCACAAATGATATTTTCAACCTCTTATTGATAGTAATGGTATATATAACTAATTTGATTAATGAATTAGATGTGTAGGCTGTTTTTCTTGGGTATTTGACTAGAACCTGCAATCACCCAATAATGGTAGGAACTAGGAATGAATTAAATATGAGGTGCACCCACGAGATATATATTTCTCTCACTAAAATAGCTTCAAGTCACAGAAGACTGTATACACACCAAATAGTCGCAAATAAGAGAGAAGATCATTGTTCCGTATAAAGTGAACCAAAATACTTGAGAATTTCAACAAATCTAAATGACCGAAGAACAACTGCTACTGCAAAAGGATTGTAGTGACTATGACTAGTGTAAATAACCGTTTTTTATTCTGCTGAATCATCAGGTTATGCGGCAGATTTATGCATTTTTGGGCGGTTTTGGACACTTTTGGACACTTTGGGTAGTCCATGGGCGGACACCTATCGCCCAGTCCAAAGTGGGTCCGATCCAAGTCCGCCCATGGGCGGACTTGGACGCCATGAGGATGTCCATGGACGGGTTTTGGCGAGGTCTAGTCAGAACACAAGGGTGGTATAAACCAAAAAGTGTTCTCTTCGTTTTCTACCTCTGACTTTGCTCTTCGAAAGGGGGCAGATGCGGGTCCAAGATCTCTTCGCAATGAGGGGAGGGTGGGTTAGAGGGATGGCCGACAGAAATCCTTTGATGATTTCGGGGTCCGCCACGCGCATCCATCCGGACCAACAGCAAACATCCATCGGTGACGGGTGATCGTTCTCCCACTGGGTCGCCTAGACGATCAGGCGACATTGGGGCTGAGGAAGGAGAGCTGTGTCAGAGACGCGCGGTCTAGCGCCAGATCATTGCCACCCCAAGGTGATTGACCGTCGACGAGTGCTACGGCTTCTCGGCCGCCTGAATAGGGACGGCTTCGTTGAATTACCCCGGCGCTCGGAAGGGTCACAGCTCAGGAAGCTCGTCGGGCAGTTCTCGAGCCAGTGCTGACGGAGGGCATCGGCAACCTCATACGCGTTCCGGTCTCCGCGCTTCAGACGTCCAATGATCCTGGACCGGTTGTGGCCAATCGGGTGGTAGTGATGTTCGTACGTACTCCGGGCGAAGGCGGGGAGGAGAAGACCCCCCCCCAAAGCCTCCGAGCTCGTTAATCAGGCTCATGTTGCGGCGCCCAGCCTTCGGCCACTTCAAGAGGTTGACGGCCAGCATCTGCTCCAACCCAGGAGAGACTAGGTTTGGATCTATATATCGTTCAAAAGCCGACAGACCGAGTCCAACATCGACCGCGTGGAAATGTCGGGATCGTGGTCGCCCGGGCCGACGATGGGCGTGGTTGCTACTTGGTGGAAGGAGTTGGGGTCGATGGCCCAGTTCCAAATGATCGCAAACGCTTCCGGACTGAGATCGTTGGGACTCCACTCCTCGCACAGCTGGTTATAAAGGCGGTTCTCGTTCCTGCAATAGCGATTCAGGGGTGGTCGTGAGGCGCCGGGGCGCATTTCGTTCCACAGACGACAGACTTCGTCCAACTTGGTCGTAAACTGTCCGCCCCGGTCAGCACTTCAGAGCCATGGCATCGGGGGAGCTCCCACCGCATAGCAGAGCAAGGATACGTACCTAGGCATCGTCCATCCACTCGTCAATATCGTCAAGGGGTTAGTTTTTGAGCCTGGCTGCCAGGTAACACATTCTCTCACAGACATCGACGGCGGACATGCTGATGTTTGGCAGGAGGGATAAGAAGTAGGTAAAGGAAGTAAAGGGTCGATGGCGGATGGTGGGTATAATTTATACCATGGCGGATGCGGTGGTCGCGTAAACGGTCATTCGAGGGACATGTCCAGATTGGGCGATGTTTTTGGACGATGCGCGCACGGGCGAGACGAGGGCGTCCACGAGAGGCCACCGTCAAGGGGAAGTGTCGAGGCCGATTGCGATCCGTAGAACAAGGGAATCTAGGGAGCGTTCGAGTTGCTCAAGTGAGTGCTACCGTGCGGGAGACAGGACGAGTTTGGGTGTCGGGAGGTTGGTGGGATGGATCCACACAGTGCTCCCTCGGTGTTATCATCTTATTGTTCTGTAGTTCTTTTTCAGATGTCAATCCATTCCCGCTTCCCATGGCGGGCGCTTGATTTTGATTCTTCAAATACATATCTAAGTATATGGATGAATAAATATATCAATTGATCGATCGATCGACTAATGATAACGGCCTCGGTGCGACAGGCACATCGTCAAATGTACTAGGTGTCTGCGTGGTACTGATCGCCATATCGAATGGCCGAAAGAGCTGGAGAGGCAGACGTGATATCTCCCCATGCTCTCGGTCAGCCCATTATTGTTTCAGTAGTCGATAATGTGAAAGAGTGCTATGTACTGGTTCGGGAAGATGAAATTGCCTTGTGTCGACCCCGTGTAGGCCTTTTGTTGGAGAGTGTTTATGAAGTTTTAATGAACCTCTGCCGAAGACCGCTGCTATCCGGTAGACTGGATCTTTGACTTAGCCAAAGCTCTCAAAATCATGCCAAACCATGTGTAGCCTATTCGGCCATTCGAGGACATAGTATATCTCCAGCTGTTGAGACAGAGCTGTGAAGCAAGAGGTTGATAAAGTTAGCGAATCGCATCCCATCTACACACCAAATGGTTGAGCTTCACGTTTCGGATGACAGGGAATTGTTACATAAGTGGGGAATAAATGCGTTGCCGTTACGAATATTTCAAAACTTTGGGGTTATGTTCACCTGGCTGGATATTGACTTATAACGTAGTTCCACAGCGAGAGACCCAGTCCAAACCACTCCTGGGAGGGAGCCCGGGGAGTTATCAAGGTCAATTAACAGAGGTGTTTTATTCAATCCATTACACTCGCTTGTCCAGGCTTCTAATTGACCACGTTTTCATAGCTTCTGAAGATGAATTTGAGTCTTAATTGGAGCGGAATGCTTCCCATCTATCTTTATTATGTTGAGCGAACAGAAGAGCAAAATCGCTGAAGGATGGCCGTAGGGCACTTGAAATCGGTTATTGGTGATACTGCGCTGGATGTA
The DNA here is from genome assembly GCF_028829775.1 of Penicillium samsonianum. Taxonomy (NCBI): domain Eukaryota; kingdom Fungi; phylum Ascomycota; class Eurotiomycetes; order Eurotiales; family Aspergillaceae; genus Penicillium; species Penicillium samsonianum. The sequence goes on along the minus strand of NW_026643264.1, from coordinate 1,200,647 downwards.
GACCACCGTGCTGTTCCAAACCTCCTGGGACAAATCATCTTTGTCGATCTTCGTAGCCGAGAGATATAAAGCTGAGCATATTGTCGAAAACTGTGTTGAATACAGGGTATTTTACCTGGAGTAACACGGGACCGCCAAATGGCAGATCCTATACAAATTATCGTTACTAACTTACTAAGCATGTCCGTGGAAATTCCCCCGAGAATTCCAATCCTGTCATTTTAGTTGGAGATTTCAATATATCTGATTTTGTCCATACATTGTCGTACTGCCAGATTTCGGTCACATATCTATAATATGAATATGGATGGATTTGAGTGATTTTGCCTTCTGGCGTGACAATCTGTACTGCTCTGTCACTGGTACCTAAACACCTAGTGTTTACCGCTTCCTCTAGCAATAAACAGACACCTCTTTGTGGTGCAGAAGCCAAGATCTGTCATTGGGAAAGGTAATTGTGTTGACATACTAGATTTAGTCTTCACTTTCTTTCGTTCCCTTACATTCAGAGGAAAGTCGATCTTTGTGCCGTACGACGCCTTCCGGCCAAATCGACAGATGCAAAGGCTTTCGAATTATATGATAAATACCAGCGCGGTTGCGCTATTGGAAAGTGACCATGAATTCCGAGCCAAGCTATATTTTGTCCCTCCAACCTTGAGGAACATCTGCCTCTCGCAAAAACCTGCAGAGGTCTTTTCAGAGTCTTTAAATCCAACGAGACTGATTTTGCGTGGCTTATAATTGTAAGTTGAACCTTTATAATAAGTGCTGCTATAAAAACACGATAAAAAATATGATATTAACGTGAAGAAGTGTACAGCCGGTCCCGAAACTGGTGCAACCACTCACACTCTTTAATTAATTCTATAGCCCCAACGCCAAGATACACTAGTCTATGATGGGAGTTCTTCCGGAGCACCCCCTGTGGTTTTAGGTGTATTGTTTCTTACATAGATTACATAGTACTTGCAGGGTCTATCCATCACCCTCCCTGCCCCACCGCCAAAGCAGCCTCCAGAGCTCGAAAAGGTATCTTAACTTTCAACCATCACGAGTGGTCGAACCAAGATGACGCCAAATTTGGTATTGGTAATCTGGAGTTTGCTCACTGTCATGTAGTTAGCAAGTTTCACGCAATAAAGGGTGAAAAATAAAGGCAACCCGCTCCGCTAGCGTTCCTGAGAGGTGAGGCGGCTATGCTGTGTAGAGATCTAATTTATATATATCTATTTATTTATTCTAGCAGATCTCCTGGCTCCTACGAATAGTTGAAATCAGGCATCGAAGTAATGGTTCTGAATATTCCCCATGTCTAATATACTGTAGCATGCGACCGAAAACCCCTTTTTTTCGATCCGAAATATAGTTTATCCGCATCCAAAAATAGTTCATTGGTGCAGGAAAACCCCTGGGCTCTTGGGCCTGTGACAGATATAAAGGCCGTCCTGCTCTTTTTTCTCTCTCAACACTTCGGTATACCTGCGTCCATTTTCGACTACCTCTATACTTATTTGATTTCTCTTGGCGATGTTTCCCAACGATGTGCCACAAGAGAGCTATTTGAAACCTTTCATTTTACGGCAGACACCCAACTCCGTAGGAGTATGGCCTTTCTTCTCGATCTACGTGGGCTCTAACCCTAAGCCTTTCAGTATGAGCCTGGACACGTGCAGTTCTATAACGTTCGAAAGACTACTGGGTCATTTTAACTTTTCTTGACGCTAATTAATATTAGATGGCTTTATTCTTCGCTTATACCCGGATCGATTCGTCACGGTCGCAACACATACGATCCGACAGCCAATGTTCTATACAGTAGCGTAAACGCTGGCTTCAGTTATGAAGATGGCCTTGTCGTTGGTTTTGACAGAATGTATCTTGACAAGTTAAGATTAGGCGACACTACACAAGGAGACCAGCTGGTATTTAGAGCTTCATCTATTGCGGGTCAAAGTGGTATAGCCCGGAGCATTCTTATGGAAGGTATATTTGCATTGAAGCCACGCTATGATGCAGATTGTAAGTGCGCACTTTTTTTTTAGAAATGCCTTTCATTTTCAATGTGCCGCAAAGGGTGGCTAATGATTGGGGTGTATAGCAAACTGTCATACCGTTTGGGCGAAACTAGCAACCGATCTGCCCGAGCCTGTTTTCGTGGCCAATTTGAGGTTCAACGATAGAGGCAGATACGTTTTCGGCAAAATCCCTTACGAAAAAAAGGACGTAAAGTTTTGGGATGGTGATATTGAGGAGAAAGACTTTTGGAAACTTCCAGTTACATCATATGCAATCGGCGGAATCGAGAACGGCAGAAAAGCAGCAGCAAAAAAGACAGATTTCAAGGCCATAGTCGACACTGGTGCCAGTTCCCTTCATCTTCCATCTGAAATTGTACAGAATTACTATGCCAAAGTACCAGGTCATATTCAACAAAGTGGACAGCACCTTGTTCCATCCGGCCAGGCGCTGCCGGATCTCGTCCTCTACATTGGTGAAGAATCCTATCCAGTTAGAATTCTAGGGAAATTCCTCCAACCTCAAGGACCTCTCAACGAGCTTTGTGAGTTAACTGTATCTAAGCCCTTAATGAGACAAATACTAATATCCCCTTCCATTAGTCTGTCTGGGTAGGCTCGAGGAGAGTACGAATCCTCATGTCCATATCTTAGGCCACCCATTCTTTTTTGCTCAAAATGTCATTTTCAAAGGTATTGACGTCCTTTCTGTGGGCCTGGTGAAGAAAGGTGCCGAGGAATGTTGTTAAGGGGCTCTGCTATTTGGAAAATACAGCAGGTAGCTAGCTCCAGCAGGTGAATTGATCTTCCGCAATTTTTCTTGGACACCTAGATGACAAGAATACATTTCATGAAGAGGCATGAAGTAAATTGAGTTGGGACTGTAGGGGCGTTATTCTACAGAGACCCACACCCGTTATATATGTATACTATTTATACAGAGTATCCATATCAGTTATATAGATCTCGTCGTCCCTGAGATACCTGGGGTGGTGGATGCAGGTGGAGCCCGTAAGTTGACAATACAAAGTCCATTTTCGATACTATACAGAGATGACAGTATGCTAGCGTGGGCTATTCTTTATTCGTTCTATCTAAATCAAATGACTATACTATCACAAGAACTGACTTCTCCCCGTCCCTTCACCCAAAGGCCGATGTCGTGTATGAACCGCCGAGCAGCACCTACTTTCACGCCATGCTTGACGAAGAAACCTGGGTCTTGATCCTCATAAATTTGCGAGAGATTGGGGCAATTATCGAGAGTCACACCCCAGACGGTCACTTAGAGATGGGAGTGGTAGAGGGTAGTGACAGCTCATCAGACTGTTTAGGCACTTTCCAAGTCTGGTATTTGCTTTGTTGTATTGCTATGGAAAATTCCAGTTTCCTTGGATCGCTAATACAATCACGAGACTAGACCTCGCCATATTGCTTATTCGGGTACCCGTGGGTTTTACCCACGACCCGCCAAGAACGCAAGGGCCCGTATATTACGGAATTACACACGTAATACAAGCAATAACACATATAAAGCCCTGTAACATGGTATATATTACTGTTATTCAATTTTCTTGGTGGGTTTTGGGTCAAGGGTTGAAACCCAACCCACGACTTTGGCGAGGTCTACACGAGACATAACGTCGTATTTCATTAGAGTAAGGTCAAAGAGTTTTGATGTTCCGGAGCTATTTCTAATAGGCGAGGAGTGGTCTTGGCATAGGGGCTAGAAAATCAGTCGAAGAGTGGAGGTGGTCGCACCAGTTTCGAGACATACTGTACCTCAGAATATCATAGATACGATAACTTTCTGTCTCTGTTACTTGATCGACACAATGAACGGCAAATTTGACTCCCTTTGTCATGTTGTCCTTATTCATGGGAAATGACGAGGCGAAAAAGAAAGCCTTACCACTACTGTTCCAGGTCGCTGAAATAAACAGCGCTGATACCTTTGGAATCGGCCCTGGAATGAGAGAGGTTGAAGCAGATGTGTTAAGCAAGCTGTATAACCTGTCTCCTGAGAAATGGGAAGGTTCTACCCCCCGAGATAACTTTGAGTCCCGGCAGGATTCTAAGGCATGGGAAGTTTATCAAATCATTGTTGGCGGGCTAGTATCAGAGGACAAGTATTTGCAGATCCGACTATTGATGTGATCCCCTACAACGTGCAAGACAGCAGTATCTGGTGGGAAAAGCTGGAACCATGTGAAAGTCATCACAAAGATGCTATATTATCTGTACCGGAAGATTGGTTCGTTGTTTTCAGAGATCTGAGACAGCCTACTTGAGTGTCGGATCGTTCTTTGCGGCATTATCGTGTGCTGAATTCACCGCCTGGGTGATTTTTCACGGCGGGAAGTGGGTGCTTATATGTGTTTGTCTTGAGAATGTGATTCAGAGCTATCATACGAGTGGCGGTGGCATCCTGAATTCTCTACTTGATGTTCCAATATATGAAGTAATCGGTAAACAAGTCAGTCCACAGGCGACCCAACCCACACCCGTAGATGATGGATGCTTTGTAAAGATGGCCGAGGTCTTTGCCGTGTGCGAAATATCTTCTGATCCGGGTGACCTGAGGTAGTTCCTGGTATCCACCAAGACTCCACCGCAGCATGATGATAAGCAACGGGGAAACTCCCAAACAAAACCTAACGTTTGGTTGGGCCTTATCTATCAATATACCTAGATGGACCCTACCAAAACACGAAGAGAGTAAAGCAACTGCGCGAGGCAGAAGAGAGAAGCCGAGACTTTGCCAATTCAAAAGATTGCTAGATTCGTTCTGTTTGCTTCGTTTGCAGAGAACCCTTTGTTCCAGGCTTCTAATTTCAGCCTCTTGTATCTTTGTGACCGGCATCATGCAAGGAAATTGGTGTACCGGGTAGGCACAAAAACGTGTTACATTAGGGTTTGAAAGAGCATCTTTATGTTCCCGGATGGAAGGCGATGCTGGGGGCTACTGTCAGCCTAACAGTGGAAACGGCACTGGGCTACGAAAGGCCTCGACGAGGCTCTACGTTCGTTTTCAGGCAGTCATACGCCCTATACATAAGAGGCAGCCTGTATATCGCTCAGCGAGTTGAAATACCGAGGTACAAGTGCAATAATGAAACAGGGTAGATACCGCTATTTGTAGTCAAGATTGTTGCTGGGCATCCTGTTTACTCCTATAGCTAACCCGTAATCTGGGATCTAGCTTAGCGATGTGTCGGGTTATTCCTATATAGAGTGAAAGATAAATATGTAATGCCTCGTCGAAAAGAAAGAAGATCGCTGGTGTTCAGGTCAAAGGACGCTGGGCAATTATCATTATGGTAGGAGGAACACGCCCCTTCCAGGTCGACAAAGAGGAGGCGATGAAAACTTCGCAAAAGAATGAAAGTATATCAAGAGAGGGCCGATGGAATAGAGGGTTAAAGCTAACAGATGTCCAAAGATAATATGAGAAAAAAAGGATATTTCCATCCAACATTTTTATGCTATCTTCAAGCAGACGGCTGATCAACGATCCAATGAGTATCATGTTCTTAGAGATGTGTCGAGTTGTTCGTATAAGACATAACAGTCATACGAAGGGAGATGGTTTGCCTCTCCATCAAGCTGTTCAGATCCTCAAGTGGAACGAGCAATGATTGTGGCACTGGTAAGATCGACGACAGAGTGGACTCGTATTCTACTCCATGAGCCATTTAATACCTGCTCGCGATTTCCCGCTAAAAGCAAAGCCCCCCGACATACGACACACGAGATGACCGACGGAGACGGAAATGGGAATAACCGATGGGGCTAACGCTTTCGGTCGCTACCCCATAATCCGAATGTGACTATGAATATGCGTATTACATCGGCAACATGACTTGGTGAAACGAGGGATGTGAAAGTGCCGAGAATTTGCACACTGAAGATCGATAGATCGAATTAGGTTCGCAGGAAGCGTGAAATCTGAAGAAGGCTTGCGCACTAAAATAACCAAGAAACAGTAACTCCCAGTATTTCCACAAGCCTAGAAATCTTCCCCACCAAGACGCGCAGCCAACGCCATAACGGAACGCGCAACGGGGCCAGCTACCACCCAACCACACTCTCAAAATTCCTACTCCTAGTCAGAGGATGACGTCTCAGTTCGTGAGGAGAGAGGATTGCCATAGAGGTGATCTCGGGATTCTGCTATTGGGGCTAATTCGTTTGCGAGTTGAGTGGATGTGAACCCTAGCGTCTGGTCATATGTCATCCAGCGTTTTGGCTAGTATAAGACGGTAAGATAATGTACTCTTGAAGACGAAGGAGAGAAAACATACCGTTGCGATTTGTACTCCAAGCCAAAGGACTCGATGTGTTCTAGTCATAAAGGCCGAAGGTTCTTCGCTTGATAGTCTGTCGTCCTCTGTAGGAGCTCCGTCGAAGAAGTTTTCGGGGTAGTAAAGCCGACTCCAAGCCTGTCCTCTAATCAAAAAGTCTTCCGGTAGCCGTTGGAAAGTCGCGTCCTCAAGATGCGGGAATGATTCATCCTCGATTTTTGATATGATCGTGTCGCGGCTGAACTGCTTGTTCAGGTACGTTGCAAGTAGCGACCACGGAACCAGAGGCTCCAGTCGTTTTATAGCGGCCCGATTCAACGTAAGACACCAGATAAATGCCATTGAGATGTGCACACTCGCAGACACATTTGAGTCTCCAGTTTGTCCGAGCATAGTAATCAATGTGTGAAAGGCGAGAGAACTTGCCCGAAACGTAACCTGAGACGAGATATCGGTGTATTCGCTAGCATCGACGGCGTTTGCACTAGATGCCCACAAGCGATCTTCTGCCGTGAGGTTCGTCTTGAAGTCCCTTTTCATAACTCCATCTTCGTTTCCATATTGAAATATCGCAGAGATATTACAAGATGTGATCTGGACGCCTTGCTGCCCTTCTAATCCATTCTTGCGTAAGGTAGCAAGAAATTCAATCGTCCGAGAAACGAATTCCTCAACCGGAGCCTGCATGAAAAGCGCACCATGAGTAGCCACGAACGAAGTGGTCATACTTCGTTCCTGAGCTGACATGTTCATAAGAGGGGTGACTAGCCGAGTCATGCCATCGAGAGCACCTGGGAATGGGTCCACGCATATCAATGCTTTCGTGTAGTGGAAGAATTCCTGAAGGTGGTCTGGCTGAGCTAAAACAGCAAGATGATGCTGGATGCGGCCATTATCTGAGCTTTGATCTGCGGCCCGATTGTACCAAGACCTCGATATCACTGCCCAGAATTCGCGGGCCTTCTTGTCGGATATATCCACGACCCTTCCGTAACGTGCCAGGTCACCTAGGCACTCGGTCCACGTCTCTGTGAAAACTGGTACGCTTTCCAGTAGCGATGTTATCATCGTGTACGAGAGATTGATGAACCAGAGCATATACTCCTCCGAACCGGGGAGTTTCTTACGTAACAGCTCTAGGAATGAATGGATTCCATAACGCCACATACGCGCTGGTATTTTATACTTATCGGCTAAATATTTGCAAGTAGGATTAGCTGACGGGTGTTGAGAGAAAAGGAGGAAGTCACGATGCTCGTCGAGTAGCGTTGCGTGATTCGAAATGTGTACCAGCCACTGATCGTGTGATAGGTCAACTTTTGATTCAGCATGCTGCCTGGTTGTTTGAATGCACTGCTTTTCCACCTTGACAAGGTTGTCATAGGATTTGTTCACTTCCTCGATCAGTTGATTCTCAGTGACTGGAGAGCCCACTAGTTGTTTGATCATTTCCCCCGAGTATGCACGGTTTTGATCTGCTGGTTTCCCGTTTCCCATCTCACCAGGAGGGGACGGATTGGCGGAGGTACTGTTGGGATCCGGTAGGCTATTTTGGGTCGCGCTATCCATTTCAATAAATTGCTCTGGAAAGGAAGGTGTAAGTATCTATGTGAATAAACTTGACTGCATCGTAACTAACAATCGAAGTTGAGATCTTTGAGTACAAAGAAAAGCTAGAGTGCCAATCAGGATTCAGCCTCACACGTTGTCATCTAAAGAGGTGGTCAAAGTTATGAAGTGTAGAAGATGATATGATCAGTTTATAGCGGGATTTTATTGTGGGCGAAAAATAAAAGTCTAAAGCACCCTAGACACCCTGGTGTTAAGACTAGTGCTCCTTTGGATTGGGTGTGCACGTGCCAGAAGAAATATAGAAGCCACGCTCACAGAGCCCCATGCCTACTTGAAGATCCCATCAGAAAAGTGACACATCATGCACCTCCAAAGGTGAAGGTTCCCGACCCGCCATGCGGCTGATCCCCATTGGCTAAGCCATACGGATTACTGATTATAGGGCAATCTCAAGAAACCCATTTCGTTAATGCTCTGAGTTGCCACGCAGAGCGAATAGAGTGGCCACAATGCAGTGGAGAAAAAGGGGGTGGAGTGAAATGGCAAGGATGAGGTGTGATATCGTGACCACGCTGCAGCGGCATGCAAATGCCTGTTTTCCGAACCCTGCGCAGTGCTTAGGAAAGCGCTGCTTCGATCATCTTCTAAATTGCGTTCTCCGCCACCCCCTTTTTTGGTTCCCATCAGGCTTCTTGTTTACGGGATTCATATAGGAATGGGTTGATTCCAAATCAGCCTCTGTTTCCCATCACGGCGTTTCGCTTCAATTTCTTGTTTCATTCAGTTAGAAGCAACGCCTAATACATACGCAGCTAGTTAGACTGAAACAGGCTAACGGAACTTTGATTGATTGATTTGAGTTATTGATGTTATTAGCAAAGCCTCGTCGCACGGCTGATACCCTAGACTCGAGGTGGGCTCATCAGCGCTGTTCTTGGTAGCTATCTCTAAAGAATGTTGAGTAGTATATGGTGGACTATAATAAGCTAGCTTCCTGTGGTAGATAGAGAAACTATCCTTCTTTTCTCTCTCTCCCAGTAGCCAGATCAATAAGCACACTGTCGGTCTCAGCGGATGGTAATGAAGAGGCTTCAAAATCAACAGGATTAAATATGGTGACCGGGTTTTGAAAAGGGATCGCTCTCTGAAATACTCAACTGTGCCAATGGGGACCTATTGCTGGCAAGCTAAATCCAAGTCACCCAACCCCTGGGGCATCTAAGGTCAAGAGGTAGTTGAAAATGTGATAACTCGCAGGATGGATAAACCATTCGAGCAAGACATGTGTTTCATAGCGTTATGAACGATTAACATACTCTCTGTTCCAAATTTCAAAATATTAGTCCCGCCTTCATGTGAGCATGTGGAGATTAAGGGCTTATGGGAACAATGCAGTTGTTGTTGGAACAGGAAACCTGTTTCCTGGATCTCATATTGCCGTCTCGGGCAGAGCATATTTCTATGTAACCATGTAGAATTCTAATGATATCATACGTCTCTCCCATTAATTTTCCACAGACTTAGCAACTACAAGCCCTTAACGAATGTGCGATTAAGGACAGAGGCTCCTTGTAATATTAGTGCGTTGAGGCATCTCAAGGATTGCCGAGTTAAGGCCTTTATCATTTATCCCGAAAGTGTTTGTTTGACGAGTCTCTTTGATCGTAGGAGCGCGCTTCCAAATGGAAATGGTAATGTCTCCGTACAAAACCGCCTTAATGCTTGGTCTTGGTTATTTTCCGTACCACTGACCGTGAGAAACTTGGCCGACCCTTACACCTGACAGTGTTACTTTTGACATCTTTTCCAAGATAAACTTCCAGCATCGCCGGATGGAGCCAACACAAGATACGATGGTGACAATGTTGAACTCAATACTGTGATGTGATGAGGGATGAACTTTACGCCGGGACTTGGACGGGGCCACTTACATTGTCAATACGGTGTATGCGGTCATTCGGCCTGGAAGGATGAGTGTTAGGGTTAACCTAGGCGGAACGCAGAGTTAGGGGCCTTACTCGTGTAATTTTCTTCAGCAATCACGGAGAGTGTCGTGCATCTGATGGCCGTTATAGGAGCACCTCTAACTTTAGTTAGCAATTGCTGATCTACCTTCACAGAGGAAAACCCACATGATAGGCAGACCTAGGATAAAACAGACAGTCAAACGCTTTCTAATGCTGAGTTTGAGCTGCCACACTCGATAGACTGGGTAGATAGTAAAACAAATGTAGAAAAGGGCAGCAACTACTGTAAAGTGTTAGCTGAGACTTGGCACATGAGCCTGTTAGTTTAGGCCCTCTTACCTCCATCCACATAGGCCATGTTTCTAACAAGAGTAGGACTGTGACAGATTTTCCCACTTTTCTGGATGTCTTTAAACGTGTTCAGCGTGCTTAAAAAGACAATCACCCAAGCCAATGGTACTGCGGATATGAACGCAAGGGGCCAACACAATGGCAATGGGGGTGCTATAGCAGGGGGCTTTTCCGAGCGCAGTGAAAATGTGGGTATTGCAATCACTTGGTTGATCATCACGAAGTTTAAAACCCTTGAGACCGTAGTAAGGAAAACGCTGAGTACCACATCTAGAGCGATCCAAATAGTGACCTTCTCGAGTGGTCCAGAGCTAAAGAGCGTGATGTGCTTGCCATAACCATAATGAACTGCCATCGAGGTAACAATGCAATATATGGCCCCCGTAAGCTAGATGTTGTGTTAGGTGCTAAAACTTTTGCAACAGAGACAGGGAGAATCTCAGGAAAAAGGACTAATTTACCATTGTTCCTACAGCCAAATAATACGGCTTTCCAGAGCGTACCTCGTATATCCTGATCATTGCGAGAAGAGTAGCAATGGGAGTCAATATCCAAAGCACCCTCAGTACGAAAGGGCCATGATTGTCATCTTGGTCCCAAAGCCTTGTCGACATTGTTTTTATGGTGATCGAAATAGTGCAAAAGAGAATGATATTGAAGTGTAGCAGAGATGCTCCAACAAAATATACTGCGGATGATTTAAGCACGTACCTCTACAGCAGTTGAACTTGCTTTGAATAGCTGTCGCTCCACGCGGCAACTCTAGATTGTAAATCCGTTTAATAATGTCTGCAATGGGGTATCTCGCAGAAATCTACCTCGCCCGACTTCCACAAAAGCACCTGAAATGAGTTAGGCAGGGTACCCTCCCCATGTCGTAGAATATAATACAGAACGGTGGCAATCTCTATAGTAAAGACTAAGTAGCCCTTACATTTTTTTTTCCAAAATTACGGACCCTCACAAGCGAGAGTCTGCCCACCCATATGGAAGGGATCACCCGTTTACTAGGCAGACCATAGTTACAAACGTGAATGCAGGATTCTAGTACTACGATATAGTCTAAATTGCTAATATAGCCTAGGATGTATATTACATCCCTATTTTTACAAATATAAGATACAAGCCTTGACTTCATGATGAAGCTGCAGAGATGGTCTAAAACTATCGCATTGCATTAGGATTAGTTAATGTTGTATTGATATCTGCCAGCATAATTTGACGGTAAGATAGTAATTGCATGAATTCATTAGTCGCGTAAGCGAGGCATATCATCACAAGATTGATGGCGAGTCAATGTCTGGATGCTGTCTTTGCATTGGAGCGAGAGCGGGCATGGTTCTTGTGGAGATCAGGGGAGGCCTAGAACAAATTATTCGTTCAGCCAACGAGTGAAACAACTGGACGGTAAACAGTAAGCCCTCAGGTCTTGGCATTGCACCTAGGTGCAATGCCAAGACCTGAGGGCTTACTGAGGGCTTACTGTTCTCGAGGTTTACGTTTGCTTGTCCTCTACAATACTCTCATCCAAGATGCATCAACTTGAAGATATATTGAACGCGGCTTCATTTCTGTCGGCAAATTTATCATCTATAGATGCCCAACAATTGTCCGAGGATCACCGCAAAGAATTACAGCTTGCGTTAGATGGATTAAAGAGAACGCTGCAGCCACGGATCAGCTACGATTTATCCTCGCAAAAGATAGCCACTTATAGGAGTGGAAACTGCCTGCAAGCTTCAGGGATCGTGCCTTCGGCGCTCTCCCAACTTCAACAGCTAGAGACATCAATACCTTCTCACACTGAAACAAGCCAACCAGCCAGCAATACCCATAGCGTCGAAGCCCCTATCGCACCAACTCTGCCGAAAGCGGTTGCTTCGTTCATGAAGAAGCTCCAGGATCATTCCGAAGAGATTCACAGTTTGGTGAGCGCCAATGAAAAACTTCCAGATTCCCAAATCAATTTCCAAACCAATGACTGGACGACCGAAGAGGATCCCCGCATGGTTTACATCGCACTGTCAAGTAAAAAGCCCACCCCTCTGGAAAGATTTCAGGGTTGGATGAGCAGATATTCATGTGCCGAAGAATACCGAACCTGGGCAGAGAAGAAGTATGCGCTCACCGATCTTTTAAATCTGAGTCTGAAAGATGCAGACAATAAAGGAGCGGGTCACGTTGCTGAATTCTTGTCCGTCCACGGTCGACAAGACGATAGAAGATACCGCGATGCGATACAATACGGGTTAAAGTGTATGTCATTTGAGGGAATCTATGAAGACCCCGGAGTCTCTGCAGTTCTCTGCCTCATGTTTACCGCATTCCGAGAAGTATCCTACAAGCATTTGGACAAATTGGCGCAAGCAATTCACAACTCTACGGAATGGTCTGAGTTCATAAAGGGGAAAGCAAAGTGGATATCAGATTGCCAATCATTGCACGATGATCGGTGTAGTAAGTTCAAATGCCAGCCCGTGTACGATTTCTGAAGCTAATATATACAGACCGTCAGCGAGAATGGCAACGTTCCCGGAAGCGTACACTTGAGTTTGGTGAACAAAGCCAGAGCAAACGTTTGGAACCGGCTTTTATAGCACAGGGCACCAGCTATGCCTCAGCAAGCTCCCCAAGGATTTACGACCCGTTAGAATGGGATTTCAGATTCCTTCTCGAACAAGAGCCGATGTCTCAGTCTAACCCAACCCCGCCTATACTATGAGCTGTACTACATGAATACCTCCTCTTAGGCTTGTTGATCATACTTTTTCTCCGACATCCTAAATTCATGTCAATACATACACAGTCCTTTAGGACAAAATCCACGCTCTGTCATGGATTTGTATCACCCCCGAGGGCGACAACCACCATATCACAGTCCGTACCAGAAAATAACTTTCCGTCTTTGATATAACAATAGGTATCAAGTGGGAGTTTAACTTTAGGACCAGGGGAGGTCACATCAACATCCCCTTTAACTTTAGGACCAGGGGAGGTCACATCAACATTCCCTTTAATCAGAATGATCAACCAACGAAAAGCTTCTTCTGCGTTGGAAAAAAAATCTGTCGTCCCATTGGGGAAATGTCGTACACGGCAGCCCAAGACCTACAATAGTTAGTAGTCTGCAGTTGCGAGGGCGGAGCGGCGTTCTCTCACTTTCACATTTTTGAGCTCTTTTTGAATTTGAGTTCGGAGTGTCTCGACCGACTGCAGAAAAGGTTCACCTCCATATTGCCAGCCGCCCTCGGTCACCACCCCAGGCTCTGTGATTTTTTGCGCGATTTTTTGTGCGATTTTATTGTTGATTTGATCCCTGATGATTTTAATGTTGTGTTTCAAGTCCTGCGAGGTTGGAACGAGATCTTGCGAGATTGGAACGAGACACATTTGGAGGGATGAGTAGCCTGGATTATATAGGAAGTTCTCAGCGTATCTGATAATGTTGTGAGAAGAGGAATAACTGGAGGGGTTGTGATTCGTGCCCAATATTTGGCCGACTGACGGCTAGCTGGTGTGGGGCATGAAACGGACATGAAGCACGTGATATATAGCTTACCGCTAAAACGGCTTCCGGTTAAATCATCACTTCGAATTGAACTATCTGATCGGCCATCTGGTACATAGATATCAGTATCAACAGAATAGTCAACTCGTCATAAACCTCCGGAGAGAGCCCTCACCTTTCTGATAAAAGATAGCCAAATACTCTTAGTATGTCAGATCGTCATATTACATCTAAATTTCGATCCATATCCAAATCCTCCGATGACTGTCATCTTTAATTTCCAATTTAGGACTCAGAACTCAGGACCTAGAAATAGCCCCCCTGATAGTTTGGAGAGCAAAAATGCCCAGCGGCAATATCCTCCCTGGATACTAGGCTCATACCCTTATAAAAGGGCCGTGGAACCCAACATCTCCCCCGAGATTGGAACATCGTTGTCGCTCTCCTTGTGCAAATAAAAATATATCATACCATCGACTTCGATCGTTGCCTTCGCCCTCGAATTGCTCACTACGATATCGAGTCTCTACGCTGAATACTCTTGCTATACTACATTTCAATAGTGGTCGTTTTCTTTTAAGGTTTGACTCCCGCGTTCGTTGTCCTCATAAGCCAATGTCTAATTTTATATCCCGGCAGAACTGGAAGTCTCAGCCAAGGAAATCTTCACAAAAATGTCCATATTTGGTGGTGGTCTGTTTTTCGTAAGTATCCGTTGCTTCACAATTGATATCAATATTAATAGAATTAGAATGGTGGTCGCGGCGCGTATGATACTACAGGGGTAAAAAAGCCGGGTGTGCCACCGCCACCTCCTAAATAGGCACCCAACCTCTCATCGATTGATAGGGCTTGGCAATTAGGGTTCGAGAAACAATCGAGGAGTATAGGTGGCGACACTAGTTACGGGATGTACTGTAAACTGGGGGCCCTAAACTAGCAAATAATTTGTGCGATAGGCATTGACTCCATGACTTTCATCTCCGTGCCCAATTCTGAGACCTCACATTTGCATATCCTCGTCACCTACTGCCACCCTATATCGTGCATCACTTCGTATCACAGCAAATATTCCCTGGCAGACTTCACCTTGTCGCTTCCAAAATGGAGGTAGGTACAATATCTAAACCTAACCCATGAGCTTGAGTGCCTGAAGCTATACCATTGAGCCCACAGCTACAGTGGCGACCGCTTTCGCCTTCCATGTCTCAAGCATGAACAAAGTCTTTCAAACCCTAATCACATGAAACACTAATCCATATGTGTTATGTGTAAATAATCCGGTCTTTAGCTAACCAGGTTAAAAATACCTCTATCTTTAAATACCAGTATAGAAGATACAAGGAAATCTAGAACTTTCTTAGAAGCCTGGACAGCAGGAAGTCGAAGGTCCGATGCAAGCCCAGCAAACAAAAAGATCTTGAATCGAACAGGCACTATGTCAATAATGCTACTTTGCATCTCGCAGTTGCGCTGTTGCAGAAAGCCTTGTGCTTTTGGAGAGCTCGTCAAGGGTCAACAATAAAGCTTTTTCTTTGGGACTTCTGCCACTGCTGATCATCATGCTAGGGCTTTTGATGGGTTAGTTGTATCCAATTACTCAACACAGCCTTGGATTTCTGACACGTGACGATCGCCTGTCTGGCTCCGTCTCTGCTCCTTTGTTCTTTAGTTCGCTCACGCCAACACGAAAGTCATCTTCTGGCATCTTAACCAAGTATTCACCGTTCAAGCCTACGCCATTAGAAGAGCTCATCAGGGCCTGGTGTAATATCTTCTCTTCTCCTGACACAGAGCAAGGCTAACTCTAAACGGTTGTCAAGCAGACTCCACGACCAACCTTTGCCATATCTTACCCTCACGTCGCGCTTTACTTTTGCAACATCGCAAAGGATATCATCGATACGAAACCAGAACCTACCGATTTGCAGAGCAAAATTGAGATACATCTCGGTGTGGAGTTACCACTTCAGCTGGCACAGGAAATATGTGACGCCAAGGAGGGTACATACATTAAGCGCCGTGGCATCGACTCAGAATGTGTTATCCTCATTGCTCGACTTTTAGCGAACGATTTGATACCGCCTCCTGAGCTGCATCGGTCAGTAGCTCGTATCTTCGAAGATCAAAGTGGGAAACATCTCCGAGAACATCTCAGCAACTCTGATGCTGTTAGGGCAGAAGCGTTCGAAGAGAACTTTCTAAGCTTAGCAAGAACATCTGAGGCTTGATTGAAAACGATACGGAGTACTAGTTCATGTATCTGGGTTTGAAATTGCTTTTGAAGAAAGTATTAAATGATGAGAGTTACAGTAGGATGTGCCATGTACCGTAGATGGTCTACCTCCTGCTCACAATACAAACATTTACCTATTTTAGGCCAGATTAATGCTTGAAACTGTTGCGAAGTTCTCTCAAGCTTTCGTTCCGACATAAAGCAATCCTTGACGACCAACCCGAATAAGATTGTTTCTATGAGCAATGAAGGGGGTTTGAGGGATATTTCCCGCTATATCACCCATGAACTTCACAATCACGTTATGCTAAAGCGTTACAAGCGTGAACATGAGAAGATTCACTCTGCCATAACAAAACGTACCCAATATGGGTAAGTGCTTCTCGAAAATATTATTGACAAAGTATTGATCGATATGACTTCTAGATTCCGCCATGCGATGCACCTGGTTGATAATCTGAAACCGGCCGCCAGTATCGGGCAGCTGAATAGTTTGCTAGCAACGTCCTCATTACCTCCCCCACCCAAGATGATGCACGTAAGGAAAATCTTGTTTAAATCGAGGAAATAGAGAGAACGGGTGTTCGGTAGGTTTGATCCTCCCTATATGCATGTACGGTTAGAATACAATAGTCACCCAGCTAAGCCTTCTCGTTCAGTTGAAGCTTCGCAATATAAGCCAACATCCAAGTCCAAACTGCGACTATATCTCAATATCCAACGGACATCTAACTAGACCTAGCATTCTACTTTGTTGGCCCCCTCTGCATTGCGATCGGATGGATATCCGAGCTAAACTCGGGCCTGGGCATAGGTTAATGAATAATATTCAGCGGAAAACCATCAGCACCCGGGACCAAATGGCGGTTTCGACTTGACACTTCGGCGGCAACCTAGATGACTGGCCAGGCGAACGTTGGGTCTTGATGTATGCATCCACCTTGGCTAATTGTGCTGCCAAATGAGGGCCAATTCGAAGTGGGCATTTTTGCGATAGATGCATGTCTTCCGGGAATAGATCTGATCGCATACCATTTAGGGTTTTTGGCAAGCCAATCATTCATAGCCGAGGTGTTATGCATGCCGTGTCCTGTTATACTTCTTTGCCGTAAGCCGGATTGTACACACACAATTTATTAACGCCCGGCGGCTAAGCCGAAAGGGCAACTATCTTGATCTGCCGGATTGTACAGTAGAATTCGAAAACAGTTTACCCTTCGGACACACACACTAATTTCTCGGCTCGTACCCGAAACAGGTGCCATTTTTATTCGGATAAGCTAACAGATTTTCTCCATGAATACGGATAAATTGCTTCTCCCAAACCGTATTATAACATATCGTAATCTATATTTAGCTACCTCGTAGGCCACCCTTTTCTAAAAATAATCCGTTTTTTTTTCAGAACCATTGCGTGACGTGCGATACTGTATCTTACAGGAAACGACTACACACTACCCCTTTATGCCCCTCCATCCTCATCATTCCGCCCGAAGGAAGAGAAGGCTCGCGATAATCCGTTACTAAAATGCAACCTGAACCAGCAACTCTTTCCAAGAATCTGGTTTAAACTGTATGGCATACAGCACACCTCTAGTCATTTCATTTACCCCAAGGCCCTAACAAGTCATTCATTCTACAAATTTCCCACAAAGAAATCTATATCCTCACAGTTAGTACCAGCCAAGAATCCTCACTCCCCAGCTGCGTTAGACGAGCTTTCATTAATCTGAAGCTACCTTGAAGTTTTCTTTTACCATATTACGCCCATGATGGCCTCAGTTGGCCCAGACTCTTTGCATCCAGACCTAGCCAAGAAAAACCCCACAACAGTGCAACCGATCTACTTCCGCATTGCCTATGAAACGCTTGAACTTGTGTACTTGGTGGAAGGTGGATATTTGACTAAGGACAAACAGCTCTGGATTCCGAGCTGGGGAAAAGTGTGGGAAAAAATACCGACAGAGCAAAGGGAATCCTATGACGGTGCTATCACTAAAGACGGGAAATGGTATGCTCCAAAGGGCGAGGTTGACACGACCTTCGCGACGTTTACACGGTCTGAGGCACTACCCCCCGTGCCCGAAAACTACGAGGAACAGAGGTCCTGGGTAGGAGAAAAAAAGGTTTATCAGTTTTTCCAGCATTCTAAAAATGTTCAGACAGTGTCTTATCGAGCGGGCCAGGATGATAATTGGGTGTTCTGTCCGACAAGTGACTGGTTCTCTATTTGAGATTTTCCCATCCTGTTTGGGTTGGGACAAGTAACTAGGAATCTTCTACGAGATTCTACGGAATTTTTACAGTATTTTACAATCACTCATCTGAAGACAACATTTCATACAATACAACTAAGCAGGGTTGTTACGGAGTAAATCAAATAGGGATTAGGGTGGTTTCGGATACGGGCCGGCGAACAATTCGTGAGTGTACGAATGGGAATCCTTTTTCGAATTCTACTGTAGTGTGGACGCGTCCGAGTAAGATGCTCTTACGGCAGGTGCACGGGAGGTGCTCTCTCAGCCGTCCTTTCACGGGCCATTCTTAGCCTTACACATTAAGAAGTGGTGGCAATGCTTCTAAAATCTTGGTGTGTTTCGCCTGTAGCCGCTTCAACTATTTAGAATCAGCCCCCCGCCAATTCACTGCTTATTCGCGCATAGAAAAGGCCTTATTTCCAAGCATCGATCTTCTATTTCTCGCGGCATTTGCATCTGAATTAGAGAATGCTCTTTCACATCTTCACCTGCCCCCACTTCAAGATGAAACAACTTTTCATCATCGTTTCTGGACGATTGGCGGAGCGACCCCGAACGCACCATACATATGATCGCCCTATCCAACGGATTACCCCATATTCACAGCCACGCCTGGGCCCCATTTTTCGACGGTGGATAAAAGGCGGGCCTCCCGCTTCCGCCCGTTGCCCAATCTCCACGATACGTCTACCTCACAGACTGATCACTGGCGTGAAGCTAACCATGAAGTATTTTTCTGTTATTGATTATCATTATCGCTGACATCCCAGTCATGCCAGCATGGATCGCTTTCGTGACCTAGGGGATGACCAAATTCAAAAATTCGGGCAACGGCTTCAGGCAATCACTTCAGGCGCTCGATATCAATATTCGCTAATACCTTGCATAGGCATGTGTGCTCGCTCATCATCATTCACCGCCACTTCTCTGCCGACGATATAACTAAATAAGAACTGAAAGAACTAAAATACTGAGTAGTTAGGCTAGTCCACATATCCACAACTTCACCGCTGGTTGTGTGGGCCGTTTGCTTATACTCGACCATTGGGACAAGTATGCGCTCTGTGGCAACATGTTGACAGATCATCTGTAACTACCAATGCATGGCACCTTTTACAAGCTGACAACTGCACAATGCATTCCTCTGGCTAATAAGTGCGAAGCCTTTGTAGAATGTGTTGGCATTCTAAAAGGTTACTGCTACATACTCGTATTGAACTAGAATATTGGTTGGTGCAAAGTGAATTATAGCAGCCACTGATGTAACCCTTCCACCGTCTAGTCGACCTGTACCGGCAGAGCCCGGACTGTTACGCTCCGACGCATATCTCAGATACCATTTTACAGCAAAATCTATCGCTTTTCCTTGGGATAAAAGGCCTTCGCAACCACGCCTAGCTCTGATTCCCAGGTCGATACTCATGCGACTTGATTGCCTACTTAGATTCATCGCTATGATGGCTGCCCAAGGTCCAAGTAATCAAGATGCCCCAATCAGTGAATGTTATATTCTTCTCACTTTGTGAATGGAATTTCCGCTAATATGAGCCGTAGACGAGCTCGTGGGAAAAATGATGTTCCGCGAATACGTCACGGCGATTCTAGCCAGATCAAACAATTACTCGTTAGTTTCTTAGTCTTCGGCTGAACTGAAACGTCTATGCTGAGGCTGACTGATTAGGAGACCGAAGTCATTCAATTTATTATGTCTTATGATTATCTTGCAGCAATGCAGACTCTAGAAGCGGCGCGCATCGCTCCCTTTCACAATCAAGAGACAGACCCGAAAAGCGCCGTCTTCCGAGTACTTGGCTTTGCTTATCGCTCTCTGCAGCACTCACAGGCGTATACGCTTATGTACAGCCTACTTCAACTTAGCCACCTAGGATGCCACATGGAACCTCATATCAGTACGTTGGCTTCATTCATCACCGGAACCCCACAGTTGCTGCCACCCCGGAGTACCCAGACTATCGAGGTAAACACGCAATCCAACTCCCACGGAGAAGAGGATCTATCAAAGTATACCTCTGCGTTGAATGAAAAAGGACAAGAAGATGGGAAGGCACTCCAACATATATATTCAACACTCAGAAAGGATCCTCCTCAGTTCAGTGCGGAAATTCGTTTTGGGGACTTGTATTCATTTGGGGTCGGACGAAATAAGAAGATTGCTGGCCATTTGGCTGCAAAGGATCTCTGCCGTCGAATAGGAATTTCAGTTGGAAGGTGACGGTAAAATGATCTAAAACTTTTATTTCGGTTCAAATTGCACCATATCTTCGTACGCCTTCAAGCAAATCGCAAGTCCCTTCAGGACTTCCAGGCATGATTTTTGCAAGCCTTACTGCCTGAAAATTCAAATCAAGGACTTCACTAGCTATGCCAAAGCTATCCTAGCGCCTAGATAATCATATGTATTGTTCGATAATCTTTGCTCGCGAGATTTTTGTCCTTTTTCCTTTTTCTTTTTTTCTTTTCTTTTAAATACAAACGTTATTTACTGTTGAGAGGCTTCTGGCACTAGTTTAGGAGGTGTTTCTTTTTCGTGCTTCCTCGTAGTAACAAGAGCCTCATAGGAGACTGTAGCATTAACGTATCATGAAGGACACACGGCCACCTACAAATGACTATACCATTAGGGAAAACCTGACTTGACCTAACAACACCACCGCATCTTATGAGGGTAATTATTTCGAGACTGTTGGAATAGATACTGAAGATTCCGTCCGTTTTATCGGAATTTTTAATTTCTCCGTGGTTTATATAATATACTGCATTGAAGTTGGCCATTTTTCGACGACATGGCCCAAATGGCTTACTTAATCATGGAACCCGATTTTTGTCCTCAAAACTAAGCCCCTTTCGAATTAAATCTGTTGTGATCTGAGGCTGGTGCAGATCAGGAACCAAGCCGAACCATCGGAATTAATCCCGAGGTGCCTATACGAAGAATCAAGCTGATTGGAAATCAACTTGATCATCTCGTTGTATATATAGCCTCATGTTTCCCTCTGAATAAATACAACAATTCATACCTCTGAACAACAACAGGTTATGAGCCCGGGAGCAAAATCTCGGGTGCCGTCTCTAGTGGCGGCGGACGGTTCGGAGAAAAAAAGCTCCAACACCCTTGCAGGCAGCATCTGGCCCGTCCGTCAATACGGTACAGCAGTCCGCCAAGAAATGCAACTATTGCAAGAAGCGCGGCCATGTGGTCGCGCAGTGCTGGAAGAAACAGCGAGAAGGACAGCCGTCTAGGGACCATGCCCTGAAGACTGAACGGAGTGTTTCCGGCTCACCAAGAAATGATTTACAAAATATACCATCAAGCCAGAGAGAAGATCGGCAGGGCCCACCGACTTCCAAGAGACCGAGGATCAATATCGTGAGGGCGAGGGTGACGACCCTTTATACCCACGCACCGCAACCCCGGTGGATCCTGGACTCGGCCGCCACCAGCCACATCTGCTGGGATCGGAACTGCTTCAGCAGTTTGCGGCCCCACCGCGAGATGCTGGACACGGCGGGCGATCCAGTGGAAGCCGAAGGGATTGGTACGGTGAAGCTCACGCTCCGGGGGAAGTTCAACCAACC
Organism: Penicillium samsonianum; assembly: GCF_028829775.1. Classification (NCBI taxonomy): domain Eukaryota; kingdom Fungi; phylum Ascomycota; class Eurotiomycetes; order Eurotiales; family Aspergillaceae; genus Penicillium; species Penicillium samsonianum. The sequence continues at coordinate 1,178,836 of NW_026643264.1, read as the reverse complement.
CCTGGTGTTAAAGAATGTATACTTCGCGCCACGCGTCGGGATGAACCTGATCAGCGTGCCGAAGCTGTTACGAGACCGCTACTGGGTGGTTGACTGCGGTCGCACGGTGCGACTCGCACCTCCACCTCACCAAAACATCTACCAACTTTCAATCGAAAATTCCTCCACTAATACTTATCGAATCTACTATAAATTGGAACTATATAAAATCTACAACTGGGAATACAATTTCTGCAAATATAAGTATGATCCGACGCCAACTGCGAAATCGAGTGGGAGTCTGAAAATTAAAGCGAGTGAGCCCTGACCCACTTTTTTCCTCCCATACAAAAATATAAAACCCTAATCCGAGTCAGCCTCACTCCCCCTCCCCCCATGGGATAGAACACCGAGACCCGTCGACTGAGCCGAGTCAATGCTCGCCTGCTCAACACTTTTACCCGCAAGGAGACCTCTCATGACCCAATATCCGCTCTCCAGAATGATCAGTCGCGTCGGCGATACAGTGAGACTTGGCAGAAACTGGTCTGCTACTGGGAGCGAGTGGTTGAGCAAGAACAACTCTCCGACACGCCTTTTCGACCTAGCGATGATCAGCTTACCGCGTGGGTCGAAATGACCGACGCTGCCGATGTGCTTGTCGATTCTCCTTCCGATCCAGACGACCCAGCTCAGCGGCAGGGGCAGCTTGACGCGTTAGACGAAGCTACACTCCGGTTCAGCATGAACATTATCCGGCATGCTGTCCCCCGACGAGCCTTTGACTCAGTACTCGTGTCATTCGCTGCGGTACTCTTCTGGAGCCCGCAATCCCGGCGATGGCTGACCTTGGCTCAATACACGACATACCTCTCACAATTGATCTACGATTGCCAGATGATGGTTCTCGCTCATTCTCTGGCGCAGGCTGCCGAGGACAATCTAGGGGTAACCCTGGTCGAGATCCGAGATCAGTGGCTACTGAATGACACTGCTGGGCCTGTGGCGGAGCTGCTGGAAAACCGACTTCTTGGTTTTCACATTGGCCGTACCGAAGTGCCTCCGGCTCAGGTACGATGGTATCAGGATGGGCAAACGGCCATCTACCAAGATGTGACCCTTCACCTGACCGACCTTCATACCATCATCTGGCGGGGTCTTCAGGGAGCCTAGACGATCTTCACGGATGAGCTTTGTCTCAGTGGACGCTCGGCCCCGGTGACAGACGTTCCCAAAGTGGACCTCAGTCGGCTCGTCGACAATTGGGACGTCACATCACAGGGACGCTTTCCTCACGGATCCTCGTAATCATAGCCAGGTCCAGCCTCTCCGAGACTGGCTCTTCTGCCGCGTGGGACAGACGCCGTCGCTTTCCGCGACCTTCTGGGCGCGGGGAGCGGACAGCGAAGTTGCCATGCGCGCGGATGTCGCAGACCAATATGAACAGGCCGTCCAACGGTTCCTTCGGGCCTTGTTCGTGCCATTCTTCCTCGGGTCCGGGCAGCAGGCGAGATGGATGGAGTTTGTTGGGCTCCGCTGGCGAAACACGTCATTAGAGACGCGCAATCTATATCTCCATGACGGGCAGATGCTCTTCATCCTCCAGTACCATAAGTCGATGAACCTGATTAATGCTTCTCGCTGGCCGGCGCGGTTCCTCCTGCCCGAAGTCGCTCAGCTTGTGGCGCAGTTTCTGATCCTCGTCCAGCCGTTCCGGCGGAGTCTGCAGCAGAACACTGCGATCCCCGCGGCCGTTTCGGACTATCTCTGGTCTCGAGGACGGGAGCCATGGCATCCAGACCGGGTGACCGAGACGGTGGTCGAGACAGGCCAGCGACTGCTCGGGAAGAAGATCCATGTCCGAGCATGGCGGCAGCTCACGGTAGGGATCGCGATTAAGAAGTTTTCATCTGCCCCCGCATCTCTCTGGGCAAGCGAGAGGGATATTCAGGAGCTCGAGGGCACGGAAGAAGGAGAACCCGGGGGCAGTATGGCAGCGGTGTTCCACTGGCAGGCCTCCCATACGCCACGGACGGGGAACCAGATATATGGCGGGTCAGTCAATTTCTGGGGTGCTTTGACCGACGCTGGCTTACGGAGTTTCGGCGTGCGAGCGAGATGTGGCACCGTCTACTCCGGGATGTTGTTGTTCAGAGGTATGATTGACTTGTTATTTCAGAGGGATACATGAGCCTATATATACAATAATTTAGCCAAGTTGATTGGAAATCAACTTGGTCGTCTGTATAGACACTTCGGAGCTAATTCCGACGGTGCGGCTTGGTTCCTGATCTGCACCAGCCTCATATCACAACATTCCCCCTCAGGATCGCTTTGCTGGCAAGGCGATACTGGATTAACGCTGTGCAGGCAAGCCTCGGTAAAACCACTCAAAAACCTTCGTGGGAAAATAAAGTGGAAAGAGCGCCTGCGCTGTCACGTTTGTTGCCTCCGAGTCTCCAAGGCTTCGATTCCTAGAAGACTACAGAACTTGGCAAAAGCCGTAGGTCCCAACGGCTTGGTAAGACCGTCAGCGGCCTGTTCCTCAGTAGGAACGTATTGAAGACCAATCTCGCCAGCATTCAGCACTGCTCGCTGATAATGGAATTTCACGTTGAAATGTTTGGTCCGTTTGTGGAACTCGGGATTGCGCGAGAGGGCAATAGCGGACTGGTTGTCAGCCATGATGTTGGTGACCGGGGACCGATACATTTGCGTTTCTGCTAGGAAGGTGCGGAGCCACTGTAGATGTAGAAGGGCATTGTATTGTCCAATGTACTCGGCATGAGTCGTAGACGTGGCCACTTCCCCCTGTCTCTTGGACGACCAGGAGACTGGTGCGCCTGCAAGTTGGAACACATAGCCAGACGTGGAATATGCCCCATCAGTGACGACGGAGCCACCGAAGTCGGCATCTGTGTATCCGATCAACTGACCACTGCGGTATGTAATGCGATGGCATTGCGTGGCTTTGACATAGCGAAGCAATCGCTGCAGGGCGACCTGGTGGTGCGATTGTGGCTGAGACGTGAAGCGACTCAACGTGCCCAGCGCAAACGCAATATCCGGCCGCGTTCCGACCATCAGATACATCAATGAACCGATGGCGGTTGCGAATCGTGCTTTGGTTTCCTCGTCCGGAGGTTCTTCGTCTGGACGGCGATTCAAGACTTGCTTGGGATTCATCGGGGTAGACTTCGGCTGACAGGTTTCCATGCCAAAGTCGGAGAGAACCTTTTGGATGTACTGTTGTTGGTGAATGGAAACGGCTCCGTCGGCATGGTAGTCGAATTGGATCCCGAGGAACGAACGTGGGGTTCCAAGGTCGTTCAATCGGAACTCTCTTTCCAATGCTCGTTGCACTTGATCTATCTCGTGCGAGTTTGCTGCAGCAACGAGAAAGTCATCGACGTAGACACAGATCACGCAATTGGATTTGTAGAACACGCAGTTGTCCGATTGTGCCATAGTGAAGCCATGAGCAGCCAGCACGCGGTGGACGCATTGGTACCAAATCCGCGGGGCCTGCTTGAGACCATACAAAGAGCGGCGAAGCCGGCATACATAGCCTGGCTCTTCGAAGCCTTCGGGCAACTCCATGTAGATGGACGAGTCTACGTCACCATGTAAGAATGCAGTGACAGCATCAAATTGGTGAAGCTTCCATCCGCGCAACACGGCGCTGGCGATGATGCATCGGACCGAGTCCATCCGTGACACCGCAGCAAATGTTTCATGGTAGTCGATGCCATGCTTCTGCCGATAGCCTTTGATAACTAGTCGCGCTTTACGCGTTCCGTTGGCTTTGGTCTTGAAGACCCATTTGCAGCCAATCACATGATCTCCGGCTGGTACATCCTCTCGCAGAACCTTTTCCCATGTTCCGTGCTCGAGAAGAGACGCATATTCTTTCTGGATGGCTGCCCACCATTCCAGTTGATTCGGGCCCGACACGGCCTCGTGAAAAGTCGATGGATCGACTGTGCTCGCAGATGCGGTATTCAGTGCGCCTGCGGTATACACCTTGCCAAGTGATTCCAGTAAGCGCCGTGAGGGTCTTCTTCTGCGGCCATAGATGGAATAGCCGAGATCCTGTGTGGACTTTGCTTCCTTTTCGATTGGATTGACCGGTGGAAGTGTTTCCTCCACATGCTGAGATGGCGTTTTCAGTCGTTCAGCCAAGTCCGGAGGCGATGCAGGTGGCGTAGGCAATGCGCTAGATGGAGGTGGCATCGCTGGTGGAAAGACAGGTGATGGAGGAGCATTGTCCGGGAGGTCGTTGCCTGTTTCCCCCTCGATGAGTGGCGCCACTGGGGTCCTCTCATCGAACTCGACATCACGGGAAAAAACTGTCTTCCCTGAATGAATTTCATACAGCTTGTACTGGTTCGGTTCACAATAACCTAGCAATCGGCACTCGGATGATCTGGGTCCGAGTTTTGCTCGATGCTCTTTCGGGATCAACACCCATGCGCGGGAGGCAATCCGCCGCAGATGCAACAGCGAGGGCGGCTTCCCGTATATGATTTCGTATGGGGTCTTCTTCTGCAAAATCGATGCTGGCGCGCGCAGCTTCAGATAGACCACCGTGTCCAAGAGCTCGGTCCACCAGGAAGGAGGAAGTTTCGCATCGGACAGGAGCGTGTTGATCCGCTCCCGGATAGTGCGATTCGTGCGTTCGGCCAGACCATTCTGCCCTTTGCAGTATGGCGGCGAGGTGTCAAACTCGACTCCCTGGGACTCGAGGTGTGTTCCGACGGGCAAGTATTCTCTCCCATTGTCGGTGAGGAACCTCTTGATCTGGGCGCCGAACTGACGGTGCACCCAGGCCTCGAATTGTCGGAACTTCTGGAGCGCTTCATGTTTCCATCTCATGGCATATGCCCCCGAGCCACGAGAATAATCGTCAGTAAAGGTGATCACGTACCTGGAGCCATCTTTGGCAATCGGCATCTCCATGATGTCCGAATGGATCATTTCGAAAATTCTCGTTGAATGCAGACGTGGCCGTCTTGCACGGGAGTTCCTCTTCTGATGCTGCTTACCCGACATGCACGCCGGGCACTGCGGCGTTGCCAGCAGCTGCGCCTGCGTCAGCGGTCGGTACGGAATGCCGGTCTGCCGGAGGACCACCCTCAAGTCTCCCCGGTTCAGATGTCCCATCCGAGCGTGCCACAACGCTTCGGAGGCCTGATCCATTCCTTTGCACGCGTCTTCTTCGAGTATCACAGCTTCACCACCGAGTTCAGAGGTTGACGTTGCGCATTCTGCGTCACTTGACTCCTGAGGGCCGTCGACGTCCATGGCCACCGCCTGCGGTTCCAGGGAATCTGCATGGCCATAGGCCGCCGGCGCCCTCGCCAGTTGGACTTGCTCTCGGGATCTTTTGCTCACATGGCACCGCAGGATCAACAGATCCTCCTCCGCATGGTAGGCGGTCCCCACGGTCCGTCCTCGGCGTTGCACAAAGACGTTCTGCGGGTGCGCCACCACCGAGTAGCGGTCTCGCAATAACTTCGGCACACTGATCAGGTTCATCCCGACGCGTGGCGCAAAGTACACATTCTTCAACACCAGGGGTTGGTTGAACTTCCCCCGGAGCGTGAGCTTCACCGTACCAATCCCTTCGGCTTCCACTGGATCGCCCGCCGTGTCCAACATCTCGCGGTGGGGCCGCAGACTGCTGAAGCAGCTCCAGTCCCAGCAGATGTGGCTGGTGGCGGCCGAGTCCAGGATCCACCGGGGTTGCGGTGCGTGGGTATAAAGGGTCGTCACCCTCGCCCTCACGATATTGATCCTCGGTCTCTTGGAAGTCGGCGGGCCCTGCCGATCTTCTGTCTGGCTTGATGGTATATTTTGCATATTGTTTCTTGGTGAGCCGGAAGCACTCCGTTCAGCCTTCAGGGCATGGTCCCTAGGCGGGTGTATTTCGCGCTGTTTCTTCCAGCACTCCGCGACCACATGGCCGCGCTTCTTGCAGTAGGTACACTTCTTGGGATTTCTCTGCACTGCATTGATTGACGGTCCTGGGGCTCCCTGCGGGGGCGTGGGAGACTCCTTTTTCCGGACCGTCTGCTCGGCGTTGGACAGCCGATTTCCGATAGTGGTCGGGTTGACCGGATCCTTGTCATTCTGGATCGCATCCACAACCAGGATGTATTCCGGTCCGATCTGCGTGAGCAGGATCGCAATATGTGTCTTGTCACCGATTGATCCTGGAGTAATGGCATTCAATCGATGTACGAGCAGCCGTACGCGATCAACAAAGTCACGCGCACTGGCGCATCGTTCGCCGGTTGTTTCGCGAAGTTGGGCAAACAATTCGCAGAAAGTGGCGAGTTCCATCCGCCGGTATCGTCCTTCAAGTTCATTCCAGAGGTCACGGGACGTCTCCAGTCCCGCGACATGAATGCTGATGTGGGGGGACAGGTACCGGAAGATAGTGTGGTAGGCCTCGGCTTCGCGGCGCGACCATTCACGGTGGCGCTCGAATGCCTGGACCTCCACTTCGAGGCGCGCTTCAATGGCTCGCTGTCTCACCGCCCCGTTAAGGTGGGGCTCCACCAAGGGGTGGATATCTGCCGTAATGGGTTCGGCGTACTTGAATAGACAGTCGGGACGCTGAAGGTCGCCCGACACTACATCCCAGACCTGCCTTGCTTTGAGATAGGAGGTCATGAGACGTTTCCAGGTCGCGAAGTTGTCACTTCCTGTCAGAGGCTCGATGGCCGTGACCGCTCGGTCGGGCGAGTCATGGACCAGAGCAGACATAGTGAGGATAGTGAAAGCGGGGTAGATATATAATCAAGATGGTCAAGATGATTCTCGGATGAGTAGAAACGGCACCCGAGAGGTTGCTCCCGGGCTCATAACCTGTTGTAGTTCAGAGGAATAATTGATTATTATTTCAGAGGGAAACATGAGTCTATATATACAACGAGAAGATCAAGTTGATTTCCAATCAACTTGATTCTTCGCATAGATAAGTCGGGATTAATTCCGATGATGCGGTTTGGTTCCTGATCTGCATCAGCCTCATATCACAACAGGCCCGTCTGCCTCCCTTGCTATACGAACAAATTCTCGTCGCATCTCAGGGTTAAAAAGGGTGTTTTTTTAGCCTGTAATTGATGCGGATGCCATGAATCCAACTTTGCCATCTTGGTCAATCAAGATGGTGGCATAATGACGCTGTAGGATCATTGTTAGTTCACCACCGAGTGCCTGAGAAGAAATCGTCCTTCTCACAATACATGATATTTGCTGAGAAGAGCTACTATCTGCTTTAAGAATGCTGTCCGACATGTTGTCTTTGTTTTGAAGGGTGGAAGGATGTCGATGAAAAAGCGCGACTGGCAGATTGCGAGAAGCTTACAAGGCTTTATCAATAGACCGCAAGTACTCATACAGAGATGGCCTCGTGAGAGTTCCTGGCCTGATCTGATTAATCTTTTTGTGGTTCTATTTCTTCATTTCAACCATTCCCAGCCGGCTAATCATTTATTGCGCCCTGCCCTCCTTCCTATTTGAATGGCACAGAGCTTTATGATGATCGTTTACGAAGAGTCAGTGCTAGGCGACCGCAAGGCTCTGCGTTATAACAATAATTTTCAGGCATACGCAGTCTGGTGCCAGGGGAGCAAGTACTGCCCCGGATCGTAGAAGACAGAGAGACATCGACGAAATCATAGGTACCGGCAAGCAGCTGGACCTTGAGAGGCTCCATGAGTCTGAGACATTGCTACATCGATTCCTTGTCCTTTGTAGTCAATCAATCTGATAGGCGTACACTAATTTTATTGTATATCACAGCGATATATCCTAGGAGCATTCGTATCATTCCAAGGCTGTATAACTGGCCAATGGCTCGAAGCATTACATGTGGCTATGCACGGTAGAAGCCAGTAAGACCTGTCCATCACATGCATAAGCGCCTGGGAGCAATTCGTGTACAATAGCTTCTTGCGACCAGTAAAGGAGTTCGAAAATACCAAGTGAGCGTGATAGTGATATGCAGAGGCACTGGCCCCTTTTCTGCATGTCTATCACATTGAGTTTCCTGCCAACCACTAGATGTGGCGCTAAACAAAACCAATTCTGATGGTTCCGCGCGGAACCGTCAGAACTGTTTTGGATTGCACCCCGTAACCTGCCATACGACTTGAACACTGCTGCCTTGGTCCCTTGGTTGTTCTTTCCAGAAAAACATCCCCGCGCTCATTTTCACTCATCCTTGAGCCTACCATGGCGAACCAGCAAAAGAAAGGACAAGGTCCATCCGATTTGAAGAGGCTGACGAATGGCGAAGTTATTGAGTCCTTGGAAACTCTACCCCATGGGGGTGGGAGGAGTCACCGTGACTCGGATTAGGGTCTGGGAGTTAACTATGGGAAAGAAAAAGTGGGCCCACGGCCACTCGCTTTAATTTTGATGCCCCCACTCGTTCTAGTATTTGGCGTCAGATCATGCTCAAACTTTACAAAGTTATATTCCCAGTAGTAGATTTTGTAAATCTCCGTTTTAAAGTCCATTGAGCCAGGTTTGGTGGAGCAATTTCTTATTGAAAATTTGGAGGATTCCATAGTTTTTCCATGATTCTCGATGTCTAGAGTCCCGTACATGAGACTCCTGGATGGACTTGAAATTTTCAGGGCAAACACAATGTAGCAAACAAATCGTGTATGTAGCAAGAGGACTTCTTTCGGGAATTGACCGAAGATCTATGAACAGCGCTTAATGATATGGTCGGCGGTGTGGATGGGAGAGTTTCAATTTGCACCCGCAGCGCTCGGACTTCCTCATGTAGCTTCTCATTCTGGTTGCGGATGATGTTCTGATCATGCTTGACCTCCTCTAGGTCAGCGTTGGTGGATTCGATGAGCGTGGTTTAAACTGAGAAGCTGGAGTGGGTTTCTTGGGTGTTTGTGGGAAGGGGTTCGGGCCCTCCCGTAGGTGGGTCCGTCATCGGTGCGGGGTTAGCTCCCGCTCGGCACGCAACCACAACTAATATATTTTGACAGTCGATCGAGAATGATGCGATCCACGCCTCGAAGTGTTCTCTCCAACGGGTACCGAGTCCCGAATTCGGAGAGATAGAGGATGGATCGAAATTAGTTTCACCACTTGCACAAAGATATTCTTTCTCAGGCCCTGTTTTGAAATTCGGCCAATCAACGCCTTCAAACTAGTATAGTAGCGCCGCAGACCCCCACTCAGCAACCAAGGCCGTCCATTGACATACCGACACGTTTCGTCAGCTCATCGATAAATATGTCAGTCAATTGCCTTCCGAAATTCGTCAGCTGTCCGCGGGACTACAACCTATCTTCCCCGTAATGTCGTTCACATTCATGTAAAATCAGGCTTCTTCCACGCTCTCGGCTTTCATTACTCGAACCAAATATACAGAGCAATAATTTCACAGTCGAGTATTTGACAGATTGGCCTGCTCATGGCTCCACAACTCCGCCAAAAGAAAGGGCTCTACGCCGTCTATGACGGTCGCGTTGACAAGCCTGCCATATATTCTTCTTGGTAACTATGAGCCCAACATAGAAAGCGAGGAATGACTTTTAACTTTCGAATGGTCTAGGAGTCAAGTGCAACCGAGAGTGATAGGTTGCGACAGCGCCGATCACGAGCGATTCGACAACCTCAATAATGCCTGCGCCGCAATGGAATCAAAAGGCATCAAGGACTTCGATGATTTTACCAAAAATGCACCCGAGAGAAAGGCCAGGCCATCGAAAAATGTCAAATACTACGCTGTTGCAGGTGGCAAGTCTACTGGGGTTTTCACTCATTGGGAGTAAGTCTCCTTCTTTCAATGACTAGAACCTGTCCACTCACAGGAATAGTGAGGCTGAAAAAGCGAGCAAAGGAACCATTGCGTGCCATGAGCGTTTTAACACCAAGAAAGAAGCAGAGGATTTTATCGAGAGCTGGAAAGATGCATACGCTGATGTTTGGCGAAGGGAAATCAGACAGTCGTTGGACAATGGATGGAGACCTCGTGATATGAAGTTGAACATTGGATCAATTCTGTGCAAAGAAGACGGCAACAATGTGACGGAAGATCGCAATAAGGTACCCAAAAATAAGGTTATTGATAGTGGTGAGCTGCCAAAAGTGGAGTTACTGGCTATCAAAGAAGAAGACTCGCAGACAGGAGGTCATCCGAGTTCTGATTCTGATGCCGACGAATTGTCCGCGGATAGCGATTCGCCTATTTCAGAGAATTATCTGCAAAACTAAATTGACACCCTTGAAGAGGTGAAAGAGTTCATGGTATTAACGAATGTATTCCCCGGCCTACGTCAAGGATTCCAAGAATGCCCGGAAGTCAAAAGGAGGGTTAGCCGCAACGGTCTGAGCGAAAAAATTGAGGAGTCTCTTGCAATCCACGAAAACTGCAACTCTTCAGACCTAAGAACTGCACAACATTAGATATCAACTCATCAACGATTGCTCTGCAATTTTATTAATATGAGTTATAGATTGCCGACTAAACCATGTTGCCGAACCCAGGCCGTTGGAAATAGATACTGACGACTCTATACAACCCCTGGAAAGCAGTGACAGTCCCACGGCGACAGTTACAGTAGATTCTACACAGACAGGGGAAATGACAATATTATCATCATGGTGGCTTCGGTTTATGAACATCTACGCCCCACCAGCAGCCGGCTATCAACGTATCTCGTACGCATGCGTGAGTTCTCTTGCGTTTCACACTGAAACCCGCGTTGATATTGTTCTAGGGCTGTGGAGAACTTTCGTATCTCGATGTTAGAGAGCTGTCGGCCGGTGGGACTGAGAGGTTCCGGCGAAGACTCCTTAAGAGCGTCGCTGCTGTTAGTAGTCACACACAGATTTTACCTGGATCAAGTCGACTAGAACCCCCACCTCAGGCACATTTGAATCTCAGCTTGAGCTCAAGCCTGCCCAGCCGAAATGCGGAAAACCCGAGAGTCCCACATCGTTGGTCATCTCTATCTTCTCAGCCTGAGGATACCGAAGCTGGCAGCACAAATTTCCAGAATCAGGATCCTCAATTCGTTATCTTGTATATGAACACGAAGAACTCAACTGTGTTGGTTCATGTTGAAGTCGGTTCTTTAACCAACGACCAATACTTTTTTCAGCAAGTGTATCAGGAGTACCGGACACTTCGTGATAAACATGAATTCAGGCTTTCAATAATAATACCATTGTGGATGCACACCTTCTTTCGTGCGGCTTCTACGTGGCCGACACGGCTCCCATTATTGTCGAGGCCCTTTCATTTCCCTTCCATACTTCGCTCTATCCTTCCTGAAATGCATCTTTTCAGAGTCGCATCGGGAGATTTTGTCCGGGTACGTATAATCTATTTTTCTTGCAATCGGAATTTATGGAGATCAATCCAGTAGACTTACGCACCGTCCCAGTTTTCACTTGTTCCTATTGGAATGAAATATTGTCCCAGATGGTTCAAGAGAGAATTTCCACCCGAAGCCGAGGTAAAGGCAAGAAGATACCTTTACGAACCAGTCCCAGTGGAAGACGTTGAATTTTTCGATATTCCATTGCAACACCTGCTGAAGCCGGGACCTCACACTGACAGATTCTGGATAACCACATTTCCGAAAAAGCTCCGAGATCCATTGGTTCGGCTACCCAGAAATAATGAGCATCGTGTGATTGGATGGGGCATCCGTTTAAACGAGAGTCTGAATTGGGTCATCATTTTACCTTGCATACTCATCATACTGTTGGCAATCGGTGTCGGCGTAATTCTTTATGCAGCAATCATGTCGGATAGCTCATCTGCTTTCGGCCTGGGAGCGTTCTTGGTGGCAATATTTACAGTATATCTTACGTACCAATATTTTGCGTGGAAGGATAATATGTAGCTCAATAAAAGCAGATAATCGAAGTATATATATCGCAGCGAATTACTCTTGAGGCTGTCCTATGTCCTAGGTGGGAAGCCATATAACCAGTGCATTAGTTAGGCTGGGCTGAGACAATGTGTACTTCAACATACCTTTGGATGAAGCCCATCAGCGAGACTGAACCACTCTACGATGCGTTTTCCTGGCCGGTCATCCGGCCCTGACCACATCCAATTCAGACGACCTACCCGGGTCTTTCCACTCTAAGGGGGTATACGCTCCTCATCCTACAATCCAGGGGCGTTGGAAGTTTCTGTTGCCGCTGAACGACTGCGTTACCCTCGCCAACCGCGAAAATGTCTTGCCACTTTCTATTGAAGGCTACGTCAAGCAACATCCGCTGGTCCACGAAGCGGTGGTAGTGGGAGTGGGCAAAGCAACTCCGGGTCTTCTGTGATTGCGCTCCGAGGAAGCTGGGAGTTCAAAGTTCTTTTTTCCAGACGAACTTCCTTGCACAAGTTTTCCTTCGACGTCTCCATTGACCGAGGAGACCGGCCGACGGGTGGATCTGCAGAATAGGTCCCCGACCAGCTCGGATTCTTTAAAATGGTTCGTTGTTCTGGCAGTAAGGCTTATATGAGGATGTAGAAGGACGTTTCAGAGCTCTCTTTGTCACCTTGATCTTGATGAACTTCTTATCTCATTTGGGATACTGGCTAGGTGCTACCAAATTGACCTGATGATGTGTCCCCGGCGGGTTCGGGCCAGCTCGGATTCAGGTGAGCTGTGCTACAGCACCACTCTAATTACGGAAACCTTCATTTCTGATCGAAAAATTGTGTAATACATAGTTATTCCGCCGGTCTGAACTAATAAAACTTATATGGTCGTCATTATGACCCTCTTTGATTACCCTATCCCATGGGGGAGGGCCGACTGAGCCCTCAGTCGGATTAGGGTTTTGCATTTTTGTATGGGGGAATTAAAGTGGGACCACCCTCAGTCAAGTCAATTTTCACACTACGTATCCCATGGGGGAGGGGGAGTGAGGCTGACTCGGATTAGGGTTTTATATTTTTGTATTGCGCCAAATTCTGTGCTTGGGGATACTCTGTAGTCCGGAGTTGGATCTGAACTTGGGTTCCGTGCGCCGAATTTGTGATATCCTTTTGGCTTTTGCTTGTTCCCTATTCTCCTTTTTTGGGGGATTTCTTCGGACTTGCGCTTCTCCTTGGGTTGGACCTCGCGAGATTCTGGTCGAAGCGGCACAGCACCGTAGTCTTCAAGCCGAATTCTCCTGCGCATGATTTATTATCTGTTTACTCGTTTCATTGAAAACAGATAGGGAAACTCCGCTAGGATTCACCTTGAAAAGACTTGTGACAATGTGAAGTCTGCTGAAAAGGCGATCTACCACACAACCAGAAAGTAGACTGGCTTTGAGTTACATGTATCTCTCATGCTTCTTGTATGGTGGCTACGTACATCGTCAATATATTCACTTCGCCTGGACGGCTTTACCTGTCACTGGTTCATAGGAGCTAGGAGCTCAAGCAAGATCCTGGGAAGTAAAACCTTTAGATCATTGGCCCCGTAAGTTGGCACGGCAGCCGAGTAACCGTGTTTTCGCTCCCAAAAATAAACCCATCTTCTTCTTCCAGTATCTTAACTGAATGCCCCCAAGTCCAATGACAGGAAGAAATATGGTCTGTCAGAGGATAGAGGGATGCAAATAAGTCAGGGTAGATAACGCGAATAGAGCGGGCCAGTGGTTCTACGTAAGGACGGACCAACCTGCGTAGGAGAGAGTCAGAGAACCGGGTCCACAACTCGCGACGCGCATAGGAGAAAAGTGGGAAGATTGACGAGTGAGCCAGTCACGAGTGATAGGTTGAAAGGTGTGACAGACTACACGACGCGTATAATGGTGGGCGGGTGAAGTTATGACGGACAGCGCGATACGATTTACCACGTAGGATTACCTTGATTTACCCGTTGCATATGGAGTTACTTTTATTTTCTCCGAGACAAAAAAGTCAAACAATCCTGAATACTAACAATCTAGATGTAGACTCTTCAAATGAATGAACATACCTCAGTTTTCGAAATCCTGGCTTGAGCATAGCTTGGGAATGTATTGTAATCAAGAATGATAATAGTGAGACCGTCTTTAGAAAGAACCACTTTTGGATACCGAAAAGTATTCCTCGATTTTGCAAGCAGCATGCCCTCTTTCGACCACACCCTGACCTCAGACATGTGGCCTGCAGTGATCAGATACCTATCCAAGTAGGCAAGACATTGCCAGGCAGAAAACTCATCGAATGAGCCTTTCCGTTTGTCCTGATCATCAAATGTTGTGAATTGCTCCGAGTTATACTCGAGTTGTTGGGAAATTCAACTTGTCTCTTGATATATGACCATCGTTGAACTTGGTACATATGTGGTCCTCTAGCGACGGGCTTTCGTGTGCGAAGTAAACTGACTTCCCGAAGCAAGGATCGAAGCGTATGCATCCATGGTTTATGGGGTGAGCCATTTCCACATAGGGAATATCCAATTCTATGGGTTTGTAGCCTTGCAATGGTTTACAAATCTTGACTGCGCCAATAGTCTTGCATATGGAGACGATAGTGCTTTCTCCAGATAAGACCCAGGCAGCGGTTGCTTGACAATGATGTAAGACCTTGATTTCTTTTAAATTGCTGTTCCAAACAGATATCTCCAAGGAGTCGTCATAATCTCGGCGACGAATGCGAACAAGAAGGTCATGAGTTTCACTGAGACATTCCCAAGAATCATTTGGATCATCTCGGCACCCCTCCATGGCTATTTCTGCTCGCATGGTATTGTTGAGAAGATCCCAGACCACAAACCTTTTGTTCTTGCTATAAGAGTAACCGGAGCACAGACTTCCACCGTCGAAGATAAAGGGCCGCTCAAGGCGAGGAATCGTGAACTCCCTCTGTAGTCCCTGTATGGATAGAACTTCCTTCCTGACAATATTCGATATGACAATGTGCTCACCAGCAGGGCCTTCCCGATGTAGAACGTCCCACGTGCCGGGGTAGTCTTTGTACCGAAGTGGAAGAGTCCCACTGAACAAAGATTTATGCGCATTATGCATGCGCTGGGATTCACAAAGTTCTTTAAAGGTTCGACAACTCGACGAAAATGATTTGAAAGAATTTTCATCCATGAAACCACTGATAATAAACAGTAGCTCGCGAGTTAAACATGATAGTGTACCCCTGGTAGTCGGGACCTATCTGCTTGGTTAGAGTCGGAGAAAACAGGTTCAAATGGGTTTTACTTCTCACTTACAGAACTATTCAATTTATTTTGCTGGGTATTCTTCTTCCGTCCGTGAGGACTACTTCCTGACTCTGGGGCTCGGCGTTTTTGGCCTCGAGTCTGCATTTTGCGCGATGGCTGATAATTCAGTAGATTCATAAAGATATTTGCGCTCTTGAGATGAGAAAATTGAAGCGTTTAATTCATGGGAAAACATGTGTTAAAGATATTTCTTATATTAAGGGGTCGGAGGGCGTCGGTGGGTGCGCAAGGCAGACCGCTAGATCGAACGGAAATATGAGTCAGCGATCGGCCCCCAACGCGATTACGGCCCTTGGCAGAATCATATTTCCGAATTGGTCGCAGCGCGGTAGACAAGGGTTGTGATTGCCTACGCAGTACTAATCGACCCCTAGCCGCGACTGAGCAGAGTTTCTAGGGTGTCAGACTTCCTCCCCATTTATTACCCCTCCTTTCTCGCTAGGTCACCATATACGATAAGCCGAGTCAGAGTGGTCAGATGAACGTACGAAGTCGCTACAGTCCGCTCCAGATCACGCTTCAGGGAATATCGTGGCTACTTTGAAGAAGGTAAATGTATCATGTTATATTCCGAGGATATAATTGCTAAAATATTGTAGATTCGAGAGCTCGCTGTATTCATTACCGCCAGTCCTCAGCGCCGAGAGGCTTTCCGGGCGCTTCAAACAACAGAGCCCAAGCTTCTACCGATTCAAGATGTTCGTACACGCTGGAATTCTACTTTCTTGATGCTCGAACGTGCCAAGAAACTACAGCGAGTCTTCAACCAGTACTGTTCAACCCACCAATACGTTCAGTTTCAGCTCGGTCAAGAGGAATGGCGCCAAGTGGAATATCTCCTTTTGGTCACAAAGCCTTTCTTTCATTACACCAAAATCTTGTCCAAGACTCAAGATGTTACTGTTCATTCGATCTTCTGCATATATAAGGAGCTCTTTAGCCATCTTGATGGTGTTGCGGAGTTACTAGAACGCAAGACTGTCCCTTGGAAAAAGAGAATGATTCAGGCACTACAGGCAGCGAAACAGAAACTCTCAAAGTACTACGGAGCGACCGACAGTGAATCATTTGGCACAGTTTATGCAATTGCAACTATTCTGTGTCCATCGAAGAAGCTTCGGTTCTTTGAAGGCGATAACTGGAAAGGGAAAAACGAGAGGGGCGAAGATATTAATTGGATGGAGATCTATCGGGATAAACTACAGAAGGAATTTGACCAATATCAACAACGCATTACTCGCCACAAGGAGCCCTCTCGAGCCCAAGTCGCTCAAGAAGGGGATGAAGAGGAGCTTGATCTTATAATGGATTTGCACGCTACTTTACAAAGTGAAATCGACCGACCGGAGGATGAGATCACACGATATCTTGCACAGGGTTTGTATACTTCCCTGCTTTATTATACGGCTTTCCAGCTAATTTATCCAATAGGTCTTACCAAAGGAAAGCCAAGGGTGTTCTGGAAGGAACATGAGCATGAATATCCAGTGCTTGCAGCGATGGCACGGGATAATCTGGCAACACCGGCTAGTGGCGCTGGTGTTGAGCGGCTCTTCAATTGTGCTCGTGATGTCTGTCACTATCGCCGGGGGCAGCTTAAACCAGAAACAATCAGGTCTCTAATGCTTCATTTGTTCGCATCGAAGTTCGAGCTTCAACAAACCGAGCTCGAGATGATCAAGGAGTATCTCTCTAGTGGAGAGGCTGCCATACTCGATCAAACATGGAAGCCAACTCCGTCGCTTAACGATATCGAGCCAATCAGTGAAAACGAAGAAGATGGTAACCATGCGGAGGATGGATCGGATGATTCAGAAAATGATCTGGGAGATAATCATACAGTTGAGCACGCGACTCCTACACCGGTTACAACGCAGGGCAAGCAACCACGGCGCAAGAGGCTTCATAGTGCCGTTGAGCCTCAGGATGATGGTGATAATGATCTCCCGCTTCCTGAAATGCCAACTGAAGGGTCCACGCAGGGGAGATCGGGGAGGAGGATTCGGAAGAAGCCAAAGCAGCCAGATGGATTTGAATTTGATAACCTGTAATATAATCTTGAATAATTGAATGCTGTTGCAATAAAGCGAGGCAAAGTAGACTAATTTGGAGAAAAGATCGTAGGCCACTCATTCGCATGACGAATATACAATCAATTACACATTCAATACTCCAAAAAATACTGGAGAAAATGCATAATTTATGCAAACTCGATCAGGTCACGAGTCCTAGCATGTTTGCAATATTTGTTATCGTACGATAATCCGCGGATATCAGCAAATGAAAATATAATTATCGTATCGTATCGTTGCGGATAATTCGATAATGAATTTATATCGTTATCCGCAATTTACGGATACGATAATCGATTATCTGCCGATAATTTGGATAGTGCCGCAGCCTAGGCAGAGCCCGGGCTTCAATGTGGCCTTGGCCCGTTACAGGTACTCAGTAAATGCTATATCGAGACGAAGAGCCCGCTCAGCAGCCTAGAGGGCTTCTTGAGCTTGGTTAAGATGAGCATAAATTTCGCACAAGGAAGCTAAAGCTTCAAAACTTATATTCGCCCATCCAGAGGTGTTGAAACCACGCTGAGCGTCCCACTCAGATAGTGAGTATGAAGCGGCGTGGTAAGCGTCTTTGGCTGCCTTTTCATCGCCACTTTCCATTTCGGCGTGACCCTTGTCGACAAGTATCTTAGAAATCTGCAGGAGACGTTCGATTGGTTCGGCTTCGAAAGTATTCTTGACCTCCTCTCTCTCCTTATAGACCTTCAGGTGTGATGGCGTCATCATATTTTGAATTATATCATTGGTGGTCTCGGATGCTTCGCTTGAGTTTTCAATAAAAACTATTTTCACTCGAAGTTTCCGGCGGACATCACGGTCGCGAAAGTTAATCCAGTTCAAAAATCCGATCGTCATTTCTTTGTCAGCTGGATATCGAGAGTCAAAATGGTATTGTGACAGAAGGCGATATGTCTTTGAAAAGGCAATTTCCAAAATTGGTGCCCTGAGATCCATTTGCGAATATGCCCTGAATCAAGAACGTTGGCTCGGTTCAGGGACGGGCGGTGAAAGAAGAGATGAGACAGTATTTCTCACTTAGCATAGTCCTTGTAACCCCCTAGGTATCGGAGCTCCCGCTGTATCTAATTATAGATGATCCAGTCAACAGCGGTCAACAGCCAACATAGCTAGAACTTTCTCAAGCACAGGAACAACCATAGCCTCTCCCCAAGGTCAGTGAACGGTAGATGCTAGATCGTGAATTGACAACCGAATCCCTTCACACTAACTTCATCGAGATCCGGCCATTGATATGGCGCGAAAGTGACCATCCAAATTAATGGAATACGAGGCTGTTGAAGACATATCTATACTCTATTGTCAATCGAGGTAACTAAGTCGTCCACTCTGGAATTCAAGTCGATCGGTTTTCGAGACGTTAGGGGAAAAAAGAGAGTAGAAAACGCAATACATAAGTCAGACCCCACTGCTAGCACTGAAGTTATATCAATTCTCTTATGATACATGCAGCAAAGCTAGACAAATTCCTTCCTGCACACGGGACACGTCACCTCTAGTTCTTTGTCCGTCATCCACCCTAATATACATTCTGGATGAAACAGGTGGCCACATTTGAACTTGCATATCTGCTTCCCTGAGGAAAGTTCAAAACAGATGTTGCAGGGCTTTTCAGAGTCAACTGATCCATCTGGCGGAATCGATAGTGTCAAAGCTTCTATGTCATGTAGCTTGGACAGACAACTCATTTGGACATCTCGTATCAACTTCTGCACTGCTTGATTTTGACAATCATATGTCAAAGAACACCGTAGGCAGTTCGATGCTTGTTCCAACTGCTTTTTCTCAAAGTATACCCGAGCGCATCGATACAACGCTTTGACAAGCTTTGCGGGTTCGAGGTCGGCCGATGCTGAAGACATCATCTGCAATAATATCTCGTGCTCGTCGCCATTGAGGTTTCCAAGTTGCAACAAAGTTTGAACGATGTTTGACTGCAGATCAAATCGGATCCTCCTCCAAGGTATAGACTGCTGCACGTGTGCTGTAGATTCCAGGCCTGCCCTATATGAACGTACAGCATCTTCATATCTATTATTCCGATAGTAGGCATTTCCTTCTTCTTTTGACTTGGCGGCAAGACCTAGTGTTTGAATGTCTGGATCACTCATCCTCCAAAAAACAGCAATGAACGAGGTAGAAAGCTGGTTTGGTATTTCAGTAGCAAGTAGCCAGGGGCACATATGCAAGTAATTGAAATGAATTTTCTGTCAGGACGTGAGTCAATGCCAGGGGGCGCGGTCGCGCTAGTCCGTCACCGCCTTCACCGCTTCACTAAACATAGAAGCGAATGGGAGCTGATCCAAGGGCCAGTAAAGTATAGAGAAGGGCTGCACTCGAATACTCGAATAATTGGCTTTACAAATGTTCATTC
Source organism: Penicillium samsonianum (assembly GCF_028829775.1). Classification (NCBI taxonomy): domain Eukaryota; kingdom Fungi; phylum Ascomycota; class Eurotiomycetes; order Eurotiales; family Aspergillaceae; genus Penicillium; species Penicillium samsonianum. The sequence goes on along the minus strand of NW_026643264.1, from coordinate 1,159,184 downwards.
GAATACAGTTTGTCTTAGTCCTGATTATACAATTCTGCGTGCACCCGTCGCCCGTGCTGTGTGTCTATTTTAGCTCGTAGACCCCTTCAAAATCCTCGAGCTCCGACGGTCACGAGTTCTGTCGAGAGTTATTAGCCAGAAACAAGTTCAACTCTTAATACAAAGCTATTAGGGAAGATAAGACTTTCATACACACTTAGCTAGAGCATCAGATCAGTATTAATCCAAAGGTGGGGTCCCTGCAACAATCCCCTTTATTTATAGCATAGTGCGGTGTTGGTATTGATCTAGCCGACCCTTTGATAGATTACCAATATTAAAAACAACACTATATGGGACTCCCAACTACCCTAAATTCTCGACATTACATGCACCCAATTTTTGGTTTCAGCCGACTTCCCAGAGATTCTGCCTCGCAGGGTCCGTGCACCAATTTTGTGATGATCAGGCGCTAAACAACCGGGGGATTGTTACAGGGACCCCCCCTTTGGATGTTCGGACCCCCCTTTACCTATTTAGACCCCCCCCTGCCTGAAATTGCCTAAAGATGCCTGAATATCACATGACTTTCTAGCATTATTTTTTTCTGCCAGACAAATTTCTGCATGTTGTTACGATCTGAAGATTGGATGCATGTTGTCACGTGATAGAGAGGTGGAATCGGCTTGTGATAGTGGTGCACCTATATGGTGCATCTCCTCTCTCTTTTCCTCTCTCTTTTCCTCTCTCTTTTCCTTTCTTCCCCATGTTTAGAATTCTCGTTAAATGCACTCTTTTTATCGAAGAATTGGCTCGTAACATATGTTTAAATTCTGGTTTACATAGTAAAAAATGCACTTTTAGTATCAGATAAACATGCTTATTTCTGCATAAGTGATGCCATTTATTCATACATAACGATCTTTTCTGCATTAAGCAGCTTCTCCAGCACCCTTATCAACCCTTAGTTTGAGCAGCCTTCTGCTTCGCGTTCCGCATTGGGCCTCGTCGCACAGCCCGAGCATCTCCAGCATCTCCATCATCCTCTGTATCCTCTGCATCCTCCGCACTTTGTCCTCGACCCCGATCTCGACCTCGACCTGTACCACGAGTAGCGCGAGGTACAACCTGAGAACCCTGAGCACGCCCACGACCTGCGCCACGACCTGCGCCGCGTACCTGCCCCCGGCTTGACTCCCATGACGATGGCTCTCGGTGAATGGACGTATCTTGGGTGGAAGGTTCGGTTGTAGCAGCAGTACTTGAAGGGAGATTGCGGGCGCCTCGTGGCCGCCCTCGTCGTCGTACACGGAGTGGATCCTGTATGAGAAGTAAGGGATCAATTGGGGGAGCGTCAACACTGTACAAGTGCCACTGCTGATGGAAGAGATCCGGTCCGATACGTCCGTTGTCCTTATCATTGTGTTCCTTAATGATATGGATACATGGAAAGCCAGATGTCTGTTTCGAATTGCAGTCGCATAACAGAGGGATCTCGGGTTTATCGTCACCAATTGGTAAGAACCGTGTGTATGTTTCCTTTGTGTATTCAATTGCCCGCACAGAGATCCGGCCATAAAGTAGTTGGTAAAGCGGTTCAGGCCTTCTCGCAGTCCGTCTCTTCTGATCATCAATTTTCTGCTTGATTTTCGAGAACTGTTCATCAACACTATGGTGGAAGCTGCGTAGCACAACGAGTAAATAATTGTTTGAGGCCTGGAGGCCAAGCTTAATAAGCCAATGAGCACTCTCAGCACGGGAGGTAGCGATCTCGTTTAAATGAAGATATTGTGCGGTGTGGACATGGAGGAATTTCTCTGGGCAGTCGTCGATCCATTCTGTCTGCAGATATTGAAGTAATGTCGCGAAAAGAGGGTCTGAATAACGATCTTTGAATGCCTGCCATGCGCGCTCGTATTGGGGGATAGTAGTGGCGTAAACTACTCGAATCCACCGGCGAAGCATAGTCTTCTATCCATCCTCAACCTTCTGACGGTCTTCTTTAGCTTGAGCAGGTGTACGGCGGCGGTTCGGTGCGGAGGGATCAAACCGAGCTTGTAAGACTTGTTCGGCAAGAAGAGGACGCGCAACCTTCATAATATTCATGTTGATATGCCAGAGACAGATCATATGTTTGGTTGTAGGGAAGATAGTCGTAATCGCATTGTAGAGGGCTCTCTCTTTATCGGTTAGAATCGTACAAGGATAAGGAGGATCAATTCTAGCTGCTTCGTATGCTTCGGCAAGACAAGAAAGCACAACTTCGTACGTATCCTCATGTTCATCACGCATAAAAGCAAAACCGACATGAAAGGTCTGTCCCGTAGCTGCGAAACCGACGATATCGAGTAAGGGTAGGCCATACCGATTTGTCTTGTAGGTACAATCCATAGAAAGAACCCAATGATTCTGCTTGAGCATTGCAACACTAGTTTTGTGCATACAGAAAAAGGTAGTAACATGATATTGATCGTCAATCTCGTATTTGAAAATCCATGAACCGTCTTTCGAGAGTTCCATAAGCAGCGCTTGGATTGGTGTACGGCACGCAAGAAACGTTTGATTCAAATTCACCCGGGCATTGTAGAGATCACGGGAAGTAAGGCAAGTGTCGGGATCGGCATCGCGAATCTCAATAAGGATTTGCCGGGTTGGGCGGCCTAGCCGGAGTGCAGTGTCGACCTCGGCCTTCTTATGTTTGAGTTCGAGAGCCCGTTGGACAGGATGGGTTGATGGTGGTGAGGGAGGATGGTTGTGCGATGGGTTCTCGATTGTAATATGCCAGAGATTTGATTGGAGATCTAGCCGTAAAGACATAGAGAAGGGGCATTCACATGCAACAGTAGTAGTATTTAGCCGTTTCTTATGAGGGGACCGATCATGATCACCACCCTGAGGCAGCCTCCGGCCACGGTCACAGATTAATCGAACTGTCTTCATGACCCCATGCTTTGTGGTTTTTGACCGACGTTTGGTGACTGCGTAACCATGGGGACGCGCGAAGGTGTTGATAGCAACCTTTCCTTCCTCAGCGGTTTGGTATGTCTGGTCGACTGGAGGTAGCGGGAATGTGTGGATCGACTGGGACTCGGCAGGGATCGTCGGCGAATCAGGGATCGGCTGGGAGGCAGCAGGTGGGTCAGGAACCATCGAACTCGGGTGTATCATTGGCTGAGAATCCGGGATGACGTCGGGGTCATCAGAATCCAGGTCATAAAGACCCAGGGAGGCCATAATGATAGAATGGATGATGGAATTAACGGTGAAACTGAGGATGGAACTGATGAAAAAATGATAGGAAATTGATGCAGAAAAATGGAAGGTTTGAAGGTGTAAACTACAATTCAAACATGGATTCCTTTTTTTACGGGTTGGGGTTTTGGGCGGGTTTTGGTAAGGCCTAATAAACCCGAATCAAGTAGTAAGAGTATGGCAGTATAGCTGATTTCGAAAACTACTGTATAATGACATTACTGTACAGTCGGACTGTACACCCTGGAAAAGTACTCTCACTCCCTTCCGGTTGAGACTATTGCGATATAAAATTACTGTGTGTACCGAGCGGGAACTAACCTCGGACCGATGGCGGACCCACCCGCGGGGGCTCCCGAGCCCCTTCCCACAAATACCCAAGAATCGACGTCCAGCCTCTCGGTTGAAGATTTCCAACCCAGAGTGACGGTCGGTTCGCTCGGTTCGCTCCCTGATAGCCGGAAGCGAACGCGAAGCGGCGATTCCTTCACGCCCTCGGAAAGCACTGGCCGGGTCACCACTAGAGAGGTGTGGAGGCTCATCGGCAGTCTGAAAGACATCATCCACCACCAAACCACGCTCATCGAAACGACTAAAGCCGAACTGCAGGAGGTCAAGCATGACCAGAATGTTCTTCGTGATCAGAATGAGAAGCTCCATGAAGAAGTCAGAGCGCTGCGAACACAAATCGAAACCCTCCCACAGGCGGCGCCGACCAGATCATGGGCCACAGTAGCGGCCAGCGGTGGCATCACTCCACCGCAACCGACTCACTAACGACCCGATAAAGATCAGAACTGCGTCAGAATCAGCACCCAGCGATCGTTGGTTGTCCCAACCGACAACGACAATAGCGGCCGAAACACCTTTGGCCGATACCTCCCCATAAATTCCGCCAACACCCATATCCGAGCCGCGCTATTGAGTGCTCCATCCACACAAGATGCTGAGGTTGCCGGGATCGGCACCACCAAGACCGGATACGTGGTCCGGTTCAAAAACCCAACGTCGGCCGAAGCGGCCCGCAACGACGCCGAATGGTTGAATGAGCTGGGAAACAGCACGAAGTTGGTCAAGCCACGATTCGGCGTTGTCGTCCACCGTACCCCGACCGAGGATTTCGACCTGAAAAATGCGAGCCCACAAGCTATTGAGAAAATCATGGACGAGAACGAACTGACGGAGCGAGGTTTCCGAATTGAGGAGGTGGCATGGCTCAAGAAGAAAGACAAGGAACTAGGGAAATTCGCATCGCTTGGTATTTGGTTCGATTCGGTGGGAGGTGCAGAATGGCTACTGGGAAATGGCCTCCTCGTCGGCCAGGGTTACATCGGCACGGTGGAACGCTGCGAGATCAAGAGGAAGAGATGCTTCCGCTGCCAACGATTCGGACATCTAGCATGGTCGTGTAAGGAGAAGCCGAGGTGCGGGCATTGCGCAGGCCAGCACGAACGGGAGCGATGCCCCCCAGGTGTGCGAGCCAGATGCCTCGACTGCAGTGGTGAACACCCAACCGGTGACCGTCAGTGTCCGACGCCCGCGACCTCCAACCCCTCCCAATGTTAGAGACAAATCTACGTGTACTACAGTTGAACATCATGAAATCGGGACCAAGGATGGAAGCGCTCATCAACGACCATCAGAGCCAGAACCTGGACGTCCTACTGATTCAGGAACCCTCCATCACCACCTATCACACACACGTCAGCCACAGCGCCTGGAGGCTGTACCGACCGACCGTCGAGAGTGAGGCTGTCCGTTTCCGCAGCCTGATCTACGTCAATCGAGGGGTGTCAACCTCTTCCCACCGACAGATACCGTGCAACCACCCAGACTTCACAGCAATCAAGATCTGGACAGCATACCAGCAGATTCTTATCTTTTCAGTCTACATCCCACCCGTGCCTATGCACAACCCCGATGGGACATCGGCAGAAACAACACTCACAGCCATCCAAAACACAATACAAAACGCCCTTCTGGACAGCCGGAAAGCAACGAGCATCGTGCTTTCCGGAGACTTTAACCGCCACCATCCCTCATGGGGCGGCAATCACATCCATCCGCGGTTTGTAGAGGACGCAAGCGAACTAATTAACTTCTTTCAAACCTAAGGCCTACACGGATGTCTCCCTCGAGGAACACCAACTTACTGGGCTTTGAACAATCCAGGGCAAAACTCGACCATCAATCAGACAGTGACAGTCAGACCGGATCTACTCATCAAATGCCACCTATATCACGACAATTATGGATCCGACCACCGTGCCACCTATTCAGAATGGAATCTTCAAGCCCAGCGTAGGCCAGCCGCAAAGGCGAAGAAGGGATACGACCGGGCAGACTGGGACAAGATCGCCAAGGAAGTGCTTCGACAGATAGGCCCATAGAAGGAAATCCAAACTAGACCAGCGCTAGATGAGGCTGTTGAAAGGCTCACGGAGGCGACTACGACGGCAGTCGACAGTCTCACGCCCGACTTACGACCGACACCATACTCAAAGCGATGGTTCACGCCGGACCTTAAAATCCAGCAGACCGAGGTTAATCACCTACGCCGAAAATGGCAGGATAGTTGCTCGGAGTTCGGGCGAGAACGCGACCAATCGGCGACCCTATTCCGAGAGATGCAACAGAAAAGATGAGCGTGGACTCGGACTATCGAGAAAGTCAAAGCGTCACATTGGAAAAGATTTATCGATGAAGCCGGGGAGGGAAAACTGTGGAAGGCTGCCACCTACATGAAACCGCGAGATGCCTGGGGTTGCATCCCAGCCCTACAAGACGGCACCAACGAATTCATTGACAATGAGGAGAAGGCGCAGGCCTTCTTAAACACTTTCTTCCCTGAGATGGATGACCCGCAAGAAGACCTACCGACCCAAGCACCCCTGGAACTCCCATGGCAACCAATCACCGAACTAGAACTTCAGCGATCTCTCCGAGTTGCGAAATGCTCTACGGCACCAGGTGAGGATGGCCTACCGTCGCTCGTGTGGAAACACCTGTGGAAGTATCTCAAGCAGTCTATCACCGGGATCTTCACCGCATCCATTAACCTGGGTTACCACCCGGAACGTTGGCGCAGGGCAAGGATCGTGGTGCTGCGAAAACCGGGGAAACCAGACTACTCAGCCCCTGGTGCATATTTACCTATCTCGCTCCTCAACACGCTAGGTAAACTTCTCGAGGCGGTGATGGCTAGACGACTATCGTATCTTGCCGAGAACCACGGACTATTACCAGACACCCAATTCGGCGGGCGTCCGGGAAGAACCACCGAACAAGCTCTCCTAATTATATCTAACGCCATCGATCGAGCGTGGAATCAGTACAAGGTAGTGACACTCGTGGCTTTCGACCTGCAAGGGGCCTTCAATGGCGTCAACAAAGCAAGCCTAGATTGCCGGCTCCGAGCCAGAAGAATCCCAAGCGCGGCTAGAAAATGGATCAGTAGCTTCATGAGCGACCGCCATGCCAGCATTGGTTTCGACGACTTTAGGACAGAGGTGGCACCACTATCGAATGCAGGGCTAGCGCAAGGGTCTCCCCTCTCGCCTATCCTATTCGCCTTCTTCAACTCAGATCTGGTCGACCAGGAAGTTACCTTCCACGGCGGCGCGTCGGCCTTCATTGATGACTATTTTCGATGGAGCGTAGGTAGATCAGCCGAGGACAATATTGCCAAGACCCAGTCCGAAGACATCCCCCGCATCGAAGCATGGGCCAGACAAACTGGTTCCCTTTTTGCTGCAGAGAAAACAGAGCTTATTCACCTAACCGGAAGATTGGCCAACAGCTTCAAGGCCACTTAGTCATGACCGGCAAGACGATCAAACCGACAACTACCGCCAAGCTGCTGGGTGTGATCTTCGATCAGAAGATGCGATGGAAGGAACACGTCCAGCAGGCAATCAAGCGCGCAACTCAAGTGAATGTTGCACTCGGTAGGCTACGGCACCTCCGCCCAGAACAGATGCGACAGCTTTATGGGGCCTGTGTCACCCCTGTACTAGACTACGCGTCGACTGTCTGGCACGACCCACTCGGAGACAAGACTCGCCTACGGCATCTGCGCACGGTGCAACGGACTGCACTCATTTGTATCCTATCGGCTTTCAGAACAGTAGCCACCTCAACACTCGAGATTGAAGCATATGTATTACCAACACATCTCCGACTGCGTCATCGCGCACAAAGCACCATCACGAGGCTTTACACACTCCCGAAGGACCACCCAATAAGGAGTACATTACAACGTGCCCAAAAACGAAGGAACAATATCGGGTCGTACTCTCGATTTCCACTCGCACAGGCACTGAAGGCAATGAACCTGGAAAGGTTGCAACATCTGGAAATGATTGACCCTAGACAGCGACCACCCTGGAGAACAGAGGCCTTTACAGAGATCGAGATTGAACCAGATAGAGAGATGGCAACACAGCGAGCTGAAGCCATTCAGTCTAACTCAGACATAGTCGCCTATTCGGATGCATCAGGGCGTCAAGGTCATCTAGGCGCCGCAGCCGTGATACTCAACAACAACCTAGAGGTGTCCAAGTTCTTACAATGCCAGGTCGGGCCTATGGATCGATGGTCTGTACACGTCGCTGAACTGATCGGGATCCTGCAAGCCATCAATCTTATCAACAAATTTGCTTTTGAGCACCGGCGGTCAACCGGTGAGCAATTCAGGCTGGCTACTATCCTCGGTTACAGCATCTCGGCGCTACAGGCAATCCAAAATCCGGGGAACAAATCGGGTCAACAGATTATCCATGCTATCCTACAGGCGGCTACGAACATAAAAACACACGGAGTTACCATTCGTCTCCAATGGATACCGGGGCATTGCGCAGCACCCGGGAACGATTCAGCGGACCGTTTGGCCAAAGAGGCAGCCATACCGGGCAAAACCCACACTTTCTGCCCCTTGCTGTCCCGAGAGAAAGCTTTCGTCCGCAACAACATCCACGCCCAGTGGGAAAAGGAATGGAAGGAGGCCGGAGAAGGCAGCTACCTCCGTACTATTGACAACGCACTACCTGCCAAGTACACCAGACGGCTCTACGGGCCTTTACCGAGGAATCGAGCCTACCTACTCTCACAGCTACGAACAGGACATTGCTGGCTGGCGACGTTTGCGAAGGCATTCCGCTTCCAGGACAATGACCGATGCGGCTGTGGCGACCGGGAAACACTGAAACACGTCCTATGGGACTGCCCTGATCTGCGTGAGTTGCGGCGGGAATTACGGGAGAAAGTCGGCGACGCGTTTAATAACGTGTCGAGCTTGCTAGGGGGTTCTCAAGAAGAAAGGAGAGGTCAGATATATCATGCCTCGTGAGCCAAGACGGTGGATGCTGTATTGGACTTCGCGGAGGCATCACAAAGATTCCGCAGTCGCGCGCCACGAGGGCAGCTTGACAATATTAACGGCAATTAGGCCACGAAAGGCCTTGGCGAGGCTCTAAGTTCGTTCCAGGAAGTGGCACACTTTACATGTACATACATGGATACATATAGTCGCTGTATATTGCATATCGCTTTGCGAGTTGGATCCCAGGTCACGTGATGTATATAGATCTATAGGAGTGGCTGCCTGTTAGGCAGACCCCATCCAAACATTTCTAATTTTCAATCGCCAGTGTCTCTACAACTAGTACGCTAGCCTTACTAAAATCAAATTGGGAGATAATGTACATGCTCTCTTATGACCGAGCAAATGTACAGATAAAACGGGGATGATTTGGACCCTGAACCCTAAAAGTTAGACTGAACCCAGGCGGGTCCCACTTTTTTTCTCCCATAGTAAAGCGAAACCCTAACAGCGAACTCCCAGAGTCCGCCACGCCCCGAGGGGTAGGTCATATTTCGACGGCGAATTTGACCCCCTGAACAAGCTCCGATGGCTTGGATAAGTTGATACTAGATAGAAATAACGCTTGTCAGACGGTAGAGAAACTTGGAGCTCATTTACATAAGAATTGCCGAAATAAAACCCATGTCACGGTAATTTCTATTCGGGACGTCAGCTTCAATCACGGATAACTTCATCGATCCCGGCTTGACCGAGAAGTGGAATACACCGTTCGATGACTCGCACGCAGGCCATTCGGATGGTGTATTGATGTTTGTGATAGAGAAGAGAAAATGGTGGTTGAATATGGTGGGTTTGAAAAACACGGTCGCGAAAACGCGGGTGTGGAGCCAGGAGCCCGGAGACTTCTGCGGTCCGACTGTACCTCGTGTTTCGGACAATAGTTCCTCCCTGGTCTAAAAATAAGCACATCATTAGTTAGGCTGATTACCAAGGTAAAACCTCCTATTCTTAAGGTAAGAGTCAGTCGTACAATAGGATATAGATATGTTCTGATCCTTAAGCCTGGTTGATAGGTTCATAAGTTCATCATGAATGGGATACAAGCTTTAGAAACCCTGGCTCGACGCACCTTCCAGGAAGCATACTCCGATCAGGCTTACAACGCGATGGCACGATCTCAAGCGTACTGGCGAGCAGTGTTTGGGATCCCCCGGCCTGCACTTTCTGACGAGGAGTTACATCAGCGAGAAGTTGAAGAAAGGCAAGCTTTAAAGACCCGACGCGACTTACAGAACCGAAACTCCGATCTGCTTCACAACATCGCGGCAATGCGTGAGATCCCCCGGCCTGCATATTCTGACGAGCAGCCACATCAGCTAGATGTCAAAAAAGTGCAAGATTTAGAGACCCAGGCTCGACGCTACTTACAGCAAGGATACTCCGATATGGCTCGCGGTGCGATGGCACAGGCTCAAGAGTGTTGGCGACCGGAGCTCGGGATCCCCCGGCCTGCATTTTCTGACGAGGAGTCCCATCAGCTAGATGTCAAAGAAATGCAACGTTTGGAGACCCAGGCTCGAGGCTACTTACAGAAAGGAGACCCCGATACGGCTCGCGGCACGATGGCACGAGCTCAAGAGTGTTGGTGACCGGAGCTCGGGATCCCCCAGCCTGCATTTTCTGACGAGGAGTCCCATCAGCTACATGTCAAAGAAGTGCAAGAATCAGAGACGCAGGCTCGATTCTACTTACAGGATGGACTCTCCGATCAGGCTTGCAACGCGATGGCACGAGCTCAAGCGTGCTGGCAAGCAGAGCTTGGGATCCCCCGTCCTGCATTTTCTGACGAGGAGTCCCATCAGCTAGATGTCAAAGAAGTGCAACGTTTGGAGACCCAGGCTCGACGCATCTCACAGCAAGAACACTCCGCCACGGCTCGCGACGCGATGGCACAAGCTCAAGCGTGTTGGCGACCGGAGCTCGGGATCCCCCGGCCTGCATTCTCTGACGAGGAGTCCCACCAGCTAGATGTCAAAGAAGTGCAACGTTTGGAGACCCAGGCTCGAGGCTACTTACAGGAAGGATGCTACGATATGGCTCGCAACAGGATGGCACGAGCTCAAACGTACTGGCGAGCAGAGCTTGGGATCCCCCGGCCTGCATTTTCTGACGAGGAGTCCCATCAGCTAGATGTCAAAGAAGTGCAACATTTGGAGACCCTGGCTCGAGGCTACTTACAGGAAGGAGACCACGATACGGCTCGCAACAGGATGGCACGAGCTCAAGCGTTCTGGCGAGCAGAGTTTGGGATCCCGCGACCTGCATTCTCTTTGGAGGAACAAAGACAGATTGAAAGTACACCTCCTTTCGCGCAGGATCTTACTTCCAGAGCAGCTCTCCATGGTTTGGCTCGAATTTTGGTAGTTTTAGAGGAAGATTGTGCGATATGCCTTGACACGATGAGCTTAGGCGAAATAGAAGCACAGGGTCCGTGTGGGCACATGTTTCACGACAAGTGCATCAGCAAATGGCTCATGGGGCAGAGCGCGTGCCCACTCTGTCGTCAACCATGCTAGGGAATTATTTGGGGTAATACTACTGGCAGAAGTGCTAGTGTCGGTGAAGTAAATTTTGTATCGGAATTCATAAGCTAGAGTTCATTATCGAACGAAATAAAAGCTCTCTATTTATTTATAGAAATTCCGGTAAAGGCGAATGCTAGAAGTACTGGTTAACTTAATCTATTGCAGTCAATACGAAACGCAAAACAGAACAATTGATAGCATAGATAAAAACCATATTGCGCCTCTTACTAGCGGTTGCTGCCTGCAATCTGCTGCTTAGGGCTGCGTGTATATTGTTTACTTATTGCTCGACTTTTTCTTCACATCGTGAACAAGCCCCTATCCCATGGGGGAGGGTGAACTGGGCCCCCAGTTGCATTAGGGTTTTGTTTTTTTGTATGGGAAAAGGAAAGTGGGTCCGGGCCCAGTTCAGTTAATTTTCACACCCCCAGTTCATTTAGCAGTTGGCGTCGGATCATACTATCCCATGGGGGTAAATTCAATGAGGCCCATTGAATTTATTAGGGTTTTGTTAAGTACCCGGTTCTTTGCCAAGCAACCCAACCCCCATTCGGGTGTTGGGTTACCACACCATAATACAAACTCTTGCTCAATGCAAATTTTAAAGAACGCACCAATTGTTTTTGTATTTTTCCCCCCCAACAACGCATATAAAAAATATAACAAAAATCCTAATAAATACTCAATTGCTATTTACATCCTCCATAGGTGGAATCCATGGAATAAATCGGGGTGCTGGTGTAGGAGATTCCTCTATAGCCGGCTGCTTTGCAATCCGCCGTTTCAACCTCTTCTTTTCTAGGGCTTGCTCTTTAGACTCCCGCGCCCGCATCATACGATTGGCATCGCCGGCAGTAAGGGGGCCCCCTATATTAAGCTGCCGCTTAGTTATAGGGGTTTCCCGGCTTACTTTATGTTCCAAAAGTGAGATATTGTCGGCAGCGAGTTGAGCGGCAAGCTCAGCTGAAATCCGTGCACTTCGGCATAGGAGCTTTGCTCGATGGCGGATAGAGGTATAAAGCTCACTATCTAGTAATTCGATCTCTGCCTCCAATTTCCGGGTACTCTCGTTTGTACGAGTGGTTCCACGGGGGGTGAATTGGTAATTGAGCTAGGAAATTCATCCTCTTCATCTTCACCAAAGATAACAAGATTATCACCATATTCTACCTCTTTTTCAAGAGGATCGAGCACCCTATGATACTCAAAAGGGGAAATGCCACAATTAGCAAATCCCGATTTAATTACACGGGGTGTAAGGGCATCGCGAACTCCCACAATTTCTCGAAAAAAATCCGATTTTCGATCGACAGATCCACCCCATTGAACAACAGTGTTGTTATTAGCCTGATAGCAATGCTTTAACGCTTGAAAAGGCTTGCTATCGAGCGGTTGGCAGAGATGGGTTGTATGGGGTATAAAGCAATAGGGTATAATGCCTTTTGCCGCTGCAAATTGGATAAATTCTGGCGTACGGTGGGAACCATGGTTATCCATCAACAATAGTCGTTTACCCCCTTTAGGAGTACGATCCTTTGTAGCCTCGTGGAAGGCAGAAATCCATTGAATAGCTATATCATTGGTAGTATACCCGCAAGGGGTAGTAACCAGAGTATAGTTACCCGGAAGGTTGGTCCCTTTATACCAATTCTCCATATGGTATTTGCCTTTAACTAGGAACCACGGTGCCATCTTCCAACCGTCGGCAGCAATACATTCAATGCCAGTAATACTCTCAGATACCCCCCCATTAGGGGAGTAAGCAGTCGGGCTTTTTGTAACCACTTTTTGAGCTTTTCCCTGGCCAATTTGGAAGCCGGTTTCGTCAAAGTTATAGATATCTCGCGGGCGTATTTCATTGCTTTGGATATACTGATTTAGTCGTTGATACCAAGCAGCAAGATACCCTATATTCTCGGCCTGCATCCTCTTCTTTTCCTTCGGTTTTTGCTTTAAAAAATGCATATGGTGGAGTGGTGGAATACGATTTAAAAACCGGTAAACCCAGTTTTTGTCAACCGGTGGTCGCGACGCGTCTTCTCGTAAGATCATAGCATTTGCACAGGCTTCCACCATCTTAGCGGTCGGTGGAGAGCAAGCATTATCTAGTAGATTGATCCAGCTGATTATAACTTGCTCTTGATCCCGGTTTAGGGTTGAATTGGCGGGCGGGCGCTTCGAACGAGATATGCGACCGTGAACCCTACCATAGAGGGTATGGTAAGGAACACCAAATTCCCGCGCCAATGGAGCGATTTTTGGTTTTTTACGCGTATGCCAGGCAGATAAAGCATTGCTAATACTATCTTCCAAATCTGGAGATTTTTTAGGCATGTTGGTGGGTAGTAAAATGGTAGTAAAAATGGTGTATTGCTTAAAATTTGCATTGAGCAAGAGTTTGTATTATGGTGTGGTAACCCAATACCCGAAAGGGGATTGGGTTGCTTGGCAAGAACCGGGTATGGGAAAAAAAGTGGGGACAGGGCCCATTGAATTTAAATTTCAAACCCCCATTGAATTTAGGAAGATAGGTTCGTAGAAATCCCAGATTTCGGTATGTTTTAAATAACGATTACATTTATTAGATAGCCGAATTTGAACCCAATCGGAGTATATTCAGGATTGATTTTGCCCGCCAGAAAGTTGATGGATTTTTTGATGGGGTAACCGCCAGACGCCGGTCGCGACCAGTTATTACCACCATCACAGCCAACCACCATAATAAGTTTAGCATTAGTTTTGTTTTTTTTTTTTTTCGGATTTCAGGGGTAGATTTCCAGATTCCCCAACATTATCCCATGTGATTTTAGAGCCCGTTCGAGCGACGTTGGAATTGTGCCATTCCCCAGATATACAATATCAGCCATTATATATATTTGCACATCCAACATGGACCGGGATTACCAGGCGCATGAATTATTTTGCGTTAATGCCGAGTTCCGGGTGTTGATTTGCCAGAAATGTCAATGTGCCGTGCGACAGGGCCAGGTCAAGACCCATTTGAGTAGTACCATGCATCGCATACCCAGTACATGGGCAGAGCATATCCAGAATATCATCCAGCAGTGGGATTGTATTGATGAGGAGCCCGAGGTGAACAGTTGGCCCCACCAGATTGATAAACCCATCCCGGAGTTGCCCATTTACGAGGATGGTATTTTATGCCAGCAATGCGAGGTGTACACATGCCGCCAGATCCGTACCATGAAGGCGCATTGGATCGAGACCCATGATTATCGTGTGCAGCAAGGCCGCGGCCGTCCCACGTCCACGCAGGCACAAATCATTCAGGCCACCATCACAGCCAATACCCGACCCGTTTCATGCCAACGGATATTCAGCCAAGGACCCGGTTCCCATTACATCCGTGTCGCGCAGCCAAATCCCAATGAGCCCCCCGAGGACCCCGTCGAAGATCCCGACCGTATTCGCCGGTTGATGCAAACGATTGAGGAGTATCAACAGCAAGACCAACAGGCCCATGAAACCGTCGTTCAGGCGGGGCATTTAGATGAAGCTACGCCATGGTTGAACCGGACGGGATGGGTGCGGTATTTACAAGGGACACCCCGGAAGCCATTGTTCGAGAGTATCCAACGCCCCGAGGAGGACGCCGAGGGACCCGAGCGCGCAGCATTGGCCATTTGGGAGGCCATGGAGCGATTGGCATCAGTGAGCCAGAAGATCGCCAAGGCGTGTGGGCATTTGTTGCGCATTGAAGTGGTCCGTACCATGAAGGACGAGAGCCCGCATAAGCCATTATTGGCATATTTAGATGCCACCGCCATCCAAAAGCACGTAGCACCATGGCAGCAGATTATGATGTTTTTTGCACGAACCCAGGTATGATCACGTCCATCCCGGAAATCCCGCGATACACCATTCCATATTACCATGGGCCATATTCCGGCGCACAGGCCCACCACATACCCAATGCCCGTTCCCATGATCTCCGGATATATTCCATGGGACACCACGATTGATTGACCATTCCAGATTGAACATAATTGGCAATCGCCCAAATATTCATTCACCCACCGCCAGCAGCATTTATGGGATGCCGTGTGGCATCATGCCCAAACCCATGCCAGTAGTCCCGACCCCGACGACGACGAACCCGAGCCATTTGAGATTCGTCCCATTGAACATGCATTGTTGAATTTTTGTATTGATTTGTTACGCCAGAAGATCCGCAACGATGAATATGGATGTGCCATGATTTGTGCCACCGCCGTGATTGGATGCGGGCAGTTTGATCTTCAAGAGACTCATGTGATATGCTAGATTCGGATCTACCTCCATGGTCAGCCTTGGCGTCATCAATAGAAAAGACGCTTTTTTTGAGAAATAATCGAGGTAGATAGTAACGGACCACTCTGTTCTCTGCATTTCGAGTTCGACATCCTCAAAAGTATGTTCTGAAATTTCAAACTGCTCTTAGATACTGGAAGTCTCTTATTTATGACCTAAACTCATGTTCTTATTTGGTATACCGCCATATGCCGAGATAATAGCGGTGTAGAAAACTTTTCTTCAAGTGCTTTTGCTTCGGATTACAAGAGCTCTTACAATGTATCTCTGGGCCAATTTGCTTGGTATCTCATGCATAGGACAGATAACTTGGTAGGTGGATATAAGACCTAGTATTGCATTTACTTCGCTAGACCACTTTCGATAGCGTAAGTCAGTATGGAAGATATACACTCTACTGGCTTTAATGTTTTCCGCATTGGTGGCCTCCCGCATTGGTGGCCTCCCGCATTGGTGGCCTCCCGAAATTTAGCCTGGCAGTTCGTATTGTACAAGTCGAACCTGCTGAAGCACACAAAAAGCTTGTTATGAGCCGATCTTACATCTAGCCTGGTTCTGACCATGCGGAACTCACGTCCTTTTTGTGAGCCCCCGCATCCGTGCTCATGTGATATCCGGCTTGTAACATTTCTACGGCTAGAAATGCCCTACGAAAGTTGAACGAGGGCAGGGTTCATGTTATTTCTCATTTACTGAAAGAAAAAGAAATCGTAGTTCAAATATTTACTTCCAACAGCACTACCTGAATCAAAAACGGTTCTTAAAGTAATAGCACTAAAGAATGGGGGTCCATGGGAAAGGGAGCGGAAAGCAGTGAGCGGCAATAAGCCAAGTGAATGACATTCAGCAAATGACATCAACCGTGGGTGGTCAGTGACAAGCAGTGGGAGAATATAATCAATCACGCATTGTGGCAATAGAAAATATTGCAGAGCTTAGTCGTGGGTTGACAGCTTTTCCAAGCTGGTCGTAGATATTTGATAACTGCCTGGCGCCTTGACTGTGAGTATCGTCTCATCCGAACCGTTTATACCTAGAGAAATAGGCTTTGGGGTCCGATCATGAGCGACTAGGCTTTATCTTGATTTGTTATTATTATTATTGGAATGCCTTGTTTAACAAAATAAGGGAGCACCTATATTGCTGTACTAAATCTTTCACTGAATATCACAACCTCAACTGGTCTAGTTGCCATGATCCCATTTCTCCATTAAATCATAAGCTCAAGAAATGTTCGGTATCGACTCTTGCGTTTTTTTTCTCCATCGTTTTCTTGAAACAGCTTGCTAATCACTCATGTGGTTTTATAGTAGCGCTTGCCCTTTGTCGTCTATCGCTGAAGCCGTTGCTGTATTTCTACGCAGTTCAAGAATACCCTACGGTGAACCAGAGGAGAGCATATAAGCCTTCGACAGTGTTGCACATTCAAGTACAACCACTAATTAAAACCTCTAAACTTTTTACGTGACCTACTTGTAAGCTATATTACCACACCCAACACGAATAAACGATTTGAGAGGGGTTCGTTTGCGAATCACCTTGTTGGTTTTGACTTCTCTGAATGTTTTAAATGAAAGCCTATCCAACCAAGAGCCCGACAAGAAAGAACCCGCCGTTTTGCTCTACATTCGCAGATAATGACGTCCAATCCACAAATGGTTGGCCCGACCTTTTACCAATATCAGACCCATGGAGCGCACCAGTGTGGGGCGGCGAGGGCCAAGCAGGTTAGTGGCTAATTTATTCCGAGCGAGATATAACTGACCTCCAGGGCTATAGGCCTGTGATTAATGCCCGGCTAAAAAGGTCAAGCGTGATGAGGAACGACCAAATTGTAGCTACTGCAGACAAAACTATTTGATCTGTGTTTATAAAGAGGTGTCGCCGCACAAGAAAGACAAGTCTACTTGAACTTTGCTGGACCGTTTCACGGTGATGGAGCACCGCTTGAGAGCCCAAACGTGGGTGCTACAAAAGGCCCAGCTAAGCCACCAGCAAACGGTGCACCAGTTGTCTGCCCAACAGAACCACCAAACCAGTTTTACAAGCCCATTCAAGGTACTCAGGAACATTCCGGTACCCTCGTATCTCCCCCCAGACAAGGCGAGCTACTGACTCATCTTACAGGTACGAGTTTATTAGAATCCGGGAGACAAGGAGTGGCTGTTTCGAACTATGGTCAAAGTCTTGGCCCTATGGATCCAACCCACGTCGGCTCGAAGCCTGAGGCTGAATATGAGCTTTCAATCTCCGTTGAACACACTACCGAGGCTCACAAGCTGTTGATGTGGCCTTAATTTAGCACGTGCTATTCTTAGAGGAATACGACGGGGATTATGTGATGCAGTTGGAAGAAGAGGGCGTTCTTCTTAGCATCTACGCTCATGGTGAGATCTCGGATACTCTGGACAACAGCCAATTACCATTGAATGGTGGGCTTTGCAGCAAACGATCTTATGGAGTCGGCATGGGGCTTAACAGAGACGTCGATGCTGATATGCTTGGTAACATGAAGCTGGATGGTGTCACAGCTCAACCCTACTTTGAGAGCTACTGCAACATGTATAAGCCAGGACCGAAGTCCTGATTTTTTTGGGCTGGGATTCCGGCCCCTTTTATATTTTTTTCGGCTACGTCTCTACCAAGAAACCGGTTGCGCAGATGGTAGCGAGAATCACTGTCTCGTTGATAGGCGTTAAAGCGAGTCAAACGACGTTGAAATGGTGTTTGGAGATTTTGTGGCCTACAAACTCAAGTTTCAACCTGAATTCATTGCTTTCAAAACCTGCGTTGAGCGTGGTGAAGCACATTCATCAACTGTTGAAAAGACAGTAACGCAAAAATATGATCCCTACATATCATTGAGTTTGTAATTAAATCGCTTAACGTGGTGGCACTCTACATTTGCCTGTTCTAGCTACGGCCACCGTCTCTTTCATGAGGGTTGAAGTGCTTCAACAGATGCCGAACTAATGGGTTGGAGACTTTTTGGCCGACAGAAACGCTGAGCTGTACCTGCGGTTGGCCGGAGGACCCTTTGGTCTCGCTAGAATCAATCCTGTTCATCCTTGGCCCCGCGCCGCTGATTTGTTGTTCCTTTCCTGTCTACTCGCTGCCAGCTAATGTTGCCTTTACTAGAATCTCTACTCTCTGGCCGCGCAGGCACTGACATACTCTTAAACTCAGTATGAAGATTGTCTTTCTTTGGGAAGGCATAATCAAAGTTTAGACCTCATTGGAAAACATTCTATAGGAAACCGAGCCTAGTTTTTAGGATAGCCATGTGCGTTGTTGCAACCAAGGCTCACGAGCTAGGTTCTCGTGATCGCCACCCCCTCGCAAGATTGCAACGCTACTATCACACTGATGAGACCCTGAATACAAATAGCACCCGACGGACCAATCAAACACCATGCGTGAATTTAGACAGACGCAGGTAAGGGTTTGCGATGCAGATCCCAGGGACGACCCTCAGGACAGTATATCAAGGAGGTTCTGTTTGTGGCCCGGAGAAGAGATTGGAAGGATTTGCAAAGGTCCGGACACAATCCACAAACCAAACTTGACGGCCCTCAGCCTGCGAATGGAACATGTCTTTGTTGCTTAGGAGGCACTGCTGGGGCAGGTGAGTATTTGGAATATCACACACACTTTGGCGACAGAATGGTAGGCTAAAACCCGATCCGTGGTTGTGTTCTCCTGGTTGCTCTCACAAGAGAGTAAGTTCCCCTGTCAAGTGGCAAGCTGCTCTTTGTCTATCCGGTGTGTAGAACGTTCTAGAAGCTATATATTCTGTCCTGCATGAACCTTCCTCGTTGTAAGTATACTCTCTTTGGGCCCGACACTTCCTCTCTCGATATGCTCAAATTCCACCGTCATTCCAATAATTTTAGCAGACAGCTTGTAAAAATCTGTGCCAATTATGAACAGACCACATGAACTTATGTAAGAATGTCTCCGGTTTTTGCACTAAAAGCCGAGAGACCGATTGGCTTCGGACATGGCAGGAGTCGTCGTTGTGGGCCGGCCCTGCGGTCCACGAAGTTTATTCCAAGTACCCAGCACATCGTGACCATGACTCTGGCGTTAGAGAAAATTCTAACACAGTTATAGTCGTTAAAATATCCTGTTAAAATATGCTATATATATTTTAACAGGCCGAGATTGTGATGAGTGTGGCCAATCTTCTTCTAGACCTTAAAGTTCATTGAGTTGGTGGATTAGAAGCCTGTAGATAAGCTTTCGATTAAATTCAATCTTAAATCCCACGTGAAGATGCTGCTGAAAATCTGCTCTCGCAATCATATGTGACTTTGTCTTCTGCTTGCCCGTCGATGAAACTTGAGGACGCCGAAAGCATATTCCACGAAGTAGAGTACATGAATGAGCACGATCCGTTTAGAGACCCTTCCCTGCGTCTTGTTGGCCTTGGCGTTTCTAAAAAGACTGGCCTGCTCCATTTTGCAATATCCAGGGGGTTTGAAATCGTTCTATGGGTGTCATGGGCCCAGGCCTCAGGCTGTGGGACATAAAAACATTTCGTTCAGTGACATATGGCATATTGCGTCGGATCCAGAGGTTTTTGTGGCTCTCTAAAGTGAAATGCGAGGTTTCCATTGGAGGCAAAAAGTTCTAGATCAGCCATTTGTGCACGCTCTTGACCTTGTGCACGGCTTTTCAGCGAGCTTGGTGATCTAAGCATAGATCCTGAAGAAGTTTTCTGAATCACTCGTGATGATGACGTAATTGGTGGCTGTGCCGTCAGCTTCGAGGGAATCCCAGCAGATGGGCCATCCAACGAATTAGTCCTGTCTTTGAAATAGTGAGAATCATTCTGACTAGTACTTATGTCGGGATTGATGCTTGGATTTAGTGTTTCAGTCAACTTACGCATCTCTTCTAAATATGCAGCTTTCGGAAGTTGGCTGTCGGGAACGAACATTGGATTGGGGACATGACTCTGCAAGGGAATTCCCTCAATCATAGATGGCCGTATCCTCCGTTTAGTTGTCGATGAGAAGCCGCGAGGATTGCGAAAGAAGTTACACGATTTTTCTAACCGAAGGCAATTTTCACAGCGTCCGTGCTCATCATGTTCGTCAACACGGCATCGAACCTTCCGCCTTCGGCAATGTTCTACCAAAGACGATATATTAGTCAAGGGTGGAAGAAAAGAGATTGATGTGAATAAAAAAAAAAAAAAATCAATCCTGAAGAATCAGAACGGAGTTCCTCGCTGACAGATTCTTGCAATAACCCAAAGTGTGGAAGGCACTTACCACAAGCAACAATAATCCGATGATATCCCAATTTTGGGCTTTGGTTTATCATCATCTCCACGATTCCTCAGCGAAATTTCAATCCTCTGGGCTGATAAAATGGATGAACGAGAGCTTGTTTTAACACATGTACCTCGAGAGTGCTGTGTGAATTTATAATCATCTGAAAAGGATGTCAAGGATATGTGGAGTTGGATACCCACGGTACTTGTACTATTTTCAGTCAATTGAGTCGTCTCTGTTTATTTGTCGAGTTGTGTTTTAATTTGTAAGAAGAATGCGCCCTTGCCTCCCAGTGATAGGTAAACCTGTGAGAGGTATGTGACTGGCTCGCATCGTCATTCTTCCGCACTCAACTGGTCTAAACCCAATTGAGAACCTCTGGGCGTTAATGAGGGCTGAGATCTATAGGCTTCGTCCTGATCTTATTCATATGGAAAATAGTGAGCAGACAAAGGCTATTTGGTAGCTACAGCACAGCTTGCACGGGACCAATGAATCCTAGAGCACCTAAAGCATCTCTGAGACGTTGCCGCATCGGGTGCAGGCAATTCTTGATAGTCAGGGATGGAATACACCGTGCCAGTTTAATAGCTTGAGTTTTCAAACCCGGCAGAATGTTACATGCTTTATTCTCAATACTCTATCCTCAACGATCTGCCTCTCAACTGTACCGTTGCTCATCAGTTTTTACTATGTTTTAAGTCCTGCGATATCGAGGGACGATGCCAGGCAGAGCACCGAATAGCTATATGCCGAAGTATTAGGCTATTCATGAGTGTTGTGATATGAGGCTGGTGTAGCTAAGGAACAAAGTCGCACCATCCGAAATATTTTTGGAGGTGGCTATATGAAGAAGCAAGTTGATTGAAAATCAACTTGAAGCTCATGCTGTATATATGACCTCGCGTATTCCTTCTAGAATGGACCAAGGAATTCTTCTGAATTAGAAAGATGACCCAAGCCATAATCAAGTGAAGAGTTACTAAAGTTCCAGAAGTATACGCAAGTAAGGATGTATGAGGGAAGACGAAGAACTAAACTAGATACACCATAACTGTCCTTATGACCTCATCAATAACGAAGGAAGTAGACTTTGATTTACTTCGCCAATAGTTGCAAACAAAGCATCAACAGGAAAATGGAGTTCATGTTGACCGATATCTCCCAATCTTCAAGACACTTAGAGTTCGACTGTCGTTCCGATTTGTGTATCATTTGCACTACAGTGACATTTTTCCTTAATAAAAAGCTTGACCATGTGGAAATAGCCTTCCATATATCCAAACAAAGATCCCTACTACTCAGACTTTTGATTTGCGTGGTATTCGGGTTCCATTTCTCCAGTCGCTCTTTGACCTTTTGGATATCTTTGATGTTGTAACTTATGCGTCGGTCAGCTCTGATAGCGAAATCAATTTTTGCACCTTTTTCGAGCAAGTATGAGGCCACATTTTTATGTCCATATATTGCTGCAGCGAAAATGGGAGTGCCGTATTCGCTCACTTCAATGCCGACATCGGCACCTTTATTTATAAGCAACCTTGCCATATTAAGATCCCCCTCAATCGCGGCAGACAGTAGAGAATTTCCAGTTCCAGAGAAATTCACGTCGGCGTTGTTTTCTAGCAGGAAGTTTACCATTTCATGACTTTTATTTTGAACAGCGGCTTCAAGAGGGCATCCGTATATAGAAGACTCTACATTCACCATAGCACCGTGTTTTAGTAAAGTATTGGCAATTTCGATATTCCCGCCACGAACAGCATATACCAAGGCAGGCCCGTAGGAATCGTCTTGGTAATTCACGTATGCTCCGTTTCCAAGTAGCGCATTGACTCGGGCTCCGTTACGGCTCTCAGCAGCCATGCAGAGCGCCTTGTGAACCTCTGGACCCCGATATTCGGGTTTTACAAGACGCTCAAATAACTCTTCCGCTACCTCAATGAACCCATTGTTCCATGCAATGTCGAGGGGGGTCTCATAAACTCCGCTGCGCATTCTCTTGGCCTCCGGATCTGCACCATGTTCTAGAAGTAATCTCACTGTCTCGCGACAATTTCCCCTGGATGCCAACAAAAGTGCATTTCCGTGACGAAATATCTCCCTTGTTGTCTCGACATTGTGGTTCTTTTCAAGCAGGCGCTTGACCAATTTTGGATCACCTATGTGGGAGGCAGCTTCCAAAGCAGTGTGGTATGGCTTTGGTGCGACGTTGATATCATCCACAGAGTTGAAATGATTCAATACGGCTTGTTTATATTGGTCGGAAATTGGCTGGTCGAACAAGCAATCGGCAGGAGACTGATACTCGGTTCATCATGAATATGTGAGAGAGCTGTAGATTTCGTTAGGGTCATGCGAACCAGCTTATTTGTATTTAACACTGAAGCTTCTCGATACTGTATGAGAATCTCGTAATGACGTTCTATATTGAGCGTCAGTTGTCTTAGGTATTAACTTTCGTTTTTTTTTCCTACTTGGATTGTGTCTATAAACAGCATGCCCATTCGTTTAGTTACTAAGACATTGATACATCAGCACCCCCTGTAGTGACTGCGATTATCCCCGTTGGGCTATTCTTCTTTTTATCTAAGTTTCATTTTTAGATATTACTTAGTCTTGTCATTGCCATTTTTGTACCATTATTGTCGACCGATGCGTCTTGCATCCAAATCTTAAAACGGTGCGCCATCGAGGCGGTAGAATTAGGCATCGGTAACTCCAAATCACACCCGGTGATTATTAATGAATCTATCAAAGAAAGGGAGGAGGCGAAATCGCCAGGAGATAACTAGACATATTTTTTAACCAACTGTCAACAGGTACAATATGTGTTTGTGTGTGTGATTCATTTACGCCGACCTCTCGTCGAAGTTGGATTCTAAACCACAACCCACTAGGCTGGGTACGGATTCGTATTTTGGTCTAGTGGTCAAATCAACTGTCGAAACGATAGACAGCCTACCACTACTATATATATCCTCCTATGTACATGTATCGTGTACCACTTCCTAAGCGAACTTAGAGCCTCGCCTGTGCCGTCGTTATATTCATGCTGCCCTCATAGCGCGCGGCTTTGAAACCGTTGCGATGCTCCGACTTGCTGTCACTGAGGATAGTGGCAGATCTCACCCGCGTATGGGATGTTCTCCAGTGTCGGAGAGCGATCTTGTTGATGATGTTGATGGCGTACAGGATGCCAACCAACTCGGTGGCATGTACGGACCATCGATCCATGGGCCCAACCTGCACTTGTATGCTGTCGATTATTTCCAGTGAGCCATTCAGCACGGCCGCTGCGGCGCCCAAATGACCGTGTCGTCCCGAGGCATCTGAGTATACCACGATGTCGGCGGTTGCTTGTGCAGTCTCGGCTCTTTCTATCGCGAGCTCCTTGTCTGATTCAATCTCGATTTCCGAGAAGGCTTCTTTTTGCCATGGGGGTAGCGGGTTGGGTCAATCATTTCGATTTCCTGTAGTCTCTCTAGGTTCATAGTTTTCAAGGCTTCTGATAGCGGGAACCGAGCGAACGATCCACGATTTTTGCGTCTTCCCTGGGCCCGACGTAGGGCGCTCCATATGGGATGTTTTTAGGGTAGGCTATGCAGTCTAGTGATGGTATTTTGTGCATAGTAGCGCAGACGAAGGTGAGTTGGCAGTACGTGTGCTTCTACGTCAAGGGTGGCTGTTGCAACCGTTCGAAAGGCAGATAGGGCGCGGATAAGAGCCGCCCGTTGCACAGTACGGATGTGTCGTAGATGGGTCTTGTCTCGAAGTGGATCATGCCAGACGGTCGAGGCGTAGTCGACAACCGGTGCGACGCACGCTTCGTGGAGATGTCGCATTTGCTCCGGGCGGAGCTGTCGCAATCTCCCAAGCGCGATATTGACCTTGGTGGCTCATTTGACGGCTTGCTGTACGTGTTCCTTCCATCGAAGCTCATGATCGAAGATCACTCCCAAAATTTTGGCGGTCGTAGATGGCTTGATAGCATTGCTATTCATGGTAAGCTGGCCCTGACTCTGTTCTTTCCTCTTCCAGGTAATATGAATAAGTTCGGTCTTTCTGCGGCGAAGCAGGACCCAGTTCGCCGGGCCCAAGTTTCGATCCGGGGTATGCTGTCGCACTGGATTTTGGCCAAGTTCACTACGGCGCTCCAGCCAACTCGCCAGCGGAAGTAGTCGTCGATGAAGGCGGATGCCCCACCGTGAAATTCGACCGGCTGGTCGACCAGATCGCAATTGAAGAATGCAAAGAGGATAGGTGACAGCGGAGAGCCTTGCGCGAGCCCGGAATTGTCTAGCGGTACCACCTTGGTTTGGTAATCGTCGAACCCAATGCTAGCCTGGCGCCCGCTCATGAAGCTCGCAATCCATGTTCGCGCTACAGAGGGGATACCCTTGGACTGGAGGCGAATATCCAGGTTTGTCTTATTCACTCTATTAAAAGCTCACTTCAGGTCAAAGGCCACCAGCGTGACGACCTTCTGCCTGTACCACGCCCGGTCAATTGCGTTAACAAGCATCAGGAGGGCTTGCTCGGTTGTTCGTCCCGGGCGTCCTCCGAACTGAGTATCCGGTAGGAGACCGTAATGCTCCGCGAAGAAGGACAGCCGTCGGGCCATCACCGCTTCCAATAATTTGCCGAGTGATCAAGTAGCGAGATCGGGCGGTACGCTCCAGGGAGCGAGTAGACTGGCTTCCCGGGCTTCCGCAGGACTACGATTCGCGCGTTTCTCCATCGCTGTGGGTGGTATCCTAGTTCAATCGACGATGTGAAAATCCGAGTGATGATGTTTCCGAGATATCTCCAGAGACGTTTCTAGATCAACGTGGGCAGGCCGTCTTCGCCTGGTGCTGTTGTGCCTTTGGAAGCCTTGAGAGATCGATAAGGTTCAATCTGGGAGATTGCATGCCATCGGATCTCGGTTGGGTCGTGAACGGGTGCTTCCTCTTGCGCAGGCGCCATAGATGGGAAGAACGAGCCCATGAACGCCTGAGCTTTCTCCGCGTTGTCAACTAGCTCCTTATCGCCAACCTTGAGGGCGGGAACGCAGCCCCAGGAGTCTTGTGGTTTCATGTACGTCGCTGCCTTCCATAATTTCCCTTCACCTGCTTCGTCGAGGAACTGCTTCCAATGGGATGTCTTAGCAGTACAGTAGAATTCGAAAACAGTTTACCCCCACGACACTCACGCTTTGTTTCTCGGCCCGTACAGGAAACCACGCTAAGCCAAGCCATGTTGATAGTGCGAAATACTCCATATCTAAGAATAGATCTTTGTCAGAGCATGGAGTGGTATCTTACCACTAGCAAAGCGATTGGTTACCCAGGAACCCACATTTCCTTGTGTTTTGTATGGTAAATTGTTTCAATTGGCAATCTCGGTATAATAACCACCGAGTATGGTCACGTTCCGAGGGTATTTCAACCTGCCCTCGACCGCATGTTTTCTAATTAATCAATCATTCTATTTATCCTGAATTGGTTCCGCTTGATCTCATTCGTCCTGAATGCATACTAGTCCATACAATTTTAGCTTGTTTTGACAGTTATGAGCCCGGTTGCACGCTGGTAACTCACTGGATAGCACGCATCAGTTCGCCACTGCTTTCCACCAGCGCGAGTCTTCTTGCGAACTCCTGAACGGACGCTGATCGCTGAATCGATCCGCTCCGAAGGGCCACAAGTCCTGATCAACGAAGACCCCGAATAGCCCTGATTTATATGCGAATATGGCGACTTCGGAGGGAGGTCAAGCGTTAAGTGCAGTCCCCTGGGACCAACGGCTGCGGTCGGAGGCCCAGTGGAGGGTTTGGATAAGCCACATCGAGTCTGCGGCAACGGCGGAGGAGGTCTGGGAATACATGGACCCCGATCTGTCAGATGAGAAGGTCAGCAAGCCGCCAGTGGACTCGAGAAAGACATTCCCTCAAGCAAGCGAGGTCAAAGAGGGCGCTACAGACCCGTCAGATCTCGATGAGGTTCAATATCTCCGGTTCAGCCGCATGGTATCTCTCTTTGAGAAGGAAAGGACCTTCAACAACTCTATCAAGAAGAGTATCGCCCGAATCAACGCCCGTATCCTCGACTGTGTGTCCCCCGAATATCACCATATCCTCTCTGATAAGAAGACTGCAAGAGAGAAGCTAGTGAGACTAGCTCAGCAGTTCAAACCGAAAGGAGAGACTCGACACCAAGATCTCCGTAACGCATGGCGCTATATGCTTCATACCCCGATAGGCAAGACGTCGATTGAACGATGGTTGACTAATTGGTCGAATCTGTATGATGAAGCAAAGTCAGCAGAAGTGCCTGATATCTGTTACCGCAGCACCGCTCATCCAGAGGACCGTACTGCTATCAGAGACTTCCTCCAAGCTGTTCAACCTCAAGATAGCTACTTCAGTAACCACTGGAGGGATAAGATTCAGCTTCCTGAAGTCAAGATGAGCTTTCATGAGGTTCTCTCAGCGTATCGAACTCATCGGAGCGTTCAGGAACAGTCGAAGAAAGGTAATTCGAGCGCGATTGCGTTTGCAGCGACGTTGAACGGTCAACAGGTCTTATCAAATCAGAAGAACCATCAGCAACGCTGCGTATGCGGGAGTTCAAGGCACCATTGGAAGGACTGCTACCATATCAACGCATCAAAGAGACCACCAGGCTGGCAGCAGTACGAGGGATCTCGTAAGAGAGTGGAAGATGGTATCAAGAAGCTAAGCGCTGTGGAACAACAGGAGATCGCGAAGATGAGAAGTGAAACGTCGTCGCTAGGAAAGACCGCTCAGTTAGCAATCACAAACGAGAGCGACGTACCAATTGAATCAATGGCCTTCTTCTCCGCCAGCATCTCCCCTGCTGTGTGTAACGCTGCAATGGTATTCCCGTTGAAAAGCAGCTGGATTGTGGACTCAGGAGCCAACGTTCACATCTGCAACCGCCGAGATCGCTTCGAAGACCTCGTGGAAGAGCGTCGTACCGTCACTCTCGGCACTGGAGGAACTATCACACTCGGTAGAGGCACTGCGAAAGTCATCATCAAGAATCCAACCACCGGCAAGATTCTCTGGGGTATCTTACAAGACGTTTGGTACGCACCAGACTTCCAGACGAACGTTATCTCAGTCTCTGAGATCAAGAAGAACGGCTTCTTCTTCAATAGCGAGCTGCCAGCGATCACTAGAGACGGAAAAGCGGTTGCAATATGCGGGGAGCAGTATGGATTGTACTTGCTAGAGCATTACCGCAACGGAAAGCCTGCTCTGCTCCCTCCAGCTGCTTTCCCTGCCCTTAAAACCTCTGCAAAACCTCTCGTATCCGTCGCGTCACCTCAAATCTGGCACCGAAGGCTTGCCCACATGTATGATCGACGTGTTGAGACGCTTGCAGGAATGGTAGACGGTATGGAGATTAAGGGAGAATCAGAGGATAACGCACAGTGCAATCCTGAGAGATGTGAGGTCTGTCAGCTTACCAGAGCCAAGCGGCAGATCTCTCGAAGACCGGCAGAACGGTCACATACCTTTGGCAAGTTTGGAAGACTGCATTTTGATTTAGTGCAGTTAGATGAAGCTTATAATGGCCACAAATGGATCTCTCACCTATATGTGGAAGGAATCAGGCTTCATATGAGTCAATCTCATGAGAAGAAGAGCGGCTGCGTTGATGCTATCATCAAGTTCATCGCAATCTGCCGTAATCAGCTAAGAATGCCCATCAACGTCTTCAAAAGCGATAATGAGAAGACCCTCGGCCGTACCATCAAGGAGTACTGCGAGGAGGAGGGTATATCAGCAGAGTTCAGTGTTGTTGGAACGCCTGAACAGAACGGATTCATCGAGAGAGCAGGAGGTATCATCATCACCACCGCAAGAGCTCTGATACTCGATTCAGGCCTTCCGAAGAAGCTTTGGCCAGAAGCAGTGCGTGCGGCCGTCTATCTGATCAATCGGACGCCCACCACGCTGCAGAACGGTCAGCAAATCATCCCATGGGTTGAAGCCATGAGGAATCAATCAAATAAATCAGATCTGCGTCCAAACCTCTCAAATCTCAGGTTATATGGATGTAGAGCGTATGTTCGCCGTCAAGGGATTCCACAGAAGGATAAGATGGCTCCGCGCGCAGATATCGGATATTTGGTGGGATTCGTCGCATCAAACATCTGGAGAGTGTGGTTTCCGCATCTTGATACCGTCAGAGAGGTTAGAGACGTCGTATTCGATGAGAACGTTCGATTTGACCCGAAAGAAGTAGAGAAACCACCTATCAGAGACATTCTTGCGGCTATGCCTTGGTCAGTAGGTGAATATGAAGAGGAGAGAGTGGTGACCGGCCTAGAAGAACTCACATTGACCTCACCCGTGACCGAGCGTCGAGAAGAGGACAGGAAGATTGAGCAGGGTGCCTCAAAAGCTAGCAAGCAGCAGACATGGCATTCTCCTGCTCCTGTCCTGGTAACGCCATCACCGACTATCTCACGTGATTCAACGCCAGTAGCGGCGCCAGCAGGCTCATTACCAGGAGCCTTCCCGGAGGAGAGACGAGTCATAGGGCCTCCAGTCTCCTCTAATCACCTCGAAGCTGAGGGGGTGAGAGAACTGAATCAACTAGGAGAACCTGATCAACAGCTTCAGGGTGATCTTCAAGCAGTAGTATCAACTCCAGCGACCCCAGACGTCTCTGAATCAACCGTGCCAGTAGGATATCGTCGTCGCGGTTCTCTCGCACCAAGGGATATCAATGCATCAATCTCTGAGAGCAATATCGTGACAAGTAAGCGGAAGAGGGCGTATTTCGCATCGGTTGCATCAATGGACAACTCGCAGGACCTGGAAGACTATCATGAAGGTCTTCTATTAGCGTTTACTACAGGAATGAGCTCTCCGCAAGCTTACCAGCGTCCTCATCGCGACGATCTGCCTCCTGAGCCCTCGAACTGGTTAGAGATGATGAGACATCCTCATAGAGATGCGTTCGTTGAAGCTGCTGCGTTGGAAGTAAAGACGCTGGAGAAGAAAGGAACTTACCAGGAAGTTGATCGTCCTACCGATCAAAGCGTTCAGATCCTACCGCTGACATGGGTGTTCACATACAAATTCGACAGCAACGGCCTATTGGTGAAGCACAAGGCACGAATCTGTGTTCGAGGTGACCTCCAGACGATGTCAACAGAGGAGAAATACTCAGCAACGCTTGCAGTACGCACTGCGAGAGCTATCTTCGCTCTAGCCGCCGCATTTGACCTCGATACAGCTCAGTTTGACGCCATCAACGCATTTCTGAACAGTCACTTGGATGAGGAAGTATATGTGGAACTGCCTCCTGGACTGTTCCCAGCCGGGCGAAGAACAAGATGTTGGAAACTCTTAAGAGCGCTATACGGCCTCAGGAAGTCACCAAGGCTCTGGCAGCAAGAGGCATCGAGAGTTTTAACCTCCTTAGGATTCAAGGTCGTCCAAGAAGACATCTGTCTATTCGTCACCGACGGAATCATTGTGATCTTTTATGTGGATGATATCATCATCTTCAACCATCCGTCTAACCGCCAACAGGCCGCTGATGTCGCCAAGAGGCTTAATGAGGCTTGGGAGCTTCGATCAATGGGTGAAGCACAATGGTTTCTCGGCATCCGGATCGTTCGGAACCGTCAACAGGGCGCATTATGGCTCTGTCAAGATGCCTACGTCTCAACCATGGCTAACAAGTATCATTTAACGAGGGAGAAACGCCTCGAAGTTCCTCCAGTCTCTATCACTAACCTGAAGCCGTTTACCGGGACAGCTACTGGCGAGCAGAAGCACGAGTTCTCAGCCAAGGTCGGATCAGCTCAATATGTAACGACGATTACCCGACCGGACGTAGCGAAAGCAACCTCGCATTTGGCTCAATTCCTATCGAATCCTTCTCCAGATCACATCAACGCAATCAATCAAGTGATCATCTATCTATATCACACGCGGACAAGAGCGATCTGCTACCGAAGACCCTCTAAATCAATCCCACAAGCTGTTCAGTTCTTCAGCGACGCATCATATGGAGATAACCATGATCGGAGGAGCTCCTCGGGATATATCTGCCTGATATTCGGCGGACCGGTAGACTGGAGAGCTACCAAGCAGAAGACGGTGACCACCAGCACCACCGAAGCCGAACTACTAGCGATATCCGAAGCAGGCAAATCCTTATGCATGTGGACTCGATTATTCGACACGATTATGTTCTCTCCCGGACACCCTGTCGTCCTCCAATGCGATAACCAGCAGACTATCAGCCTCTTAGCAAAGGAATCGCCTCAATTGCGCACCAAATTGCGACATGTTGATATCCACCAGCACTGGTTGCGTCAGGAGGTCCAGTCAGGCCGCATACCAGTGCAATGGGTCAAGACGTCCGATATGGTAGCTGACGGCCTTACCAAGCTTTTACCACGTCAAAAGCACGTCGAATTTGTTCGCTTATTGGGCATGGAAGATATTGGAAGCTTTCTGCAAGGACTAGTCGACGACTAGTGGAAATGAGACGAAGTGGTAGTGCAGCGAATTCCCCACGGGGACTTCACTGAGGGGGTGTGTCAGAGCATGGAGTGGTATCTTACCACTAGCAAGCGATTGGTTACCAAGGAACCCACATTTCCTTTTGTTTTGTATGGTAAACTATTTCAAATGGCAATCTCGGTATAATAACCACCGAGTATGGTCACGTTCCGAGGGTATTTCAACCTGCCCTTGACCGCATATTTTCTAATTAATCAATCATTCTATTTATCCTGAATTGGTTCCGCTTGATCTCATTCGTCCTGAATGCATACTAGTCCATACAATTTTAGCTTGTTTTGACACAATCATACCATGGTCACGATCGCGTAACGTGGATCTTGGAATACCGCTAGATTTCGATAGGGCGGAGTAGATTAGAGGCTGTCCAGACTGTTCGTTCAGGGCGAGCAAAGTTGCTGCTGGGTCGTTATACTCCCATAGAATTTTGAAATGTATGAGTGTGAGCGGAAAATAGACAATTTGCCCCGTAGATGGGCAAGGCGACTGATCCTGAGAGGCACGCTGGCCAGGGATCTCTAAAAATAGATTGCCATATATTACCAGGTCGGTACGGTTTGTATGTAATAAATTTGTACAGATAATCCTTAATATGCAGACCTTCATGTGCGGGCAACCAATAGAAATATTTCAGACATGGAATGGGTACAGTCCTTCCGAAAATCGGTGTCACCATGGACACTCTTCAATTAATTACCGAGGCGTCAATAATGGAAATAAATGGTAATATGCACGAGGGCTTCTATGCTATTTGTACATTACTTATAATAAGTCTAAAGTTTTGACTATCTAATTTATTTTATTTACGGCATGATTCTAATTCGGTGTAACCTAGTCCTTTAGTTGAGAAGATCAAACACTCCTAACAGCTCTGCGATAGCGCCAGTAGCTACAATTATAGACCATAAGCAAAATATAGCGCCAGAACGATTCATATGGCTCCAAACTTAGTTGTGTGGGTCTCAATATATCGACTGACCCAGCCGAGCATTCAACAAGGCTCTATCCCATGGGGGAGGGGGAGTGAGGCTGACTCGGATTAGGGTTTTATTTGTATGGGAGGAAAAACGTGGGTCAGGGCTCACTCGCTTTAATTTTCAGACCCCCACTAGATTTCGCAGTTGACGTCGGATCATGCTCAGATTTTCAGAAGTTGTATTCTCAGTTGTAGATTTTATATAGTTCCAATTTCTAGTAGATTCGATAAGTATTAGTGGATGTTTTCACGATTGAAAACCGGGATTCTTTTGGTGAGGGCCCAGATGTGGATATGCGACCGAGGTCAACCACCCACGACATCAACATTGGGGTTAACAAAGTGATCAGTCCAAGATCCAATTAGACGATTACGGGACTAGGATGAGATTCAGGGGTAATTAGAAGTCCCAGCTGTCGTCCAGTTTAATTTTAGAAAAATTCCACCACTTCATCCACCCCAGTTTGTTGTACAATTGAATATTTGTTTGTATATATTTCGCCACGTCAATATGGAGAACCAACTTTCCACCAAACCCGCAGAATACCCCATTATTATTTGCAGACGTTGCCAGATCGGTGTTAGGCCTAGTGAAATCAGTCGACATTTACGAGGCACATACCACAAAACAGCAGCAGCCGATAGCCGACAGGTACAATATGCCATTGAACAGTGGGACGGAGTTCAGCAGTGTGAGCTAGACCTGGCTAGGAACCGCGGGTGAACCTCACGAACCGCAAGGAGGTTCACCCACCCGGAGGTTAAGGTTCCATGCCGGGCGGTTCTATCTTGGACCGAACCTCATGGAGGTTACCCGCGGGTGAACCTGAGGGCATGCATTAATGAAGTTTTGGTTTATAATTACGAGAGAATACAGCCTATTTCTACATAATTTATACAGTTGACCCTAAGTCCCGTTTTTTACCTATTTGTTATGCTTGTTGAACCTCAGGTCCACCCGCGGGTAACCTCCATGAGGTTCGGTCCAAGATAGAACCGCCCGGAGGTTTTAGGTCATGGAACCTTAACCTCCGGGTGGGTGAACAGGTTCGTGAGGTTCACCCGCGGTTCCTAACCAGGTCTAAGTTTAGTCATATCAATGAAGCACCGGCGTATGCGATCTAAAACTGAGGCTGAAATGCCTTTAAAATCATGATCAATAGTTCCATTGCATTAGCGATCGTATGAAATTTTTGATATACAGAGCCTGTCATTATATAAAATATCAAATTTACTTTTCCTAGAGAAAAGATGCGATGAATCATATCAGCACCCAAAATCACCGAGTGATGTAGTGACAGCATATCAGTACAGCGATACATAGTAAAGAAGGCAAATATTGAGTTACATATTCTGACCTTGAATTTGGCATGTACTACTATCACCTTTTGACGCCTTGATTCCTCGCTCCCCGTTTTGACTTCCTGCGGTGGTTTCTGTTGTTACGATTACCTTCGTAATCATGCAGTATCTCCCTGAGAAGAAACCGAAGCAGCCCACCCTCATACGCCTCTTCTTTAGGGAAAAATTTACCCTCATTGATTGTGTAGTCTCTTGAACCCTCTTGGGTAGCAAAGCACTCTGCGGGCGCCCCAGCACGCATAGACTCCAACAAATCAACCAGATTGATGTGTGTGCGTAGTACTGCCTAACTTAATGAGCGTCGCATAGAATCACTCAACGGATATATGGGGTTCATACCTGTCGGGCTTCAAGAAGATTTTCCGGAACAGGGGATATTCCTATGCAGCGACAGATGCGTTTCCATGATTTTAAGCTGTCGGCATCTGCCCCGAACGTTGAGTTGAAGGCTTGTACGATGGCAATGCGAAACAATCCCCAAGCTTCCTCACGCGCAACTGGGAATTTGCCATTCGCCTGCTTGTGCCATCCAAACATGTCACACATGCGATAGACTCAACATATACAGGCTGTTCTCTCTGATAGGGAAACCTGGTGTACTGGGCAAAGAAACAATCAATCTCATCCAGATCGTGTTGTTGCTGATTCGGCATCGTAGCTAGAAGATTCGAATATCGAAATATTGGGTAAGGAAATGGAATATCGAAATCATCAAGGTATGATGGGTAGGTAACAGCCGCCTCTATGAATTTGGTGACCCGGTGATGAAATTTCGATTTTTGTCCGAGTTATAAGCGTTCTGAGTTGCGACCTACCTAGGTATACTTTTGGGGGACGTATAGAAGACAATGGTTGCTACTAGAACAATGAGAAGAGATGGCCTCCCGCATTGACTGCCTCTCGCACTGACGGCCTCCCGCATTGACGGCCTCCCGCATTGACGGCCTCCCGCATTGACGGCCTCCCGCATTGACGGCCTCCCGCATTGACAGCAGCCTCCCGCATTGACAGCCTCCCGCATTGTCTTTCTGAGGATGATGAAATGCCGAATCATCTTCGACTGGCTTAATATTCCTATTCTATGGTGCATGGGTTTGGGCATACACGAGGATCTAGAAGTTTATCCCATGGGGGAGGGCCGACTGAGGGCTGGGTCGGATTAGGGTTTTATATTTTTGTATGGGAGAATAAAAGCGGGTCCACCCCCAGTCGAGTTAATTTTCACACCCTACCCTAGGGGGAGGGGGGGGGAAGGGGGTCACCGTGACTCGGATTAGGGCTTTGCATTTTTGTACGGGAGAAAAAGAGTGGGTCCACGGCCACTCGCTATAATTTTCAGACCCTCACTCGTTTTTGTATTTGGCGTCGGATCATGCTCAGATATTCCTAGTAGTGAATTTTGGATAGTTTCAATTAATAGTTAATTTGACCAGTATTAGTAGAGGTTGTGCGATTAGAAATCGGGAGTTTTTCTGGTGAGGGGCGCAGATGTGGATATGCGACCGCAGTCAAACCACCCATAATATCAACATTGGGGTTAACAAGTTGATCAGTCCAAGGTTCAATTAGACGAATACGGGGCTAAGATAAAAGTCAGGGGTATTTAGAAGTCCCAGCTATCGTCCAGTTCAATTTTGGAACTTGACTACTTCATCTACCCCAGTTTGTTGTACAATTTAGATATTTGTTGTATAGATTTATCCATATATATATATCTACACGACATGGAAAACCAAACTTTTTCCAAACCGGGGGAATTTCCCATTATTACATGCAAGGATTGTGAGATTGGTGTTAGGCCCAGTGAGATCAGCCGTCATGTGCAAGGAGCCTAACACTGATTAGGATTACCCACCGGTAGCACCAGCTTGCCTTCGGTTTTCGAGATATAACAGGCCCTCCTCCAACGAGATGAGAAAATGAGTGATGCGTGAGGCAACGGAGTAAGGTAGATTTCAATGAGTAATGGATTTGAAGCAGCACAGGCTTTGTTATTTAATCCAGAATCTATGGGGCAGATTCCCTATGAAATATAAAAGTAACACAATATCAGAAGGGTATTAGTTGTATGCCTAAGCATTTATTATGCGTATATCTATGATTCGCTTCCACCATCACACAATTATATATTAATTTTGAACCGAGACCTCGAGGCTGTCTGGTACCGGGCGGGGTAAAACCGAAAATCTTTTGATTTTAGTTGCCAAGATGAGCGCCCAATCAGTGAGAGGAAGCGATTGGGTCATACCAAACCAAGGCGTCAACGTGCGGTGAATGTTTGGGCTTCTTCTTATAATACATCCCAAAGTTAATTCTCAACGATCTCCATCACTTAATTCTATGATTATCTGCCTCATATCATTCAATTTGTCACGATGGCCTACATGTTAGAACTGGATCAGCCTACAGCTGAGTTGATCGTTCAGATACAACTCCAAGATGCCGGCCTTTATTCAGAAATCTCCAAAGGGAAATCTCGGGATCCTACCGACGAGGAGCTGGCTTTTCAGTTACAAAACGAGCATTTGGAAGCAATTTCTAATTTTCTCAAGGATAGGCGAATGGCCATGAGTTTCGCAGCCGCGGTTCAAGCTGATGGGCGCATCCTGGCTCAGACAAAAGTGGAAGAAGAGAGCGCGTCTCAAGATCGAAGTATTGCGCGTCGATGGATGGATGATGAACATCTAGTCTCGGGAAATGACTTCGAAGCAGAAACATCAGGTTTAGACGATGAGACTCTGGCAAAACTCGAGATCTTGTATGTGTCCGGCTTGGAAGGGTACTACAACACAGAGGATGGGGGCATGACTGGGGCTGAAACTGAGCAAGCCGAGTCATCTGCTTGGGCAGCTCGACGACTCCGTCAACCACGATCACAAATTCGTCAATGTGTGGCTTGTGGAGATGATACAGAATTTTTCAACGTGGCGCGTGTCCCATGTCAACATGAGTATTGTCGTTCTTGTTTGGAAGCTCTTTTCAAAGCCTCAATAACAGACGAATCGTTATTTCCTCCACGATGCTGCCGGCAACCCATCAATTTGAGCATGGCTCGGATATTTCTCAAGTTTGAACTCGTCCAACTGTACGAGAAAAAGAAGGTTGAGTTTGAAACACCAAACAGAACGTACTGCTACTCTACTGAGTGTTCTGTTTTCATCGGGAAATCTCATATCGATGGTGAAGTAGCCACATGCCCCAACTGCCAGCACACGACCTGCACAAATTGCAAAGGGCGAGCCCATATGGGCGATTGCCCAAACGACCCTGCTATGCAACAGCTTTTGTCAGCGGCACAAGAAAATGGATGGCAACGCTGCTATTCATGTTGGCGACTAGTGGAATTGGACCATGGTTGCAATCATATGATGTCTGTGTCCCCTTTCTTTTCTCTCACAACTCTGATTTCTGACGGAAAATGACGATAGATGTCGCTGTGGTGCCGAATTCTGTTACAATTGTGGGGGAAAGTGGAAGAATTGCGCATGTGAACAATGGGACGAGCATCGTCTCCTTGCGCGTGCATACCAAATAGTCGATCGAGAAGCGGATCATCTGCCTGCCGCCAACCCCCCGCCAGCTATTGATGAATATCGGCTGGAAGATCAACTTGTACCAGACATAGACGAACCTCATATTGAAATTCAAGAGACAGAACCAAATGAACCTCGTGTATTCGCAGAAGGTTCAACGTTGTCCTTTATGCAGAGGCGTCGAGATACTTTGATCGCAAGAACAATGCAAGAGCTCAGAGACAACCACGAGTGCGGGCATGGTCGATGGAAATATGTACGAGGATCCCATCGATGCGAAGAATGCTCTCATTATTTGCCTCAATATATATTTGAATGTTGTCAATGCAGGCTCCAAGCTTGCAACCGCTGCAGAAGGAATAGACTCTAATACAACCATTTTGTGACTTAATTTCCTGCCGGCACATAGATGGGTACCTTCACTTTTGACAATTTATACCTTCTTGTCGGGAATTGCACGGTGATAGACCTAGAAGCCGTTTTCGAAACTCGAAATGAGAGTAGTGGCCAATAGAATATCCTTGTCTTCCTGCTGTGGCTGTTGCTTAATTACTCGAATAAAGCAACAATCGAGTCCCAAAGCCGGGGCTCATGAGTCTCGCTTACTCGAATTATCGAAGCACTAGAATCCATCATCCTTACCCAAATACAGGTTGAGACAAGCGTTAACCGATTTGGCGTTTGGTTTTCTGAGCACTCAATCCTGTGACTTATAAGTAGACTGTGCTAGGTAAAATATATGAACGCCACCAACGAGATAAACATATAGCCCCTTATTCTATGGCAAATATTCATTGATAGATTGATATTCACGATGAGTCACTCAAAAAAACCTACGCCTACGTCGCGTAAGCAACGGTTTCTTCTAAGCGATTTGGGTATAATGTCTTGATATTAATCTGCCGCTTAGTAGGGAGTAAATATGACTAAAGGCAAATAAAGTAGGACCCAGAAACAGCGGTGGAATTTTCCTCGATGTCTGTATCGTCGTTTTCTATCACAAACTACCGGCGGTGTATAGAACCATATTGCTATTCCAAATCTTAAGAAAGGTTTCGACTTCTCTCCTTTATTACAAGTGACAAAAGTAAACTGCTCAGGTGTATCTGATGCACTAGTAATACAAGGGACTTGATAATCAACGCTCTTGGAATTGGTCTCATCAATTCTTCCTTTCCTTATAATTAATTTGAAGTTCGTGACAAAAACGAGAGCGTCGCTTCGGCGGCTCGCACAAACGCTTCAGCTCTTGATGAACAGTGATTGATAGACGCTACTTCTTCACCTTCCATCCAAACAGAGATATCGTGCAAACTATTCTCGGTTTCTTTCACCCGAAAGTCGGCCTTGCGTGTACCCATAATACGATCCATAGCACTCTTTGGGTGTTCTAACTCTACATCATGCGCCGCGAAACGCTCAAGATAAGCCATCAACTCGATACGTTCCAAGAAGCGTTCACATGCATCCAGGTCGCCACCACTTTCAACGAAAATTGCCCCAATAGTGCTCTCAATAAGGTCTGAGTAGAACTTAGATGCTCTTAGCTGGGCAAGCGTGGCCCAAGGATATGAGCGCCCACTTTTTAGGGGTTTCTTGACTGCATCTCCAAGCATGCGATATATGTTGCTGCACGATGTCTGCATCTTAACAACATCTGAAGCGTCATGTCGCATGAACATCCATAATGCGGTATTTCTTGGTTGAACGGTCGCCCCAAAATTGCTTGCTGTTATCTCCTGCCCGTAGTAACATGTCTCGGTGGGAGCGAAATCCATGCAGAGGAATGCCAAGAAGTCGGCATTTACCAAAGCGGCTCGAATTTCCGTCATTCGACCTTCCGCAAGCTTTGGAACCTGAGCGTGCAGTCTTCTTGCAACGAGAAAGTCCAAAACCGCATCTCCCAGGAATTCAAGTCGTTGGTAAGACCCAGTTGTTTGGTCTCTTTGCCATGATGGGTGTGTGAGCGCCTCCCAGATCAGAGCCCGGTTCTTAAACTTGAAGCCAAGAAGTTTGTCAAGTTTGATTTCCAAATGGACCGGGAATTGGCAATTTTTCTTTGGTTGTTCTTGGGGTATTGGCGTGAAGTCGGAAATCTCCGGTAGAAAAATCCCGACAAGCTTTCGGGAGAGCGAATTTCCACCGTGTTCATAGGCAGCGGCTACGAGAGCTTCTACCACATCAGCATATACTTTTCTCGGAATCCCTTTGTCCGCAGCGTCTCCTTTATTCTGCCAAAAGATTGGATGTTTTCGCGTGATGAAATCAGCGCAGATAAATTGTTCCAAGTGAGCACTCACGGCCGCTTGCGTCAGTCTCTCGTTTGAGACTAGCAAATCCTTCATCTTTGATAGGTAGCCTTCATGCCATCGAGGATAAGTATAAAAGACATGCGTAGAGACCAAGAACTTGATCAGAGAGTCACCCAAAAATTCTAGTCGCTGGTAATTTACTGGCCATTGAGAAGAAGGAGATGTGATTGCCTCCGCTAGAGAACTCAATCCGATTTCAGGCACATCTCCAAAAATTTCAACGCGCATAGACTGCGCCATCAGATGCTGATGCAGTAATTGTATGATTGGCGGAATCAGGAGGCTGGTCCGACCCAGTTCCCAAGGCAGGAAATCAATGGTGCACTCAGTGGCAGCTATACAGGCTGTTTTGGTGAAAGTTTGTGTGGAGATTTGATCGGCCAACGTTGCTTGCTGTATGAGGTTCCGCCTTTTTTCAAACGGTCGACATTCGATTGTAAATCCACTTGCATCTGGGTTTCGAATCCACCTCACAAAGATGTGGGGAGTGAAATGAAGCTTAGGGCTTCGGATGAAACCCCCAGGGGAAAGAAGAGGCACACGAGTTTGCTCACTCCAAATAGCAAGGGATCCTCGATTGATATCAAGCCAGTCTTCTAGCTCTTCTAAGGGGAGGTCCGGAGTAAAGAATGGAAGAAACTCCGAATAATCTTCTTGTGGGGATTTTCCGCGAGTCGAATGGAATAATAAGGTCGTTATCTCCCGTATGATGGACCTTAAAAAAGGTGAGAGCGCTGTTTCAAGGTTGAAGGGCTGCAATGTTACCCTAAAGGTTGTTTGGTTATCCCAGTATAAGTCCACATTCGCATCAATTGGTAGCTTTACTGGTGTAAAAAGAGCCATCGCAAGATCTGATTGTACTTCCCCATTTTTAGAAACCTCGATGCGACATCTGTATATTGTTCGTTCGGTCCAATGGCCTGGAACGTCTTTCCAGAAGCTGATAAAGTTCTCCACTAAGGGCAGTTCGGCAGCCACAGCTTTTTGTTGACTCATCTCAGCCCATGAATTATCCTGGAACAAAGGAAGGAAATGGTCATTGATGAGACTTTGGCGGTGTAAAGCGTGAACGGCTTGAAAAGCCGCATCCTGTCGTGCTGACTGCTTTGTGGCCCACCAATGGCGCCCTTTCGCTACTCGTAACGAACTATCAACACCACTCGGCAGATAGACTGTAGATCGAAAGTGATTTTTTTCGTTACTCTCACATGAGAAAGAAGGAGAGGTTCGGCCTGGTGTCTCACTTTGCAGAGTTGTGCAGAAATGGTATAAATGGGATATGGCATTCTCTGCTGTCAGCAGCGCCCTGTGAACGGAATTTCCTTGCGTTAGCCATAAGGACAGAGATTATGGCAGAGAAGACAAACCCTGTGTCCAGAGATAACCGGAGAACTATGTTTTCAGATTCTCCATCGTCTATCTTCACTATTTGATGACGTCGATGATGGTCCAAACATAGCTCCTGCATTTTCTTTTCAAGCACATTCCATTGACGTGAAGCTAGGGATTCACAATTATCTTCTTCCATGATGACGAATTCAGAGATACTCTGTCGTGCTCGGCCCCGGCGTTGGATGTAGGATGTCATGTTGTCTGGAAGTTCGAATGAAATGACTAGATGACATGCTGGAATATCAATGCCTTCTTCGAGCACATTGGTGGCGACGATCAAATTTTTTGTGCCGCAGCGGAAGTCAGTGACCACTTCCTCGCTCTTCTTTAAGATCAAAGAGTTATCTATCGCCCAGTGTTCAGAGTGAGTAGAGCTGCTCACACAAGGCGCGCATCGAAACAGACCGTGGGTCAGTGGGTGCTCATTAAGCAACGCTGATAGAACGTAAGCAGTCGCTCGCTCTCGAACAAAAATAATTCCCGAGAGGTTTGCACAGGCTTTTGCCTTCAGAAACAATAAGAGTCGCTCAACTTTATTGGACATATTACCGGGCGCTTGCATATTGCCGCCAGTACCGTCAGAGATACTTCTCAGCAAAGTTATCAAATTTGGATATCTGTGGCTGGGCCACCAAACCGAAGAAGAGTTCCTCGGTCCAGCAATTCGCCCGGCAATGTGATGCGAAATTCTAGTGAGGAAGTAACTAGAAGCCCAATTGCCCAATTGATACCAAATCATACGGGCTTTTGTATGGAGGTTGGAAACCTCGTCCGGGAGGGATGGCCCATGGTTTTGCTGTCTTCACGCAGTTCCATGACAATCTTTTCTAATCTTTGTAAATGGAAAGGTAAGTCTGCTGCGTCGTTGCGGTCTCGGGAATAGACAATCCTGGTTAGATTCTGGTCAGAAACATGTTCCGCTAACTCCTGGCGCTGAACCAGGGGCGCCCGACAAGTTGCATCCAAATTCTTTTCAAGTTCCCTTTGAACCTCATTAGTATGCTCTATATTTAACTATTATCAATTTCTTTTTCATTCGCTCACCGGACTTTCTTTGGATCAACGGAAGCTGTCAAGCCAAGAATGCTTGGAACAGCTGCACTGCTGTTCTCGGCTTTAACTCTGTGATAAAAATCACGCATGATACGGTTCCCTGGATGCGATTTCACGCAATGATGAGCTACGCTAGCGTCAGTTTTATTAGATATCAAAATAATTATTTTTATTTCTCACCCTCATCAAAGACCAGCAAAGCCAAGTCTTGTAATTTAACAAAGCCGTGTGTGAGCGCATCGGCGAGGACAGCATGAGTAGCAAATACCACCTTCAATCCCCGAAGAGCGGCATCCCAAATCTCTTGATTGCTCCAACATTCCACTCCATCGTCCCCTGTCAGCATTCTCATGCTGACTGCGGGTATGTGACGCGAAATGTATGTCAGTTGTTGAATACATAATACTTTCGTCGGAACCAAAAACCAGACCATCTAAACGACGTGTTGTTTAATAGCAGTCGTACTTTGGCCTCAAACCATTAGCTTACCTGGTTATCTTGGCAACGCTCCAATTCTGCCATAATCCTCATGCTAGCTCTAAGCATCGTTATTATCTTTGAGGTTGCCCGATAGGGTGTCAAGTAATTCATACATGTAGGTCTTTCCACTTCCAGTTGGCATCTAAATTAGAAACATTAATGCGGGGCTCAATAAATATCTCTACGAGTTTAGAATGCAAGACTTACCACGGCGATGATATTTTCTTTCATACTCATCTCAAACATTTCGAGTTGATAGCTACGTGGCTGGAGATTATCCATGTTTGGGAAAGTGTGGGTGAGTCTGATTTATTTTAACAACGGTGACTAGATGTTTAAAATTGCTGGGAGTTACTCCCCTTTAACCTTTAACCTTGACATATGCTTGAAACGTGG
This sequence comes from Penicillium samsonianum, assembly GCF_028829775.1. Classification (NCBI taxonomy): domain Eukaryota; kingdom Fungi; phylum Ascomycota; class Eurotiomycetes; order Eurotiales; family Aspergillaceae; genus Penicillium; species Penicillium samsonianum. The sequence goes on along the minus strand of NW_026643264.1, from coordinate 1,116,390 downwards.
TTATCTTCCATGGTCTGGTTTTCGTGGGATGTGTGCAGTGATGCATATGATATGTCGAATATGCATTTGCATTGCCAGAACTCCTCATCCGAACACCAATCAGGCTATGCGACGTGGTGCGCACTTGTATAAATGATACCTTCTCGCTGTCCAGATGCACGGTCCTCTTCATGGGCCACGTCTTTCGTCGACAGCGTGGGAATTTTAATTCAATAATTTATCGACTCTTGTCGTAAGCATCATAAAATGTGTTAGAGTATCATCATCATCATCCTCACTATCTTGTCCATTGTCGTCGTCTTCTTCTTCACTTATTCAGCATGGGCGAAGCATCCATGGATTTCATCCGAAGGCTAGTCGGATGTCAAGAGTTATCGGAATCTGAAATACATATTGCTCTTAAATTTGTATAGAGTCAGCTAAAGCCATCATATCTAGCGGGTTTCTCTTTACATACCACAGAGATATGTCTTGAGCGTCTATATAAACGAGATAAACAGCTTCAGAATGAGGCAAACTGAGTAAAGAAAGACTCCGAAAAAGAAGAAAGATAGTAGAATGATGATGCGTATTTTAAAATTTCCATGGGTGCTTTGTCTATTTATCTGGATTTCAGGTTGAAACTAGACCATTCTAGCGAGTCCTTGAATTTCTCTCTATTCGGCCAATTAGTTGGAATTTTCTTAATAACAATACGCATTATTGACACTTACTGACAGAATATAGTTTCTAAATATTTATCCAAATCTCATTCATCAAGCTGCAAACATCCAATTTGGAGAAAATCGATATAGACAACAAAAACCAGAAGGATCAAGCACATAAACAGATCAATAGAAGAAAAGAAGCAGATACAGAAAAAGCAGAAGGCCAACACAATAAAAAGTAGAAAGGCGAAAAGAATAAAAATCGAAGAAAGAAACCACTGAACAAACCAAATACCGGGATATATATAACTTCGAATCAAACAAAACCTGAATATTTTCAAAAAAGAAGAAGCAAACAGACCCCATTTGTACCGGCACCTGTCAGGATGACACTCGAGATTTTATACCACAATAAAAATATAAAAAACTGAAGACAACAACAACAAATCCCCTGGCAAAGCCTTATGATAAGCCCTAAGTTTGTTGACCAGTGCGATCACTCATATATGTTCGTTAATACCTATACCCATACCCATGCCCCATTTTGACGCCGTCTGCGTGTCAAACATTCGTGACAAGAACCTCACAACCTAATAGTATAGATGATGGTGTGGGAGATAGCATCCCGTTAGAACGCGGGTGGTCCAGCGATCCTTTGGGGAAAGACAAGGATCTATGGTGGATGGAGTTCATGTCGGGCAGCTGGGCATGGCGATGGGGCATGTCATGCGCGTGCGATACCGTGGGAATCTGGTAGTTCATTAGCGGCTGGGGCGTACCCTGGCTAGGTACTGGTGTAACGTGGGCGACAGGGTTGAAGATGTTATGGCGGAAAGACGGTGTCCAGGTATCGCAAGAGATTAACCGTGAGATAACCATAGATAATCGCACAACTACACGTCTATATCCAATCTAGGCAGCTGTTCCGGCAGCTGATCCTTTGCAGTGGCTGGGTTACATTAGTCCCAAATTTTCTGTTCTTTGGCAAACATCTTGGTGCCATCGAACTATCTGGACCACTGTGCCGGTTCTCGAAGTTTAACGCCATTCTGGGCGGAGAGTATCGCCTGTACATCCATCTCAATAGACTGGGTGCAGGGGTAGGTGTTGAGGTAGTTGAATTGCGTTCAATCGGGTTGGGAATAGGGAGTTTGAACCGCTAACGTATTTCACAAGCGAGCGGCGCACCCAAGCGAGTGGCGCACCCAAACCAACCTACTAATTTAAAATGCATATAACTCAACCAAAACTCCATTAAATTAAATACACTAAAATCATCATCTATCTGGACATGCATCTCTTCTATGACCCTGGTTTTTACATAGCCCGCACGTTGGTAATGCTCTCGTTCGTGGTTGTAAAAGTGGCGAAGGCCTTCTTCGCTGGGGGCGGGGGAGTGCTTCAACTACTGCCACCGGCTCAGTAATCAATTGAGAAGCTTCCTGTACTGAGAGCCCTCCTTCAGCTGGTATCTGCCTTCGGGATCGAGTGCGCTTTTGCTTCTGCTTCTCGTTGGCGGCGCGTAATTCCTTGTTTTCTTTAGCAAGTAAGATAGCACCTTGCATTGTAAGACGGAAGCCTTTCATAAGCTGGTTTAATGCACGATCTGACGGGCTGGTGGACTTCGAGATCTTGTACGAAGTATTGATAAAGCCTGCCGGCGTAGTTCTTTCTCTGTAGCTGGCGTTTTTGGTGTAAAATTTCGACTTGATTCACTACCCCGGCCGGGAGGGGGGTAGGCGTTCGAAGCCGGATATTAAGCTTTGAAATCACTTGATCTGATGTAAATGGCACTAAACCGGTAGCTCGGAAGCTGCTTTTAATTGTCTCCGGTTTAAAAGCTTCAATTCGTGCCTTTGGGTATGCTTTAAGAAAGTCAAGTTTCTCAATATGGTTGATCCCGTTCCGCATCTTCGTTTCAACCGCCCGACTATAAGACCGTTTTAAGACCGCAAAACAGCCGACATCGAGAGGTTGTAAAGGATGGGATAAATGAGTAGGCATACAAATTGGTATCATATTATTTTGCTCGCAAATTTGATCAAATTTCGGCGTTAAATGACTTCTATGTCCGTTAAGTATCAAAAGCCGATACCCACCCCCTTCGTACGTGAAGAAGTAGTAGGAATAAAGAGCTTTTCAAGCCAGCGAAGTCCAATTTCATCCGAAGTCCAACCATTAGGACTCACTTCAAGACGCCAATCGTTAGGAAGGCCGGTAAACCAGGATTTAAGGAAGACCTTTCCTTTGGAAATCACACACGGAGGAAGCACCTAGCTAGAAGCATTTGTACATTCAATCACCGTCACCCACTCTCGATTTCCAGGTTGTTTAAGTGCTCTCCGCCCGGAGTATTCACTCCTCGTAATAACCCTCGTAGTTGTCGTTAATCCTAAAGCAAAACCAGTCTCGTCAAAGTTATAAACGTCATCGGGGTCGATTCCAAAATTTGGAATCCAAATTGAAGGATCGTTTTTTGAACCAAATCAAACCATTCCCTAATAATTTTCGGGTCTTCACATTTCGCGCGCTTATAGTTATACCATTTCGAGAATCGGGAGGAGAGGAGAGGGTGCCTTTTAACAAAATTCGTCACCCAGTTTTCGCCGACCGAAGTAACCGGGGTGGTTCCACGTTGTTGAAGGAGAAGATTAGCTCTCTCTCGAACCATAGAAGGCCGGGGCGCTGATCCACGAGAATCCATAGAGAGTATCCATTTTTGAAGTGATTCCTCTTCAGTTGCAGTCAATTTATGTGAATTGGCGCGAGAAATCGCGCGGTGTTGTATACCACTTAGGCGGCGGCGGAGGGTGGATTCGGGGATATTAAAAAGCGGGCTGCTTCACGAATTGAGGTGATTTCTTGATTCTTAATAGCCTGCATAGCTAGTAAGATCCTACTCTCTTGCTCTATTGAATTCCTAGGGCTTTGAGAGCGTATTGGTGGCATGGTGGGTGGTTGAAGTAATTAAGTGCTAATTCTTGGACGCGTTTTGAGCAGGGTGCGCCACTCGCTTGTGAAATACGCTAGTGAGGTCGACAGCGAGGTTCAGGGGTCCGCAGTAGTGGAACCGATGGCTTCCCAGACATTTCGGGGACGATTTACTAATTTCTGGGGGTTTAAACAGGGCTATGCTGTTCGAGCTCATAACTGTTAGAACAGTATACAATTGGCCAATCAGGAAAAAATAGGAGAACTCTGTCTTGTTATTATGTAGCTACACTACATAGCAATATAGACGTGTAAAAGTTTAACCATTCTTTTACTTTAAGCACACAATAATTCTTACTAAAATTGATACCAAATGATTGAGACTTCATTCACAATCTATATACCTTCTTATGTTCTCCCTCTCTAGTCTAAGGGTAGAGAAAATTGAATTTACGATTATATTGCTTGGAAGTATCTTTTGTATGGAGTTTCTATATAAGAGATACTTAATTTTGCAATTTGTGATCCAGTGAGAATTTGTTATCCGCTGGGGCCCACCAATACCGGTAGGTGTTGGTGGGCTTGGCACGATTACAAGGGTTTTTTGGGAACTGAAATCCAATACCGATGCAAGACGTGACATGGTAAAGCAAGGTTATTTATTAGGAAACCTAATAGGGACTAGCTCGGTTTCGGGTACGAGCCGAGAAACAACACATGTGTCCGCTGGCGAAACTGTTTTCGACTTCTACTGTAGGAATTTCCAAATTGAAGTTCAACGTTGTATTATCATGGTCAGGTATCGAATCTATAGAGATCGGCGCGTCTCGCTGTTGTGTCGTCGAGAGGCCTAAGATTTTGCGGAGAAGGAGCATGTGGTCTTTCCCCGCTTACATAATGCATATGCCCCCTCTTAATGTCGCATTCTGGCTTTAGCCCCTGATTCCAATTATATCGCGCTGGATTCAACCATCTAAAGAACATAAACAATGTCAGTGGTAGCGCTATACAAAAGCTCCAAGGAAGCCGAGGGAAAGGCGCTTGAGATTGTATTTGGGAATGGAGTTAAGTATCAGCACTGGACCGTGAACACTTTGATGGCCATTCTGCATAGGCGAGTAGTTCGCTTATCCACAGAAGAGAAAGCTGGGCTTCTGGAACATCTTTCCAGCGCTTGTAAGTGCCGAAAAGCTATCGCGATTTTCTTTGAGAATGCTCCTGAACCGGCGATCCGAGGGCACGAGTACTATCTCGGGCGGTTGGAAGAGTTCTGCAGCTCGTTAGAACCTAAATGGATACCCAGCACTGAGCCAATACACCACTATCCTGAGCACGATGATGGAGAACGCCCACTTTCAAAACTCTATTTCGATCTGCTTTTATCGAGTGTCGATGAGATCGAACCCCGTCTGGCCTTTATTCAAGACATTCATCAAAGGTCCCTGGAGGGCAGAATCTGTATTGGCGCTCTTCCGATATGTAAGATTCCGAAGCCTCGTGCTACCTATATTGCAGCTCACATGCTCTTTTAGTGTGCGATACCCAGTACAAAGAGATTTTTGCTTTGTGCGAAAATTTTAGGCTTCTTGCAGAAGAGCTGGGCATAGACGCGAATAGCTGGGATGAACTTCGACGCAGGGTTGGATCTTTCGGAGTCAAAATGGATATCTTCCCAGCATTGATCGATAACAATGAGGCGGTCCCAGGGTATGACTATCTGCTAGGAAACTAACAGACCCTTCTGAAAGTGGGACCTCGCCTGCCCCGGTCCTTCGAGCGAGGCTCTTGGATGATCTCTATGCCTGTAAGCAGAAAAGAAATCTGGACTTCTACTTGGTCACTGGTAGCCTAGCTGCGCATATAATTGTACAGCTAGCGGTAATCTGGGAACCGTCGAGCCTGGAGAGGTTCCGAAAAGACACGATCTCGGAGATCATGTATCTTCGGGCGCTGTTAAAATATGGGCGAATTCAAGAGATTGACCAGGTGGACGCTCTTTCACGTCTGCTCGGTGAAGACCAACATGACGCACAGGGTACGCGTGATATATCTCGACTTGCTGCCATATACTCATGGTTAGTCCGAAATATCACTGCCATCGGTGAATACGGTTTGGCTATGCCGGTGGTTCCTGCGGTGGCTCATCTTTATACCTGGCCGTGTTCAAGTATCACTTTCCGCATGATGAAATAATGGATAAACTCTGCAATCGGTTTAGAAATGCCCTTTTTTGGAACGGATGTTTGCCCTAGAACCAGAACGATTGGGATAAATCTTTTATGAACTGGGTTCTGTGCGGATACCAGCCTCATCGGCCACGTGATCAATCTAAACTATGGACTCGTCTTGGCAACAGCAAAATTCAACCGACTTTCTTTTGCACACTCTTTGACAATGAGTATCGACTATCAGAGGCATCGCGGAGCGGGAGATTGAAGCGATTCTACCGTCAATCTGCCGCTGAATGCCTTGTTGAGCTCGATTTGGAAACAAGAGACTGCCTCGTACTTGATCCCTTTTTGATCATTCAATCGACCTTTTCAACTCTTGAAGAAATTGGCGGTTCTGACATTGACGCTTCCGGGTTTGATGCTTCCGAAGCATCTAATCGCGATATGAAATTTGCGGAATTCATCTATCAGAAGAGGAACGATGAGGGCTTCGTGGCTAAATTTCTCTCTCACTTCTTGGAACGTTGGGGTAAAATTAGGAATGCCAGGCTACCCCGGGACTACAGCACTCAACATATGCATTCGTTGGGCAAGTGGTATTGAATTCAAGCTGACTCTTTGTATCTTGCGGTCCCTTAAGTTATCAATGTCTCTTGATAGAATAGAAACGGGAAATAGTTTAGTTTGCCGTGGTTCAAAATTACACAGCCCGCAGGACTGCACCGTGGTGCCAAAGTATCTAGCTATATCATCCAGTGAGACTCCTTTTTGCTTGTTGATATGATGCTTTAAGAGATCAGGAACGTTGCCTCAGTCGCTGCCGAATAGGATTCATACTGTTATATTCCCGCCCGGAGTGGCTCCCACTCCGCACTTTTTGTCCGTGCGCCCCATAATTTGGCAGAAGTTATGAGTTTCATTTATTCATATTTGTTCTCCGTGAATTACGGTACCCTAATTCACTGTCGAGTGGGCCACAGCAAAACCCCATACGCCCCCGACGTGTGGTAGACCGGGTTTTCCTTGGGCTCCACTGTGAAACGAATCTGGGCCCTCAATCGTTCAGCGAAGCATCGCGCGACACGCTTTCGCCAACTACGTTCAACCCCGCATGTAAACGATTATATGCCTCTTCGTTACCTTCGCGCGTCGAGTTCAAAGACCCATTGATTTAGTGGCTGTCTACTTTGGCGAATAGCGAGCCCGGCGCGTATCTCTTAACTCGGTATCTACCTTGTGAGGCTGGTATGTTGGAATCCTCACAATCGTAGTACCGCCTACCAGAATTAGTTACATATAAAAAGCATTAAGTAGTTTGAGAATTCAGTTTGACCTCGCACTCTTCCGACTTGATTCCCGGAAAATAAATCTGAAATATGCTAATCCAGTTTTGCGTCACCCCTCGATTAATTGTGCAGAACTATGGTGGTAACCGTGCCTTCCAGTGCCCCCCGCACGTTGTAGGCCTCGTTGGAACTTCGGTGTGAGGGCCTCTGTAGTGAATATCTTCGAAAGCTTTTTTTGATTCTTCTCGAGGTCTTGGGCACTCTTTGGAGGGGTGTTTTCCACACTAGAAGAAGAGATATTCGGGGGAGGTGTTGATTCACCGTATGCATAAAGATCGGGCGCGAAGAGGTCTGGTATCGGCGGAAGTGTATCTTGAAGTTTTTGAATAACAGTATCGCCATTCGGAGGGTATATACCACGTTCTTTAAAAGAATTTGGAATGATTCGCTGGTTGAAGGTCTTGTTGCCTACGCTCACGATGTCCTTAAGAAAATCCGCCTTCCGCGCGGGGATCCCACCCCACTGAGAAATGAGGTTATTTTGCTTGCGAAAATATTGTTTATAAGCAAGAAAAGGCTTGCCATCAAGAGGCTGGCAAATATGAGTCTTATGAGGCCGAAAACAAAAAGGGATAATGTCGTAAGTCTCACAGAGTTGAAGAAATTCGACGGTCTTATGGGACTCATGACCATCGAATATCAATACACCGTTTTCACCCCTCTTTACCCGATCTTTTGTAGCTTCATGAAATTTTTGAAGTCATCCAATAGCAAGGAAGTCATTGATATATCCTGTAGGCGAAACAGCCGTCCAAAAGTGTGGTAGATCAGAGTGATCATACCAACTTTCCATGAACTTCTCGCCTTTAAAAATAAACAGCGGCTCCATGATCCACCCATCAGCAGTGATACACTCGATCGCTGTGATATTTTCTGTGATATTTTCAATATGATCGAACTCAGCGAGATCAGGGCATCTTCCCTTCGTGCCAATAACCTTCCGAGCCCTTCCCTGGCCGGGTTGGAAGCCGCATTCATCGAAGTTATAGATTAAGTGTGATGGGAGACCTTTGAGTACGTTCGCAAGCTGGTTATACCAGTGCTGTAGGTATCCTACATCTTCTGCTTCAAGACGTTTCTTATCCTTCGTTCTCTGTGTCACAGGGCCTAACATAAGATGTGGTGGAAGTCTTTTCTCGAAACGGTACGCCCACATCTTACTGACTTCATGATTTGAACCAGCACGCACGAGAGCCCGATACGCCCACTCTGTGAGCATCTCAGGGGTAACGGGGAGGTATAAATCACGCATACGAATGATCCACTGGACTAGAGCTTTCTCCTGATACTCATCAAGAGCTTTATTCTTAGGTGTATAGGCGTTACGAGCCTGTCGTCCCCGGCGAACGCGACCGCGCAGTATCTCATACGGAATGTCATATTCCCGCGCGATCTTCGCAAGATTCGGTTTCTTTTCGCGCTGGGCGGCTTCGCAGGCCTCGAGTACATGGGATTCGTCTATTTTGGGTGCCTTTGGCATGGTGGGTAGGTGGGAATAAAGTCAAGAAGATGAATGGCTTCAAAATTGGTTTTCCGGTGTGAATTGGTTTTCCGGTGTGGTGCACCCCCATCCCGAAGGCGGTGGGGGGGGCACTGGAAGGCACGGCTATACAGAAGTCTTGGGCGGAACAAGGTAATTATTAAATATTATGAAACTGCGTCAACATGAATGCTGGGCAATTTTCACTGTCTCAAATGACTGAAGCAAGGCTATTTTTCTCACGACTGCCTTACCTGATGTTTTAGGTGCAGAGTTCTTTGAAGTCATGCCTAGGCGCGGGCGAATACGGTTTTACTGGACTTTGACCAGAGTAGATTATGTGACCTGTATCAATACCATCAGTCCAATGGTGTTATGTGTCATGACTAACGGCGAATCAGAGGTCGGAGACTATGTGATCAAAATGGCGGTGTGGCACACAAAACGAGGCCTAGACGTGCCGCGGTGGCACGTACAGTGTAGATAAGCTTGTATGTGTTCATCAAGGTCTATAAATACAAACACGAGGGATACCCCTGGACACAGTACTCAAAGACTCCTGACTGTGCCTTCATGGTCTATCTCCTACGTCGTATCTTTCCTCACCAAACTCTAGGGCTCAAATTGATATGGAGGAAAGCAAAGATATCAATCGACACGGACTAGAAGGTCATGTTCTGAGGATAGCAGATCTGAAAATGAGCTACAGAGATTCGAAGGGCAACGAGCCCTGGTCCAAGATGAAGGCGAATCTTGGAAAGATTCTTGTTCTTAGCATCCCACCGAGCAGGGCATCTCGACGTTTCCAGAATGGTTGTTGAAGTTGCTAAGGCTTGATATGGAGATTGGGCGGGTACATTGTCGCCTTGATGGTGTGTTGCCTTTGATATAACACGTGATTGAACCATTTCTCAATGCTAAAGCAAGATGATCTAGAACATTACAGAAGCTGTGATAGCGACACGACCTGCCGGGTGTCAAAAAAACTACTTTGTCTGATATACAGATGGCTCAAACCCTCTTCTACATGAAAACCAAATCTTACGTTAAGGGATTTCCGGATGATCTTCTTAAGAAAGAGGAGATTGATAAAGCTTGCGCTGGCATGTTTCCGTAATATGACGTCTTACCTGTAATGAGTTTAGGGTAGAGTACAGAGTATTGTTAGCTCTCAAAGCCTGTCAGCCTCTCCCATGGGGATGGTTACAATGATTTTCACTATATTTGCGTCGGCATTCCTTTTGTATGTCGCCCATGTTTCCGGAGGCGGCTGAGTGTTTCTTTGTTGGAAGTCGTACCGCTGTAAGAAGCCCAAATTCAACGAACTAGCCGGTGATGACGGCCTCGAACGAGACGAGTAGAGGTTTTCACCATAATCGAATGGTCCGGCAGGGCTCAATATCACTCTTAGAACGATGCTCTAGAAGATTGTACCACACACGCAATTTCGACGGTATGATAAGCTCCATCTTATCTTCTCAAGGCCTGTTTTGGAGGCCGGTGACACCACGGGAAAGTGGTTTTATCTAGTAGGAGCTTAAATCAAGCCTGGAATGAGATCAGTGAACATGATCTGTATCAATGACGTCTGCAGGTCAGTATTTCTGTGGTCACCCTTCCTCGGTAAGCTTTGAACTGCTGAGAAGTGCTGTGTCTATTATGCGGTCTGATCAAAGGATCTCGCACAACAAGATTCCTGGGTTCATGTCAGCTATGTTTGAGAAAAGCGACAACCTCCGAGATTCGTATCAGCGGCCTATGGAGCCGGATGAGCTTTTCCAGTCGGAATATCGTCATGTTTCTCACCAAACAACCTGTCAGCTGTGTGACAAAATAAAATTGGTCCATCGTCAGCACCGGAAGCCGACTGACAAGATTCATTATGGACTCATTGCCTCTGGAGATCAAGTCATAAGGAGCGCGTCAAATGCAGCAAAAGTAGATGGGAGGGTGGTTGGCGATATCTTGTGCTTCGAGATGGAAGCGGCGGGCATCGCGACGGGGTACTCGTACATCGCCATCCGGGGCATGTCCGACTATGCAGACTCTCACAAGAACGACATATGGCAGCATCATGCTGTGGCTGCGGCTACAGGGTGCGCCATGGAGCTCCTTTCATACGTGAGCCTACCGCAGCCTTCCACCACGACTGAAGTCCACGGTCGGCATAGGCCTGAGAGATCAACCGGCAGCTCTCTAGCTACGCAGTCCATATTTCGCGGTCAAGGAATTCAAAACTCGGGGTCTGGCAAAGTCTCTGTAGGTAAGGATTTGAACATCGGCAAAAATTAACCCGTAGCGAAGGAATTCGGGAGTTAATGACTCAATAGAAGTTATGCAGCTGAAAGTCATAGTCATTAGGGAATTTAGTTTAAGCAGTCATTGTCGTCGTTTTATGGCTTTAACGTATCCAACGTCAGCATAATCGCGATCAGTTAGTTCAGTAGATGCTAGTCCTCTATCAGAAGGCCAAGCCTATTACAGGAAACAACTCTCACTAGTACTGTCTCTATACTAGGGCTGTTGACGATATTGCCGATATACCAATATTGACGATACGATATCGGCTGCTTTTGAATTTGTCGATGCTGATTGCCGGTACAATATCGGCGGGCTTCAAAGTTGACGACATCACCACTCACGATATCGTCATATCGTTCGGCATCGGCACATTTTTCCTTTAGAATCATCTAGAGAGCGAACGGGCTTTGGTCCAACAGCAGTTTTATTTGACACTTTATGAATGCAGAACCGGAATATTGCGATGGCATAATTTAACCAAATCCCTTGACCGCTACCACTTATATCCATCGCGAATCAACATCAGCATTCTTAAGGTATCCTCTTTTAAAGAATATCTCCGGATGCCTAGCACATCCCTAGCTGTACTAAGGCCTCTCTCAATAGAAACTTCAGAAGCAGGAATCGCTGGATAGTCCCTGGCTGCTGCTGCCATTGCCACAGCTCTATATTGTGAAATATGTCATCAAATGCCTTGCTGTTTGGGAAAGCATATAGGGTAAGGCGGCGAAAAATACTCCGTGGTGATACTTCTAAGTCTATATCCTCTCAGATTCCGCAGTTAAAGCCGTTAGGGCCAAATATATATCATATCGGAAAATCTATACTACATTAAAGTATATGTAAGCCTATTCGGAACAAACCAAAAACTAGATGCCAGAGGTAGCGTGACAATTTCCCATTTCTATACATCTCCCCAGAAGCGGCCACGTTGGCCACGCGATGGTTCTGTAACAAAGATCAGAACAAATAGAATTCTATTTAGCCACTTTTCAAGCCTACGGGGGTATCGCAACCTTAACGGAAGGTACATAGCACAAAGCTCAAGCAGAACGCGACACGTGCGCGCACCAACCTGTGAATTTACGAGCAGATCTACGGATGTCAAATAATTGCGGTGAAACCCTTAGATGAGCTTATTAACAGGGAAATCTTGCCAGAGTTGCCACTTCCTATCAGCACAGACCTTTATAAGAATGAGAATTGTTGCGTGGACTTAGGGGGCTCAGCGTCGTCATCAGGATGGGCTGCATGAGCCCTTCCAGCATGCGCAAATCCTTGGTTAAATTAAAGCAAACGTCTATGGTAACGCCGTAACGGCGTACAATGGGAGTTGGACAAGCACCATAATTCAGTTTAGTTTATTAAGATACTTAGTTGGGCTGTAATGTAAGAGTATGCCTAACTTAGTGGAATTGAATCCGCACAGGAGGATTATTGCAGCTGGCTTTCCATACTTTTTTTGGATATGTGGCTACTGTCTCGTTGAACTTTTTCCATATTCCGAATTGAGTTCAGTTACTACGTTAGCTTTTACTGCTCAGGTACGGAAATCCTCCTAGGGAAAAATTCCGAGTATTTAGATGGACCTCCGAACTATCTCGCTTAAACAACTAAGCATCTAACAAGACAGCCCTTGGCCCCATAGTCCAGAATCCTTTACTTTGCTGAGCCTTCTCGACTCTCGCCTGGCTCTCATGATATACTCCGGAAACCGCTGTGAGCTTGTCTTGCGGTTTGCAGTCTCGAACACTAAATATCCAATTAGTTAGTTTCTGCATCGGAACCTGACAAAAGCTCTATTATATACCTCTCTAATGCCTTATGTGCAAAATCGAGGCCTAGAAGGCAGGTCACAAGCTCATGAAGAGGCGTAACATGCTCTTGCTCTTGCGTTATGAAGTGTTCCACTCTGTCACTTGTCCACATGAAGAGGTAAAGGAGCGCTAGATAATCACTCTCGATATCCTTGCCAATCAAGCTTTTCCAGTCTTGGATGTCTTTTATCTGAGAAGAAAATCGATTGAGGCATGTTGTTAGATCAAGATGCGCTGGGTTTTGGCCGACAATAGCTTGCAACTCAGAAATTTTGCGCCGAGTATCTTCCAGACAAGAACTCAGAATATTATTGTCCGTAGGTCCAGAATTAATGCCATCCCCTTCATCTGATAAGGAGCTCCTAGGGGTGGAAGATTGAAGGGTAGGGGAATCAGGGGGCTCGCGCTGCCCACTTGGGATCCCATTCATGCGGAATCTGCTCGTTGGAACATTATATCCTACCTGAAAGCCAGGAATATTGATGCTGTAAAATTTCGAATTGATTCGCTCCCCCGGCTTAAGGGGGGGGGGGGTTGGAGTTCGAAGCTGAATATTCAACTTTAAGATCACCCGATCGGGTGGAAAGGTACTAAACCGGTAGCTTTGAAGCTATTTCTAATTGCCTCGTTTAAAAGCTTCAATTCGTGCTTCTGGGTATGCGTCAATGAAGTCAAGTTTGTCGATAGAGTGGATCCCGTTCCGCATCTTCGTTTCAACTGTCTGACCGTAAGACCGTTTTAAGACCGCAAAACAGCCAACATCGAGAGGTCGTAAAAGAATGGATGAATGTGCAGGCATACAAATCGGTATCGCCTTATTTTTCTCGCAAATTTCATCAAATTTCGGCGTTAAATGACTTCCATGCCCGTCAAGTATTAAAAGCCGATACCCCCCTCTTCGTGCGTGAAGAAGTATTAGTAATAAAGAGCTTTTCAAGCCAGCAAAGTCCAATTTCATCAAATGTCCAACCATTAGGGCTTACTTCAAAGCGCCAATCTTCCGGAAGGCCATCGAACCAGGATTTAAGGAAGACCTTTCCTTTAAAAATCACACACGGAGGAAGCACCCAGCCAGAAGCACCCGTACACTCAATCACCGTCACCCATTCTCGATTATCCTGTTGTAAAAGTGCTCTCTTTGTGATAACCTTCGTAGTTGGTATCACTCCCATAGCAAAACCAGTCTCGTCAAAGTTATAGATATCATCAGGGTCAATTCCAAATTGAAGGATCGTTTTTTGAACCAAATCAAACCACTCCCTAATGATTCTCGGGTCTTCACACTTCGCGCGCTCGTAGTTATACCGTTTCGAAAATCGGGAGGAGGAGGAGAGGGTGCCTTTTAACAAAATTCGTCATCCAGTTTTCGCCGACCGAAGTAACCGGGGTGGTTTCACGTTGTTAAAGAAGTAGATTAGCCATCTCTCGGACGGTAGAAGACCGGGGGGCTGATCCACGAGAATTCATAGAGAGTATCCATTTTTGAAGTGATTCCTCTTCAATTGCAGTCAATTTATGTGAATTGGCGCGTGTAGTACTTCGTTGAGTATGGCCGGAGAGGCGGTCGCGTAAAGTTGTACGCGGTATATTAAAAGGCGTGCCAGTTCACGAATTGAAGAGATTGCTTGATTCTTAAAAGCCTGGATAGCTAGTAAGATCCTACCCTCTTGCTCTGTGGATTTTCTAGAGCTTTGGGAGCGAATTGGTGGCATGGTGGGTGGTTGAATTGACTAAGCGCTAATCCCTGGACGCGTTTTGGATGGGGTGGGCGGCTCGCTTGTGAAATATGTTAACTCAGTAACGTATTTCACATGCGAGCTTTGTGCACACAAGCGAGTAGTCTTCCTACCGCTCCGCACGAATCGAATCGAATCGAACTTTTGGCAGATTCGATTCGATTCGAATTAATATTGAAAATAACTGTTGAGATAGGTAGTTGTAATGTTCTTGTTGAGGTTACTATCAAAAGTGGGAACCCCGTCTATTTAAATATCCATCGCTAGTCCTGCCATAAGCTTTGAACCGCGATACTCAACAATAACGATTCGTACGAATTCGAATTCAAGACCGATTCGAATTCGATTCGAAGTTCGCGAACTTTTTTGTTCTAAAGCTTCATTGGGAAGGCGGTCAATCACGCCTGTTGTTCAATACGATAGCCAGCAATCAACACTTCATACAGGTAGTCTAATAATTTGTTAACTAACATTTGGATTCAGAGATAAGTAGGATAGATTTAGTCTGATATCAAAATTGAAAAATCTGGCCTTAAGATTGAGAAGCTGTAGGGCAGTATCAATAGATGCAATTTTCGGTCAAAAAATTCATCCAGATATATATTATTCGACTCTTAAGGTTACTCCACAAATCGATAATCTTATATGTGGTCTGTTTTGCTTCAAATTATACTAGCTCATAGATCGTACTGAGATACACGTAATATATCAATATGGAGTCATAATATGAATAGCTGCACATTGCATTTAATGAAGAGTAAATAGATAGTCTAATCGGGTTAGCGGAGACTCCACAATAACGTGTCTTCGCGCATACGTGCTTTTACTAAGAACAACATCCAAATCGGGTGCAAAAGCTACTAAAAACCGTCACTTCAGGGTGCCTGAGGGTAAGCGATCGATTAAGACACAAGCTTGACATACTAATATAAAGTTACAGATGACTTCTCCACTTGCTACAACATTTGACTGTCCTAATACTAGGAAGAATAAACGCGATTATGCGGCGCTTAATAAATATGGCCTCCTTGCAGACGATATACCACTTCCGCCTCCCCGAAAGAAGATGGCAGTCCGGTCCGCCCTTAAGTCGCCGACTCCTCCAATTTCAACGTCTCCTACAGCTCCCAGCAATGTCTCTATGAGTTTGTCGAATCTTGATACGGATATACATCCTTCGCAATCAATATCTCAGGTCGAATGCGAGGTAGAGAGGGTCGAAATCAAGCAGAAAGATGAGACTAGGTCGAAAGAGCGGAGCTGGGTTTGGAAACACTACCTTACTACACCCGAATCTGGCACCTGGAGATTAGGAAATAAGGAGCGGTCCGAGCTTAAACACCTGTGTATTGTGTCGCCATCAACCTGCCGATTCTTTCGATTTGCATCGAAACTGCGATCTTCAACCACAGCGTTGAAACAGCACCTGCAGCAAACCCACAAGCTCTTCCAGGACGGCCATTCAGGGTGCCAAGGTCCGCTAAGCTCATGGATTTCTAAGGAAAAGAAGCTCCCATTCGAAGAAACTGTCTTGAATTGGATTGTATCAACCTGCCAACCGTTTACATGCGTCGAACAGCCTTCATTCAAGGCTATGTTGAGGTCCGCAGGCTTTCAAGACTCCGTACCAAGTGCGGATACTGTGTCGCGCCGATTATGTCTTTGGCTTGATGCTCTTGACAGTGAGCTTCGAATCTTAATGTCTTCAGCATCCTCAATTGCGCTATCTTTGGATGGCTGGACAAGTCAGAATTCATTGCCAATGCTAGCCATTAATGCTCACTGGATGTCCTCTGCCTTCCAGCAATATCGAGCTTGTATTGAGTTCGTTGAAATTGAAGGCAGCCACTCTGGAGAGAACCTTGCTAATATCGTTGCGACGGTTCTCGAGAGGTTTCATATATCCGATAAAGTTATGACAATTACAGCTGACAACGCATCGAATAACGATACCCTACACCGATGTCTCTACCAAAAGCTGTCTCAGCGGTACGATGAGTACCTGGCCGAGACTATCATCCGAGAAGGGACGATGAAATTTACCCATAACTCCCAAATCCGCTGCTTTGCTCACATCTTGAACTTGGTTATGAAAACTATATTGAGGTCTTTACGCGCTAGTTCGCATAAGGAAGCCTGTGATCTTCTTGATGATGTTGCTAAGAGGAGCTGGAAGACGGTCAACGCTCCTACTTCGCCTATTGCAAAGCTTCGACTACTTGTCCTTTGGATTGCGCGATCTCCTCAGCGGATACAGAAGTGGGATAATCGACCTGGCTGTACAAAAGCTATCAACTACGATGTTGATACTCGATGGAACTCTACCTTTGTTATGATTGTGAGAGCTGAAGAGTGTCGCCGTCAGCTCGAAGATACAGTCAACGATGATCCAGATATCGAAGCCTTACGTCTCACGCCCAACGACTGGAGACAGCTCTCGGATATCAAGATGATCCTGGCTCCCTTCAACGAATATACCGAGTACGTCTCTCGGGATAGCCCTTCAATTCATATGGCGGCGCGTATGTTTGGAGAGCTCCGTTCTATACTCCTCGCTATCAAGGAACGACGAGGCGAGTGGCAGAAGGTCTCACCAGCAATAACTGTTCCTGTTTCCGATGGAATCTCACTCTTGGAGAAGTACCACGAATGCGTCAAAGACAACGACATATACTATATCGCAAGCGTTCTGGACCCTCGAATCAAGACCAAGTGGCTCAAAACGCTACCAGATGGAGAGAAGATTATTGACCGAATCCGGGAGTTCCTGAAGAAAGCATATTCCACTACAAAACAGCCTGTATCGACTACTCCAAGAACCAATTGGAAGAGCTTCGAATATCGATTTCTGGAAGCCTTTCAGCCTACACAGTATAACGTCGCTGAGTCTGATATCGACAAGTATTTCGATACACCGACAATCAGCACTGGTTTCGATATAAGCCAGAGCCAGTCCGAGTTTATACGAAACTGGTGGAAGGCCAACATGCTTGAATTTAGTTGTATGGCAAAGGTAGCACAAGATCACCTTGCTATACCGGCAGCAGAGGTAGATATCGAGAGATTGTTCAATGGTGGGAGAGATGTGCTGGGGATTCGACGTTTCTCCATGAAAGGTAAGACCCTTGGGACCTTATTAAGGCTGAAAGATGCTGCACGTTGGAAGTGTTCATAGTTATACAGTAATAGTTTTTTTGGGCATACAGGTGTTTGATATTCTAGACCTTATTTGCAGAAGTATTCTTGTAGGGGCCGGCCATCTCGAAAACTCGTTCCACAAACCCTTTTTCCTAGAAAGGCTAGATATTAGTTCGCGAACCTGTTCGAAATTCGCGAATTTTGACGAATCGAATCGGTCATAGATTCGAAGCCCCGAAACCAAGGTTCGAATTCGATTCGATTCGCCGAAATTCGCGAACTTCGAACAGTTCGAAAATTCGTGCGGAGCGGTAGTAGTCACGTCTACGACACACGCAGAATACATTGGACAGTATAATGCCATTCTGCATCTGCAGTGGCTCCGCACCTTTCTGGCTGAAACACAACTGTATCGGTCTCCGGTCACCAACATCATGGCTGACAACCAGTCCGCCATTGCTCTTCCTCGCAACCCGGAATTCCACAAACGGACGAAGCATTTCAACGTGAAATTTCACTATCAGCGAGCCGTGCTGGATACAGGCGAGATTGGGCTTCAATATGTTCCGACTGAGGAACAGGCCGCAGATGGTCTCACCAAGCCATTAGGGCCCACGTCCTTTGCCAAGTTTTGTAGTCTCTTAGGCATCGACGCCTCAGAAACTCCAAAGCAACATGCATGACAGCACAGGTGCTCCTTCCACTTTCTTTTCCCACGGAGGTTTTTTGAGTGGTTTTACCGAGGCCTGCCTGCTCAGCTTAAATCCAGTATCGTCATTGCCAGCAATACGATCCTGAGGGGAATGTTGTGATCTGAGGCTGGTGCAGATCAGGAACCAAGCCGAACCATCGGAATTAGCTCCGAAGTGTCTATACAGACGACCAAGTTGATTTCCAATCAACTTGGCTAACTGTTGTATATACAGGCTCATGTATCCCTCTGAAATTACAAGTCAATTCATACCTCTGAACAACAACACTTTCTTTTAGGGGCAGTGCCGCACTATCTGTGCTGCATTGGCAGAAAGAAGTCACGTGGGTATTTCAAGATTCCGGATAAGCCTAACACCTGATTCGTTCAACTCTACACACCAATGGAATCTGTCGGAACGTGGTCGTTACAGTACGGACTAGTACGGGCATAGCCAATTGAGTACTTGAGAGTGTGATTTTTATATACTATAGAAAGTGCAGAATAAATAGGGGATGAGCTTAGTAAGGTCGTTGAGAGCCTTAGGATCATCAGGCAGATGGGGGTGCTGAATATTCCGGGCGCACTAGTAAAATTGCGACCCTCTTTTGTTGACAACAGATATATTGGAATCTCTAACTAAAATGACAAAACCCGCGTTTTCAACAATCTGTGCGGACATAGATGACTAACTGTAATATGCACTTTTGTATGGTATGGATGGTACCATGTGTCACATGATACTCAGAGTATTTTACCCTGTTTCCACCATGTATTCAATCTTAGTATTCGACATCCCACTTTAATTACCCCATACAAAAATGCAAAACCCTAATCCGACTGAGGGCTCAGTCGGCCCTCCCCCATGGGATAGTGTAATCAAAGAAGGTCATAATGACGACCCTATAAATTTTATTAGTTCAGACCGGCGGAATAACTATGTATTACACAATTTTTCGATCAGAAATGAAGGTTTCCGTAATTAGAGTGGTGCTGTAGCACAGCTCACCTGAATCCGAGCTGGCCCGAACCCGCCGGGGACACATCATCAGGTCAACCCGGTAGCACCGAGCCAGTATCTCAAATGAGATAAGAAGTTCATCAAGATCAAGGTGACGAAGAAAGCTCTGAAACGTCCTTCTACATCCTCATATAAGCCTTACTGCCGGAACGAACCGTTTTAAAGAATCCGAGCTGGTCGGGGACCTATTCTGCAGATCCACCCGTCGGCCGGTCTCCTCGGTCAAGGGAGACGTCGAAGGAAAACTTGTGCAAGGGAGTTCGTCTGGAAAAAAGAACTTTGAACTCCCAGCTTCCTCGGAGCGCAATCACAGAAGACCCGGAGTTGCTTTGCCCACTCCCACCACCACCGCTTCGTGGACCAGCGGATGTTGCTTGATGTAGCCTTCAATGGAAAGTGGCAAGACTTTTTCGCGGTTGGCGAGGGTAACGCAGTCGTCCAGCGGCAACAGAAACTTCCAACGCCCCTGGATCGTAGGATGAGGAGTGTATACCCCCTTAGAGTGGAAAGACCCGGGTAGGTCGTCTGAATTGGATGTGGTCAGGGCCGGATGACCGGCCAGGAAAACGTATTCGTAGAGTGGTTCAGTCTCGCTGATGGGCTTCATCCAAAGGTATGTTCAAGTACACATTGTCTCAGCCTAGCCTAACCAATGCACTTGTTAGATGGCTTCCCACCTAGGACATAGGACAGCCTCAAGAGTAATTCGCTGCGATATATATACTTCGATTATCTGCTTTCATTGAGCTACATATTATCCTTCCACGCAATATATTGGTACGTAAGATATACTGTAAATATTGCCACCAAGAACGCTCCCAGGCCGAAAGCAGATGAGCTATCCGACATGATTGCTGCATAAAGGATCACGCCGACGCCGATTGCCAACAGTATGATGAGTATGCAAGGTAAAATGATGACCCAATTCAGACTCTCGTTTAAACGGATGCCCCATCCAATCACACGATGCTCATTATTTCTGGGTAGCCGAACCAATGGATCTCGGAGCTTTTTCGGAAATGTGGTTATCCAGAATCTGTCAGTGTGAGGTCCCGGCTTCAGCAGGTGTTGCAATGGAATATCGAAAAATTCAACGTCTTCCACTGGGACTGGTTCGTAAAGGTATCTTCTTGCCTTTACTTCGGCTTCGGGTGGAAATTCTCTCTTGAACCATCTGGGACAATATTTCATTCCAATAGGAACAAGTGAAAACTGGGAGGGTGCGTAAGTCTACTGGATTGATCTCCATAAATTCCGATTGCAAGAAAAATAGATTATACGTACCCGGACAAAATCTCCCGATGCGACTCTGAAAAGATGCATTTCAGGAAGGATAGAGCGAAGTATGGAAGGGAAATGAAAGGGCCTCGACAATAATGGGAGCCTTGTCAGCCACGTAGAAGCCGCACGAAAGAAGGTGTGCATCCATAATGGTATTATCATTGAAAGCCTGAATTCATGTTTATCACGATGTGTCTGGTACTCCTGATACACTTGCTGAAAAAAGTATTGGTCGTTGGTTAAAGAACCGACTTCAACATGGACCAACACAGTTGAGTTCTTCGTGTTCATACACAAGAGAACGAATTGAAGATCCTGATTCTGGTTTGTGCTGCCAGCTTCGGTATCCTCAGGCTGAGAAGATAGAGATGACCAACGATGTGGGACCCTCAGGTTTTCCGCATTTTGGCTGGGCAGGCTTGAGCTCAAGCTGAGATTCAAATGTGCCTGAGGTGGGGGTTCTAGTCGACTTGAACCAGGTAAAATCTGTGTGTGACTACTAACAGCAGCGACGCTCTTAAGGAGTCTTCGCCGGAACCTCTCAGTCCCACCGGCCGACAGCTCTCTAACATCGAGATATGAAAGTTCTCCACAGCCCTAGAACAATATCAACGCGGGTTTCAGTGTGAAACGCAAGAGAACTCACGCATGCGTACGAAATACGTTGATAGCCGGCTGCTGGTGGGGCGTAGATGTTCATAAACCGAAGCCACCATGATGATAATATTGTCATTTCCCCTGTCTGTGTAGAATCTACTGTAACTTTCGCCGTGGGACTGTCACTGCTTTCCAGGGGTTGGATAGAGTCGTCAGTATCTATTTCCAACGGCCTGGGTTCGGCAACATGGTTTAGTCGGCAATCTATAACTCATATTAATAAAATTGCAGAGCAATCGTTGATGAATTGATATCTAACGTTGTGCAGTTTTTAGGTCTGAAGGATTGCAGTTTTCGTGGATTGCAAGAGACTCCTCAATTTTTTCGCTCAGACCGTTGCGGCTAACCCTCCTTTTGACTTCCGTGCATTCTTGAAATCCTTGATGTAGGCCGGGGGATACATTCGTTGATACCATGAACTCTTTCACCTCTTCAAGGGTGCCAGTTGAGTTTTGCAGATAATTCCCTGAAATAGGCGAATCGCTATCCGCGGACAATTCGTCGGCATCAGAATCAGAATTCGGACGACCTCCTGTCTGCGAGTTTTCTTCTTTGATAGCCAGTAACCCCACTTTCGGCAGTTCACCACTATCAATAACCTTATTTTTGGGCGCCTTATTGCGATCTTCCGTCACATTGTTGCCGTCTTCTTTGCACAGAATTGATCCAATGTTCAACTTCATATCACGAGGTCTCCATCCATTGTCCAACGACTGTCTGATTTCCCTTCGCCAAACATCAGCGTATGCATCTTTCCAGCTCTCGATAAAATCCTCTGCTTCTTTCTTGGTGTTAAAACGCTCATGGCACGCAATGGTTCCTTTGCTCGCTTTTTCAGCCTCACTATTCCTGTGAGTGGACAGGTTCTAGTCATTGAAAGAAGGAGACTTACTCCCAATGAGTGAAAACCCCAGTAGACTCGCCACCTGCAACAGCGTAGTATTTGACATTTTTCGATGGCCTGGCCTTTCTCTCGGGTGCATTTTTGGTAAAATCATCGAAGTCCTTGATGCCTTTTGATTCCATTGCGGCGCAGGCATTATTGAGGTTGTCGAATCGCTCGTGATCGGCGCTGTCGCAACCTATCACTCTCGGTTGCACTTGACTCCTAGACCATTCGAAAGTTAAAAGTCATTCCTCGCTTTCTATGTTGGGCTCATAGTTACCAAGAAGAATATATGGCAGGCTTGTCAACGCGACCGTCATAGACGGCGTAGAGCCCTTTCTTTTGGCGGAGTTGTGGAGCCATGAGCAGGCCAATCTGTCAAATACTCGACTGTGAAATTATTGCTCTGTATATTTGGTTCGAGTAATGAAAGCCGAGAGCGTGGAAGAAGCCTGATTTTACATGAATGTGAACGACATTACGGGGAAGATAGGTTGTAGTCCCGCGGACAGCTGACGAATTTCGGAAGGCAATTGACTGACATATTTATCGATGAGCTGACGAAACGTGTCGGTATGTCAATGGACGGCCTTGGTTGCTGAGTGGGGGTCTGCGGCGCTACTATACTAGTTTGAAGGCGTTGATTGGCCGAATTTCAAAACAGGGCCTGAGAAAGAATATCTTTGTGCAAGTGGTGAAACTAATCTCGATCCATCCTCTATCTCTCCGAATTCGGGACTCGGTACCCGTTGGAGAGAACACTTCGAGGCGTGGATCGCATCATTCTCGATCGACTGTCAAAATATATTAGTTGTGGTTGCGTGCCGAGCGGGAGCTAACCCCGCACCGATGACGGACCCACCTACGGGAGGGCCCGAACCCCTTCCCACAAACACCCAAGAAACCCACTCCAGCTTCTCAGTTTAAACCACGCTCATCGAATCCACCAACGCTGACCTAGAGGAGGTCAAGCATGATCAGAACATCATCCGCAACCAGAATGAGAAGCTACATGAGGAAGTCCGAGCGCTGCGGGTGCAAATTGAAACTCTCCCATCCACACCGCCGACCATATCATTAAGCGCTGTTCATAGATCTTCGGTCAATTCCCGAAAGAAGTCCTCTTGCTACATACACGATTTGTTTGCTACATTGTGTTTGCCCTGAAAATTTCAAGTCCATCCAGGAGTCTCATGTACGGGACTCTAGACATCGAGAATCATGGAAAAACTATGGAATCCTCCAAATTTTCAATAAGAAATTGCTCCACCAAACCTGGCTCAATGGACTTTAAAACGGAGATTTACAAAATCTACTACTGGGAATATAACTTTGTAAAGTTTGAGCATGATCTGACGCCAAATACTAGAACGAGTGGGGGCATCAAAATTAAAGCGAGTGGCCGTGGGCCCACTTTTTCTTTCCCATAGTTAACTCCCAGACCCTAATCCGAGTCACGGTGACTCCTCCCACCCCCATGGGGTAGAGTTTCCAAGGACTCAATAACTTCGCCATTCGTCAGCCTCTTCAAATCGGATGGACCTTGTCCTTTCTTTTGCTGGTTCGCCATGGTAGGCTCAAGGATGAGTGAAAATGAGCGCGGGGATGTTTTTCTGGAAAGAACAACCAAGGGACCAAGGCAGCAGTGTTCAAGTCGTATGGCAGGTTACGGGGTGCAATCCAAAACAGTTCTGACGGTTCCGCGCGGAACCATCAGAATTGGTTTTGTTTAGCGCCACATCTAGTGGTTGGCAGGAAACTCAATGTGATAGACATGCAGAAAAGGGGCCAGTGCCTCTGCATATCACTATCACGCTCACTTGGTATTTTCGAACTCCTTTACTGGTCGCAAGAAGCTATTGTACACGAATTGCTCCCAGGCGCTTATGCATGTGATGGACAGGTCTTACTGGCTTCTACCGTGCATAGCCACATGTAATGCTTCGAGCCATTGGCCAGTTATACAGCCTTGGAATGATACGAATGCTCCTAGGATATATCGCTGTGATATACAATAAAATTAGTGTACGCCTATCAGATTGATTGACTACAAAGGACAAGGAATCGATGTAGCAATGTCTCAGACTCATGGAGCCTCTCAAGGTCCAGCTGCTTGCCGGTACCTATGATTTCGTCGATGTCTCTCTGTCTTCTACGATCCGGGGCAGTACTTGCTCCCCTGGCACCAGACTGCGTATGCCTGAAAATTATTGTTATAACGCAGAGCCTTGCGGTCGCCTAGCACTGACTCTTCGTAAACGATCATCATAAAGCTCTGTGCCATTCAAATAGGAAGGAGGGCAGGGCGCAATAAATGATTAGCCGGCTGGGAATGGTTGAAATGAAGAAATAGAACCACAAAAAGATTAATCAGATCAGGCCAGGAACTCTCACGAGGCCATCTCTGTATGAGTACTTGCGGTCTATTGATAAAGCCTTGTAAGCTTCTCGCAATCTGCCAGTCGCGCTTTTTCATCGACATCCTTCCACCCTTCAAAACAAAGACAACATGTCGGACAGCATTCTTAAAGCAGATAGTAGCTCTTCTCAGCAAATATCATGTATTGTGAGAAGGACGATTTCTTCTCAGGCACTCGGTGGTGAACTAACAATGATCCTACAGCGTCATTATGCCACCATCTTGATTGACCAAGATGGCAAAGTTGGATTCATGGCATCCGCATCAATTACAGGCTAAAAAAACACCCTTTTTAACCCTGAGATGCGACGGGAATTTGTTCGTATAGCAAGGGAGGCAGACGGGCCAGACTCGCGAGACTGAAAATTGAACTGTCTACAACGCTGGTAGATGATAGGACATCCTGTAAAGTTGGTAATCTAGACAATATCCGTCACTGGAGTCTAAATCTGACCGTAGTAGCAGTCGTACAGAGTCGCGCTGGGACTTGTGGCCGTCGTGCGCACGGCCATGATTTTTCCCCAGAGACTTTCTAGTTGCTCAAATCCGTCCGAACAGATTGAAAATCACACACTAAGCCCGATGCGACTGTCTTTCCCTGAGAATTTTGAATCGATTGGTTGCAAGCTGGTACATTTCTGGCCCTGTCATGTGGGAACTTCACTGGCGTATAGGCATTGCATCCCGCAATGAATACGCAGAAACTAATTATCCGAGGTTGTAGAACAAAAGCACGCCATCATCATTTCGAACATAATCACTCTGCTTCAAGGAAGATGTATAAAAAACACCTCCATGATCAAAGACTTGGCACGAATATGTCAAAGCTTGAGAATCGGAGCTAAAATCTTACCAACAATTGTCGGTACCTGCCCACGCCGATGACAGAATAGAGAGCGAGAAAGTAAGACGGTTCCATTACATAGAGACGTCTTGGCTAGAACAAAGCGGTATCTTTATCCATGGGACACTGGGCTCTCATATTATAAATATCTTTTACTCCTATCAGCGACAATAGAACTATAATAATAAATAGGTAAATAAGTGACGGCAGGGAGAGTGGAGTGTAGATCCGATGAAATGTACAATCTGCTCAGCCGAGGTTTGAATTAAACAGTTGAATTACACACACACACACACACACGCAGAGTAAGTTGAAACGTCTCTTGATGGACACATCGACTATTCCAACTCATGACAGTAGTACAACGGCATGACTGACTAATTTAGGAATGGGTTCCTATACGTATAGCTCGCCAGAGTATGAAAAAGAGACCGTTGGGTGTACTCGGATAGGGAGGGGTATGCGAGTCGTGGCACAAAGTGATTGGTTGTCTTGCACGCCTGGCCTGCAGTATAGTTTATCAGACCTAGCCCCGCGACTGTCGAGAATAATAAAATGCTCACTAGCAACTACACTAATGACGGTGAAATGGCTGCGACTACCTTATACTCATGTGCGGACCTGGGTTGCAACAAAGATAACAGATACTCGTGCAGTAACTGCAAGCTAGTCTCGGTAAGTTTCAAGACTAATGTTGTGATTGTCTAACATCTATGATAGTACTGTGATAAACGCTGCCAGATAGCGCACTGGCCAGAGCATAAATTAATCTGCAAGTCGAGTTTGATGAAGCATAATTGGAGCCCATGTTGGGAAAGAGAAAAACGGACGCCAGCATTTGCAAGCCCACAACTTGCGAGTAACCACCATAATCCGTTTGGCAAAGGGATATATCTGTGGGGTAGCGTTCCAGCAATTGATGTTCTCAATTTGGTACAAAATGAAGGCAATGACTTCTCTTGAGATTTCACGATACTTTTTGCTGGTTAGTTAGCCTTCTTCGTTCCAACATAGGGTATTGCGGCTCACAATACTAAGCATCTGGTGATTTACGCAACGTGGTCAAAACAATCTCCGAGCTTCCTCAGCCCTTCGCGCAACGAATTGATTTGACTATTAACGACCAGGATTTTCACGTCGTTGCGAGGAATGCCATAATACTCCTTTTTTGCCTTACGGCACTAGAGATTACTTCCATACCCTCCGGTGGCTTTACTAATGCTGAGTCTTTAATTCACCTCTGGTACTCTGCCTCCTTACCAAAAGATATCATTACTCAGTTAGGATCGCGTGTAAAACCTCTATTTACTGAGGTCTGTGGACAAATATCTGCCGAAGCTACTGGGGAGATTGTGGAGAGGACCTGGAGTTTTCCTCGTAAGAGAAGCCTGCGACTTGCTCTTAGGAAAGAGGAATGGTACCGACTAGAGGCACTCTGCGAAGTTCCTCCAGATCTAACACAGCAGAAAGCTTTGCATATCCGGACGGCCACAACATTAGCTCTGGAGAGGCGAGACTTTCGAGATCGATGGTACTTCAAAGACACCACCACACCATCTGTACGTTTTTCAAAGCAGAAGTTTCGTGAAGATGGGCTTCTTCTTCCATTTGGACATGATAGGGCCGATTTCAGCAGCCCAAGTCCGTAAGTATCAGAATCACCAACTCTCGAACAACCGGCTTACACTCGTGGCAATATACCAGTACATTCTACTTGCCTCCATTTCTCTGGCCAATGGATGACAAAGCCGACCCTTTAGATGGGTGGCCAATACGAGAAGTTGCTCGAGAGCAGACTGTTGTGATATGAGGCTGGTGCAGATCAGGAACCAAACTGCACCATCGGAATTAATCCCGAGTTATCTATACGAAGAATCAAGTTGGTTTCCAATCAACTTGATCTTCTCGTTGTATATATAGACTCATGTTTCCTAGCAATAATAATCAATTATTCCTCTGAACTACAACACTTTGGAAAGCAATAGAAAAGGAGCGAAAGAGAAGCAAGATAATGGCTAGCGTTGGGCCGCAAAGCCGAATGATGAGATAAGGGAGGCAGACTGGACCATATTATTATGTATCCAAAAATTATTATGTACGCAAGGCAGAGAAAGTCCTTATTGGGATTTCATGCATCTACGAAGAAAACAAGAACACTGCAAAAAGACTTGTAAATTGAGTATTGTTGTTGTTCAGAGGTATGAATATTACTTGTTATTTCAGAGGGATACATGAGCCTATATATACAATAATTTAGCCAAGTTGATTGGAAATCAACTTGGTCGTCTGTATAGACACTTCGGAGCTAATTCCGACGGTGCGGCTTGGTTCCTGATCTGCACCAGCCTTCATGCGTCATGTATATATAATGGATATATCAGCGCACCAAAACAGGCCCCAACCGCTGTGAAGTGATCAAATAGCCGTGCCTTCCAGTGCCCCCCCCCCACCGCCTTCGGGATGGGGGTGCACCACACCGGAAAACCAATTCACACCGGAAAACCAATTTTGAAGCTATTCACATTAATTACTGCTTTTCACCCTGAGTATCTATCCAAAAAGTCTCCCCTCCCTGCCGCACTACCACCACTGTATCTGACAATATAGAACTCTCCCCGGTAGGCGACTTGGGTGGCGGTTGGCCGTACAATTTTGTCCACTGTTTATCCAACCTCTTCTTCTCTTGTACAGCTTCTTTCTCTCTCCTGGTCTTCATTGATCGATTGGCATCTTTTGTACCGAGTATACCAGAGTCTCCGATCTTAGGAATCTCTCTTTTGGTGATTTGTCGCTTCCGAGGGGCCTGTATCTCCCTCATTCGACTAACTGTATCGCTCATCATCGCAAGCTCTTCCGCCGTACGTTTATGATGGTAGAACGCACGTTGTAGGCCTCGTTGGAGCTTTGGTGTGAGGGCCTCTGTAGTGAATATCTTCGAAAGCTTTTTTTGATTCTTCTCGAGGTCTTGGGCACTCTTTGGAGGGGTGTTTTCCACGCTAGAAGAAGAGATATTCGGAGGAGGTGTTGATTCACCGTATGCATAAAGATCGGGCGCGAAGAGGTCTGGTATCGGCGGAAGTGTATCTTGAAGTTTTTGAATAATAGTATCGCCATTCGGAGGGTATATACCACGTTCTTTAAAAGAATTTCGAATGATTCGCTGGTTGAAGGTCTTGTTGCGTACGCTCACGATGTCCTTAAGAAAATCCGCCTTCCGCGCGGGGATCCCACCCCACTGAGAAATGAGGTTATTTTGCTTGCGAAAATGTTGTTTATAAGCAAGAAAAGGCTTGCCATCAAGAGGCTGGCAAATATGAGTCGTATGAGGCCGAAAACAAAAAGGGATAATGTCGTAATCCTCGCAGAGTTGAAGAAATTCGACGGTCTTATGGGACTCATGACCATCGAATATCAATACACGTTTTTCACCCCTCTTTACTTGATCTTTTGTAGCTTCATGAAATTTTTGAAGCCATCCAATAGCAAGGAAGTCATTGATATATCCTTTAGGCGAAACAGCCGTCCAAAAGTGTGGTAGATCAGGGTGATCATACCAACTTTCCATGAACTTCTCGCCTTTAAAAATAAACAGCGGCTCCATAATCCACCCATCAGCAGCGATACACTCGATCGCTGTGATATTTTCAGTATGATCGAACTCAGCGAGATTAGGGCATCTTCCCTTCGTGCCAATAACCTTCCGAGCCCTTCCCTGGCCGGGTTGGAAGCCGCATTCATCGAAGTTATAGATTAAGTGTGATGGGAGACCTTTGAGTACGTTCGCAAGCTGATTATACCAGTGCTGTAGGTATCCTACATCTTCTGCTTCAAGACGTTTCTTATCCTTCGTTCTCTGTGTCACAGGGCCTAACATAAGATGTGGTGGAAGTCTTTTCTCGAAACGATACGCCCACATCTTACTGACTTCATGATTTGAACCAGCACGCACGAGAGCCCGATTCGCCCACTCTGTGAGCATCTCAGGGGTAACGGGGAGGTATAAATCACGCATACGAATGATCCACTGGACTAGAGCTTTCTCCTGATACTCATCAAGAGCTTTATTCTTAGGTGTATAGGCGTTACGAGCCTGTCGTCCCCGGCGAACGCGACCGCGCAGTATCTCATACGGAATGTCATATTCCCGCGCGATCTTCGCAAGATTCGGTTTCTTTTCGCGCTGGGCGGCTTCGCAGGCCTCGAGTACATGGGATTCGTCTATTTTGGGTGCCTTTGGCATGGTGGGTAGGTGGGAATAAAGTCAAGAAGATGAATGGCTTCAAAATTGGTTTTCCGGTGTGAATTGGTTTTCCGGTGTGGTGCACCCCCATCCCGAAGGCGGTGGGGGGGCACTGGAAGGCACGGCTAGAGTTCTGTACGAGAGAAAGTTGGTACATGGAGATAGAAAGTTGCTTATTCGTTCGATATTCAATGGCCTTTATGTAGGCGGTGAACGGAAAACAATCATAAAGACGTGGTTGAACCAGATAAGACTTCTGCGTGGCTACCCAATCTATACTAATGTGCCATATTTGATTCGCAGTGGTCAAGCAAGTTCTTCATGGTCATATTGCCTTCTTTTGCCTAAAGATCTGCTCCAGGCATGGACGGGAGAGAAGGAAGGCAATTCGTCACAACTCACGTACTATCTCGGCAGCATGAGGTATATATTTCCTCACCTCAGTTCATCAAGATGCTCATCGGATGTCACTCTTTTATCTCGTCTTGAATAAAGCAAACACCGAGTTGTCTTTTATGGGCTTCAATAAGCGTGGGCCGATATGACTCCTTTTCAGGACACATTCGCTGATCTCCCAATCAAGCCGAGAGATGCGTTCACAGGACATCCTCCGACTAATTCCTTTTCTCCGATCCTCGGCACCACCAATTCAAACAATATGGGCGAACATCGACAGCAGAAGCTCTACACTCGAGAGCCTGCGCATCTAGATACACCGGGAATTCTGTCTGCGGGTCTTCAGGAAGTCATCGATGCAAATCAGGCTCTATAGAGTACCTTGTGTCACGATTACTGGAATGCCGAATGTCAGATTCCTGGTCGTATTCCTTCTGGTGATTCCTTTGGTGTGCCTAGCGCAGTGATCAATACAAATCATCATCATGCGGGCATGACGAGTAACTGGAAGTCTGAAGAAGCTGAGATGCCTTTAGATAAACAGATCACTCCTTCGCCATATGACGGATTGTACTACTGCCAACGCGAGAGTTGTCGACAGAGAAATGGCTATATTCTTAAATGTGAGCTACGGTAGGTTTTAAATTCGACGCCAGATTGATGCATTTTTAACGAATACCAGGAAACATGTACGGACACATACTCGACCGTTCAAATGTGCCACCTGCTCCTATGCTGCTGCTGAGGGCCTCCCGGGAGTCATGAAGCCATTTACCTGCACCTTATGTGGCGAGAGATTCACACGAAAAGACAACGCTTTGAAACACCATGGAGTCAAACATGGAGCACCTTAAAAAGTTTTGTTAGGAGAATTCGGATAATAGTATCATTGTATATTCTTTGATTTTGGTCGTCGTATGGTCTGATTCTGCTCATTATTGTAGGAGGGGCTCGCATTTGCAAAGCCCGTGTTGAGATTCATGAGACTAGTTAACTAACGTATTTCACATGCGAGTGGATCACACAAGCGAGTGAATCACCCCCAAACACAGTAAATGCGATATATTCTACATTTATATCTCAACAACCATGTTTTTACTTTATCTCCTTATTTCTCGATAGTTATTGATAAGACTCATTAGCACCATTTATCAATTTCAAAGAAAGTAGAAGGTTATATTATCATCATTTCAAAAAATACCGAAAATTACGTTGCTAAAAACTGGAAATATATATATCACAATCATAAAGTCATAAACTTTCCCCAAACTCCCTAAAGATGCTAGATATCACCTAAAAAGCATTAAACTATAAAGAAATCTCCATATAGTCTATCGTTGTTGAGATATCAAGTTGTAATTTATCGCATTTAGTATGTGTTTTGGGGTGATCCACTCGCTTGTGTGATCCACTCGCATGTGAAATACGTTAGTTAACTAACTAGTTAGTTAGTTAACGTGTTTCACTACCGAGCTGCGCACACCACCGAGTTGCGCACCCCACCCAAAACGCGTCCATGAATTAGCACTTAGTCAATTCAACCACCCACCATGCCACCAATTCGCTCCCGAAGCTCTAGAAATTCAATAGAGCAAGAGGGTAGGATATTATTAGCTATCCAGGCTTTTAAAAATCAAGAAATCAGCGCTATTCGCGAAGCAGCACGCCGTTTTGAAGTGCCTGAATCAACCCTCCGGTCGCGTCTTCGTGGCACTACTTTTCGCGCTGAAACCCGCCCTAACAGTCATAAATTGACAGAGCTCGAAGAGGAATCTCTTCAAAAATGGATACTCTCTATGGATTCTCGTGGAGCAGCCCCCCGGCCTACTATGGTACGAGAAATGGCGAATCTTCTTCTCGAAAAGCGCGGATCTATACCGGTTCTTTCGGTCGGCCAAAATTGGGTTACGAAGTTTGTTAAAAGGCGCCCTCTCCTCTCCTCTCGATTCTCGAAACGATATAATTACGAGCGTGCGAAATGTGAAGACCAGAAAATCATTAGGGAGTGGTTTGATTTGGTTCAAAAAACGATCCTTCAATTTGGAATCGATCCCGATGACGTTTATAACTTTGACGAGACCGGTTTTGCTATGGGATTAATAACGCCAACTACGAAGGTTGTTACGAGGAGTGATTACTACGGCCGGAGAGCACTTTTACAACCTGGAAATCGAGAGTGGGTGACGGTGATTGAGTGTACGGGTGCTTCCGGCTGGGTGCTTCCTCCGTGTGTGATTTTTAAAGGAAAGGTCTTCCTTGAATCCTGGTTTAAAGGCCTTCCGAAAGATTGGCGCCTTGAAGTAAGCCCTAACGGTTGGACTTCCGATGAAATTGGGCTTCGCTGGCTTGAAAAGCTCTTTATTCCTACTACTTTTTCACGTACGAAGGGGAGGTATCGGCTTCTAGTACTTGACGGTCACGGAAGCCATTTAACCCCGAAGTTTGATGAAATCTGTGAGAAAAATCATATTATACCAATCTGTATGCCTCCGCACTCCTCTCACCTTTTACAACCTCTCGATATCGGCTGTTTTGCGGTGTTAAAACGTGCGTACGGCGGGCTGGTTGAATCAACAATGCGGGTTGGGATAAATCATATTGATAAACTTGATTTCCTCGAAGCATACCTAGAGGCTCGAATTGAAGCTTTTAAAACGGATACTATTAAAAGCAGCTTTAGAGCTACCGGTTTAGTACCGTTTTCACCTAATCAAGTGATTTCAAAGCTAAATATTCGGCTTCGAACACCAACCCCCCCCCCTAGCCGGGGTAGTGAATCAAGCCGGAATTTTACGCCGAAAACCCCCTTTACGGAGAAAGAACTACGTCGACAGGCTTCATCGATTAAAGCTTTACTTCGTACAAGATCTCGAAGTCCACCTAGCCCGTCAGATCGAGCATTAAACCAGCTTGTGAAAGGCTTCCGTCTTACAATGCAAGGTGCTATCTTACTTGCTAAAGAAAACAAGGAATTACGCGCCGCCAACGAGAAGCAGAAGCAAAAGCGCACTCGATCCCGAAGGCAGATACCAGCTGAAGCAGGGCTCTCAGTTCAAGAAGCTTCTCAATTGATTACTGAGCCGGTGGTAGCAGTTGAAGCACCCCCCGCTCCCTACGAAGAAGGCCTTCGCCACCTTTACAACCACGAACGAGAGCATTACCAACGTGCGGGCTATGTCAAAACCAGGGTCATAGAAGAGATGCATGTCCAGATAGATGATGATTTTAGTGTATTTAATTTAATGGAGTTTTGGTTGAGATATATGCATTTGAAATTAATAGGTTAGGTTGGGTGCGCAGCTCGGTGGTGTGCGCAGCTCGGTAGTGAAACACGTTAGTTATGAGATCTCATTGCCTGATTTATCAGGCCTGAATCTCATTATCAGCACCGAACCACTATGAAGCTTGTTTTCCGTGGAACCCTTCATAGAAGGGGACCACAATTCATCTCGCTTCTGAGCGAGCACACAAAACATGTCTATAAATACTAGGTGAGCTACATAGTATAGATAGACAGACTTAAACAATCTCTTTCTGTCGGGATATATCCCTCTATCAGAACAAGCCAGCGTCTGATAGATCACATTTCTGTGTATGTAACCTTGCGCTAAGCTGCGGTTCCGGCTTATGGGATTGAGGGGTACTTCGAACCTGAGCTGGAACACACATCTATCATACACGAATCAATCAACCTTTGCTTTGGAAGCATAAACTGTTCACTTAACTGTGTACACGGTACCTAGCTGGTGATACCAACAGTATGATGTCCAGCAATTGGCTTTCTTGTACAATCTTGCAAAGACTACAGCGTATAAGAACCTGAGTTGGCCTGATATGGAGACTTTCATTAAGATTCACGGCGATTCTCATATATTCATTGGTTCTCGGCCAAAGAATGCTAGCGAGTCTTTGAATAGGCTTGAATTAGCCACAGGCATATCCTCCATTGCCCAGTTTGCCCGCAATCCCCGCAACAGACGAGATTTTCATCGCCCTGATGGAAAGAATCCCAGAGTACTGACGCCAACAAGTACCATCGCGAACTTGTTCCGGGCCCAGTATGTCGCTGGTTTTAAGGAGGATGGCGGCATTAGAAACATTGACAAGGTTCTGGATACGCTTTCGCAGGAACCGTGTCTCAAGGCGACCAGTGAAGAGCTTAAGCCATCCAATCTGCAAATCATGTTCCAGCGGAAGTGGTCCCATACCCGCAACATCGGCACCCTGCAGCTTCTCACCCTCTTGAAGAGCAGGTTGTTCAAAGAGGAGCCTTTACTCTTGTTCAACTACTTTGGCATGCACAAGCGCTCCTTGGAGCTGTTGAGGCTAATCAAAGCGAAAGAACACCAAAAATTTGTCCAATATTTCACGACTGGGTATATGCCAGATGAATCTTTCATCTCAAACATTATGATTTTAATCCATCACAATGCGCGAGGCTCGGCACGAGATGCGCGTGCAATGGGACTCTCCTCCATGAACACTGGCAGTCAAGTTGGCAGTCGAATTGTCATGAGCTGTGGCAATGTCATGCAGGAGTATCTGCGGAAGAATGGAGATGTGGCATGCAAAGAGCTGAGGGTTTTCTGTAAGAATAAAAAGCCAATCAAGGATGAGATTGACTGTGATAAAGGCAGGTCTGAAGAGTTTTACTATTGGTTTGGTATTGAAGAGGCTTTGGAACCAAAGGTTCTCGCCTCGCTCATGACTGGGATCCCAATAGCTTAGGCTGATGGCTCTGACATTGCGACATTTTTTCGGAGCTTCGCTCCTAGTTTCAACAATCGACGCATGCCCAGATATGACCATAATTTTTTTTTCAAGTAGCACCAGATATGGTAATTGCCATGGTGAAACGCTTTTTGTGGATCAGAGACAGAAATATTATGTAAAGCATTCGAACAACTAACAGCCAAGATATTTCAGACTATCTACATCCGGGTGGCGCAGTAGGTACATTACTAGTTACCATAATCAAATTACATCTAGGTTGGGGTTCATCTCCGCAAACGTAGTGCGTAGCACTACCACTGATTACCTGTCTAGAGATCCATAGACACATCGTTCCTCGCCCCGCATAAGTACAACGCTCTCCATCAAGTTCTGGTAGTAATTAGCACATACCGGATAGACAGAGATTGACGAAACCTGTGTTTTGTACATCGGTCTTTGCATGCTGTATTGAGGCTTGTCGAGCGCCACTTTCGATCTTTCCAGAAGACATAGATCCGTCATTCACCATTTGCTAGCTAGATAGATAGTCAGGCCGCTTGCTTCCTGTAGGAATCAACTCTCTCCCTCCTTTCCTTTGGTCCCTACATAGTAGAGCTCAAGAGTTTTCCTGAGCACTCTTGTCACTAAAATGGTTGGAAAACGTGTGAGGTCCCTGGACTTCCTTCTCCGCCACCGCAATGGATATATGTCAGAGTTTAGGGTTATACATAACAGTAATGAACTGCCTTGAGCCAGCAAAATATTCATTTTGTTTGGGCAAATCGCGGAATATTGTCCAAAAGCCGATTCTTGCGAGGAAGACGCGGGATAGGCCCAAGCAATTAGAATCGCAACCCGTATACGGATAAGGGCGGCATCAAATGTCGGAGGATAGAAGATTGGAGCAGAATGCGCCCATGGAGTACTATCTCGGGCAACGCAAAACGATCAGTTATTGATGACAAATAATATTAACGCCAGGGTATCTTCAACTACAATTCTTGGAACAACGTTTTTTTATCATCATCCTTCAGAAACTCCCAGGGCGTTCTTCCTAAACCATGGCCAGTACACGTCGCTGGTCCACTTGGCGAGACGTTGCAAGCCCCATACCGTCTTGTATACCCCAAGAAGATTGCTAGTCGACCCGAACCCTTGCTCCAACCATAGCAATGTAGTCTCGCCCTCCCTTGTTGTAGCTGCAAAGCTCCAAATATGCCCATGCACGACGATAGCTGGCAGGAAAGGCAGCCCGTCGAACGTACCCCCGGATTGGGCGACGAGACGCTCGAGTAGACTCCATTGGGCAGTGTGCCATGTCCCTAACTGCAGCTCCGCGGCTGCTAGGCGTTCTTCACCTTGTCGCTTCGTCTCGATGCTCACGGCAATAGGCCAATTTCGGAGACCATATTCGTCTGTGTGGTTGATCACTTGGGCGGGGAGCGCTCGGCTCACCCTCTCGATAGCGTTGTAAGCAACTTGATCCACTTCCGTATTCACACAAATGCAAAAGTCCACCATTTTACCTGTTGCACCTGCGGGTAGGTATTCTCGAATGATTTTTGCGGTTGTGCACGGTTCAAAGCCTATTAACTGACTTTGCCTTGCTGGATCATATATAGCCCTTCGTAAAAGGGGATAATGGACTGCCATGTTCCATCCAGATTCGGACCGCTTCGTATCCTGGCAATGTAGAGCCTCCTTGACCAGATCAGCGACCTCATCGAATGAAGGTGTCAGTCCGAGTTGATCGCGGTCCGCCGAGGGAGCAAACATAGAATCCCGGAAGATACGACATCCAGGTATTTGCTTCGCCTTTCCCTTGATCTCAGCCTCGAGAGTATTCGAGATGACGCCAAACCCATCATTGCAATCCTCGAGCTCGACGAGTAATTGAGATAGCGCGACGGGCAAATTTGGATCCGTCGAGTCCAGGACCTTTGTCTTGATTCTGTCGGAAGATAATTCCATGGCTCTGAGTTGCTTCAGGGGTGAAGATCGACCGGAAGCTTGCGATCGTTCTGACGACTCCGTAGCCGCCCGAATGGAGGGTGCTGGTGACTGCAGTAATGGCCCTTCTCCTTGACTGCTCCTTGCCCTCGGTGTCTCGTCAACATCTTTCATCACTCTTCGTCTCTTAGGTGTTGTAGAAGAGCTAGTTGCCATATTTTGGTGTCGTTTGCGCGATTCGGGCGGCGACGGAAGCTGCAGCTGATTCTTGTCGGTCGGGTTCAGGTTTGGCGTAGAGGTGATACCCGACGCACGGCTTGCGGGGAGTTCGAGATTGGAGATCCAATTGAGAATTTCGCACTTTTCCATGTTCTCACATTGCTCTGAATTGGTGTCTCGGATATTCGTGGTTTCAATTTGGGCATGTAGCGTGAAACATGGTGTCGAACAATCGGTGCGGGGATGTTTACATTCATCGGATGCTTGTCTCCGAGCCAACTGCTGACTCAGCCGAGACCTACCCAAGGCCCAACTTGCCGCCCAAAGTGGGGGCAATACTAAAAGATCTTTTATTACGTACGATGATGCATTTGGAATAACTAGTTAACGTATTTCACAAGCCAGTGGGCCACACAAGCGAGTGGGCCACGTCAAAACACCATAGTAAATGCGATATTTTACAACCTTATATCTCAGCAACCACGTTGTTGTTTGATTTCATTGTCATTTGATAACCATCGATAAGACTTTTGAACAGTATATATCAGTTTTAAGAAAATCGAAAAGCTGCATTATCACGGTATTGAAAATTACGCTGCTCAAAGCCAAAAATATATATATCTCAATCATGAAGTGGTAAAAATTTTCCAAAGTCCTTAGAGAGGCCAGATATCACCTAAAAAGCAGTAAGCTATAGGGAAAATTCCATATAGACTACCGTTGTTGATATATAAGGTTGTAAAATATCGCATTTACTATGGTATTTTGACGTGGCCCACTCGCTTGTGTGGCCCACTGGCTTGTGAAATACGTTAACTAGTTAACTAGTTAGTTATTCCTCAAAGGGAAATAATTATATAAGCGACTTAATCATATCCGTCGCGACCACATTACCCCGCCCAAAATGGAAGATCAAGCATCACCACTTCTTGAAGTAAATGTTATCAGAACCGCTCAATAATGCACCTTTCTATTCTTGGCCTGCCTATTGAGGTTCGACTTCAGATATATGATGAACTTCTTGTATGTCTAAAGCCTATTGCCTTTGTTAATGATGTGGGTCCTACGAATCCTCCTTACATTAGTCGGAGTTACGGCGATATCCTGCAATCCTACGAGCTTGTCGCCAACTATTTAATGAATCAATTGCGTTATTATATGGAAGGAATCGCTTCAAATTCCCCGAGGCATATATTGGTTCACCGAGCTTTGTCCTCCCAAATATTGCCCCTTTTATCCAGCAAATTGGGGAACGCAACTCAAAATGAATTCGCTATATCGCCATAGAATTCCGTGCATTCGAGGTATACTATTTTCAAAGAGCACAGGGCTCCATAGAAGCTATCGAAGCAATCTTCGGTCTCATTGGGGATAGCTTTCCGAATCTGGGCACCCTTGAAATAACGCTGTATGGTACCTTGCCTGATCAAATGCTCCATGACAGCAATGGAAAAGAGTTGCTGGATATGATCAACAGTCATCTCAAGGAAATTTTACCGCTCAGAAATATTGTCATTCAAATTCATGTCTTCGATGACCAATATGTCGCAGATGATTTCATAACGGGGATACATGACTTTGAATGGAAGTTGGAATTTAGAGAGCGAAAGAGGGAAAAGGAAATTTTCTTTGATGAACGTGGGGTCGCGTTTGACAATGAAGAGGACCTTTCTCAACGCATGTACGAAATTGAGCGGGAGGAGGAAGAAGAATTCTGGAGAGAGGAATATTGGAGAAGAAGGCAAGACCCGTTTTGGAAGAATGATTCGGATTTCGATTAAAGATTATACATGTAGTTTACTGTACATTTACAGAATTGAGGGGATGAATTGAGGAGAATTCTGGAGAGTTCTGGAGAGGGCAATACATAATGGCACAGGGGATGTATGCCGGTACTAGTCGTTCAGGAATTAAGCACCAGACGGCCCTGTCCGCTTGATTCGGAATTTTATGAACTTGCGTTTTCATTGTGTCTGCACTATGTATGGGTAGTCTGTCG
The DNA here is from genome assembly GCF_028829775.1 of Penicillium samsonianum. NCBI lineage: Eukaryota > Fungi > Ascomycota > Eurotiomycetes > Eurotiales > Aspergillaceae > Penicillium > Penicillium samsonianum. Next base: position 1,077,507 of record NW_026643264.1, on the reverse strand, counting down.
GGGCTTCTATGAACGGGAAGCTTGTACTGACGTTTGATGGGTTTTCGTCATGGTGCATACTGACACAAGAATGAGTGTGATTAGATTTTTGTATGTCTAGATAGCTCACGGGGTCGGGTTACCTGAAAAGACTCCCATGTAGCGGACTTGACGAGTAGGAAGAAGTCTGTGCCCTGCCTGCAGGTCAAAAAGTGCGTGCGGATTGGAATGTGCGATCTGTATTTCTGTACATGAGACTGATTCTCTCTTCTGGCTTGGAAAACGACGCTAAATGCGGCCATTACAGGCGAATACCCCAGGAAGCGATCTTGTAAGGGGCCAGTGGATCCTCCGGTAGAAGGAGCCCTTGCCTAAACTAGATGTTCCGATGTTGCCCGGATCGGCCTCAAATTCTTGGTGCAAACCTTCGCTCCGCCTATATTCTAGTTTCAACGCAATCAGGCTAGCTCAATGGTTGATCATCTGTTGAGGGGCCAAAGCGACAGTTCTACCACTAAAATGGTAGCAGGGCAGCATATCTAATGTGTTAAAAGGTAACTTATCTCATAATCCTTTCTCTGCGTCATCTTCATCGCTGGCAGTACTCCTGGAGCATAGTCTATTGGATTGGGGGTTTTTTATTAAGTATGATGCAACATGGCATGAGTTGGTCGTCATTTAATCTTGGTGCTGGTCCCTGATGCTTGGAACGCGTGGGCTTTGACCTCAGCCCTTCTGCGCTATCGGTCACATTGCCGGCGTCTTAAATGGCTAGTACCGTTCCGGCTTCAGGATATAGATCAAAACCGCCTGTCGGACGACGTGAGGTTGTCGGGCGATCGGCAGGGGGCCAATTCCGTTCTCACAAATATGAGTCGCGATCCGTTGGAGCAGCGCATGTTCAGCATCGCAGTCCAACACGCGGATTCGTGGAAATCCTCCTTTCTCTTGCTGAATAACCTCAATGGAGTCTGGCAGATCGACCTTCGCTTGGCTGGCGTACACTCGTACCAAGTGCAACAATTCCTGAATGAGGTTCCATCGCTGCGGGCTGAGCTCGACAGGGCGCTGAGCTCCCATGGAATATATCAACTCGAACTTGGCGTTGAAAGTTTCATCACTCTCATCGATAATGTCACATGCATATTCGCCAAAGAGGTTCAAGGTTCGGAGCAGCGAGCGCCCTACCACGGTCTTCCCGGTAACGAAGCATTCAAGGCACATTAGCTGGAATGTCCACCCCCATACCTAATGCGCTGGTGGCCACGATTACCGGCGACTGCCCGCTCTGGAACTCGCCCAACACCCTCGCCTTGTCTAATTGTCGGCTGTGGTATATCCCGCACCCCAGCTCGCTTGCCAATGTCTGTCCCGTCCGGACTACCGATGTATATATAATCACCTTGCCTGGTCGACTGCGACGGATACGGTCGCGGATCATGGACAACACCTGCGGCGCCTCGGTCCAACGGTCCCCAAACATATACTGCCGGTCCACTGTGGGACGAACTACCCGGTATGCCACGTTGCTGCGACTTGTGCGGGCACGGAATAACTGTACCTTCTCGCGGGTCGTCTCGATACGTATGAACATCTTGCTCTCCTCGCGGGGTGCTAATGTCGCTGTCATATACACCATCTGCACTCCAAACCCACTTAACCGCCCCAGTCGGGCCATAACGGGGCGGAAATCCTTCTGGTCGTTCAACATGACGTGGCACTCGTCAATGACAATCCGATCTAATCGGTGCTGCATTCTGTCGGTTTAAAAATCCCATGAAATCTGGTCCTAGCGCGGACTCGGGGGTGACCAGCACGATATTCGCATCGTCGGCCGGCTGCCGGCTCTCCCATTCAATGCATCGGATATTCAACTGCTGGCATCGTCGCTGCATATCGCTACGTAATGCGATCAACGGGACCACCACCACCGTCGTGCCACCGGCAACCCACGCGGGCAACATAAACAACACACTCTTACCGCCGCCGGTGGGCATCACTGTGATAATCGGACTCTATCCCTGCTGGATCGCCTCAATCGCGGGTCCTTGAACCCCGCGGAACCGGACCAGCTCGTCACCTATCATCTTCTGTAACTCGGGCTGCATTGGTGTCTCCTGTAACTTCCACCGACGGTCCTGGCGACTACGCTCGGCTTCCATCTCCCACGGCGACGGCTGGCTGGCTCCGCGGGGGTCCACGCATTCACTGTCACCGCATACGAAGCCTAAAAACCGGTGCCAATCCGTGCTCGACAATCGGAATAACTGGCGTCGGTGTGCTGTGGTGCCGGGCTGCTCGGTAATCTCACGCCCGTATACCATGCCAGCGACATGCGACGAATGCGCTGCCTGCAAATCTGCGACGTGGCCTGACCATTCCTCCGCTCCCATGCCGCCCTCGTCGTCGGCATCGTCCTGGTCCTCCGGTGTGCGATCGTCTGTATGTACGCTGTTCGGGAACTGGTTGGAATGCCGCATATACCGTCGACTGATACCAATGGCAATATCCCGGTACGCCGTTAAATTAATCGCTCCGTCCAACCCCCGGCTGGTCTCGCTCTTCAAATCGTCCCGTAACCGCTCCGAACTCCACACCCGCTGCGTGTCGGGGTCGGGGGGCCACATATATGCCGCTCGTTGGTGTCTGGCTGGTCAGTTCGGTGAACCCCTCAATCGGAAAACCTGGACCACTACACTTACTGGTCACTCCGCTCTTTATCACGTCGGTGGTCCTGGTACAGCTCCATTCGCTCGACAAACGGCAACACCAACCACAAATACCACACCACTAGCTCCCCAATGTCCCGCGGTAAATACCGGTGAATGATTTTCACATCGTTCGATGCGTAAAACCCCTTATGGTACGACGTGACCATCGTAACCATCCCGTCCTCGATGAACACGTTCCGGTGGCCACCGCTGTCGGTGTTCTTATGTCGAATACTTAACAGTTCTGGCGCACCGGCGGGCTGTCCGCCACAAATATGGATGGCAATGCTTAACTTCCGACGGAATGCCACCACTCGTCGCATAAACGAATCGATCTTGGCCATTCGGGGTGCTCCGTGCTCGAAAAACTGCTTCGCCAGCTGTGGCTCCCGTCGCAACCGCTGCTGCATCCACTTCGCTCCGTCCACGGGCCACGGCGTACGGGTGTCTTGTAAAAAACTCCAACCGTGACCACTCTGCGTGGGATCGTCGTACAATGTCTTCCACGGGATCTTGGGTGCATCGGTGGTGTCCGTAAACATCAACTCGTCCAGCAACAACTGCCGCGTGTCACTGACTAACTGGTGTATAAACCCCTTAAACTGACCCATCGTAAATGTCAGCTCCTTATAAAATAACCGATCCTGGCCCATCCATCCCACGTGGCCCGGCGTCGTGCTGTTGTAATGGATCTTTAACCCGTATGTGCGTAAATCCAAAATCCACTGCATTGGGCTGTCTGTGCCGCGGACCATAAATTTATCGACCATCAAAACGACCCAATCGCGGAATGATCGTGCCTGACCGTTCTGGCTGAAGTGGATCAATGTGGTTTGGCTGGATGGTGGGGGGAACTATAACCCGCGGATATATATCCTGGCTCATCTATCGCACTCTCACCCTCCCACGTGCCAGCCATACGATGTTCTCGTAAAATCTTCATCATTTCGCCCGCCTGCGGGTCTAGTCGCATGGCTTTGTGCACCATCATGAATCGTGCGACTTTGATAATCCGGGTCAAAATTGGTGGGTAACTGTCGGCGTCGCGCCAACCGGCTTCCCCTCGGCCTTGCACCGCCAGTGCGCATATCAACGCACACTCGTAATCCTCTACCCGTGTACGCTGGTTTAACAATTCCATGCAAAAATCCAAACATGCTGTATGGATGGCGGATAATTCGAATTGTGCCCGATTGTCTGGTGTGTCGCGGTCGGCATTTCCGAACTGGAAAAATTCGTCCTCACTCGCCTGGCTCGGAACGGGACTGGCGCCCCGCGAACTGTTGGCGGACTTCGGATCTGGGGAATTCCGAACTGGCGAACTGGATCGGCTGGACTGAGCAACCGCCTGCGCTTCGTCCCACAGTTTCTCCCACGCACGCTGCTGTCGCCGGGTGAATGAATACTTCGGACTATTCCACTCGTGCGGAACCTGCGTGCGTGCGAAAAACATCAACACCTGCTGCCACGGGACGCTGTGTTTGACGATGGCCTCTTCCACCATATACGCCTGCAGCGGCTTGCTGGGTGTCTTATCACGCTCGACCCGTACAGCTTCGATCTGGATGGTGTGGCCCACACGCGCACTAACCTTTTGACTTATACGGGCCACAGCGGCCATGGAATCCCAAATCGCGGCCGTGGTTAATGCTTCCTCGCTCTGGTCCTCGGGATCGGGTTGTTGGACGCACTGGACCAAATCGTCGGGGTTTAAACCGGCCAAATACACGGCCCACTGCGTGCGACGAAGCCACGGGTTCGCTTCGTCTCGCTGGCCGGCTTCGATCTGGATGGGCTGGTGGATGTGTTTCTGGTATAACTCTTCCATCTTGTCTAACTCTGCGTGGATCTGGGACGCCTGCTCAACGGGGGGTTCAACTGGTGGATTCTGGTCCGAACTGTGGCCCTGCACGTGAATATAATGCCGGCCAGTGCCTTGGTTAAACACCTGCTGATATGCCACCGTACGGCTAAACTGCTGTACCTGTTGCTGTGCCATATCGCGGGCTACGGCCCGGGGACGACCTTTGCTGCTACTGGGCTTCCACCCGTGCTTCTCACGCCAGTGGCGCTTCATAACGTCGACGCTACGGACCACATACCCGCATTCGGATACACGGGTGCATAATAAACCATCGCGATGAACTGGCAACCCGGGAATGGGATCGTGGACGGTGGTGGGCACTTCCCAACGTTCACATTCCTGCACTCTGTTCCACTGCTGGATGGCGTGCTGTAACTGTCTTCCGGTGGGTAATCCCAGTCGGTGTTGGGCTCCCTGAATATGACGACTGACTTCACTTGGTCGGACTCCGATCTTGCATTGTTTGCAAATAATGATGGGAAATTCCCGCGGTTTGATGAAAATCTGGTTCTCCATATTGCAGTGTGGATATATATATATAGGGGATTAGTAGAGGGACACCCCCCACCTGTAATGGGACACCCCTTTCAGTAATGGGACACCCTCTGCCTGCAAATTCTGGCATCTATCTTTTCTGCCGAATATTCTGTCACTTCATACTAATTCTGCAGCTTTGAATTCTGGTTTACATAGTAAAAGAAGCATAATTTTAGTAAGAAAAAAGGGATTTATTTTACAGAATGATTTGCATAACAGCATACATTTCTCACTACTAGTAATACTCGAAGTCTGCATCTCTGCTTCTGCCTGCGCCTCGCCGCCTTGAGCTCCGTATCGTCGCACTTTCATCATCATCTCCATCTCCATCTCCATCTACAATACGAGTAGCGCCCCGAACAGCGCCCTGCCCCCGGCCCGGGCCCCTCCCTCGCCCTCGCCCTCGCCCTCGCCCTCTCCCCCGAGGCTCCTCCCACGAAGAAGGATCTCGGTGCACAGAACGCTCGTGAGCTGATAAAGGGGGCTGAGTCAACGGATTAGGAGACGAGCGGGGGTTCTGCGTGCTAGGCTGCGTGCTAGGCAAATTCTTAGCGCCTCGGGGGCGCCCTCGTCGGCATGTACGGAGGGGGTCTTGTATAAGAAGCAATGGATCGATAGGAGGAGCATCGACGCTATATAAATGCCAATGCTGATGGAACAGCTCTGGTTCGAGGCATCTATCTTCCTCTTCGTACTGCTGTAGTATATGGATGCAGGGAAATCCAGCTGTTTCCTTCGAATTGCAGGTACAACGTGGAGGAATTGGCCGCGTATCATCCCCTTGATACCGTGCGTGGAGCTCCTTTGTAAGCTGAATTGCTCGTATAGAGATCCGAGTATAAAGCAGCCGATAAAGCTTAGGAATATTGCCAGTTGGCCGACGGATTTTCTGGGCCTCGATGCTATGCTGTATCTTATCGAATTGGAGCGCTACAGACCGGGTAAAACTGCGGAGCACTACCAGTAAATCATTGGTAGAGACCTGGAGATCCTGTTTGAGCAGCCAATGCGCACCCTCTGTACGAGAAGTAGCAATCTCATGAAGATGAAGGTATCGCGAGGTATAGCAATGAAGAAACCGCCGGGGACAGTTATCAAGCCATTCCTTCTGTATATAATCCAACAATGGCGCAAAAAGGGGGTCTATATATCGCTCTTTGAAATTGGCCCACTGCTGGTCCCTTTCCTCGAGTGTAATCGCGTACACAATGCGGTTCCAGCGCTGTAGCATCTTCTTCCACCCCGCTTCGGCCTTCTTACGGTCTTCGTTGCGCTCGGCGGCGGTAAGTTTGCGGGAGGTATTAGCCTGGGCTTCGCGGCGGGCTTGTGCTACCTGATCAGCGAGTATTGGGCGGGCCTTCTTGAGGATATTCATATTGATATGCCAAATGCAGAGCATATGCTTAGTGCTGGGAAAAACGACCTCAATTGCCTTGATAAGCGCCTCTTCTTTATCGGTAAGGATCGTACTGGGAGGGGCGAGAGCGAGGGATTCGTATGCTTCGGCTAGGCAGGTAAGCATTACCTAAAGTATATAGTATAATATGTTAGAAAATTAATCGATTAGGTGTCTTGGGGGTATTATACCTCATATGAATCATCCTTCTCATCTCTCATAAATGCAAATGCAAGGTGGAAGGTTGAACCAGTAGCCGCAAAGCCTACAATATCAAGCAAAGGGAGCCCATATCGATTGGTCTTATATGTGCAGTCCATTGAAATAACCCAGGGGTTCTTTCGAAGCATCGCAATGCTAGATTTATGCATACAAAATAGCGCAGAAACATGAGATTGATCATCAAGTTCATACTTGAAAATCCAGCCCCCATCCTTAGGAAGCTCTATCAATAGTGCTTGAAGCGGCGTACGCCCAGCAAGAAATAGCTGGCTTAGCTTCTTCCGTGCGTTGTAGATATCCTGGGGAATGAGCACACTTTCTGGATCCGTTTCACGTATCTCAGTAAGAATCTGGCGCGTTGTATGTCCTTGCCGAAGCCCATTTTCTACCTGATCGCTCTTATGGGTAAGATCGAGCTTCCGTTGTGCAGTGTGGGTTGATGCCGGCGATGGTTGATGGTTATGCTTCGACTTCGAATCGTCAATTGTTAGATGCCAAAGGTTAGTTTGGAGATCTAGCCGAAGCACAACCATAAAGGGGCATCCGAGTGCAAGGGTTGTTGTACGGCGCTTTTTGACCGTTTCTTCATACTTGACTGCGCGCCCACGATCACAGCAAAGGTAGACCGTTTTCTTCACGCCATTCTTAGTATATTTAGAACGCCGAATCGTCACCGCATAGCCATATGGGCGCGCAAACGTATTGACTACCTCGGCCCCTTCCTCTGGTGTATTGAATTGCTGGTTTAACGGAGGTAGCGGAAGCTGTATGTACCCCGGGGCGTTCGGTGTAGGTATTGGCTTGGGGCTTCGCTGGGTACTCGGTTCGGGGCTTTGCTGGGTGCTCAGTTCGGGGCTTGGTACCGGCTCAGAGGTAATTATTGGCTGAGAATCTAGGATAAGCTCCACATCAGAATCCGACATCAGGTATGTTAGGCCTAATGAGGCCATATTGATGATATTAAGTGCGTAAAATGCGATGAAAAATGAGCAGAGAAATGACTTGAGATTTAGAATGAGGATTTCGAAAGTGCGAGCCATAATTAAGAAACAAACTGGACTTCTTAGCTATAATTGAAATTTTCGCTCCACCTGCTAGGTGACTTATTTTTACTAGGAGTTTATATAGTAAATACAGGTACCGCCAGAGGACTTTAAGAATCTACAAAAGTTGATAGAAAAGCGGTGATAAGAGCGGTGAATAGATGCCAGAATTTGCAGGCAGGGGGTGTCCCATTACTGAAAGGGGTGTCCCATTACAGGTGGGGGTGTCCCTCTACTAATCCCCTATTCAACACCATGCTACCAAGATGCTCTCAAACCTCCCAAGTTCGCTGGATTGCGAGGGTAAGATCACTTTGGAAAACAGGGCTATTGAAACGGGTCGATTCTCCTCTCTTCACGCAGCGGCTAGTAAATACGGTGTTCTTGTGGCTACAGCGCGTCCACGTATGAAGGCCCTGTCGCGCCGACAAATGCCATACTGGCCATAAATTAGCCGAAATTGAGGAAGGTTCACTAGTAAATCGAATACTCGATATGGATATGCGTGATGCTACCCCAAGTCCTGCTACCCATGCGTAGATTGTGATGACCAGGGCACTAAGCGAGTGTGTGTGTTTTACTTGTCCTGCCAATGGGCAGTACCTGGAGGCCTTGACGGGACTTTAGGCTCGTTTCCGAGAAGTGGTTCCCTCTACATGTACGCACAGGGATATCATGGAATATTTTAATTCTCACGCATCTGTACTGGGCGTCGGGGGCTCAGTCGTTTGTTCCCTCTCATGAGTTCCGCTTTTTCACGCAAAAGACCAGCTTCTCCGACTTAAGCAAGTCATTTGTCGTCCGGGCCTTTTTACGCTCACGGTCAGTCCGCTCGGCCACACTCTTGATGAGGGTCTGCGTTCTTCGGATATCGTCATGAATGGACCACTAAAGCTCCCTGGTTTCCTTGATTGTGTATAACGTTAGCATACTTATCGATCAGTCGCAGTGGGTGAGGACAACAGGAAGAGCGAATAATGGACACACCTCCAATGAAGCTTCAGCCCCTGTTGAGTAAGATGGAGGGTGCAGTTGATCCACGGGCCATTTCTCGATGGAAAATTCGGGTGGCTGGTTTGCATAATGAGTAAAATATCCTTATTTGGCTCGGAGACTTGGCCAGATCTGACGAGATTTCTATCTCGAGGGTCTATTACAATTATTTTTCACAGTCATTCAACCGGTCTGGCCTCACAATTTGGTTTATTTGTTCATATTGAGATCTTAGAGAATTGTGATGGTGTGCAAAACGAGTAACTACAAACAACTGTTTACTTCACTATCCTGTTAGCGCGCTGTAAAATTAGAGGACGTTAATGTTATCTAAGCAATAATTCTATGAATGTGATAGATTAATATTGTCTGATATTAATCAATCCGGATGTAGGCCAGGGATTCGCGCTCATAGCACATTTCTCCTCCTTGGCTAGGCGGAAGGTGTCTCGGACTTAATTTATCTCCCAGTCGTTTCCATGCTCGGTGTTCGACTGGGGTAGTAATATCCTCCGCGTTTCATCGTGGATTTCATTCTCGGTGTCCCCTTCGCCCTGCACCACCGGGTGTGAAATACGCTGGTAGTCACTCCTCCTGCTGGCAGATTGTGCGCTCATCCAACTTGTTCGATGGCCGGAAAGCCGAACGAAAGCTATCTGTACAGATTTGCGGAATATCAGCCACTACACTACAAACCTCACTGTGGCAGTATGCAGTAAACTAACCTTGGCCGCGAAAACAAAAACAGCCGCCGCAAAAACCATCCAAGACGTACGCTGCTGGTACTCTCTCCAAGGGGCAAAGCAACTCCTCTGATATCCCAGCTGCATCTCACACGCATTGTCCCCGTGGTTCCGGTCCTTGAAAGGCCATGCCCTGTCGTGAAGACTTCTGAGACCACAGCATCGGAATTCATCTTGGATTGACCGAATAGCGTGCGAATCCTTCGACTGGAAAAACTCCTGCCATTTTTGATCTAGATTACAAGAGAGAGTTCTGTGGGGAAAGAGGTACGCGAGTGCTGCTGTAGCCACGATGGTCGATATGACTGTATGAGCCTGATTGAATATATCAGATATTGTGTTCCATCGACAATTGCGAGCTGTCTCATTGTTCAAACGTGTAGAAAAGATTCGCGGAACTATCAGTATGAGTACTGTGATCGGGGGAACTAGGGTCGCTATGGCTGGAACCCATGTAGGTAAAGGAAGACGCAATGCGGAGGTGCGAGCCCAAGACATCCTGTTCCGCGAGAAGGCTCTTAGTCACTATTCTCGTTGATTACACGCTGGCTAGAGATATGATGAAAATGCAACTCACGCTCCAAGGACCAAGGAGATGGTCCCTCCCTATTGGCGAGGTTTGTCAACAGAGGTCATTGCCAGGCTGGTACTTCAATATCTTACCACAATAAACACAATGTAGAGGAGTGTATTTGTATCTGCCTTGAAGGACATCATTTTATATGAAGTCAGACGTTTTCAGGCAAATCTTAACTGAAGAAGAAGAAGAAGAACCAGCGACCTATGAGAAATAAGATAAAAGCGTGAGGTGCTAGGTGGTGGACGATATAGGCGGGGTCTGCAGTCGGAGCACTTGCTAACAAATCGAAACATTTCACTCTCGGAAAAGGCTGGAAGTACAGTACCCACTAAAGCGCAGCAAACTGTCCTTCCCAAGCACCACTGTGGAACAGTTATACACAAAGCCAAACTCCAAATTCTACAGGGACCCGAAGAAGCAGGTTATCTCCCAATATCATGGACCACAGAAGAAAGTATAAGAGTAGGCGGTTGTAGAATTCCCTCGAGATAAGAGCGTAGACGAAGAGAGGGAGCGTGCCAAAAGGCATAGGCCGATCGACATCTAGAATTGCGCCACTGTTACACAGCGGGCTTGGCTAGAACGGTGAGAACTTATGTGCCTTCGAGTTACACGTGGCTGTATACAAGCCCAGAAGAGGCGTTATAGGTATCCTTGTCCTCTTTCGGAATCACCGAAAAGGCGCATCTAACTGAGCTTTCTTTCAGCGGCATCCTCATTTTGCACGAGCAGTCCAACCAAAAGGCAATACTGAAAGTGATGATGATTCAGAACCCGCCCCGTATTATAACACGGTAACTCTCATATTTATCTATCCCTGCGTAGTGGTGGAGTCTCAAGCACTGTGGTCGCGAATGGTAAGCTCGGGGAGTAAGCCCCCTTGCGTCTGAAAAACCACTGTAAACCTTCATTTCTTCCTGTCTTCATGACTCGCCAGGTGACGATTAATTAGCCGACGAAAATGGACACTTTTAGATTAATGTTGTTATGAGAGTCGGTTTTTTGAACAGTTCATGAAACACGGTCATAGATCTAGCACAAGTTGAAAGTTTTCCTCCAGCTTCCCTAACTCGGCAAGCGGTCAGTAACAGCAGAACCAAGGTCGCTAGATCGTCACATATGGCCCGCTTGCATACAAATTATGTCAACCGACCTTAGCAAGTTCAACGAGATGAATTCGGATCTAGTGCACTTACTTTTCGTTCAGCAGCGACTGACAGCTGTGTTTTGGCCTGCAACAGGAAATATATCAATTCGGACGCTTTGACGGAGAGTTACGTCGAGTAGCATCACATGTTTAGGCTAGCGTTGTATTAATGACTCGGCGTTACCGCTCCGCACGAATCGAATCGAATCGAACTTTTGGCAGATTCGATTCGATTCGAATTAATATTGAAAATAACGATTCGTACGAATTCGAATTCAAGACCGATTCGAATTCGATTCGAAGTTCGCGAACTTTTTTGTTCTAAAGCTTCATTGGGAAGGCGGTCAATCACGCCTGTTGTTCAATACGATAGCCAGCAATCAACACTTCATACAGGTAGTCTAATAATTTGTTAACTAACATTTGGATTCAGAGATAAGTAGGATAGATTTAGTCTGATATCAAAATTGAAAAATCTGGCCTTAAGATTGAGAAGCTGTAGGGCAGTATCAATAGATGCAATTTTCGGTCAAAAAATTCATCCAGATATATATTGGGGATTAGTAGAGGGACACCCCCACCTGTAATGGGACACCCCTTTCAGTAATGGGACACCCCCTGCCTGCAAATTCTGGCATCTATTCACCGCTCTTATCACCGCTTTTCTATCAACTTTTGTAGATTCTTAAAGTCCTCTGGCGGTACCTGTATTTACTATATAAACTCCTAGTAAAAATAAGTCACCTAGCAGGTGGAGCGAAAATTTCAATTATAGCTAAGAAGTCCAGTTTGTTTCTTAATTATGGCTCGCACTTTCGAAATCCTCATTCTAAATCTCAAGTCATTTCTCTGCTCATTTTTCATCGCATTTTACGCACTTAATATCATCAATATGGCCTCATTAGGCCTAACATACCTGATGTCGGATTCTGATGTGGAGCTTATCCTAGATTCTCAGCCAATAATTACCTCTGAGCCGGTACCAAGCCCCGAACTGAGCACCCAGCAAAGCCCCGAACCGAGTACCCAGCGAAGCCCCAAGCCAATACCTACACCGAACGCCCCGGGGTACATACAGCTTCCGCTACCTCCGTTAAACCAGCAATTCAATACACCAGAGGAAGGGGCCGAGGTAGTCAATACGTTTGCGCGCCCATATGGCTATGCGGTGACGATTCGGCGTTCTAAATATACTAAGAATGGCGTGAAGAAAACGGTCTACCTTTGCTGTGATCGTGGGCGCGCAGTCAAGTATGAAGAAACGGTCAAAAAGCGCCGTACAACAACCCTTGCACTCGGATGCCCCTTTATGGTTGTGCTTCGGCTAGATCTCCAAACTAACCTTTGGCATCTAACAATTGACGATTCGAAGTCGAAGCATAACCATCAACCATCGCCGGCATCAACCCACACTGCACAACGGAAGCTCGATCTTACCCATAAGAGCGATCAGGTAGAAAATGGGCTTCGGCAAGGACATACAACGCGCCAGATTCTTACTGAGATACGTGAAACGGATCCAGAAAGTGTGCTCATTCCCCAGGATATCTACAACGCACGGAAGAAGCTAAGCCAGCTATTTCTTGCTGGGCGTACGCCGCTTCAAGCACTATTGATAGAGCTTCCTAAGGATGGGGGCTGGATTTTCAAGTATGAACTTGATGATCAATCTCATGTTTCTGCGCTATTTTGTATGCATAAATCTAGCATTGCGATGCTTCGAAAGAACCCCTGGGTTATTTCAATGGACTGCACATATAAGACCAATCGATATGGGCTCCCTTTGCTTGATATTGTAGGCTTTGCGGCTACTGGTTCAACCTTCCACCTTGCATTTGCATTTATGAGAGATGAGAAGGATGATTCATATGAGGTATAATACCCCCAAGACACCTAATCGATTAATTTTCTAACATATTATACTATATACTTTAGGTAATGCTTACCTGCCTAGCCGAAGCATACGAATCCCTCGCTCTCGCCCCTCCCAGTACGATCCTTACCGATAAAGAAGAGGCGCTTATCAAGGCAATTGAGGTCGTTTTTCCCAGCACTAAGCATATGCTCTGCATTTGGCATATCAATATGAATATCCTCAAGAAGGCCCGCCCAATACTCGCTGATCAGGTAGCACAAGCCCGCCGCGAAGCCCAGGCTAATACCTCCCGCAAACTTACCGCCGCCGAGCGCAACGAAGACCGTAAGAAGGCCGAAGCGGGGTGGAAGAAGATGCTACAGCGCTGGAACCGCATTGTGTACGCGATTACACTCGAGGAAAGGGACCAGCAGTGGGCCAATTTCAAAGAGCGATATATAGACCCCCTTTTTGCGCCATTGTTGGATTATATACAGAAGGAATGGCTTGATAACTGTCCCCGGCGGTTTCTTCATTGCTATACCTCGCGATACCTTCATCTTCATGAGATTGCTACTTCTCGTACAGAGGGTGCGCATTGGCTGCTCAAACAGGATCTCCAGGTCTCTACCAATGATTTACTGGTAGTGCTCCGCAGTTTTACCCGGTCTGTAGCGCTCCAATTCGATAAGATACAGCATAGCATCGAGGCCCAGAAAATCCGTCGGCCAACTGGCAATATTCCTAAGCTTTATCGGCTGCTTTATACTCGGATCTCTATACGAGCAATTCAGCTTACAAAGGAGCTCCACGCACGGTATCAAGGGGATGATACGCGGCCAATTCCTCCACGTTGTACCTGCAATTCGAAGGAAACAGCTGGATTTCCCTGCATCCATATACTACAGCAGTACGAAGAGGAAGATAGATGCCTCGAACCAGAGCTGTTCCATCAGCATTGGCATTTATATAGCGTCGATGCTCCTCCTATCGATCCATTGCTTCTTATACAAGACCCCCTCCGTACATGCCGACGAGGGCGCCCCCGAGGCGCTAAGAATTTGCCTAGCACGCAGCCTAGCACGCAGAACCCCCGCTCGTCTCCTAATCCGTTGACTCAGCCCCCTTTATCAGCTCACGAGCGTTCTGTGCACCGAGATCCTTCTTCGTGGGAGGAGCCTCGGGGGAGAGGGCGAGGGCGAGGGCGAGGGCGAGGGAGGGGCCCGGGCCGGGGGCAGGGCGCTGTTCGGGGCGCTACTCGTATTGTAGATGGAGATGGAGATGGAGATGATGATGAAAGTGCGACGATACGGAGCTCAAGGCGGCGAGGCGCAGGCAGAAGCAGAGATGCAGACTTCGAGTATTACTAGTAGTGAGAAATGTATGCTGTTATGCAAATCATTCTGTAAAATAAATCCCTTTTTTCTTACTAAAATTATGCTTCTTTTACTATGTAAACCAGAATTCAAAGCTGCAGAATTAGTATGAAGTGACAGAATATTCGGCAGAAAAGATAGATGCCAGAATTTGCAGGCAGAGGGTGTCCCATTACTGAAAGGGGTGTCCCATTACAGGTGGGGGGTGTCCCTCTACTAATCCCCGTTGAATATGGTAGGGCACGTGTGCGGACGCGTTTCGGGCGGGTCTGTGCACGTCGACCGGGAATTACGTTAGTTATCCTTGGTTAGTAAGCGGTTTACCGACATGAATTCTCCTATTCTTTCTCACCTATCGAGTTCAGAATATGCTCCAAGTCTTTGGTCGTGAAAATGGCCGCTTCATCCAAAGACACGCCCAATGTTGAGAAACATCAAACGATCGAAAAGATATTCGGCAATTTTATCCCTCAACATCATGATAAAAGTCTAAATCCTCTCAACCTTGCCAATATCTCCGTCTCGGAGTTCTCCGCAGGCTTGAGGAACCATTTGTCGATACTGAATGAGGGGGGCAGCATAGCCCGTGGCCGTGGGGAAGATTTGGTCAGCACTGGGCTAAGTAAGAGCCTAGAGAGCCTTTTCTCCACAACGACGCCACTCGTGACAGAAGGGCCACCCTTGACCTGGACGAGTCTTGTCCTCTTTGCAGGCCACCAATATGAGGGTACAGCGCAGCTTCCGGTCGGAGACTCCAGAATCGAGCTGTCCGAAGATGACCTCAAACTCTTACGCTCTGGTAGACCCTGGCGGTTTCTCTTCCCTTGGCCTGGTAAGGATGACTGCACGAAGGAGCTTCAATCAACGAAGACGGCTATTCAGGAGCTTCTTGATGCTCGAAAATTGATAGGTGAAGGTGAGTCCTATATAATATTGGTCCCATGATGCTATGTAGGAAGCTAAAATCGATCAACGTAGTTTTGGAATAAATTTCGGTTGTTGAGCAACATGTCCATGATCATCACATCTTAGTCTCTCGGCTTTCTGAAACTAAGCATCACGCCACCCAACAAGGAGGTCTACTTTTGGATGTTGTTGAATCCCCTGTTCTAATAGAGGGGTGTAGCGTACAGTACGAGCAGAGTGCCGAAGCTGTCTGGGTAACATGATTCAAATTAACAAAATACACAGAGAGATAAAATCAGAGGAATAAAACACAAAAGCAGGGCTAGCTACTGCTCTGGTCAACCAAGTGGCTGGGAAGTTAGAAAATTATTTTTTGGCAGGAGAATACGGATGGCTGGTTAAGTCAATTGAAGGTTTATTGCTGTTTGAGTCTACAGGGTAGAGGAGAGCATGAGAATGCACAATATGATGATATTGTAAGTGGTGAGAACTATCTAGAAGAAGAGGAGGAAAGTAGGAAGCTAGACTACCTGTACTATGGAGAGTCATGTGACATGAGAGATATTCAAACACCCCCCACGATCATACACATGAATCGTCGGATTAAAGAGCACCCCCCATAGTCCTTTCCTCCGAAAAAGTGAAGCTGTATTCACCTTTGAAAACACAGTGTGAACCGTAATTGACCAGATCAATTGACATGAGGCCGAAGGCCTAGCTGATCAATGAACCGTGTTGTAGTTCAGAGGTATGAATTGATTGTTTTTTCAGTGAGACACGAGGCTATATATATATACACAGTGAAGGCATCTACTTGCATCATGTATCTCTTCCACGTAGAAAGAACTGGAAGCTTCTTGATCTGCAACAGCCTCATATCACAACATTCCCCCTCAGGATCGCTTTGATGGCAAGGCGATACTGGATCAACGCTGTGCAGGCAAGCCTCAGTAAAACCACTCAAAAACCTTCGAGGAAAAATAAAGTGGAAAGAGCGCCTGCGCTGTCACGTTTGTTGCCTCCGAGTCTCCGTGGCTTCGATTCCTAGGAGACTACAGAATTTGGCAAAAGCCGTAGGTCCCAACGGTTTCGTGAGACCATCAGCGGCCTGTTCCTCAGTATGAACATATTGAAGACCAATCTCGCCAGCATTCAGCACTGCTCGCTGATAATGGAATTTCACGTTGAAATGTTTGGTCCGTTTGTGGAACTCGGGATTGCGCGAGAGGGCCATAGCGGACTGATTGTCAGCCATGATGTTGGTGACCGGGGACCGATACAATTGTGTCTCGGCCAGGAAGGTGCGGAGCCACTGCAGATGCAGAATGGCATTGTATTGTCCAATGTACTCGGCATGAGTTGTAGACGTGGCCACTTCCCCCTGTCTCTTGGATGACCAGGAGACTGGTGCGCCTGCAAGTTGGAAAACATAGCCAGACGTGGAGTATGCCCCATCAGTGACGACAGAGCCACCGAAGTCGGCATCTGTGTATCCGATCAACTGACCACTGCGGTACGTAATGCGAACGAATTGCGTGGCTTTGACATAGCGAAGCAATCGCTGCAGGGCGACCTGGTGGTGCGATTGTGGCTGAGACGTGAAGCGACTCAACGTGCCCAGCGCAAACGCAATATCCGGCCGCGTTCCGACCATCAGATACATCAATGAACCGATAGCGGTTGCGAATCGTGCTTTTGTTTCCTCGTCCGGAGGTTCTTCGTCTGGACGGCGATTCAAGTCTTGCTTGGGATTCATCGGGGTAGATTTCGCCTGGCAGGTTTCCATGCCAAAGTCGGAAAGAACCTTTTGGATGTACTGTTGTTGGTGAATGGAAACGGCTCCGTCGGCATGGTAGTCGAATTGGATCCCGAGGAACGAACGTGGGGTTCCAAGGTCGTTCAATCGGAACTCTCTTTCCAGTGCTCGTTGCACTTGGTCTATCTCGTGCGAGTTTGCTGCAGCAACGAGAAAGTCATCGACGTAGACACAGATCACGCAATTGGATTTGTAGAACACGCAGTTGTCCGATTGTGCCATAGTGAAGCCATGAGCGGCCAGCACGCGGTGGACGCATTGGTACCAAATCCGCGGGGCCTGCTTGAGACCATACAAAGAGCGGCGAAGCCGGCATACATAGCCTGGCTCTTCGAAGCCTTCGGGCAACTCCATGTAGATGGACGAGTCTACGTCACCATGTAAGAATGCGGTGACCGCATCAAATTGGTGAAGCTTCCATCCGCGCAACACGGCGCTGGCGATGATGCAGCGGACCGAGTCCATCCGTGACACTGCAGCAAATGTTTCATGGTAGTCGATGCCATGCTTCTGCCGGTAGCCTTTGATGACCAGTCGCGCTTTGCGCGTTCCGTTGGCTTTGGTCTTGAAGACCCATTTGCAGCCAATCACATGATCTCCGACGGGTACGTCTGTTCGCAGAACCTTTTCCCATGTTCCGTGCTCGAGAAGAGACGCATATTCTTTCTGGATGGCTGCCCACCATTCCAGTTGATTCGGGCCCGACACGGCCTCGTGAAAAGTCGATGGATCGACTGTGCTCGCAGATGCGGTATTCAGTGCGCCTGCGGTATACACCTTGCCAAGTGATTCCAGTAAGCGCCGTGAGGGTCTTCTTCTGCGGCCATAGATGGAATAGCCGAGATCCTGTGTGGACTTTGCTTCCTTTTCGATTGGATTGACCGGTGGAAGTGTTTCCTCCACATGCTGAGATGGCGTTTTCAGTCGTTCAGCCAAGTCCGGAGGCGATGCAGGTGGCGTAGGCAATGCGCTAGATGGAGGTGGCATCGCTGGTGGAAAGACAGGTGATGGAGGAGCATTGTCCGGGAGGTCGTTGCCTGTTTCCCCCTCGATGAGTGGCGCCACTGGGGTCCTCTCATCGAACTCGACATCACGGGAAAAAACTGTCTTCCCTGAATGAATTTCATACAGCTTGTACTGGTTCGGTTCACAATAACCTAGCAATCGGCACTCGGATGATCTGGGTCCGAGTTTTGCTCGATGCTCTTTCGGGATCAACACCCATGCGCGGGAGGCAATCCGCCGCAGATGCAACAGCGAGGGCGGCTTCCCGTATATGATTTCGTATGGGGTCTTCTTCTGCAAAATCGATGCTGGCGCGCGCAGCTTCAGATAGACCACCGTGTCCAAGAGCTCGGTCCACCAGGAAGGAGGAAGTTTCGCATCGGACAGGAGCGTGTTGATCCGCTCCCGGATAGTGCGATTCGTGCGTTCGGCCAGACCATTCTGCCCTTTGCAGTATGGCGGCGAGGTGTCAAACTCGACTCCCTGGGACTCGAGGTGTGTTCCGACGGGCAAGTATTCTCTCCCATTGTCGGTGAGGAACCTCTTGATCTGGGCGCCGAACTGTCGGTGCACCCAGGCCTCAAATTGTCGGAACTTCTGGAGCGCTTCATGCTTCCATCTCATGGCATATGCCCACGAGCCACGAGAGTAATCGTCAGTAAAGGTGATCACGTACCTGGAGCCATCTTTGGCAATCGGCATCTCCATGATGTCCGAATGGATCATTTCGAAAATTCTCGTTGAATGCAGACGTGGCCGTCTTGCACGGGAGTTCCTCTTCTGATGCTGCTTACCCGACATACACGCTGGGCACTGCGGCGTTGCCAGCAGCTGCGCCTGCGTTAGCGGTCGGTACGGAGTGCCGGTCTGCCGGAGGACCACCCTCAAGTCTCCCCGGTTCAGATGTCCCATCCGAGCGTGCCACAACGCTTCGGAGGCCTGGTCCACTCCTTTGCACGCATCTTCTTCGAGTATCACAGCTTCACCAACGAGTTCAGAGGTTGACGTTGCGCATTCTGCGTCACTTGACTCCTGAGGGTCGTCGACGTCCATGGCCACCGCCTGCGGTTCCAGGGAATCTGCATGGCCATGGGTCGCTGGCGCCCTCGCCAGTTGGACTCGCTCTCGAGATCTTCTGCTCACATGGCACCGCAGGATCAGTAGATCCTCCTCCGCATGGTAGGCGGTCCCCACGGTCCGTCCTCGGCGTTGCACAAAGACATTCTGTGGGTGCGCCACCACTGAGTAGCGGTCTCGCAACAGTTTCGGCACGCTGATCAGGTTCATCCCGACGCGTGGCGCGAAGTATACATTCTTTAACACCAGGGGTTGGTTGAACTTCCCCCGGAGCGTGAGCTTCACCGTACCAATCCCTTCGGCTTCCACTGGATCACCCGCCGTGTCCAGCATCTCGCGGTGGGGCCGTAGACTGCTGAAGCAGCCCCGGTCCCAGCAGATGTGGCTGGTGGCGGCCGAGTCCAGGATCCACCGGGGTTGCGGTGCGTGGGTATAAAGGGTCGTCACCCTCGCCCTCACGATATTGATCCTAGGTCTCTTGGAAGTCGGCGGGCCCTGCCGATCTTCCATCTGGCTTGATGGTATACTTTGTAAATTGTTTCTTGGTGAGCCGGAAACACTCCGTTCGGTCTTCAGGGCATGGTCCCTGGACGACTGTAATTCTCGCTGTTTCTTCTAGCATTGCGCGACCAAGTGGCCGCGCTTCTTGCAATAGTTGCATTTCTTGACAGTCTGTTGCACCGTATTGACCGACGGGCCAGATGCTGCCTGCGGGGGTGTCGGAGCCTCTTTTCTCCGCACCGTCTGCTCAGCATTAGACAGACGGTTTCCGATCGTTGTCGGATTCACCGGATCCTTGTCATTTTGAATGGCATCCACTACCAGGATGTATTCCGGTCCGATCTGCGTCAGCAAGATCGCAATGTGCGTTCGATCGCCAATGGATCCCGGCACGATAGCATTCAATCGATGTACGAGCAATCGTACTCGATCAACAAATTCGCGCGCGCTGCCGCAGCGCTCGCCAGTGGTTTCGCGAAGCTGGGCGAACAGCTCGCAAAATGTGGCGAGTTCCATCCGCCGGTACCGTTCTTCGAGTTCATTCCAGAGGTCCCGGGACGTCTCGAGTCCCGCGACATGAATGCTGATGTGGGGGGACAGATACCGGAAAATGGTGTGGTAGGCCTCAGCTTCGCGGCGCGACCATTCACGGTGGCGCTCGAACGCCTGGACCTCCACTTCGAGACGCGCCTCAATGGCGCGCTGTCTCACCGCCCCAGCGAGGTGCGGTTCCACCAAGGGGTGGATGTCTGCCGTAATAGGCTTGGCGTACTTGAACAGGCAGTCGGGGCGTTGGAGGTCGCCCGACACCACGTCCCAGACTTGCCTCGCTTTGAGGTAGGAGGTCATGAGACGTTTCCAAGTCGCGTAGTTGTCGCTTCCTGTCAGAGGCTCTATGGCTGTGACAGCTCGGTCAGGAGAGTCATGGACCAGAGCAGACATTGTGATGGCTGTGAAAGCGGGGTAGATATATTAACAAGATAGTTAAGATGATTCTCAGATGAGTAGAGACGGCACCCGAGAGATTGCTTCCGGGCTCATAACCTGTTGTAGTTCAGAGGTATGAATTGATTGTTTTTTCAGTGAGACACGAGGCTATATATATATACACAGTGAAGGCATCTACTTGCATCATGTATCTCTTCCACGTAGAAAGAACTGGAAGCTTCTTGATCTGCAACAGCCTCATATCACAACAAACCGTTGAAAAGCGGTTGATGCTAGCGGTTTTGTAAAACCATCTGCCGCTTGCAACTGAGTAGAGATGTACTTGAAGATAACAGAGCCAGACGAAACCTCTTGGCGGAGGAAGTGGTAACGTACTGCAATGTGTTTTGTTCTTGCGTGGTACTCTGGATTTCTGGCAAGTGCAATGGCGCCAGTATTATCTGCATGGATAAACACTGGTCTGTCAAGTAGACCATAATCTTGCATTTTCAACTCCGTAAGGAGCAAGATTAACCAGCGCAGTTCTTGCACCGCCAGAGATTGAGCAATGTACTCGCTCTCAGTGGAAGAGAGAGCAACACATGCTTGTTTCTTCGAGGCCCAAGAGATAGGGCCGCCAGCTAGGTGAAATACAAAGCCAGAAGTGGAGATTCCATTTGTGGAGTGAGAGCCAACATGATCAGCATCACAGTACCGGTAGAGAGCAGGGTTACCATCGTTGTTAAACCAGATGCATAGATCAATTGTGCCTAGCAAGTAACGAAACAGGCGTTTAATGGCCTGTTCATGTTGAATTCCAGGATTTCTAGCATGTTTTGCTAGCTGGGTGGCAGCATATGAAATGTCACCACGTGCCCCACACATCAACCATATAGCCTTGCCAACCTTTTCTTGGTATAGCTTGCAAGCCTCAGGTGACGCTGTTTTAGTAGATGGGACCAAAGGTTCTTTCTCATTGAAAGGGGTGGAAACCGGCTTACAATTAAGCATGCCGTATTGGTGGAGAAACGTAGTGATGAACTTCTTTTGCGAGAGGCCAATTGACGATCCCTTTCTGATGATTTCAATTCTAATTGAAATTGTACAGCGCGGCGTGCAAGAATCGACACCATGGGCCAAACCAAGTCCTCACGCCAACCCCTCGTGGACAAAAGAATGCGGAGAGGCTGTCAAGAACTCTCGCCGTATGTTCCGGCAATATCTCGTAACACACGATAACGAGGACTGGCAGACATACAAATTGGCTAGGAATCAGAAGGGGAAGGTCATTAAAGCCGCTCTCCGACGTGGCTTCCGGAACTTCATCGAAGAAGCAGTGGATCAAGGCCCCCAAGGGCTGTGGAGAGTGGCTAAATGGGCCAGGAATCGAGGCCAGCAACAAGGAAGCACCATGCCAGCGCTAAAGACCACCGCGGGAGGTTTTGCAGAATCCAATATAGCCAAAGTTAACACGCTCCGTAAGGTGTTCTTTCCACAACCCCCAGATGCAGATCTCTCCGATATCCGACAAGGCCCCAGCCAGAGAGAGCAGTTTCAACTACCACCGGTAACCGACACCGAAGTGAGAACTGTAATTAAAAAAGCACCACCGAACAAAGCACCAGGATACGATACGTTGCCGAACAAAGTGTGGAAAGCGCTAGCAGAGCTAGGCTCGAGATCGGAAGCGAGATTTATCCCGCTTTTAACTGCTATCTTCGACGCATGTATTCAAACTGGACACAACCCCCAGCACTTCCAGACCTCGGTCACAGTGACACTACGAAAAGCCGGTCCACGAGATTATCGAGTCCCGAAGTCGTATAGACCGGTAGCATTGCTAAACACACTCGGTAAGATCCTCGAAGCAGTCGTCGCCACCCGGATTGCATGGCTAGCGGAGGAGTACAACCTACTACCAAAAACGCATCTCGGGGGTCGAAAAGGGGTGTCTGTCGACCACGCAATCCAGCTCATCCTCGGGAAAGTGCACCAGGCATGGGGGGAAGGTAAGATAGCTAGCATGCTACTACTCGACGTAGCTGGAGCGTACGACATGGTTTCTCATGAAAGGTTGCTATCTAACATGCAACAAATGGGACTCGGTGCGCTCACTCTATGGGTACAGTCATTTCTTACCGGGAGAAGCACCCGGTTCAAACTGCCAAACGGCTACCTAAGCGACGCATTTCCAACCCCAACAGGTATCCCGCAGGGCTCGCCGATCTCACCGATCCTCTTCCTCCTATTTAACGCCCCGCTAGTGCGAGCGTGCACAATACGGGGGCTGCAATATGGGGAGAGCGAAGCATACGGCTGGGTAGATGACGTTTGCATTCTAGCTATTTCGAAGAGCTACGAAGAGAACGTGCGGGTGCTCGAAAAGGCCTTTCAAAAAGCGGAGTCATGGGCCAAGAAGCATGCGGCCAAATTTGCACCGGACAAGTTTGAACTGATTCACTTCACCAACCCGAACGCAGAACAATCAGTCCGAGTCCAAGACATAAACACAAACCGATCCGTCCGAGACGCGGACATCTGGGAGATACCGGATGACCCGTCCGGACACGACGGCATGCCGGTTATTATACCAGGGGACATGCCGACTGTCCTCGCACCCACAGACACTGCCAAATACCTCGGTGTATGGCTCGACAAGAACCTCAATTTTACAACCCACCGGAAGAAGATGCTGGCAAAGGGAGCCAGCAGCCTCGAGGCCCTCCGCGGAATCTCAGGCTCCACATGGGGATCATCACTGATTGCCATGCGGAAAGTATACCAGGCAGCCATCATCCCACAGATGCTATGGGGACTGTCGGCTTGGTATTGCCCAGCTGCAAGAGCCATGCCAAGAGGCGAACTTGACAAGCTCACCAACGAATTGACAAAGATACAAAAGCGTGCGGCAATCCTAATCAGCGGTGCTTTCCGCGGCACAGCGGGGGCAGCACTCGACACGGAACTATTCATCACCCCGATCAAATTACGATTACAACAAATCGTCGAGGAAACAACAATAAGAATCCTCACTGGCCCAAGATGGGCTTGCCCACAGAGTGCCAAGGAGGCCAGAAAACCAAGCGAACGAAGAATCGGCGGATGGGCCCCGACCGAAGCAATTACATGGAAGAAGCCATTACGCCTACAACCAGGGGAAAAGTGGGAAGAAAAACGAGCATTTGTTCTTGCACCATGGGAAGCACGGATTTCATGTGTCATTGAGAACCAAGAAACCGCACTTGAAACACACGACAACATTTTCGAAAGGATGGCCGTCGAGCAGGACATAACATTGGTCTTCACGGACGGGAGCGGCTACGCTGGACACATTGGTGCGTCCACGGCCAGTTTGCAACACGGTGCAAAATCAGAGCGAAGGTATCTGGGCACAGACTCCCAGTCCACAGTTTATGCAGCCGAGCTCAACGGCATTGAAATGGCACTAGCAGCAGCTAGACAAGACAATATAGACCTGGTTATCTTTTCGGACAGCCAGGCTGCCATCCGGGCAGTTCAGAACCCACAGCGACCGTCTGGCCAATACGTGCTTACGCTGCTATAGGACCACGTACGGACCATTCGATCGAGCAAAACCAACAATATCACCATCAGGTGGATCCCTGCACACGTTGGTGTGAACGGCAATGAATTTGCCGATGGAGAAGCAAAAAGCGCAGCGCTTCTTGGTGCGGGGATGGGAGTTGCGACCGGGGCGGATAATCCGATAATCCGTCTTGCCGCAGCTGCTAAGAGGGCGGTCCGCCAGCGAATCAGAGAGCGGTGGGAGAAGCAGTGGGAGCGGGAGACAACTTCCGCACCCACGAAGCGCTTGGTGCAGGCGCCGAACAAGAAGACGCTTCGGTTGTACGAAGGTTTGTCGAAGCCACAATGTGCAATTCTAATCCAGATGCGCACAATGAGGATCGGACTTCGACACTTCTTGTTCAAAATTAAAGCAGCAGAGACAGATAGATGCAGCTGTGACGAGGGTTCACAGACACCAAAGCATGTTCTTATGCAGTGCCCACAACATATCATCCCACGTACGAAATTATGGGAGCAATTGTGGAATATTGGGATCAACGAGATGGATTACGACAAGATCGTATCGAACCCGCAGGCCACCCGCTACGTGGTCAACTTCATGCACCGAACAGGTCTCCTCCAACAATTCCAGTATGTGACACCGGAGGACGACGACGAACCGACAGGCCTTGCGGCCATGGAGCTAGGTGTGGAAGACGATGGGCATTAGCCAATGACGATAAATGATGCTGTGGAACGAGAAACTCAGCCAGAGTCGACAAACATGCCAACCAACTGGCCAGGACAACATCACCATCAATTGAAACTGAGGCAGGGGGAGGTTGCAGAGATGAAGATTGCGTGATGAGTGAGAAGTGAGAAGTGAGAAGTGAGAGATGGAAGATGGAGGGGGCACTCCATGGCGATCGTTATATATTTCTTATGTATGGGTTTGTGGGATTACGGGTTACAGGAATGGGCTGATTCCACACTCTTTACGATCAGCATCTGTATACTCTTGGGATGCACTATACTATGTGATCCCAACTCGGCGTTTGGCTTCGAGTTCTTGCTTCAGCTGGATGAAGCGCCTGCATAGTCATACGCAACTAGTTAGACTGCAACAGGCTAATTGAACTTTGATTGATTGATTGATTGATCCATATTGTCTGGTGTAACCTTGGACAAAAAATCGATGTACTCGTCCGTGTGGAACTGAGTCATTTCATATTTTGAAGCAGGCTTTGCACGCTGATAAATCGTGCGTCAGCCAACGGCAAAGCGAGAGAAGAAAAGAACTCTCACATATATCTCCATTTTCTTGTAGAGGCCATAGTTCATAACTAAGCTGTGTGTCATGCGTATGCGGTGGGGTTTCATGGGGTGACCCGAGACATAGGCGTAGTTGCCCACATCGGAGTCGTAAAAATAGGCAACTTTCTTGTTCTTAGACCCGAGAAGCTGGTCAGAAATTGGCTCTGCGGCCATGTCGCAAAATTATTGACGGGCAAAGAGTACAGTGAGAAGTAGTTTCAAAGGTACATAAAATTTGGAGAATGGGGGATGGAGATAGAAATATGCGGTACGCGGTCAGGGGAATTGTAGGCGCAATCTAAAAATACTCTCAGAAACGTAAAATCAGCAGAAGACCCATATCACCAAGTTTCACGGACTGAAGGCAGGCAACAGGAATATCATGAACGGAGCCACTCTGTCCTAGCTGAGGCCTCGAGATTTCGAAACTGGGAGAGAATCGTGGCGTGGGTAGGAGACAAAATAGACGAAAAAGCACACCGCCTTGGCCGAGCAAAGCTCTATGGCTTGCTCATACATATGAGTTGATTAATCCCCAGGTCGCGCGATAATATGTGATGTAATGCTCACTAGGTAAATTCATTCCGATATCATGGACGGATGTACCAATTCGTTCAATAGTCTCTCAGTGATACTGTGTCTGTTTCAAGTGGAAAGGCTGCGATTTAGTCAGCAGGAAACCCATCGCCGCATCACACTGCGTAGACCGCAACGTAGAAGCAAGGAGGTAATTATCGGCCCCACCTCCAAGAGTTGGCCCAAGTTCCCGCCTCGCGTCAAATGGGCGCCGTATTTTTGGCCTTGGAAGTCTCGACGAAGCTGATCTCCAGCCTCATGGTCCGACGGATCCCCTATGACCTCATTTAGCGGCCTTTCAGCAGAGCGATACGAGGAAATGGCAGAGAAACTGTCCGTCCTTTGCTTCGGTGACTCCCTGACAGCGGGTTACTACAGTTACGGGCTCGAGTACCACCCGTACGCCGGAAAACTCAAGGAGAGTCTCGAGGCAGCGTTCCCCAACACTGAAATCACAGTTGATGTGGATGGAATGCCAGGTGATCTGGCGATTTCCCCGCGGGGGGTGTTCTTGCCTCGGATACGAGAGAAATGCGCCAAGCGATGGTACGACTGGGTTGTCGTTCTCGGTGGAACCAAGTATACTTCACTTTCTTGTTTTCATTGGATTACTGCGCTTGTTTGCTAAAATTTTTATCTTTCTTAGTGACTTAGGATACGGTAACCACCCCGAAAAGATATACTCTGCTCTGCAAGACTCTTGGAGCGTGGCTCTCTCTACTGGCGCGAAAGTGCTCGCCTTGACCATCCCTGAATGTGAAGCCAAATCTCAGAGGCTAGATACAAGACGAGCCACGTTGAATTCGTACATACTGGCACATCAGTCTGAGCGAATGTGAGTCTCGAATTCCGAACTTAATTCGCAGGAAGATATACTAAATTGCCATAGCCATGTCTTTGATTTACACAGCAAAATCCCGTACCATACTGCCTCAGAGGACTTCAGGGAGGAGATCTTTGATGATGGATTGCATCTAACAGCTCGTGGCTATGACTTGATGGGGACTATGATAGGGGAACATTTGGTGAACCTGCTCAAGGAGGAAAAAGGCCTTGAACGTCAAGCATAGCTAGGAGCATCGAGGTGTTTCAGAAATAGAATTCAAAATTACAATAATCAGAGCCTCGTGCCTTAATAGTACAACCACCTAGATGAGCACTCTCTATTCCGACGATTGTGAACCCCTCCACCCCCCACTTCCCTGGCGGAAATCCCCACCACTGCTTTCCTCCGTTGATGGACGGCATTGAACCAGCAATGTTCCACATTTATTCATGTCCGCACTGTTTTACAATACAGGCATGCTTGACATCAGTCTCAGCTTTTTACTCTCTAATTCTTGTAGCATGTGTGCAAGGCAGTTGGATTGTTGTGGGTTGTGTCACCCTGTAGGGCTATTGAAGATAGGAAATTGGCAAGAACCAGCTATCAGCAACTCAAAATCCTTGTCAATAAGTATCGCATGCCGTATGGGCCGACGTTTCTAGATAATATGGTTCTGGATCCCCTACCTCCTCCCTCTCGCAATTCAGCCTACTATGCAGACCCATAACTTATATATATCATCCGAGAGCATGGAGATCCTCAATATCTCTCCCTTCATAGAGGATTCGTACTCAAAGCACGTCCCTTCCTATATTGAATAGTCTCTCAACTGAGATTTCAGAGGCTGGAATCGCTAGGTAATCCCTGGCAGCGGCAGCCATCCGAGGGTATTTCTTCTTATGCACCCTCCACAAACCACATAGCCGTTTTGATCCTCCACATCACTTTACTTCAGCCATCAGCGTCATAATACAGTAATGTTATGTGGATTCACGTGGAATTATTGTGTGGCCTTGTTTACCGGGAGCTTGTTCATACCACTTGAGTCTGATGATCATCCTTGGTTCTCAGGATGCACGCATTCATCCGCCCTGCTGTTCATAGCTCCTGAGAGGTGTCTCCTTGCTTAAAGGAACATTTTAACGAATGATATCATCGGCAATCACTTATCTCAACTAGGGGCTGTTGTTTTCGAGCAAACAACAGCCTTTTCGGTAGCGGATGGTGTCTCTCACCTAATAATCACTGGCGATAAGGCTGTCATTGCAGCAGGCCAAGAGATATGGAGGACAATTCTTTCATTATTCATGGTGGTGATGGCGTCCAACCAGGTGAAACGTTTGATCGATGAAGAATATCGGAAATATTTTTTCAGCAACTAGCTCACTCAGGCTTTAGTTCGACAACGACGGAGGGACGAAATAAACGAAGTAGAGATTGCTTTGAGACGAGAAAGGTGAAGACCTTTCATCATTCATTGACTTATCGCTCAAAGTCACCCAGTCCATTAAATCCCCCAGTCTCGTGAAGATCGTTAGGATATGTGTAACTAATACTTTTGCATCTTGATCGTGGCAATTAGCTCCTCGTCGCTTCGGCCGGTCTTGGGTTATTCGTATCCTGAAATCGACATTCCTACGTCATGCAAATTCTACACTAGACCACCACTCCTTTTGGTCGACTTGTACTGAAAGACCTCCGCCGCCAAGGTAAAAAGCCCGTTTTGCGTTCAAACTAGTACTCTTAGTAGTTTGGTTAGTCCAAACACTGGAACAAGTCTCCTTGCTGATGTTGATACTAGTGTATGTTAAGAGTCATCTTATCCTCTTTATTTCTGTAGCACCCGCGTCAAAAGTATTCATGTATGGATTGCTTCGTACCCAACAAACTATGGAGATCTGAATTTTCAAACTTTTAGTGGTGGTGTTACACGGAAGTAGGTGCAGATTCGAATCTGTCAGGATGAGGAATTGGTGTACTGGCTAGTACTGAACATGTCCAATAGAATCAGGTGATTGATTGTAGGTCTTAAGATCGGTTGAACGATCTCAGGGGACTATACAAATAAGCTTCGGCGTGTTACAACACCGTACTTCCGAATGTGCCCGGAATACCGTACAAATACTAGGGGGAATTGGGTGAACGATGAATAAGCCTGTCCCAAAGGGTCCTAGTGGTATTTGACCACTCCCTCAGTTCGTCAAAATCTTTTGCCGTTCCTACTGTGCGATAGCGAACATCACCATTTTCTAGCTAAGGCTATAGTCAAGGAACCATTGTCCCTCCGGCGTGTCATACTGTAGCATTGCGGAACGCTTGATCACTCTTGGAGGAGTCCGGATCACACGACCAGATCGACCGGTGCTTCTTCCTGTACGATTGACCGTAGTATTATGTTTATGTATACAATGAAAGTGTGCAAGCTTTACGAACGGGGCTTAAGCTTCCAGTGAGTCCGTTTGTAATTTGCGTTGGGTTGTAGAACATTTGCTGTGGTGTACCCGATCCCGATCAAGCTCCCAACGAGGTTGCGTCCGTCTAAGATGCTCTTTTGGGATGATGTACACGACGCGCTCTGCTATATTTAGCCATGGCTTTTGTGTTCATTTTCTTCTACCAATAGACCTTTACGCCATGCACAATTTGCTTTTACCCATGGGATTGAAGTGGTCCGATTGGTTGAACCATTGGGGCCAAAACGCAACAGCTGTAAGGAGGGTTTATTTTGACCGATTTTTGTTGCCCATCGAGCCCCACAGTAGTTGCACATTTGATGATCGTGACGCGCTTGAGTGAGTGAAAGTCTGCACCGTCTCGCCCAGTTGTCAACGACCCGCTATCCACTTGGTATGGCTCGTTTCTGTTGAAGAGACCGACCTAAGAATTATCGAAAGTTCCACTAGGCCGCAATGGGGACTCGAGGCCTCGAGATCGTGCGCTTCCGCAGGCGTTACTACATTCGCTATCATCAATACGACAGCTACTTCGAGGGTCTCGGTGCTAAAATAGTCGGCAGCATCCCCACCGACCCCGAGGGATACCATAGTACGCCGTGAAGAAAGACCTTTACCTTGCACTTTGCTAATGCTTGCAGAATGGCCCGAGTCGATGCGAGCCGAGTATGCGGCCAAGGAAAGTGCCCTCGAAAGACATGTCTACCAGATCCGCGACGGGTTCGAACCCGATTATTCGCAGTTTCGCGAGTTTGAGGCGCTTCCCTCCGAGTTTCCACGGCTAGGTGACTATGCTGAGCACTTTTACATCATCAACCTCGATCATGAAGTCCTCACAATGAACCACAGCATACACTGGAAGCCGGGGAATATCCACGCTAGGATGAACAATGGCTTCGTGCCATTGCAGACAGTATCTATCTGAACAAGCTCACCATCTCACTCGACGTTTGCCCGGAAGAGTATATAGCCTCGGGGGCTTTGGAGTTTCCCGAGCGAAATTGGGAGCTCGAATATGACTTCCGCCTCGTTGCCCCGAGAACAGACATCGCGGAGGCGCCGAAGGCGTTTCTCACACACGTTCTAGCCGGTACTCTTATTAAATACAAGGAAGAGATCATTAGGTTTGGGATGGAGTGGAGCTCGGACTCCTTTCCCTTTCGCGAGTTGACTTTTGCTCTCGTCTCAATTGCGTCCGGCCAGGCCAAATTCCATTCTTTCCCCGCTCAGCCGTGTAACCCTCGAACTTGCCAATCATGGGACTGCGAGTCGAACCACTTACCTAGATCACCTGGATGGCTTGACGAAGTGTGGACTGGCGATAGTCCTCCGTTACTGGAGTTCGGCTCCCTGTCCCACCGACCGGGCGAGCCTCCAGGGGCGTCGCCCATGGAGACGATATACTGGCTCGAGGACGTGCTTATCAGTCTTGCACTGGTGATTGACGGTGAGTCCGCCACGAAGGCCGTCACCTGGGGGGTCGAGCAGGGACGCACCAAATTTCAGATCGTCATCTTATCCCTCTTTGAAGTCGCCTTTGCAGAAGTCTCATTTGGTCCTGAGGTGGGGCAATGCATTAAAGTCAGTGGTGCTCTCGATCTCTCGCCTCTTCGAGCAGATTATTGTGTGAGCACATATCCGCGCCAGCGACCAGAGCTGAAGCCTGGTATGAAGGTTCGGCATCGGCGCGGTGAACTCATCATGAACTCGAACTGCACAGGGACAATCCGAAGACTACGAAGCCAGTTCCCCGGGCTCGCGGCGCTTGTCAACTTCTTCGAAGTCGCCGCGAGCCGCCGCGCAGCATCCAAATCGGAAGGGATTCTCCCGCCGGAAATGTACGACAGTATTTTAGACTTTGCCGATTACGATACGTGGAAGGCCTGCTTGCGGGTGTCGACTGTGGTTCGCTCCTGCTGCCTCCGCAGGTACAGGCTTGATGATCGGGTGAGAATTGTGGCAGGCCCTTCCGTGAGGCTGCAAAAGTATCACAAAGAGCGTCTCATGTCCTTCGACTTCGAAAACATACAAACAAGCAAGATCCTTCCGATGATGCACGTTCCGCATTGTATTTGACAGAAGAGTGTAATTGGATGCCGGTCATCGGCAACGACCGGAAAGCGCTCATGTTGGACATGGCCATCCAGTTTGAGCCGGCGGGGACTGTGCCTGTGGAAGTTGACAGCGATGATGAATGTGCATGAAGGCTCCTGGCACAAGATGTTGCCATAAGCTGGAAGAAGATCAAGTGAGTCGTTCCAGGCGCCGAAAAGCCTACAAATATTCCTGCGTAATAGCGACGCGGGTCTTCACACCAGCCAAGCCCGAGATATTGCTCCGCCTGAGTCGAATCGAACTTTTGCCTTATTCGATTCGATTTGAGGTTCAGTTAAAGCCTCATTTGGAGGGCGGTAACCCAACTGGCAATACATGTACTGAACGCCACACAATCGACAGTACATGTAACGACGTTAAATAAACAGCATTTAAGCCAACTAGCTACATAGTTAAATGTAACCAGCTTAAGGTTAGCCAATAATATAGATTTTGAGCAGATTGGCTCTGCATTGAATAAGCTCTAGGGCAGTATTAATAAACGTGGGTTTTCGTCGAGCACTTTCTTGTATAAAATATTTACTTTATACTCCCAAATTGACCCAATAAGTCCACAACCTTATTCGTGGCCCTTTTTGCTTCAAAATGTTAACTGGATCTAGCATCCACACCCACCATTGCTGTCCCTAGCAGTTCAGCTCAGTGGTCTACTCCATAACAGAACCGCGTATACCAACCCCCACAGAGCATTGAATCCAATGCAAAAAGGTACTGATTAGCGTAATCGGGTGGCTGGCTTACATGGCCGGCCCATATGTATCAAGTACTAACCACGTACTAGGCATGTTTACACCGCTGCACGGCCACAAGGTCGCCCTTTCCTTAAGCTTTTGATAGACAGCACGACGGCTTAGCTAGTTTGAATCAAGGCTGGCTTGAACCTTCACAGTATCTTAGAATGAGATCTGCATGCCATTATCCTAACTTTTGTGAACTGTTAGAATTGCCGTCCGTCTTGTGGTGTGGTAATTAGGTCACCCAGCTAATCGGTCATAAAGGTTAACAAAATTGAGTGCAAATCTTATATAGCAGACACCTGATACCCAGTTGTATCCGGAGAGTATAGCAACATCAGCTGACATGTGTACGAGGAAGCTCTTGTTTGGATTGAGACTTGCATCGTGCTAAACCAACCACGACGAAAGGTGCGAGCATACGAGCCAATGATACGCACTCGACTGGTTATTGAGAACTGTGATACATAAGTGGTTTATCCATCGTCTTTGTGAAAGCTCTATTCCAACGAAGACTTGACTTCACATCAACACACACAATGCCGATCTTCACGGGCGGAAAGAGCACGGCAATTAATTCGCCCCGCCATCTAACTCTCCGCCACGCGCGTCGCGCCATACGGTTGAAGAAACTCTCACTCGGTATACTTGCTGCGGACGAAGAACTCACCGAGCCTAACCTCAAACCTACAGAGGAAAGGCTGAACTCCTTTTGGTCACCCGGGCTCACGGCGGGCCATTCTCATCATGTAGGAGTGAAACAAGTCATTCACCCAGCGCCCGGGGACGGGCCCTCTCCTGGGCCCACGGAAGACCCAGACAACCACATCAAGCTCACTGCAAAGCAAGACTTCTCTGTCGATGCTCCGCAATTTACCCTGCCTGAAGGATCGATACATTCAATGTACCCGCCGCCGGGATACAGCGATGATCATAGGATTCTTCCGCATGTGGTTTTGACAGACCCGCATTTGCCGTGGGAGCGACGGGGGAGCCCAAAAACCGGCGAAGATAAGTTCGACCGGAACAGAGTGCCGTGGTTGGCGCTATTTTCGTTTACGCAAGATGGACTGAGCCTTGCGCCGGACGTTCTCCATGGCGAGAATAGCATATTTCCACAAAGAGCTGAGCACCTTGCACAACCACTTCAACATATGTCAACTTTGGCGGTCAATATGACTATCGAAGATCTCAGCCGGTCTGCAGACATTGCGTCGCCTGTCAAACATATGGAGACGGAGAGAATCAAAGACTCACGCGGCGATTTCATCTTTATTAAGCAGGACCTGTTCACAAGCTTATTTTCGACGTTCGATAAATCCAACAACAGACAGGTGCCAGGCTCTCCCGACACGTCCCAGTACAAGTTTTTATCCCATGTGAGGGAAATCAACACGACTGGCATGGCAATTGCTGGTGTCGAGCATACCGGCATATTCTCTGTTGTTATTGGGAATCGGTCTGGACCTCTGGATAACCCCGGCCCCACTTCGATCGCCGTCCATCTAGTCTCCATCGAGGGAGTGGAAGCTATGCGATTCCCTATCAGGAAATCGCATGTGGCTCTGTGTTCACTGCATAGCTGGAACTACACTGTCATGCCACCAAGGATGCTGAACGTTGGTGACACCTTTCAATCGCTCGGGCAAACTCTGACGGTTCTTCGTCCGCCCGATGCAGTCATTGCTCCTCTTAAGTCTGCCGGACAAGAAGCCTGTACCCGACTGGCCAGTAGACTAGAAGACGGCTATTCTCTAGTCAAATATCGTACTCAAACTGGTGAACAAACAGTGGCAATGCTTCGAGGACCGTTTACGCCAACAGTAGTTCCAGATCTATTGATGAACGACTGTTCAAACTCTGGTCTCGACCTTCAAATCCTAGATAAACAAGTCGGGATCATGGATATAACCTACTCGTCCGCGTGGCAACTGGGTAGGACGCTGGCTCTTGGAGACCGGGCGTTTACTGCCGCTGTTGGACGTCTTCGAGCAGCGATTCATAAACGCGCCATGAAGAGCTGCAAGCGTATCGTCGTTTGCGAAAAATCCAAGAACAACTTTCGCACCAGTGATGGCGTTCTCCGCGGTTTACCTACATTGGTAAGAAATCTCGATCGCATTTATGTCACTCAACACCAAGGTAGTGGCGCTCAACATATGCCATTCAAGCCCGGAGGCTCACTTAAGCGCTGGCACCGGCGCCGGTTACACAGAAGTGAGATCCCAGGACTCCCATTCAGTGCACCAAAGATCGAGGAGCATTACCTTGAACAGGCCATCGATGCTTCTCGCGAGCTGGCAATGAGCACAGACGGGTGTACGTACGATGAGTTCAACAATCCAGTGTCGACGGATTGGATGATAGTACTGGCATGGGTAATGGACCGAATGTCCCTCGCAGGAGTGCCAGCGCACTATCTCATCACCAATCCAAGTCATCTCACCGAAGAAAGTCTACGTTTCTTCCACATTGACCCCAATTGGGTAGATGCCATGGTTGACGGGGCTCTGAGTCTGGCAAATCACATGGGGAATGATAAAGACCGCGTCGCAATCAAGACCGCGCTCAATGACTTCATCCAGAATAAATCCGAATATCTGTGTCACCCTCCGCAAATCCCAACATACGGCTTCTTCCTGCGCTCTGACTTGGTCACGATGTTCCCGGATCTACGGGTGACAACCATGCCAGCTCAGCCGGACCCCCCGCCTCGTGCGCCGCTTCTTCGACACGAAATTCTTACCGATGGAGTCATGTTGGGCTTGCTCGATCGTATACCAGGATCAGAGGAGTTCAAGGGGCTTGTCTTCACCCAACCGCCACATCAGCAGCGATTTGCCGTCGCTCAGGGTCTGGAAACTGACAGTATCAAGGTCCATATACGCCGTCAGTATACCGTTGATCAGAGCATCCAGAAGAAAGATCCATTCTGGCGTGAGCCGCTCAATATCCAAAACCTTCCCAGCAAGCCCATTGATACAGACAATTTGTTTATATGGGGTTCCACGCCCAGTTTAACTGATCTGCATATTATGCGGTTACCCCACTTCGCAGACGTACAGCAACAGGCACTTGTGGACAACATGGGTTCTGTAGTAGATGGAAGTACGGAGATCAAGTTCTTCGATGATGATACAGCAACCTCGGCCCTGTTTGCTCTGCAGCTAAATGACCCGATCTACACACTGACTGTTGACTTCAAGTCATTTGGGGCTTTGACAGCTCTCGCCAGCCTGTAACCACCAGATGGTGGGGTTGACATACACTGTCCGAGAACCTTGAGGCGCTTGAAGCCCTCCACTGTGAACGGTATCAAAGTTACTCACGAACCACACAGTGATGACGAGCGCCAGGGACCTCGAAAGGAGCCGGATCATGACGGATCACCCACAAGTGCCAGTTTTGAACGACTCCATTCCTACAAGCCCGCCCCACACGCCCTAGCCTTCCTTGCGCCTCATGTCCGTGCCATTCCTTCAATGCCAACTCCAACACTAAGCACCATTCTGTCTCTAGTAACGTCTAGACCAAGCTCTAGCCCAGTCTATAATTGCAAAATCTACACCCCTCAATTCACATCTGTGTATATCGGCGACCACCTTCCTCAAGACCTTGTCTTTTCCGTCATCGTGGAGAACAATAAACACAGCTCCTACAGGCTCGAAGAGTTTGACATTGAGATTGGTCTTGGGGGCCTCGATTCCCCTACGAACAAGCTGATGAAAGGCTATGATGGGCCAGGGCCTTCTATGATCAGCAATCTACGATTCAACGTACTACCGTCATTTTCGACGGCTAATAACATGAGCTCTCTAAGATTGCGCTTACTCCCGAGAAGCTCCAAGGAAAATGTTCTCATCAGTTCTGTGGACGAGATCTCGTTCATATTGTGTTCAGCGAAGGTAAATGAGTTCGACCGGCGGGAGACATATGTGACCGTAAAGACATCGGCAGATTACGAGAATTCCCACACTATCGAGGGTATCCCTTTCGAAGTCCCCGTTATTAATACGAATTTCAATCCTGAAAGCACCAGGGTATGATCACCGTTGGAGTCATCTCAGTCTCAACTCGTCAGTCTAAAACAACCAGGGGACCCAGCTACGCCCGGGCTCATGGTAAACTCCTTGACGATTGCTCGATAGTCTCACCGTGGTGCATGGTTCGCATCATCCATTCCTTGTGCTTTTAGATTTGAGTCAGTCACTGTCGAATGGCACCTGGAATATTACTTTCTTGATCAATTATAGTGGTTCTACTTGGTGTTTATATCGAGTGTTCGTAACACGCGATTTAAGTCTTGTTTGTCTCTATTTCAAAGAGAAAATCTTGGTGAACAGAGAAATAGCTCGGTTCGACGACGCGCTGGAATTCACCTATTGCTGTCCTGTTGTTGTATGATGAAGTTCGCGGGAAACTCGTTCTCAAGGCGCGTTGCAAGTTTTGCTTGGACAGTGTTGATTTACTAGCCAAATAGAGTCTACGAAATCATTTTCTCACAAGCTGGGCTGAGTTGTAGGAGCTAGTCTTTCAGTAAAGTAATTCTTGGCGTGAGCCGCAAATTCTCTTCAGTCGGCAGGCCTCTAGGATAGCGTACGCACAATTTGGGAGTAGACGAGCGGAGAATATATCTCAGTTGGCAGCCAGTAACTCTTATTACCGGTAAGGCATACGCTTCCTCAATGGTAGTGGGTCTATCAGGAAAGCTAGCTTCAATGGAACCCGCTTGGCAACACTGGCCACAGGAAAGCATTTGTCCAACTACTCAACCACGAATTGTAAAGCTTACTAGCGACAAAATTCCCTAATCGTACTGAAACTGAGGTGGTAGTGAAATTTGTGAATGGAAAGAATGATGACTCTTATTTCATTATGGCCTATCTGCGCAATCTGAACCCCCATCCCAGGTTGTCTCTAGTGAGCATCAAATTTCTGAAACCATTTTGTGATATTCACACTCAATCTTGTCTTCCTCTATCTACAATGGAATTTCATGTAGATCAAGAACATAGATTTCCACCATTGTAGGGAGCTATATTGCCGGGGCAGTCCAGCGTGATCGCTTGCGAATGTTTAAATTTAGAGGCCGGGGTTCCCTATATTTCTGCGTGTTTTTTGCCTTGGTGGCAAAGCCATTGTCTCTTTTTGAAGAACTATGATGTGGATCACTGAGATGCCAAGTAAAATTTCTTGTTGAGTTATGGTGACCCTGTCGGTCGCCTTGAACAGTAACATGAAGGAAACAAACTTGGGCTGATAGTTGCAGGAAAGTTTCAGAAACTTCGCATAATGTAACAAAACATATAATCAGTCCGTTTTGCATGCACAAGCAGCGATCGTTCGGAAGTCTCGGCACTCATAGGCCCGCCTGGCTTCGGTTTATCCACTATCAAGCAACAAAACAGACAGGACCTACGCCGTCATATGTGAGCTTCGCTGTCTTAGGAAGGATTAATAATAGGTCATGGGACGCCAAACCCTCAAGGCTAGAGTACTATAAGGATGTACGTCAGGACACTACAACATTAGAGACTTCAAATAACGCCCGCGGTCCACCTGCCAATATCTACCACACGTCGGTTACGATACGATTATTTCATACCCGAGAGATTACAGCCCCAGTTGTCCTCCACAGCTTATAACAATACACACTAGAAATACCTGATACAACGGCAATACTTTCAGGCTGCTTAATGGAACCAGGAACAGCAGCCAACCCAATTCCTTGGGCTGAAGGATCCACTTGCGATGTGGAACTCTAAATACGAACTTATGTACCGTGAAGGGACACAGTACTGGACTATTTTTGCCCTCAGCATAATTTAAGTTTTAGCGTCCGAAGTGAAATGAACCCCGCCAATTTTGGGTACGCCACATGACGAATGTCGATCATCCGAGCCCGCAACCTTTTGCTAAATTCGTCCGTGGTTCGCCCTCCGCGCTTCCTCATCTACCAAGTCATACTCCCCCTGCATGTAGCTGATTGGTATTAAAAGATTTCATAGTATCGCGAATGACCCCGACCTCACTTAGCTTGGGAGCTGTAATCCAAACATCATCACTACCAGCAAAAATATGCTTTTCATCTTCCAAACTTAATAAAACATAGCAGTTCGCAACTAGTATGACAAATCAGGAAATTAATTGAAGTAGTCCATCGTCAAAGGTTTATCCTGACGTCACCCCACCAGCGGTTGTCAGGTGTCTAGTGTTCAATACACCCCTGCGTGTTCTATAAGCATAACTATCAAGGATAAGCACAGCGTGCGTCAATTGCAGCTATTTATTAGGGTACAAAGTTGGGCCAGAGAACGCATAAACAGTCTCTCAACACTATTCCAATCCGAAGCCTTAGTTGTGAAGGACATGGTGTGGAATGCGTGTTAATGTATGATAGAGTAATCATAGGAACTATCTGGCAATGCGATTCATTAGAACAGAATATTGGTATGACGTGAATCAAGTAATGCCCCTAATTCCTTCTCATGAAATAATACTTCGCACATTCAATATTCTTTTTACTCCTCTATCACCTGAAGGGGTTCGTGCTAAAATGTCTTTTCTTATAGAAAACTAACCCATAGGAAATAAGTGAAAGATAAGTAGATCATGCGTTGAAAGCTGACCTATAGCTCCTCAATCTACGCTCAAAGCGACCATTGCCTGATCCAAAATCAGGAGTTGAACAGATTAACTTCAATGGCTCTCCTCTTCACCAAAGCTGGGATCACAACGCCTCCGCCCTTAATATACTCCTTCATTTTACTAGTAGCACCATCAAAATCACCCACATTGATTTTCGATGTGACATTTTGGAGGCTGTTACAGCCCGTATTGTATGCGAAGGAGACAAGAGCGTCAAACTGATTCTGTGAGAGCTGTGACGAAATGTCAGAATAAAGACCTACCGACTCAATTGTCAGAAAGGAAGGGGTACGAAAGAAACGTACTTCAACATCGACGCGGGAATCAACACAAGTTTCTTTTATCTGCAAATCATCCCGGAGAAGGTCTTCTCCGTCGGCCCTCGACAGCGGAGGGCTGATTGAGTTACAAGACGATTCCGGGATGCAGGCATGGCCCCAGCCAATTGTTAGAATTCCCTCACCCAATCCACAGTGTCGCGGGCTGGATGGCGGTTTACCGCTAACATCACAGTAGAAGTCCGGTTTCCATCCTTCGAAGCTTTGAACAAGCTGGAGCCCGAGATTACTTATGTCACCGATGGAGGGCCCGGATTTAGGGGCGAAAGTGTCTGTACAACACTATACATACAATATGTCAGCATGTTGGATCGTTGAGTAAGGTGTTCATACTTGGATATCCGAAGCACCAGGACAGAAGCCAGGTGTCTTGAAGCCCAGGCAGTCATTAATCAATATACATGTCCCCGTTACATTGCTGAATGGAACGGGTAGAGTACATTCTGTAGCTGAATAAGTGAGGAACTGGGTAATGCTCTGAGATAGCAATACAGCTTGATCGAATAGGCGCATTTTGAAATAATTAAACCAGCAGTTCCGGGTAAAAGAAAATGAAAGTTGCTTTTCGAGATTCCGCGGGAAGGAAGAAGATTTATAGTTTTAAGCCGAATACTTGGGAAAATAGTACTCAGAAAGTTTAGTTTCATTCAACGGAATTTTAATAAATGAAATTTACCATTTGGTTGACGAGGAGAAGCAAGGGTGTGATTAGAGGGGAGAATTGCTTGGCGTATTTTGATCCGGTTACGTCTCGAGGCCTCTGCGAAAGGAAGAAGTGGGGGATACTGTTACATCATTGATTAAGAATGATGCAAACGTTCCGCTTACATGAGAACCTGTAGGCTAGAGAGCGATCTATAGGATACAAACTGCAATCAATGACGATGGTTTGGGGCAGCCGCGAACCATGTTGGATTACGCGCAGGAGAGTGGGCGGGCGGGGCGAGACGGGCACCCGAGTGAGGCGATCATCATCCAAGCCGAAGGTAGCCCGAGCACCCAGGGTGAGCAGCGAAGACAGGCGCCAGTTCCGGCACCTGATTTACCTACGCACCAAGATTACACCATAACGCTAGGTGACGGGAAGGCCACTTACGGCCCGCGACTCGCCGTCTCAAAGGATACCGCAATAACCAATGAGACGACACACCGCGTGACTCACCAGTATACCACACGGTGATGCCAAGGATTGGTATACCAGTTGGACTGCAGATAGGAATCGACCGGTATACCCAGCCAGGGGGCAGGGTATCACCACGAAGGATATATAAGGACACTCATTTCATGTACCTAGTTTAGTTCGTGTTCAATCATACATTGTTACTTGTGTCTACTGTTCAGAAACCTTGGTGACTCTTTACTTGATTATAACTTGACAACACTACGATCAGACCAATACTTCGGTATAGATCTGCTCGGCGCTCTACCTGGCATCGCTCCTCGATACCCTCAAAAGGACTTAGCCCGTATAAGGCCTGTTAAGCAACGGTACGGTTGAGAGACAGATCGTTGACGTTGGAAGCAGAGAAGCATTAGGCAAGTATAACCCGGAATCTTCTAACTTAGCGACGACCCGATAGTCGTGCGTAACACAGGTTTCGGAAGGTTTATGTTGTGATATGAGGCTGATGCAGATCAGGAACCAAGCCGCACCGTCGGAATTAGCTCCGAAGTGTCTATACAGACGACCAAGTTGATTGGAAATCAACCTGGCTAAATTGTTGTATATATAGGCTCATGTATCCCTCTGAAATAATAAGTCAATTATACCTCTGAATAGACCTCGGCAGAGCCCGCCCATGGGCGAGGGTATAGAGCCCACAGCCCATTCATGGGCCCTACGTAGGGCCCATAGCCCAAAGCCCAAAGCCCATGGGCGGTAAGGGTCAGCCCATGGGCCGCCCATGAAGAGCCCATCAATGCATAAGTATCCCAAATAGGACGGATAAAGTGCTGATTCAGCCAACAAAAATACTCGTAATTTACACTTGTTCTGGTTACAACAGAGCCCACCACCCCTAATCAACCCACATGCCTGTGAAATCTAAAGAAATTTTCAAGTATTCTGACATTTCAGACAGGTGATTTGTATTTTATTTCCTTGGTATAAGGCTCTGAGTGTATTGGCGATGACGTTATGAGCGGAGATCGTAAAGTCATGAAACCCCATCAGAGATATATTTTTCTGGGCTGTGTAGAGTAGGACAGTCTAGTTTCCATAAATGAGCAAAGATTTACTTGATCCTAATTTTTGTTGATTATTCCTAGTGAGATCTTATAGGATTCACTATTTTCCTGTTCATTCACAATTCTAAATCCCTACCATATTGGTTGTGTTCACTAATTGCCTACCTCTTGTGTCTAAAGCTGAATTCTTGTTTGGCTTTAGGATCGGGTACATCTGTCCGACCACTAATTTAGTGAAATGAAATGGTGTGGGCCCTTTGCTGACACCAGCCAATCAATGAAACTAGCAACTATAGGCCAACGGCTATTTCACACTTTTTAAGATTATTTGCTCCTAAAGCTGAATGCCATTCGAAGCCCCTGATTTTGAATTGGCTACGGAAGAAAGGTGAGTTTCTCTATTCTCTATCTTTCCTCTACCTTGAATGTATCTCACCATGTCTCAATTCTCTGACGCTGGCCCCTCATCCCGATATGAGAGTGATGCAGATAATCTCTCCTTTCCTCGGTCTGACGATGCCTATCTCTTTACCCCTGAGTCGCCGAGCAGTCAGCAAACAACTGTTTCTGTCCAAGATTCATCCTTCCTTCGACCACCACCACCACCTTCGATTCCTCAGTCCCTTGGGCGCGTTGGCCCAAATCGAACGAAGAACTTCATTCTTTATTCAGTCATGAATAAAGCGGATTTTATGGATTGGTGCTTCAGACAATGGCGGCAGCTGAGAGAGACGAGGCACCAAAAGGCGATCCTAGACGCAAGTTTGAGTGGGATGGAACCAGAAAGCATTCGACAAGCTGGGAAAATTTGGACCAGGTGGCACATATTAACACTGGTGTACCAAGCGTCATGTGTAAAAGATGTGGAAATATCCTTGATCACCCGAACTGGAAATCGAATGGAACAAAGTCTGTTAATCGACATCGGACGACTAGCAGGTGTAAATTGGCCTCTAGTCAAAAAGCCCAGCAAGCAAAACTACGTCAACTTTTTAAGAAATCGGTATTTGCTGCCCTCTAATAGCTTACTTCAATACTAATTGTTTTAGGACTCTTATACTCGCAATGATATTGAGGACTTCACCAAAGACCAGTGGGAGCAACAGATTGTCCGAACAATCACTGCACTCCAGCTTCCGTTCCAAGTCGTCGAACATCCAGAACTACAAATGCTTTGTCGTCTAGCTCGGGCAGCCCCATCAATGCCAGAGTTTCCTTCAGCTAGAACCGTTCAGCGTCGACTACAGGAATCCGTAGATGACGCGAACCAAAAGATTCTTGAAAAGCTTCCTTCAACTGCAAAGCTCTCTATTGCATTGGACTGCTGGACTTCGCCATTTCAACAGGCATTTATGGCTATCACTGGCTACTTCATCGATCAAGATTGGAACTATCGTGAAATCCTTCTTGGATTTGAGCCACTCCATGGCACCCACTCAGGAGTGAATCTTAGCAATGTTCTTCTTGAAAGGCTTCAACATTGCAAGATTGAGGGTCGAGTATTGGCCATCACAACAGACAACGCATCAAACAACAAGACCTTGATGAAGAAAATCCAAGAGTCTTTGTCAGCCTTCGAGTCCCATGATCAGTTCCCTATCATCCGGATTCCATGCCTGGCTCATGTTATCCAACTGAGCCTGAAGAAGCTCCTTGGCGAAATGAAAGCCAATCCAAACAATGAGAGTCATGAACGAGAATGGTCTGAAGCGAAATCCAAAGCCCTTCGTGCTAATCGACGACGGAAAGAGATTTCCGATACCCTGGATAGGGTAAGACCTCTATTCTATCTCTATTTATCTTCATTCACCTAAAAACATATATTTATTAATTATTTCGCTAGGTCCGTGACCTCGCCATTTACATAAATGGAAGCCCTCAACGCCGAGAAGTATTTCTTAGTCTTCAGACTAAACCGCCAAAGCTGGTTCCTATTCAAGATGTTAGAACTCGCTGGAACTCGACCTACCTGATGCTCCGACGTATTAAGAAATTGCAGCCAGTGATTGATAAATACTGCACAGAGTATAATCTCAGAGACTACGAGTTAGACCGAGAAGAGTGGCGACAAATTGAATACCTTCTTTACATCACACTGCCTTTCTACGAGTTTACAACTGCACTTTGCCAGACTAAGGATGCCACTGTCCATGGTGTCTTTGCTATCTACAACCGGCTTTTTGATCACCTTGACACTTCAATCAGTCAGCTCCAGCGAAAAGAGATTGGCTGGAAACGATCGATGTTGGCTGGCCTGCAAGCGGCAAAAGAAAAGCTAAAAGATTATTATGGCAAGACGACTGGGGATCATGGCAACCTTTACGCGATGGGTACGATCCTTGCGCCACAATACAAGTTACAGTTCTTCACACAGCAGAAAGGGTCAGATAATGACTACAAATGGCGGGACAAATATCATCAATACCTCAAAGATTACCTCGAACCCTACAAGCAACGGTTTTCTGATCATCAATCCCCAATATCGCAGCCACAAGCAGCACGAGTCTCGCGGCTTCACCGAATCCTTACGCAACCACGATCCGAGAAATCAACCTCGATACCAAGCTATCAGGATGAGCTTGAGCGGTTTTTACAGAGGCGTAAGAGGTACTCTATATTCTTTCAATTACATTCACAACCTAATCCTATTATGACCTAGAACCTATTAATGTTGAGCCTCTCCTATTTTGGAAAGATAATCAACATGAGTTTCCAGTACTAGCAAGTGCTGCGCGAGATATTCTTTCTATTCCTGCTACTGGTGCTGGCGTCGAGCGACTTTTCAACTCTGCTAGGGACATCTGCCACTATCGTCGAGGCTCACTCAAAGCAACGACCATCCAGGATCTTATGATGCACATGTGCACTAGCAGGTTCGATATCGAGGAGGGGCAGCTTAGGCTTGCTAGGGAGTTCTTGAGTACTGAAGAGATCGACCTAATAGAGGAAGAAAAAGATATTCCACAGGATGATCCTATTGCTCTTATCAGTGACGATGAGGAAGGTGATTCAGGATCTACCCAGAAGCAGGTCACTCTTGAGAAAGTAAGCCAGCTCTCCCTTGGCAAGAGACGGCGAAGTACTGTGTCTAGTGCTTCGGATTCTGAGGAAGAAAACATGGACGCTCAAGGACGAATTAGTGACGGAGAAGACGGCGATGACAATGATTTTCCATTGCCGCCTATCGCTCATGGAGAAGGCAATACTCAGAGGCGTACATCAGGGAGGATGTCGAAGCGTTCAAGACGGGACGAAGAGCTTTTTGAATATTATGATCCTAGATAATCAGTCAAAATTCAATACAATCCCTTTTAGTCGGATTGTGTACTGTATATACCGTGCTCCC
This sequence comes from Penicillium samsonianum, assembly GCF_028829775.1. Taxonomy (NCBI): domain Eukaryota; kingdom Fungi; phylum Ascomycota; class Eurotiomycetes; order Eurotiales; family Aspergillaceae; genus Penicillium; species Penicillium samsonianum. Next base: position 1,032,764 of record NW_026643264.1, on the reverse strand, counting down.
TACTTGAAGCCGAGTTCGTAAGCCAAATACTAAAAAATACAGCCGAAAAAATGCATAACTTATGAAAGTCACGGTTTGTCCTTCTCTGGCCCACATTTGGGCTGTTGGGCCGCCCATCGTGGGCTCTGGGCGCGCCCATGACCCTCAGGGCCCGCCCATGGGCCCCAGACTAGAGCCCAAAGCACCCCCATCAACAGCCCATGGGCCGCCCACATAGGGCGGCCCATGGGCTGTGCCGAGGTCTAGCAGTGACCTCCCTGACGACCAGGATGCGCGACAGCGAAATGCTCCAGGAGCTAGGGCGCATTCGCGCCCTGCTGAGTGAGCATGACAGAAAGCACTCTGATATGATTTCCAAAATGCAACACACTATTGAAGTCCAAGCTACAAAGACCTCAGCAACCTCCAAACCCGTCAATACCCTCCCGATGCCCCGATCGACCTCATATCGCGACGCACTCGCGAATCACGTGACAGCACAGTCCCCACAGGTCTCTGGATGGATGAGCAGAACGCAGACTAATGGGACGTCGGTCCCGAGTAATGATCTGAGTAGTAGCAGCAGTGCACCTGCCCCAGTGATGATGCGCGAGCACCTTCAGCTAACCATCCGCGGCACTGACCGTGCCATCGTCGACCCTCTTCGCAGGAGAGAAGATGAGATGGTCAAACGGCTGAATAGATCCATCAATGACGCGGCTAGGGAGCTAGAGAATACTTTGCCTAGTACGAGACTTCTAGACCGAGTCGTTTCCGCAGCACGAGTTCTGCCTAGTGGCGACGTCCTCATCCAGGTAGATGACATCAAAGACTACGAAGGCCTCATCAAGGCGGCACCCGCGGGGTCTTCCGACACCTGGTGCCAGGTGCTCGGCGAGAATGCGGGACTGAAAAGACAAACCTACGCCGTGGTGGTTCACGGCGTGACCTGTCGATTCTCACCCTCCGCCACGGATGCGAGGAGGCAGCTGAAAGCCGAGAACGTCAGACGGATCTCTACTGCTGCCGAAATCGTATACATGGACTGGCTGATGACCAAGAAGAAAATGGATGAAACGAGGCCAGAGTCCGCGAAGCTCCTGATCGAGTTCGCCGACCCATACGCTGCCAACCAGGCCATTCTACGTGGTCTGGCGATCTACGGAAGGAACCACGACTGCCATTCTTCGACGGCAGTCACCGCCTCCAGCAATGCTACCGCTGCCAGATGTACGGACACATAGCCCGAAATTGCAAGCGAGACAATCACTGCGCCTACTGTGCAGGGGATCATGATTCCAAGGAGTGCCCACATGCGCACGACCGCCGCAAGGCCAAGTGCGCTGAGTGTGTCAGGCACAAGAAACCCGATCTCAGTCACTTTGCCTTTGATCGGGGATGCCCTATTCGGGGCGAAGAGCTGGCAAAGATCCAGCTCAACAGACGCCAGGGCCCGCAGCTACACCCGGAACGATATAGCGAGCCCGCCACGCCGCCATCTAGCGAAGAGGATCACCCTACACCCCCGAAACAGCTCAAGCGGATGCAAGAGCTGCTGAGGCCAGAGCCGCGAAGGCCGCGAAGAAGAAGTCATCAAGCCGCTCCCGCTCCCGGATGAAAAAGCGGCGCGTTGTCGAGTCTGGCGAGGAAAGTCAGGAAGAGATAGAAGAGGATCTTCGCGCCCTATCCAGCTATGGCGCCCAACCAGTCGACTCTGTAAACGATGTGGTGGTCATCGACTCGCCGAGAGAAGCTGTCACCCCTGAGAGCTCCGCGCTCATAGGCACACAGCACCGAGGGCGCAGCAAGAGTCCTGACGAGCTCGAGGATGCGACCAGCCAGAATGCTCCCCCCGCGCTCTCCACGCGCCGGCGAACACGGAAGGCCCTCCTCGAAGGACCCTCTCAATGTTAAAGTCCACACAGCTTCGAATACTACAGGCCAACACTTGGAAGTCGAGAAACAAGGTCATGATGCACCTCTTCGGCGAAAAAGGAGTGCAGGAGATGGAGATCCTAGCCATCCAGGAGCCAGAAGTGTACAATCACACCAACCCCATGACGACGTATTCCCAGGCATTAGGTGGACGGTTCCACGTCCTTCTCCCCCCGACGGAACAAGTCCACGGAGGAAAAGCCGAGGCAGACGCCGCGAAACCGCGAGTTTGTTTCTATGTTAATAAGAGAATCGACCCGAAATCATGGTCGATCCGCTACCACACACGAGACGCAAGTACACTCACAGTGAAGACCGATAGTGGGGCGATACACGTACACAATGTATATGTGGAGAGCAAGGTCCGAGACGAGGGCGACGAAAATCGGCAGGAACTACGCGCGGCGACCGCCAAAGCCACGCTCCAGGTAGTCAGAAGATTGCTAAGGAATAGCGGCGCGGGCCAGCACGTGGTGGTAGGGGACTTTAACCTACACCATCCGCTCTGGTCGCAAACGACGCAATCACAACAGGAGGATGAAGATGCCGATGACCTAATCAGTATCATGGGTGACAGAGACATGCAACTGCTGACGCAAAGAGGCGCGGTTTCATACGAGGGCCTGGTGTACGGCAACCATGTTGAGACCACGCTGGACCTGACATGGGCGTCGAGATCCCTAGCCCAGCGATGTACACGGTGCACCACCCAACGGCAGTGGCTATATGCAGCCGACCATGTGCCAGTCTTGACCGAATTCGACATCCAATGCACTGGAGCGCCCTCCCGGACGACCACGAACTGGAGGGAGGCTAACTGGGACGAGTGGTTGAAAGTGCTCAGATCCAAGACGTGGTCCCGCCGTCCCCTCCGCAGCACCGACGAAGTCGACCAGGCAGTCGAAGAACTTACCTCCGCGATGGTAGACGCCACCCACAGCACCGTCCCGACAAAAAGAGTCGGCCCACACTCCTTTCCCACGTACACGAAGAAGCTAGAAGATCTAAGACGCCAGGTCAAACGTGCACGACGATGGGCAAGAGAGACCGGAAGCGAAGAGGACCAGGAGCGGTTCCGACAGATGCGCCACGAACTTGGCCGCCAGAGTGCGAAGGTCGCCAATGAAGCACATCGGGAACGAGTAGAAGCAGCGACCAAGTCAATCGACGACTTCTGGAAGCTATCGAGATGGGCCAGGAACACTACCCCGCGGGCGACCCACACTCCGACATTGCGTGCAGGGGACAGGGAGTACGTGACGGCAGAGGAGAAGGCAGAAATCCTCCGCGACGTCCTATTCCCTCCCGCACCCACTGCGGACTTATCAGACCTCGAGGGATATGACTACCCTGCTGCAGTCAACGCGCCACTCATCACCTCCGAAGAAATCATGCACGCTATACAGCGATCTGCGTCGTACAAGGCCCCGGGCCCAGACGGGATCCCAAACGCCGCACTGAAGAAGGCTATCGAGATACCAAACCCCCTCATGTTTCTGACACATCTGTTCAACGAATGTCTGCGGCTAGGGTACTGCCCTAGCCACTTCCGCGAATCGACTACTGTCATTCTCAGGAAGCCTGGGAAATCGGACTATACCATACCAAAGGCCTACAGACCAATCACTCTACTGAGCACACTGGGGAAGGCGCTGGAGTCAATACTCGCTACCCGACTGAGCTACCTCGTCGAGGCTCACGCACTCCTACCGGATACTCACATTGGAGGGAGAGTCGGAAGATCATGCGATCATGCCCTTCACCTTCTCCTTGAGCGAGTGTACGAGTCCTGGAGACGGGATGAGCACGTCGCTACACTGCTCACACTTGACGTGACTGGTGCGTTCGATCATGTGGCGCATGAGAGATTAGCCCACTGTCTCAGGAAACGAAGGATACCGGAGCAAATGGTTCGGTGGATTCTGAGCTTTCTGAGAGACCGCTCAACAACGCTGGTTCTACAAGAAGGCTCGATGGGCACGCACCCGGTTGCCACAGGCATCCCACAAGGCTCGCCGCTATCACCGATCCTCTACCTCTTCTACAACGCGGACCTCATCGACGAGCTTCACACTGCCGCCGCCGGAAAAGCTCTTGTCACCGGATACATCGATGACATTTGTATCTTGGTGTGGAGTCAATCCGCGCTGGACAATTGCCGACGCCTGGAGAGGCTGCATCAAGTCGCGGATGCCTGGGCTAGTCGCCATGCCTCGCGCTTCGCGCCTGCCAAGTACGGATTAATGCACATGTGGAAGAAAGGCTGGAGTGCTCGAAGGGTAAGCCGACCGCCGTCCGGCGAGAGCATCACCCTTCAAGGCGTTAAAGTCCCGCCCACCTCGTCACTCAAATACCTCGGCGTCATGCTAGATGAGCACCTCACGGGAGAAAGCCAAATCGCGCAGTGTCGCAAGAAGGCCGCACAATTGATTGCCGCGCTACGGTCAATTGCGGGGATGACATGGGGCGTCTCGACCCTACACCTCCGCCGCATGTGGACAGCAGTCCTACTCCCTCAGATCTCATTCGCCTGCTCCGCGTGGTATACACAAGGGGCGTACGGCTCTAAAACATTCGAGGATCGAGCGAATAGCGCCTTTCGGTCGATGCAACGGCAGGTTCTCCAGTATATCGCAGGTTCTTTCCGGACGACTGCCGGGCCCGCCCTGGAGGTATGTCTCTTCGTCCCACCTGCACCAATCGCCATACAACGCCTCGCGGAAGAGGCCTGTCTCCGCATACATGCTTCACCCCTTCGGTCCACACTCGCTAGACGAAGTGAGGAAGGACGACGATACGGGCTGATATCGCCTCTCAAACGACTGGAGACACATCTCAAGTTCAAAGGAGTTGAAGTCAACAGGTTGCAGCTGATCCGGCCGTTCGCGGTCCCCCCGTGGTGGCAACCGCCCGAGACCCGGATAGCACCGGACAAGGACACTGCCATCAAAGAACATGATCTGATTCTCCGCGCGACACCTCTCTACGGACCAAACTCGGCAATCGCCTACACGGATGGGAGCAAGACAGAGAACGGAGGCGTCGGTGCCTCGGCAGTCACGTCCAAAGGGAACGCAACCGCCAGACTCGACGACCAGGATACCGTCTACGCGGCTGAACTGAAGGGTATCCTACTGGCACTCAGCCAGATTAAAGATGACCTGGTGAGGGAGCTTGTGGCTACCTCGAAAGCCCCCGTCCGCACAATGACCATTTTCACGGACAACCAGGCCGCCATCCAGGCATGTGCCCACCCGCGACGCAGCTCCGGGCAGCAGATTCTCCGCAACATCGCCATTCAGATAGAAAACCTACGACTGGCGGCCTGGCGCATCCGTATCCACTGGATCCCCGGTCACATGGGAGTCCACGGAAACGAGCACGCCGACGTCCTAGCAAAGCTCGCAGCAAGTACATACGGGCCCGCCGAAGCGGCCATCCTCCTTTCCGGCTGCCGCACTAAGCTCCGCGAGCTGGCTGCAAAACGGTGGAAGGAGGAGTGGGCGACAAGCAACAGCGGCGCTCATCTCCGCGCACTTTTCCCTGAACCGACGAAAGAGATTTTTACGATACACGGATCCCTGAGACGCGCAGCCAGCTCAGTGCTGGTGCAGATGCAGACCGGTAAGATTGGTCTCCCCGCTTACCTCGCTACCCTCCCGCAGTGGAGGGAACAGGCCCTAGAAGATAACCCACTACGCAACCCATCGCGTTGCACATGCGACCAAGGCATCATGAACACGCACCACATCCTCTTCTCCTGTCCCCGTTTCATTGAACTCCGCCACCGAATTCTTGGTCTTGACCGAGAAGGCGGTAGCGAAGGTGGCCAGGACCCGTGGAAAGAATGGCTCTCGAAGCCAACATTAGCAGTCAAAGCAGTCAACTTTATGATGCAAACTAAGCTCCTCGGCCAATTCAGGAGCCTACCGACCACCTACCGAGTCACCAACAAGGTAGACTCGTGACCCTGGGATCTTATATCCCCTCGCTTGCCCCATTCCGGGCCCCCAGTACTACAGTGAGTACCCCCCTGCGTCACCGACCACCTTCGCGGCTTGCCGTGTGAGTTGCTGGACGTACGAGCCTCGGCCCCGCAGGGATAAAAGCGATCAACTGAAGACGGGGATGGCGATTTTGCCCTGTTTCCTTGGAGAGAGTACGCCTTCTTTACGCTACGAAACGCGTAGCAAAGGGGCGTGAAAGGGGAGCGTCGGAAACAGTGGAGTAAATAGTCATCGTCATGTGACATAGTTGTCCCGGCTATCATGTAGTGCCCTGCCGGCAAATCGGGCTTCACCGCCTGACAGATCCGCGAATGAAATTTACTTACTTTAATTTACTTACTTACGTGTTGGGTTTGGTCAATGTCTTCAGGTTTTTGCCTTGGACGAGGATAGTCATACCCGAGAATTGCTGAAGTCCAGCGCTCTCGATGGTCTCTAAAATACTTGCCCACACAAGCGCGAGTGCATTTGGCGGGAGGAAATAGAATAGAAGCTGCTGCCGAGCGACCGGATCCACTCGCTGCGAGCGCATCTCAACCCCCCGGGCTGTAGCATTCAGCCGGCTGTGGTCAAAGCTAGCAGGATAATGCTGGACAAGCGAACCGTCGTGGTGGCGATAGATTGCAGGGAGGAGTATCTGGTCCATCCAAATCCGAAAGTCATCATCACGGAGGCGACTAGATTGCTGTTACTCCCTGTATAGCTGCGGGAATAGGAAGTAAAGAGAGATATCCTCAAATCCGACTAGCCGCCCAAATGTATAATGTGGGATCACATGCACCGGCCGTCGGACGTGGTGAGCGCGACCATTGCTTCCAATATATTGTATGGGAAGAGGATCAAGGTGCAGACCCGAACGAAGATCAGAGACGGCCATCTGAGTCGAGTTCCACCGCACTCCGAGCTTAGCCACTGCTAGGCTGTGCGCAAATCCCACGATACTATCGATATCAAAAGTCACCGCGGTCGGGCGTTCCGGCTCATGGTCGGCAGTAAGGCAGAGGTGCACTGGACCAGCGTCAGGCGTGGCTGAATTGATCCCAGTATAGATCTCCCGTTTTCGGTCTGCGCTGGTCTGTCCTGCTAGGTTGTCCTCTCGTCTAGCCATCGTTGCAGCACTAAGAACATCCGGATATCCCCCATCTGCCTGAATCCGGTCTATATACTTTCCTAGGCCAAGATGCTCCGTATGCTGCATTTGATGCTCACTCTCCTGCTGCGTATGGCACTGGTGGCAGCAGCCATGGTGTTGTTGGAGTTGGTCAGTGAGAAGCCGGACTAGTTTAAAGATATCACTAGCCGTGTTGGTTGCAACGTCTTCCGATTGATCGGGAGCTAAAACCACGAACGGGTTGGTCGCTTGGACCAGGCTTTCAGTCGCCGCTGGAATAGGATCGGCCTCGTCTGTCCCTTCTTGTACATTGTCTGGCGACATCGCTGGAGTAGGATCGTGGGCTATATCACTCGTGGGTTCTAACGACACCTCGATATCTACCGGCGGGATATCAGGTACCGATAGTTCCCACGGTCCAGGGTCGGGGCTAAGAGGTGGCAGAAGTTGCTCAACCTCGGTAGCGATTGAGAGTTCTCCCGGAGGAAAATAGGTCGACGGAGGCTCATTGATATCAGTAGACAGAGGCACTGTGGTAGAATAGTACTGATCGAATTCTTGCGCTCGATGCACAGCGCGGGTAGACTGTCGGCGGCTTCGCCGTTGCGTGACACTCGATACTTGCTTGTCCTTAGCAGATGTATACGTTCGTGGTCGTCCTCTTTTCCGCGTTGGGAGATCTGATGGTGCCATGATAAGTAAGTGCAGCCTGCACTGTGCAGGCATGCTCAATACTACAGTCCGCGGCAGGAAAGGTCTCTTTTTTGCAGGGTGATACGGATAGGGACATGGAGAAACCTTGGCAGCATAGAAATCGAAGCTATCATAATATCGCTGACAGGCACGCTGATCTTCTGTAAGAGGTTTAGTTTTGCCCATGAAAATCAAAAAGGGTTTAGTTTTTACCACGAAACTCAGAAGGGTTTAGTGCATACTTAGATAAGCGCTTCAGCGTGGAAAATGATCGGATTCAACCGATCACAACTCCATGCATATTCCATTTAAGAAAATATAGATTAAAGTTTCTGAATGCCAGGGTATCAAAGCGTGGGTGCAGTACGAATTTTAGGGTTATATGGTTGTGGTTGTTGTAAGTCGAGTTCGAGTGCTCCGTACTGGTGAAATTTGCAACAACATTTTCTCTGATGACTCGCTTTACGCTTGCAATCATGGTCAACGTAGACCTTGGCAAAATAATCATAAGAAGGACAGAGCCGAATCAGGAAATAGGACCTTGTTTGAAGAGCATAATCATCCTGATATATTACCTTCATCATTACATCATAACTGCGCAGAGATAGGTGCTGGTGAACCCATGCGGTCGTCTGATTTTGGTAAAGAAAACAGGAAAAACAAAAGCAGTTTGAGACAAAAGTCAGATAGTCCTTCAGCGGGTTGCATGGCTTGTATCATTTGAACCTTTGTATAGATGATCTGCTTAAATGCGCACCACCTTGTCGTATGTTTGAGGTGTGTCCGTCTCACCATTTTGTTTTCGCCACATGCGGGAATAACGGCCTTGCATTTTCACCAGTTCCTCATGCGTGCCGCTCTCGACCACCTGGCCTTCCTCTATGACTAGAATGAGGTCTGCCGATGTGATGGTGCTTAGCCGATGGGCAATGATGAGCATGGTTCGGCCATTGGACAAAGTTGCAAGGGAATTCTGGATATGCTCTTCGGTTTTAGTGTCGAGCGCGGATGTAGCTTCATCCAGCAGTATGATTGGAGAATCTTTGAGGATAGCTCGAGCGATTGCCACGCGTTGCTTCTCACCGCCGCTGAGGCGCAGTCCACGGTCTCCAACTTTGGTGTAGTAGCCGTCTGGAAAACTCTTGATCTTGGCATGAATACCGGCATTGCGACAGGCTTGGTATACATCTTCATCACTAGCATTTAAATTTGCGATCTTCAAGTTGTACATCAAAGTCTCGTTGGAAAGGATCGTATCCTGCGGAACCACACCGATATGCCTGCGCAGAGAATCAATCGTGATATCCTGGACGTCATGTCTGTCGACGAGGATTTTGCCATGTTTAGGGTTGTAGGACCGGAAGAGGAGACGGAGAACCGTAGATTTGCCACCACCGGACTCTCCCACGAGGGCTGTAGTGGTTCCTGGTCGACAAGTGAACGTGAGTCCATTCAATACAGGATTTCGCGGATCATAGGAGAATTTAACATTCTGAAACTCGACCCTTCCTTCACAAGTGGCCAAGGGGGAGGCGTGATCGCTGTCAGTGACTGTTGGCTTCTCTTTGAAAAGCTCCAACATACGCTCCGCATTGATCAAGGCCGACTGTATGGAGACATAGAAGGCTCCGAAGAAGCTCAGAGGACCTTGTAGCTGGGCCATGTACATCAACAAGGTAACAAACCGACCCACGGGTTGCTGGAGAGTAGAGACTTGAAATGCAGCGATGAAGCAAGTGACCAGTAAACAGGTCAACAGCACAGTGCTTTGACTGGTGTTTAATAGAGTCCCACAGAGAAATGTGTAGTACTCAGTATTCTGGTAATTGCAGATAGCGCGTCGGTATCGGACAAACTCGTGTCGTTCCGCATTGAAGTATTTCACCGTTTCGTAGGAGACCAACGAATCGTTTCTGCGTGTGCATGAATGTCAACCTTGTAACTCAGATCCTTGGTATTTGCCTCAACTTACTTGATCGCATCCTCGTGTCTCGAAGCATCGACCATCTTTCTTCTGGTCTTCGCATTCCACTGAGCCATGCGAATGGTAATATAAAGATACACAAATGCCGAGATTCCAACCACGAGGGCGTAGTAAACATCAAACGCAACTAGGAAATACCCAATTGCGATGAGCAGATCAGCTAGCGTAGGAAGGAACTGAAATATTATTTGCTCCAGGAATGAACTGATTGATTTGCCTTTGTTCAGAGCTGAAAGAAGCTCGCCTGTCTGGTTTCGCAGGTGAAAGTCCAAGCTGAGACTGTGAACATGTTCGAAGGCAGCTGTGGAAAGCTCCAGGTAGGAATACTGGCCGATGGGAATCCAGAGACCAGAGCGCAAAGAGCCCACATTTGCCTGCAGCCACCGGTAAAAAACATACATGCAGATCTCAAACCACGGTGGTTGGAGGTCATTTGCATTTTGTTGATTTGCCAAAGATGTAATGATCGCCCCAGTCTGGATGGGTATCCACACATTGAGAACTCGCTGGAAAATCACGAGAAGGAAACAAATCACTGCCACAGCCTGTAGGCAGGGGGACTTGGAGGGCCACATGTAGGGGGAAAAACGGGAGAAGCCACTGAGATACTCCAAGCAACTCCTGGATGGCAATTCTTCTGGTCGGGCCCAGGAGTTCTGTGGTTTGGTATCTGCGGGTCTCGCAGTTCCACTTGTTGAACCATAGATCTGGCCATTACCACGACAACTCTTTGTGCGCGGAGGGCTCAGTAGCTGAGTTGTCTCAGTATCACAACCTGGCTCTTCCTCTGAGCCTCCATCAAGTCCTATGAAATTACTAGACTTGGTGGAGTAGAGTAGAACAAGAGAGACCAGAATCAATATACGGACCCCGTTGGGGACCACTTCCATGCACTCCCAAAAGGTGATCCCCTGGCGCATTGCGCCTCCGTCGGGGTCTCCGACTACTGGCTCATAGTGGACTGAGGTATAAATTGAGAGGGAGGTGGTAAGAATAATAAGCTCAGTGGGAATGGCGAAGGACCAACATGTGAGCTGAGTGGCCGTCGGGGAAGAGGTGGTATCGAGTATGCTGAGAAGAATAACTGCGTAGGCAAAGATAGAGCCCACGATATAAATCTGCGGTTGTTAGGACGTAACACATAACATAGCAGTAGAAGACGTAGCGCATAGAGACGCACCACTACAGACTGCCCGCGCCACCAATACTCGGAGCGGGCCATTAACACATGGGTGGTATATATCGTCGCATTCGCAAAGAATGTCACAAGCACACCGGCTGAGAGCCAGTTAAAGCAGTGTTTGACGGTCCGGGAAAAAGGCTGAACCTGACTGAAAGCTATCGGGTTCCAGGTCTGTCTGGGATGCTGGTCCTCATTGTTCTGCGGGTCTTTTTGCTCGGTCTTGCTCGTGACGACCACTTGGATCACACAAACCACAACGAACAATAGCATGAGGAAAACTGGGTAGCATGTAAGGAGATACTCTAACAGCGTTTGCGGATTCATAATAGAGGTTGGCTGAAGAGCAAAATAAAGACTTCTTATGCGATTGTCTCGAGCTATTGGTGGCGGATATGTGAATTACCAACGGTGGCAACAGGGTCACTGATGGGAACCAAAGGAACTATTATAGACTTCGGTGAGCGGTTAGGGAATTGATAGATCCGATATGTCAAATTGAAAGGTGACACGATATATGTGAGACAATACCTGCTGCAATGTCGTCTCGGAGTACTACAGGGGAAATGTCAACCATCAGCGTTGTGGATGAGTTATCGAAGTAACCCCAACTGATATCATTTTCTTGTCACTAGTATGCACGGCTCAGAGAGGGGGTGGAATAACTCTAGTATCCAGAGGCTGAGAGCAAGTAACTTGCATAGCGCGCTAGAGTATGCAAGGCGCCTCTAGACCTCTGTTCCAGCTCGTAGCCTGCATTTGTGGAGTCAACGGCTTAGTCAATCATCTCGGAGGCCTTGAATATCCCCAATGGGGATCCAAAGGCCATGTTCCAGTATCCCCAACTAAGGCGGCCTCTGCGTTAGTGGACCAATCAAGTCTTTCGGTGAATATGCCTGAGGCATTGTGATTTGATACGAGATTTTGTTGTCGGTGCTAGGGAGGGGCGCATGAATCTGACGTATTCCTCTTGATCTTCACCCATTCCATGGCTGTCTCCATTTCACAGTGGCAGCTGCATCTTTACAAGGCTTCCTTCACTCATGATGATACCCAATTCCGCAAATCAGCCTCATATGCAGTGTTAGCCTAGCAGTCGGTGAATGTGCATGCAAGCCTGAGCTCAGGTCAAAGGCCCGGGATTCTGGCCCCAAATTCCGGAATTTGGGACCGTTACGTTTTTACAACGCTTCAGGATCCATATCCTAGTAAATAGTACATTGGAATTCAGGGGCCTGGCCCCTCAAAGGAGGACGTAAAGATATGTATCATTCCCTCGTACTTATGTACAAAAGCCCTAATGTGAAAAAAAGCGGAAAATGCAATCTCGAAGATGATCGAGACACCAATTCCCATTGGCTATACCTCTGGGATTTCCTAATCCACGTGTCACATTTGGGGTTCGGGCCATATACAACATACATAAACCGAGCAGATGGAGTCCGCAATATTAGTCGGGGTCGGCGAGTGCTACTGCGGTCTCATTACTCGCAATTCGAAACTGATCAGCATCAATACGACATATGCCCAGCCCCTGGAGCAAAGCTAAAGAGCTCAGGCTGTGGCCAGTGAAGTCAGCCGATGCCAATTTTGGGAAGACTCCACCTTGGCATGCTGTATGACCGGGGTTGTTCCCAGGAACCAATTCCTAGGCTCAAAAACTACCGCAGGTTATCTCTATAGAAAGCTTCCACCAATTACTCTATTGTGATCAACACAGAATATTACGTGTCGAAGGTGGACTCGGGAGCCTAGTCCAAGCTGAATCGTATATGTATCAGCACACTGTGAGGCGTATCAGGGGTAGAGAGGGTTTTACTAATATTGCATAAATCCCATCAGGACCCAACACGATTATCCACCATACTTTATTCTAGAAACCTCCACGCCCCCTGCTCTTCCTATTTGCTAAGACCAATTTCTGAGCGAGTCATTGGACTTCTCTCTATTCGGCCAACTAGTTGGAATTTTTTAATATCAATAGGCATTATTGACAATTATCGACAAAATGAATTTCGCTATCCAAATCTCATTCATCAACAGCTCCAAACAATTAATTTGGAGAAAACCCATATAGACAACAAAACCAAGAAGGATCAAGCACATAAACAGATCAATAGAAGAAAAGAAGCAGATCAGGAGAAGCAGAAGGCCAACACCAAAAAAAAATACAATGGCGAAAAGAATAAAAATCGAAGAAAGAAACCACAGAACAAACCAAAGGCCGGAATATAGATCACTTCAAATCAAAGAAAACCCGAACATTCCCCAAAAAAAAAGAGCAAACACACCCATACCCATGTCCCATTTTGACGCTGCCCTCGAGTCAAACGTTGGTGACAAGAACCTCACACCTTATTAGTCATCTAGACGGTGTGGGAGACAGCATCCGGTTAGAACGCGGGTGGCCCAGCGATCCCATGCGGACAGAGAGAGAGGTCCGGTGGATGGAGTCCATGTCTGGCAGCTGGGGATGGAGATGGGCCATGTGCTGCACGTGCAATACCGTGGGAATCTGGTTCATTAACGGCTGGGGCGTACACTGGCTAAATGCCGGTGTAGCATAGTCGACAGGGTTGAAGATGTTATTGCGGAAAGGCGGCGTCCAGGTATCGTAGTTACCGCTTACTCCTGGAGTAGAGTTTGGGTAGGTGTTGTGAGCGGAGTAGTCGAAAGCTGAGACCGAGACGTCATGGGGGCTGATGTTCTCTGCTGCCATGGGAGTGCTGAGCATGGGCTGCGACAATGAATCGGAGCATTGGGGAGGTGTGGCGTAGTAGTGGCGACCTTGGCAGGCGGGATTTTCGAAGTTGAGAGGCTCCGCCATAGAGAACCTGCCTGGGAGGTAGCGGTCTGATGGGATATTGTCGATAGGTGTGGTTAAGGAGGTAGATGCTTGCTCAAATGGTGAGGTGGGGTTCATTAATCCATGGCTGATGTGCTCGGGCTTCTCGATAGCCACTGAGGTGGCGGAGTCGTCTTCTTCATCACCCTTAGGATTATGGCTGCGGATCATCGTGTAGACGACCATGTTGGCGCCGATTTCACCTCTTTCGAAACGCTCCTCCATCCTTCGGACCCGGAGGATCTCGTAAATGATCTCGACATGGGATGCGTGCTTCAAGCTCCGCTTGGTATCACCAGCAACATCCTTAAGCTTATCGGCAGTAATGCCGTAAGAGCCGAGCTTGCGGATAATGTGAAGCAAGAGCTCAATGCGTTCTGTTGAAAATAAAGTAAGCAAGTAGATCAACAATCAAGGCCGTAGGTAAATCATACGCTCTTTTCTCAAGTGGTCGGGCTCCTTGTGCATGACACCAGGAGGCCACCACTCGGGCTTGGTCTTTTCTGGGTCACCAGTAGTACCGGGGGCGGATCCTGGTGGTGCCTTGCCACCATTGTAAGGGTGTCGAACCTGCTTGCGAGGCTCGATGAATTTGATGAATGCTTTGGCAACCATACGGCAGTTCAGCTGTTGGAAGTGCTTTAGGGCACCTTCGTAATAGCCCATGACCTTTTGGGCATCTCCAATGCGGAGAGGAACCATTTCGGTAGAGCTAGGGAGGTCCTCGCTATCAGAATCCTGCTCAGTCATGCGGTCATCACAGACAGAAATAGCAGGAGCGTTGCCCTTGCGACGTCTCACCCGACGAGGAGATGTGTCCATTGTCTCTGTAAATTGGTATTAGCATATATTACATTGATTGGACTTAGGGTCACTTTGACATACGGCGAGCAGGGGCACGGTAGCCGATACGTTCACCCAGAATCTCGAGGAAGTTCTGGCGAACTTCTGGGGTGAACACAGTCAAGTTTTGCTCTTGAATAGAAGATGATTCATCAACCTTAAGTTTACCGTCACCGTCAAGGTAAATAATGGCAAAGTGAACACAAGGAGGAGGGAACGATGAGCGGGAGTTGGTCATCATTGGCTTAATCGAATGTCAGTAAGAAGGAATCCAAATTTCTCTTAGGGAACAAAATACAGGAACATCACCCCATATGGGGGGTCCTTCGAGAACCGAGGCAGACCTCTTCATGGCTCCGCTTGTTGGTTTATTGTAAGCCATTGCGGCGGATATAAATACGTATAGGTGCTTGGTACGCAGTCGTCTCGAGAAGGATGCTGTTGCACGCCCAGGAGACTGTTCTCTTCATAGATAGTGCTACTCGGGAGAGGGAGTTGCAACTCTTGCGAAGAAGTTGGTACTAATGCTGTGAATTTGCAGTCAGCCAACTGCTTCTAAGCATCTTCGGCAGCACCAGTCCGTCCCCGGGAGAGGGTGTTCATGAACACCCAACGGCGGAAAAGCCATCCCGGCCCCGATACGGGAACCGGTAGGACAAATGCTGGCATTCTGACAACCAGGATCCAATCAAACTCTTGCAAATAGAACCAGAAGAAATTAGTGGAATGTACTCACACAGTTCGAGTTGACAATGTGCAGGTGTCTCAATCTCAATGGGGATGGAAAGCGGATATCTGCAGCACAGTAACTGTTCGTACTCGGGATGCAGGAACGGAAGGAAGCCTCCACTTTTTGTATTTCAAGTAAACGAAAGATGGTACCTGGGGTTGGGGCAGAAATATCTTGAAAGAAGAAGGTTGATCAAGTGGGATGATCTTTTACATAATGCTGAGTGTGTATAAAAAACAAAAAGAATAAGAAGGGGATATGCAAGCCCTTTTCAATTCTAGACTTCAATTGTAAAATGACAAAAGGACGGTAGAAGGATTATGACCATCAATTCAGCACTAGATCCAAATCCCTCTTTGATCGTATACATGCAGCAAGATCGGCGCATTTTCAAAGTACATGCAGTAGCTTAGACATGGGGACCCGATCCAGGATCCCTGTTCCACTATTTGTAGGTCGCAGGTATATCTATAACACTTTTTTGTGTTCTCGATCTTCGGGTGTCGGCAACAAAGAGCCCCGGTACTAGCAACCAACCAAGTAATTGAATCCACATACGTCTCGGAACACAAACAATGCTGCCTTACGTAGGCGGCAATAAGTTTTAGGAGCTTTAATATCGTATTTATCGAGTCTGGAGAACGGAAAGAGGATCGGAGCGAACAGAAACGGATGAGGGGGATGGAGTGAGTGGAGTAAATGGAGTGAATGGAGTGAGTGGAGTGAATGGAGTGAACGGAGGAACTGGAGTGAATGGAGTGAGTGGAGTGAATGGAGTGAGTGGAGTGAATGGAGTGAGTGGAGTGAATGGAGTGAGTGGAGTGAATGGAGTGAGTGGAGTGAATGGAGTGAGTGGAGTGAATGGAGTGAGTGGAGTGAATGGAGTGAGTGGAGTGAATGGAGTGAGTGGAGTGAATGGAGTGAGTGGAGTGAATGGAGCCAATGGAGCCAGCGGAGAAAGACAGGTGTAAAATTCTTAATTGTTCCGGAACCAATGATGTCTGACCATGTGGGTGAGTTTAGACCGCCGGCTGATCCAACTGTGCCTGCTCTATGTACGAGCTCGAGATCACACACCTGTAAATATCGTCGTGGTGAAGATTTAGTCACTGAAGTCTCGAACCCTTGAGTACGTCCTATAGCCCATGCACATAGCTTGCTTTTACATACGGGGAGGCAAAAGCAGATATATACTTGTGCCTACCAGAAAAGGAGAAGAAAGCCATTTGTACCAATAAGACGAGGTTGTGCTAGTTTCTGAGAAGACCACGAAAGAAAAATATGCGATCAGCGGCGAGAGCCCGCAGGCGTAATCACCGTTTTCTCTTTTGTCTGGATGTTTTCATGGTCTTGCAAATAAAATATAAGCTACTTAAAGAGCCGATGATGCCCTCTCCAGTAAGGACTATACTGTCGTTCATCCATTTTCCAAGTCGCACTCAGCACCCATCATATTCGAGCTTCTACCCACGCAAAGCCTGCTATTAGCTCCACCGATTATCTCACCGCAATGTCGGAAGACGAGACAACGATCGATGTTATAAACCGCATTTTCGAAGAGGCAAAGAAGGAATATGTCTGTCCTGGGTGTCTCAGCTCTTTCACTCGTTTTGATTCATTGGCAGAACATCGAGAGAGAGAGATTCACGGAAAGCATGAGGGGCTTAAGGAAGAAGAACGGTCGACTTTCTATTGCCGCTATCGAACACTCCTTGGGTGGCAAGATGCGGACAAGAAATTAGTCTTGCCAACTGATCGAGTCAAATCCTCTGCGTTCACACTTGTCGGGTCCAACCTCTGGCAGGCATTTTCGATGGCAGCATATATGAAGCGATCGGCCTTGGATGGTAAAGTGGATGGTATATGGGTGAAGTTGTGTTTTGCTATGACGTGTACTTGTTCGATTGGCTAACAATCGAGCTCATGGATCCGTATTACTCAGACTAATGTTGCTTACAACTAGGCCAAAGTAAGGTAAGCCCCATCTCGGGTACGGGCTAAGAAACAAAGCGTTTGTGCCTGAGGGGTACACATAAATGTATGCTGGAGGATGGTAAAATCAGTAAAATAATGCTTGTGATATTGGACTATTATACAGAACGAATACTAGGTATTCAATTCTTAGCTATTTTAACGCCCAGATCCCGTTGACCATGAACGTCAAAATTATTTCCAAAATGCCGTCCAATTCCCAAACATCAAGAACCCAAAGATGATAGATATCAAACCTCTGAATGGAACTTTTCGAGACCATTGAGCGCAAGGTGTGGCAGCAGTTTCAGAAAACGCCCGAGTTTCTCCTTAAAGTGTTGGAAGGTTTCCAAAAAGTTGTAATGTGGGTATATGTGCTCGCAAACTGTGTGCAGTTGCCTGCAGGGGCAAGATAGAAACCGAAGAAGCCCAATGGTGATTGATGTGCACTCCGGGTCAAAGTGCCGAGCGAGTAGTGACAGCATTTCTTGTGCTCCGTCTGTAAATTGTACAACCATTTCTTGCGTATGAATTTCCAGTGTCGGGTTTCGGGCCAAAGCTTGGAGCGTCTCCTCGTCAGGGTTGTCTTTTTTCAAGCCTTGACAAATGTTGATGAGATTAGAAGTCTCAGACTTCGGTTCGGGCAACATTGTGTTGTTTTCTAGCTCCATTTTACTCAAATAAAATCCATAGAGGGCTTTCAACGAAGTTTGCGCCCTGTGTAGATCTGTGGAATCCAGCGACGTATGCTTCGAGGTTTTAGCACCTAGTCGTGGAAATGGATCGGAAGCCTTACCTGAGGAGATAAATGTTCCACCTCCATGGCAGGAAGAATTCAGTGTAGAGGGAGTGAGAATGATGGTAATAACTGAGAATAGATGCATGGGGACTTCTACGCTATTTGTACATCAATTATAATCACCCTGAACAAAAATATTATTTACGGCTTGATTCCAATTCGTTAGAACCCAATCCTTTGGTTAGATTGGGGAGTCCCAAATGGCCCACGAGAAGACCAGACACCCCTGTCAGCTCTGCGGTAGCGCCAGTAGCCACAAATCTAGATCATAAGCAAAACACAGCGCCAGAACGATCACATTGCTGGAAACCTAGTTGTGTGGGGCTCGATATCTCGACTGACCCTGCCGACCGCAGACACATGGATCAGCAAGTCTCTCCGCGGTTCCTGGGACTCTCAGAATGTCCTGTAATTACAAGTGAACACAATAAACCCTAATCATCGAATTGTAATACCATGATCACATAGCAAATTGAAGAAAATCAGCCTTGAGAAAGTTTCTGATGCCGCCTGTAACGCCTGGAGCACTGGTAAACAAAGATGGCCCCGCCAGCAAGCCACCTCCTCTCATCCTCTCTATCACCATTCTTCTGGGGTTCCGCTATGTCTATTATTTTCATGATGAGTTTATGCAAGCGCACATCACGCCTCGATCTCCATCTAGCCCTGTGCAAAGTCTCCCCATATCTACATAATTGCGCGATATTCAGTGATGCCCTTGTATCGATCATGAACACCATCAAGATCCATATATTATGTTCACTTGGCTTTCGGGACATTCCAGAATTTTCCCTTGCTAGCCAATGAATTCTGGATAGTAAGGTCTTGCACAATTGCACATATCAAAGCAAACAGCTTCGCCAGATCTGCTCTCATCTCATCAGAACATGTGCTTGCTTCATCTTAGGCACCGAAATGGACAGACCAGGTTTTGAAGCGCTTTGGCCTCCTTCGGGGTCACCGTATGGAGAAAACTAAAAGTCGCGATTTTTGAAGGATCCCTGTAAATTCCACGCCCTATGAATGGCTCAAACCATCAAGGATCAACAATTGCAGGAATTTGCTGTACGCCTCCCAACCTGTTGCCACAACTCCGGCGCTTTCATTCCTTTCATGGCTATGTCGAATATGGAACCCCACAAGGAGTACGAGAAAATGCTTCTCAAGAATAAAAAGGTCTGTATTTTGAAGCTTTGTCTGAACTAGGAAAGCTAAAGTGAAACAGCCTTTACCTTAGCCCGGCTCATAGTGACTTCACCATTACCTGTGGCAACAAATCTTTTCCAGGGCATTGAATTATCGTTGACGCTGTCTTCGATCAGCTGCAGTGTCTACAGATATTAAATGAGATTGCCTGATCTCCGCGCCTTGTTTTTTTTGTTATTTTGGAATCTAATCGGGTTCTGTCCTTCAGGAAACCCAGCGAGATATCCAATGTTCCACCTCTGATATGGTTCAAAGGGCCTTGGAGCTGGCATATACGGGTCAATATACCCTCGAGTCGCCTCCCATTGGAGGCTGGGACGAGTCTGAGTCCGATGGCTGTGATCAAGGCGGCCTTTCCAGTAATACTCGAAAGCGGAAACGGAGTCGGTTTCTCCGTATCTCAACCCCCGGTTCCACCGGCTGTCATCCATCCATATTGCACCTGAATATTTACGCAGCGGCTGTGGCACTGTCTTTTGGCCGTCTAAAACGCCACTCAGAGCGAGCTTTGATTGCTTCTTTGGGAATTCTCTTCGATCAAGTTCAGTTTATTGCCTTCATTAAAGAGCTTTATTCAAGGATGGAATATCCCAACCGAGCAAGCTGGCAGGTATGCTATTGTATTAATGGGTGCATGAACCTTACTGACACTTAAAAGACTTCATCTCGAATATTCCAAATTTCCAAGATGAAATTAGGGATCCTTCTGCCTTGAGGGATTCTTTGCCGGGATTTTAGGACGTTCATCGGCCCAAACTATCTACCGCGCACTTGTCCATGCCTCTACAATTGTAGCCAAAGTCACCATCAAACATATATTTGCGTATTATTGATGGGAGTGGGAATGTATGTGCAATTGAGCAAGATGGATGCCATGAAGATAATGTGACTGGGTCATTCTAGTAACATGGGTGCAGATATCTGACTTATACTAAGGCAAAATCCTTGGGCCAAGAACTTGCATTTCCCTTTCATAGATCCATGTCAAGCTCCATAATGTCATAGACCATGATTTCAATTCGTAGGGCCCCAATTCTTTGGTCAGAGTTGGCAGTCTCGAATGGCCCGCGAGAAGACCAGACATCCCTTTCGACTCTGCGATAGCGCTAGTAGTCACAAGTCTAGATCATCATATTACGGCAAACCTCGTTGTGTGGGGACTCAATATTTGGACTGACCCTGCTGAGCACTGATGGGAAGATCAGCAACGCTCCGTCTTTCTCAGCATGTCAGCCGCGTAATTACTAGCAGTTTCAATACACCGTAATTCACTGCATTAAATGTTTTAGCTTGCAAATTAAGGAAAGGAAGTCCTCGGAGAAGGGTTTTGATGCTGCGTGTGACATGAGTCCTGGACCGCCCACTGGTAAAAGGAATATTAAAAAAAGCCGCGCCTCCGCCTCCTCTCCTTCCCCCCCTTTATACTATGACCATCATTTCCATGATGGGTTTATGCAGCGGTATATCACGCAACTATTCCCATCGGGCTTTGTGTACAATTTTCACTGGCGCGCGCGTCCCGTATACCCAATTTCTTGCTATCTCTCCATGTTTTGGCCGCCTAATTATGCGTTATCCGGTGGCCTCTGCTATGTGATCATTTTCACGATCTAAAACGTCTTGTCCTGCCAAGCCAATGGATGAACTGACCTACCAGTAAAAAGACTCGGCCGGTGCAAGGCTGTGCGCGAGGCCAAGTTCAAACAATGAAAATGTCGGCTACCTCGGACCACCTGGTTAGGAAACAGACCCTCGCAGGTCCGCATCTATCCCAAATGGGATGGAAATAAGAGTACTTTAGTGGGTCACTCACGTATCGCACTACTAGGCAGGGGGGAGGGCCATCTCGGAGAACGCGCCTCTCCACGCTTACCACACTCAGCCTTCCATCCGTACAGGGTAGCATTCCCATTCTTCCTGTGAAATCATGGCTTCAGATAACCGACTTTCTATTGGCACTGGATGGGCTTGTGCCACAAGCCAATAAATGCCCTAGTATGCTGGCATGTCCAATGCTGGCCAATTTCCTGACGGGTCTTATTATTTGATCAGCTACTCAGGCAAGGGAAGGTTTCCACCAAGAATTTGGATCCTGCCCCCCTGTATCTTCGGTTATCCTGGTTAGGGCAAGAGCCATTTAGAATCAGTTCACTCTCTCACCCGATCTACGGAGATCTGTCTCTTAGAATGTTTGCCTGCTCTCTATCTGCAGCTATCCTCACTAGACTTGCCCTGGGAAAGTAGACTTTTGCGTGCCTCGCGGGAATAGCTTATGCCCCTCGACTACTTCGCTTCCCCCGCTGTGACGCCTTAATATTCCTTTCTGTTCACTCCAATTATCAGCTTGATTCTAAACACCTGCCATCAAGTCTGTGCGCCATCCAAAGGCGTAGTCGTTCATACTTGGACTATACATGGAGAACACGAATCCCGACTCACTCGCCCAAAAGTCACCCCCAATTGAGCATATAACAGATAGAGGGTCGATTAGGAGCTTGAGATTTCCCTAGGTCTTCGCAGGCAGGTGATTTGGTCGGCGCTAGGATTGGGTTCCCGGAGTCTTCAACATTGATAGGGTTAAGTGCCGATCCTAAAGGAGCACACTCCTCTTCAATTATGATAGGATTGGTTCCCGTTCCTAGATCGGGGGGTTTCATAGGAACTAAATATTTCAAATTGACAATTAGCATGGTTAATGTGGTCATTTCGGTGGAGATCTCACCGATTTCACGTGCAGCATTCGTAGAGGAGCTCATGCCAATTAGAGAGGGAATAGATTTGAAAGTCTTTTGCGTTCTGATAGCAGTTATATGGCTTTATATGCTTTGTTCAAATCCTGGGCAGGGCTAAGGTTCTGCGGCAGGATTTGCTAGTCTGTTTCTATGTGTAATATATAGTAGGACTACCGTACAGCTCACTTATCTACCTGGACCAATAACCATATCGTGCTATCCTTGGAGACGGCACGTTGAAAATCCTATTTCTCACTAACTGACATGTCATTTCGGGGTTTGAACGCTAGCCCTAATTCGGAGACCCAAATACATCTGAAGCAACTACCTTGGAGAACTTGATTCCAAGCTTTGTACATATCACAAGCCAACGCTTCTACTCTGTTTTGATGGGAAAATTTGCCGTGGACGTCCTAAAAATTGTCCGTTCTAACCTCAAGCCTCCTACACCGGGTTGCAATCAATTTGCTGCTCTTCCTATATGAATTACAACTAGCTTTATAGAAACGGACTGAGTACAGTGTCGAAACTGTCTTGAGAACTACATTCAAAAATCAAAATAGTAATAACTATGGCCTTATGTAGCACTCACAGGCGACTCCGCGGCGAAAAGATATCTGTGCTTCGGATGTAGATCCGGGGCGATCCGGTAACCCAAGAAAAACGGAAAGTGCGAAAACCCCCCTAAGAAGAGATAATACGCCACTATAACTTCAAAAGATTTTACCGCTGCTACCAGTTTTCCACATCTCAGTGAGGTCGTCAATGGCAACCGTCGTGAATCATCTCTGCTGAATGTCGACATATGCGGTACAGAATATGGTTCGCCCGCTGCTTGGATACAGGTGAACCAAACGGGACTGGTCACTTTTACCAATAATAATGGGAATAAAGCGTCCTGTGTGCTCAATAATGGATTAAAGACTGGTAGATGGTGTGTTATAATTGAAAAAAGGGACGAAACCAATTCGCCCTCCTACTCATCTACCAGTAAACTATCTACCAGCACAGCATCTGACAGTTTGATTTATTTGGTCATAATAAGATCTTAAAGCATTTTGATGGGGTGCAAACGAGTAAATACAAACGACTGTTTACTTCAAACCTCGGTTGAGAAGATTGTTCCTTTTGTTGAATCTACACTCCACTCTCCCTGCCATCATTTAATTGCCTGTTTATTACAATAGTTCTCTCAACTAGTTGCTCCACGCGATAAGATTGTGTAATTGAGTTAACCCGCCGTCCGCATTTTCTTACCAAAAATTATACTTCCCATCCGCTTTCTTGACCAGAGCAGTAGCTATACATACATGAAGAAAGATATTAAACGACGAACGACTCACTCCCTTGCACCACAAATGGCTAAGCTGCCAGAGTGTAGAAGGCCTTGGCTATGGGCCCAGATAACAATTGTCAAGTGTGTTTTGGTCAAGCTGAGTTCGAGAATGAATGTACAATCCTGTCACCAGACACAACAAGCATAATTCTTCGGGTACATAAATTCAGTAGTTTTCGAATCAGTTTACCTCCACACTCTTGCGACGACTTCTTCCCCGGACAGTAATTCCGAGATGCGCTAATCGTCTTTAGGCTACCGCTATACAATTCTGGCAAAATGCTAGCAGTAGTGTCTATAACCAACGGATGAATTATTGTTAAAATACCGTAATACCCGTTGGAAATTCCGATCTAGGTTTTAAGTGTTGGCTGGATCGCCAGATTCCTTTTATTCTAGTCTCCATAATGATTCCCGTATATTCAGGGTACATGTGACGCAGTCAAGTGCATTTTGAGCTACATATAATCAAGTCCAAATCCACTGCCCGGAGTCACTCTATTCCTTGGGATCCGAATATCAAGCTATTCAAATGCACCCATAGAAAAAGGCCAAAGGCTTCTGCCATTTGGGACAAGGAACCTTCTCCCTGAACTTTGCAACTGCTGGTTCAAAGTGGTTTCTGGTAGCTCCCGTCATGAGAAGATTTCCCAATGCGTCAAGTCTGCCAGGAGCCCACATAAAATTTTGATGCTCACTCGGATCCATGACGATGGGGTAGGATCCACCGTTGGAAGACATGAGAGACTTTCGAGACTTCTCGGCCTCAACTAGGA
This sequence comes from Penicillium samsonianum, assembly GCF_028829775.1. NCBI lineage: Eukaryota > Fungi > Ascomycota > Eurotiomycetes > Eurotiales > Aspergillaceae > Penicillium > Penicillium samsonianum. The sequence goes on along the minus strand of NW_026643264.1, from coordinate 1,008,637 downwards.
AATGAATTTGTTCAATCCACCTCATGCTTTTTGGTGTATGAAACACGTCGTTGCCGCCCACTTGATCATGTATGCAAGTAAGTTTCAGACCAGTCTCCTCGGAGAATTCCCGAATCAAAGCTTCTAATATCGTTTCTCCGGGATCGACTTTGCCCCCCCCATGGCTCGTACGTATTTGGCGAAGAGTCATGCTTAGCACGCTGTCCCAGGGAGGCCCGTATTTTGCCCCTCTGCCATATGCAGAGCCAACCTCTCAGACTGATTCCAGAAACTTTGCGAATATCATCCAGGGGGTCACACTCCTCTTTCCGCTTTCTCAGGTATTCTTCGCATGGGACGTGAAATTTTTGGAGGCTCTCTGCGACATGGCAGGTGCCGAATTTGGTTTTTACGGGGAAAAAAGCGTTGTTCATCGTTCTCGATCACTGGCAATGGGTTGGGTCACTTAATAATGAGAGTTAGAATCTACTGCAAATCAAATTCATGGTAAGTCAAGAAATCGAACCTTGAGAAAATGACAAATGCCAAAGTAATCAGCGGAATAGACCCGGAAATGAAACTGACAAGAAGTTCCGTTCCTATTTAAGCCTTTGGTTCAAGAACACCGTAGTGTGGGCCAGAAACAGCACATAGGCAGATGCTATGACTCACGGTCTGAAACAGACACTAGCACACCGTCTGATATGAACCGCCAAGGGTGAGCTAATTAGATCTCACTGTATCAAAAGCCACAGTTGCCAGACTAATACAAATGTGATTGCTTCGTTCTACGCACAGCGGAGGTCATCCGGAGCGACTCGGAGTCTCCTGCTGCGGACATCGTGCCAGCAGTGATGAATGCCGTCCGTTAATATTATTCCTACAGGAACTTGAGAAACATCGAGCCTGACTGGCGGGTTCCGGGCTAAGTATTTTGCGTCTGGTGGCAGATTTGAAAAACTATTACATGACGAGACAGCCATTTTGGCACTAAAGCGACTAAACAAATAGGGAGGCATCTCATTAGTCTGGGCCTTTTTCCCTTCTTGAGACAATGCTGACAACACGACAAGTACTAGGGTCGAGACTGTGCTGAGCTCTTAGACGATCATAATATTAACTTGCGGCTGTTGCCAATTATTTTCGAAAGCTATGTGGCTAGACAACACGTCGGAGAGAATCACTGTAAAATTCCAGGTTTGGTATTACAATGACAAATCTCCAGGATGTGTTCTTCTACATGGTACCAGGCGCGTTCATTGGTCAGGATTGACTGCCCCACCAGCTTTTGTGACATGGTGTTTGGAAAGATCATGTAACAAAACAAGGAGCGCCGATGAGGGAACTATAGAGACACATGTCTATGAATTTAAATCGATAATTCCAGGACACAGGCTCCGAGCCTGGGGTCAATTCGAATACGCAAACAATTTAGAAATTTACAGTGTCAGTATAGTCCGTTTTGCGAAAGCTTTGGATGTTGAAGCTCACTTTCTCATAGTGGATCAGATTCGACCTGCATGGTTCCGTGATTCATAGCAGAGATTACTACGGAGTAGAGAGGCGCAAGTCTTAAAGGCTTTGCTTCTTGTGTCTCTACAAAAGTGGTTGCTTATTTACTGGCTGTGATTCTGCCGACTAGTGTGCAACGCCGCTTAAAGTCAGAGGACAAACTGGCTCCAAACCGTCATTACATTGTTCGGTGAGTGGGCCAGTTTCCAACCTCAATTTGACACCGGGCCGCGTTCCAGATGTTAATTTTGTTCATATGATCTAAGAACTCCACGGGCTGGACGCGATTATCCTGGGCCGCGCGAGGCGGTCACGGGGCGGCGGTGCAGCTGTTACTCGAGATTGGGCAGGTGGAGGTGGAGTCAAAGGACCATGAGGGTCGGACACCATTATTCTGGGCGTCAATATATCCAGGCTCCTAGGAACTAGATACGGCTCCCAGGAATGAATGATCATCGTGACGGGACCGTTGGATTAGAGCAAACATGATATAAATTTTGAAAATACTATACCACGGATGTCAGTTCTTTCTATTTAGTTTCTCTGTCCTATGTACCGCTGACGTGTTCTTTCACATATTGCTTTTTTTATTCTCTTATACATGAGTTTAGCAGAGAAGATCCGAGCGGCAGTCGCGCGATAGAAGGCGAGAATCACTAGCCCCCACCTTGATACCCACCCAGTCTATTGACGTGGATGGACAGGCTAATGCTGCAAGCGCCCATTCGTGATGGAGACGATGGCTGTTGAGAGCCAGATATTGCCTCTGTGTGGGTGAGCAGGGGCAACATTTGCTTCGCCGTAAGCACTAATCCAGTAGTAGAAAGCTCGCTGCCAATCAATCATTAGCAACTAGCATGGGGGAACTTCCCACTGTTGCATATGAAGCTCCCCTTCTCTCCTGGAAGTTCCCCTTCTCTCATAGAAAGTTCCCGACGCTCAGAGTTCACCTCTTCTCAAAAGAAGCCCCCGCCCCAAACTGCGCTTCTCCCCAACCGAATTTCCCTTTGCCCTATTAGGGAAATTTCTCAAAATTCAGCTCCAGAAGTATCTCTTGAAGTCAAGTTTTCCAGGCAACTCCTTAACATTCAAAAATAAGTCATGCCGGACCAGGAACACCGGAGAAAATGGAAACAGAAATCCAGAAAGCGTCGGGAGAATCTTCATATCCCGGAATGTGTTGCATGGGGCACGTTTGATCTGGATTTCCCAACGCTTAACAACTCAGGCATTGTTGAACTCCAGAAATTCATATGTGAGCTGAATAACGAAGCACAGTGGGCAAAATCTGGAGAGGAGATCATTGCAGATTTCATGAGAAGACTGCTTCCACTTAAGAGCCCGCTTGAGATCATTGCATCGATACTAGACTTCCGCAAAGCCCAAAATTGGGCCTAGATCTCAGGCCCAAGGCCCAACCCCCATGGGCTTTGGGCCCATTCTCTAAGGCCCAACCCAACCCCCAAGCCCATGGGGGTTGGGCTTTGGCCCCCCCAAAAACCCAATTTCATGCATAACCACAGTCTTGGCGTTCATAAACCTGATGATTAATGCCTGTTTTTTACGCATGTTCCAGTCTGTAAGCCCATACCTCGGGCCGACGTTTTACCATGCCTAATCTAGGGCTTCAACTCCCCTAAGAACCAAGATATCAAGATTCAGCGGCGGCGACCTGGTAATCAAGGTCATGGATAAAAGCAGCTACACTAGGCACTACAGTTTACTAAGGTTTCCCAAAAAAAACTCCAATTTCACCAAGTTTTCGTAGTATTCAGGCACTTGGAGAAATACTAGGTGTCAATATGCAGATATATATATCTCATCTACACAGTAGTAGGTGCATCTTTCTGTTGAACTATCATTTCAAGGGGGTCAAATCCATGAATTGAAGGTTTACAGCATTGAATCTTGTACCAAACGATAGCCAATCTCTTACTCTCAACGTCTGTTTTTATAGAACCGTGATATTCTAGCTATTCCTGAGATGAGAGAGGTTTGAAGATATCTCATGAGCTATAGGGTGAAATGTTTTGGGCGAACAAATTGTAAAATGGGCGGGGAGATGGGTTATCTATGGGCTTCCTTGGGCTTTAGATGGGCCGAATCCACTGAATATGCATGATCTAGCCAATAAGATGCTAGTATTACGACCCTCCGTTTCAATGTCGACTGGCACTATAGAGTATGGTCCTCTGTTTACATTCTCTGTTTGCCTACCGCGTCGACAGTTCTCTCACTAAGAAGGTAGGTCAGTTCTTCCTCCCTGACCCTGATTCCCCTAAAGCTATTGCCCTAAAGCCATTCATCTAGCTCTCAATCTATTGACCGTCACTGATCATGTCGCAAAGCCAGGAGTTTAGATCCTCTCAGTTGAGTCTATTCGACTCTGAGCCAGACGACTTGTCTTTTGCTACGCCTTCTATTTGCCCAGCTACCCCGTCTACCTCTCGGCAGGTTGACAACTTCTCGTTCGTTCAGCCGTCTATTCCTTCGTCTGTCGCCCTAGATCCTCTTAAACGCTTCCAACGTGTCGGCCCTGGCAGAGGCCAGTATTTCCTTTACGACGCGATGCTCCATAACGATTGGGTCGACTGGTGGCTGCAGACTGACTACGGATCTCGGAGTAAGATTAACTGGGACTCGCAGCATGGCCGGGCGAAGATCTGGAAGGAATTTGACCAAGTCGCGCACTCTGTTTATGGTACCGCAAAGGTTATGTGTAAGAACTGCTCTGCAATTCTTGAGCACCCTTACGCTACTAGGAAGGAGGGGGCCGGACAAGGTGAGAGCTCGAGGAAGGATAGTCGTCATGGTACGACAACGATGATTCGCCATATCAATACTTCTTCCTGTCAAAGGGCTGTGAGTGGACGCCGGCAGAGGGATGGAATGACGAGGTTTCTTCAAACGGTATGTAAAGACATATCATCCTTTAAGAATCAACACTACTAACTAGTATTTGAACTAGGGCGATACGATCGAAGAACCTTTCTCGCAAGAGGCATGGGATAATGAAATCCTACGATTCATCACAATCAACCGGCTTCCGTTTAACCTCGTCGAGAATCCAACCTTCCGTCGCCTCATTTCGAGAGCCCAATCCGCCCCAAGCCCTCCGAACGTTCCTTCCGCTGATACAGTTCGACGTCGGCTATCTACCCGTGTTAAAGATCGACAACAAGATACACTCAGGATGCTTCCAGAGCAGGCGAAGATCTCGGTTGCATTGGACTGTTGGACATCTCCATTTGGACACGCATTTATGGCTATCACTGGCTATTTTATCGACGCCGACTGGGTCTACCGCGAGGTGCTGCTCGGCTTCAAACCCCTTCATGGGACGCATTCGGGTGCAAACCTAAGTGCTGTACTTATGAAGACGCTCACTGAGTACGGTATTAAGCACCGAGTCTTTGGATTGACCACTGACAACGCATCAAATAATAAGACTCTGGTTGATACTCTTCAACAGTCTTTGCCTAATGATATCAATGTTATCCGAATCCCCTGTCTTGCCCATGTGATCCAATTGAGTTTAAACCAACTGCTTGATCGTTTAAAAGCAGTCCCACTGAACGATGCCACTGAGATATGGACAGACAGTCAAGTCACCCTTGCAAAGGTAAACGCGGCATCTAAGAAGCAAGATATCTCGCATACATTGAAAAAGGTACGGTATCTTGCTCTTTATATCCGCGGGAGCTCTCAGCGTCGGGACTCCTTCATTGCTATTCAACCCCCAGGGCAAGGGCTTATGCCGATCCAGGATGTTAGAACTCGATGGAATTCAACGTTTCTAATGCTACGCCGGACAAAGAGACTCCGCGTCTTCATTATAAAGTACTGTGATCAGTTTAACTGCAAAGACTTCGCACTTGATGATGATCAATGGCGCCAAATTGACTACCTTCTTTATCTCACCAAGCCGTTCTTTGATTTTACCCTTGCCCTTTCAAAGAGCCGAGAGGTGACATCGCATCTTGTCTTTCTGATCTACAATAGGCTCTTTGAGCATCTTGAGAAATCAATGATACAGCTACGGCGAAAGAGGGTCCTTTGGAAACAGCAGATGCTCAGCTCTCTCGAAGCTAGCCATGCTAAATTACGTGACTACTACAAAGAGACTGATAGAATGCGCGGGCATATCTATGCGGTTTGTACGATGCTATCGCCAGATAGTAGATTCCAGTTCTTTCTTTCTGATGACTGGGCGGATGCCAAAGAACTCCGTGATCAGTATCGAGTGGCGTTCCGAGATGCCCTCACTCCTATCCAGGAACGTCTTACTAGTGCCCAAGGCCCACAAGGGCCTTCCTCTGGATCGGCACCAAGATCACTGCTTCGTAACCTGGCTCGAAAACAGAAGCCTCACTCTAAAGCAACGCCAGGCCCAGTTATGGATGATGAGATGACGCAATATCTCGACGGTAGTAAGTTGAACCCTTCCATTCATATCATGGCTATCTCTATATTCATCTCCATATTCATCTCTATAGCCATCTCTCCACTTGATACTAATTTTATATAGATGTGACTGATTCAGAACCGCTCTCCTTTTGGAGAGAGAATCAATACCGTTTTCCAGCCATTGCTGCACTTGCAAGGGATGTCCTTGCAATCCCCGCAACGGGCGCTGGGGTAGAACGTCTCTTCAACACTGCACGAGATATCTGCCACTATCGCCGCGGTCAACTGAATTCTGATACTATTGAAGAGCTGATGCTATTCCTCTGCACATCAAGGTTTGACCTTGATGTCCAGGAGGCAAAGGAGGTAGCAGAAGACCTCTTATCTGATGAGATTGACGTGTTGAGAGAACAAAATGTTGAGAAACCGAATGATGTCGATGCTGAAGAGATTAGTGACACTGAAGAGCAGGGTGATGGACCTAGTTCTGGGTCTGATGATCTGATCGATGTTGACGATGACGATGAAGATAGGGTTGACGATGAAGATGCTACTATCAGATTCACTGCTGCACCGTCTCAGGTACGGACATCGGGGAGGAAGAGGAAGTATGTTGAGGATGATTTGTATGAACGTTATTAGATTCATGTAGATAGTTTAGCTTCCACTAATATCTAATCAATCGATCTCATCAGTTGATCTTATCAATCTCATTAAACAGTGAATTCAGTCGATTCTCATGAGAACTCAGTCAATTGGGGGCCTCAGACGGTAATTTGAATACTCAAAAATACTGGGAAATTCTACATAACTTATACAAATGCCAAGAATTAGGATGTTTGCACTGTTTGGGGCCCAATGGGCCCCCCAAAAGCCTCATGGGCCCTTACTATAGGCCCACGGCCCATCGGTGGGCCCGAGAACTGGGCCCAAACCCAACCCATTTGGGGGTTGGGCTGGGTTGGGCTTTGGGCTTTATGGGCTCTGCGGAAGTCTAATCGATACCATCTACCTTCCCAGTATCCGGTGGGGATATGATTCTGTTGAAAGATTCGCGAGCTTTGGACGATTGCCTTTGCGAAAAGTTTGATAAACCGCTACTTCATCGAAAATCGTTATCTGGAAATTCACTCTCTGGTCGCCAACTAAGCTTAGATGCATTCTGGATGCATCTACGCGAGCAACCCAACAACACGATTGACGTTTACGACTATACTGTGGCAGACCCTTCTTCAAGAACACGAAGAATGGCAGTCCAGGAAGTTCTATCACATTGGGAGCTTCCTGAGCACGAACGCCATGCAATCAATCTTCTGGATATCGAGAACAGAATTGGTGACTTTTGTCCGACCGAAATAATAAGACACGATCTCTCTAGCAAATTGTCTCGCGCAATTCCAGACAACGTTGGAAAAACGGACTCGCAATGGAGAAACGATCGACGGGAATTCTTTCTGCTTAGCGGAGCAAACGCGATATTCTCCATCCACGTGGATAACGGAGCTCAGCTAACCTGGATTATGATCCTCGAAGGGCGGAAGATCTGGTACTTTCCACGCAAAGTGACGGATGATGCTGTTCGACTACTAGCCCTTGCAGGTTCTCAGTGGTCTCGCGGATATAAAGAAGGTTGGGCAAATGAACCAACCTAATGACGCCCTACATTTGCCGCCACGACCCAAATCACACTGCTATCTCAATAATGTCGTTCTCCATTCTCCTTCTCCATTGCTTGACCTTGTACCTTGTCTGATCCGAACATTGACACATGATGCGTAATCAAGGTTTGCTTCATACCTACCTCTGGTTATAAAGTTCCTAAAAAAGAACTCATATACTGATACGAAAAAAAGCTGGAGAAAGTAAGTACACACGGGTAAAAAGATCATGTCTCTACACAAAAGCTCGCATCTATGCTGAGAGCACGCTCAAATTTATGTGTCAATTCTTGAATTTCCTGTCAGTCGAGTAAGAATCTGAATATTCCTTGAGACTGAGCCAGCTATACGGGAAAGCGAAATATCGAACACAATTCTGTAAGTGAACCTATCCGAGAGACCCTCGGCCGGAAATCGGAGAAAGAGAATTCAATCTTCCACGCTCCAATAGCCAGATCAGAGTCGAAGATAGGCTGAAACATCTCCAGGATGGCTCTTTCAGCTAGGACAGTCCCCTCCACATTCCCGGTTATGGCGGTATAGCTGCGCATGTCATAAAATATATCACACCGAATAAGCACTTCTCTTTTGACCGCTAGAGTAATATGAATGAAGCCACCCATATCAGTTTCTTTGGGCCACTCTTCTAGAAGATGATCATACAATAATCGCCGAAAAAGCTGACCCAATTCGCCGTTCATTGCATAGTAGGTCGAATTTTCCATCATGACCAGGTAAATGTAGGCAGGTGAGAGTGCGTCGGTCTGAAGCTGACCATATCTCTCTCTACATGCTGCCAGGATACTGAGGCAAGGTGTCATAGAATGCCCTCTTGGGTCATTCAAGACTATTATTTCAGGCCTATCAGTATCGAAGTTGACAGGATGATAAGTTTACTCACTATGAGAAAAAGGTTGGAAGAGTGGTCGGAAGTCCATTGCGGGTGACTGAAAGGGACGCAATGTATGCAATGGACGGAACTGTACGAGGGATTTGAAGAGCTGAAGTTTGGGGAACGCTGTGGCACAAATAAAATATCCTTTCTAAGCAATGCACATTCTCGGGCACTCCGAGAATCCCCATGTGCAGGGGACCCCGGTACGGAAAGTCATTTCTTGGTAATTCGAAATGGCGCCAAACAAAATGCAATGGAGAAAATTATCCCTATAAGTGAGATAGGCATGCAGCCATCGTGAGTTCTCAAGCACTCAGTCAGTTATCCAATGAAAGGTGCATGTAATTGGTCTCCACAGTGGCCCTGAACTAGCATCGATCCGCTCCAGGCGAACACAGATAACACGCTATGAAGGGCTAGAAGTATTCCGGCTGCGCAATGGCGCTAAGTTTACATTACTTTTCAGTAAGACAGAAATTTCAACTTTTTGACAGGCTTCGTATTTGGAAGTGGGCCCTTGCTTTTAATAGGTCGGGACAGCCCCCTGTTAGCGTCTGTGATATGGCGATACTACTATTAGAAGACCCATGCCGCATCCAGGAAATACTCTCTTCTTATTCGTCCGTATTCTGGATCAAGGGACCAGGAGCATCTCGAGCATAGCACAAATATTGGACTAACCCATCTTACACCGGAACCATGCTCCAATATTCCAACAGAATTCCGAGCACCTGCTACCATGTCGTTAGATGAAGACTTCTATGTAAGACAATCAATTCTGGATTATCTGCAGTCATATGCTAAACTATGAAGTTTCCTTTCCCAAGAACCAGTTTCCGAGCCGCCGAAACGACTTTAATTGTTCAACAAGTGTGGTTTCTGGGCTCGAAATACCTCAAGCGCGCAATCAAACGACAGCACGAGCCCAATGACAGGACCACATTCTTGACATCTTCCTGCCAGGCACTCAGAAAGTATCCCTACTTGCCCTGGGGAAAACGCAGAGCCTTGGCCAAGAACAGACGGCTGAGGAACTATGCCCACCGTATGGCAGGTGAACTCGCTGTTCGTGATTTGGCTATGCTTTCCCTTCTCGCCTGGCATTTTAGCTCGAAAATGGTGCCTCTACCCCGGAGCCTTATTCAATTCTTCGCCGACCCTGACGAGCAATTTGACACAGTGTGCCAATCTATCCACCTCAGCTACACGAAAATGTGTGAACCGGACACGTTGGCAAGCTTTAAGGAAAGATTGAGGGGACTATTGGGGCAATTAGAATGGCACGTGATCCTAGGCGACGGGATCTTGTATACCTAGTTTGACCACATGTTCGCCTATCCGCATCATACTAGTCAATGAGAAATAATAAAGACAGGTATATATACAATTGCCTGTCCAACCCAACTTCAATCATTGAATCTTATACCACGCTTCCAACTGGTCTTTTACCACTTCCATTTCCTTTGCTCTTCTCCTGATCCCCACCTGTCAAAGATTGCCGCTAGATGAGCGGGACAAATTGAAAGCTTTCTGTCGGTATCTAGATTGCGATGTTAGTTTGCCGTCGGTCGACTAGTTTCTGCAACACTGTTGTTGATTTAGATCTTAATCACGGCCAACCGCATTGCGTCGATTATTTCTCTTTTTGCGACTGTTTTATCGTCAGTCTCAACACATAGGGCTTGCGTTTGGGTGAAAAGACTCACCACAATTGTCAAGTACAAACTCAACAGAGAAACATTTGTCGTATGAGCGGCGTCCTGGGCCCTCTCCCAAAGGAAGATCACTTTCATTTATTTGAAACCCGATAGGAATCCGGTAGCATCGAAGGAATTCCGGAAAATCCTCCTTCGTGATTAGACCAAGACCTTTGTGGATACCGTCCCCATTCCCTTCGCCTTCATCTCCTTCCACTCCCTTTCGACAATGACGGTAGCATGCCTTTGGATCTGAAAAGAGCTGAAAGCACCGCGGACAGATATATTCCAAGCCCGTTTTTACCAGAGCTTGCATCAAGATTGCGAGCCGCCTTTCCACGTCAGACATCTTGAAGCAAAGTGAATAGAAGCTAATAAATGAAGCTAGTTTGTTCCGAACGGGAAACAGAAGGCTGTCAGTTCGACGAAGTCTCAGACTTTATAGGTGAGGACCGGCTCGCCAACGCATCTCCACAGATCCAAAGTCTACTAGATGCAATTGCTGGATAGAACTAGCGGTGGGGACGCAAGTAGAATTTAATCAAGATTATAATATCAAAGCCTTCAGCCTCGACTGACGTGGCCCTTGGCTTAATTATCCTTCCAACATAGGTTCTAGTATACAGCCGCTCTGATTCATCGGCCATATAATTCAGATTAACTGCATGATGGCACTATCTAGGGTATGGAGAAGCTGGGCGAATCAGGAATAATTGAAAGCGTGGTCTTCAGGCAAGGGCTCGCTAACTCCTTTGGAGGCCTCGGCTTGCAGGAGATCACGTCCAATCGAAGATTTAATCAGCTCTGTCTGCGAGGCCCAATAGTGCTCAAACCACAACTCCTGCATAAGATCCTTTGTGCCCGGGATCTCCTCCGTTTTCCTGATTTCGCGCTGCATATGGTAAACATTGGTACTTCTGCTATCTACCAGTTGTCCAAGTATGCGTATGCGCAGATTACCGACATTGAAGTTCGAACTAGACTGTTGTTTCTATTTATTATCCGTTAGAGCCATGGATTGGAAGATGACTGAATGCAACAGTTCCGGGACACTCACTGCAAGCTCGTCAAGTTCTTCTGCAGAAATCAATTTGACCGAAGGTCCACGATGCGGTGCCGAACACTGATACACCACTTCTGGATCAATGGTTATTATGTTGCAGTCCAACTTATCAAAGAAGCATCCAAACCTTGAAGGCCTTCCTGTGACTGCTTCCTCGCCCTGCAGCATCCAAGGAGTTCGATAAAACGAGACCAGAGGGTATTTGATATACCCATATTTCGCACAAGTCTCTAGGTATTAGGATGAAAAAGATATAGAACCACGTAGGGAAACAGCACAACACTGAATTGAAGCATATGCGACGCCGAGACCGTAAATATATGCAAGATTATATACTCTTCGTACCAATGTCACATACACTATGCACTACCCCAGTTCTCATCATTAGCTACGATCGTCCTACAGGGGCTGGTTGCACCATCTTGTTTGTCGTATGGGGTCAGACTTTCAGAAGAATTTCTTTCTTGGAGGTCAAATCAAATTTTCGAGATAGGATTAGCTGGCACGTAGAAAGTCTAGACTTTAAAGATTATACTGCCATATTGGCGATCCTTGCGCAATTGTGATTGAATAGATCAGACTAGTGCTGGTGAATATTGTCATTAGCCATATAATTTTTGTTTGGCTGCATGGACGCAAATCTAGAACAGATCAAAGCTAATCATTCAGTCTCAGGTTCATTGCCACCAGATTGACCTTTACAAAGTGCAGTTTGCTTGACTTATCCTAGTTGCATCGATTGCATGTGACACGTCATGATGTGGATCAACCGCACGGTTTGTAATTCTAGAGCATGGAGCCAGGAAAATCAGAAACAGGCCATAATGTGATGATTCACAGCCACGATGACGGCCTATCTACTCCATCCACTCCATCCACTCCATCCACTCCATCCACTCCATCCACTCCATCCACTCCATCCACTCCATCCACTCCATCCACTCCATCCACTCCATCCACTCCATCCACTCCATCCACTCCATCCACTCCATCCGCTCGTTCTGCTCGTTCTGCTCGTGCTCTGCAGTTTCCGTGTCGAAAGACTTTGTAGTTGCCGCACTATTAGTTGCAATTTCGAGATATTCGTTGGTCCAATTAGGATATGAATCAGAATATGTGGTATGAACTATGGACACCCGTTGTTGACGCTCTATTTTCACATTCGGACCTTACTAGTTCACTTCTGCTACAACCAATGTCAGGCCTACCTACTGCTAAAGGAAAACTCTCATCAAGCCGGCCCAGAATTTGTGCAGTACATGTCCTCGTTATCAATATCACAATCAGACTATGAAAGTGAGCTCATCTGCATTGTTTTATTGAGGTGATTAGACATCATCATGTCGCTGCAAAGCCTTCGCTGCAAAGACCGGAGATTTACTATGAAGGTGGGTCGGAAGATTAGAATTGGCCGCAGTCCTAGGCTCTTGTAATATGACGTGGGGCAACCCCATCGGGCACCAACAGTTGTACCCCTCTGCGCGCCCGCGAAAATTTGCTTCGCGCTCATTTCGGCAGCACCGTAAAACTTCGGCCACGGACTTATCCATTTGTATAGGGCTACACCCTGTTATATGGACACGACTGAATCTGTAAGCCTTCAAATCAGATTTTACGATCAACGGCCCACCCTGGCATCTCGCGCCGACTTATCACCCGCACCAGAAGATTTCTTCAAATAGCCGATTCTTCATTTTCTCGTCCGGTTTCGTTCAGGTATCCGAAAACTTCTTATCTGGACCGAAGAGTGAGAGGCGTCGAGCAATATTATCTCTCTGTCAAGAGGTTGGGTTTTACATGCAACCAGGCTCGGTAACTCAGTACATATAAGTCAAACTGTGACCGTAAACTCACTCTAGACTCAACAGAAGTCAAAGAACCGGATCATGGCAGATGGCAGTATGGCAGACCTTGTTGATGGAAAAATGAATCCTAATGAGCCAGTATGTGCTACACCTCCACGGTGGTGTCGCTGAGCTAATATGAACTAAACAGACTATTTACGATGTGTGGAAGACAGCAGATGGGATATTCGAAGGAGAGCCCGTTTCAAAGACAATTACGTTTAAATTGAAACCCGGAGAAACAGAAGGATGGGTAAAAGTCACGGGTGGCGAGGAAGCATTCGCAACCAACAGCCCGAACACTTTTTCTGTTCCCCCAAACCATCGTTGCGAAGTGTTGGGTTGCATAGTCAAGTTCACTCGAGCTTGAGTTTCGTCATGTTGAATTTGTGTATCGAGTGCACTAGTCTGTCACGGTTGACCCTTATGGTGCATGAAGCATCTTGGTGCTGATTTGATGGGATGAATATAGTCACGCAGCCGGTGGTATCGCCTCCCTGTGCTCCTTCTTTGGCCCATTGTTCACTAGTAACGACTCCCTGTAGCATTTCGTTCATGAATATCTCGATGCTATCACGAGCAACAAGCGAGTAGGCTAATTGAATCTCTGTCATAGGTTAGTGGATATATTATCCAGAAAGTATTGAGTATGCTCACGCCTGGCTTCTGGTGCAGAAAACATGGATTTCATGAAGCTCAGGTAACGTCGCTCGGTAGCAAAGCCCTGTTCAGCTGCCGTGGACTCGAAGAATCTTTGTGCTTTCGCGTTGAGCTGAAACTGAAAAGTGACGTAGGTTTCAAGGCTCATCAATGAATTTAACACCAACTGGAACGCAGGCGAAATACAGACAGTGGGTGGGACGACCAGTACCACAGCAAGAAAGAGATGGTTGCTTGCGTCCTGAATCATACTGTAGATGTATCGAGAACGAGATTGTCGGGACTTTGTTGCGGACACCGCAGGAATGATCTCGTGCGGTCGCCAAACGAAGGGTAGACGAGCTCTTAGAAGCTCCCGGTCTTCGAAGGTGAGTCCTTGTAACTGAAATTGTGTAATCTTATTGTTGATTTGTTGGCTGAGTTGCTGGGCCCGGTCCCCAGCATCCAGAGACGGTGGCATTTTGAACGAAGTGGAATGGATGGGATGGAATGGATGGAGGGGATGGAGGGAATGGAGGGGATGGAGGGAATGGAGAGGATGGAGGGAATGGAGAGGATGGAGGGAATGGAGGGAATGGATGGAGGAAAAGGGGGGAAAATTCTTCCCATTGGCTGGCACATGCTTTGGTAAGCGGTTCACGTCATAAGGCAAGGGTCCAGGGACATACCTTGGCTCTGTGTTTATTGGCTGCAAGTGAGGGGCGCATTATCGTCCTAGTGCGGCGAGAACATTAGCTGAATATATCCCCAATCACGGGCTCGCTTTCTGGAGACACTGGTGCTCTTGTCGCATTAGAGCATGCAATTTCACATGTACTAGTTCACAGGCTTTCTCTAGTAATCGCGAACAAATGGTACTTTGGTTTTCTCCGCGGGGCTGATCAAAGCCCTGGACCAATTATACTTGCCCGCGACCACCTTGGGTGCTCCGATAATAGTACTTACGACTGACTTGTGATAGACCAACTTATAGTCAAAGCGGACTGTGCACGTTTGGTAAAACGTATAAGACGAACATGTTGGAAGGGATCAGGATATGAGAAAATCGCAAACAATCATCCTCCCAGTAGTACTCAATACCATACGTATCCCTCGCCAGAAAGTTATAATTATCGGAAAAGGTTGGGCCCCTTTCTATTGATTTTAACGTCCAATACTAACGGCTCTACATGCTGCAGATGTGCAAGTGGAACGAAATGTTGTTCCGATGCGGGCATCTCGATCGATATGCTTTGGTCGAAAGACATACCCCGAACGCGACCTGTCAACCATCTACTCAAAGCCCGCGGCAGGAGATCACTCCAGTCATTGGCGAGAGCCTCTGTCCTGCGTGTAATTATCCATCTCCAGCTAGTAGTGACATGGTCCCTTAGGTGAGTGATACTGCAGATTCTTCCCTATTGCTCCCCGGATCACGAGCTTACTATGTGGGTGTCTCAGTTGCGGTTATTAGTCCCCTCAGCTCTGTGCTGCAGTTCGCCGTTGCCGCTGAAAACTTGATTGGAGGTTGATGAGGAGCCAACGGTTCGCAACACCGGCGCATCAGAACTTTGGGAAGCTCAATTAAACAAGATTCCACGAGGAGGCAAGGTGTGTCGGTCATATTCATCTTTCTACTCATTTTCAGTGGGGGGATTATATGCGAGTGGATGTATACCGGCTGTCGCACGCAGGAGGGTTATCACCGCTTCACGCTCGTTCAATAAACGTCTTTTTATACCTTTAGTCTACTGCTGTAAATGTAGTGTGTAATTTCTCAATTTCCAAACAAGGATGTTGAATATTTCGCAGATTGATACATCATACCGCTCGTATGGCAGGGTAAGAATTCTTCTAAGCTCAATGCATAAATTGGTGCGTAAACAACGGACAACTTGACTAATCTTCACCGCCTGCGTTGGTCCGTGCATAACGCCCTTTGTTATAAATGCACTTGAGACAGGGCAACACCTGAGACTCTTGTCAACTATTTCTTCTCACACGTGATCTTTCTGAAAGTGAAAGGCCGCCACTACGCTTCATGGAGAAAGTAAATCAGGCTGTGTCCGACGCCCTTGAAACGCATCGTTCAATCCGAATCCTGGGTGACCTGCCTACCGAAAAGCTGAACCACGAAGATTATCTGGCCTCGACGCGTGAATTAATCGAAAGCTTCGTCGATTCTTGGAAAGAAAAAGCGGATTTGCGGCTTTTGGCGGTGGAGGTTTGGCCGCGACACACCTACTTTGCACTCGATTTCAACAATGACGAGTACAATTATGACAACGCCCATACTCAAGTGGTAGTCATACCTGTCTACCTGCTTCGGCTGTCCAGGAAAAGCCATGCCTGGGCAATATTTCGACACAAGCCCCAAGACTCATCGCTCGCCAAAAGAATTGCGGACCTACATGAAGGCAATGGACAGAATCCCATTCCCTTCCTAGAAGACCACATCAAAGGCGTGACGCATTATGCCCCTCGGAATAGCAAAAGCCCTGTCGTTGCATCAGAGAACCCTACGTGAAAAAAGAGCCCACTTCCACACAATGATTTAGTATCTGAGATCCTCATTATCACTCGTAATGAGCTGATCAAAAGAATTGGATGACTATTATGGAGGGTTGGGAGAAAGACTCGACTATTTATCGCATATACGTGGATGTGTTTGCTTTGCCTCTTGGATGGTTAGTTAGTTTAGAGACTCACAAAAGGAACTTGAAGGATTCATATAGACGATGTCATTCAAATGAATATCCGGTCCCGAAACCCTGCAGAGATGGACTCAACAAGTAGCCAGACACTGTCGTCAGTCTATACAGATCAATTGAGCCTTGTACATACATGTAATAGAGGGGAGCATCTGACAAGCAATTAGGGGGTGTCCAAACTTTGGAGATGCCACTGTAGATCCAAACGAACGAGAGCTGCACATACAGTACTGTACCATATAATATACAATCCCTGCACCAAACGATCGTATTGTTGACGTCATAGCACTTAAGACTTCTTTTAATGGCAGATATAATAAAATGATATATGGTAAATCGAGTTAAGCTTGCTATTCACTTATATGAAGCTACATCAATCATGGGGTTTCCAAATCTTCAACCAATCTTGCAAAGCCTTCTGGTTCCAGGTATATCGTGCGATAGTCTGTTCCCAATCACTCTTTTTTGACGCTGCAGTCAAGGGAGGGTTCAAAGTAAATGCGATAGATATCTGTCGTGATCGCTGCATATGGCTAATTTTTCTATAAGGAAGCTTCTTTATCACAGGTTGATCTACCAGATGATGAGGTAGCAACTATTCAGCGCTCGCACTTTCAAAATCGGAAGTGCGCTTCTGGTAATGATATGGAACCTCATGCAACTATGTGGAACAAGCTTGGAGTTTTCACGGCGGCCGACAAGTTTCACATTTCGTGTTGCGAGATCTGGAATTATGAATTGGATCGAGGTACTATAAACGCAAGGAGATTTCCATTGATTGTGCAAGAAATCTTAGAGCTAGAAGCGCATGTACCATATATCCGCCCGCGTGTTAGATAAGCAGTAGAAAGAGATTCAGTAAAAGAAAAACTCTAAAAAGATATGGTGAGCAGAGGTAAGGTTACAGTAGCAACGTAACGGTGTTGAGACAGCTGAGACAGTGTACCTTTAACAACACCTATTAGAATATTCGCAACGGACGGTAAACGGTGGATGAACAGCAAACGGTCAAGAACAACCAGTCAAGAGCAACCGGTCAAGAACAGAGTAAGGGGACTTAACCGGCGGGCTGCCCAACAACACTTAACAAGCGAGACTTCTATCTACTGTGTCGAGTTAAGAGTTTTTTGAACGTCCGGGTAAAGCGAGCCTAGTTGTCCCGGCGAGCGGCATTGGTGAACTAATTGGTGGTCATGGATAACTTCGTCATAATTATTCCCAGCGAGCGTAAGTATCTCCCGCATTCTCCTTATCTCAGCTTCGGAATTCTCAGGCGGATCGTAACGACTCAAGATAGATCGAAAGGTGAGGTTTTGATAAAAGTGGTTAAATACTGTGCCAATAGCAGGTCAGCGAATCTGCCTTAACATGTCAATTGGGTTTCAATACCACCTTCTGCTTCTGGCCTGTGTCCTTGGGCCTCTGCCGTAGGCGACTGGAACTGCATTGCTTCTGACATCACCATTGAGGGTTGTTGAGCCTGCCCCAACATGCTATTCGAATTAGAGGAACACTTTGCTTCTTGTCACTAGCTAACACCCAGGTCAAGTACCGAAGTTTGGCTCTTCCTAGGGAGGTTCAAGGTTCTGCTCCTCGAAAGACGAGAAATTCGTCTTTCTCTTTCCGTGGACAAAAGTACGACCGGTCAAAGCTGCCTAGCCAAAAATACATATTCACTTTGTTCAGCACGGTCAACTTTATTCAGCACAATACGCTGTAGCAGGTTCCTGAATAATCAAGTATCGGCAATGCTAACTTGCAGATTGCACTTGCCTTTCCTCTCCCAGATTACTCGGCCATTTCACGTGCGACTATCTTAATAACCCCTGTGTCTCCAGCTCTTGTGAAATGCCCACAACTTAATGTGTTATAACGGATCGCGGTAATGTATCAACCTTCGGACAAATTTCGTAATTGCTTTTTTCAGGATACTAATCGGTCTTGATTCGTTACACGTGTGGTGACTCACCCCTGAAAGTGATAATTATTCCCAGCGAGCGTAAGTATCTCCCGCATTCTCCTTATCTCAGCTTCGGAATTCTCAGGCGGATCGTAACGACTCAAGATAGATCGAAAGGTGAGGTTTTGATAAAAGTGGTTAAACATTGTGCCGATAGCAGGTCAGCGAATCTGCCTTAATCGTGCCAAGCCCACCAACACCTACCGGTATTGGTGGGCTTCACCGGATAACAAATTTTCACCGGATCACAAATTCTTCATTTTTTATCAATTTTCTACCCATTTTATACCACAACACGATGTCAGAACAAAATGAAAATATTGAGATGAGAACTCTACAGGCCGCAGAAGCCTACTTCCAAAGCGATAAGCCTAATTTAGCTAAATTGGCGCGAGAATTCGCTATTCCCTACAACCGACTACGCGGGCGCGTTAGTGGACGGAAGTCCAATTCCACCATTGCTAGTCAAAGTAAGGCATTAAACCCGATGCAAGAAAAAGCATTGATATCCTGGATCCAAACACTACGCCATTCATATACTGCAAATACCGCCGATCTCATTGAGCGCTCTGCAAACCAGCTTTTAAAAGATGCTGGTTCCGATCGGCAGGTTGGCCGCAGCTGGGTATACCGATTCATCAATCGCCTACCCCTAGATATCCGATATATTAGCCCTAAACCTGCTGAAAAAGCAAGGGCTGATAGCGAGAATTATGGCGAATTACTCCTATGGTTTAATAGCTTTGAAAAGGTTATTAAACGATATGGATTTAAGAAAAATGAGATCTTCAATTGGGATGAAACCGGCTACCAAATTGGCCAGGGAAAGCGACAAAAGGTTATTGCTCCTACCGGAGCATATACAAATCCTACCGGTGGTCAAAATGAATCAATTACTGGCATTGAATATATTGCCGCCGATGGTTGGGTTATGCTACCATGGTTTCTACCTAAGGGTAGTTCCCAAATGGCAGAGTGGTATGAAAATATCACTATCCCCGATTTTCGAATTAAACCTACCCTTAATGGCTGGATTAATAACGAGACTGCATTTCAATGGCTTTGTTCATTTCATCATGCTTCAATTTCTCACGTCGACGAGGGTAGGCCAAGGCTTTTATTGATGGATAACCATGGTTCTCATACTACCATTGAATTTACTACCTTTTGTAAGGAGAAAAACATTATCCCATTTTACTTCCTACCCCATACAACCCATCTCTGTCAACCGCTAGATGGTCAGGCTTTTCAATGCTTAAAACATTACTTCCGTACCGCCAATAACGAAGTGATGATATGGGGTGGAAGTGTTGCTAGAAAGCGGGATTTTTTCAGGATGATCGCCAATATCCGGAAGCAAGCTTTTACTAGCAGAACCATCCAATCTTCATTTAAATCTAGGGGTATTTACCCCTTTGATCCGGAAGTCGTGCTTAGTCCTTTACGCCAAATACAAATCGAGAATGAAGGGTCCCCCCTTAGGATTTTCACGCCTTCTCCCCCCCCCAGATATCTCAAGCTCAGTCACCAATTCGCCGCCAGATACTATCGCCCGGGTTAATAAGCTTAATGCTAAGCTTATTAAAGATCTAGAGCGAGCTGAATCTATATCTGCGCAGGAAAAACGGCATATTCAACGGAGTATGGATGCAAATGCATATCTATCTCAGCAGCTTGATTTAGTAAAGAGATCTTTAAAGAAGTCTCAATACCACAAATCAGTAGCAGATATTCCAAGAAATGGGCAGTCGATTCTTGGAGCACGGAATTCAGTACTATCACCTATATGTGCCAATAGGATGATAAAAAAAGGGGCCGATGGCGATGCTAAGAAGCTCCAGAGGAAGCAAGCTAAGCAAGCCAAGGAATTGGAATTTGAACAGCAGGCCCAAAAGGCAAGGGATTTAGCTGAGGCTGAGCATGAAGCATCAATGGCGGCAAGAGATAGTAATGGTGGAAGTTGGTATATAGATAGTCATGGTGGTTATTTGTAAATAGTGGTTTAATGCATTTTTAATGGAAGAATTTGTGATCCGGTGAAAATTTGTTATCCGGTGAAGCCCACCAATACCGGTAGGTGTTGGTGGGCTTGGCACGATTAACATGTCAATTGAGTTTCAATACCACCTTCTGCTTCTGGCCTGTGTCCTTGGGCTTCTGCCGTAGGCGACTGAACCTGCATTGCTTCTGAAATGGTAGATATATAATTAAGATGGTTCAGATGATTCTTAGATGAGTAGAGACGGCACCTGAGATATTGCTCTCGGGCTTATAGCCTGTTGTTGTTCAGAGGTCTCTCCTATAACGAAGTTCCCAGTAATTCAATTGAAAGTATAATTCAGACCTTCAGATCAGCTACATGAAACTCATACCTGTAGAGGCTACGGGCTGTAGATGGAAACCCTTGGATTGCCTATAGTATCGAAAATTTCGCTCGATAATCCGGAGATTGGTTTACTACGCCCCGTTCTCGAAAAGCAGTTAGTGTTCAACCAACAACTTATGTATACTATGCCCAGTGTATCACTTTTGAATTGGCGAACTTGACCACTCTCCCTCAATTTAAGACTCCCCCTCAACTCACCTCTCTCCCACAACTCACCACTCTCGTTCTTTTCAAAACTCTCATTCAAGTTACCGTTAGACCTTGCCAACTCCCATGGGACTAAGAAAATTTTGGTCCCATATCCTGGTCCCATCTACTCCCATGGGACTAAAAAAATCCGGTCCCATTACCCTAGTAGTCCCATGGGGGTCCCATGGGAGTTATGGGACTCCCATATGGTCCCACGCTAGCATAATTTTGCCAAGGATTTCCTATTTCAGCTGCACAAAACTGCAAAGTAATCAGATAAAATACTGTTATTTACAGGCGTATGAGTGTCCCTACTTTCAATGTCTAACAATATGGTTTTTTTATATGACATAGTCCATAATAGAGTTAACAAATGACTCAAGTATATATCAAAAAGCATCCATCTTCAAAAAAAAAACTTCATATACTAGATTGTGGTGGCTTCTGGGCGCAAAGGAGATTTAAACATGGTATTAGAAGGAAGTGGTTGAGCAAAATATATATTTACAGAGAGGTACTACACTACATTTTCTACATATTATTTGGAAAGTACAAATTTGACAAAGATTTTAACAAATTATATTTAATTCCCGCACCATAAGAAACCTTACCTCTAAATTAGTTATATTCACTTTAGAATAACTATTCATACTACGTGGTTATTGAGTAATTTCGGGATAAAGAAGGCTCAAAAGTGAGAATTTTCCCCTTGAAGTTGTGGGGGATTGTAGATACCCCTAAATCTAATCAATTTCCCTTTTATATGGGAGTCCCGTCGAACAGACCAATAAGTAACATATAATAAGTGGGTACTAGCCTATTTGTGATGTATCTTCGCGCTATTACTCGTTTGAACTCTGCTAGTAGCCGAACGCGACTCTCGCGACTGTAAAGGTAGGTGTTAGAGATATGCTTTTTAAACCCTCTTCTAGTTCAACAGAATTGTTATTCTAGTATGTCGCAATAGAACTATATGCTGAGGCTGGCCCGTCATCCCAGATCACATTGTCCCACGCCGGAATTCCTCCGCCTTCTTCAGTCTATAGCATTGGCATTATTGATGACCCCCTTACGCCAGATCATTCAATTAGCCAGCAGCCAATCTATAGCGGACCAGAATCCTCAATCCTCCAAATAGAGCCGAATCCGATTCCTCCAAATCTCCGCCGTATCGGTCCTAAACATCAAAAGTTCTGGGTTCTTTGGACTACAATGAATAAGACCGACTTCATTGAGTGGTGGCGCCATACGGCAGGTGCTCACCCACACCCTCCGCTTCATAAAGTGAACTTTGAAGCAAGGTATACCTCTGCTGCTTGGGAGCACTTTGACCAAGTAGCACACTTTCAAACTGGGAAACCAATGGCACTCTGTCGGAGGTGTGGAAAAGCGCTCTCGCACCCATCCTCGACATTAAATGGTTCGAAGTCACTCGCTGCACATTTATCTAGCCGCGCATGTGTAGTTGCCTCGAAAAAGGCTTCAACACAACAGGATATACAGCAATCGCTCGAACTTGCGGTATTATATACGTCCGATTCTACATTCTATCGATTTGATACTAATATCTATATTACATTTAGTCTACTCGTACGCCTACCCGAAAAGTCTTTGACCAACAACGATTTGAAAGAGCCCAAGTCAAATTTATAGCGAACTCACGCCTTCCATTTCAGATCCTCCGGCATAAAGACTTTGAAGATCTAATTACAGAGGCTCAGCTTTCTCAACAAAAGCTCACCCTTCTATCACCAAAGACCGCGCGGCGTCGGCTCCAGTCAATCGTCCATATAGAGCAGCAAAAGCTCCTTTCTCTTCTCCCAGCCGGAGCGAAGCTATCAATTGCCCTTGATTGTTGGACCTCACCCTTCCAACAGGCATTCATGGCAATCACAGGCTATTTTGTGGATATCAATTGGGATTATCATGAGATACTTCTAGGTTTCATGCCAGTTCACGGCCAGCATACAGGCTCCTATATGGCAGACGTTCTCCTTGAGGTTCTTCAGCAACAGCAGATTACCAATCGAGTGATTGCGATTACTACAGACAATGCGTCAAATAATAAGACCTTGGTCGATAGTCTATGTGATTCAATCGAACGGTTGGAGCTTCCTAATTTCACTGAAATTGTACGGATTCCGTGTCTTGCTCATGTGATTCAATTGAGTCTGAAATATCTCCTTGGCCTAATGGAGGCTGATCCAAAAAACGATAAGACGGCAACAACATGGTCGGAAGAAAATGGGAGTGTTCTTCAACAGGCAAAGAGACAGAAGGGAGTAATTTATACGCTAGCTAAGGTAAAGTAACTAATGCCTTTAACAATTTTATCTAATACTAACTGCTACACTACTAGGTGCGGGCCTTCGCAGTTTTCATTAATGCCAGCCCACAGCGACGGGAGGCATTTCTGAATCTTCAAAGCGAAGAACCGAGGCTTGCCCCGATCCAGGATGTACGCACTCGGTGGAATTCAACATATCTTATGCTCCAGCGCGCCAATCGCCTTTCAGATAGCTACCAAAGATATTGCGCAGAGCATCAGCGCCCCGAATTCCGGCTTGGTAAAAGCGAATGGCGGCAGATCGAATACTTGCTCCATATCACAAAGCCTTTCTACAAATGGACGGTTGGCCTATCAAAGATTAAGGCGACAACAATCCATGATGTGTTCCGGGTCTACAACCGACTGTTTACCCATTTTGAGCAGGCCCAGGCCCGACTTCGGCGAAAGAAAGTGCCTTGGAAAAAGGCTATGCTTAAGGCTCTTGAGGCCGGAAGTAAGAAACTCTCGGTATACTATAAAGCAACTGAGCAAGCACATGGCAGCCTATATGCAATTGGTACAATTCTTGCACCCCAGCATAAGCTTGAATTCTTTAAAGGACCAGAGTGGGCAGGTGAAGTCGATAATATGGATTCCTCCTGGCATGACATATATGAAAAGTCTCTTCATAATCATTTGGAGGATTACTCAAAACGCCAGCCTGAAAAGCAAGTGCTTACAAAGGCAAAGTCCTCCTCGCATAGCACGGATGCAATGATGAGCCTCTTCGAGGAGGATCAACCAGAGCCACCACCGCAGCCGAAGACTGGGTGGCAAGAAGAACTTAAGGGATATTTTAATACTGGTATGTTTAGATGATCATGATTATAACTTAACTAAGCTAATTATATGTAGAACGGAGCGTAGTAAACCCATGCCATTTCTGGAAAGAGAATGAGTATAGATTTCCGACACTCGCAGCGGTTGCACGGGATGTCTTTTCTATCCCAGCTACTGGCGCCGGTGTTGAGCGCCTCTTTAGTACTGCTCGCGATATCTGCCATTATCGACGAGGCTCATTGAACGAAGTAACAATACAGTATTTGATGATGCTTCGTTGTTTATCCAAATTTGATATTGAAAGTGAGGAAACTGGGGAGGATTTCCAACCTGAGGCTACCTTAAATCAGGACGAAAGGACTGAGGGTGATGAGGTAAGGGAGGCGGAACTTCCTGAGTGTATACCAGAGGCAATTAGCGAGGGTGAGGACGGTGATAACTCAGATGAAGCAGGAGAGATTGTTACCGATCAGGAGGCCGCTGAGGAGTCAGATGATGATTCGGCACTACATCCATTGCCTGCTATCGATACTACAAGTCAGGCACGCCCCCAAAGAGATCGTAAGCGGCGTAGGGATGAAGATCTATACGAGTATACTAGATAGTTTAATCACAGGATACTATAATTACACTACTTTTTGACAGGAATTAATCCAGAATCATTCAATGCTACCTCCCACTGTAAGCTAAATACCCATTAATACAGGGCATTTCTGCATATCTTATGCAGGTCACGTTTTTCTACGTGTTTGCAGTGTTTACAGTCCCATGGGAGTCCCATCAAAGTCCCATGGGAGCGGACTGGCACCTCACTCCCATCTCTTGGCACTCCCATGGGACCATATGGGAGTCCCATCTACTCCCATGGGAGTGGTCCCATGGGACCAAATGATGGGAGTTGGCAAGGTCTAGTTACCGTTCTCCCTCGATTATAGTACATAATCTCCACACCGGGCTTCTATTTCTCATACTCAACTGTCCGTTGCATTGTGGTTTGTCTTAGTGTTCGAGTCATATTATTGCCACTCTGGCAACATTACAATATGACACAGTCTGATAGTATGTTATTACCAGCCAAATCAGCGCTTGAGAGGGCCTGTAAGGGCGATTCCTTACAGTATCAGCAATCAACCGGTCCGCAACACGACAAGCTGACTAGATATATCCAGAGTGGTAAGTGAGTGAGCTTAATAAACCAATCTAAATACTAACCTTCTTAGCCACTATCGATGAATCTGCTCGGATATTCTGGAGAAATCATGAGAAAGAGTTCCCTATTTTTGCAAGGATTACCCGTGATATCATGTCAATTCCAGCGACTGGTGCCGGGGTTGAGCGTCTTTTTAACTCTGCCCGGGACGTTTGCCACTATCGCCGGGGGTCGTTAAACCCAGAGACTATTCGCGATATCATGCTGTATATGTGTACAACAAGATTCGATACCAAGGAGGAGCAGCGAGTGATTCTCCAAGAGTATCCTTTCAGAGGAAGAGATCGCAGCTTCGTCTGAAGAACTCGATATCCAGACAACTTGCTCTGAGGCCATTAGTGATACCGAGGAAGGCGTCGAGATGCATCTTGATACACCCGCTACAATAGTAACCACACAGGTAACCCAGGACGCACCGCCACTCTCAGCGGTCGCCGGTCTCTTCTGACGATGAGGAAGACTCTGATACCAATGAATTTGCGCATCCAGATGATAACTCGGCTTTACCCTTACCTCATACGCAGCATCGTGTATCAGGAGAAGAAGTCGAGACTACAAGATGGGTATATAGTTTGATAGTTTGACACTTGACTGTTAAGAACCATGACTGATCACTGTACTATAGATGCAATGTAAACAATTGACAATTAAAACCCCCTTTCGAAGATAAACCACCCAGGACATGCGCTGATGAGTAGACATATAGTATCCTTCTGCAAGGCCATACAGTAATGAAGTCTTGGCTTACAATTACAAGAGAATACAGCCTGTTTCTACATGATTTATGCAATTGACCTATAGTCACGTTTTTTACCTGTCTGTCATGTTTGTGGAACCTGAGGTTCACCCGCGGGTAACCTGATGAGGTTCGGTCCTCGGATGGAACCGCCCTCAGGTTCCAAATCCTGGAACCTGACCCGCCCAAATGGAGGTTCAGGGTAGGTTCGTGAGGTTCGACCGTGGTTCCCAGCCAGGTCTAATGGCAGGTGTTGTAACAAGTCCACCTTCCCTCTTATTTTTAGCTTACAGGACTCGGGTGCAGTTATTGGTTACTCATATTTTTCAAAAGACGTTGAGTCGGTTGAAAGGGTGTGGCTAATGGCCACCAATGCGGTATTTCTCCGGGGAGCTATAGTTGGGCTCAGGTCCGACAAGAATGCTCCAATCCCTGACTAGGCATTCGAAAATATGATAAGGAAGCATAGCAAGTAAATGCTTGATGTGCAAGTCTAAGGGGTATGATTCCGTGACCAACCGCCCATTATCCGGACAAGAGATGCTATAAGAGTTGATCCATCGCGAGGGTTGCGTCTGTGTCCATCCAACGGAGAAACATCGGTTTTATATGGCATGGAGGGCTCATACGGCCACGCGTAAATCTTCATTTGAAGGAGACCCATCTCGGACGTGATTGGATACTGATCGTTACTGCGAGACTAAGTCTGAAATAAAGCGTTTGATAGGCTACTAAGCTTTTGCTAGTCGATGTCAAGGTAAACCTCAAATCAAGAGTTCTATTGGCCGCGAAATTCGTTGCTATCTACCACGTAAAGAGCTATAAGACTGGGGCTCGTCACGGAACACGGCGTATAGTTGTTAAAATATTATCAAGGAACAACCTAGATTCTGTCAATATCACGTTGCTGAGCATGGCTGTAGGTCCTAATGTGTGACATTAGCGGAACCATTCTTGACCATAAACGTCAAAAGGCCTCACAATACTCCTATAGGAAGATATTACTCCACAGAGATCCATAACGACACAAAGTCGAGAGCATGATAAAATCTCTATTGGAATTTCTCAAATGGTTCAACAAGCTCCGGAAATGATTGTTTATCTCTCAAAATAAATGCCCTTTCCTTAAGATGATATTTCTGTTCTAGGTGATTCCATTCATTTTCTCCCACGAGTTCACTTACCTTGTTCAGATGTCTCCGGGCAGTCTCAACGTCCGATTGACTCATATTATCATATTTAGTCAATGTTTTGCTGAACCAATACCATTTCATAGTTCGTTTCCGTCCATCGTTGTATTCGAAGAGAATGGAAAAGGACCCGATATTACATTCTTAACGGCACCTCTGGAGGCTTAGAAGGCATGGATGGTGATATGCTGGGACGGCTAGCTTCGGCAGCAGCAGCAAGGACACCACAAATCCAGATTTAGGAGATTTAATTTATTCGCTAACAACCACTATGGACAAGACGCGATCCTCCAATTTGATTATATTACACGGTCACGTACTTTTCAAACTTTCGAAATTCCCTTGATGCAAGCACAAATGAGGCGGATGGCCTTATTTTCGGATCAGGTACCAGAATGAAGCGAAGAAGATCTCTTAACTGCCGCGGCATCTCCACCTTTTTTGTCTCTTCTTCGAAAGGTAGGATCGCTTGTAGTTCTGGCATCTGTTTACTTAGAGATTGGGCAGAATTTAGTGCAACTTTAAGGGTATCGCCCTTCACCATTTCAGGAGTCGGAATCTCCCAGTGGGGGAAGAGCCGCTGTATCTTTGCCATAGACCAAGCCTCGTTAATCAAAGGATGAGGGCTATCCCATGCGCCCAATACACCAGGTTTGACCCAACAAAGTAGCATCGCAGCAACAGCCCAGACCTGCGATGGCTCAGTGCACGGTTTGCCTAGAAAGACTTCAGGGGCGCGCATAGCATATGGTTGGGCGTTAAAAAGTTCGCCAACCGGGACAACTATAAGCGGTTTAGTAAAGGCATGTCTCGTATATTAATACTTGCTCACCGAGTCCCAAGTCTCCCACTTTAGCGATAACACGGTCTGTCCGGTTGTCAGAAAGCAGGATATTGGCAGTTTTATAGTCTGGAGTAATTAGCAAATGCCAACTCTTCAAGACCAGACATTCTACCTGTATTCACATGTTTGTGGTCCTCCAGAACGACACAACTTGTGAACGCTGCTCTTAAAAACGTATTGATGAGGGAGTAGATGCGCATGTCAGGATGGTATTCCACCTCTGCGAGAGTAGTATCCAACCATTCCAAAGCAATGGTGCTGTCGTCGATTACATCATACATTTTCCGGAAGCACTTCGCCGAGGCGACACCAGGAAGGCGATATGTCAGAACTTCACGTTGCATATTCTTGGTGGCATTTTCATCACTAGGCGACGCTACTTTGATCAAAGCCCTAGATAGCGGAGTTAGCCTTAGAGTCTGGATATGGTTAGTGCAATACAACGAACCATTTAGGGACTTCGGGGACGACGCGGGCATCACGTGGAACAATCTGGGCCTTAAAGACGGTGGAAATGTGCGTGCTATCTCCTTTGACAGGTTCCAGAACGCGGTAGTTCCAATAGGCGCCTCGAAGAAAATGCCTAGGAATAAGAGACGACATTCTTCTTGCCGAAGAGCTCCTTGCAGCAGATAAATTCGGACTGATGACTGAGTACATTGAAACAAATCGAAGAAATCACAATTGTGAGGGGATAGTGGATTCATATATATGAGACGGATGGATGGACGAATACAAAAATACATGAGCATAGTAAATCATGAAAGGTTGGAGGATCCTGTCGCGCACGGACTCATACTCAGGTGTGGCTGAGGAGGCAGTGTCGGTTCAATAGTTCAAGCTACTCACCAATAAAAAAGATATACGAGAACCCTTGGACGAAAGGCCATACGACTTGAATATTCAGAAGTGGGGTTTGCTATCTTTACGGTAGCTCTACTTCGTACCATTCCCGCCAAGAGGTTAAAGGGGTCTTCAAGTTTTCTTCGTCAACAAGCTTACTTTAGTATATGCCATAGGTATTATGGACTAGTAATGAATAGGGTTTTATTGCCTAGTAGATAAAAATGACGGTAAGGTTGTGATGTGCAATTAAGGGGGAGGGAGACGCTGGTATTGAGGGCCGTAGATCAAGCCTTTTTCTCCCATGCAATTTTTGCCGTCCCAGCGGCACCAAAAACGCGTCAGTCA
The DNA here is from genome assembly GCF_028829775.1 of Penicillium samsonianum. Classification (NCBI taxonomy): domain Eukaryota; kingdom Fungi; phylum Ascomycota; class Eurotiomycetes; order Eurotiales; family Aspergillaceae; genus Penicillium; species Penicillium samsonianum. The sequence goes on along the minus strand of NW_026643264.1, from coordinate 979,417 downwards.
ATATTGTGCCAGTACATACTGGGCTGAGAGTCCGCTGATGATGTTGATGCTATAGCTGAAGTGCCATGCTGAGAGTCTGCTAGTGCAGCCGTAGAAGTACTCGTTTGAGAATCCGATGATGTGGTCGCTGGAGCATCGCATAGCGAAGTCGCCGAGCTAATGAAAGCCTGGCTAGTTCCTTGGTTTAAGGCAGCTGAAAGCCGAATCTCAAGGAAGGCTATGTAATCAGTGTCGCTGCCTTCGAATTGGAATACACTCTTGCTTTGAGACATAGTCGTTGTAGAGTCCAAAGAGATGGATGGAGATTTTGATAATTCCCAATGTGGCACCAGCGTGTATATGCATGGTGTACTTTCAAGGTATAAAGTGGGGTAGCCCGTATATGTAACATATAATGCAATCTGCTACACAATCACACGAGTCATCCTAAAGCGCTTACTCCCGGGATGATCTTCATCAATGTCCGATCGGGGGCGAGATTATATTACTGGAAGACCTTGTTCCGAGTCATGTCCAAAGGGCCATTTAATTGGGCTATTTGATCGGTGTAATCTATCTCTCTTCCCTTGCCTAATGGGGTTCTGCGCATAAATGCGCAGAACCCCCTTTAGGCAACTTGCACAGCCCATATGAGGAACTACATCGCATACGTGGGCACTAACGAATATTGGGTCACCATATTCAATTAATGGGCCTATTTTGTCGGCCGTTCATACCTGTACGTTGTTGGATGGCCCTCCGCTTTCAAATCTGGCCTCCCTCGCATTTCTTTTTTGTGGCTGGCCGCTGACTTGTTATGTGATAGGTCTGCATAAAGCGGGCTTAGTTCGGAAGATTCTGTCACGTTTATAAAACCTAGCCCCTCAACAGCCGTGGTGAGTCTTACCTCCCAACTGCTTTTCTCAACCTGTCGTCAATTCTATTCCACCTCATACTGTTAAGATACAGTCTGATTTAAATCACTGGCCTCTCATGTCGACCATCAACGTTGTGAAATATTATTTCTACCGGGCAATGCTCCCTGAAAATCAACAGAGGCTGCGAGACTTGATCGGCCTTGCCTATCAGACCGCAAGAGACAGAAAACTTTACCCCAAGGCCATCCTCATCAGGTGCGAAGGACTTTCAGCACAACGACTATAATAATGGCCACAAATATGAACAGAGATTCAAAGACTTGTGGCCAGGGTCATTGGAGAAGACCTTGCTATACCCATGTTGCTTCTCATGGCTACATTAAAGGCAAAGGGAACTTGACTTTCCTTCAAGCGACTCATTCGGGGGCGAAGCCAGACTCCCATTTGAAATCAAATGGAAAGCCGGTATGGCCTTCTGAAATGGAGTTGGATGTTGCACCGGAGATTGGATATGGCCACTTTCCAAATGCTGGTAGTGGATAGGTTTTGGATTACCGAAATACTTGGGTCTTGAAGGGTAGCAACCGGTCGACACAAACCCAACACTGAGTAGTAGTGAAGATTCACCGGGGGGTGGTGATAGCTGCTGCCTGTAAATTCGCGATGGCTAATAAAATTTGTTAGAAACAAACACGAATACATGGATTTATAGGGTATTTACCCAGAAGATCACATAACTATGGAGGTTGGAATACCATACAGATGGGCGTATTATTATTCCAAGGTTTAGGGTTGGTACCATACATTGTCGAACCACCGATTGCCGTCAAACAGAGCAACAGTGAACATTGTTCTATTGAAACACTCTTGCAGCAGACTGGACTGTTACTTGGGTGAGAATTGCAAAGCCAGCTTCACCATTTCACATTCTGTTCTTAATCCCGGGCCCCACTGCGACGAATGAACCGCGGTATGGTTCATACTATTTTACAAGCACGAGGCCTAGAGTTAGGCTCGGTCCGACACTGCAACCGAGAGTCCAACGGCTGGGGCGGGTCTGTAATCCCACACGAAGCAAGCTACATTAAGTATTACCAGGTACATATCGCGATCTAGATACAGTGGAGCTACCTGCATGTATATTTCAGAGATAGTCTCATCAGAACTAATTGAAGGGAGAGCTCAATTTCCAAATAGGTTTTTGGTGGTTAATTGGCTAGTAATAGGGGCTTGGCACACACTTTTTGGATGTATAGTTGTCCGAATTCTCCTCTCCAGTGATTTTGGGTCATGGAGTAGAAGTTGTGTCCTGCAATTGGGGATTGTGGCTTGGTGGCGTTGCTCCGCTGGAATCTGAAACATTCCGTGATTTCCCTAGCCGCCTCGTCTGCGCGGTCGCCACGGCGACTAAGATAACACGGGTCCCGTGCGCTCTAGACGTCAACTTGCCACCTACCAAGCACCCAATACGTCAAGCTACAGGCAAACTGTCCTTTTCAAAGTACTCGGCCCAGCACGGCCCAACTCCCACCGGGGGAGTTGGGCCGCACTGGTCTAATGCAAAAACTAGTCTAATGCAAAACTTCATCTACCCACCATTTTAAACATGACATTTAGCACCCTTCCCCTATAGTATCTATGGTGAATTTAATATTTACAGAATCGTCAGCTTCCGCATTTTCTTCTTCCGTATTAATATCCCCTGGTTTTGACTTCTCCATTGAGAGAGCGGCTTCTAAAGTAGAAGCCGCAATCCACTTCTTTTTAGCTTGCTGGATTAATCTCTTCCTCTCTGCGTCATCTCTCACTTTTATATGCCTTTTTGCATTTAAAGAGCTTAGAGGGCCACCCATATTAACCCTTCGCTTGGTTTTATTGGCATCCTTCCGGCGCTTTAGGTCCAAAATGTTGATATTGTCCTGCGCATACTGAGCGCCCGCTTCCACTAAAGCAAGCCCACCAGCTAAAAATGGAGCTATTTGACGGCGTAGCTTAGGAGAAATAGAGTCAATCTCATCTCCAATCTCGTCGATTTTTCTCTTGATTTTTTTGGCGTATTTCCGGAAGTCTTTAACGTCTTTTACCGGTGAATTTGGTATAGAGCTTGACGCCGGAGGGGGGTATCACCATCCCATATCTCCAAAACTGGCTCTGGAAGATCAGGATCATCATTCCAGCCTAGTTTTTGTAAAGCGAAATCGGCATTTATAGGATATATACCGCATTTTGTAAAACCAGAGCGTATTGTACGGCCTTGGAATGCTTGGAGACGAACGCCATGTATGCTTGTAAAAAAGTCCGATTTTTGCTTCACTGAACCACCCCACTGTACTATATCATTATTATTCTTACGAAAATAATGTTTTAGCACCTGAAACGGCACATCGTCAAGCGGTTGACATATATGCGTAGTATGTGGGATGAAACAATATGGAATTATCAAGTGGTTTTCACAGAATTTGATAAATTCAAAGGTAAGATGAGAACCATGATTATCCATAAGAAGCAGCCTAAAACCACCCTTCGTACAGCGGTTTTTTGTGCTTTGTTCAAATAATTGGAGCCATTGAAAGGCTATAGTATCATCTGTCCAGCCATTGGCAGTAGGGGTAATCCAATAATCGTTAGGAACGTTGGTATTCCTATACCAATTCTCCATATGAAATTCACCCTTCACTAGAAACCAAGGTGGCATAACCCAGCCATCGGCAGCAATACATTCAATTGAAGTGAGAGATTCACTAGGGCCGCCAGTTCCAATACTAGATTGGCCACATTTAGTTGAAACAACCATTCGTTGCTTGCCCTCGCCGAGTTTAAAGCCGCTCTCGTCGAAATTGTAGATATTATTTGATTGAATTCCACAACGCTGAATCGTAGCACCAAGGCGAGTATACCAGGTAGTAAGATGGCCAGGGGTAACTGCTTCCAATCGGTCTTTTTCCATAGGTTTTTGCTTGATATAGGTGTATTTCTCAGGTAGTTGTTTAATAAAGCGATACGCCCAATTTTTACCGAGCTGCCGATCTGGATCATGGCGCCGAAGAATGTCAATTGCGCACTTATAGATCATGTTTGAGGTTGGTGGTGCATTTGCAGTATTTAAAGTATCAATCCAAAGCATTAATGCCTTCTCTTGATCTGGTTCTAGGGCTTTGTTGGGACCAATACGACTGCTTCGAGAAGTGCGACCGTGGATTCTACCCCTCAGGGTATAGTATGGAAAGTCGAATTCCCGCGCCAATACTGAGAGAACAGGCTTCTTGCTTGCATGGTAGGCTTCAATAGCACTACTAAGGCGATCCTCCTAATCTTGAGAAGAAAAAGGCATTTTTGGGGTAGTAGAGAGAGTTGTAAAATGGTGGGTAGATGAAGTTTTGCATTAGACTAGTTTTTGCATTAGACCAGTGCGGCCCAACACCCGCTACTGGGTGTTGGGCCGTGCTGGGCCGAGTATGACCTTGTGGCGGGCATAATTAATCGGACTTTCACCGCCCGATCATTTATTTTACTCAAATCGTCCGGTAATGGCCTTCGTGATCAGGTCACGAAATTCACTTTGGGCTCGTCAACAAAGCTCTATATATCAGATGTTCATTCACCGAACATCTTCCTCGTTGCTCTGCTATCCTTATTCTTGGAAAATTTCTGTTGGTGGACTCGCATGCAAGTCATTCATGGCTTTCAAGAACTTCTCGTCTAGTGCTGACTCTGGTCCACTCCCCTTCAAATATGTACCGATAGAAGAAGTCGAGAGACTTGAAAAGTACCAGCCTGGTGGATATCACCCTATTCTGATAGGAGATATTTTTCAATCCCGATATCGAGTCGCCCACAAGCTAGGCTACGGAGCCTATTCAACCACTTGGCTCTGCTGGGACTACCAGTCTAATACATACGTGGCAATCAAAGTCGGAACGGCCGATTCAAACGATCGAGAGGTTGATGTCCTCAATTATCTCAGCCACTCTTCTCCACTTGATCACCCGGCGAGGACAATGATACCCTCTATCAAAGATAGATTCGTCCTCCATGGCCCTAATGGCACCCACCCTTGCTATGTGACAACCCTAGCAATGTGCAGTGTCTCCAGTGCGAAGGAAGGGTCATACAGACGCATCTTCCAGGCCATGACAGCTCGCTCGCTTATTGTGCAACTTTTGCTAGCCGTCGAGTACATCCACAGTAAAGGAGTTCTTCATGGAGGTTAGTCACCATTCTTTATAACTTTACAGCCATATGCTTATACAACATTACATCAGATCTTCACATCGGCAATATTCTTTTCTGTCTCCCAGCCGATTTCGATCAGCTCTCAATTGAGGAGTTATACGAAAAGTACGGTTCGCCCGCGTCAGAACCAGTTATTCGTTTTGATGGTCAGCCCCTTGAGTCTAATGTTCCGTCTAGCGTCGTCCCTCCTATCTGGCTTGGAAAAGCTTCAGAGGAATTCTCCCTTCCAGAATCTAGAGTCTTGCTCAGTGATTTTGGAGAGGCATACAGGCCCTCTATAGAATACCGATATGGCTCGCACGCCCCTATATCCTTTATGCCGCCTGAAGCCCGATTTGAGCCAGAATGTGGCCTTTCTTTTTCAGCTGACATCTGGACACTCGCATGTTCCATATGGATAATACTCGGCCAGCGCCCCTTATTTGAGGACATACTTGCCACGCCGGACGATATCACAGCCGAGCAGGTTGATACTCGAGGGAAATTACCCCTACGGTGGTGGGAGAAATGGGCGGCGCGCCACAAATATTTCGATGAAAGTGGAAAACCAATTCAAGGTCGACAGGTGAGGTCTTGGGAAGACCGCTTTGAAAAGCACATTCAACTCCCAAGACAACAGGCTGGAATTCCAGGTTTTGACGTAGAAGAGAAAGCTGCTGTTATGAATATGTTGCGGTCGATGCTATCTTTTGAGCCGGAAAAGCGGTCAACTGCGAAGGATATTCTAAAATGCGAGTGGATGGAGAGATGGGCAGTACCGGACTTTGACAAATCTCACTTTGGGGAGTGCCGGGGCCGCGGAGAACTCTCATGATGCTGTTCATTCCCCTAGGATGTGCTTTATGTTGTAGCCTATGCAAAATCTCCACCGCACTCCGGGTTATTTTGTTTTGATGAATTGAAATTCTTTCCGGCATAATATAGAAGCGTGGGAGATTTTAGGCAGTTTCCCCAAAGCTGAGGACTGGGAGAGAGGCATATGTGTGAAATGAACTACGTTGATAGGCAAAATAAAGCTTTCAGTTCAGTATATCGATTAGTACTGTTGAATCTAGAGCCAACAAAGCAACGTCCCGATACTTTGGAGAGCTTGATGTCCCCACAACAGCGTATAATGTGATTTTCTCGATCTTCGTACGGAGAATACCGAAACGGCTTCTCCTTGGGTCCAAGTTTTAGGACACTCGCGCAAACGACTCCGCTGCTTCCTTCATGTGGCTTGATCTGCAACCAGTGGGTATTTTAATGAATTCCCAGATTTTCATGTAATGAGCATCCGTTAACAAGATGATTAACTACATCTTGATCTGTTGGCAGGTTTTGGATCCCCCAAACCAACCCTGATTTCTCCTCCGGTGTTCCAGAGCGCAGCTTTGCAGCCATTCGGTAAAGGGCGACACGGAAGTTTAACAACTCGGCGGTATGAGCCTTGCATCTCCGATCACCGGCTGGATTATAGAAGCACTGGTGAGCTTCAGTCGTACATTTCGTGCACGGGGTGGTACCAGAGCACTACACTAGGTTAGGTCCATCCTCGAATGGAGGAACGATCTTTCTAACCTTGGACTTTCTTTTCTGGCACTCGGTACAGGCCAGAGAAACTCGCCGGTGTTTTGTCGACGAGTCTGTTTCAAGACACCGTATTCTCGATCCCTTTTCCCTAGGCAAGAGCTCGGGCAGAATATTATTCTTCGGCATTACGGGATTAGATGAGTGGCAGGCGCTCTCAGGATAGAGGTTTAGATTTAAGAGAAGGCTCCGGAAATAGGAGGGAAGTCAATGAGGTCCAGGGATTCAGGGGAACTACTCAGGTCTTATTTGTTCTATCAGATCCTTGCTCGCAGTTCTCTTTGTTTGCTAGAGATAAAATTATCCCTAGCAAACAAAGAACCCAGCCAGGAGACCCACCTCCCGGGACACTCCGCAATCCGATTGGCAGTTCACCCCATCAGACGGAAACATCGCCTGTCATTTACTATATTATGATAAGAACCCATACTGAAGCGTTCGCTTAAGCCGTTGGAAAAGAGTCGTTTTTTTTTCATAGTGTTTGGAATTATTGCAATAGATCACCGAAGATGATAGACTCTTGGGGAAAGAATCTTGAGGTGTTTTGATAAGCGAGCAAAACAAACTACATTAGCTTCAAATGAATATATATAGCCCTATAGAAGCAGGCAGGAGAAAATGAACTGGTGGTGATAACATAAAATATTCGATTCTCCTAGATTCCATTGATTGAAAGTGGTCTGGATTAAAATAGCTGATAAGTGCTCCGCGTGTCAAACTGCATTGAAGCCGCTAATCTCAATTCCGTAGGAGTTGAGATTCTTGGCATAGATTCAATCCAGTCTTTGCCGAGACCATCGCCGCATAGAGTATTACAATCTAAATTTAAAAAAATATATCTTTTTTTTTATTAGTGAAATTGTGTAAATAGCAGGCCCAGTCATTTGGTTACTGAAACAGTGATAAATCGGCAACCCCAGTAATAACCGAAATTATCTCCGTTGGGCCATAGATAATTTTGATGTTCAAATTTTATTTAATCTTGTCATTTCTATTTTTATACCGGTCCGTGAAGCACTGTCAGCTTTACGCCTTCTAGGAAGTTCTATGTCTAAAGAACCAGAGGAGGTCTATACAAATAAGCTTCGGCGTGTTACAACACCGTACTTCCGAATGTGCCCGGAATACCGTACAAATACTAGGGGGAATTGGGTGAACGATGAATAAGCCTGTCCCAAAGGGTCCTAATGGTATTTGACCACTCCCTCAGTTCGTCAGATTCCAATATATCTGATTTTGTCCATACGTTGTCATACAGCCAGATTTCTGTCATCAGAGCCTGACATAGCGCCAAGAATTCCGGGGGGCAGTCAGATCCCTCCTGAATCAAACATAACGTCAACAGGCTGTTTCTCGTAGCAGCAGCATTTCTCTAACTGATACTAGAGTCTGTGTTTTATTGATGTCCTATGAGGTTGTAACACGTCGTCCGCAGCTAACAAGAGCCTCATAGGAGACTGTAGCATTAACGTACCATGAAGGACACACGGCCACCTACAAATGACTATAAGATCCTGTCATGCGCAAGAGCTATAGCTGTCTACTTTACGAAGGGCAAGCAGCAGAAGTGCCGTGAGGTTCTTCTCAGGTTCAAACCGCTTTATAGAACACACTCTTATGCGAACCTTAATTCCACTCTCCTTGATATTTTTCAACAAAATAAGATTGGAAAGCGTCTTTATTATTATGACTGACAATGCACCAAATAACCGAACATTAGCTGATATATTATAGCAAGCAACGCCAGAACATGCCACTCTTATTAAGGTCCCAAGTCTTCCATATGCGCTTCAGCTAAGCTTTAACAAGCTTCTTAGGAATACTTCCCACGGAATGAATCAACAAAGACATGATGGCCAGCGCAGAGACCCAGCAGCGCTTGTATATGTAACAAAGCATGACATTGCTAATACGTTGAAGGTATATACTTCTTCAATCATCGATTGTAATACAATAATTACATATCAGCCTCTAAATTCGTAGTCTTGCTATGTATGAGAATACATTCTACAATCTACAATGTGAACCAACGAAGCTTATGCCTCTTCGAATCGTCAAGATGCGCTGAAATTTTACCTTCATAATGCTGCGGCATTCAAAACGCCCTCGATCGTTCTTCCGGCCATTCTGTGAGGAGTATGAGCGGAGTGATATAGGATCTGGTGGATGAAGACGGGGAATGGAGCCGGGTTGGCTATCTCGGCAAACCTCCAGCGCAAGACCTCTTTCTTTTCACTTCCGTTTCAAGGATTCGGGTATATCGAACTCAAAAATGCCCACTATTAGTGGAGATATCATATCAGCTTTTGCGACTCGACACAGAGACGCTGGTGGAGAGATCACCTGTTCTTATACCACAGATTTCGAAGGCACAACTAGATATGAGCGTCTCGAAGCTTTGAGCTTAGCGTGCAACTACACGGCCTGCCTCTCGGGCACTCCTTTCCAATGACTCAGCGGCATGCAATGACAATTGATTCAAGGGGTGCAATATCTTACCTGTGGCGTGGACCTGGATGGGTACAAACAAAGTTCACATTTCTAGACAATAGCTGACTCTAAATTGAGAATTGTTCCGGACGTTTTCAGTATACCTATTTTCTCGGGACTTTTATGCCCACCCCACAATCTTCCTGACCAAAGAAGAAGGGTTTTCAGATGATCTTATGGTCGAAAAGCTGAAACCAAGTTTAATCGGAATTGCGGCATTGTTTAGGTTAGATAGCAATCGTAGTATTACTGGGCTCGCTGTGAACTAGGAAAACTGGCTGAAATGGTTGCTTGTGGTATTCGAGCTGTATGGACGGAAAGACGCTGCCGACCATGAAGTTGCCCTAGCGTTACGGCGATCACGCTTAGGTTCTTGATATAGGCCGAGGCGAGTCTATACGCTCTCGTTGATTGTAAGAAATACCTGATAACAAGTTCTCTTTTCCCTGTGTGCTCATCGCCCAAGAGTTTGCTGTGTGGAATTTCAGCCAGTTGTATAACTACAGATTTTACCGAGCCGAGCATCCAAAGTAATGTTACCATGTATGATACATGCAATGTCTTCATGAACGAGTCATACCTCATTTCCTCGAGAACACGTAATTATATGTGCCCTATTCGTGAAGACTAGTGCTGTTGAGACCGCCTGACTGTATGAAAATCTCTACCTACATCGGCGTCAAGGTTGAAAATAATAAGCTCATTCTGAATGCGGCGAATCCATATTAATAGCATAATCCTTTTAATGAAAACGGCTTTCAAAATGAATAGCCGTGGTTCACATTCGTATCCTTCTGACTTTGTCATGCGAATGCAAATGCGAATAAAAAAAGCTCAACATTCGCGAATGTTCCCTACCTTGCCGGCTTCTTTCATCGTGGCCTCCTGCATTTTCTTCTGGGGTTGATAAAATAGCGTACTCCATCGTGCTTTTCTGTCCAATATTTCAATCAGTCCGACGAACACCAAAGTCTACTCAGGGCCATTGAGGACAAGGCAAACAATGAGAGAATACGAAAACAGGCAGAGCTTCGAGAGAAACAGCAAAAATATAGACACCTGATGGATTTACTCTCTCAGACAGTATGCCGGTATGACGAGGTGATTTTGGATGCAAGATCTGGGTTCCGAGAGTCTCGCCATAGCGATTCTTGCCCTTGCCATCAATACAGAAGAACGGCAAAGTCGATTGATATCAGTAATCACGAGTGGCCTTTGCCGACCAACCCTTTGCAAGCCAAGTCCACTGTGTTCGAACTCAAGGTGCCTAAGTCATTCGCGAGTTGGCGAGACACAACGTTGTTCTTCCTGTATAACTGCCTAGGTGTTAAATATGCGGCGAAGGAGCGACCACGAGCAGAGTATCGGCCGCAGACATATCCAGGCCTCTCGTCGTTTTTCACCTCCCACGGCGGGCACTCGCGGATTGGCCTTCTTTCGCAAAACAAGCCTCACCAACGGACCCATCGCCGCAACAGATTGATTGTCAATGTGACTGAAAATGACATTTGTCTAAACAACGGTCTACATTTCCAATATTTTGACAATACCGTTAAATGTTTTGTGGGCACATTCGAAAGGACGCTTCGGACCGAGAATTCCTGCGTGTATACGCTCCCGCAACAATGCTCAGTGCTGCAGCAATTCACATTTCGACCTGCCCAAGAGCCACATGGTCCTGCACCAAAGTCCCTCATTGTGACGCCACAAAGACGGTCCATTAGCAGACGCGTCTAGCTAAGACCACGTTCTGGGATCGCTATTTCCGGCGGGGTGAGAGACATTCGTACTGGGCGAATCATCAAACACAAGGACGAAATGTTCCCGCAAACGAAAATCTATCGCGCTCGAATGAGCCCACACCTCCTGCTGGAACGAATCGCCAAGGTTGAATCGAGCGCTTTGGCTGGCGTAGATTGATGTCTGGCGTGTGGCCCACTTTTCATACCATAGTTGAGGAAACCCTAACCAGACTCCACCACCCCGAGGGACAGGGTGGGCCGGGGCCATGGGCTAATAAACGCCGGCATACGACGAACTGCGTTGAACTTTAAATGGCATCCTCGATGACCCAGACGGTGGCCTACTGATCTTCCTGGCGCTAAGATTTCTTGATAGTCTGGACGCTCCGACATGTACCCCTTAGACAGGAACGCCCATCGTGGTAGTATGGCACACCCCCATGGCATAGATGTCAAGTTCTGGGGTGGCCTGCTCGCTTAGGAGTACGTTCGGCACCTGCCTTTCTAGCGCACTAATAAAGAACTCAAGTGCACGACGACAATCCTAGGAGATATAATACCAAATCTAAATGGAAATGCGTCTAGCCTCGGTGCCCCGCTGGCCAGGGCTTGACTGGCTATCAAGTAGGGACTGGGCAGAAACATTGAGCCAGCGCTTGAGCTTTGCGAATTTGTTCTCAAGCTCGAATCCCTGCTTCTCGATATCACGCAAGCGCTGTTCCGCTTTTTTTTCCATATCACGCAAGCGCTGTTCTGCTATTTCTATATCAAACAAACGCTGTTCCGCTTGTTCTTCCATATCAAGCTCATGCTGTTGCGCTTGTTCTTTCAAATCACTCACGTGCTTTTGCGCTTGTTTGTCCATTTCCTCTATACATTCACTGGCCGTATTGTTTACCTCGGAGTTACCAGCCTGGACCTGTTCAAGAATATCGACTTCGTGATGACCAAAGTCGCTCATGGCACGATCGACAATCTTGTCGATGTCGACAACATGTAATTTGAGGCGGCGCTCAATCATCTTATCGACATACTGTTTGATTATCTCGACATTGGCAAATCCGACTTTCTCGAACTCGGATGGCAGGTCAGTGTATTCTGACATGGCCAACAGATGTTGCCGTCCTGACCTGATAATGAGTTCGCGGATCTGGCCATCGGAAAACCCGCGAAGCTCACATGCAAGACGCGTAAGTCCGTTATGATCTAAGCAGTCGGGAGAGGACGCATGCGTAAAGTTGGTTGGGCGGATTGAGGCCGGTGACAGGGAGAGAACACTCGGTGTATTGACTTCGGTGGGAGTGGGAGAGGGAGAGCCTGGCGGAGGGGATGTAAGGAGCAGTTTTCTTTGTCTTTCATCAGGGGACCATGGGTCTAGATACTATTCATGAGCCACTGTGTAACAAACTAAAGAAGGCGATAAGAACATACCTCTGCCCCGTTTTCCAATCACCTGTTTAGGCACGGATTGCTCATATCGGGGTGGATCCACCTGCTGCTTGGACACGAGCGTATCACAATATGAGGGTGGATCGGGCGGACTAAAAACACGCCAAGTTGTCCGGACCATGCGTTGGCGTTTGGTGTCGAAAAACTTTTCCCGAAGACTTCTTTTTCGTAGGGCACCCAAGAAAGTTTTTAGCTGACCACGTTCTTCGTCCCCAAATTGTCGCTGGGAAATGTGTAGAAGTAGAGATGTGGATTGACAGATTTTCGCAAATGCAGCAAAATCCAAGTCTGTAGGATCGGCTGGGCTTAGAGTCTCCATCCCGGACGGACGAAGGACAATGCCGGTATTATTGAGTATCAGACGCAGTGTTGAGACGTCCGAAGGTTCGGTCTCAGGCGCCGGGAGCTTGAGAAGCAAACGGTATGGACAGAGGCCGTCGTCACTTGCCGAGACTAATTCACAATTTTCGACTATTTCTGGAGGGATAATAAACGTCAGCACCTGTGATCTGCCTCTCAGGTTAGCGAGCTGTGCCGTAAACCGAATCGAGATGGATCCTTCGTTGGCAGTTTTATCATGGGCAATAAAAAGGCGAGTACGACAAGAAAATTCGGAATCGGGTATAGAAACAAGGACAGCCTTATTCTTCAAGACGCAGTGCGGGTTTCGTGATGTGGTGGTCATTGTGTTGTTGTAACGTTCGCTGGATTGAAAAGCAGAACCCTCAATGAATTGAGTAACCCTCCCACCCTGGCTTTAAAATAGAGTTGAGCAGCCCTGACTCGCGTAAAATGTTGGATGAATAATGCTAACAATGTGAGAGTAAAGTGGTAAAGCTTTTGCGGCCTTGCAACGAGTACATGCCCTCTCCGAAGTCAACAAGTGAAATCAGAGAGTCAGATGATGGTAGGACTGGCGACGCGAACGGCAAAGAGCAATACTTCATTTACAGGATGATGATGTTGGAGGGAGAAGGTGAAGAGGAAATGCCCAGAGAGAATGGGAAAAGGGGAGGCTGGGGGCTTGGCGGGCTTGGAAGTTTGATCACGTGATCGGATACCGGACTCTGGACTCGAACGGAGTTCGGATTTCAGTATGTTTTCTTACATCCTCCATTTCATGGTCAAGATGATTTAAACCCGTTCCAAGTATTTAGGCAAATCACTTCTCGTAATAACCTTCGTAGTTGCGGTCAATCCGATAGCGAAACCAGTCTCGTCAAAGTTATGAATGTCATCAGGGTCGATTCCAAATTGAAGTATCGTTTTTTGAACCAGATCAAACCACTCCCTAATAATTTTCGGGTCTTCATATTTCGCGCGCTCGTAGTTGTACCGTTTCGAAAATCGGGAGGAGAGGAGAGGGTGCCTTTTAACAAAATTCGTCACCCAGTGTTCGCCGACCGAAGTAACCGGGGTGGTTCCACGCTGTTGAAGAAGAAGATTGGCCATCTCTCGTACGGTAGAAAGCCGGGGGGCTGATCCACGAGAATCCATAGAGAGTATCCATTTTTGAAGTGATTCCTCTTCAATTTCTGTCAATTTATCAGAATTGGCGCGAGAAATCGCGCGGTTTTGCATTCCATTGATTCGGGGGCGGAGAGTTGTACGCGGGACGTTATGTATGTAGTCTTGATTGACTAATCCAAATGCTTCGAATATCGGATATTCGAACTGGTATGTCGGATATTGTTGAGATAAGTGATTGTCTGATTTTATTCTTAATTAAATTAACTTGGTTATAGAAGAGGGGTAGCCCGTCTTTATATATCCGTTCCTAATCCCCGCCATAGGCTTCGGCCGCCGTGATATTCAACACTCCCACTCGATGGCAACCATCACCGAGGGAGCCAATGACCATTTATCACGGTTGCGGTGGGTCCCATTAAAACCTTTAAAAACCCCTTTGAAGGGAAAAGAAGGAAAGGGTACCCTTGCAGCTTAGTCTCTGCTCAAGGCCAGTAGGGTGTGGTCATCACTCAATACCAAGTCCTCTCCGAAACCATTCAAATCGTTGTCGTGCAAGAGGTTTGGTGAACCCATCGGCAATTTGCTCGGTAGTTGGAATATACTGTAGTTCTACCGTTCCAGTGTCTTGCACCTCTCCTTGCCACTTGCGTTGGATTTCCATATGTTTTGTGCGAGAGTGGTACTGCGGGTTCGAGGACAGAGCGATGGCTCCTTGATTGTCGCCACAAATGATCGTTGCGGCTTTCCCTTGGCTCATGTTCAATTCATTAAGAAGTCTTCTCAACCAGATTGCTTCTTTGGTCGCCTGTGTCTGCCCTAGAAATTCAGCTTCACAGGTTGAGAGGGCAACAACACTCTGGCGCTTCGATTGCCAACTGATTGCTCCACTCCCGATATTGAAGAGATATCCAGCCGTTGATCGTCTTGTATCATGACATCCACCCCAGTCTGCATCCGTGAAGCCCTTCAGCATCTGAAGATGGCCCATGTACGTGAGTCTGAGACTTTTTGTACTTTTGAGGTACCGCAGGATGCGTCGAGCGAGCTTCACGTGTTGAGGTCCAGGATTTGCTAGGTATCTGCTCGCCATAGAGACCGCATATGCGATGTCCCCCCTAGTCCCAAGCATAATGTACATCAGTGATCCGACAATGCGCTGGTATGTGGTCCGTTGATCTGGAGGGCATTTGTATCCTGGACTATTCTCTGGAAGTGGCGAGGTCTCTATCGGGGTGCTGACGGGAGCGCAGTTGCTGATTCCGAACTGACGAGCGACCTTGTCGATATACGCTTCTTGACTTAGGTACAGGATCCTGTTTTGACGGTCTCGCTGGATGGACATCCCGAGATAGTAGCTGCACGGTCCCAAATCTGTCATTTGAAAACGGTTTCTGAGGCTCCGCTTGATCTTCTTTATCTCCGCAATGCTTGGCCCCACAAGTGGGAGGTCATCAACGTACACCGCGATGTACATATTGCTCCGGACGAAGATACCAAGATCTGCGTTGATTGGCTCGAAGCCAAGATTGCGTAGGAAGTTTGTAAGAGTCTGGTACCAAATGCGAGGAGCTTGTTTTAAGCCATAGAGTGCCTTTCGAAGTTTGCAGACCTTTGATGTGCCGTCGGTCATGTGGTGAGGCTGTTCGACGTAGATCTCGTGATCTATGTCCCCGTACAGGAATGCCGTTTTGACATCCATTTGCTCGATCTCTAGATCCAGGGCCGCTCCGATTGCGAATAGGGCTTTGTAGCTCATTGGCTTGACAACCGAGGCAAAGGTTTCGTCATAGTCGATACCCTCTTCTTGTGTAAAGCCTCTCACTACCCATCGGCTTTTGTGACGGATGACTTCACCATGCGGTCCTCGTTTGAGTTTGAAGACCCATTTTCCGCTGAGAATCCGGCGATCTTTGGGAGGATCAACAAGCTCCCACGTTTTGTTTTGGTTGAGCGAGTTCACTTCGTCAAGCATTGCTCTTTCCCATTCCAGCCAGCTTGCGTCGTTCTTTGCTTGATGCAGAGTCTTTGGCTCAAAAGGTTCTGTTTCCTATGCAGCTACTGTTAAGAATGTTGGGATGATGTTTTCTTCAGATATATTCATTAACGCAAGCTCTTCTTCGCTGTCACTAAAAGCGTCTGGTGTGACCTGCGGAGCGCGAAGTTGGAGTTCAGGGTGGTGTTCTAGTGCTTCTTGTTGCACTGTATGAACTGGGTGGTCAAGTCGGAGTTCTGGATATCGTTGCCGTTCTCCTGAAATTTGACCTTGTTGAGCGTCGTCGTGTTGCTGGTCGCCGCCGGGTGGTGAGTCATTCCTTTGGATGATGTCTTGTAAATCATCTGCAAATGATCCAAAGGTATCATCACTCCGTGTAGGCGACAAGGTCCTATCTCCCTGTACAGCAGCAGGTGGCTGCGAGTCATCGTCACTCGACTGGGTTAGCACTCGTGAGTTATCGTTACTCAATCGAGGCAGTATGTGCGAGATATCGTTCCTCGACTTAGGTAGGGCTCGCTCTGGTGGTGCCATCGACAATTGGCGCCCAGAGGCGGGCACGGATGCTTGCCGTATGCCTACCGACGGTTCATTTATTAGTCCCACCGTCTTACTCCCCCCTGCGGCAGCAGCCGTTGCCTCAGGTGAGCCGTCTCGTCTGGCTCCCACATCTTCTATAGTCTGTGTGGAAGGAGCTGTAAGGACTTCGTGAAATTCTGCGTTTGGGGTCCCAACGATTCTTCCGTCTTCCAGCAGAATGCGGTAGTTGGTATTTCCCTCATAGCCTAGTAGAATGCATGGCTTAGTTCTTGCCTCTGTGAGCTTCTTCCTCTGTTTGGGTGGGATCAAGTATTCCCCTTTGGATCCGATCACTCTGAGTCGTGATAGGTCAGGTTTGTCGCCGTACCAAGCTTGATACGGAGTCATGTTGAGCTTTGATAACGGCGACCGGTTAGAGAGGAAGGCTGCGGTTCGAGCAATTTCTGGCTACAGTTTAGGCGGTAGTCTCGCATGTGCTAGCGTGGGCCCAACCCGATCATAAATTGTCTTATGGGCTCTCTCGGCAACCCCATTCTGCTGGTGCTGATCAACGCCTGTGACCTCGGCATGGATTGCCCGTGAGAAAAGTATGAACTTCATCTCCTCTCCCATTTGTTCAGGGATCCGGTCGAGGCGTATTCGCCTACATTTTCGTTCAGGGCGTTCATTATGGTCAAGAAAGAACCGTAGTGATTCTACAACAAATTCTTGTCGTCGTGGTATAGTGACAATCTCTATCCACCCCGTGAAGTCGTCGACGACGGTGAGCCAATAGCGACTGCCGTCAAGGCCCTCGTCAAATGGCCCTGCGACATCAATATGGAGAAGTTCCATTGCATATTCCCCTTGTCTGCTTCGTCCCGAGCGTTTGTGGGGCTTTTCAATCATTCGTCCCTGGAGACATGGGTTGCATGGTTGACGTGGTTCCATGTCCCGGATGCCGTAGGCCTGCTTCTTAAGCCGTTGTAGGTTCGCATCGCCCAGGTGAGCCAGCCGGTTATGCCAAAGAGACATTTGTGAGCTGACATGGTAAGAGGGAAAAGTGAGATTCGTCCATAGATCAAGTGCGTAGACTCCATGATATTGACTGGCAGTGTATAGGTTCTTTCCGTTTAACTTGTTGCGAATACTAGCACTTTGGCTTGAGAATTCGACTTTTGCTCCTCGTTTGAGAAGCTGGAGCACCGATATGAGGTTTGCATGTGCAGATGGGACATAGAGGACATTGTCAAGCACAAGACATTTCCTTCTGCCTTGTACATTGCACATAACGTTGACTGTCCCCACTCCCGAGGGAGTCGTGGAGGTATCGACGCTTCTCAGAGGTGGTCCATGGTACTGGTCCATCTTTACAAATCTCGAGGCGTTATTGCAGATGTGCTGAGCACATCCACTATCGACGATCCATGCGTCACGGATCGATAGGGTTTTTGTAGCCATCAATGTGGGGATTTGGTCGAATAGGGCGAAGTTGCCTTCAATGTCCTTTCCAAATGCTTTATTAACATCTTCTCCGGAGACCTTTGTCGCCATGAAGGTGGGCTTCTTTGGATGCCTTGGGCCACCGACATCATCATCTTCGTCATCCGAGGTGGGCCGCCGCTTCAACGGCTTGCGTGCACCTGTATGTGAATTGCCTGGCTTTGACTTGTGACTCTTTCCGTCTTTCTTTTGATCCCTCGGTCTAGGGTTCTTGCTGAAGCACTCAGAGTCCACATGATAAGGTTTCGGCAGAGGGAGCAATATGGGACGTTATCGATCTCGATTCGACATGTCGTTCCGTCGGACGACGGTATGACTTTCTTGTCACCTGGCCCTCGGATTATAGCGAGTGCAGGAAGCGCATGCGCCTCTGTTGGTTGTTTGCTTAATTGCCCCTTCCTATGTTCTTCCTCAATTGCCTTGTTCTCGATATAGTCGAACGTGGGTGCCGCTTTCGTGATGTTGCCATTAGCATCTCTTTCGTTAACAAGGTCCATTTGCCGAAATATATGATCACGGAAATTTTCATACTCAGGACCTAATGCGTGCACGAAAAAGAATGTTCTCTCAATCTCGGAGCTCATGCAGTCAGGGTCAAGGAGAAGTTTCTCAGCATGGATCTTCCTGATCTCGGCTCCGAGAGCTTGAGCACTTCCGCATTTCTCTCTTGTGAGGGACATGTACTGTCGCTGGAGGTTCACGTAAGTGCCAGTGCCTTCTGGTTTGAAGTTGTCTTTAACTGCCTTTAAGAGTGCCTGGACTCGAGAGATCTCAAAAGCGTTGATCCTTTGTGCCGCATTGTGGGTCAGCTTTGCCGTGATCATCGCAGAGTAGAACTTTTGGCTATGAGTCCATTGCCGCGCTTCTTCTTCTTCTATCGGTGGAGTTGTTCCATCGTCGGCAACGGCGGATATCCGAATGAACTCATTGACCTTCTGATTCCACTTAAACCAGTCACTGGCATTGTCAAGTATTGGAATGCCATTACAGAATGCATTTAATCCAAACTGCTCAAATTTCGCGATGTCAGTCATGGTGTAGGTGGACGCTCCTCTGAGCTGAAGAATTCTGCGCTGGAGATGTCGTCGGATAAACTGGAGGTAACCGAGGAACCACGATCTGATGAGTTGAGAGAACGCGCTTCTAAGCCAAAGAGTTCTAGACTTGATGCGACACTAGGCGGGCTCGAGACGACGGAAGGGCTACGGTCCGATGAGTTTGGCGTAGGTGTGTGAGACAATGGGACGTAGTCTCTGTCTGACCGCCTGTGCAGGTTCAGATGGTACCTGTACGACTTGGAGAAGTGAGGGAAACGGCGCCGGTCAACTAGATATCGCCGTTTCCTTTGCGGGAAGGTTGTCGATCTGTTTGGCCGAAGGTTGTAGCGAATTGTATTGCTGCTTTGGCCTACTGGTTCGTCTCCAGTTGCAGAACTCGGCGAGGGTAAGATTGAGGTCTCAGTGCTACTTTTCGCCTGGGAGAGTGGACAAGAAATAGGACGATGAAGATAACTTGGTCCCTGTTCAAGACCAGAACGCGTAGATTGAGTGTTGGGGGTACTGCGAGAGTCTCTTGTAGTGTTGTGAGGGGTGGTAATTGGAGCAGTGACCGCCGATGCTCGGCGTACGCGGTCTTCAGTGGACAGGCGCCAGTAGGCTCCTAAGAGTGCACTTGGTGAAAGTGATGGGAAGTATGACTTCTGGATTTGTGTAAAGCGCCAGCGACGAAGGTGCCGAAGGTACGAAAGAAGATTCAGCTCCTCGTCTGTCCAAGAGTGTCTGCTTTGCCGTTTAGTGCTTCTCCTTGGAGGTTGAGATGACCCTTTTTGAGGTCGAGACGGTAACCGCGAGGAAGCAGTTCTTGTGCTCGCTGCAGAAGGCGACATTGTTTCATATGCTCATATACTTGATATTGTTGCGATAATGTTGCGTCGAGGGCCAATGAATTAGGGGTTTCAACTCCCTTCCGTCAAAGTGTCGTTTCACTTGACGAATCACAGGGGGCGTCACTGTGATATCTTGCGACGATGTGATAGTGTGATAGTGACAGTGATGGTGTGATGTCTGTGATTATCTAGTGGAGGAAAGTCCATCCACTTCATCTCATCCAGAGGGTTTGAACTCTTGATTTCGTTACCCCTTCGCCATGTTCCTGAATCCATATGGTCAGATCTTGGGGTTGATGAAGTTTTCACTTAATGGGGAAGCTTAGCTGTAGATGGCAGTCAAAGAGTTGTCTGTTTGAATTTCTGTTGCCGAGCTGCGCGCCTAAGGGTTGCGCCACCCGGGCTCATAACCTGTTGAGATAAGTGATTGTCTGATTGACTTAGATTGAGTTGAGGAGTTATCTTTAACAGGGGCGGGATGTCTCATATATCTGTTCCTAATCCCTGCCATCAGATTCAGCCACCGTGATATTCAACACCTCTTATTCATATTCATATTATGCAATTCATATTATTCATATTCGCAAATATTCATGAATATTCATGAATGATCATATTCCTTTCGGAGCCCTACTGGTGATCCCTCAGAGGAGCCGGCTGTTTTTTCAAGGCGATAACGAACGTATAACATTTTGCTACCCAACAGTGCATACACTACGTCGAGGGATGGGGAGATGACCCCTCTTTTATTGCCGACAAGATCACGTCTGCATTACGTGGTACTCGATGCCAAGAACTATTCATCTGCCAAGAATTACCATTTTCGGTTAGGCAGGCATAGGCTGCGGCAAAACCGTGGTTTTGGGTATCATAGTCAAAACCACAACCGCAAGTTTGCGGTATTGGATATCAACTTGAAAACCGCAACCACAACCGCAGATTTGCGGTTTAACCACGGTTATCCATGGACAACCGCAAGAAAACCGCACTAGCATAGCTCTCGCCTCATTAACCGATTCTAGCCTATCAGGTGATACTTATACAGTTTTCCAAACTCTTTAACCTAATTTTGAAGATACGCCTCTTCTCGTAAAACAGTACAACGCTATAGATTTTATTGCTCATGCCATCGATTTATAAGGAATAATCACCTTCTTGTTAAATAAATGGCCCAATGTTGATATATAGTCTCTTATTGCTTGACCAGTAAGCGATAGTTGTCTGGAATTTGCGAAAATATATATAGTATAAGGGGAGAACAAAATATACCTTCTACGTGAAATATAAAATATTTCGCAGTTTGACGAAATCAAGCTAGGATAGATCTGATTCCTACTGAACAATACAGAATTTTCATTTGTATCTTAACTTATGTTAAAACATTTACTCGGAAAGATTCAGAGAAAATCTGGGTTCGATTTCAAATTCCGTGGACTTGGTGAATTTTTCCTATGTGGATATTCTGCGGTTTTGGTGTGGTTATCTTGCGGTTATCCATTGGATAACCGCACCAAAACCGCACTACCATCGCTAGTCATCCAATTAACATATAGGATGGGTTTTAAACAGGTCAAACCCCGGTCGCGAGCCGTTTGTCTCCCAAAAAGTTCGGGAAATTTCTGTACATTCCTCTCTTCCGCCTTCTCCTGATATCTCTTCCTCATTTCTAGTTTCTAGTCTTTGGAGACTTACTATAATGTCTCAGTCCCAAGTGTCCTTTTACTCTGATTCCTTTATCGATCCCGATCTTCGTCAATCAGATGACCTTCCTGATTTACCAAGCAGTCAATCGACCGAGACTTCTAATTCTTTCACTCCCCTTCCCCAATTGTCATATGCGCCGAAATCACTTGAGCGCGTCGGATCTACACTTCGAAAATTCTGGATTCTCTACGCTAGTGAGCCCGAGATGGAAGACTCCCGGAAGCAGTTTGTGGAATGGTGGTTAAACACTTTGTTTGGATCGACCCCGCAATGCCGCGATAGCTTACATTGGGATGGGAAAAAAACCTCGGTACTTTGGGAACATTTTGAACAGGTTGCAAACGAGAAGACTGGCGAGCCTAGGGTTATGTGTAAGCGGTGTTGTACAACCCTTACTCATCCAGGTCATAAGCGTACAGGGACCTCTGCGCTTAAAGCACATCTGAAAGGGGGTACCTGTCGCTTAGAGGAAAGGAAGCGAGGAATCGACCAATTATTCCGTAATTTAGTAGGTGTTTCATACCTTCATGAAGAGATAGAGAGAAATCGCTAATATTATTATGATCTAGCCGCGGGTACCAACAAAAGTCTTCACCAATGATTTTCTCCAGCGAAAAATTCTCAATTTTATTACCACCGCCCGTCTCCCATTTCGGATTATTGAACACCCTGAGTTCAAAGACCTCCTTGAAGCTGCCCAGCTCTCTGAATCCCGGCTTGATATTCCTTCTGCGCGGACTATCAGACGGCTTTTAGACGACACTGTCCGGGAACAGCAAAGAAATGTGCTTAGTAAACTTCCAAAAGGAAGCCATCTCTCAATTGCACTTGACTGCTGGACATCTCCCTTTTCCCAGGCATTCATGGCAATAACTGGATATTTTCTTGATCAAGAATGGAATTACTGCGAGGTTCTTCTTGGGTTTGAGCATCTCCAAGGATCGCATACCGGTGCTCATCTAAGTCAGAAAGTGATTCAAATACTCCAGGAGCATAATATCAATGATCGGGTATTATCAATTACCACGGATAATGCATCGAATAACAACACCATGATGCTAGGTGTCCAAGAGATGGTTCAATCGCATGTTCTCAGTGAGACGTCTGTCTTCCGGATTCCATGTATTGCGCATGTTATCCAGCTGAGCCTAAAAGATCTACTTGGAAAGATAAAAGCGAATCCAACCAATAAGGAGGCGGAGTCTGAGTGGCCTGATGCACGTATGCAGTCACTACAGACTAACTCCCGGCGGCCAACAAGAGATATTGTGATAACCTTAAAGAAGGTGAATATATCGCCGCACTCTCTTTATAATGATACTAACAGATTATCGTTAGATTCGAGAGCTCGCTGTCTTTATCAATGCTAGTCCGCAGCGCAGAGAAGCTTTTCTTACTCTTCAGACTACTGAGCCTAAGCTTGTTCCGATCCAAGATGTTCGCACACGCTGGAACTCCACCTTCCTCATGCTCAATCGTGCCAGGGAATTACAATCCGTCTTCGATCGGTACTGTATAGCATATCAACACGTTCAGTTCAAGCTTGATCAAGAGGAATGGCGCCAAGTCGAATATTTGCTTCTGGTCACTAAGCCTTTCTATGATTTTACTAGTGTATTATCAAAGACCAGAGACGTTACTGTTCACCATGTCTTCAGTATCTACAATCGGCTGTTTACCCATCTTGATGACGCTGAGAAGAAACTGAAACGTAAAGCTGCCCCATGGAAAAGGAGTATGCTTCAGGCGCTTCGATCGGCAAAGAGAAAACTTTTAAAATACTACACTGCAACGGAAAATGAGCCATATGGCATAGTCTATGCGATTGCAACTATTCTCTGTCCGTCAAAAAAGCTTCGATACTTTGATAACGCGGATTGGAGGGGGAACAATGGGAAAGGGGAGGAAGTCGATTTTACGAAGCATTACCGGGAGGTTTTACAGAAGGAGTTCAAGCGATATCAGCAGCAATTTAGCCAGCAAACAGTACCGGCTGATAGCCAAGAAACCGTGGATGCCGCTCAAAATGAGCTTGAGCTATTATGTGAACCAGAGACTGCGCTCCGAGCTGAAGTGGATCAGCGGGAAGATGAGTTGACACGTTATTTGGCCAAAGGCAAATATTCTCCCATTACTTATACCATGCGAAAGCTAATTGATGCTACAGGGCTCACAAAGGGTAACCCTCGGCTCTTCTGGAAGGGACATGAGCGCGAGTATCCGATCCTTGCAAAGATTGCACGAGATATCCTCTCAGTTCCTGCGAGCGGTGCTGGTGTCGAGCGACTCTTTAATTGTGCTCGGGATGTCTGTCACTATCGTCGGGGACAGTTGAAGCCAGACACAATAAAAGGCCTAATGCTTCATCTCTTCTCGTCCAAGTTTGATCTTGAACAAACCGAACTAGAGATGATCAAAGGTTATTTGTCGGTCGGAGAGGTTGCAATGCTTGATCTGACAAGGAAGTCTGTTCCGCCGCTCAATGAAGTCGAACCGATCAGTGACAACGAAGACGAGGGTTGCGAAGCAGAAAGTACATTTGAGGATGACACAGATGAATCTGATAATGAGGCCGAAGAAGAGTTATCTGCCACGCAGTCCGTAGCTCAAACTAGGCAGATACAGCAGAAGCGGCGTCGAAGTAAGACCTCTGAGGCTCTAGATGATGCTGATAATGGTCTCCCACTTCCGGTGATGCCAATTGAGGAGAAGACGCAGGCTAGGCCAGGAAGGGTTCGGAAGAAACCTAAGTTACCGGAGGGATTTGAGATTGATAAGCTGTGATATTAGAAACTTAAAAAAGAAATCGAAATTTGGTCTAAATATTTTATTCTAGAGATTTCATATGAAGAGAAACAGGTAATCCTTTACATACTGGATACGCCAAAATACTACGAAAGGTTCACAATCTATGCAGTCAGAAAAACCACAATGTTTAAATATCCATGGATAACCGCAAAAACCGCGGGTTTTTGAAGTGAAAACCACAGCCGCCCGCAGAGCGCCTGCCACTCATCTAATCCCGCAATGTCGAAGAAACGTCTTCTGCGCGAGCTCCTGCCTAGGGAAAAAGAATTCAGCATGTGGTATCTGGAAACGCACTCGTCAACCAAACAGCGGCGAGTTTCTCTGGCCTGTACTGAGTGTCAGAAAAGAAAGTCCAAAGTAAGAAATATCGTTCCTCATTGGACGACAGAGCTAACCCAGTGTAGTGCTCCGGTACGGCCCCATGCACGAAATGTGCGACCGAAGGTCGCCAGTGCTTATATGATCCAGCCGGTGATCGGAGACGCAAGGCTCATACCGCCGAGCTGTTAAACTTCCGTGTCGCCCTTTGCCGAATGGCTGCAATGCTGCGCTCTGGAACGGAGGAGGAGATATCACGGTTGATCCGGGAGATCCAAAACCTACCAACAGATCAAGATGCAGTCAATCATCTTGTTGATGGATGCTCATTGCATGGAAATCCGAAAATTCATTAAAATGCCCACTGGTTGCAGATCAAGCCAACATCGAGGGAAAGGACATATTGCAGTTCAAATCTGGGTCAATTTTACACCAGGCGAGGACGGTCTTTTGGTACTTGTGTGGGTTCTACCTCGAATTTTCACCTCATAGATCCATCATCCACCTAGGCTACCACCCGAAACGATGCCGCTCCGCCAGGATTGGGGGTGCACGGAAATCTGGAAAGCAAAATTATTCTGTTCTCAAAGCAGACTTTCCAATTGTAACCTTTTGCATACATGTCAGAAGGAAATTACTGCCACATCTCATTTCGGATAGTATCTACTCGGAAAAGTTTACAATGAAGCGGAACTCTGATGTATGTATGGGGTAAAAAGTGAAGACAAAGTTGCAGTCAGAGAGTTACTTGAAGATCGGCCATTTGCTTCGTCGATGATCTTACCGATCCGCCCAACATCGACAATTGAATATCGGCCTGTTAAGAGTCTTGGTGTGAGTCAGCTGACTGAAGCGCAAGATAAAACCACGTGATCTGCCATAGCATCATCAGCCGGCGGTTGCTCCAGCAACGGTCAATCTGTTAAGGGGTTCCAAGAACTCACCTTGTCCAAATTTTGACTTACCCGACGTCCTCCGACGAGAGAGAATAAACCTTTGGGCGTACCATGTTGCGTTCAATCCACCCTGATGTGTGCTGGGCAAAACGTCGCGATATTGTCCTGGATAGAGGATGTTGCGAGGAGCGTGCCCAAAACCCCGCCCAACACTGATCGGTTCGAGAAACTGGTGAGCAACCTAACGACGCCACCTTCAACCCCAGTGATTTAGCACAAACGCAAAAGGTCGTTACCTGAAGCCGAAAATTCGATGCCGCAGCCAGATCCTTCGAAAAGACCCTATCGAACTAGTTCCGAAACAGCATCCACCATTTCCGTCCGCCTACCTGAAGACATCGCCTGCTCTGGCCCCATCAAGTTCCGCGGCTAGTCGAGGTGGGAGGTCACGTTCATCTAGTCCATCACGCGTGAAAGCAGAACTAGCCGCCGCCACCCCCCGGGTCGTCTACGTACATGAATCTACCGACCCGAACAGCGTCGTTGCGTCTCAGCTATTGGCAACTCTAACACAGGGCTCTGAGTTCGGCCCGGATGAAAATATTGCTCGGAAAATCTCGAATGCGTCGTGTCAATGTGCTACTGAACTGCGCAGTGAAGGTTCCTGGTTGAACAAGGTCGCACTGCCGTTGTTGGAGGGGGCCATTGCGGAATTGCCGTTAGAGTGTTGGAGCATGTATGTCCTAACCACGAAGACCCTGCGTGTTCTACTTCTTTGTTGCTAAGTTTTTGTAGTTAAACAGAGTCCGTTGACCCTTAGTACTAACCTCGCTACACAGCCCGCGATACATACAACCGCAAAGTGGACCTAGTTGTCGGTCTGCCTGTTGAGTTTTGGAAAGTAGACTATGAACAGGCGGGGCTCAATACACCAGGGAAATGCTTCAGCCATATAACCCATCCACACACTGGAAAACGCATTCTGGGCCCTGGTGTTGAGATTAAAGCCGCGGACGGAAACTTAGTAGAGGCGCAAGTCCAGCTTGGGGTATGGATGACAGGACTACTTATGTGGGCTTTCGCACAACGGAAGAGTGTGAAAGACTTGCCTCCGCTTGTTGGTTGTACTGCTGTCGGAGAGGACTGGAAATTCTATATTGCAATCGGGGTCGAAGGGTCTGGCGTTCTGGGAGAAGTAGTAAGTAATACGCTTCAGTGACTATTAATAATGGCTAAATATTATTTCTTCAGCGCATCTGGGGTCCTTTATCTGACTTGGACGGCCGCACCACGAGTGTCAAACATACCACATCTCTTCTGGGAACACTTCGCCGCGTCATGGAATACACAATCGGGCAGTACAAGGAAGGAATTTTCCGAGCGGTTACTTCTGGGACTTAAGAGTGGCTTTCAGTCACGTGAACTTTCTTTCATTTTGGCCTAGCCAGCCAGGGAAAGAACTTGACGTACTCTCTCAAGCTATTAGGTAGCACAAACCACCATGGCGGGAAATTACCTTTGCAAGAGCTCTGCTTACGTATTATGGGATAGGACCGAACAACTATTGGAATAAATTGGAAGACATGCATTATATATACATGAGCCTTTACGAACAGTCAAGTTCATTTTCAATTAACACATTGTGTTGGCATCCTAGATAAAGAAAAATGAGGGTTTCAAATCCTGCTAACTTGACGCATGATTGTGATTGCTTGGCAAGACCAGTCTTGCTATTGGAAGTAGGCAAGGACTTGGAAACTTTTGTAACCCCGAATCCGAAAAGAATAATATGTGAAACGAAAAAGCTGAGGGCCTTAAGGTCAAGCCGGCGTCCGTGGATTTGAAAATCCCAGGAAGGTCAACGACACAGATGTGATTTTTATCCGGTCCATGAATCTCCAGCCGAAGAACGTCCGCGGCAAACGTGGGCTGGCCGTCGCCCATTGCGGTTGATAGACCCCCATGGTGATTGGACGAGCTAAGTTTCAGGCCGATGCAGAGTTCAGAAGGACACTTGCCTCCGTCATCATATCCCCAAACTCGGTTGCACTCAAACTTCCAATGCCATTGACACTCCAACACGCATTATTTTCATCGTGACGGGCGGCCAACATAATGGATCCAGTCACTCTGCGCCTTCCCAAGCTAGGATCTCTCCAGAATAGAATCTGAGTGTTTCCTGTGATTTGGATGAGAACCGAGATATTATCGTTCATGTTTTGCTATTCACGATCCCCTCCTGGCAGCCAGAATCTGCTCTCTATAATATCAGTGGAGTTTGCATGACAGAAGGAGCAATAGAGACACATGCAACTAGGTGATTTCAAAAGCCATGTGGTTCTGAATTCTCTGAAATAGCCTTGATCCAGTGAGGCGGAAAGCTAAGGTTCTATCCCATGGGGAAGGGGACTGATGGTGAGTCGGATTAGGGCTTTGCTTTTTTGTATGGGAGAAAAAAAGTGGGCCCACGGCCAGTCGATTTAGCAGTTGGCGTCGGATCATGCTTAGATTTTCAGGAGTTATATTCCCAGTATTAGATTTTGAACAGTCCAAAGTTCAATTAGATGAATACGGGGTTAAGAAGAAATCCAGGGGTCTTTAGAAGTCCCAGCTATCGTCCAGTTCAATTTTGGAAAAATTCCACCACTTCATCCACCCTAGTTTGTTATACAATTTAGATATTTGTCGTATATATTTATATACATATATCCACACAGCAATATGGAGAACCAGATTTTTATCAAACCGTAGGAATTTCCCATCATTATTTGCAAACAGTGCAAGATCGGAGTCCGACCAAGTGAAGTCAGTCTTCACATCCAGAGAGCCCAACACCGACTGGGATTACCCACCGGAAGGCAGTTACAGCACGCCATCCAGCAGTGGAACAGAGTGCAGCAGTGTAAACGTTGGGAAGTGCCCACCGCCGTCCACGATCCCATTCCCGGATTGTCAGTTCACAATGATGGATTATTGTGCACCCGTACATCCGAATGCTGGTATGTGGTCCGGAGCGTTGACGTTATAAAGCGCCATTGGCGTGAGAAGCCCGGCTGGAAGCCCAGTGGCAGCAAAGGTCGTCCCCGGCCAATCCTTCCTGACTGATTCGCGAAACACGTGCTATCTGGATCCGGCGAAGGACTGGTTGATAACTCGGGTCGGCCGCCTTTTCCGCACCTTCTGGTCCCAGAACGTCGAGGGCCGTTGGGTCGTATCGGCCGACGCGGCCCAGCAGTATGAGAATGCCGTCCAGCGGTTTCTTCGAGTCGTGATGGTCCCATTTTTCTCGGTTCAGGGCAGCAAGGTCGCCGTGACGAGTTTATTGGCCTACGGTGGCGGAATACCCACGTTGATTCTTCTTTTACGACGGACAGATGCTATTTATTCTAAGCTACTATAAGTCGCGGCATCAGAACAATGCCTCTCGATGGCCTGTCCGACTCCTGTTGCCCGAGGTCGCGCAGCTTATAACGCAATATCTTGCCATCGTGACCCCCTATACTCTATGCTTAACTGGTGCGAGGTGCTCACACCAGTTCTTCGCCCGATGATTGGCCCGTTGTGCGTGCTCCCGCGTCTCTGTATGGGTGGCTTGTTCGCTATACCCCATCTCGCCAAGTTCCATTGCCTCCAGATCGATCAAATGGTCAATATCCACATGAAAACTGCCCAAAGTTGTAAGCACGCAAGTAATCCCGTGCGCTTTACCCCATCTGCTGGCGACATCATGGAAATTTTCATTGGAAAGTTCAAGCACTAACCGACCGGCAAATATTGTGACTAGGCTGCGGCACTATCCAAATTATCCGCAGATAATCGATTATCGTATCCGTAAATTGCGGATAACGATATAAATTCATTATCGAATTATCCGCAACGATACGATACGATAATTATATTTTCATGTGCGGATATCCGCGGATTATCGTACGATAACAAATATTGCAAACATGCTAAGACTCGTGACCTGAACGAGTTTGCATAAATCATGCATTTTCCCCGGTATGTTTTGGAGTATTCAATGTGTAATTGATTGTATATTTGTCACGCGAATGAGTGGCCTACGATCTTTTCTCCAAATTAACCTACTTTGTCTCGCTTTATTGCAACAGCATTCAATTATCCAAGATTATATTACAGGTTATCAAATGCAAATCCATCTGGCTGCTTTGGCTTCTTCCGAATCCTCCCCGATCTCCCCTGCGTGGACCCTTCAGTTGGCATTTCAGGAAGCGGGAGATCATTATCACCATCATCCTGAGGCTCAACGGCACTATGAGGAGACGTGAAGGAAATAGGGGATGAGTACTGTTATGACCAAACATGTAAAGATTCAGATGTAAAATAGTGTTTTGTCAGCTTCATAAGTATCACCTGATGGTCCAGAATAGGATATATTAGCGAATTTTATGCTAGTGCGGATAGTTTGCTGATATCCAAACTATCGTTTAGATATCCGCGGATATCTGCAATGACGATGATGATAATGATCCATTATCCGCAATCCGCAATTTGCGGATAACGATAACGGGTCATTATCGTTATCGTACGATATGCCGCAGCCTAATTGTGACCTTCCAGGGTGCTTTGAGTTGTACCGATATTAGTACGCTATGATTCAGGGCAAATTTCGCTCTTGGTCTTAAACTGGGCTTTTGATATGTTATAGACAATTATTGACTGTATATATGCAACCTTTTGATGGGAATGGTGGTTCATTTGGTTTTGCTTGAGGTTCTTTCATTGTCCTGCGCCTCGAGTTGCTGTTTAACGAGTTCCATGATCAAGCTATACCCAGAAAGGCCTGCTGCCATATATGAATAGTCCCCCATTTGGAAGTAACAATTGGCATTAATTGAGGCTCAACCACTCAAGCCAAGAAGCGTAATGATTGAATCGGTTCAGCTATAGTGTTCTTGAAGGAAGATCTTATTGTGTCCTTTTCAACATATTCAATAGTTCTGTCACTCCACGCGTTCTCTTCGATCCAATGGATGAAGCGAAAAATATCTTGATCAAAGAAAAGGGATCTAGGGATCCACGGCCTTGGTTGTAGGGAGAACCTGCTTATGGACCGAGACTAGCCATTTGAAGACCGGCTTCTATGGATGCTGTTGCTGATTCTTCGAAGTCGAGCGGAAAAAGCAACTGACCACTGACAATTTTACCAATATGCGTCCGTCCAATCCGCTGGCAATCTTTCCTAATCTGTGACATTAGAATCTCAAGGAATTTGAGCGGGCTCTGACTGAAGCCTGCCTTCGCTCCCGGGAAACCTCGTTTGATGAATCCATCCGCAGCGACAACAAGACCGGGCGGCGTTTTCACAGACGCCACCCCCAAAAATTCACAAAGGTCCTTGTACTCGGAATATGATTCAAGATACAGCTGCCCAGAAAACAGGTTGAGCAGCATACGGAATATATCAGGTATTTCGGTTTTGACAACATCATCGGGGACCGTGTGTAGCCTAAGTCTATCCAAAGAGGGAAATCCTCGGCTTTGGCGTGGGGCATACAAATGAAGAGTGACAACACGTGATTCTCGTATCTTGGACATCAAACCATTGGCCTCGTAAGGGCTAATGATCATCATGCGCAACTGAGGTGTTCCGTCATCGACAACATGGTTTCGACTTGTCAGGACCCATCTGACAGGACGTTGGAAAGCATCAGCAACAAAGTGCGAGCCCGGGGAAGTCTTGATGGTTCTAACGAAGTCGTTGGAAGCCAGTAGACTGGATGGGAATTGAGATACGTCCAGAAAGCAGGCGGCGGAGGTATTGCGCAGCGTGAGATATGCTGGCTCATAGGCCTCGGAAGACCTCACAAGAATGCCTGTAGTGACAAATGAAGATATGTGTGGATGGATATGGTGCGTTTCGGGTGTAGCACTTGGAGGCCTCTGAACCTGGCGCTCACTTTCAACCTCTGGTGCGAGCTCGCGCTCCTGTTCCTCTTGAAGGGAGGACGAAGTGTCGAGACCTTCAAACTTGCGGCAGCGCCTCCAAATCAAATTTAGATTCGGGCTAGTATCTGAAGGACAGTTAAATAACGGCCGCGCTTGATGACCAGGTCGGTATCGCTGTTCAAGAGTTTGGCATTCGGGCTCGAGAAATTCCTGGGCTTGTCTCGGCGTCAGATCAAGACAATCATTTTGGCGGTAAGCTTGCCACAATTCCCGTTGGCGCTCGAATCGTGTACCCTGGACCGCCCAAAGGGGAATACTGTGTCGGCTGTCAATCCACGTCTCGGAAATGGCCCAGAGAAGCACGTCCGCGACAGTGATCTGAGAATTCTTGTCCTTGCCACTCAAGGCCAGGATATTGGACTTGACCTCCTCTGGAACGCAAAAGACGACAGACTGTCCGTTGCCCAATTTTCTCATTCTCATGCACGCTGGAGCATAGTCAGTCTTGGCTTTGCCTGATATGAAGAATCCAAATTTCGTACCTTGAACCAATTTGTCCTTCGTGATACCCGGACCCAGCGTGACCGCCGCACGATAATTAGACGGGAGCTTCAAATCGATTCCTCTGGTATGTGCTTCGTCCAGGAAAACAAAGCATGCTTCCATCTGTCTTGCAAACGGTGAAATTTGCAATAGTTCAACACGTCCAGTTCGATCCAGGACGCAGATGTCGTCTTTGTCGTTTACAAATACCACCGCTTGGACTGGTCCTTCGTTTGGGAGCAGTTTTAGCCAGTGCGCTGCCAAGTCATGATTACTGAGCTCCAGAATCTGTGCGCCCACATCAAGAATCACCTGAGCCGGTGGATTCAGATCCAATACCAGGTCCAATATGATCTCGGCATCTGACTTGCATGGCTGGACTTGCTGTGGAATGCAGGCCACGGAATTTTCTGGCCGCAACAAATATTCCAGCACCAACGCATTCGTGTGGTTTTGCTCCGGCAGGTCGAGTTGCGAGACGCTCAGTGGTAGGGTTTCTCGTGAATCATTCGTCCCACTAAACCCTACTGTAGGATGTGTTTTGATCTCCCCGATATCCCAGCCCGACGCAGACAACTTGTCAGGAAACTCCTTCATTTCTTTCGGGAATACGACGTGTGTCAAGAAGTAGTCTACAGTAGCTTTGGAGAACCGCAGAGCGGGGAACACATGATCGGTACAATGAGACCGGTCATCCAGATTCACTCCCACAAGCTGCTGGTAGGTGGGTGGAAGCCTAGAAGCATCGTTCGTCCACTCTTGATACTCTGCACTCGCTTGGTCTGACCCGACCAGATGATTGAAGGCGAGAAATATATCGTCGTCGCCAAGTCCGGCATAGTAGTAATTCAGACATGTCAACAGAATCACGACATCGGGATGGCTGAATTCTGACCGAAGGGAAGGGCTATCCTTGGCTCGATACGGCACACAAAGTCTTGTCGGTGGATTTCGGCTCCTATCAGGCCCATAGTTGACGCGCCATCGTTTTTGACCCAAGCAAAAGGCTAGAACGCCCCCAGCGAGCAGACCCCGTATCAACAGGAGGGATGCCCGTGTGCTATCTCCCCAAAATCCTGCGGAATCCTCGCACTCCACCGCCGCGATTTCCTCCACCAGAGGCTCAGATTTCATAATGTAGGTGTAGACGGCATCTCGAATGGGCCGAGCCTGCCTCGAGATTGACAGAGACCCAATACCATTCTCACATATGTGCCTTCCGACGTATTGAACCAAAGCTTTCTCAGCATCCTGTTTGAGCAAACGTATCCGTGGAAAACCGCCATGCGGCTGCTCGCTCACTTCAATGGAGTCGGGGAATTCGGATTGGACGCGACCAGCATAATCTCGAACCAGTTGTAACAGCTCTTGTACCACAATCCACCGTCGTGGGCTGAGTTCGACGGGGCGTTGAGATCCCATGGTATAGATCAATTCAAATTTGACGCTAAAGTTTTCATCACTTTCGTCCACAATGTCCCGGGAGTTGTGTTGGAAGAACTGCAACGTGCGAAGTAGAGAACGGCCCACGGCGCATTTCCCAGCAATAAAACACTCAAGGCTCATCAGTTTCAAAGATAGGATATGCTCGGGTTGGACGAGCAAGACACCGCCCTGCGACATACACTCTAAACACATGCGTTCAATCTCCTCTGCTTCGGCTTCTCCAAATTTCAGAGAGCGTGCAATGGGCATGTGATACACACGCCGACCCAAGAGACCACCCAACTTCGTGACCAGCATTTGAAACATTTGTCGTGATTGCGGCTTGGCCACAAGAACGCGAACCAGACAAACTCCATTCGCAAGATCTGCTACCACCATAGGAACAATAACTGAAGATTTCCCCTCGCCCATATTCAATTGCATGACGGCATTCTTTCCCGGGACAAAGTGCCTCATTGTCGCCGCAATTTCCTCCTGAATGCCTCTTATCAGGATCCCGTTCTCTATCTCAAGCAGAAGAGTCTCTGGGAACCGGATTGGCTGCCAGTTCGTATGTCCTGAATTTTCGAGTTCTTTCAGGAGTTCGTCCGGGTGCTTGAGAAGGCGAGCTAGTCGTTTCGCTCGCTGCAATTTAGTGATTGAGCACCCGTAAGCAATGAAACATTTTTTCCAATCTAGGTCTAGTGGACCCCATCGATGGCGCGACAGTTGCTCCAAAAAAAGGACTGGTGACAGCCTTGGGTACTGCTGCAGTTCCAGGGCTACTGCGATTACCTTTGCCCTGAAAGGATGGATCGTCCCTGACCAGGTGGTCTTCTCACGAGGACAGAGCTCAGACACAAGTGATCGATACACCCTGTCGACATATTCTTGACACGATGCAAGATAGTCCAAAATATTTGTCTCCAGCTCTCCTTGAGCCATATTGATGTGCTTTTCTTGTCTGCCATCTTTCAACGAAGCAACACTGCTTTGTAACTGTTCGACATAGTTTTTCTCGTACTTGGATTTGGCTTGTATACCCAAAGAGTTTAGCAACGCCACCAATGTGGAAGCTGGAGGTTGTCCTGTCGACGATGTAGAGACAAGGTTCCTTAATTGCGGTTCTTCAATGTCGATGATTGGCTGCGGGCCGAGTAGGTCATCAAAGAGCACAAAGCCACGTTTTTTCGGTGCACTTTGAGGTGGATGTGGTAGCTGGTAGGGTTGAATCTCGACCTCTTCGATCAGTTGATGGCAAGTGACATTCGCAATGTCGGTGATGTATCGCTTCAGATCTCGATTGTCGAACCAGATACTGAACAATTTTGAAACTTTCATCATCATCTCCTTTGCATCAAAGTAGTCATTCACTGTTGGATTTAATAGTGAGGACGGTGATCGGGTGGGCCACTCGCGTTCAAAATGTAGCAACAAACTTTTCTTAATGGCTTCCCGATTTTGATTCCGGAGTCTATCCCTGCGCGACATGAGTTTTTGAAATGTCTCATTCGTTTCGGGCGCAAGTTTTGACTCTGGAGTGACTTTACGCTGTTCCGACTCGATTTGACGGCGAATTGAAGTTTTAATCATCTCAACTCCCTCTTTTGGCAAAAACAACGCACTGGTTGGCAGATGGATTGAAGCCAGGTCACGAATCACAAAAAGTGAAACAATGGTCTCAAGGGCAATCATATTAGCTTCATTGGAGAAAGCAAGGGCTGCAAGCCAGATCATGAGCTGGAATTTGCCGAGGCGGCGGGTTTGTGAGCACGCGAGGTGGTGTATGCTGCACCAATTACTGACAAGAAACTCTCTTGACTCTAGTATCCACTCAGCATCGTACCTCAACCTTTTCGTGTCCAATGGAGTATGAGGGCCACGAACCCCGGTGGGTAAAGAGAGGAATTGCCAAAGATGCGAGGTCAACTGTTCGGATTGAAGTTTGCGGACAGAAGGGATCCCTTTGTAAAGCATCTTGCAAACGGCAAAGCTTCGAGACGCTGCGCAAGATATCCGATTCTTGTCGAGACTGTTGTACATGCTGTCGTGCTTCTGCGTATGATCGTCGGCGCCGAATCCTGGGGCGCGGAATGAAGATGTGCGGATTCGCTCCCGCAAAAACAGTGCTTGCTCCACATGTGGAAGTGACGGGTGATTAAGCTCTGTCCCGAGTTGGAAAATGCTCATGCGACGGTTTTGGTCCAGTATATCTGCGACTTCCTCGCGAAAGCCATGGTGCTGAGAGAGGCAGCCTAGACCTTGCCGCCAGTGGATGCTCTGCATCACTTGCTCATTATCAGGATAGAATCTTCTGGCAGGAGTGAGAGATGCGATGCTCTTGAGGAGTTCAATGTGTTCTGTCTGCAGGCGATCAAAAGACCTCAGGGACGCGGACCGAAGTATAGACAGAGCCTGCTCGGTACCGGTCTTCTTGGTGAGTGGATCTGGCAGGCAGAAAGACGTAAGAGCATGCAAGTACGTGAGATATAGCTTGCTCTGTAGGCTTCCATTGTCCAAAAGCCGTCCGAGCTGGCGATCGATGGGATACGCATGGATGGTGGTCGCAGGTTGCCAACCGATCTCGACACGAACGTGGTTGCCATCTCTGGCCCAAGATAAAGCTCCTTCAGGTATGAGGACCACTTGATCGTAAGAGTCACGGTTCGTGAGCAGAAGCGTGTTGCGTAGCCCAATCAATGAGTCAAAGACTTGGTTACTATCGACTGACATGCCAGGATATTGTCGAGATTGGATTGCAGAAGACTGTGACTTGAGGATAAATTCCAATCGAAGGCGCGGTAGCTCAACATGTAGATTTGAAGAGGCCTCGTGGAAAATACAATGCACTTTCAAAGCCTTTTCAATCGGCTGAAAAACATTGGATATTACTTGGGCCGTTTGGCACATGGTGCTGACCAAAATTGTTCCGTTCCTCTTGAGGCTCCAGGAAGCTTGACAAGAGCTTCTCTGGAGCTGCCAGTTTTGACTGGATGACAGCCATGGCGCTTTCAAGGGTCGGAATTCCACCAGGTCCCCTAAGACCGAATACCAGTGCGCATAGCCTTCCACAAACTCATCTGGAAAAACTCCAGCAAAAAGTCTAGACGGAACCAGTTGCCAGACTTGCTCCCCACCCTTCACCGCTTTGACTGACATGTCGGAATCAGTGGACTCTGGCACGGTCTCTTTTCCGAGGTGTACCGTGTAGCCCGAATACTGCTTTTGACACGAAAATTGCATCCCCGGTGTGTTGCTGGGCATTACGTCCAATTGAGATTTCCCAAATAAGCTGCGATATGTTGGATGAGATTCATACTCAGAAGGCAAACGTGCAAGCGGGAGGCCATCCACAAGGAGCTCTCCAGTCAAGAGGTTGTAGTGCAACAACATGTCTTCGCTAGACCCGGACTGGCCGGCAAACCGAGTAAACAACCAATATGTCACGTCGTTTGACTCCCTGGACCACTTAGAGGTCTTGTCATAGGCTGCCCAGGCTGCGTCAATGGCCAGGTCTAGTCCTGGGTTCTTGCATTCAACGATACGCTCTGCGAGAATAACATGGCTGCGATAACACAGAACTTGCCACCGATGGTACAGAATTTGAAGCAATGAACCTGATTCTGTTGTTAGAGAGTTCCTCCCGTTCCAAATGACTGAACAGCACTGCAGAAAGATCGAAACATCTGCCGAGATGGCGAACATAGGGGCAATGGTTTCTGCATTGAATGTCTCTGTGCAGACCAAAGCGATATGAACGCTCTTTGCAATTAAATTGGTTTTCTGTGTATCATCAATAGCCTCACTAGCTTTCGTTCTGACAAGATTGACCCAGTGGAAAGCAGATCGGCGGAGGTTGTTTAGACACTGAAGGCACATCGCACAGACTTTCTGAGAAGGAGACAAAGACAAAATCCTCAAAACCAGCCGAATGAGACTATTGATCCCATGTATGGTCTCCCAATTTTGCTGGATCCTCTCCATTGTCTCTTCAATTCGCGAGAGTACCTCGACTGTGAATACCTCGTCGCACAAAATCGCATGTCCTTGTCTCAATGTCGTGCCTGTTTTGGATGGGCCCGCTTGATTGATTATCTGGAGCACAAAGATTGTGGTTTCGATTTTTTTCATGTCCACCGATGGCATTGACAGTTCCAGCAGGATATTTTGCCATTGGATCTCCAGTCCAAGGGGCATGGTTGCAAGGGCTTTGTATTCTTCCAGTGACATGTCAGCAGGGGCATCGCACTGTGTCGCAATGACAGTATTTGGTGACGGGCCATGTGGATTCATGGCAGGTCGAAACAGAAATTGCTGCAGCGCTGAACTGTGTGCGGGGAACCTATAGGTGCAGGAAGTCTCTGTTTGATGAGTCCAGTCAAAGCCGCTCACAAAACATCCGAGAACATTGTCAAAGTATTGAAAGTGAAGTCCATTGTTGAGGCAGACATCATTTTCCGTCACATTGAGAATTAACCTGTCGCGTCGATGAGTTCTCTCGTGAGGCTTATTCTGAGAAAGAAGACTGATCCGCTGGTTACGCCCGTGGTTGCTGAAGAACGAAGAGAGACCTCGATATGTGTGTGGACGATGCTCTGCTCTGGGCCGTTCTTCCACCGCGTACTTCATATTCAAACACCGATGCAGGAAAAACAGCGTGGTGTCACGCCAGCTTCCAAAGGGCTCGGGTACTCGAAGTTCGAAGACAGTGGC
Source organism: Penicillium samsonianum (assembly GCF_028829775.1). Taxonomy (NCBI): domain Eukaryota; kingdom Fungi; phylum Ascomycota; class Eurotiomycetes; order Eurotiales; family Aspergillaceae; genus Penicillium; species Penicillium samsonianum. Next base: position 941,390 of record NW_026643264.1, on the reverse strand, counting down.
TTTGGCCCTTGAACAATTGGTCGGCAGAGGCCACTCATGTATGCTGATGTCAATCGACTCGGCCTGCCTCTGATAACGTTCTCGGGGGCAATCACTGTGGTGGACTCTATCCCGAAGCCCAAGTCTCTTATCCACAATGATTTCGACAGATTCACATGGTGTCTTAGAAGATAATGCCATCAATTCCCGGTAACGTTGCTGCTTTTCCCAAAGCTCGACCTTTTTCTTCGTCCTCTCCTGAGTGGCATTTTCTTCGATGGCTGCAAGCAATTGCTGATGTTTGTGAGACTGCTCGAAGTATCGAACAGCGAAGCAGGAGGAAGTCCCGAATTCCTGGAAAATGTTCGGGCCATGGTAGCGAAGGCGAGCCTGACGTCGACTCAGATACTTTTCAGCACACGCCAGCCTCTCCATGTGCGATCGAAAAGGCAGCAAAAGTGATTGAAAGCAGTCAACTGGTATGCATGCGTCATAGTCTCTCAGGGTCTCATGTAGGTGAATCGCGGATTTGTCGCAGGCAATCCACAACTCTAAGAGCGTAAGAAGCATGACTGATGTAGCTTCGGGGTTGTCTGAATACGACGAAGACGCTTTCTCGAAGTATCGAGTCATCAAAGCACCGAGTTGACCACAGGCTGCCTCCTCGCCCTGGTGAATTTCCAGCCATGCATTGAGACCCGAAGCAACCCAATCCTCAAAGGCAGCAAGGTTGTACGCTTGGTAATCAGAATCGTGTGAATCGAGGTGATTTGGAAGCTCTGTTCGTTGGTATTTGATCAACTTCGATTGCGGCTGGAAACTTTCTCTGCACGGGCGTTTGTTGCTTCGATTTTCTATGCTCTCGATGTAGCGGTCAAGGCAGGGGAGCGCACATTGAATATCTTGACGGAAATTTAAATCACGCAGCAGTGGCATGTCGACACTGTGGCTATTTTTGCTCCTAATATGCGTCCACTGGCTTTGAACTGCGCTGCTTGTACGACTCAAGATTTCCTGAACTGAGGTGAACCAGGCAGGCACAACTGCCAAGTCAAGCTTCAGCAGTCTGCGAACGATCTTGGCATTCATAAGAAAGAGACTCTCGGAGGGTATTGCAATTGAAGCCCTGTCAACTATCGAGGTCATGAAGAAGACCATGAATTGTTTGTACAGATCGTCCAAGCTCCCTTCTGTAGACAGCCTGCGAAACACTAGCTGCAGTGTCACGCGCACCAGGAGCCATAATGCAGATCGGCGCCACGGCGATTGGCAATCACGCCACATTACTTCCTCGCGAGTGTTCTTCTGAATCTGTACAGACGCGATGTCGGTGCATCGAGGACGAAGAGTCGACATGAGAAGCTCTGTCACCATTTTGGGATGCGTGGTGTCCCTGGTCTCATCGTGCTCCTGTCCAGCCTTCTTGACTCTTGGCTTGGTTCCAGCAACGGGCTGGTGACTCATTCTGGAAATCGTTTGCGCCATGAACGCTCGGAATCCGGGTTCCTCGAAAGTTGCCCTATTCATAACCATAGTCGGACCCGGGAAATCACGGCGCAGCCGTCCCACTGTTGTTGTAACGGCTTCATTGCGAGCTGACAACTCAAAAGATTCGATGTGTATCGCATCGTTATGCCAGTATAGGAAGATTCCTGCGTTTTGCTCGCGAACGTGAATTGGGAGGAATCCGCCTACGGCCTGGTTAGAAATGAGCACAATGATTTGCGTGTTGCAATGCTTACCCCGAATAGGTAGCTCTGCCAGACTCATCTCGAGCTGCTTTTCATCAACATCCCCATGAGGGCTGTATGCTTTTCTTAGGCGAGAAACCATCACAGTGGCCTTACGTACGATAGTAGTATCTGCGGTTGGAACGTAATCGCTGAAACTGCGGAGAGCATCAACGACGCTCTCGAGGAGACGATGTTCTTGTTGCACATTGTAATCTTCTGCCTGGGGAACCTCTGGTGGGAGAAATATGTGGCGGAACAGGTACAATGTCTCCTCTAACGTCATTGACTTGGATGCAAGAGAATCTTCCATGACGAAGAGTTTGACAGAGGGACGAATGAAGTGGGAGTTTGATTTGGATTGCAGGGAACCAGTTTTGGGTCCAATTTTTGCTTAGTTGGGTTGCGAGGAGACTTTAGAGAGTGGCTAATGAACTTAGGAACGTCTTTAAATCAACAGGCTGAACCCCTTTATACAAACAGTACAGTATAACCTTAGACTTCCACAGAACAGGGTCTTTGCATGATGCTGTCTAGCACAATCTGCACGAGCAGAAGATTGAAACACATACAATGTGAGGGGCGCTTATCATTCCGTCTCAGCTCTCCTATAGGTGGAATTCATCACTCTGATAGAAGGGGCTAAGCAAACCCCCTATGGAGACTTCCTTGACTCACTGCTATTGTATCGACTATTGTCGATCTATGATAAAAAATGTGATCATCCCCACAGTTTTCATTATGTCTAAATTCAGCTTCAATCCAACGCTCATATGGCATTGGAAGTGTTCCGTAAGGCTTCTACCACAAGTTTCTCAAACTATCATCAGTCCATGAAGGCCCGCTTAAAATAGTGACTCCACGGCCCTTGAATTGAAGAAAAAAGCCTATCATTGTTTCCTGGCTTGATCAAAAAGGAGCGAGACACAGCATGGGCAGGGCACATATTGCCACATAACCCTGGGTTTTCCACCGCAAGATATGACCCAATGAGAGTCCCTTACATGATAAATTTCTTGCATCACGGGCCTCCTGCGTAGTGCATAATGAGCCTCCCGCATTAACAATAAATCAATCTCCACTTTTGAATAATCGAGCAGTCAGCCACATGCGCACCACAAGGTGCGAACTCACCAAGTTGTAGTACAATAGCTGATTGAATGTTTTTCCTAGATATTAGAGGGATTCGAACAGTGGTAAAGTTGATCATGTGGTCGAGTACTAATAATTGCTTCCGTTTCAGAGACTTACGCACGCTTGTTTATGTCGAGACCAGGAGCCATGGAGGTTACACATGCTATACATTAAATTGCTATTATTACATCATGATACCTGATAATTGAATGTCAAATGCATATCAAGAAATCATAAAGAGGCTACCCAAATGAGTCGACAGGAGAAAGAGCAAATCAATAGGGGGCGAAAGCCAAGATGCAGGCTAACAGGTCTCACGCTAGCATAGGAAGATAGGGTTGGAAGTGGAACTATAGATCTGAAGATCAAGCATGGGACAGTTTGGGAAGGAGGACTAGTTACACGGCATATGAATTCGAGAGTTAGCGAGTATAGTATTCAGTAAAGATGAGCATTGCTCATATTCAAAGAGTTTGATCTTTCAAAAGCTCTTGAAACTCCCACAGCGATGATAAATACTGCTCTGTCTACCTCTCCTCCTGCCAAACCCGCAGTCCTGTTCTTTTCTCCAAATAGCCCGGCCATTTCTTCGGAAAATACCGTCTAATCTCCAGTTTTTGTAAATTTGAAAAATTTCCAAGCGTTCGCGCAAAATCAGCATCCACAGCTGGACCCCAGTGGTTGACAGTCGGTTCCGAATCAAGGTATAACACCATTTCTTCGAGACATTTTGCTTCTGTGAACAGTTTTTCGAGAAGCTCGCGCCATCGCGGGCCATTGGGAGGATTGCTTGTTAGGAAATCTGGGTGCGGCCCTTGATTGTATACAGCATGAACAGAGATCCAAAGTCTGCGTAGGTTCCGAACGTTTGACGGCTTAATCATATTAAACCAGTCTATACCAGTGTCGGGGTTGTGAATTTGGAACATGTTTTCGATATAGAATTCCGCTGGATTTTTCGAAAGGGTATTTTGAGGATCGGTAATGTGGATTCCTGATTCAGACATGACGGATACAAGTAATCGAATGAAATGACGTTATGTCTGTGTAATAAGTAACGTGTGGGGAGTTTGGGCTTTTGGAAAAGATTCTCATACTCTCAACCTGACGATTCCAGTTTGAAACAACATGGATACTATGGCTTTTGCTTGTACACTTTGCGTTGCAAGCCATATATGCAGGCTCGTATGCAAGAGGCCCAAATGTTCTCCGTATTTAATTTTCAAGTGTTTTGAAAGGTTTTTTTTTGTAGATGCATGAATCTGCAATAAGGGCTTTCTGACTCATGGCACATGGTCTGGTCTGCCTCCCGCATGCCTCCCGCATGGCCTAGCCTGCCTCCCACATGGTCTATTCTGCCTCCCGCATAGCCTAGTCTGCCTCCCGCATGGTCTATTCTGCCTCCCGCATAGCCGTATGGTCCAGTCCGCCTCCTGCATCATCTGGTCTGCCTCTCGCATGCCTCCCGCCTGGCCTAGTCTGCCTCCCACATGGTCTATTCTGCCTCCCGCATGGTCTATTCTGCCTCCCGCATAGCCGTATGGTCCAGTCCGCCTCCTGCATCATCTGGTCTGCCTCTCGCATGCCTCCCGCCTGATGCTTATCGGCCCTTTCTCTTAGTCCGTCATGGACTTCGACTCGTGCGTTGGCCGAGTAAAAAGTACCCCTCTCAAATCCACTACGTACAGCCTTCCGCGTGCCGCCGCTCTGATCTCAACTTACGCGTGGCTTATGTTATTATCCAAAACTACGGAATAAAAACGACCTTTGTGTCAGCACTCACTTTTCCATTTTCGCGTTTTCATTTTCTTTGGATTTTTTCTTTCGAAGACAGCATATTGCGATAATCCGATCACAATGGATCCTCGCGAAGCCAGATCGACCGGGTATAGCACCTTTTCATCAACACTTGAAATCAAACCCAAAACCGTCGGTCGCCCGAGGTTCGACCCGTATCACAAGGTTCTCAGCAGGTTTTATGAACCACTGGTGCTGTTGCGATTGCTTGGACAGAGCCGTGGGAATCACCAGCCGAAACCGCACGATGTAAATGCAGGCCAAGCTGTGCGTCGGGATTTCTTGCGGAATCTTTCCTACATTTGTGACTTTGAAAAAGGCGGAGATACCTGCACCGCGATTGGACTTGCAGACCTCGGCGCATGCTATCGGTTATATGTCGCTTCAAATAAAGGACAAGCTAAAATAGCTGAGTTTCTTAAGGCTGTTCTTGGGCTACTGCACGATTTAAATGAGGTGCCAGGATCGGAGCTACCTCAAAAGGAAGCAGACTTTATGAAGTTTTGTGTTGATTTTGCGGAAAAGCGCGTCAGAAAGGAAAAGAACTGCTTATTCAGGGCCGTGGATGCTTGTAGCCGAAAGCTTTCACATTCAGCTACAATTGAAGGTGTGCACCGCCAGTAAAGTGTTATAATATTGCCGATGCTAATGCCTTGGTAGCCGAAAGACTACGCAAGTGGTTAAGATCGCTCCGGAGCCATGATGATAATCTCACACTTTGCACGTTTGCATACGAAACCAGGCATTCTCCATTTCTCCCATGGTTGCGGTCTATACGGCAAGAAAACTTGCTCAGCCCAGACATAGAATGCGATCCTTTTGGGCTTGTGAGACATTACATCGGACGGCTAGCACATCATATCCGAGCATCAAAGGAGCTTGTTAAAGCTGTCACTGATATGAGCCAAATACTAGAAAGTTGCGAAGTTTCCGCTGTGGATCACATAGCACCGGTGCCACCTCCCGCACCCGACAGGCATACGAATCTTGACGGAATTCTCAACCGTATGTTAGGGAAGGGACACGACGAGCGACTCGACATTGAACATGGACTGTCAAAAATCAACGCTGTGAATCGACTCTTCGATAGATTTCCGGGCGAATATCGGAACCTAAAGCCACGAATCCATGCAGAGGTCCAAATACTTGAGCATTTTCATCGATATCAAATACAATTCACCGAAAATGATCGCTTTGTCGCTTGCAGTAAGGCAGCCTGTCTATGTTGCGAGATGTATTTCAAACACCACCCAGCACGAATGATTGTCCCTGAATCGCATCGAAATGTGTGGACAAACTGGGGACCGCCTCTGGTAGAGAACTTCTCGAAGACCCACGGGGCAGGAAGGCAGCAGTTACATATACTGAACAAAGTGATTCACGAGATTCGCAATCTTGTCATCAGTCAAGCCCTTGGACAATCCTCGGTTGGCCAGCGACGTCCTGATTCAAAAACAGAAATTACAGATCTCCATTCCCTCGGCTACACCCCAGCACCTATCAACGGTTCGGAAAAGAGTTCAATGGTTATGAGCAAAGATACCCCCATTGAAAAACATAATCAACAATTAAAACATCAAGCCAGAGGTCCATCGATTAGCCCTGGATTATTGACTCATAACAACGAAGAATCGGATGGTGAGGGCGGAGGCGTTTCCATTCAGGCCTGGATGCATTGAGGGCAACTACAACGTCGCTCGTTTAAAGCGGATGGTGTCTTTGGCTTATACTATTTTGACTACATATTCTTGTACTGCTCTCTTTTTTAAGCACGATGAATCTTAAATTGGAAAAACAAAGCTTAAGTGTTATTTATCTCTGCACTACCCCTTGCACGTCCTGTCCCGGTGCCTTCGGAGATTATCGTTGCGTGTACAAGACGAGCCACATTTGTCGCAAGTAAACTTTTCTATGATCTCCAGATGTTCTCTAGCCCATGGCTTATGATGTGTTACGACATGTCGGCGCATATCCGTTTGTTCAGCTGTACGATAATCACAGAAAGCTTGTGGACATTTGACAGGTTTGACGTGTATCCGAGCGTGCTTCCTGGAAAATATTAGATACTGCATTATGTTCGTTATAGACACAAAAGGTACCTTGAAAGATGTTTCTTATCTTCACCTGTTCTCCATTCGCAATTCAAATACCGACAACGATACACTCCATCAGAAAACAATGTCATATGGTCTAGTGAGGGCATCTCTGCTTCTTCAAATTTGACCACATTTCGAGGCGCTGAGGCCAGCGGCTCTGACAGGCTTTCCTCTGGAGCTCTGCCTTGGCTAGAATCCTCAGTCGATGTCATTCTTTCAAAGTTTTCTTGAAAACCCTCTCCTCCATCAGGGAATACATCTGGTTCAAGTCTCTATAGAGATGAATGATCCATGTAGTTCTCTGCAGACTCTGGGGGATTCATGATAGCTGCATCCGTGAAGCCGTAAGTGCCATTCATCGGTTGAAAGACTTCAAATGAGGTGTCTGCAGGGGGTGCGGCACCACCTGTCGCGCTGGGAGCCACGGGGAGACCAATTGTTCCATGTTCGGGAAGGTAAACGGTTTGTTCAGTCAACAGGTCAAGAAAAAAGTTTAGGTCTCCACATTCATCTTCATCGTCCGCATCTTGGCCAGAGAATGCGTTGTCCATGGCTAATGGTAGGGACGCATAAGAAAACAGCGCAACGTAAGATTAGAAGGCTTTATACTGAAGAAAGTCGCGAGTATTGGCTTTCTGGATAATTAATCCCTGCGCCGATTGCTTGCATGACTTCGACAACTCATTTTTCTTTTTTGGAGTAGCCCGTACGAGCCGTAAAAATCAACTGGTCAACTGCCTAGGGCCCATATTACTCTTCGAGAGTAACCAATGGATGTGATCCACATGTTTGCCATTCTTTCGCCGCTCTTTCTCATGCATCTTTTCAGTCTCGAGCATCAAGATAAGCCTCCACTCTGTGGAATCCTGTTGATTGGTTGGATAATTGGAGCTACGAATACATGGCGCCTATTGCAAATTGACTCGAGTGAATTATGTTCCTCTCGCTATTTGTCGAAGCCTTTGGGGCACACAATGAATTGTTGGACTGACAAAGTACGTGAGACGTATTGATTTTCTGAATATCCCGGTGGGAAAAATATTCATAGTAGCCGCTATGTAGATCCCTCTTTTTTATCTGTGACTTTGAGAAAGGAGGCGATACTTCCACCGCTATCGGGCTCGAAGAGACTGGGACTTGGTCCAGATTCTGGGTTGCTTCAAACAAAACAACAGCTTAGATTGCCGATTTCTTGCAGCATATTCTAGAAAGGCTTCATAGTATCTATCATTTCGCAGGAAAGAATTTGACTCCAAAGAAGAATTCTTTTGTGAAATTGTGTGTTGAATTTGCAACGAAACGCATTTCCTAGGAAAAGAAGTGCTTATCGACAGCCGTTAAGACTTGTCTTAAAATTATTTTACATTCGAGTTCATACGAAGGTATTTACGCTCACTATTTATTCCTTGCTTGCCGTACAGTTTCTCATCCTACGTAGACAAAGGACTCAGCGAGTGGTTAAAGTCGCTTTTAAGCCATGATGAAAATCTCACACTTTGTTTGTTTACCTACGAAAGCCAGCATTCGGAGTTTGTTTCCCGGCTGCAAGTCTTTTCCGCAGAACAAGAAAGCATGTCAGGCATAGAAAGAGGACCTGGAACTTTTGCGTCTGTGAGGCATTTCCTTGGTCGACTAGCTCACCACATTAGGGCGTCTGAAGAGCTAGTCGAAGCCGCCATAGACGTGAGCCACATGGTCCAAACCTTCGATGTTCGCGTCGTCAACTACACAACACCGGTACCTGCTCCAGAACCTGACGGACACACCAACCTTCATGATATTCTTAATCGCATGTTACCAAAAGCTTCGAATGAAAGTCTCATCATCGAACGCGGACTTTCCGATTTCAACGCTGTGAAAGGGATTTTCTGAAATTTTCCGAAGAAATATCAGCGTATAAGTCCGCAGGTCCATGCGGAGGTTCAGACCCTCGAGTACTTGTACTGAAACCGTATGACGTTTGCAGAAAATGACCGCTATGTTGCTTGCAGCAAGCCAGCCTGTTTGTGTTGTGAAATGTATTTTCAGTACCAACCTGCTCGAATGGATGTTCCCGAGTCACATCAGAATGTGTGGACAAATTGGGGGCCACCTCTGGTACAGAACTTCTCAAAATCTCATCCAGCAGGCAGGCTGCAACTAGATCTACTAAATAAAATGATCCAAGAAGTTTGTTCACTTGTCATCAATCAAGTACTTGGACAATTTGCGCTTGATCATGGATATCCTGACTCTGTGACAGGAATTACGGAGATACATTTATTCCGCAATAACTCAGCTTCCGTCATTGTCAGACACCAAAATCCACTTGTTGCATGCCATCCCGTCTCCCGCGATGATATGATCGGCAAGTTCACAAACGCTTCGGCAGAAGGATAGATTGAAATTGAGACCTTGAGAAATGCCGGCGAAGAATGCGACTTAGAGAGTGGAGGGGCTTAGAGAGTGGAGGGGTTGTACTATATGCTTGAAAATTTTGCGAACTACCGATACTGGTAATGTTGATGAAATCACCAATGCTACAAGACTTCTTGAAGTTTTAGAGGACTGAGACTTAAGTACTCATGGTACGTCAGAGCGTGGACAAGTTAGATAAGAGAGTCTATTCGTCACTGCTATCCTGCATATGTTCCATCTTCCTTGCATGTTTTGTAAGATTGTCTTTCCGCGTGAAGGAAGAGTCACATTGGGTACAAGGAAATCGTGCAATCTCTCCCAAATGTTTTTTGGCCCATGGCCGATGGTGGGCTACGACATGCCGACGCATATCCGTTTGTTCTGCTGCGCGATGTGAACAAACCTTACTTGGACATTTCACAGGTTTGACATGTCGCCGAATGTGTCTTCTGTCCGAAATTAGCTAACGCACCAAAGTCATTCTAGACTATTTTCAATACCTCAAACCATGTTTTTGATCCCACACCTTCGTTGATTTGCAATCCTGATATATACAACGATACAACCCGTCTGAAGTATCCGTGATATGGTCTAGTGAAGGCATTTCTGCTTCTTCAAACTTGTCCATACATTGAGATGCTGCAGCCAACGATGCTGAGCCACCTTCTTCTTGTGGTTCTTCCGGATTTCCAGTCTCAGTAGATGCCAGACTCTGCGTATGACCTTGGAATAGATTGATTCCACTAGGAAGCAAGTCCGATGCAGCACTCTACAGAGGCCAATCTTCGGTATGGTTCTCAGTGGGAAGCAAGTGATCCAGAAAAGCAGTATCCATCAAGTCGAAGTTATCGTTTCCCCGTTGATAGGCATATAATGTTGTGTTGGAAGGAAGTGCGGCACCTCCCTCTGCGTCGAAGCTCATTGGAAGATCAGTTGTTTCAGATTGGTCAAAATGACGGGTTTGATCGGTCCGAAAGTCGAGAGCAAAATTCGAAATCCACCCCTCGTCATCTTCATCCTGGCCAGGAAGACTGACTTCCATATTCATTGATAGAATCGCGGATGGAGACTGCAGAGTAAGGTACGGTAGGACTGTCAGATTTATAAGGGACACGAGGACGCTTTGCTTGGCAAGTCATGCCAGCATGGATCGCTTTCGTGACCTAGGGGATGACCAAATTCAAAAATTCGGGCAACGGCTTCAGGCAATCACTTCAGGCGCTCGATATCAATATACGCTAATACCTTGCATAGGCATGTGTGCTCGCTCATCATCATTCACCGCCACTTGTCTGACGACGATATAACTAAATAAGAACTGAAAGAACTAAAATACTTAGTAGTTAGGCTAGTCCACATATCCACAACTTCACCGCTGGTTGTGTGGGCCGTTTGCTTATACTCGACCATTGGGGCAAGTATGCGTTCTGTGGCAACATGTTGAGAGATCATCTGTAACTACCAATGCATGGCGCCTTTTTCCAGCTGACAACTGCACAATGCATTCCTCTGGCTAATAAGATGCGAAGCCTTTATAGAATGTGTTGGCATTCTAAAAGGTTACTGCTACATACTCGTATTGAACTAGAATATTGGTTGGTGCAAAGTGAATTATAGCAGCCACTGATGTAACCCTTTCACCGTCTAGTCGACCTGTACCGGCAGAGCCCGGACTGTTACGCTCCGACGCATATCTCAGATACCGTTTTACAGCAAAATCTATCGCTTTTCCTTGGGTTTAAAGGCCTTCGCAACCACGCCTAGCTCTGATTCCCAGGTCGATACTCACGCGACTTGATTGCCTACTTAGATTCATCGCTATGATGACTGCCCAAGGTCCAAGTAATCAAGATGCTCCAATCAGTGAGTGTTATATTCTTCTCACTTTGTGAATGGAATTTCCGCTAATATGAGCCGTAGACGAGCTCGTGGGAAAAATGATGTTCCGCGAATACGTCACGGCGGCTCTAGCCAGATCAAACAAATCCTTTCAATTACTCGTTAGTTTCTTAGTCTTCGGCTCAACTGAAACGTCTGTGCTGAGGCTGACTGATTAGGAGACCGAAGTCATTCAATTTATTATGTCTTATGATTATCTTGCAGCAATGCAGACTCTAGAAGCGGCGCGCATCGCTCCCTTTCACAATCAAGAGACAGACCCGCAAAGCGCCGTCTTCTGAGTACTTGGCTTTGCTTATCGCTCTCTACAGCACTCACAGGCGTATGCGCTGATGTACAGCCTACTTCAACTTAGCCACATAGGATGCCACATGGAACCTCATATCAGTACGTTGGCTTCATTCATCACCGGAACCCCACAGTTGCTGCCACCTCGGAGAACCCAGACTATCGAGGTAAACACGCAATCCAACTCCCACGGAGAAGAGGATCTATCAAAGTATACCTCTGCGTTGAATGAAAAAGGACAAGAAGATGGGAAGGCACTCAAACGTATATATTCAACACTCAGAATGGATCCTCCTCAGTTCAGTGCGGAAATTCGTTTTGGGGATTTGTATTCATTTGGGGTCGGACGAAATAAGAAGATTGCTGGCCATTTGGCTGCAAAGGATCTCTGCCGTCGAATAGGAATTTCAGTTGGAAGGTGACGGTAAAACGATCTAAAACCTTTCTTTCGGTTCAAATTGCACCATATCTTCCTACGCCTTCAAGCAAATCGCAAGTCCCTTCAGGACTTCTAGGCATGATTGTTGCAAGCATTACTGCCTGAAACTTCAAATCAAGGACTTCACTAGCTATGCCAAAGCTATCCTAGCGCCTAGATAATCATATGTATTGTTCGATAATCTTTGCTCGCGACGTTGAATGTTTTTTCTCCTTTTTCCTTTCTCTTTTTTTTTTTTTCAATACGAACGTTATTTACTGTTGAGAGGCTTCTGGCCCTAGTTTAGGAGGTGTTTCTTTTTCGTGCTTCCTCGTAGTAACAAGAGCCTCATAGGAGCCTGTAGCATTAACGTATCATGAAGGACACACGGCCACCTACAAATGACTATAAGATCCTGTTATGCGCAAGAGCTATAGCTGTCTACTTTAAGAAGGGCAAGCAGCGGAAGTGCTGTGAGGTTCTTCTCGGGTTCAAACCGCTTCATAGAACACACTCTTATGCGAACCTTAATTCCACTCTCCTTCATATTTTTCAACAAAATAAGATTGGAAAGTTCTTTATTATCATGACTGACAATGCACCAAATAACCCAACATTAGCTGATACATCATAGCAAGCAACGTCAGAACATGCCACTCTTATTAAGGTCCCAAGTCTTTCACATGCGCTTCGGCTAAGGTTTAACAAGCTTCTTAGGAATACTTCCCACGGAATGAATCAACAAAGACATGATGGCCAGCGCAGGGACCCAGCAGCGCTTGCATATGTAACAAAGCATGACATTGCTAATATGTTGAAGGTATATACTTCTTCAATCATCGATTGTAATACAATAATTACATATCAGCCTCTAAATTCGTAGTCTTGCTATGTTTGAGAATACATTCTACAATCTACAATGTGAACCAACGAAGCTTATGCCTCTTCGGATCGTCAAGATGAGTGAAATTTTACCTTCATAAAGCTGCGGCATTCAAAACGCCCTCGATCGTTCTTCCAGCCATTCTGTGAGGAGTATGAGCGGGGTGATATAGAATCTGGTGGATGAAGACGGAGAATGGAGCCGGTTTGGCTATCTCGGCAAACCTCCAGCGCAAGACCGCTTTCTTTTCACTTCCGTTTCAAGGATTCGGGTATATCGAACTCAAAAATGCCCACTATTAGTGGAGATATCATATCAGCTTTTGCGACTCGACACAGAGACGCCGGTGGAGAGATCACCTGTTCTTAAACCACAGATTTCGAAGGCACAACTAGATATGAGCGTCTCGAAGCTTTGAGCTTAGCGTGCAACTACACGGCCTGCCTCTCGGGCACTCCTTTCCAACGACTCAGCGGCATGCAATGACAATTGATTCAAGGGGTGCAATATCTTACCTGTGGCGTGGACCTGGATGGGTAAAAACAAAGTTCGCATTTCTAGACAATAGCCGACTCTAAATTGAGAATTGTTCCGGAAGCTTTCAGTATACCTATTTTCTCGGGACTTTTATGCCCACCCCACAATCTTCCTGACCAAAGAAAAAGGGTTTTCAGATGATCTTATGGTCGAAAAGCTGAAACCAAGCTTAATCGGAATTGCGGCATTGTTTAGGTTAGATAGCAATTGTAGTATTACTGGGCTCGCTGTGAACTAGTAAAACTGGCTGAAATGATTGCTTGTGGTATTCGAGCTGTATGGACGGAAAGACGCTGCCGACCATGAAGTTGCCCTAGCGTTACGACGATCACGCTTAGGTTCTTGATATAGGACGAGGCGAGTCTATAGGCTCTCGTTGATTGTAAGAAATACCTGATAGCAAGTTCTCTTTTCCCTGTGTGCTCATCGCCCAAGAGTTTGCTGTGTGGAATTTCAGCCAGTTGTATAACTACAGATTTTACCGAGCCCAGCATCCAAAGTAATGTTACCATGTATGATACATGCAATGTCTTCATGAACGAGTCATACCTCATTTCCTCGAGAAAACGTAATTATATGTGCCCTATTCGTGAAGACTAGTGCTGTTGATAAAGCCTGACTGAATGAAAATCTCTACCTACATCGGCGTCAAGGTTGAAAATAATAAGCTCATTCTGAATGCGGCGAATCCATATTCATAGCATAATCCTTTTAATGAAAACGGCTTTCAAAATGAATATCCGTGGTTCACATTCATATCCTTCTGACTTTGTCATGCGAATGCAAATGCGAATAAAAAAAGCTCAACATTCGCGAATGTTCCCTACCTTGCCGGCTTCTTTCATCGTGGGCCTCCCGCATTTTCTTCTGGGGTTGATAAAATAGCGCACTATTATTCACTGGCTAAATATTCATTTTCTATGGTGTATGCATGGAAGTTGCTTGGGCATATGAGGAACTTGAAGCCTTATCTTGTATGAATGCTCTCTCTGTAAGGAGAACAAAACTTGTAAACATCGACAAAGCCCAGTCTGTGCTCAGGCAGACTCTGATTGACTATAAAACGAAAAACAAGCTCATTGAACTCGAAAGAAGCAAAAGTTGAACAATATCTTTTTTCTATCCTAGCTACGAGAACACTTACACCTTAAGCTGGGGGGGGGGGGGGGGGGTCCGGATCCGTGTGAATAGATAGATACTTTTAAAATCTTAAGACAATCCCATGTGTCGTCCCGTGCGCCACGCAGGAAACCGGTCAGACCAAAGTGGAGTGGAGCCTGATGTATGGAGGTCAAATACTCATGTTGCACCACTGTAGCTAGGCATCAGTTGCCCCATGCCAATACTTGTTCTAGTTGGGGCGTGTTGGTAGCTGCAGGGGCTGCACATAGCCGCAGCTACCCAATGGCGAAAACATCTCAAGATCCTTGTCGGGTTGATTGGCCCTGGGTGTGGCCACGATTGAAATGCCTCGTGCAGGCGCGTAGGCTGATTCATCGCCTGGACCTGTTGAATGTGGCTTTGCGGCGCGACACACCGCTACACGGAGCTGTCAGGCATTTATAGGCCATTCATAGGCGCGAGTCGAGCATGAAAAAAAGGGTCTCACTAGAACGTGCATGAATGCCTCACAATTATCTCCTTATGCGCAGCTAACCAAACTGAAGTAATGTACATTTCAGCGTCAACACGCATGCTGGGGCTCGTAACATGAGCACCGTTTTTTTCGCACAATAGCGCTCTTGTACTAGATTGCGCTAATTCATGCCTACGTCTCTCTTCTCCAAGAGTATACCTGCTTGGCGTATCCTAGATTATTTCATAGAGACCTTCCCTTCTCCAAACAATCACTGGAAACCTACATCTTTCTCAACGAAACCCACCCATCCGTGTAGCCTTCTGAGCTAGAAATACTTATAGTGCTTTAAAGATCGCCAGAGCTAGACCTTCTACAGTTCAGCCTCCTTTCACGATGGATCACCGCGGAAATTGGCGATCTCAGGGCAATACGAGCAACCGAGGAGGATCCAACAGCTTCAGAAAGCGCAATCAGCCGGAAACACGCTGTATGCATTTCCAGCGTGGCAGATGCCACTACGGTGAGAGGTGCAGATTCTCGCACGATGTGACTGGGGCTGCCGACTTCAAGTCAAATCCAGCCCTGCCCTATACCATCCCACAGCCGATGATCTGGACGTTCGGAATCAATACTTCGACTGGAAGAGGCTTCTTAGAAATGGGATCTTGGGGTCTGGATATTCGCGAAGGGAACATGAGGAGATCGTTCAATTCTGGAACGGGGCTCTCGAAATTCTTGAAAGCGACAGCAGAGAGAATCACCAATTTCTCGCCAAAGATCTTGTGGATGACAATCTTCATGGATATGCATTTATCCTGGCAACTGCGGATGCAGACCACCCAGAGGGAATGAGACCTATTCCAGCTTACGACGAGCCATTTCTCAAAGTCATTACCCATACTTCTCTCTTGAACTGTCTTTCTGTCGATTCATTTGTTAGCACTCTGTACACATCCTTCAGTGGCACGAATGGAGATCGAGCAATCAGATATCTGAAAAGTATATGCGCGAACCTGATGGGTAAAGGTAAAGACACCAACGAAAATGCACCGGTCATCTCTTTGGATATGGTGAAGTTGCTGTTGAATACCCTTTACCAGCTTTTATCAAGGGTCCGACGCGCTCGACTTCACGATGAACTTCCCGCACTGCTCGACCTAATCCGCGAACTGGGCTCCAAGATGACTGAAACATGCTCGCAAGCCGACCTTGACGGACTTGAAACCAGAATAGAAGTCATGCAGAGCCTAATCACTAGCGCAAATCGCAATCTTGTTACACCCAAAGCGCATCAGGAAAATCCCCAGAAGACTGGGTTAGTCCTGTCGTCCTTTCCAATGGATATGCAAATACCCGGAGGAAGACACGACAACGACCTTGCAGAAATCTCTCAAGTTCAGATTCTTCCTACCCATGGAGAGATTGTCAGCGGCAATTCAGAATATCTACCATCTACCAACTTCCTTCAGCCGCACTTTCTCGCCGACCCTTTGCAAAGATACATTGACTCAACATTCCGGCTCCTGCGCCATGATATCTTCGGCTCAGCCAAAGATGTTCTTCGAGATTTGCTGCAGCAGAAGGATTTGACACGAGTTCCTTATCTCTCAGGCAAGGATAGCGGGGCACATCTCTATCTGGGAGCACAGGTCCAGCAAATGTTTATCAATGAGCGAAAAGAGCTCCAAGCGACCGTATCGTTTTCTACTCCACCACCACTCCGCAAAAAGACCTCCAATGAGCAATGCAGGTGGTGGCAAGCCTCCAGTCGACTAGAGGAAGGAAGCCTAGTGTGCTTCTTGACGTCTCAAGGAACTCTCAGAAGGCTTATTTTCCTCGAGGTCACTGTGAAGAATGCTTCCAAGGACCGAGCGCACCAGAACAAGAGTAGTCTTGCTTCTGATAGGTTTCCACCTAGTATTACGGTCAAGCTTGCGGCATGCCTACAACAAGAACTGATTTTCCTGGGCCAGCTTTACAGCGAGAAGCTCACCGGTATTCTGGTCGACTTCCACGGTTTGATCCCTGCCACGTTCGTCCCTATCCTGAAAAACCTTCAGCGAATCCAACGCGAAGGGGAGTTGGCATTTCAAAAATGGGTCTTGCCAGGCCGTAAGGATGATGAAGACGGTCACAGCATACCCCCACCGACATACGCACGCAAACCAGGATTTATCTTTCCCCTGACTTCGATCACAAACGTCGGAGCTGCTAATGTTGCATTGGACCTGAGTACCCCTGAGTCTATTGACATCTTGAAGCTGCAAAGTCGAACTGGTCTCGACCACGGCCAGTGTCACGGACTTATCGCTGCTCTCGCTCGAGAATATGCCCTCATCCAAGGCCCGCCGGGCACCGAAAAGTCCTATTTGGGTGTTAAGCTTGTTCAAGCTCTCCTTGAAATCAAGGAAAAGGCAAAGCTAGGCCCGATTATTGTGATGTGAGCACTGATCTCATGGTCTTTTGTATTTTTACTTACGGAAATTACAGTTGCTATACCAACCATGCCTTGGACCAATTCTTAAAGCATCTTCTTAATGTTGGTATCCAGAAAATCATACGCATTGGCGGCCGCAGTCAGGCCACTGAGCTTGAAGGCAAGAACCTTCGCGTTGTCAGCAAAGACATTGGGAAGATGAGAGTAGAGTCGCAAACCCTCGGCATGTCCTACGGGGGACTTGAGGATTGTATGAAAAATGCTGGATATGCAATGAAGCCCCTACACCAGTCTCAAAAAGGCCTGTCTTGGACCGCGATGGAGCATTTTTGCGCCGCAAATGGCCCATTATACATGAACAGCTGGAGCGACCAGACCTGGACGGATTCACCACTGTCACTGATGACAAATTACTCAATTGGATTGGAGTCAAATCGATGATAACCCAGAAAGACCAGAACGAGGGTGAAGTTGACGATGTCCGCTTGGAAGGACTCACACGCGCGGCCAAGGAAAATATCCACAGTCTCTCGATGCCGGAACGCCGGATCCTTGCAATGAGCTGGTTTAAACAGTGGCAGGAAATCGAAACAGCCTCCCTTTTCGAGGCTCTTGATCGCGCTGAAAATCTTCGCGAGGAAATTAATGCAGTCCATGAAGAGGTCAACCGCCGAGCCCTGATTCAAGCAGATGTGGTAGGAATCACGACAACAGCCCTTGCACGCCATATCGAGACACTGCGCCGCATAGGAGCAAAGGTCATTATATGCGAGGAAGCAGCTGAGGTGATGGAAGCCCACGTCATGTCAGCCCTCATGCCAGGTGTTGAGCACTTCATTCAGATTGGGGATCACCGACAGCTGCGGCCACAGATTCAAAATCATTCTCTCAGTCTTGAAACATCCACAGGGACATCATGGCAGCTAGACAGAAGCCAGTTTGAGAGATGCGCTGTCGGTGAGCCAGGTCTTAAGCCTGCCCCTGTCGCACAGCTCAATGTACAGCGAAGAATGAGACCTGAGATCTCGTAACTTATCAAGAGTGTCTATCCAAAACTCGAGGATCATGAAAGCGTGACGACTCTACCCAATGTTGCTGGAATGCGGAACAACCTATTTTGGCTGGACCATAAATGCGATGAAAACTCGGAAGATGACGGCAGCCGTGTAAAGTCTCATAGCAACCAGTGGGAGGTCGATATGGCTACTGCACTTGTTCGGCATCTTGTTCGGCAGGGAGAGTACAAGAGCGCGGATATTGCCCTCTTGACCCCCTATACCGGGCAGCTGCGGAAGCTCAGGACATCGCTCAGCAATGAGTTCGAGATTTGTCTCAGTGAGCGAGACTTGGAAACATTGGCCGCAGATGGGTTCGAGAAGGTTGAAGATGAAAATCCCGAGTCAAATGGTGACAAGGCAATCGAGAAGAAAACGTTGCTCCAGACGCTCCGCCTCGCTACTGTCGATAACTTCCAAGGCGAGGAGGCAAAGGTGATCATTGTCTCCCTAGTTCGCAGCAACTCAAAGCGCAAGGTTGGCTTCCTACGCACCGAAAACCGCATCAACGTGCTCCTCAGTCGAGCTCAGCACGGCATGTATCTCATTGGAAATGCCGAAACATACCTCAATGTCCCAATGTGGGCCGATGTCCACTCTCAGCTCTCCCGTGCGAATGCAGTCGGCACGGAGTTGGCTCTCTGTTGTCCTCGCCACTCAGACACGTCTATTCTCTGTTCCGAACCTCACGACTTTGATAGGAAGAGTCCTGAAGGTGGGTGCAGTCTCCTGTGTAGCCGTCGACTCGAGCCATGTGGCCATCAATGCCAGGCCAAGTGCCATTCGGCGGTCATGCACGACGGCTTTGCATGTGGAAAACCTTGCCCACGTATCCGATCAACCTGTGAGCACGAATGTCCCAAGCTTTGTGGTGAAGATTGTGGCCATTGCATAAAGAAAATTCAAGACGTGGAGCTTCCTTATGGTCATATCAAGAAGACAATATTTTGCCACCAGATACTTAACTTGAAAGTTCTTAAGTGCGACGTCGAGGTTGAAAAGACTGTTCCTAAGTGTGGTCATACGATCCGGGTTGGCTGTTTCAAGGATGTCACGTCCCCAATCTTCAATTGCCCTGAGCCATGCACAGACATTCTCAGCTGTGGACACAATTGTAGTGATTGCTGCGGAAACTGTCTCGAGGAAGTCCATGACGGAAGAAGAATATTGAAGCACTCGAAGTGCACGAAAAAGTGCGACCGTCCACACGGTGCTTGCAACCATCGGTGTCCCAGGACATGTCATAATGGGGAGAGCTGCGGTTACTGCGAGGCAAATTGCGAGGTAAGTCTCACTAGAATCATCATCTTGTCATCGTATCGGAAGTACTAATCATATATACAGGTTCGATGCTCACACTCAGCATGCGACTTAACCTGTGGAAAGGCATGTGCACCATGCATCGAGAGATGCACCTGGTCCTGCACTCACCAAGGCTCCTGCTCAATGCCTTGCGCGGCACCATGCAATCGACTTCCTTGCGATGAGCGATGCACCAAGGTTCTCAAATGTGGTCATCAGTGCCCGAGCCTCTGCGGGGAAGATTGTCCAAACAATCTGTGTCAAGAGTGCGGCGACAAGGAAGATTCCCGTGTTGACTTCCTCGAATGGAAAACCTATTCCCAAATCAATCTCGATGAAACTCCAATAATCGTGCTTGGATGCGGCCATTCCTTTACGAGTGAATCGGTTGATGGATTGGTTGGCTTAAATGAAGTATACACGAGAGATAAAGATGGAAAATTCGACGGCCTCCAAGATGTCTCTTCTCTTGCCAGTGCCATACCCTCGTGCCCGGACTTTAAGCAGCCCATTCGCCAGTTTGTGACGAAACGTTACAATCGCGCTATCAACCGTGCTGTTATGGATGAGACTTGTAAGCGGTTCCTTACCAAGGGCCGCACCGACCTTGAAGGCCTTGAATCCCGTCTGAATGACATTGAAGACAAGCTCAACTCTGAAAAAGCGTTATTGTTCGCAGGGAACGCTAAATTACAGCTCAAAGCACGATATGCGGCCTGTGCGCGCCTTGGGACGGAGGCTTCGACTCTCAGCAAAACCATGGAGGCCGAGAATCAGCCGATGGAACGGCTCATGGATGCAATTGCCATCTACCAGAAGTTATCAAGGAACGAAATAGCCTCCCTCTCATTCCGAATGGAGGCGATGAATATAGCAACACGAGAGCCCGACAATCAAATCACCCTGGGCGCACGGTTAATATACATCAGGGCCCGGGCAGTCGTGTTTAGCAATATCTTTAGAGTGATAGATTCAAGCGGAAAATCTGCAACACCACCAGGGCTAAGATTCACCAAGCCATCATCAACCTTGACTCAAGTGTTAAAAGATTGTCGAGACTTGATAACTAAAGCCAATGAAAGAAATCTCTCCCGCATCGCCATCACGGCAACCATCTCATTCGCCAAGATCGCCCAGCTGGACGCGTGGTATCACCGCACTCATCCAGGAGAAACAACAATTGATTTTCTTCTCAAAGAAAAATACACGGGTCTAGAGAAGCTCGAAGATCGCACAAAAATTACCCGCGATATCCTTGCCGTTGCTTTGAAACTATGCGACGAACTAGGAAACTGCCCCGAACTTGAAGAAAAGGTCCAGGAGATGATCCACCTCTACGAGGGGAAACGGTACGAGACAGTAACTTTAGAAGAACTTGAATCAATCAAGACGGCCATGGTCAGCGGGCGAGGAGGAATCGCGACTCACTCTGGGCACTGGTACAATTGCGTCAATGGACACCCGGTGAGTAAATTTTCCATTCGTCGAACTATCCTAAATTACCTTGACGAGGCAAATAAGCTAAGTAATCCTTTTGTAGTTTGCTATTGGAGAGTGCGGTATGCCGATGGAGCAAGCTAGATGTCCTGAATGCGGAGCACCTATTGGAGGTCAAAATCACACAGCTGTTGAGGGCGTATCTCGAGCGCGGGAGATGGAGTAGATAGGAACCATATTGTTTTCCGTTTTTTCTGTTTTTTCTGTTTTTTCTGTTCTGGAGTAGTGCACACGATTCTACGTTTAAATGTTGTACGACAGACTTTTTTAAGCGTCCGTACCTTAGCCTACCCTAAATAACGGTGGTAGATTAGTTAAGAAAGGATATATTACTAGATCAAATCTGAAGATCAGTAAGGATTCAATTTGTATGTTGTTGTCTGTTATTTTTAACCTTTATCATCCATTTTGTGGGCAATCCTGGGTTGTTCCACAACCGGTGACAGGTAAACGGTGGCGTGTTATAACATGCGGTGGTTCCATTCACAGCATAATAGGTCTGGCAGAAGTTGCTACAGGAGGAACCGTCTTAACACAGTTGGTCTTTCTTGGAGTACCAGGAGGTGAAGTTATCAGTTACGGATATATCCAACTACTCCTACTGCATCAATGTACGGTTGAGTCGAAAACTGCGGTAAACCATTGCATTGGAGATATTATGTACAAGGACAGAGTCGGTGAACTCCGTAACACCAAAATTTCCAACACAGTCAAGGTTTCCCAGGTGGTGAGCCGAAGCGGAGCAGAAATCATCTAAAGCTCGTCAGCGAAGGGGCTGACCGCTTTATATCGGGACAGTAACGACGTGTGAGGACAATGACCGGTCGGTTTGAACAGGGGACCTCAACTTCAGTGAGGGCTTTCTGAGTCTTGGGTAATGATTTGGCGCATGATCCAGTCTGCCTCCCGCATGGTTTAGTTTGCCTCCGCGTGATGTTTATTGCCCCTTTTAGAGTTTACATCTTGGACTTTGAGTCATGCGTTGGCCGAGTAAAAATACCCCTCCCATGTCAAGATTCAAATCTGCATCTGTGGAGTCGTAAGTGCTATTCTTCGGTGGAAAGGCTTCGAATGAGATTCCTGCAGGGGTGCGGCACCACCTGTCGAGCTGGGAACCATAAGGAGATCAATTGTTTCAAATTCGGAAAGGTGAAAGATTGGTTCAGTTAACAGGTCAAGAACAGTATTTGGGCTTCCATCGTCCTCATATTGGCCAGAGAATGTGGTTTCCATGGCTAATTATAGGAACAGATAAGATGACAACGCATCATGAGGTTAGACGGCTTTATACTGAAGGAAGACACGTGTACTGGCTTCTTGGCTGATTCATTCCTGCACAGATTGTTTGCATGACTTCGACAACTCATTCTTCTTTTTGGGGAAGCACACACGAGCCTTGAAACATCTGCCGGTCAACTGCCTAGAGCCCAACGTGACTCTTCGAGAGTGACCACATGAGTTAGTCCACATGTTTCGCCGCTCTTTCACCGCTCATTCTCTTGCATCCTTTTCGGTCTTGAGCATCAAGATAAGATTTCGCTCTGTGGGATCAGGTTGATTGGTTGGATAATTGGAGCTAGGAATGCATGGCGCCTATTGCAAATTGTCTTGCGTTAATCATGTTCATTTCGCTATTCGTCGGAGCCTTTAGGTCAGACAGTGAACTTTGGAGCAGGCACTGTACGTGATACGTATCGATGTCTGAGTATGTTGGTGCGAAAAACATTCATTGTACTCGCTATATAGGTCATTGCTTTGCTTTCTTTCCTTTTCTTATTTTTTATTTAAAGAAAACGCTCAGAGCTTGAGCCAACGCATACTTCACGGGTGAGTCCGTCCGACGCTCTGGGGGTACAAACAATTGTCACTTCGTTCTTGACCCTTTCACTGAAGTGCCGAAACCACGTTTGACTAGCTGTATTTCTCTAGGCCCAAAACTATTTTGGTTGCTTGCTGACTTAGAGCATATCACTATGGCTACCTGCCAATCGTCAACTTATGGTTATGCTCAGAGCTGTGAGTCTTCTGCTACGCTTATATTTCGATATATATGGCTCTCTAATACAGTCTCAGACCAGCTCGTGAGAGAAGCGATGTTCCGCGCAAATATCACACTAGCCCTAGCTCGATCCAGCGAACCCCACAATTTACTGGTTAGTTTCCCTGTCCTTCACTCTGGAAGTAAGTTCTCTGGGCTGCTTACCGAGTAAGGGCCTGATATAATCAGGACAATGGCCTGAAGCTGGCTGTATTTCAAACCATCGGCTTTGCTTATCACTCACTACTAGCTCCAGAGGCGTATACTCTACTATGCAGTCTACTTCAATGTGGTCATACTGGGCACACCACAGAGCCTCGGGCAGATACTTTGCGTCCATTTACCGAGCAATCACCGCAGCAGTCCCGATGGAGCAATCCGACAAGCGAAGCAACCCTACGGTCTGGAACACACAAAAATAACTTAGCCAAATACACCTCCGCTTTGTTTGCAAAAGGACAGGCAGAAGGCAAGAAAGTTGAACGTCTGGTTTCAGAGCTCGATTCAGGACACCTGCAGTTTAAAGTAACCATACGTTTTAGAACATTGCATGCATCAGGAATTGGGCGACAAAAAAGGATTGCTGGACATTTGGCTGCAGAAAAGCTTTGCCGTCATCTAGGCATCATAGCTTAAAGATAATTACGAGATCATTTCTGAATCTTTCTTATTGTAAACCATGAATAGTTTCATCGCTATTAGCTAAGGGTATTTAAATTGCAGTTATTGTTCCCCGCAGGCAGCGAGTTCTTGCAACAATTGAACAAGGTGACTTAACGGGTTATTCGTCGGTGGCCTAACGCGGCCAAGAGAAACAAAGAGAGTGTGACTTGGCTGTAGCGGGTCATCTGTCGCTGCGGTTTTGAACTGTAGCGTCAGATAGGGCCCGTCTGCGACGAGTTGTCTGTATCCCAGTTATTTTTATATATGGAGGGAAAGCAAAATCGAGTCTTGCCTGCTTGAAGGAAGACGAACGAGCAGCATGAAGCAAGCAACTGACACCGACTCTCGCGAGGTGGGTATAGAAGGCAAGAAATGTCTCAGTAATGTCGGTGTATATATCAAGTGAGTCACCCCCAGTAAAACTACTCGTTTTGAGTTATAAAGAAGGCTCATTGCATTTAGAAGAAGCTAGTAGTTGTTTTTTACAACCTAAGATAGATCATGCGGGTTTTAAATCATTCAGGGGTTCGGCAGGCTTTTTGGCCGAGGTCTCGGCTGACCGGGTCGTTGATTCCCAAAAAATCCTTATGTGTGCATTTAGAGTTCCTCCCCCCCCCCAAACTTCCGTCGGGGCCGGTATAGGACTATGGGGGACTGTGTGCGGTCCGACCCGCCATTAAAAAGGCCAAAGACCGCATATTCCGGTCTCAGTCTTGAAGTCGGGACTGAAACTCCATTCTTGGCCTAATTCATTTTGAAAAGTTTGGCCTGTGCCATACATAGAGCATAGAGAGCTTGAATAGCCATTCCAAGACAGCGCTAGGCATGAGGCTGTAGTCTACTTGCCGTAGAGTTATCCTGGCGGTTTGTCCCAGATCAATGTATGCTAATGTACTGTAGTGCGCGATTTTGGTCGCATAACACAATATCTTCTAACATTGATTTGATCGCATGAAGGCTCTCTATCTCACATTATGACCAACCCACGTCCACTTCTTCAAATTCTCCATCTTGACATGATTGATCTCATAAATTCGGACCCAAGGTCGGTACTTTGGAACAATAGGAGCTTGTGGCTTCCATTTCCCACATATTGAGACTATGTTTACGTCGAAACAATGTTCGTAGGCCTGATTGAGGCTCTGTGACCACTCGCCCTATTGCTGCGTTAGAATAGAATCATCAAGAAGCTCTAGCAAGGTACTGGGGTTATATACCTGGGGACAGGTGAGCTTTGAAAATAGTTTCAAGAACTTCTTGGCATCTTCCCAGTCGCGTAGTCTAGATCCACCCCCCATTAGGTATTGATCTAGACGATAGCCATGCTCTCCCCATGCTTGAAACACGCGAAATCCTTCTCGGCCAATGGCTAGCATGAAGGAATCTGCAAAAGACGAATAACGCATATCAGAAGATACCCTTTCGGCTCGTTCGATCATTTCAACGTCGACTAAGCTGACTCCCAAAACCGTTGTTTCACCAATTTTGCCCTTGATCCCCTCGTTTTGATAACATTTTTTTTATATTCTCCAATGGGCTGAAGATTGAAGTTGAACAGCACACTTTTCTGTGAATAAAAGCCCCTTGCTGTGATTTCCCGAAATCTGTCTGTTTGCCTACCCCTTCCTGGCCGTGGACCGGGACGTGCCGTGCCGAACTCCCCGTACTTGAGCTTCATCAGGTCACGTGCATTATGTAATACTCCAGGTGGCACTATAATGATGTTTGCCTTGTTGGCATGAGGATCCTCCATGTCCGATGCTTTCAGACTGCCAGATTCAACCTAGCTTCTTGAAGGATCGAGTACAGTACTTTTCGAAATCAGCTATACCTCCAAACTCTTCCTTCTTGATTCGAAGAAACTAATTCCGACGCGCGCTAGGCTGGGTTAGGCTACCGCCTCGGAATTCTGGCAAAACTGTCATCGTAATGATTGTATGGCCAGCAATGAGTCATTGTCACAGTACCGTATATTAGATAGAACCACTTGGAATTGCTTGGTAGATCGCCAGCTAGCTTCCCCTCTCCCGTCAGCCACGTTTTGCCTCTTTCCACCCATTCCTTCCACATGCGGCAAACCACCGTTTTCGCTTGCCAGTCATAGTGCAATAGCCCGTGCTTACCCCATGGAGGAACTAAACCTGGTAGGGAAAGATGTTTTCGTCTACCTCCATGAATTTTGCTATCTAGTGCACTTTCCATTCGTTACCAGCCTCAATCCTAACCTGGTACTCCCAGCTAACGTTTTTTACAAGGATCGTGATCAATGTGAGAGATGAACCAACTTCGCCTCGATGATGCAACGCAGTTTACGAGCTACGAACCATGGGAACATCACTCGGATTACGTCCCAACGTCTGGCTATTCTGGTAGCCCCTACGCAGTGCTATCGGACCTGAGCCCTTCCTCGTTGAGAGCAGTTGAGAATAGCTTCGACCCGACGAGTGAACCAGCCTCACCTGACCTCAAATTTCTCCAGTTGTGTGAGTGGGAAGATGGGAGAGTCTACGACGGGGACCCACCAACGTACATCCACAACCGGATAGAGTGGCGAGTGACAGCCAATAATAGGGAGGTGTCAAGGGACACGGAGGAAGATGTCGTTTTGGCACCTAGCGCCTTCTGGCAGCTGTCCTCGGGAAAAAAGTTAGAAGCCTTTAAATGAATACATGGTGTAGATTCAATTCATTCATGCTATTAAATTGCTTCTCGCTGATTTAAATACGTGTTCCTCGAGATGTATAGAATAAGGTTCAGCACGTATTTGAGCTCCTTCAAGTGCTGTCAAAAAGAGGGACTCCCCCATTTTCCGAGCCAGAATCTTCATCAAATTCCGTTTCTGCATCTAAATTATCCGAAAGGTCTGTGTCGGGAGGACTGTTGGACCTGCTTTGATGAATTCGTGAATACGTACTTGGGGGAGTCTCGGGACTTTCTGCACCGGATACCTCGAGCGAGTCAGAGCTGATGCCAAATTGCTGGATATTCGTGATGTTTGTGATTGAATCTGGATGCCAACGGTTTGGTGGTAAGCGTTGCAAAACATGGGTAATCACTTGCTCGCGAAGGTCTTGGGTCATCTTAATCAAGATATCCTTTTGTTGCCTAGCGGCAGGATTTTCGTTGTCAAATTGTTGCACATGTGGGGGACTCCACTTCGTCCAAATTTTGCGGTGAGAAGAAGACACCATCACACGGGCTGGATGATATTTCAAGTACATTTCGCAGCAGAGGCAAGCTGGCTTACTACAAGCGATGAAACGATCGTCACCCGCGAATGACTTTTGCATCTTGTAGAAGTACTCCAACACTTGGACCTCTGCATGGACATCGAGCAAGGAGCCATCATATGGACGCAGAAAATCTTTAAAGATCCCGACCACCTTTTCCAAGTGGAGAAGACCACCCTCGAGCATTTTTCTTTCACTATCATTGTTCTTGAACATTCGGTTCAGAATTCCCCGAAGGTTGGTATGCGAGTCGCGAATGGGTGGAGGTACGGCGGATGGTGCATAAATCTTACAGACAGCGTAGTTATCAAGGAGGTGACTCAGGTCCTGGGTATCCCGAAGCAGCTCTTTAATAGCCCGTATATGGTGTGCAAGCCGGCCGATGTAATGTCGTACGAGGATAAAAGATGAGCGCCTGCTGGTAGGGCCTGACCGTCTCTCATCTTCCAAACCCCTGCTCAAAATCTCATTCATATGATCGGAATGGCGGTCGTCGTGCGCGAATTTGCAAAGTCTGAAGTGATCATCGAAGCCAATAGCTGTTTGCAGCCATTTAATCAACCGCGAACCTTTGAATCGATTAACAAATTACAAGAGGATCTATATTGATAGGTGAAAGGGACGGACACACCGGAAACTGCATTTTGTCTGTTCAGCTTGGAAAGACAGTCTTTTACGTTTCTGCGAAGACACTTGCTTTCCTGTTCGATGCGCTCAGCAGCAAATCCAATGCATAGCTGAAAGAACATTGATTCTCTGCAAGTATCATTTGTGCCAGCTTGAGGGGCTATGGCCCGCAAAACGTTGAGGACGTTTTGGAGAAACGTAGCGATTTTATCGGTTTCGTTATTCGAAGCCACACAGAAGTTGTAGCACGTATTGAGCTCCTCAAGCCCAATTGCAGTGCATGCGCTGCCCCCTTTTTTGAATTCACAAATGTATCAAAGATTTTGCAGAAATCGTCGGCGTCGCGCCCGGGTGACATCAAGCTCGCAAGATGAAGTTGTGTGGTTGTCACGTGTCTGTCCAAGTGCATTCAAAAGAAACAGCTGCTCGTAAAATCGACCGAGAAGCCTCTGGTATGGGTCAAGCCTGGGGCGACCGACACGTTTTGGATCGATCTCTAGATCTTGATTAGAGTTGCCGAGCCCATACTTCTAATATTTGGTCTCTCCCGCTTGAGCGCCAATTTTGACTTCCTGTTAAAAGGGTAAGTGAGAACATAGGTAAGGGCCGACGGAGGACTTTGTATATTTATAGTTAGGCTGCGGCAGCATCCGCAAGATCCGCGGATGTAGTAAAATAGGTAGAATCCGCAAATCCGCAGCTTGCGGATGCGGATGTCAAAGGAGGATCCGCGATGATCCGCTGGCATCCGCTAGCATCCACATATACATATTGGGAAATATCTCAAGTCCGCAAAATCATAAGGAAAAACTAATTTCTCTCTATCTTTCTTAGTAAACATTAATTTGATGGAAAATATAACTATTTGAGGCTTTTCTTAATCTAACAGTGCTATTTTCAATAATGATTGGAGGGTATTAAGTGTGGTTTGGAAGTACTACAGGGCTTTGTGAAGAAATATAGTTCATTCTTCATGTAACAAATATATATTTCCGCGACAACAATGGAGATGGACTGGTAATCCTTAAATTACAAACTACCAACACTGATTAAACTAGTAATTTAGGAACATTAGATAATTAGAATACCATATAGATTCAGATACAACATTGTTTCTCAATATTTCATATAGTAAGTGGGGGGGAACTGAAGGTGAGTACTGTTACATATACCCAGAACACTTGTATACTATTGATAAAAACAAAAGTATGTCAGCAGCATAAATGTCACGTGGCCAACTAAAATAGGATAATTTAGCGAGTTTTATGCTAGTGCGGATGCGGATTTTGAAGTAGGATCCTCAAATCCGCAAGTTGCGGAGCGGATGTGAAAGTTGGATCCGCAATTGCGGATGTGCCGCAGTCTATTTATAGTCGGATATTCCAACTTTTGACCCAACAGATGATACCAGGTCAATGATTGGCTGCCAGCCATATTCCCAATAGGTCCAAGTACACCATGCCACCATGCAGGAGGTCGCTATGCAGGAGGCATACGATGCGGGAGGCCTACGATGCGGGAGGCCTACGATGCGGGAGGCCTACGATGCGGGAGGCCTACGATGCGGGAAGCTCGAAATGTGGAACGCTCACCATGCGGAACGCATGCAGTAAGCAATGAAAGGTGGAGAATCGTAATTTCCGGATCTGGGGACACCATCGAAAGATGATTAGTTAGTAGACGGCCTGGCGCGCTTTGCCGCAGCAACAAGAATCGGAACCTGAGATGTTCCGTCCCCGATGACGACTTGGATCTTAGCGGCCCCTTTCTAGCCATTGACGAACCTTGCTCGTTGACAACCTGACGATTTGATGACCGTAACTTCTTACCATTGAACTTCAATATGCATTCAGTGGCACAAGTACCAATACAACTGGGGCAAGCAACACTACGGCTTTGGCTCAAGAGCTTGAATCTTCCTCGGCAGCCCCAAGCGTCCTGGCATCGAGACAGACTTCGCGAGGAATTTCAGGAGCTCCGACTTGCAAAAACACATTTCTCTAGATTGAGTGAAGCTTCAGACGTCATTTTCTCAATTACACGCGCTCAATATGACGGATTTCCATCTCGCCGGATTCCTTCTCTCTCGGGGTACCGAATCGTCCCAATCTGTGCTTACATGTTGGCCAAGTTCACCTCGCGATGGTTCTTTTTCAAAGTAGCTGCTCTCATGTGCAAGGAAGAACGCTGGAACTCGATACATGAAGTGGTGAACCCGAGCAAGGATGAAAAGGTCGCTTCTGTGGCCTGTCGCCATCAAATGGACCCCGAAATATTCCAGCGAGTCAGCCGTGGCCTCCGACGTGTCTGGCCTCTTCTACCTTGATCACCGCGCTGCAGCTCAGGGATTCGGGATATTCATTGCGCGACTTAATACATGGTCTTGCATGGCCTGCTGGTGATACGTGGCACCTTGTGATCGCCGAGTCGCTCGCTTTGTTTTCGCTCACTTTGTCTGATTTCGATATTCTCTCCTTTTTCAACGCCTACTATACCTACCGGTCCACGTGTACCCTTAGACCGCTACTTTCTATAGAAGATCATGATATAAACCTTGCTAGTATAGGGTGTACTTGTCTTTCTCCATCGAGAACCAACTTTCACAGTTACTTTGCTTGATATCAACTCCTGTTCTACCAAAGCTTCAGTCATGCAGCCTCCCACTGTATCGTGTCTCAATGGCAGTGACAGCCACGATCTCACGTCCACCAACCCGGCGTCAGCCGACTGTCCAAAACCAGTCATCATTGGCCTCTATGGCCTCCCTGGATCTGGCAAATCATTCTTGCTGGATATTCTCAAATGTGGCCTGAGTCATGCCGAGTTCTCCTTTTATGATGGCAGCCAGGTGATTGCAGCGGGCACGCCTGGGGGGCTTGAAGCATTCCAGAAATTGAGGGAAGATGACAAAGAAGGGGTCCGTGATCGTGCGATTCGAAGGATCAAGCAAGAGAGCTCCGACAGTGGGAGAAGTGCCATAGTCACTGGACATGCCATGTTTTGGGCCGAAGACGAAGTTGCTGGTCAATTGGTGTATACACCAGCTGATTTAGACACCTACACTCACATTTTATATCTTGATGTGCCGGCTGAGGACATTGCGGAGTATCGGTCGAGTGATCAGAAACGAAGTCGTCCAGCAGTGTCAATTACTCATTTGATCAAATGGCAGCAAGAGGAGAAAAAACAACTGCGTCACCTTTGCAGGTCCCACGACATCATTTTCACGACCATTACCCAACGCCAGGTATCCATGGGGAAAATTGTTCCCTTCATTCAG
Source organism: Penicillium samsonianum (assembly GCF_028829775.1). NCBI lineage: Eukaryota > Fungi > Ascomycota > Eurotiomycetes > Eurotiales > Aspergillaceae > Penicillium > Penicillium samsonianum. The sequence continues at coordinate 910,524 of NW_026643264.1, read as the reverse complement.
GATCTTAAGACCCATACAGACGATTTGAATTCCAGACTGGCCCAGCAACGCATGGACGACTTCATAACGACCGGATCCGAGCGGCCGGAGACCGTGCTAGTCTTTGACGCCGACAAGACACTCGCACCACAGGACAGCGGTGAACTATTTTGGGAGCTGGCTTCCATACCTTCGGCTGAGGCGGACGAGAGATTCCCCTTGAAAAGTTTGTTTAGCAGCCCTTTGCACTACTCATATACTGCCTTCCGCCAAGCGACCTTCCTTTGCGAAGAAGTCATTGGCGACAACAAAGAATATGATGATTGCTGCGACAAAGTGGCCCTCATGATCAAGGTCCATTCTGAGATTTTAGATCTTCTGCACTTAGTGTCAGGTCAGACTCATGTCCGCGCGCTGGTGTTAACCTGTGGACTTCGCAGAGTCTGGGAGAAGGTTCTGAAGAGGGAGGGTCTGGCGAAAACAGTTACAGTGATCGGCGGGGGGCGCTTGTCCGACGCTCTTGTCATGACACCCGCACTGAAAGCGGCACTCGTGACGCGTTTGCGTGATGTGCACGACTCTTATGTTTGGGCCTTTGGCGACAGTCCACTGGATGTGGAAATGCTCCAAGCGGCCAACCAAGCTATTGTTGTGACGGGCGACAAAGCATTGAGAAGTACTAGCATGGACGAGGCTTTGACAAGATCTATCGGAAAGGCCGGATTTCGGCCGCGCCAGGCTGTGCTCCCGTCAAATGCAACTGCTCGCCTTGATACGTCCCGGCTACCTTTAGTACAACTGACGGATCAATTTTTTGTTGACTCTTTATTTGTCCGGCGCCAAAGCCTTCATCTTCTTCATGCTACTGATCGTTTTGCGGCCAAATTGCTCATGACACCAATGCGCGATGCAGCGATCTCGGGGCCAGCACTGCGGGATGCACATTCCCAAGTTGGATGGTATCTTGCCACTGAGTTCTGTACCCAAATTCTTGGCGTTGAGACGTGCCATATTACCCATGTTCAAGGTCATAAAACAGATGGTTATCGAATTCTTCATGAGGAAGAGACCTTGATTGTGCCTTTGATGCGAGGTGGTGAACCAATGGCATTGGGCGTGAACAGGGTTTTGCCACTTGCCATGTTTCTTCATGCAAAAAACCCAGGCGATATTCAGCATAAGCATCTTCAAGGTCGCGAGACAATCTTTCTCGTTGACTCGGTAGTCAACACCGGCCAGTCAATCTTGGAATTCGTGCAGCACATTCGAAACCTTCATGCCTCTATCCGCATTATCGTCGTTGCTGGTGTCATCCAGGCAAAATCGGTTTCCACCAGTATGATTGCGCAAGAGCTCTCGCGATTCCGGCGTTTGTCCTTCGTTGCTCTTCGCCTGTCGAATAATCAATTCACCGGCAAAGGGCCCACCGATACGGGGCACAGACTGTTCAACTCCGTGCTCCTTGATTAGTTGTATGCGGGAGTGTGGTACCATGTGAACATTTTCTTCGTTGGCTCAATTATGTCGTGGTAAACTTGGAAATATTTCTGTCTTTCCTTCGTGCTGCATAGTAGGAAAAGATACAGTTCGCATTTTCTCGCCATGGTTTCCTCTTTGCTGTGAAATCACAAGAACTAGGCTTGAGTACTTCAAGTCTTACCTTATCCTAGACTAGTTTTGAGTATCGATGAGAGTTAGCCCTGGCTTGAACAACAAGATATAGGTACTGGAATTTGTAACGCAGATCACCGATCGAGCATCTAATACGTCTCACGGCTCTGGTAGGTGGTTTAAGTCTTTTACTAGAAGTGGGTCGCAATAAGAAACCTAATGCTGCAATTCCATAGAAGTCTCTACGTGAGACTTAACGCTGTGCTCGTTGAGAATCTTTCCCGATGCTTCATGCATTCGGCCAACAAGTGCCGGCCTCACGGGGACCATTTTAATAGAAACCAAAGTTGTTCTAGTTTTAATTTTAATTTTTTCTTAAATATAGGTATTAATTTTGACGAGCTTTTCTATTGAATGCTTAATATCCTAGGGTTCCTAGGTGTACTTGTTGGATTGGGCTCGGGTTGGCCTTATAGATCATACTCACCATGTCGGTGGTGGTGACTGCAAGTAACATATCCCCCATGACACGCACCATCCGTGGGCGCAAAGCTACACCACCCTCATTTATCGAGTCAGCTCATGGGTATTTGCGAGCCCGTTCGTGTGTGAAAGCGCGCCGTTCACGCTTCTTTCACATCTATCAATAGCATTGGTCTGGTCAGCCAGTTTACAAAACCACTTGCATGTTTCGCGACACTCCTCCAACGATGGCACGCGGCCAAACAGGCAGCCAGCTTCTCTTTTAGCTTCGCCAAATCGACCGTATCCAGGATGATATCAACTTCGACTTCACACATCAGCACCAAACGGGTGCCTGCGAGTGCTCTATTGTTCTGACCTGAGGTAATGGGCTACGTAATGAAAGGGAGTAGGACATCTAATACCAGACAAGATGACATCAACGAAAATAGTGGCGCTGGAGAGATATACCGCTTTACAGCTCTCCAACTTCGAGATGACATGAACACCTGGTGATTGAAATGTGGTCGGTTACTTCGAAACTGATATAGAAAACTGAATATGCTGACATGAATCAACCCTGGACACTTCGACTGAAAATATACATGTGATAACCCATACCATGTTGAGGGTTTGTATAATGATATATCGCAGTCGCCTAGGGTCGACACCCTGTCACAAAAGTCCCTGTTTTTGGACCCTGCAACCACTTTGATTACTCGGAACGCTCTAAATATCACCTTGACCACAATGCCCACAAAAGAAGCACTGTTGGCAATACCGCGGGGAAATTTGGAGCCACCGGCTGTTAGGACGCGTCTTACATATGATGTTTGAACTTTGAGTTCACGACAAGTTCCAAATGCTCAAATGAAAGATAAATGTGAGAACATTGTTGCATGAGGGGTGTTTAAGGTGTGTTCCCCGAGTGCCTACGCAGGGGTCCTTTCGCCGAATGGGTTTAGTAACATGGCCTTCCTTGAGATCTGAGAGAGAACAGATCCGTGCTTGAAAACCCCGCTTCTATTTCACGAAATAAAGCCCACTCATACTTGCATAAGGTCTATCTCTTCTTCTCAGACGCACGGCACCTTCCAATTTCGTAGAATGAGACATACCAACAATGACCCATCCTACAATTTGGTTCGCCAACAGGTTCTAAATTATGCTCCTAGAGGTCTATGAGCTTGGCCGATTAACAGAAACCTTTTACAGTACTGGCCAAGGCGCCCATAAGGATACAGACTTGCAGCGCCGCTTCTGTCGATCGGAAAGAAAGAGTGCAAAGTTGGCCCGAATGTGCATGAAAATGGAAAAGACATGTTTCCCGCTCCCTTGAGCAGGTATTTTATATGGCTGTACGTTCTCGGCTCCTTCACGGTTGTTGAGAGTGCCTCACTTGCATGCCCTCAGTCTTTTAGTCTCCTGAGGCTCAACACTTGATGCTTACACGGATTTAAATGCAAAAAAATTTCCATACATATTCAAATAATTCTACATTAAAGGCAAAGAAATAGAAGCCGCAGACGCCAATATTATGGGAATGCGAAGTTCGGATATGCGCTAGAGAGAACGTCTGGTATGCAACAGGACGTTTCAATACTCGTCGTTAGATGGCTGCCACGGTGGGCTTTTCCTGGAGCAAGAAGAGAGAAGATATCGGCCAGGTTCCATAAGAGCGGAAATCTTTGCGACTCAGGGCAGCATCTGTAGGACTGCCCTACGCGGGCGACCACAAGATCTCCGGCACTGCTCTCTTCTTCGATAGCTTTTCGAGGATCGTCAACAATTTTGAGGCACCCTTTATTTGCACCCAATGAAACGTCTGGAAAGATTGGTTGCAATAATTCTGTGTCTGCTTGAGTCCGACAGCCGGCGAGAAATGACCGAAAAAGTGGGCTAACCTCAGTCTCCTTGTGCGACAGTTCAGAGCTGGCAAGCAGCGAGATAATGGATATCCGAAAGAGAAGGATGCCGATGAGAAGATCTATAAACGGCCTGGCATCATTTTAGATGCAGGTGGGAGACAGATGGCCATTAGACTCACTGTCAAAGCCGGTGTCTTCACTGCGACTTTGTAGACTGGCCATGCTCATACTTCGGGCTGATAGAAAAGCTATAATCTAGATTTTCCAGGTTAGAGAATTATTGAAATCCGTGCATGGTCTCCCCGCTCACCTTATAGAAACGGTTGTTATCAGAGATGCAACCACCACAGGATGGGAAATTCTTCAACTGTGATCCACCGTGAGGCTCTAGCCTAGAGACATTACGTCTTATTAATTTATTTACAGGCCCTCAAAGGAAGTACACAAGGAAGTGATTTAGAGCGTGACGTGCCATCCTTTCGCAGATGTGTTGGCCAGGCGGAGTGGGTCGTACTGTTAACTGTCTTTCATGGCAAACACAAGACTAACCGACCCCGCAACAGTAGAAAGAGACGCAATGCATGGCAACATGAGCCCCCGACCCGGGAGACCGCAACAATGAGTATGTCTGTGCACAGCAGAATTACCTTGAGACCTGCACGAGTATCGAGGCAGTATGACATGGCTTCAATATAGCTTGCGTCGAGTAGCGAGTTAGGATACTGTAAGCAAAAGACAGGGATGCAGATTGAAAGGCAAAGGAGAATGACAGGGCGGAAACCGTTGGAAAGCAATAGAAAGGGAGCGAAAGACAAGATAATGGCTAGCGTTGGGCAGCAAAGCTGGATGACGAGATTGCCCACAAATTATCTAGGCGCAATGAGTCAGAAGAAGTGTAGCGAGGAAGAGAAGATGGATTCTAGAGTATATACATCAAGCTTGCAGCGGGCATATTCACAGGTCAAGAAAACTTGTGTCTGTGATCTTCATTTTGCAAACTTTTTCGAGTAGGACATAATGAGCGGAGGACATTCAAGGTCTCCGCTGATCTCCCACCAGCCTAAAAGACTGCGGTTGCTTTACGAGCCTCTCTGCTTGCTCCACACTCTGAGTGAAGTCCGAGGGGATCGAATCAAGCCCGGCGATATATCCCTTGAAGGCCCGGGGTTGACTGCCCCCAGATGTTATCGATCCTTTGTTGACGCCATTGCCTATATATGTGCATACCAGAAGAAACCTGGCTACGTCACCGCCGCAGCCCTCGAAGAGGCCCCCGATGCGATAGTGGTTCTGCTGGCTGCCAACGATGGTATTGATCCGGCAGTCGTCACTCTTCTGGAGAAGGTGCTCATGATACTTTCATGGATTATTGATAAGCCTACGGTTCGACTAGACACGAATGAGGGCCGAGGGGTAATGAAAATATTGACTACCCATGTACTGGACCTCAACACCCCCAAAATTTTCGAATACTACCAGCAGGTGAAAAAGTTTGTCCCGTGGGTGATGGGAAAATTGGATACCGAGCCTGGACCACCACGAGCAGATCACGACAGCATCCTCAACATCCGCGACTGGTTTGCAACGTACTTTTCGAAGGGCAGTACGCAGCTTCAGGAAAACGATATGCCAAGCCTAGCCCTCTCCAGCTATAGGGACCGGGAGGTGTTCAAGGCCTTACATCACACCACCGGGAGCCTTGAACAATCCCGTAATTTCGAGAGACTCCATAAGCTGCTCTACAAACTGGGGAAGCACGTGGCTCAGTGTAAGCGACTGATCCAGGCCACCATTAGGCTTCGCTCAGAGTTATCGCGAGGCTTGCGCATCGAGACGATTGGCGGGTCGCGGGAGGACCGAATCGCTCTTTTGGCCCGTACTTGCAACATTCAGGACATTAGTCACCGTATGTTCTCTGACGCGGCAAAGCGAGATATTTTCCTGCAGCATTTGCAGCAAATTTACTCAGAGAAAGAACTGGACCGGGTGCTGTCCAAGGATATCTGTAAAGGCAAAACGCGCGTGCACGCGGAACTTTTAGTCCTCGATCACTTTGAGCAGACGGGCGGCAGGTTCCTAAACGAGAGGTCTATACTAGCTTTCCCTATTAATTCCACGGTTTTTATATGATATCTAGCTACTTTAGGGGGTTTCAAAGAATTTGATCTTCTAGTAACTGACATATATATATTCCTGGAGCCCAGCGACGTAATTTTCAATACGACAACAATATAAGCTTTCGATTTCGTTAAAATTACTATATGTTACTGAAAATGCTGTCAAGGTGCCCTGGAGCCTGATTTCAGTCGAGAATGGGAATACCATGCTGCACAGAGATCTACGGGTGGTAAGCAGGGGGGTCCGCTCTTGCTCCAAGCTTACCCCCTGCCCGATACTACGACACTAGTGAATGTAATCCATAAGCATGCTGTTAGCTCTACCCCATTGAGTATAGATGCGGACTTGCCAGAGTCTCTTTCCGGACCATGTGGTCCGAGGTAGCTCTATCCTTGCCCCGAGGCTTTCATCCAGGCATACTTGGTCCCACCAGCCGAGACTTATCACTGGTAACTCACATCATCCAGCAACTGTGGCGCCCTTTTTAAGGAATTGCTCGCTTGACTACGATTTAGCCTGTACGCACGGGAGGCAAACCACGTCAATTGGACCGCTCAAACTCCATTCGCCCTTCTTTTATTGCACTAGTTAAAGCAAATCACGATAAATCTCGCATCATGTTCTCATGTTTGAACGTCTGCTGCCTATTGATTGAGGAGCACTACATGTGGCCCATTCAATCGCCTCGCTGAGTTAGCTGTCAGCTTAGAATCGATCTCGATTTCATCAAATAGACGAATGAGTAGCGATGAAATGTCATTTGGGGAAGCTATTAATTCAACAATAGCTTAAATAAAACATTACTAGCCAGCAGTTCAACTCTGATGACATGGCTAGGAAACATCCCAATATCGAATCTCGGATTGGATGCATATACTGAACTTGATGATGACGTGTAACCTCGACTTGTAATATTCCTGTGGAAACAGTTACCTCTATCCTACTGTATACGGGATCATAACCCTTGGTGAATGGACGTACCCGATTAGTTATGGAATAGGCCCAGACAATGGCCTCTTTCATACTTCTTTTGCCCCCTACAAATACTTGCCCAATTTGAACGTAGAGCGAAAATTGAATCGCATCACTTCTATCTCTTGACCGATGACGAGGCCTCTTGGCACATGCATTAGAGTCAATTATATTTTGCAATCGGAAAGAATTGAGAAGTTATTTTGTCGCGGGTAGAGGCTCATCGTGGGTAGGGGCTCAATTTAGAATGTTTGATTGGTGCGCAGGAAACTGCAAGCAGCACAATCAAAAGTCGTTAACAAGGGTCTTTCACATAGAGCGAGTCTACAAACCGTGGTTCTGGATCTGTAAGTATGTTCCTTTCTTCTGAAGTGATGGGAGATGTGGGATAGACGAACGTTCCATAGATCAGCTGAGAGCCACATGTAGTAAGCCCTGTGTCAGGCGTGAAGGTGGAAACAGCTACAAAATCTCTCTGCAGTGCTTTGTTTATCTCTTGTTACAGCGACCAGGGTCGAGTAGTCCATCGGGCCGAAGGAATCCTGGCGGAGATCGTTTTTATGATGCAATATATCACGTGATAATATCAGCCCTAACGCGTAGGGACTCGTGATTATTGCAAGTTCCAATACGTCTGTATTACCACATATCTACCTTTCTAATTACAAGAAAGTATGGCCGGCCTGATTGCTTGGATTCAGCGGCCTTTGCGATCGCGCAAGCTCGCAAAAGATCGTCACCACTTGGGACTATACCTGCTTCTATTACAGCAAGGAAAAATGTCGATCCTTTACAGTTCTGGAAGGACTATGAGAATGAATTCCCGATTCTCTCAAGTGTTGCTCGCGATATCCTCTCTATTCCTGCAGCAGGCGCCGGAGTATAAAAAATCTATTATATGCCAGTGTTATCAACATTTTATCAAATTACTTAAAATACAGAGCCAAATTGCATAAATAATGCAAGTCACGAGGTCGCTCTCGTTGAGTTAACGCCTCCACAATACCAGTTGGCTATCGTTATCGTAATGATTGTATTGCCATATATGAGTCATCGTCATAGTATAGCAATATTACCATCCAGAATTGTTCTGTAGATCTGGCGATCTTGCAAGATCTCCTGCTAAACGTACGTATACCGTAACGAGCGGAGTAACCGTGCCGTAATATTGCAGAGGTACTTCCCTCAACGACCGAGAATTATCCACCATTTTGGGTAGTCAGTTCGTCAAACTCAACAGACATTCATTTCATTTGGCCATCTGCTCTTTGCTACAAAAAAGTTACTATCGAAACTAAGTCGGATAAACGGGGCTGTGACAACGGCGAAACTTGACCTCGAAACTCCATTGGATCGCAAACATGTCACACATACGTTGTAGACCCCTCATGCTACTTCCTACTCCAGCTTCCAAGGAAAGGAAGCATAGAGAAGCTGCTTCAGTGGTTACATGTACATATCATCATATAAAAATCTCAGTAAATCCGCGTTCATCGTGTGCGCGTCGGTACTTATACCGGTTTATTTCACGAGTCAGATATGACGTAATATTACAATCAATGTACTGTGACAGACAGTACATTACTGCTTTTTCGGAGATACCTTGATCCGCCAGATCCAAATATGGCGACAAGCTCTCGGCACGGAAACCTTGGTGTCGAGGGGGAGGGTTCCCACGATGAAATATACTCAAACCTGGCAATAACTTTCGATCAAATTGGAAGGAATATATAGCACAAATATCGATTATTCGTTTACCATTTCTTGAGAGCATTTCCAGGTATTATGTTGGATTTTCACTGCGCGTCTTCCAAAGCATCCTCACATCGAGCGGTGAGGGCGGGAAGCGGTTGCGGAGGGATGCACGTTAGAGAACCTTACCATTGTGAGTTTTACCAATACGCTCGCTATACCTTGATTTCCGTCATAAAATAAAAGACAAGAATTACAAGCATGAACATGATGGACGCAGATTTGCAAAGATTTTACATGACAATTAGTACGTTTTTACGGCTGGAGTAGTTAATGTACATTTACATTTATTGTTTATGGACTAGATAGAGGCATAAGTTACCTAGAATGCACGAGTAACCGATTCGCCATCGGATCAGGTAAAGTAATCTCAGTAGACAGCTAATTAAACCCTACATTCTTCTCTATGGAATTTTGAGAAGATCGAGAGCGTATTGGTGGCATGGTGGGTGGTTGAATTAACTAAGTGCGAAATCATAGACACGTTTTGGGTGCGCAGCTCGCTTGTGGAATTTACGTTAAAAGAAAAACAAAAACCCGTTTTGTACTAAAGAGATATAAAGTCGACCCAATCGCCCATAAAATTATAGGGAGGTCTTGGCTCTACAAAAATCGAAGTTCCCTCATCTCCTACCTCTCTACCAATCCCTCTAGGGTTAAATGCGCTATTCGAGTCCGGTAAAATGCCACACCGGAGCCAAGTATCTGCAGCGTCTCGAAACAGAAAACCACTATCTATCCTACCTCCATGGAAACTGCAAATGATCTATGATATGGTAGTCAGCAAAAGACTGACTAACTATAGCGGATATGGCAGAAGCAGCGGACTGCAGCGCGGAATCAATAAAAGAAATTTGTCATTTGCTTCAAATCTTAGCCTTCCGCGAGAATGAAAATCCTCACCCGCCATCTCTAACAGTCAATATCAATATCTTACCGGCAGGTTCCTCCACACCCCCATCAGTCTCAATTTCGGCGACATCTAAGGCTGTGAATATTCACATGACGGGGAATATCACGGTTTCTGTTCCTAGAGAGGGCGCCATCGAAAAACAAGAAGCATGACCGACGTGAGTGCTATCATGCTGAGACGGCCATTGGAGTGGGGCCGAGAAAATAAGAGCTGTCGTCCAGTTGACTATGTTCTGAGCGAAGCATTTACTAGCGCCAAGTCCGGATGCAAGGCGGCGTGGTTTCAGTACGCCCTTCTTGTCTTATTTTTGATTTTCCTATCTGGTTTTCCCGAAATGACTTCCTCTAATTGATTTCCTCGATTGATGTACAGTTACTTGTGGAAACAGGCATTGATTGTGAAAATAAAGATGTCAGTTCCTAAATCAAATAATTCTAACTAACATCATGTTTACTAATAGCCCACGTACTCGTGAAAGCTGTTCGCGCAAACTCAAAAAGTGAACTCATCCTTAGTACTATGCGTCCCTAGCCTAGATCGGTGACTACGTATGATATCACTACGCCTTAATTAAAACACATCGATTCCTTTTTCTTTCGTCTATCCTTCATCTAGTGTACCGCGTCGAAGAGGCTTTGCACAAGATATTTACCGAAGGAATATCTATATATTTTCTATCGAAGCGGCAGCAAATTTTGTTTCGCTTGAAAATAAGTCAACTGAAAATATACCTTCCAGATTAAGGAAAAGATAATATTACTTAGAGGAATATAAATTTAAATGTATTATGTTCAAAATTGGAATTTCATCCCACGGATGGGGCTAAGAAGGAATGCGCTAATTTATCACTACAGTTTAGTCACAATGACCGACAACTTAACGTATTTCACATGCGAGTGGATCAGCCAATCCAACCTACTAATTTCAAATGCATATATCTCAACCAAAACTCCATTAAATCAAATACACTAAAATCATCTATCTAGCTGAATATCTATTGATTTTATGCCCTATTTTTCCATAGCCACTACACTTTGGTGGCGCCCGTGTATGTGGTTGTAAATAGGCCTCGCCAAAAACATCTCGAGGGCGGGCGGAGGGCAGGTAAGAGCCCGCCCTCGCCCGCGACCTTTCCTAATTTAGCTGTATAATTCTGCTGAATCACCCTCATAGATCACCGTTATCAAACAGTGTTTTCGTACGAGATATTTTCATACATGCGCTCAGAAATTCGAAGAAACTCACTTGTATTCTGATTAACCATAGTAGGTAATGGTATAATTACAGAATTGTAATATCTTGCCCTAGTACAGCAGCGCCCAACTTCGCCTTCCATGTCCCTCCTCTAAATCCGCGAACCCCGCCGCTCCACCCGGTCGACCTACCCCACAACGTACCGTCCAGGAGAAATTGTTCATCTCCACCGCCTATTCCACCATCACTGCCAGAGCTCTGTCGTTCCAAGGGCAAGTGCTTCATGGTGTCACCCCGCCTCAACTGGCCCAAAATGGCTTCCACTACCAACCACACTCAAGTTAAGTCTACAGGATTAAAAAATTGAAACAATATGATCCCTCATTACCTCCTCTTTTTATTTTGTCAATTTGACAAAATGCCCTATAATCCGACACAATCATCAACCGAAACAATAAAAAAAACAAAACGACTGGCAATCCCACGTCCGTTAAGAAGCCCACAAACTGTCGACTAATTGCCCAAAATCAACATACTTTGCACCGACATGAGCACACTAGGTATAATGTCCGGGCTAGATACCTACTTCAAAGGCGTCAAGCCATCAGGCTTCGAATTAGTTGTTTGCACATCTTCGTATAAGTTTATGTAAGTCAATTCGTTTAATAATCACCACTGGAAACCACATCTTCCGATGGTTGAAGGCATATTTTTATTGAACACTAGGTTTCATATCAAGAAATTTCAAACATGTTACATCTACATTTGCTTATTTACGTCTTTTTCGTCAGGCACTCGGTAGATTGCATGTAGCCGCGAACTTCTTGCAAACAAGCAGCAAGTACTCTCAAACCTTTAGGCCTATATGTCAACAAAGAACACCCTCTGATAGGCTCTGGCGGTTCCTTTCTCCTTGGCTAGGTAAAGAGGATTGCAAAAAGGAACTGCACCTGGCATGGCCCTACACGAGCTTAGTGATACTCGGAAAATGATGGATGATAATGGGTTCTTCGGCTATTTACTTCGTACGGGAAATTAAATTTGATGAATTCAGTCATGTAAGATATTTGCTTTGTTGAGCAACATTTCCAAAACAGGGGTCCAATTTTCAGAGGCCAGATACTGTAAAGCTAGTCTATGCTTCGACAGTGCTCAAACATTTTCCAGCAATACTCTCGCCACAACAAATCCGCCACAGCGACTCAAACAGTTATTTTATGTCTCCGACTCTATCTTCCCAAGAGTGTGGAATAGGCCACAGTAGCTTCCGCTTTCTAACTGCAAAGGGCTCACATTTTTACCAACTCTTTCCATAGCTAACAATCAATTCCAGGATGCCCCTCGAGATCTGGCAGCTGGCACAGATCGAAAGGATCGAAATTGGGTGGAGGGCTTGACTTGGACACCTCCGTTGGTATTATGTGATTGATTGGAATCTTTCTTTATGAGTTTATTCAATTGGAGTTTATTCAGTTGGTCGCACTTATTTAAAAACTAAGCCTGCGAAACTTAAACGGAGTAGATTATGCATACTCACATAAGCACGAGCTTGGTACATGTTTCTTGGAGGGCACTTTGTACCTTCGGCATATTACTGCTAGAGTCGCCGTCTAAACCAAGTACGGACTCGATTGATTTAAAACCGGCTTCTAACCTGTCATAGTCATTTGGCCAGTGGGCTTGTTGATGAGTAGGAATGGCTTTCTTAGCTCTGACCTGGTTAAAAAGTGAGTGAACGAGGCTCCTATCATTTTTTACGATAGCGGCGGTGGAAAAGAAAACCAGGCAGCCTGGCGTAGGGGTTCATATTCAATGATTTCTTTCATCTCGAACATGAATATTAGTCTACAAAGATAGAGATGGCATATTAAGGGTCACTCCTTTGGCTTTAATACAATTAAGAAATCTGGGACAAAGGCTCTAATTTTAGTACGAACTAACTATGAATGTGGTGGTGGTACTAAACTTAGCCAGCTTCGTGTTTAATTTTAGGGTAAATCGCATGTACATCAGCAGGCTAGAAGAGCGAAACCAATTTGGATATGAACTTTATGAGTGGATCATGTGGCGAAGAAACAGTGCCTGCACAGAAATAGATGCGAGGCCGATTCATCTTAGGTTCAATATTCGGCTCCCGAAGTTCTGGCCGGAACTAGGTTATAACAACTTCACGTAAAGGCTCTTATTACTGTATTAACGGTAGACGCTCTAGTGAATTTTGTGCTTTCCAAGATTTCTGGGATGGTAACAGAGGCAGGGGTTTATCTTGAAAAGTTGGCAACATGGTTTAATTATGGACGAAACATGGAGCACTCAGTTGTAGTAATATACAGGACGCTAAATTTTATCCGCTATGTAATAAATAAATTAGAATGTCTAAAAATCGGCCAAGATGTCACATAGCAAGATTATGATTAGATTAGAATAATGTAATAAACATTGTAGAAATACCTAATTAGACATTAGTAAGGCTTTAAGCAAACAAGCGCCGACAGTATTGGTTAATGTTCATAATCTGACTCCCCTTTCAAAACTCTTGCGGAACCAGAGAAAACCATCAAATCAAAATCAGTATCCAGATTGGAGGTCCTGAAAGCGTGAGCCTGCGGCTGATACAAATTTTTATTAGCTTGCTCTAATTAAGGCTACGGGACCTGGTCTGTAGGTGGAGAGAGGATGGTCGATTTTTGAGCATCGGCCTACCATTTCTACCTACATAAAGCCTCGGGGTTAAGTTTTTGTCCCCATCAGACGCGAAACCCTCTCGGCGTTCTCATATCATTACCGACTACGTATAAAATGAAAACATCTACCGGTGCAAAGTCTCTTCTTGGTTACCTGAATATCATTCATGCCTTCATTCCGGGTTTTACGAAGATGGCTAGACTTTTACATCGACTCTTAAATGTTAAAGGAAAAAGCCTTACTTACCTCGTGTACCTCATCGGCAGCCTCGCCGTGATGAGGCCGTATGCCGTTAACATGACTTCATGGCTACAAAACTACTTTAGTAAGTTCGCAAATGCGATGGTGTCGCTGTACACTAACCTGTAGCAGCCTCAACGGTCCATATTCATTCCTCGAGTGAAACCCATGATATGTTAACATCTTGGATCGCATCTAGAGGGCTCGAAGATGCTGCTAGATCCTTCATTGCGAAGGTTAATACCACCCGAAGAAACTATGGAGATAGATCCAGGGCAGTCAAGAAGCCCCTTCAATTTTTGCCTTACAACGCAGGTTTTTTCATCTGGTTTAAAAAACAACCGCTTCTATGCAAGATCAACGAGGAGGGTACTGGTTACTCCAAATACGAGAATATCTCGGTCACTTGCTTGGGAAGATCCTCAAATATCTTGAAAGCCCTTTTGAAAGAGTGTCAGGATGAATACCTAAACCATATTGAAAACAAAATTACCATATTTGGCCACTGCAGCTCCCAGTGGAGGAAAGAGAAGGCAAAGGATATTAGGCCATTGTCAACTGTCATTCTGAAGGACAGTGAAAAGAGCCCCCTTATCAAAGACATGAAAGACTTTCTCGAGCCACAGACGAGAAATTGGTATTCTCAGCGCCGTCTTCCCTATCGACGTGGATATCTCTTGCACGGACCACCTGGAACAGGGAAATCTAGCTTTAGTCTCTCAATTGCCGGCGAGCTGGGCATGGACATATATGCCGTTAGCATCCCCAGTGTAGACGATCAATCGCTTAAGACCCTGTTTGAACAGCTCCCAGACAATTGTGTGGTTTTACTAGAAGACATCGATGCTGTTGGTTCGGTTTATTCTCGGGAGCTTGGAGCAGATGGCCCCAATAGTGATTCCAAATCGCATGCAGAAAAGAATGGAGTAACTCTTTCCGGGCTTTTGAACGTACTAGACGGCGTTGCCGCACAGGAAGCGAGAGTTGTCATCATGACCACGAATCATATCAAGAAGCTAGACCCAGCGCTTATCCGACCTGGCCGGGTTGATAAGAAGGTCGAATTTCAGCTTGCTGACAGGGATGTCGCGATGCAACTCCATCGTTTTATCTTTGATCAGCCGATAGCGCCGTCTTCTGAGAGCACACCTCAAGCAAAAGTCGACCCTTCAACTGAAAGACACGCCATTGAGTTCGCTCGTAAAGTACCGGAAGGGGAGTTCAGCCCTGCTCAGATAATGTCATACCTTGTGCAGCACCGACATGAGCCAGGTGTTGCGTTAGACAATGTTCAGAGGTGGATAGAAGCTATGCGTGAAGAAACCAAAAAGGCGAAAGCAAGTACAACAACAACTACGTTTTGACAGTCTAGAAACGAGGTCCAAAGGTAACTATATCAATATATAAGGGAGACAAACTTGTATGTACCATTTACTTAACCTTTAACTCCTAAAGCTCCAGCACATGAAGTAGAAGTTATTCCAGAATTTCAATTTAAATAAGGAATCCTCAATTGCATCCTAGAATGGTGTTGTTCGCTCCTTCTAGCTACTTACGAGCCATGATTCGTGATTGCCAAGCCGTATTTAGCTTACGTGATAAAATTCCCGATCGAGGATTTTCCTCAAATAGGTTTTAGCTAACATGCATTTCTCATTCGCTTACTTAAGAGAGACTCGCCTTGTCAGGTCAAATGAGATCCAACAACCTGGAACAGAAATCGCCACGTGATTTTACAAAATAATTTGCGAAGGAAGCAGAATTTCTGGTACGCACCGCATTAACTTACTGTACAGTGTTGTTAGATGGTCATGTGAGCCATCTTGTGTGCATATCCCCAGATCTTCCGTAGTTTAGGTTCTTTCTTCTACACGCAAATACAATTTTACAGATCTTGGTCTATCTCTCGTAGATCCTCGCTCTGTGCTCTCTTGTTAAGTGTATAAAGCTCTTTCAGATATGCATTATTGTACAAATTTTAATAGCAAGATAGGATTGAAATCCCATAATATCACGTTAAGCTATTAATAGAGCATATTCCGGCTGTAAATAGAAGAACAGCATGCAAGTAAAAGTCAGGTGTCAATACGTGGTGCTATTTAATGACTAACACGATTCCGAGTATAAATAGATTCGTAATTTCCTTGAAAATAGTGTCCAATTTGAAGAATTTCAATATTTTTGAATGATGTTGTCTCCCGGGGACATAGTTTCTTTGCCCCTTTTTACGACAGGTTTAAAGACGTTCCGTCCGCTCCGTCTACTTCGAAAAACCTTGTCATCTGTCTGGGTTGCCAAAAGTTAATCAAGAGCAGTCGATTCTTCGACATGAAGCCCGGCCATTGTTTTTCAAAATTACGACGTTCATTGAAGTACGAGCCCCTCCATACCAACGGCTCTGTCGATCTAAAACTTCATTTATGTGGAAGTGGCATCCTGCTCTGTTTTATTAACTATATATGCCGGCATTCTTCATCCACAAGCAATGCGATCACAGCTTTGGTTTCTGTTTTAGCCAATCTCTTTTGTTTTGGGACTTCTGCTTTTTGCCACTACGAGCTCGACTCGAGAAAGCAGGTCCTGTCTTCTACTTCTTGGTGGACTGTATTGGAATTATTCTGTACATATGGGGGACATCCATATCGATGGTGCTTTTAGAGACTACTGATAGTGAAAACAGCAATTTCAATGTCCTGGGAGCAACACTTGCCGGGCTGGTCTGTGTCATTTATCTGGTGACCTGGCCAAAAAAAAGAGACAACGAGTTTTAGTTATTGGAATGTTTGGAGCTTTGGCTCTATGCAGCATCTCACTCTACAACGCTGTTTTCTCAAACATATCTCTACTGACGGGAGCTTATATCTTAATGGCTTTGGTCAATGGCATCGGAGGGTGGATATACTCCCATGGATCTATTTAAGTCCTGAGTCAAGGTTCAGGCGAGCCCTACGTTGTATCGGGGCACTTAATAATGCATCTATGCTCTCTAGCTGCATCAATATTTCACTCTTCAATTCTGGCTTCTTCGGTCTGTATCTGACAAATTCGAGAGCCTATACGCACGAGAATTCGATCCCGTCTATTCCTCTGAGACCAAAGCCTGGCTCAAATATGTGGTGCTGTCTAGTAATTTAACAAGGGTACATCTTAACATAATAATGTAGAAGGCGAGATGCAGTAGAATTCGAAAACATTTTACTTCTGGGGTACTGACGCTTTGTTTCTCGGGCCGTAATAGAATCGGGGCTTATCCTTACTTGGCCATCTTGTAAAATAATTTTTCCTGTGAGTGGAGATTATCATACCGTTTATCCGAATAAAGACTCAGTCGGATTCGGGTGTGAGCCGAGAAACAAAGTGTGTGTGCCTGAGGTGTAAACTGTTTTCGAACTCTACTGTAGTGATCGAAGTAGACTGAGTTAGCGAACATGAACTAATGCAGTCTCGCAATAGCCTTTTCACATATTTCGGGCCTCTAGGACGAGTGACATGCTGCGTGGCGATCGTTTATCTCCCCCATTAGTATCTACAGTAACATCATAGACCAGTCCAATAGAATATAATCAACTGTTACTTTTGCGCTGCACAAGCACTTATCGTCTTCGGAAATGTTCCGTAGCGTGGATTGCACCACGATTCCGCCCTTTTTTAGTTTGCTATTTGCGCCTCAACATGATCGAGATGCTCTGAGGCAGCCGATTAAAGAACAACATCTGTGGTGTTATATTATGACCAGCACCTCTTCTCTCAATCCGATTCTATCTCGATCTCCTCGAAGACCAACAGCATTTATGCTGGCAATGGTCTTGGATGGATGGGTTTGCGTCTGTTCACTATCTTCAGGGATACTGCGGTAACGTAGAATAGAAGGGTACATTGCTCGGGCGCATTAGGCTCGCAGTAAAACGGACCAGGTAGAGTTACACACGGTGGAGTGTGGGCAGTGGTGTTTGTTCTTTACCCCGTTCAAATGCGTAGTGTGTCAACAGTTTGCGGGCCTCTACTTCCGTAGTTGATATCCTCGATGCCTTGAAATTAACTGGAGGGAAATGAGGATAAGCACATTACCTATCGATCATACCCAGCAGCGACCACTAAAACCAAGGTCATCTCCGCACCTATTATAGAGATTGGTCAGAATGCTTGCAAAGTTGGAAAAGTGATACGAATCTAATTTTGACTACAATGTTAAGAATAGCAGATGTAGATTTGAACCACTGGTACGAGTTTTTAATCCACATAAGAACACTATTCTGTACAACTACTTAGCACTCAGCTTACCGCTAAAGCTTTTATAATTATTCTCAATCACCTTCTCCGCATCGCGTCAAATTATAACATGGCTTTAAACAAACTACCACCAGAGCTGCTTTTAATTCTGGCAGAACATATAACTTCAAAGCCTGATATTAACTCCATATGTCAAACCTGCCACCTATTCTATCAATCCTTCAACCAATATTTATATCAACGGGATGTCAAAAGTTTAGAAAGCCGCGCACTTATATACGCTGCCCAAAGCGGCAATTTCGGCACAGCCATCTTATGTATTCAATATGGGGCTGACGTCAATGTGGTGGACAAGCAGATGAAAAGAACTGCGCTGTCGTGGGCTGCAGAGAATGGACAAGAGGAGGTAGTAAAGTGTCTGCTTTCGAACGGAGTCGATGTGAACTTAAAGACCAATGAAGCTTTGTCACCACTCTCCTGGGCTGTTGCCAGAAAGCATGACGGAGTAGTTCAACTCCTCCTTCAAAATGAGGAAGTTGATGTGAACCTAACTGACTGGTATCACCGGACACCCCTGTCTTGGGCTGCAAGGGATGGTAATGTTACAGTGGTGGAGCGTTTACTCCAAAGGGTAGAGGTGGATGTGAATTTAAAGGCCGACGATGCTTTGTCACCACTGTCCTGGTCTATTGCCAATAAACATGACGCGGTAACTAAACTCCTCCTTCGAAACGACAAGGTTGATATCAACTCAATGGATTGCTATTGCGGAACACCGCTTTCGTGGGCCGCAAAGAATGGGATGGACAAAATAGTGGAGCAATTGCTTCAACGCAAAGAGATTAAGGTGAATCTCACCAATTGCTACCACCGCACACCCTTATCCTGGGCAGCAGAGAACGGGCACGATGCAGTGGTGAGTCAAATCCTTCAAGTACAAGAGGTTGACTTCAACTTTCCGGACTGCAATGGTCGCACACCCTTAAGTTGGGCTGCTAAAAATGGACGCGAGGAGGTGGTCAAATTGCTGGTTCAAAAAAATGGAGTAGATGCAAACTTATAGTATATTTCGAAAACAACTTCCTCCAATTACGCTCACAATATTCCTCTCAGGGTGTCTCCGAAAGGAATTTTGATCTACATTAGGACTAGCCATAACGTAATATGTCTTCTTAGCCACGAATCTGGGTTCAAATGCACGGGCCGTGAGTATTTTGAGGGAAAGCTCGTTTTCGAAATATACTGTAACGGACAGGTGCCGTCGAACATCTCTATCCTGGGCTCCGAAAAATGCAGAATGACTCACGAAACTGTTGCTTGAGAGCAAGATGGTAGAGGTTGACCTTGTATGCGCTCCTGATTTAGTCAACACCCCAGCACATAGTTTTCTAGCGTCTTAACTGATCCATACACATTGTTAGGATGATACTGTACATTTCCGCCGTATCCACTGTTCTGTTCTAGCTAGCAGTGTACGCAATGGTCATTTTCTAGGAAGAACGAACGAGTTGCCTGTGTTTCTGTTCGATATGGAATTGAACGATCCCATTTCTAAGACACCAATTACATGCGACATCGCCTACATTGATCAGCATGCAGAAGGCATTCTCACGCATCCCTCAGATATCACAAGAAAAGAAATTTCTCTTGTTCACACGGAATTTCAACATCTCAAAGAATGGCAGCGGATTTCAGGAGGGGACATCGATGACGTATTTGCGCCTCTGTTCCGACTCTACCGGAAGACTTTTGCGGTTGCGTAAGTTCTTCTAACTTGACGACGCTTGTGACTTAGTCTTACAATGGCAGGTTTTTCCATCTAAACCAGCACGAAGTCCTTGATCTTAGTAATGACCTGACGGTCATGAAGAATATCCTTGACTCTATGGCGCATAGCTCAAACCCTGTTGTTGCCGAATTCGCGCGCTGTCAGCAGAGAGGTCTTCATACCAGCCTTGAAATCTGCAAACGGGGATTCCATTACGCAGGCTACAGGCCCTTTTTACAACAAATTGAACAGCTCAAGGGCAGAAGTCGATCTGAATTGGAGATTTTGCTAGCTTCAGAACCAATCTCGCTCTCCACGACATTGTCGCAGACAACAGTCCCACAATCTAATGTGACTTCCAATATCGTGCAAGAATTGAACGAATTCTCCCAAGCAGTCAACGGTGACACCATTACGCAAATTCTTGACTCGTGCACAGGTTCAGTCGTTGTCTACATTGCCATCTGCAGAGCATTCAAGACAGAAATGAAGGCACAAATCAGAGATTGTTTGAATACGTGGATGAAAAAGATGCCGTATCTTCACTGGCTCAAGCTTTATAGAGAAGCCATCTTGGTTACGGCAGGTCTTGCGGACGCTGACGGAACTCTTGAACACAAACTATTGGATTTTGTCAACCGTCTGCAACACGCATCCGGAGACAAGACCATATATACCGTTGCCGACCTGAAGGAGTGACCTTACGTGACGGTAGACTTGGGATTTTGAATC